>NC_141687.1:1369408659-1371808659 GCF_964263255.1 Lissotriton vulgaris
AAGGGCCTGAAATGATCCATTGTAGCTGAAAGGCAAAACCAGATAGGGAATACCTTTATCCATAGTGTGAGGTATCAAGCCACACACCCAACAGTCTGTCGTGTTAACTACCAGTTGGTGTTGGTGCAAGAGCTGTACAAAAGTATTATTAATGAATTCTGAGCGTCGAGCTTGCTCATGTTCCGGAAACGAGTGAAAAGAGTGTATAGAAGAAACAGTGGAAATAGCTGGATCAAGGGGAGGCACTGTAGAAACTGGCACAAAAATCAAATTTATGCTAAAGACAATTCCACCCACCAATGTTGCTAAAACAATCAAAAATGTAATGGCACATTGCATCAAGAAACATTTGCTATGAAGAATTCTATTTAGTCTGTTTCTGCGAACGTAAATCACATTTTCTCGTTGCAGCGCAGGAAGTTCCATCTTCTACAATCCGCTCGCGACCACTGATGATGTGTACGTAGATGAAAATGCCTCTGTCAGCCCTGGGAGTTCCCAGTACTAACAGAAAGATCGACCTTGTGTCAGACCCCTGCAAATTCAAACTAGGCACACAGCCACGACCCTACGGCTACCCAGACGGCAAGGCAATTTATTAAAAACAATAAACAATAGCAAACTTCCTGGCTGAAAAGCAAAAAAGTCCAATGTATATAAATATCAAAATCACAATATGCAGTTGCCTGCTTTATTAGTTCGTTTTATGGCTTCTAAGGTTGTATCTTTTCCTTGCTGGTACTGTTTGATCGGAAAATAGTGTATCACTAGCAGCTGTTGCAGAGTTTACGTTCGCAGATGGCAAAGTTTCTTCTGATGCTGGAGACAAATGTTCAATGTTCAAAGTAGTCTTTTCAAGAGGAGAGTCACGTTTCAAAGTGTCAGAAATCAAATCGGCATCGCTGAAAGTGACAAATTTTGGAGTTATTTCAGATTCGGAGGCACCAATTCCCTTCTTCACCCAGTCGTCGTAGGGCAGCGGCAGTGGAACACGCTTTACGTGAGAAGCGTGGATCCAGTTCTTCCGGCCAGCAACACGTACAGCTGTCCTCGTTGCCAGCAGGATTTGGAAGGGGCCGATGTAGCGAGGCTGAAGATTCTTTGTCCTCGCGAAGTTCCGGACCACTATGAAGTCACCCGGTTTCAGTTGATGCCCTGGACTCTCCGGAGGCTTTGGCAAAGCATCAAAAACCTGTTGATGAATAAGACTTAATTTAGCAGTCAAGTCATAAAGGTAGTCTATCAACATAGGATATTCAATGGAGCAGAATTGTTTAGGCCTTGGCACACCCCAGACATTTGCCGGGCGGCCAAATACAATCTCATATGGAGAAAGCCCTATTCTAGAATGCACTGTTGCTCTCGTTGATAACAAGGCCAAAGGAAGTGCGTCTGGCCAAGCCAAACCTGTGGATGCTTGAATTTTGGCTATTTTAAGCTTGAGGGTGCCATTGTAACCCTCGACTAAACCAGCAGACTGGGGATGGTTCGCACTATGAAATTTTTGTTTCAATCCTAGACCAGCACACACACTCTGCATAACTTTCCCTATAAACTCACTTCCGTTATCTGACCATACAATCCGTGGCATTCCATACCTAGGGAAAAATTCTTTGAGAAGAATTTTGGCAGTTGATAAAGCAGTGTTGTCCTTTAGTGGGTATGCTTCTATCCACCTGGAAAAAGCACAAACTACCACCAGGACGTATTTTAAATTGTTGCAGCGTTCCATGTGAATGAAGTCTAACTGTATTACTTCAAAGGGACAGGAAGGAGGAGCAAAATGACCAGCTGGAGTTGGAGTTCCCTTGCCAGGATTATGCATCAAGCACACCATACAATTTTTCACCACTCTCTCTGCACACTTACTGATTCCCTCATTCTTCCAAACCGGAGCTAACATCTTACATATCCCTTTAGAACTTATGTGCGCCACTCCATGCGCCATCGTCACTACTGCAAGCACATACGCATCAGGCAACATCCAACGCTGCTGTTCTGTCAAATCGATCCAACATCCATTCGAGTCCAATTTGCCCGTACTTTCTCTCCATACGCGTTTCTCTTCCTCAGTCGCTTCTTTCTGAATCTCTTTCACACTTTCCATTGTGTCCTCACACATTCCAGACTCAGCAATCCATCTTGCAGACGTAGCAACATACATTCTACTCATCATGTCTCTAGCTGTCTGTTTAGCGGTTTCATCAGCAAAGGCATTTCCCCGACCAACATCATCCGTGATTGCTTTATGAGCACTGCACTTCACAATCGCAACTTCAGTCGGTAAGGTTAGAGATTCTAACAAGTCGTTAACTAGCTGACCATGTTGAATCTTAGTCCCATGGGACGTAATGAAACCCCTTTCTCTCCACAACCGGCCAAAACTATGGGCCACGCCAAATGCGTACTGACTATCTGTAAACACATTCACTCTCTTTCCCTCAGCTAAAACACACGCTCTCGTAAGAGCTATTAACTCTGCAGCTTGGGCAGAATTCTGACTCACTCTTGCAGTCTCCACAATCGTCTTCAAAGTCGTTACCGCGTAGGCAGCAGTCACATCACCATTCTCCAATTTAAAACATGACCCGTCCACATACAGCGTACCATCTGGGTCGGATAGAGGAGTATCTCTCAAGTCGATACGACCTTTTGTCTCTTCCTCCGTTTTGAAATAACAGTCATGTGGCTCAGAATCACTCGACTCTTGATCAGTCGGCAACAATGTTGCTGGGTTCAATACATTGCATCTTTTGATCTGAATATGACTCGCTAATAACGTCAGCTCGTAACCAGATAATCTCGCACTAGTAAGGTGTTGTGTCTTCGTTCGGTTCATGAGTGTGTCCACTGCATGAGGAACCATGACCACTAGCATATTGTTCATCACCAAACCAGCAGATTGTCGAATGGAAGCTGCAGCTGCCGCTGTAGCCCTCAAACAACTAGGCAATGCTCTAGCTACCGGATCTAATGTTGATGAGAAATACGCACAAGGGCGTTGTTTATCACCAAACTTCTGTGTCAAGACACTCAACGCGCAACCTTCTCTTTCGTGAACGTAGAGCGTGAATGGCTTACTGTAATCAGGTGTGCCCAATACAGGAGCTGAACACAAAGCTTTTCGTAATTCAGCAAAACTCTTTTGACATTCATCAGACCATGGCACCGGACTCGGAACATTTTTCCCAGTCAAAGCTACCAATGGCTTTGCTAAAAGTGAAAAATTTGGGATCCATTGCCTACAGTAAGAGGTAATACCTAGAAAGGCACGTACTTCCCTCTGTGTGCGTGGAACACTCATCTGCGTAATTGCTTTTATTCTTTCTGGGGTCAACTTCCTTCCCTCCTTTGACAAGAGATGACCTAAGTAGGTTACTTCTTGGCAGCAATATTGCATTTTGGAAGGTGACACCTTATGATTCAAATTAGACAAATGATGCAATAGTGAAATTGTAGCTGCCTTGCAAGTTTCCTTGTCATCGGCAGCCACCAAAAGATCGTCTACGTACTGTACTAGGGCAGAACCTGGAGGAAGGACAAAAGAATCTAACTGGCTTTTTAAAGCTTGACTGTAAATAGATGGACTTTCACAGTAGCCTTGTGGAGCGCGTTTAAATCTGAAACTGCGACCTCCTAAACAGAAGCCAAAAATATCTCTGCTTTCCTCGGCTATCGGAATGCTGAAAAAGGCATTCTTCAAGTCGATGACTGAGAACCAATTGGCTGTAGCGGGAATCAATGTTAGCAAGGCAGTAATGTCTGGCACTACAGGAAACTGCGGAATTACAATCTTATTAACTTCTCTAAGGTCTATGACAAACCTATAGACTGGAGGCTTTGTAGGATCAGTTCGTTTCAAAATCGGCAATACAGGACTATTACAAACATTTCCTCGCGTTTCTTCAACCACACCTTTTGTAATCAAATCTTGCACAATCAATAAGAGTGCACGCTCACCTTCATTTGATATTTTATATTGAGGAATTCTTGGAAATTTCACATTCGCTTTCAAAGTTACTACATACGGTGGAATCTCTAGTAGACCTACATCATTGGGACCAGTCGCCCAAAGAGAATCAGGGAGTGAACGTAGCTCCGGCGGGAGTGCGTCCATTGACAAGTACATCGGAGAGGTGAGTCTTTTACCCAAAGTAAGCTGTACTCCTTCCGGAGAACAGTACAATGTCGCATATAGTCGTTTTAACAAATCTAAACCAAGCAGATTTTCATTACAACCTGTCGTCAAAATTAAGGGTGCTTTCAATTGACACGGTCCAACAGAAATAGACAAAGGACCAGATATCGGGTTGTACACAGGGGCGCCTGAAAAACCTACGGAAACATTTGTTGAGCCAGACAAAGGTGCGCCAGGGAGTTTCGCATGCATGATAGAACTTTTTGCGGCACCAGTATCCAACAGAAACGGTTCGACTACACCTGATGTTGCTACTGCGACATAAGGCCCACTCTGATCCACTGGAACTGATACTACTCCCTCTCTCCGTCCATGGCTGTCCTAGTACCCATTTTGTTGAAATCCCTCTTCAACTTCACAATAATCCTCAACAAGATATTGCTGAGATCTATTCTGTTGAGCTGACTGTACATTTCGTTGATCAAAGTGATTAGAAGGACGATCATTCGTTTGTGGAGGCATAGCACCTCGTCCCCGACCTCTAGAATTCTGTGCAAAACCACCACGACCTCTCTGAGCTGCTGCCGCATTATTTTGCGCTAAAATCTGACAATCATTTTTATAGTGACCCTCTTTCTTACAGTACGCACACTGATTCCACTGGTATTGAGGCCTGGTCGGATTATAATCTGTCTTTTGATACGAATTCTGTTGCATATTAGTCTGATTCGTGCGAGGCGGATACGCCTGCTGTAAAAGAACTTTAGTCTTTAAATCTTTCGTTTTCTTCTCTGATTTCTCCTTTTCCTCTTTATCCCTATTTTCATAGTACTGTGCAGTCGCAAGTATTTGCGCTGTCGTAGATACAGCCCACGCACTTTCTGAGTCTTTCAATTTATTGCATAATTCGGGTAACAAATTATGCACAAATTTATCGACAAACAATCTCTGTCCTCCTTCAGTGCTCATATCCTGACCACTATGGTCTACAAAAGTCTCTTCGAACCTCGTGAAGAAGTCGGAGACACTTTCGTCTTTCTTCTGCTTGCATGCGGATAATTTATCCCAATTAACACGCAATGCTGGCATCAGAGTCTTCATTAAATCTATTATTCTGCCAGGAAGATTAGCAATTAGGGGTTCGGGTTTCGCACCACCTGTTTGTTGAGCATCTGCTGCAGTGATAGCTGCCCAATCACCACCTAAAGCAGCCTGATGATCCTCTCTACGTATTTTAGCCCACACTGGTTGTGGAACTACATTGCCAAATAACATATCAATGTCGGCTAAGTTCATTATACAAGCCTCAACTGTCTGTGTTAATTCCTTGTAATATCCGGCTGGATTCTTACGTGGATCTGGCAAGGCCTGTTTCACTGCTAACACTTCTGCTCGCTTCCACGGAATATGTATCCATACTCTTTGGAACTGTGCTGGAGCAGCTGCAATACCCGCATTATCATCACGTTGTACTGCTTCGCGCCAAATTGGAGGAACTTCCCTCATAGGATATTGGCGACTTGGCTTCATTCTACCTTTCTCTAAATCTCTCGGGGAACGAAGAGATGGATCAATCCTAAAACTCAAAATGAGTTCCATCGCTTCCTTTATATTATCGCCCACTATCATTCCAGCAGCAAACTCTTTTTGAACTTTAATTAAATCTTCCAAATCTGATTCGACATCGTCTTCTTCTATTTCCTCACGCAACAACGAGCACATCTCGTCGAAGACGTATCGCTGCGTTGGCTCTCCCCATTGCATAAATGTCTCTAACACATCTCTCGTACTATATCTTCTAACTTTTGTAATCCATCTGAGAGCCGTGGAGTCTAAAACTCCCCGTTCCTCAGTACTTGGAAGCTGACTCCGTCTCTGAACAGAGTCAGGAGTAGGAGTCTTAATCAAGGTTTTATATATAGGCGACAGCATATTAGTAACAGAATCAGTGATTCTTCGACGAACAGAAAGTGGAGTTAGTACACTCGCAGACATAGAGAATGCAGTAGAGGTAGGAATAGATGACGAAACAGTAGGAGTATCAAGGAAAATAGTTTGAGGACCAATAGGTACAGTGGTAGGTATAGGAGCGGGCAGTGCGGGAAGAGGAGGAGCTGTAGGAACATTTACATTCACCACAGGAGGTATAGGAACTTGATTCTGAGGAACAAGGACACCAGGTTGTCCAGCAACCGGCAATTGAACATTCGGTATAAGTGGAGCCGCAGCACCTTGTGCGTACGGTGGAGGCGACCGTAACAGATAAGATAGCAGAGGGTCGTTTTCGGTATCCTCCAATATCTTAGCCATTTTCGATGGCAAGGCAGGATAGCACTTGTCAATCGCTAAGTTACGCTCTCTAATGGCTACATCTATGGCTTTCTCACACTCGTCAGCCTGCAACTGTTTAGTCGCTTGCTCTAGAGTTAACTCTTCTAGTTCTTTTTGCTCTTTTTTCAACCTTTTCATTTCTCTCTGTTTGGATTCTTTCCGCCAATAACGAAAAGAGTCAAACATTGCCGGCCGGGCTTTCTTCCTAAACAATTTCGCTTCTAAATTGTCGAGAATCTCTTGTTCAAAACTACCATGCAGTGGCCAACTAAGGACACCATCCTTCTTACAATAACGGACCCATATCTCATTATAAGTTATAGGACCCACACCATACTTACAATATAGGTCATATAGGGGAGTCCCAATCGGAGGAACCAGACAGGAATCCTCTAATTGTGAGTCACTGTTGCAACTAAAACAAGACAACATTTTCCGACTTACCATTTTCAGTCCGGAACACAAAACAAACAAACACGGAACAAATTGTGCACTTGAACCAAGAACTTAGGCCTACCAAAAACGAACTGATGTATCGATACCCAAAACTGAACCAAATAGATTATCGTAATTAGAACAACCAAAGATAATCTTACAAAACCAAACCAAACCAAGAACCGATCAAGGATTTTTAACAATCCTCACAAAAGTAACCAGCTAGCTATCACTAAATACTTAACTGAGTCACTGAAGACGTCACCAAGGAGAAACCCGTCACGTTTCGCTGTACTAAGGACTGCACCACTTCGGGTCCAAGACAGGGCGACGGTCAAGGCAACGGCCCACTGCAGCCGTCCTGAACGGGAACCCTCGTGGAAGAGAACTTCAGGGCCACTTTTGCGATATGCCGGGATCGATGAAGTGGGGCGCCTCCCTCAGGAATCTTCACACGAAGTTTCTCGAACTCTTCAGGCTTTTGGACCGGTACCGAATGACGTCGCCCCACGTTGGGCGCCAATTGGAGTTCTGGACTTTTTGGTTCCGTCCAGAGGTGTCAGGGTACAACACCCAAAGACCCCGGAGTCCCACCTGCCTTGGTGCACAAATGAACAGAAACACGGGCTTCTCGATGGTGGCGTCAAAGACCAAAGGTTTATTACTGCAGGGACACAGAGGTCACAGAATCTACACACGGGCAGAATTCAGGAGACTGTTCGATTCGTACATTTGAGGGTTGCTCCTTATATACCAAAATTTGTGCTCTAGGCAAATATTTCACATGTCGGTACATTCCAAACCTTTTGTGTCTCTAAACAATAAATATTTGGCGTTACACAGGAACTGTCGATAATATCTGATACCAAACATCACGAAGAGGGGTTCCCACCAGTCCATCACAATCCCTTGTCAATATTGCATTCAAGACCCGGACCGCCTCATCATAAAGTTCGTTACCTCCCCCTAATAAAAGCCCAGAAGGAAAGGAGCAGAGCCAGATGCAGAAGATAGAAAAGCGGGATAAGAGATGTTTGTAGGTTGTAAATGGGCAAGGCTACCGGCTTCGGCCGCCTAATCATGATCAGGTACAATGGACAGGAAAACCAGTTCAGGTGGGCTGGCCTCGGGCAGAGGAGGCAACCTTTGTCGAGTCATGCAGCTTCAGCGTGATCTGGTTTAAGGTGCACGTGTCATGTAAGAGGTGAATCTCCGGCTAAGGCTACGTGTCCTTAATCAAAGTGAAGTGAATGAAATGATCAGAGGCTATTGCATATGTGAGGGCAAGGAACCACAAAATGGCGGCCACGATCTAAGATGGATGCCATGGGTAGATCAGAAATGTGTTCATAACAGGAGTGCTCTTACTTGTAGCGTGGCGAAAACACTAGGATATACTAAATGGATCATTTGCGGTTCACTGATACCATTTTTATGTCACGGAACCGTCACGGAACCTCACCAGATACCTTTTTAGAGAGGCCCCCTTGAACAGGATTTGCTGTTGTAGAGAACAAAGTATTGGCAGCCACTATGGAGTCAGTCCGACCGGTAATGCACCTTGGGTGGATCAGACAACAGGTAGGTGTTAGTCTTCTGGTGGTTCTCAGGCCACTTTTTGGTGAACACAAGGGAGACAGGGATCGGGCGTTTCACTATGTGGGTCAGGACTCACTCCAGCAGAGGCCAGGTGCAGGGTTCAAAGTATCAGGAGCTTGTTATGTTCCTGTAGCTCACACAGAAGGCCATCCAACTAACCCTTAGAGTCACTCTGGTAGATCTGGGTTCAAAATGCAGAGCAGGACTCAAGCAGTAGAGCAGTCTTCTGAGGTACAAGGAAGAACACAGGCAGACGGGAAGTCCTTTTCAGGTCCTTCTGAAGTCTTCCAGAGGTCCAGGAGTGGACCAAAGAGTTGTTATAAGGATCCAACATGTATACGTGTTGCCAACCTTTGAAGTGGGGGAATTTTCTCGGCCACCTGGACATCTTTTTCTGGAAAGTTTTTCCCTTCCTCTTTCAAAGCTCCAAGAAGTCTAAGGTGCCAAATGACTAGTGCCAAGTTCATTTGTATGTGCTGGAGTCAAGCCCTTTAAAAGGAAAGAAGGGCAGGAAACAGCTGTGCTCTAACCATCCTGGTTGGGTGTCCCATCCTGCCAACACCTAGTTGGCTATTGTTACACTGTTACACTGCAAAATACACAACACCCCAACAGCTAAGCTATTCACAATCATGTGACCCAACACATTGGCAGCAGGCACCAAATGTTTAGGGCAAGAAAATGGTAACTTTTTAAAGTTACATTTTTAGAATTGTGACTTAAAATGGGACTTTATCAGAACATTTTAGATTGCATTTCATTTGAATCCAAACATAATATTTCTACCTGCTTCCATTCAAATCTTAGCACTTATTAAATTAAATGAGGTCACCTAATGTTATCTAATGGGAAAGCAAGGGGCAAACATAAAGTACTCTTGGTTATGTTGTGGTTTCTTTACCCTGAATTCACAGTAGTTTTAAAATAGAATTGAAGAGTTTTTCACTACCAGGAGATTAAAAACGTAAAAACAAATGTCTTACTTTTTCTGTTCAAGAAATTTTTATTGATAAGTATAACGGTGTCTGCGAAAAATACAAAATGATAACTTCATAACAATACATTCAAAAATATGCCATATGGAGAGTATACAGGTCAAACCCATGAGTAATAGCATACAAGGTACAATAAAGCAAAGAAAATCTACTATAAATAAAATATGACAAGTATTAGGAATGTCTGGGTAATCAGGGTGGTTTAAGGACTTCTTGTTGTGATGGTAGTACCTGAGAGGAATTTTTGTCATATATTTTAAGAGATGTTGTCATGGTGACCACAAATCCAAACGTTTTGTTGCCAATGTTATGTGGTAAACAAAAGCCGTATCTAACCTATGATTGTGGCAAACGGCGTACCACCGCGCACTATAAGAAATTTTTGTAAAATCCTTCCAATTTATAGTAATTTGTTGAAATGCTACTGCTAGCAACAGGTCAATAATTTTAACATTGCGCATCACATTTTCCCAGACAGGTGAAAGGCTTCCCAAGAAAATATTAATAAAAGAAAAAGGAAATTTAGTACCAGAAATTTGATTAATCTGAGCCCAAACTTGTTTCCAAAAGTTGCATACAAATATACAAGAGAATAACATGTGAAATAAATCAGCGTTTGGAGAGGATCATGTCCAACAAACATCCAGCACCATTGAAAATGTCTTACTTAAGGCATGTGGTGTTAATAAAAGTCTATTGTATATAAAGAATAAAGTTTGTGTTGTATTTGCTGCTCTGGAGGATTTTTGCAATTTGATCCATACATTTGGGCCAGGACATCTGAAGACCATAATCCCATGCTTCCTCAATTCTGGATTTCTTTCTCGTTGTGTCATCACCTTGTAAAAAATTGTTGATGGTGGAAGCCTTAGGTGAGTTTTTTAGGATGAAGTGCAAATTTGGGAAGGAAGCCAGGCTATTGGGAATAATAGGTGGGTCTGGTATTTTATTGTATGTGGTCATCACTGCTTCCTTTAAAATATTATATTTAGAGTTGAATGAGGCAGGTTGGTGAAGCAGTTGTTTAAGCGAAGGAAACGGCATAAAGACAGAATGTGAAAATAGTTGATGAACCCAAATTAATCCCGTTTGTCTCCAAGCCTTCCAGTAGAATGGTCTATTGTTAATACGTATAAATGTATTATGCCAGATGGGTGAGTTAAGGAAGGAATCTGTGGTTTGGTATGCAGAAGGAGGAAATATTTGAAGGAGTTTAAAAGTCAATTTTATTATGGGAGTGGAAAGGGATTGTGGTTTGTGTGAGAAAGAAAGATATTCTTGAAAAGAAAAGGGAGATAGAAAAAGTTGCTCAATTGAAGACCATAGGGGGTGATCATCCGTATGTTCGAGTAGCCAAAAAGAGGCCTCACGTAAAAGGAATGCTTTGTGATATGCTTGAAAGTCAGGGAAGTTGACACCATCATCAGTTTTGGGGCAAATTAGCCTCATCCAAGACATTCTGGATTTCTTATTATTCCATAAGAAGGAAGAGTGAATGGAATTCATCTTTTTAATAGTTTAACAGGAACTGGGACTGGTATATTGGAGATAGTATATAAAACTATGGGCGACAGCATCATCTCGATGGTATCCAAACGTCCCCACCAGGATAAGTAGAGGGGATGCCACTTAGTAATGGAGCCGAGATCTTTAGGATACATTTACTCATGCACAATGTTACTGTGTCAGCAATACGGGGAGTGGTGTATACACCTAAATACTTAATATGGTTAGGACTCGCGAAATTAGAAGAACTAAATTCCGATTTAAATGTATGGTTGGTCAAGGGCAAGATTTCACATATGTCATTATTTAGCTTATATACGGATATAAAGGAGTATACCTGAACCTCCGCTAGGAAGGCAGGGATTGATTCACTGGGATTAGAAAGAAAAAGCAAAATATCGTCACCATACCCTGCTAGTTTAATATGCCAATTTGATCATTGGAAACCATGTAAGTTCTGGTTCTGACGTAGCTTGGAGAGAAAGGGTTCCAGTATCAAATTAAATAAAAAAGGGGATAAGGGGCAACCCTGACGGACTCCTCTACCTACATCAAAGAATAAGGATATAAGACATTTAGCACATACGGCAGCACGAGGATTAGAGCAGAGAAGAGAGATTAAGAATGTAAATTTAGGTCCAAAACCAAACCATCTAAGGGTATAGAACAAGTAAGCCCACTCGACTCTATCGAACGCTTTCTCTGTGTCCAGTGCGATTGCCGCTAAAGAATGTTGTAAACGGGAAGCTTTGGATAATACATTAAAAATAAGCAGTGTATTATCTGTAATAAATCTACCTTTAACAAAGTCTGATTGTTCCTTTCCCAGCAATATTGGTAGGTAAGAGTCTAGTTGGAGAGCTAACACTTTGGAAAAAATGTTGTAGTCAATGTTAACCAAACAGATAGGCCTGTAATTCTTGCAAAATTTGGGATCCTTGCCCTCTTTAGGGATGAGGCAGATGTGAGCTTCTGAAAAGGAACCAGAGGATCTATGCAAGGAGGTAAAACAATCCGTTAAGGAGTGTAGTTTGGGCAAAAGAATTTTGGAGAAGTGGAGATAAAATTCAACAGTAAAACCATCTGGGCCAGGCGCTTTGTCTGTTCTAAGATGCTGTAGCGTTGTTAGGAGTTCATGATGTATAATCTCTGACTCCAGGGGGGATAAATCCAGGGAGGAAAGTTGCAGTTTAGGTATGTTGGAGAAGAAATGTGAGAGAGACTGATCTGTGAGGTGTGTTTCGGATGAATATACAAATTTGTAAAAAAGAGAGAATTTGCTTAAGATTTCGGCATCCTTAAATTTTAGATCTGAATTTGTGTCATAGATCGATTCTATGTTTGATTTGTTTTGCCTAATTTTTGAATAATTGGCTATTAACTTCCCTGCCTTATTTCTGCCTCCAAAAAACGTAACACTGGATTTTAACAGATATAAAGAACCATTGTCCGTGGACTTTTTGGTGAATTGTAATTTCACATTTATAAGGGCTGTTAAGCAGTCTTGGGCTAAGTGAGATGTATAGTAAGCATGTTGCAATTTATTAATATCTTGAAGGAGATTTTGAGTGTGTGTGCGTGCAATTTTGCATTTCTTGGCTACAAAAGCAATGATGAAGTCACATGCTGAAGCTTTATATGCGTCCCATATAGTGGACAATTACATATGTTTATTGCGATAAATTTTTAAAAAATCATTTAAAAAAGTAATAAAAAAAGCAGTGAACTCTGGGTTTAAGAGAAGAGCATTATTAAAAAGGCATTGTCTAGGGAATGAGGATTTAGGTCAAATGTCTATGCCAATTTAAACAGGCGCATGATCTTAAAGTAAAATAGGGCCTATTTCCGCATATGAAAGTGTTTGAGAAATGTTGTGTGAAACAATAAGATAATCAATCCTTAACTGGGTGTGATGGGTGGGGTAATAAAAAGTATATTCTCTGGTGGTCGGATCGCATAAGCGCCAAGCATCTAGGAGTCTGTGTTGAGTGATGGTATGTACAAAAGATGTATGGGGTTTGTTAGGAACAAAAAGACATTTTGAATTTCTATCAACAAAAGGATCAAAAACCTGATTGCAATCCCCAGCTAATACAAAGTTATCTTCCTTCTCTGGTGGTCGGATTGCATACGCGCCAAGCATCTAGGAGTCTGTGTTGAGTGATGGTATGTACAAAAGATGTATGGGGTTTGTTAGGAACAAAAAGACATTTTGAATTTCTATCAACAAAAGGATCAAAAACCTGATTGCAATCCCCAGCTAATACAAACTTATCTTCCATAGAATGTGAAAGTTGTTTGGCCAATGTGGACCAAAAGGAGGGTTCACCACATGTAGGGGCATAAACATTAAAAAGGGAAACTGGAACATCCTTTAGCTGTAATTTAACATTTAGCCATCTGCCATCAATATCAGAATGTTGTGTAACAAATGAGATTGGAAGTAACTCACAGCAAAGTATCATAACTCCATTACGTTTTCCATCACCTGGAAAAAAGAAAACCTCCCCACCCAACCCCTTTTTATTTTTAGAGATTCATCATCTGTGAGGTGGGTTTCTTGTGGAAAAACTATATCTGCATTCAATATAGCTAGATGAGTGAGTATTCGCGGTCTTTTGATGGGAGAATACAGACCCCTAACGTTCCATGAAATTAGTTTTAGTGACATAAAAAATCAAAAAAGGATTAGTTCAAAACTGTGAGATAAAAAACAATTCTTTAGAATGATACCGTATACCAAAGAAAAAGAGTAGGGAAAGTAGGTAGAGTAGTAGGAATTCAAATAGAAATGAGAATGAGAGTTTGACAACAGAAACCTTGGGCGAAGGAAATAGTTGATTAAATGGAGAGAGAGAGAAATAATGAATATAATGAGAAGAAGTAAAGAGTTAGGAAAAAAGAAAGCTAAAATAACATAAAATGGTATGCATGAGAGAGGATAAAACGAGGAAGAACTGTAACTGACACCGCATAAAAGAGAAAAGTTAAATTGTGAAACACAACGAAGAACAAAAAACAAAACGAACAACATACCTACACGAAGGAAACATAAAAGGAGGGGTAGATGGAGCCACATGGAGCAGACGAGATGACCAGCGAGGAAAAGCCCACACCTGGAGGGAATCAAGCCAAACATAGAAGCAACCATGGAAGCTAGGAAAAGAAGAAATTAAGTAAACAAAGTAATGTTAGCACGTATTGAGTAGTAACCTGAGAATAGAAAAAACATGTAACATTAAATAGCAATATCAAAAATAGCATTAACATGCAATACAATTGTGATTACATAACAGTATAAAACCTGCATTCAACGATAAAGTGGTAAGTTAAGGAAGCGTCTAATGAAAATTAAGTGACATGCGAGGAGGATGGTATTGAAGAGTCAATAGAATCCGTCATGTGCATTTAACTAGCTTTGCAGATGCACAGGGTCTTCTTAAGAAGTAGTGTTGTTATTATAAGTAACTTTAAACAAGCATGGGTGGAAAAGGCCATATCTGGCACCCAAAGAGCGGAGGTGTGGTCTCATGTCAAGGAATGCCTTAGGTCTTGAAGCGGTAGCTCTCGAATAATCCTGTGTAAAAAATAAAGTAGCACCAGACCAAGAAATATTTTGAATTGCCCTGGCAGCTGCGGAACATTTAACAGATCTGTTTATTCAAGAAAGTACAAAATGACACCTCTTGGCCTCTGAGAAGTTGAAGAATTGGGGGGCACTAACTTTGTTGCTGGACCTACCTGGGATTCCTGGGACACTCGCCGCTCGCCACACGCCGCCGCTGGGGCCCAAACGCTGCCTGTTCCCCCTGCCGCCAGTGATTTCCAGCTTCACGGCCGCCGGGGAACTACAGCTCCCAGCAGGCCGAGCGGGTCACTTCCTGCTCAAGCGCGCCCGGAGGCGCAGAAAAGGAGGAGGCTCCCACTGAGGAGCGGGGGCACTAACTTTGTTGCTGGACCTACCTGGGATTCCTGGGACACTCGCCGCTGGCCACACGCCGCCGCTGGGGCCCAAACGCTGCCTGTTCCCCCTGCCGCCAGTGATTTCCAGCTTCACGGCCGCCGGGGAACTACAGCTCCCAGCAGGCCGAGTGGGTCACTTCCTGCTCAAGCGCGCCCGGAGGCGCAGAAAAGGAGGAGGCTCCCACTGAGGAGCGGGGGCACTAACTTTGTTGCTGGACCTACCTGGGATTCCTGGGACACTCGCCGCTCGCCACACGCCGCCGCTGGGGCCCAAACGCTGCCTGTTCCCCCTGCCGCCAGTGATTTCCAGCTTCACGGCCGCCGGGGAACTACAGCTCCCAGCAGGCCGAGCGGGTCACTTCCTGCTCAAGCGCGCCCGGAGGCGCAGAAAAGGAGGAGGCTTCCTCCGCGTCGCGGAACGCGCGCGGGACCGCGCCGGGCTAAGCCCGGGCAAAGGGCGGGCCCTCTGTGGCCCTCAGAGGCCTGAGGAGGCCGGGACGGGCTATCCCCCTTGGTCTTCCAAGAAGAGGTAAAGCCATTTACTGCCAACTCCACTGACTATCACTTTGGATTGAGACTGTTTCCCCTTCCTATAAGGGAGCAGATACTCAATATATTCCCCTAGCCACAGCTGTCTGTTTTGTCTTCTCTCACTTGAAACATACCCCTATCAGCATGGATCCTTCTACGAAAACGTCCAGAACACCATCTAATCCCCTATGGCTAGATGACTTAAATAGTATGTGTAACAACAAGTACTCCCTTGTTACATCGCCCTACCTGGTATCTAACGCCAGTCCGCTAGCTCTTAACGATAGTACACAGGGGCCTCTACCGACTCTCGTAAAACTAAAAGCTAACAAAACAACTCCCCTTAAGGCCATATCTGGTAAAAGGATACATGATGGGGGTGGAGAAAGTGGGTCCCAATCCAAATCACCAACACTGCAGTATGTGTCATCAGATTCAAACCCGCCTGTTAATATGGCTCTGCTTATCCAGGAGATGGGCAAAAAAATAGATGACCCAGTATCCTCTCCCCAATTGGTCTTACTGACCATGATGGAACAGTTGATTAAAACTATCATTCATCCCCTGATCGACAAAATTAACAGCTTGGGGGAAAGACTAACGGGGATTGAGGAAATTGTTAAACTCAATCAGCCATACACAGCAACATCTAAATGTTTACCCCAGGCCGGTCTCCCTAATTTGCCTAAACAAACTATGCAAAACACAGTTCCCCCAACACAAGTAACAGTCTCCACTACTGTGTGCCCACTCGTCCCTAAACCACTACCCATACCTACCTCAGAACGCAATATTGAGCCAAGATTAAAAAGTACTAAGACCCCTCATATTAATCTTCCCCCAGAGGCCGCTCCATTCGTGTCCATCCTGTCGGGGGTTCTTCCCCTGAAACATGGAAAAATCGAGAGAACCAGCGATTTGATAAATAAAGTTAAGTTCTGGCTATCGAAAAACAGACCCCTACCCCATAACCTCAATGGCAGGATAGTCAGCGTGAGGAGAGTGGGATGGTTGGGTCCCCATCGGAAAGATATCTGCGGGGATCTGATTCTAATCAGATTTAGGAGCAGACAAGTTGTCCCCTATCTACAGTCGTGGCAGCCCCAAGAAAGTGATGGCCCTATAACAACTTGGGACCTACATGACTTTTATCCTAGTGAATCATACAACCCTTATCGGGATCAGACTGCCAATCACAACCCTAAGCTGGCCCATAGATCCTGGCCACCAAATGAGCACAGTTTCCCCTCTTTTAACCTCTTTCCACATAGACTATTTAAGTATAGCAACCTACCTCAATCTAATTTTTTCTCCCCATATAACAAGTGTTAATATTAGGTGGGTGCATAAAATGTAAATTCTTTGTCATTAATATCCACTGGGTCAGCTAATTTTATTTTACTTAATCCAATGAGATTTTTTTTTTGATTCTTTTAAAATGTATGCTGTTTGTTAAATTATGACTGTATATTTTTTCTACATTGTATGCTTTTATGGTTGAAACAAAATCGAATAAAGCTTAATGATGATGATGATGATAACATAAAATGGTATGCATGAGAGAGGATAAAACGAGGAAGAACTGTAACTGACACCGCATAAAAGAGAAAAGTTAAATTGTGAAACACAACGAAGAACAAAAAACAAAACGAACAACATACCTACACGAAGGAAACATAAAAGGAGGGGTAGATGGAGCCACATGGAGCAGACGAGATGACCAGCGAGGAAAAGCCCAAACCTGGAGGGAATCAAGCCAAACATAGAAGCAACCATGGAAGCTAGGAAAAGAAGAAATTAAGTAAACAAAGTAATGTTAGCACGTATTGAGTAGTAACCTGAGAATAGAAAAAACATGTAACATTAAATAGCAATATCAAAAATAGCATTAACATGCAATACAATTGTGATTACATAACAGTATAAAACCTGCATTCAACGATAAAGTGGTAAGTTAAGGAAGCGTCTAATGAAAATTAAGTGACATGCGAGGAGGATGGTATTGAAGAGTCAATAGAATCCGTCATGTGCATTTAACTAGCTTTGCAGATGCACAGGGTCTTCTTAAGAAGTAGTGTTGTTATTATAAGTAACTTTAAACAAGCATGGGTGGAAAAGGCCATATCTGGCACCCAAAGAGCGGAGGTGTGGTCTCATGTCAAGGAATGCCTTAGGTCTTGAAGCGGTAGCTCTCGAATAATCCTGTGTAAAAAATAAAGTAGCACCAGACCAAGAAATATTTTGAATTGCCCTGGCAGCTGCGGAACATTTAACAGATCTGTTTATTCAAGAAAGTACAAAATGACACCTCTTGGCCTCTGAGAAGTTGAAGAATTGGTGGTGATGCGCCCTTGCCTGTGGGCGCGTTGGATATTCAATGAAGTTCCATCTGGCATCTGAAGAATCTTGGGAAGCAAGGATTCAAAAAAAGCAATGGGATTTGCCCCCTCAACGCGTTCTGCTAAATTATGAATATGTACATTATTCCTCCTGTTTTGATTTTCAAGGTCCTCGACCTGTTTTTGTAATGAAGAAACTTGAGATTGCAGGGAGGTAACGCATTTGTTGGTGCCTTGAAAAGAGGAAACATTTTGTTCCACAGTTTTAAGTCTAACGTCTAATTGTGACCAATTATCTGAAAGAATTTGTAGCTTGTTGTTTGTTTGCTCCACAAAAGGTCTAAGAGCTCTTATTTCTTTCAGTAAAAGTTCCATTGAGACTGAGGAAGACGGGTTAGGTGGTGAGGGGGTGTCTTTCTTTAAACATTTCTGGTTAGATTTCCCTGTTGCAGTTTGCACGGGTTCCATGTTTGTGCTACAGTGATCTCTATCCAGGATCCCCAGGGATTCCAGTTGAGAGAATTTAGAAAAGACTGTTACATTTTTAACAAAAATATGCTTTGTTTTCAAAACAGTAGAAAAACCACTTTTTGTTCTGCCCATCAAACTGTGAGAATAAGAGACTTGGAAACAGCTACAGATCATGTAGGTGAAGAGCGGGATCTGGCTGAAGTCTTAATAAGCATAATGAGATCGAATGTGGAGCTAAGCAGGAATACGTCGTCAGAGCAGATAATAGGAAATAGCATTAAAAAAAAATAAGAGACCATGAATGCCAAAAGTTGCCTGTTCAGCGCCTCAAAAATAGCAGGTGCTAACGCTTTAGATAAATCTTCAAGGCATTAGAGTCAAGGAGGCTTTGTCTGCATGGAGATGACCTCAAGGAGGACTTCATGGTGCAGAGCAGAGGGAACCAATGCGCTGTGTGTTTATAATGAAGATTTATCACACTTGTGGAACAGAATAAACACAAACTGGCAGGCGTAACCTCATCATCTCACACTATAAGAAGGTGAGGTGAAACTCGGTCAGCGCGCATCTATGAATCTCTGCTATGTTGAGAGCATGAGGATGGACTGTAGAAGTAGTTAAGGCCAGAAAAAATCTCCACTCAGTAAAAGTAAAGCACAAGCACGTCGCAATAATGGCTTTAAAATGGCGGCTGTCAGAGCACGTCTCCTCAAACGCGCAATCTTTCTTAAATAATAGTTTCTAAGTTACCGGAGCTGTGAGCGGAGGAACAACTTCAATGTACTGTGCGCTATGGCAGGTTTAGGGATTCCGTTAGGGGTGAATTATGTATAATAAAAATGAAAGGTTTAGGCCAGGCAAAAAGTTTATATTGCTAGGTCGAATTGGCAATTTTAAAACTTCCATACAGGCTGCAATTGAAGGCCCGAGACTTGTTATTAAGTGCTACGGAAGTAGGTGACACAATGAGTGCTGCAGGTACGCTAGTAACATTTAATTTTCAGGCCCTGGGTACATGTAGTACTCTGTACTAAAGACTTATAAGTAAATTAAACATGCCAATCAGGTGTAAGACAATTGTACAATGTTTAAGGAACAGAGCACAATCACTTTAGCAGTGGTAAAAGGCACATACTAATGCCAACACAAAATTCATAAAGCAAGTGGAGAGAAGGCAAAAGGTTTGAGGGGGGACCACACCAAGGATGACAGGTTTAACCAGGGGAAGATCCTCCACTAGGGCGGAGGAGTGTCGCCCCACCGCTTGCTCTGTATAGTTGGCAATGTGCCAACATGAAGGGGTCATACTAAGGTCAGGCAGACATATGTCTCAGCCTACCAATATCTCCACTTAGCAAACAACTAACCATTTATCCAGCTGGGCAGGGTTCTGGGTTCACTTTAGGAAGTGTGGATTTAGAGTCAAGTTTGCAGCAAATAAAGAAGATTTATTATCACCAAGAGACTATTCCAATACAAAAGGCACAAAGAAGTATTTCTTGATTTTAAAGACAAAATGACTGCATGTAATCATGATCATACTGTTTATTTGAATGAATAAACAGGATGCTTATGTTTTCTGATGAAAATGAAATTAAAATAAAATGAATAAAGCGCTCTACTAGCTGGAGGTGTCTAGATGCTAGCCTGAAAGAGTAAGATTATCAGTTGTAAAATATTAATAAGTCCAATTTCTTGAATCTATTGTTTGAAAAAACAGGTTTTAAATGCCTTCCTAAAAGCAAGGAGATCAGTATTCATCTTAAGGTTAAAAGGGATGTAGATCTTAAACTTGACAGTACAGGTGACAAAACTCCTGCCACTCCAGATTTACCTTTAGAACCTAGGAAATCTAGGCTATAAGCAGAAGTTGAACGAAGAGGTCTGACTAGAGTGTAACGTTGAAATCATCTCGAAGATTATGCAAGGATTTAAACGTGATACAGAGGGCTTTGAATTCAATGCACTCCTTAACGGGAAACCAGTGGAGCTGGACATGGGCTTGTGAAATGGGTTTGTGTTGAGGTATGGATAGAATCAGGCGGGCCACTGCTTTCTGCAAAATCTGTAGATTGTTTAGGTACCTTTTCTGAATGTTAGTAAAGAGTGTATTACAATATTCTAGTTTGGAGACAATAGGAGCAGAAACCACTGCATTCTGTAGTGACTGTGGAACAAAAGGAAGAATTTTCATGAGCAGTATTAGTAGAAAGAACAAGGAGGAGGTAGTGAGATTAATTTGACTTTTGAAAGACAACTTACTGCCAAAGAGAACCATGAGGTTTTTAACTTTCAAGACTGGGGAGCAGAGAGTACCACAGTTCTGAGTCCACCAACTGAGAGAACTAAAGGACGAGTTCCTGCCGAATAACAGGACCTCAGACTTAGTAGAGTTTAACTTCAGACAGTTGTCACTCATCCATCTCCCACTTTGCAGGAGACAGTTATGAAATCTGGTAGTGGTGACCTCAAGATACCTGCTGGTCCCACCACAATGTGGGTGTAATTTGCATAGGACATCATCACAAATCCAAGAAATTTGATCAGATTCACCAGTGGGGTCATTTAGAGGATAAAACAAGTAGGACTTACAGATGATCCTTGTGGACCCCACATGGCAAAGAGAAAGCAGGTGAACTAAAATCTTCTTAGGCAACAATTTGCGTTTGTCCCATAAGGAAAGATTTTAAAAGGGAGAGCTCTGTGTTCTTAATAACTAAGAAAGCAAGCAGGCTTGGTCAATAAGCAGATTATGATTGACCATGACTGTGTTAAAACATATGTCTAGTGCTTTCCTTTTCTTTGTTACATAGAGTTCAGGTGCAGCTATTTTCCTTTCTTGATTTAATTAGCCCTGAAGTAGCTGTACTTCTGCTATGCACTACCCATTGGAAGTCAAAGATAAAACAGATTTCGAGTTTTAAAGATGAGTTACTCCACCATAAACATCACAGATATCCCACCTGTCGTATAACAAGTGCCTTAGGATAGAATGTACTTGTAACAATATGGACATGATATGCTTCATGTTTGTGATGGAATAACCTGTCACCAAACTTTAAATCAAGCCCTTAATTGAAACTTGTTAAAACTTTGAACACTTTTACCCTGTTCTTTTGTGATTTACTTATTGATAATGCCTTCTGTATGTTCTGTATCATGGTAGGTGCACCAAGCATTGGGCATTTAGACTGTTTAATCCTCTAACTTTTTTCTAAATTCCCTAAAGAGAATAGTAGTACCCTGAAGGTCCATGGACTTCCTGGGTAAGCCTTAGTCATCTTTCAATGATACAATTGCCAATCAGATTCAACTCAATTTGTAGTGATTCACTTTAATCACTATGTTCTATAATTGTTTTTTGGATCACGCCTGGAGCCTTCCAGCACCTAAGACGTTCTAGTTTTGTATTGTACCTAATTGTAATTACCAAGGTTTCCAAAGTGGAAATAATATGCCAGAGATACTAATGTGGGGGCATAATGCAACTGCTCATAGCCATTTACTGATGCTCTTCCCACAAGGGGTGATTCAGATAAGGGGGTGGTGATGGACAGAGTATCTGAATTAAACAGAACACTCATACCCAGTCAACAGATCAAGGGAAGCATTTAGTATAGGAATGGCAAAAAAAGGCCTGAGGGAGTAGCTTAGAGAGGGTCTTCAGGACTTTGGGACTTTGATACTGCAGCAAGTCCTGAGTTAATGTCAGTGTTCAAAGATACTTGTTATCTCACTACCACTGTAGCATACTGCCTGTCTACAAGTGTTCCCTGTGTAACAGTCAGGATGAAGCTCTCAACCCCAGGAGGTTGGTAATGACTAGCTGATACTAGGCCCTAAAATAGAATGTAAAGAATAGAAAATTACATAAGATAACAAACTCAAGGTACCATCGTTGACATCCACTTCACCTACCTGAGATGGTATTAGTTGGGGAAATCTAGTACCCATTAAAACACCACAATATCGGTTTTCAAGACCAGATCATTTCTTGTTTGTTCACAGGGAATATCCAATGTTCTGCTGTTACACAGTTGCTTTTATGCAAGGAAAGTATGGTTTTCCAAAATCTGTCCAACCTATTCATTTCATATGAATATGCACAATTTAATGTGTCTTCAAGTTTTGCACCATTTGATAGCATTGCCCTTTTTGTGTCCAGGTGTGTTCACATTTGTGTTCAATAAAGCTGTGGAGAAGAGATCCAACTGCTTAATGTACAGATGAACCTCACATACAGATATTATTGATCCTGTACTGTCTCACAAAACTGTTACAAATTGTCATTCCACATACAATTTGAATCCACCAAGACGTTTCTATCAATGTAGTATACGAAATACAGGATATGACCACAGATTAGCTGGCTGAGAGGCTAACGAGGTTTGCAGTTCATTGAAAGCAGAAGTTCAGTTCGGCAAGCCTTTATTCATTAAACTCCATTAATAATTAGCAATGGGGATCAGTGGGTATTATGAGGTTAATCTCACCAGATGGCCAACAAATACAAAAGGTACACTTACATTTTCAACATTCTAGTAAGAGTTTGCAATCTAACTACTTGAACACGTTGGAGATCCCGCGAGCAGTGATAATGCCCAGAGCATGGCCAAGAAATTCTTTTATGGGAAATATGTAAACTGCATACCCCACAATGAAGGCATCTGCAGAAGTCTTCAATGCCTTTTGGTGTGCCGGCCAAGTGTAGCCTAACCCTAGACTGTAAACCATTGTAAGGTTCCCAGAGCGTGTCTGGGTGCAAGTGTGGTGAAGTTCCCTAAGGAGAAAGATGGGCACAAATGCAGCTGAACTGTTACAGGTTGTACCAAATTCCTATTCTATTAATGAAACAGATTTAACTGGAAATACAGTTTATTGTATTGTACTCTATTTGTGTTCTAAACCCTCTGCCACTTTCTGGATCACAAAGTAAACCTTAATTGCTCATCCTCGTTACACTTAGTACGCCATATGTACCGTCATTCAATTGTACTGCAATGGAAACTGCTGCCCAGTGACAATAGAGATAAACATCAGCACCCATTACGGATACTAAGAAGGCTGAATCGTCTTCGAAATGTCCAAAGGTCCTGTTAGATCTTAGGTTCCTGATTGACTGGGGGATTAGCCGTGTTCAAGCAGTAACCAAAATCTTAGTCAAGGTAAGGCACAAGCCTACCCTAAATTAATCTGCACTCACACTCTGGTAGCTTGGCACAGAGCTGTCAGGCTAAATTTTAGAAGCAATGTGCAAACCATTTGTGTGACATTTCAATATGTGAATCTGTGAAAACAACACACAACAATATTCCATACCAGGTTAGAAAAATCAAACAAAATAGAGCTTAATTTAATAAATATAACAAGACCAAAATGACAAAAATCCAAAGGGTAGAACATGAATTTTAAAGTTTATAGTGCAAAGTAGCACTTAGAAGCAAAAAGTGCTATTTGGGATATCTGGTCATGCCGGACTGGGACAAAAAAAAAGGCAAAGCCGAGCACGATGGAGTCAGGGCCGGCTACAGGGACCCAGATAGGTCCGCTGAACAAAAGTACCTTATTCCTTATTGAGGAGCGTTTGCCTGGATTTGCGTCAAAGATGTATAGCACAACAGAGGCAATGTGTCAGTTCTGAAATGTGATGAGGCTGCGGTGCGAGGTTCTGATGCGTTGGCATACAGAATCCTGTCAACGAGGCTTACGATATGAAGGCTTGTGTCAAGGATGTGAGGTGTAATGGAGAATATGCATTGGCTCCAATGAGCAGAGATGCTGTGATGCAGAGGTTAGACTTTGAGGCTGCCATCAACAAGAGATAAGAGGAGCTTACGCTGGGAAAAGCATCATGTAGTGTCCATTCTGATGTTGATATATCAATCCATGATGCGGGATGCAACAGCAATGTGACTCTTTTCTGACTGATCCAAACAATGCCACAGCAGTGATGCAACGGTTACTGTTGAATATGCGCTTCTCAGCCAAGGAGATGCGTTGGTTCAGCTCGGGATGTGTTGCTCAGCAGAGGATGATTCAGTTCTTGTAGAGAAATACCCTAGGCCCTCTTCCAAGGGCCTGGGACTGGGGTGGTATTACTTGGCAAGGTAAACTCATAGATGGCAGTGTATAGGTGCACAAGCAGGTTGGTTGGAAGCCTTTTATATCCCTGAAACTTCAGGTCAGAAGGCCAGCCAGCTAACCCTTGGAGTCACTCTGGGTTCAAGTGATGCAGGTCAGCAGGCAGCAGGTCAGCACAGCAAAGCAGTATAACAGCAGTTCAGCAGTTCAGCAGAGTGAGCAGCACAGCCGTCCTCCTTCCTGGCAGTCTTCACAAGTCCAGAAGTGTACTGAAATGGTGGTGTCAGACGTCCAGTACCTTTACGTAGTTATGCCTTTGAAGTTGGGGAGAAATCAAAGACAAGCCTTTGAAGCGTACGGAGGTCTCCCTTCCTGCCCTGGTTCCAGACTCACTACAGGAGAGTATGCAGCCCTTTGCGTGGGGACAGGACACAGCCTATTCAGGTGTAAGTGAGGCTGGGTCAAGCTCCTCCCTCCCATCTACCAGGATGGCCCATCAAGTCACAATTAAGCTCCCATTGTGTGTGGCTGTCTAGGGGGAATACAAAAAGCCCAACTGAAACCCACCCCAAACATGTGATTAGAGACAGGGAGCAGGCACCTAATGGCTAAAGTGAGAAAATGCCAACTTTCTAAAAGTGTCTTTTTCAGAACGTAATTTAAAATCAGACTTAACCATATGTTAGGATTTTAAATTAGGACATCAGAGACACCAGACTTTCTGGTCTTATCTCTTCCCAATTGGAAATCACACTTAGGAAATGTAATGAGCTAACACTGATGCTACCCTACGGGGGGAATGACCTTACAGTAGTGAAAAAGGAATTGGGAGCTTTTCACTACCATGACATCTAAAACTTGAACGTACATTTCCTAACTTTTAAATACCTTGCACCCTGCCTTCTGGGTTGTCCAGGGCTTACCTTGGTGTGAGGTGATACATGTATAAAAAGGGAAGGTATGGGCCTGGCAAAAGGTTTTTTTTGCCAGGTCGACTTGGCAGTGTAAAATGCACACATAGGTTTTGCAGTGACAAGCCTGAGACATGGTTAAAGGGGTACGTAGGAGGGCAGCACAATCAGTGCTGCAGGCCCACTAGTAGCAATAAATTTACGAGCCCTGGGTACCAGCTAAAACAAGGTCATAAAAGTGGAGGAGGCAGGCAAAAAGTTAAGGGGAAGACCACCCGAAGGCTGTCAGGTCCAACAGGCCCTGTAAGCAGGAGGACTTTGAAGGAGGTCAATAATCCATCTATCTCAGAATATAAAATGTAGAACTGACCATGATGAGATGATATCCTGACATTTTGATGCCATAGGATGGCATTTTTATACTTCATATCATGGTTACATTTACTTCACCTGGTGCATATGGTTGGTGCTTTGATAATAAATGTTTGTTCAGTGTGCCAACAGGATAATTTGCCCTATTTGGATTGTTGATGACTATGGTCCACTGCCATCTCAGTATATTGCTATGAATCCTTTATTTTAGCTTATTTGTAGGGTTTGCGTATTGCCTTTGACATGATTCTATGTCTATTTTGCCTCTTTTCGGGCCTAAAGGCCTAAACTAGAGAGTAGCCATCTTGTCTTCCTGCCTCAGTTGTCTGAGGCGTTTGTAGGTCAGAAGTGATATTTAGAGTTGAGTTGTTTTTCACTAGTTAGAAACCGGTGAGGACCGGCCCTTATCGAAGGAATGTGCTTACTTTCCCGGGCTCTAGACGCAACTACAGCTGGCCACTGTGGGAGAGCAGGGAGCGCGGGGCTTGGTACAGGAATTCGGTGGGAGGCCGGGTGCTTGCTGGAAACTTCCATGAGCAGAGAGCCTCCCATATTATCAGGGAACAGAAGAGCAGAGTGGTCAGATGGTTTTTGGAACTGAAGAGAGCCGTCAGATGGTTTACAGCAGTGTAGAGATCAGATGGTTTTTGGAGTGGTGGAAGTCAGATGGATTTGAGCGGTGAAGCTGTCAGTCACTGAAGAAGCAGTTGCCAGTCAGCTGGAAGAGTTGGAGCTGCCAGTTGGAGCTTTTGGAGCAGTTGAACCAGTGGAGTAAAGTTAGCATGTTGGTGATGGTGCAGGAGAGAGAGAGAGTACTGATTTCACCAGCCAGAGAGGAACAGACAGCAGAAGTTGGTCCGTTGGTGGTGGTGCCATGGTGATGGAGAGAGTCCTAATTCCACCAGAGAGGGACAGAGAGATGGACCCTTCTTAATAGGGTGAGGTGTTCTTAAATAATCTGCATTATATAATCATTCACTTCTTTTTGCTTCCTAGGTTATGTTTAGGTCTCCACTTGCATTAATAATTTCCTACTGTATTGCTTATACATATATCATTGTTATAATGTTTTGTTTATTTTGTATGTTGATTGCTTGTTAGTTGTTATTCTATCCAGTGGAGTAAAGTTAGCATGTTGGTGATGGTGCAGGAGAGAGAGAGAGTACTGATTTCACCAGAGAGAGAGGAACAGACAGCAGAAGTTGGTCCGTTGGTGGTGGTGCCATGGTGATGGAGAGAGTCCTAATTCCACCAGAGAGGGACAGAGAGATGGACCCTTCTTAATAGGGTGAGGTGTTCTTAAATAATCTGCATTATATAATCATTCACTTCTTTTTGCTTCCTAGGTTATGCTTAGGTCTCCACTTTCATTAATAATTTCCTACTGTATTGCTTATACATATATCATTGTTATAATGTTTTGTTTATTTTGTATGTTGATTGCTTGTTAGTTGTTATTCTATCATTGCTCCAAAAAGAGCATTAGTTATTTAGTTCCTAGTCATTTTAGTAAAGAGACCCCAGTCAAATCCTGTTTGTTTATTGTCTCTGAGAGCGAGTAAAGGGTTCCTTTTTGACCAGTTGCTGATGTATAGAGGGCTGGGAGACACCCCCACTTGCGGGTAACTGTTGATAACTAGTTACACTACTCAGGATCAGGGATGGTTGCAAGACAGAACATATAATTTGCCCTTAGTCCCAAATTGTTGATAGATTAACCCCACATAGCATAGATAGACAGGAGACTATAAAGAATCGTCGGGTGACGTTAAAGATAACAGTCGGGAGACTATAAAGAATCGTCGGGCGACGTTAAAGATAACAGTCAGGAGACTATAAAGAATCATCGGGTGACGTTAAAGATAACAGTCGGGAGACTATAAAGAATCGTCAGGTGACGGTAAAGATAACAGTCGGGAGACTATAAAGAATCGTCGGATGACGTTAAAGATAAAGAATCAGTTATTCAGTGAGGTAATTATAGGATATGATATGGGATCCCTTAGATGTTAGTGGTATCTTTGATTGTACAGGCTTATAAATAGCTCTTTTTCACCTTCTCAGGTGAGTATTCTAGATATATATAGTGGCCTGAGAAGAGTGTGGTTACGTGATGACTGTGTTAGCTACGGTTGGTAGGCTGCCTGTTCTGAGAATCCGGTCGTTACATCCAGAATGTACTTTCAGAGACTCTAGCTGCATTTCACCTTCAGTCTGTGTGGATAATACTTGCCTGGAGCACAAAAAAGACTGGATCAGCAATCAGGAAATATGGCAAATAAATGATTGTTGTGTTTGTCTTCACTGGCCAAGTGGAATAACTGAAAATACCATTTATACTTACATTTATTATATATTTATGAGGAGATGTGGGTTATCCTCACTTTGTCTCCCTACCCACTGACTGGCCTGATAGTTAAGAATCCTATAGCATACATTCTATAGAATGTATTTGCGTTAACAGTAGAATGCTGTAAGTGGCAGATAAAGAGACCACCACAAAAAATGTACAAGTTAAGTCTCTCTATAGGATCTTATTCAACAAATTACTTTTCATTTATGTACCAAGTGTTGACTGCTTGATGAGATGTAAATGTTACCGATGTAGTGGCAAGAGGTCGTTGTCTCTCACCTGGCATTTCAAGTAAGTGGCATAATACTCAAGGGATCAGGGCTAGGGTAGTTCAGGGGGGCATAGGAAGGGAGTTTAATGCCATAGCTTAAAAGTGAGGTGTAGGATGAACCTGAGGGGACACAACTGGCATCAGAGTGCTCATACTCCAAAGGTGCTTCACATGTGTCACAGAAAGAAACAAAATATGTCAAGGTTGTGCAATCAGAGCCTGAGTATGCCTCTGCCCAAAGTAAAAGAAAGGGGAACCAGCACTACCTTAAGCCAGATGAACAGCACGGTTTATATGGTGGGTATATTGAAATTGTCTCTTTTCACATTTTGTTTGAGGATGAGTCTTTGTAACCAAAGTATGTTGTTCAGTTCAGGACAGTTGTCAGTTAGGGAAAATACACGGAACCTATGGTACAGCATGGTTGTCAGGATATGCAGTTGTTGGGAGAGGAACATCAGTTGAGAAGGGTTAATAGTGGGGGCCTTGAAGTTGAGCAGAGAGTGTTTAAAGGGATGTGTGTGATAAGAGGTAAGGAGAAGGTCTTTGACCTTGGCTCCTAGATGAGCTAGAGTTAGTTTGTCAGGCTGTGGTAAGATCAGTTATGGTGCACAGTGCAACTACTTGGGTACTGACTGGATAATTACAGTTCTGCAAGGAGAGTGCCTACCTGAATTTAAAAGAGCTTCAGTGTTAGCACAGTGCAGATATAAGCACATACAGCTGAATATCTCAGTATAATACTGAAACAGCAGTCTCAGAGTGTTTGGTGGAAGTGTACGGATGCAGAATGGGGAATTGAAGGTATAAAAGACAAGCTTACAGGTACATAGAAGACTGCATGCATAGTCTATAGGGGTTTGAAGCAGTCCATGGCCTAAGGCCTACTTTGCTCCATGACTACTTGGGTACTGACTGGATAATTACAGTTCTGCAAGGAGAATGCCTGCCTGAATTTATAAGAGCTTCAGTGTTAGCACAGTGCAGATATAAGCACATACAGCTGAATAGCTCAGTATAATACTGAAACAGCAGTGCCAGAGTGGTTGGAGGAAGTGGAAGGATACAGACTGGGGAATTGAAGGTATAAAAGACAAGTTTGCAGGTGCATAGAAGACTGCATGCATAGTCTATTAGGGTTTGAAGCAGTCCATGGCCTAAGGCCTACTTTGCTCCATGACTACTTGAGCACTGACTGAATAATTACAGTTCTGCAATTAAAGTGCCTGACTAAATTTATAGGAGATTCAGTGTTAGTGCAGTGCATACATAAGCACATTCAGCTGAATAGCTAAGTATAATACCGAAACAGCAGTGTCAGAGTGTTTGGTGGAAGTGTAAGGATACAGACTGGGAAATTGAAGGTATAAAAGACAAGTTTGCAGTAGCATAGAAGACTGCATGCATAGTCTATAGGGGTTTGAAGCAGTCCATGGCTTCAGGCCTACTTTGCTCCATGACTACTTGGGTACTGACTGGATAATTACACTTCTGCAAGGAGAGTGCCTGACTGAATTTATAAGAGCTTCAATTTTAGCACAGTGCATATATGAGCACATACAGCTGAATAGCTCAGTATACTACTGAAACAGCAGTGTCAGAGTGTTTGGTGGGAGTGTGAGGATACAGTCTGGGGAACTAAAGGTATAAAACACAAGATTGCAGGTGCATAGTAGACTCCATGCATAGTCTATATGGGCTTGAAGCAGTCCATGGCCTAAGGCCTACTTTGCTTAATGACTACTTGGGTAGTGACTGGATAATTACAGTTCTGCAAGGAAAGTGCCTGACTAAGTTTATAGGAGCTTCAGTGTTAGCACAGTGCATATATAAGCACATTCAGCTGAATAGCTCAGTATAATACTGAAACAGCAGTGTCAGAGTGTTTGGTGGAAGTGTAAGGATACAAACTGGGGAATTGAAGGTATAAAAAACAAGTTTTCAGTAGCATAGTAGACTGCATGCATAGTCTATATGGGTTTGAAGCAGTCCATGGATTAAGGCCTACTTTGCTTCATGACTACTTGGGTACTGACTGGATAATTACAATTCTGCAAGGAAAGTGCCTGACAGAATTTATAGGAGCTTCAGTGTTAGCACAGTGCACATGTAAGCACATACAGCTAAATAGCTCAGTATAATACTGAAGCAGCAGTGTCAGAGTGTTTGGTGGAAGTGTAAAGATACAGATGGGGGAATTGAAGGCATAAAATACAAGTTTGAAGGTACATAGAAGACTACAAGCATAGTCTATAGGGGTTTGAAGCAGTCCCTGGACTAAGGCCTACTTTGCTCCATGACTACGTGGATGCTGACTGGATAATTACACTTCTGCAAGGAGAGTGCCTTGCTGAATTTACAAGAGGGTCAGTGTTAGCACAGTGCATATATAAGCACATACTGCTGAAAGGCTCAGTACAATACTGAAACAGCAGTGACAGAGTGGTTGCTGGAAATGTAAGGATACAGACTGGGGAATTTAAGGTACAAAAGACAAGTTTGCAGGTGCATAGAAGACTGCATGCATAGTATATAGGGGTTTGAAGCAGTCCATGGTCTAAGGCCTACTTTGCTTCAAGACTAGTTGGGTACTGACTGGATATGTACAGTTCTGAGAGGAAAGTACCTGACTGAATTTATAGGAGCTTCAATGTTAGCACAGTGCATAAATAAGCACATTCAGCTGAATAGTTCAGTATAATATCAAAACAGCAGTGTCAGATTGTTTGGTGGAAGCGTAAGGATCCACACTTGGGAATTGAAGGTATAAAAGACAAGTTTGCAGGTGCATAGAACACTGCATGCATAGTCTATAGGGGTTTGAAGCAGTTCGTGGCCTAAAGCCTACTATGCTCCATGACCACTTGGGTACTGACTGGATAACTACAATTCTGCAAGGAAAGTGCCAGACTGAAGAGCTTCAGTTTTAGCACAGTGCATATATAAGCACATACAGCTTGATAGCTCAATATAATACTGGAACAGCAGTGTCAGAGTGTTTGCTGGAAGTGTAAGGATACAGACTGGGGAATTGAAGGTAAAAAACACAACTTTGCAGATGCATAAAAGACTGCATGCATAGTCCATAGGGGTTTGAAGCAGTCCGTGGCCTAAGGCCTACTATGCTCCATGACTACTTGGGTACTGACTGGATAATTACAGTTCTGCAAGGAGAGAGCCGGACTGAATGTATAAGAGCTTCTGTTTTAGCACAGTCCATTTATAAACACATACAGTTGGATAGCTCAATATAATACTGAAACAGCAGTGTCAGAGTGTTTGGTGGAAGTTTAAGGATACAGACTGGGGAATTGATGGTATAAAACACAAGTGTACAGGTGCATAAAAGACTGCATGCATAGTCTATAGGGGTTTGAAGCAGTCCATGGCCTAAGGCCTACTTTGCTCCATGACTACTTGGTTACTGACTGGATAATTACAGTTCTGCAAGGAGAGTGCCTGCCTGAATTCATAAGAGCTTCAGTGTTAGCACAGTGTAGATATACGCCCATACAGCTGAATAGCTCAGTATAATACTGAAACAGCAGTGTCAGAGTGTTTGGTGGAAGTGTAAGGATACGGACTGGGGAATTGAAGGTATAAAACAGAAGTTTGCAGGTGCATAGAAGACTGCATGCATAATCTATTGGGGTTCGAAGCAGTCCATGGCTTCAGGCCTACTTTGCTCCATGACTACTTGGGTACTGACTGAATAATTACAGTTCTGCAGGGAGAGATCCTGACTGAATTTATAAGAGCTTTAATTTTAGCACAGTGCATATATAAGCACATACAGCTGAATAGCTCAGTATACTACTGAAACAGCAGTGTCAGAGTGTTTGGTGGGAGTGTGAGGATACTGCCTGGGGAATTAAAGGTATGAAAGACAAGTTTGCAGGTGCATAGAAGACTGCATGCATAGTCTATATGGGTTTGAAGCAGTCCATGGCCTAAGGCCTACTTCGCTTCATGACTACTTGGGTACTGAATGGATAATTACAGTTCTGCAAGGAGAGTGCCTGACTGAATTTAAAAGAGCTTCAGTGCTAGCACAGTGCATATATAAACACATACAGCTGAATAGCTCAATATAATACTGAAACAGCAGTGTCAGAGTGTTTGGTGGAAGTTTAAGCATGCAGACTGGGGAATTGAAGGTATAAAACAAAAGTTTATAGGTGCATAAAAGACTGCATGCATAGTCTATAGGGGTTTGAAGCAGTCCATGACCTAAGGCCTACTTTGCTCCATGACTACTTGGGTACTGACTGGATAATTACAGTTCTGCAAGGAGAGTGCCTACCTGAATTTATAAGAGCTTCAGTGTTAGCACAGTGCAGATATAAATACATACAGCTGAATAGCTCAATATAATACTGAAACAGCAGTGTCAGAGTGCTTGCTGGAAGTGTAAGGATACAGACTGGGGAATTGAAGGTTAAAAACACAAGTTTGCAGGTGCATAAAAGACTGCATGCATAGTCCATAGGGTTTTGAAGCAGTCCATGGCCTAAGGCCTACTTTGCTCCATGACTACTTGGTTACTGACTGGATAATTACAGTTCTGCAAGGAGAGTGCCTGCCAGAACTTATAAGAGCTTCAGTGTTAGCACAGTGTAGATATAAGCCCATACAGCTGAATAGCTCAGTATAATACTGAAACAGCAGTGTCAGAGTGTTTGGTGGAAGTGTACGGATACAGAGTGGGGACTTGAAGGTATAAAAGACAAGCTTGCAGGTACATAGAAGACTGCATGCATAGTCTATAGGAGTTTGAAGCAGTCCATGGCTCCAGGCCTACTTTGCTTCATGACGACTTGGATACTGCCTGGATAATTACAGTTCTGCAAGGAGAGTGCCTGACTGAATTTATAGGAGCTTCAGTTTTAGCACAGTGCAGATATAAGCACATACAGCTGAATAGCTCAGTATAATGCTGAAACAGCAGTGTCAGAGTGTTTGGTGGAAGTGTAAGGATACAGACTGGGGAATTGAAGGTATAAAACAGAAGTTTGCAGGTGCATAGAAGACTGCATGCATATTCTATTGGGGTTCGAAGCAGTCCATGGCTTCAGGCCTACTTTGCTCCATGACTACTTGGGTACTGACTGAATAATTACAGTTCTGCAGGGAGAGATCCTGACTGAATTTATAAGAGCTTCAATTTAAGCACAGTGCATATATAAGCACATACAGCTGAATAGCTCAGTATACTACTGAAACAGCAGTGTCAGAGTGTTTGGTGGGAGTGTGAGGATACAGTCTGGGGAATTAAAGGTATAAAAGACAAGTTTGCAGGTGCATAGAAGACTGCATGCATAGTCTATATGGGTTTGAAGCAGTCCATGGCCTAAGGCCTTCTTTGCTTCATGACTACTTGGGTAGTGACTGGATGATTACAGTTCTGCAAGGAAAGTGACTGACTAAATTTATAGGAGCTTCGGTGTTAGCACAGTGCATGTATAAGCACATACAGCTGAATAGCTCAGTATAATACTGAAACAGCAGTGTCAGAGTGTTTGGTGGAAGTGGAAGGATACAGACTGGGGAATAGAAGGTATAAAAGACAAGTTTGCAGGTGCATAGAAGACTGCATGCATAGTCTATAGGGGATTGAAGCAGTCCATGGCTTCAGGCCTACTTTGCTCCATGACTACTTGGGTACTGACTGGATAATTCCAGTTCTGCAAGGAGACTGCCTGACTGAATTTATAAGCGCTTCAGTTTTAGCACAGTGCATATATAAGCACATACCGCTGAATAGCTCAGTATAATACTGAAACATCAGTGTCAGAGTGTTTGCTGGAAGTGTAAGGATACAGACTGGGATATTGAAAGTATAAAAGAAAAGTTTGCAGGTGCATAGAGGACTTCATGCATAGTCTATAGGTGTTTGAAGCAGTCCATGACTACTTGGGTACTGGCTGGATAATTACAGTTCTGCAAGAAGACTGCCTAAGTCAATTTATAGGAGCGTCACTTTTAGCACAGTGCATATATTAGCACATTCAGCTGAATAGCTCAGTATAATACTGAAACAGCAGTGTCAGAGTGTTTAGTAGAAGTGTAAGGATACAGACTGGGGATTTGAAGGTATAAAAGACAAGCTTGCATGTGCACAGAAGACTGCATGCATAGTCTATAAGGGTTTGAAGCAGTCCATGTCCTAAGGCCTACTTTGCTCCATGACTACTTGGGTACTGACTGGATAATTACAGTTATGCAAGAAGAGTGCCTGACTGAATTTATAAGAGCTTCAGTTTTAGCACAGTGCATATATAAGCACATACAGGTAAATAGCTCAGTATAATACTGAAGCAGCAGTGTCAGAGTGTTTGGTGGAAGTGTAAAGATACAGACTGCGGAATTGAAGGTATAAAAGACAAGTTTGCAGGTGCATAGAAGACTGCATGCATAGTATATTGGGGTTTGAAGCAGTCCGTGGCCTAAGGCCAACTTTGCTCCAGGACTACTTGGGTACTGACTGGATAATTACAGTTCTGCAAGAAGAGTGCCTGACTGAATTTATAAGAGCTTCAGTTTTAGCACAGTGCATATATAAGCACATACAGGTAAATAGCTCAGTATAATACGGAAGCAGCAGTGTCAGAGTGTTTGGTGGAAGTGTAAAGATACAGACTGCGGAATTGAAGGTATAAAAGACAAGTTTGCAGGTGCATAGAAGACTGCATGCATTTTCTATAGGGGTTTGAAGCAGTCCATGGCCTAAGGCCAACTTTCCTCCATGACTACTTGGGTACTGACTGGATAATTACAGTTGTGCAAGGAGACTGCCTGACTGAATTAATAAGCGCTTCAGTTTTAGCACAGTGCATATATAAGCACATACAGCTAAATACTAGCTCAGTATAATACTGAAGAAGCAGTGTCAGAGTGTTTGGTGGAAGTGTAAAGATACAGACTGGGGAATTTAAGGTATAAAAGACAAGTTTGCAGGTGCATATAAGACTACATGCATTGTCTATATGGGTTTGAAGCAGTCTATGGCCTAAGGCCTACTTTCCTCCATGACTACTTGGGTACTGACAGGATAATTAAATTTCTGCAAGGAGAGTGCCTGGCTGAATTTATACGAGCTTCAGTGTTAGCACAGTGCAGATATAGGCACATACAGCTGAATAGCTCAGTATAATACTGAAACAGCAGTGCCAGAGTGGTTGGTGGAAGTGGAAGGATACAGACTGGGGAATTGAAGGTATAAAAGACAAGTTTGCAGGTGCATAGAAGACTGCATGCCTAGTCTATAAGGGTTTGAAGCAGTCCATGGCCTTGTTGTGAATGTATCTAGGACCCTAATTAGATATTCCTGATTTATGCCCTTGTGTGGGTATAATAAATCATATCCTTATAAAGGCATAAGAATCATATCCATATTAAGTCATAGCCAATGCAGTCCAAATACAGGCAAGGCTACTCCCATAGATTCTTAGAAAGTACAACGCATTCTTAAACAAACCAAGCCTCCAGCAGCCCGGGAATTTCCCCTGCTTCTGTTTTGATTTGTCCTAGAACTCCGGATAGTCCTGAAAGATCTGCCAGTTCTTAGTGACGTCTTATGTCCAACCTTACGTCAAACTCGGCACCTTCCTGGTATAAATATACCAGCATCTGCCTCAAGCAACACACAGTGGTTTGGAGCAGATTCGGCTATCTATTTGCCCGACGCCCTGCTGATGCGAGTGCCGAAGGAAGCCAACCTTCCCTGCTGACGCACTGAGAAAGACGCTGTCTTTTCTCCTGCCGAGAAATCCAGCTCCAGTGTTTTCCGGTCACCCTAGCGGGTTTCTGGGAGATCGAGTCCTGAGAGAGAGATACAAGACCCTTTTCATTGTATACCTAAGGTACGGAGCTGATTAGACCCATAGAGAATTCTTGATTCAGATTCTTGGCAAAAAACTGTAACTCATCTATTCCTTCCCACGCACTAGGCTTAGGTTAGGTACACTGGGGTAGGCGTATCTTAGAAACACCAGTCGAGTACGCTTAGTCAATATTTTATCATTGTATGTATTTTATCCATTTTAAGTATCATATGGCTTAGAAACCATATAAATGCTTTTACTGTATTATTTCATAATACCCCTTTTACTGTACGCACTTTACTTTATGACAAGTATTGCAATTGTGGCAATTCATTTCTCTTGCATGAGAAAGAAGACTGCTCAATAAATAACCCTTTTATTGAAAACGCCCGTCTCTCTATTTCTCTGCATTTCTGGTGAAACAAAGCATGCACGATTGACTGACACGATTGACTGAGTAAAATAGCTATCTATTATTTCCGCGACTCTAGAGATATATTTCTTATTGCAGGTAGAACAAAGTTGTCATGTGAAATGGTTGCAGAAACTAATCCATTCTTGTCTATTCAGGAAAGCTAAACGCCTTCTGATTTACTCGAGAAAGTTTCTAGTGACCTCTGAGCTAGCTGGCACACACAATTAAGTCTAACATATTCAATAGAGACCGAGTCGACCTCAGTCCTACGTCTAAGCTATCGTTTATGTTATTCCAATGCGCAGAGCCTATTGGGACTATAGGAACTACACTACATGGCGCCCAATGTTTGGTAAGGTGATAATCTAACGCTAGATACTAGAGTAACTCAGTTGTGCTTTTCACTCAGACCCCTTTTCCCGTAAACACTCCAATAGACATCTGGAGTGGGTAAAAGGGTAATTTCAACCAAAACTTAGTAGGTAGAGATTCCTATGTATTAGTTTTTGGTTTAGTCATTGTTGAAGGATACAGTCTTCCAAAATATTGTGCACCCAATCTTTGTTTCCTTGAAACTTGATCTGCAAACTTTCTGTCAGCAAAATGACAGAGAGTGACGACGAAAGGGATAGAGCAAATGCTGTGACACGCAAATTCCACTACTACAAAGTAGGGGAACCTCCAGCAGATTACGTTCCTTTCGAGGAAGTTGAAATTCCAATAACTTACCAGGAGCATGAGCTCTGGTTTAATGGTGCCCTAAAACATCAAAATCACATTACCAGGCTCGGTCCACTAGGTAGACCAGGAGCCACCTGGCCGTTCTAGCCAGCTATACACCACATCCTGACATTGAAGAAATGTCAGACAGAGAACCATTAGTTCAACTAAAACTATTAATTAAAATACATAGACAATTGGTACAATATGTCATGCGGACTTTAACAGTCCAACCAGCGATAAAAATTCCACAGCACACCCCTCACCAGGGGAACACAAATGAAATTACACCACAGACTATTCAATCAGTCATTGGTAAAATACCCGCAAAACGGGAACAAATTCTATTCTGGTTAGCTCAAAAAATTACTCAGATAGAGGCAGTATTTCCTGATACTATCCCTCACGAAAAACACTGAATTCTGACAATCTGCCTGCCAATGGGGATTGCACCACATGTGAAGGACTGTGACACTTGGGGAACAGTCTTTGCTTCAATCCACACAAAAACACATGGTGTTCCGTCTGTGGCGGTTATACCAGGTGTACTAAGACAGATTCAAAATAAATATGGTCCAGAACCTGCTTTAACTATAGGTATGAAATTACTGAAAGACTTTAAGCAAGTTCCGGCTACACTTCTAGCCAACATAAAAGGAGAAGCAGCATCCGTTGCAATCCGCCAAAAACTAAAAGAAAACGATATAGCAGACCAACCTTTTGAACTTGCCAGAATAATTGAAAAATCCTATGAAGAAGTAAGTAGAGACAGTTTAGGTGGTAAACCACTAAAACCACAACTAACTGAAAATCCTGAAAAAACTTTAATTAAAAATAATCTCAATTCTCAAAAGAAGAAGTGGAAGGGTAATAAGCAAACCTAATCCCAGAGAAAAACATTTCCAGTCCAGAGGAAAGTCGCCCCAACGGAGAGATAGATCTCCAGAAGGGGGGGCAAGTCTCCACAACAGGAGCCCTTTGAAAAAAGATATAACCTTAGAAATAGAGAAAATTTGAGAAAACCTGACGGATATCAAGATATTGATACACGTCCCTCTCGATCTTTTCAGACTTCCTCACAGAAATCGGAAAGAAGAGGACGGTCAGAACATAAAGAAGAGCGCGTCAAGTCCAAAGACAAAGAAGCTGCTCATCAAAATAAAAAATTACAATTTCCCAAAAAGAAGGTAGCCAGTATTAAAATAAAACATGCTGAGGATCCTGAGGACACAACTCAAGAACGGAGAGTGGGCCCAAACAATGCTAGACAGTGCAGCAGAAGTGACCATAGCTCGCAAGATCCTGATGAATCTTCTGGAGACAGTGGACACGAATGAATACATTCAAGGGGAAACTGCAGACACCCGAGTCAGCGTGCCCCGTAAACTATATGAAATAACATTACGTATAGAGGGATATAAAACTAGGAAAATAAAAGGTCTCTTCTGGGAAAACCTATCTAAAGGCTATGATATCCTTCTAGCAGAGAAATACTGGCCACCAGAGTTTGTCAGGGAGTGCCCACATGGCGAAGAAATGATTATGCCTGCCTTCTCAAATCACATTCCAATTCATAAAAAATACACATATGCAAGAAAATGGGCAGTAGCCCAAGCGCCTGCATTATATAAAAATCATGTAGGATGGGATGAGGATTCTCCTCACCATAAAACCCAGTTAAAAAATATACAAACAACTCAAAGACAGTATCCTGTTAAGCAAGAAGCTAAAAAACAAATCAGAGAGATCTTAGATCAACTAGAATATCAGGGGGTGATTGAAACATGCACCTCACAAATGAATAATCCTTTGTTTCCTGTCTCCAAGCCAGACGATCCATATCGTCTTTTTTTTGGACTACAGACACCTAAACTCTTGTTGTAAAACATTTGCAGTACAAAACTCACACAGTGCAGCACTAATGAATAATATTGTGCGCAAAAAATATAAAACAACATTAGATATTTCAAATGGTTTTTTCTGTCAAAACATTGCACCAGAAAGCAGGTATTTGACCGCTTTCTCCAGCATGGGGGCCCAAAAGCAATTTTGTCGTCTCCCACAGGGATTCAAAAACAGCCCAGGATTATTTTCAGCTAGGGTAACAGAGTTACTTCAAATATATGAGGATGAGTTATTATCCTATGTTGATGAAATCTATCTTACAGACAATGACCTGGAGACACACTTGAAAAGAGTGAACACCATCATACTTGGGTTCGCATCTGAAGGGTATAAATTTAAATTTAAAAAGTAACGAATTGCCCACCAGACTGTCCTTTTTTTAGGATATGAATTATCAAGTGAAGGCAAAAGCCTAGCAGACAACTTCTTAGAGAAGTGTGCAGTACTCCAAGCTCCAAAAACGCTGAAAAACTTACAATCAATTCTAGGTTTCCTGAACTTCAGAAGAACTTTCATTCTAAATTATGCGGAGAGCTTTAAACCGCTCTACGAATTAATAAAACCTGATTTCAAACCAATTAATTGGACTCAAAAACACACAGAAATTTTACGATCATTACAAACAGACATGTTAAATAAAACAAAACTGCAAACACGCGCAAACGAACACAACTTTGTAATCCGAGTCATCCCAGGAAGATGCGGATTTACATACCTGATCTCCAATGAGGGAGAAACAGTACCAATAGCTTACAAATCACACTTGTACACACAAGCTGAAATGAAATTCAGTTCTACTGAAAAAATTCTAACTGCGGTACAAACTGCTGTAGCAAAAGAAAGAACCCTTGCACAAGGTAAACGTATAATAATCGTTACACCAGTACCTGCTTTAGAAGCAGTAACAAGAGCAAGCATTCCTAATGCTAAAGCATTACATCCGAGATGTATACAATGGGTTAATTCTCTTGCTGCACCAGACGCAGTATACGAATTTGATCCCAGAATGAAAAAGCTAGAACATCTAGAATACGAACAAGAATGTCCTCTGTCAAACGAATTTCTGCCTCTGGAACAGTACACCTGTGTAATCTACACAGATAGATTTGCACAACACTACGTTGTGGATAAAAATGTCTACAATGCTGCGTGCGCGATTGTTAAAGGTCGCTGGCGCTTAGGTAAATTCAGACCAATGGTCACTAAAACTGAATCAATTGGAAACTGTACAGCTCAGCGAGCTGAACTACGAACTTTGAAGATGGCGCTTGAAAATGCAGATCACGAATTCCCCACACTAATAGTGTGCGACTCGCATTACTGCGTCGAATCTTATAATAATTCCATGCAGACCTGGATTAAAACTGGTTACAAAGATGAAAGAGGTGGCACAATAAAACATAAAAAACTTTGGGAACAAGTAGTTCTTTTGCAGAAAGAACTACAAAAGACTCACGTGATACATACGCAAAGTCTTCAACGTGATGGCGTTCACGTTGCAGTGAATTCATTGGCTAACAGAGCCACTGCGGCAGATGGTCAACCAGCTTCCGTAGCTACAAAAAAGCGTTCTAAAAAACAAATAGATGGTGAAACGCTGCTTGAAGTAAAAGCCCCCATGGAAGGCAATTATGCGGCGTTACCTCTGGATTATCCACTCGGAAATACATACATAATTGATGCGAACTCCGTTCCTTTTGCTCAAATCCCTGGAGTGGGGGATAGAGTAATTCAAAACACGAACCGGAGGGTCTTCTTGATTCAAGAAGCACACATGGGATTGGGTCTGAGGCACCAAGAGATCCTGAAATCTCTAATAGAATTACAATCACAATACTGGTGGCCGGGAATGAGCGTGCAAGTTTACAAGTTTGCAATGGATTGTCAAGACTGCAATAGAGATCGCAGTTATGAACCGGACCAGATATCTGACTCTAGCACAATCATACCAGACCAGATACCCCTGTTAGACAGCATTAGACTATCTACATGCAGGCGTCCGACCGGAAAATTGCGATCCCATAAATATTAAGACGAGATTCATTTGGATGTGGCCCCACGCTTGGCTGACGCCAGAACTGTTATAAAAGATTTGCGAGTCTTTATCGGCACATAAGCAATTGCCATGCTACATTCTGACCAGGGTCCTGCGTTTAGCTCTAGAGCTTACAAGGAGGACATGGCCAGCGTGGGCATTGGATTGCGGTACTCTAGTCCATTCCATCCTGAGGGAAATGCAGTAGTGGAGAGAAAAAAACGTGACATAAAGCAATCTATAACAGCGAGGGTATTAGGTTCGGGTGATGGGTGGGTCAAACATCTTATAAGTGTCCAACATAGTCTTAACAATCTGCCAAGAAGTTCTCTGGGTGGAATCACTCCGTATGAACTTTTGTTTGGTACAAGAATGATAATCGAAGATCTCGAGTGTCAGACTTCAGTGGTGGAACAAAAAGCTTTTGATATCAAAGATCGTTTTGCTGTTTTACAGGACTTGAATGAAACAAGAAGAAGTCTAAGTAACACAAAGCTAAAGCCAACAACCACTGAAGAGAAACCACCTGTCCCAGCAAGACATATCTGGATTCCAAAGATTGGGGATCTGATCAGGGAAAAGATCGCGGTGAAGAAGAAATTTGGGCCTTCTTACAGAAAAGCAGTACCTGTCTTAGCTATCAGCGGAACTAGATCAGTAGTACTACAGCCCCTTCCTGGTAAAAAGGAGAACCGAGTTGTATCAATCGACCTGGTAAAACCAGAACCATGTGGCCAATAATAAGTAGTAGGCCCAGTGTATTCCCAAGAAGTAGCAGAAGACCAAACCTTGCTACAATCCAAGAGGTTCAAACTGAGAGACTAATCACATTTGATAAACCTGCAGTGAATAAAAAAGGACTGTACAACAAAGCCATGGAACTTGTGCCTCTTGAAACCCAAATTGCAACAGTTTGTCAAGAAACACCTGTCTACAATGATGTAGCCTCGGACTATTTTATGAAAAAGGAAGAAGCAACTACAAAGATTAATAATAATCCTGATTCCATCCAAAGAATTGACAAAACTGCATCTGGCTACTTTATTAATTTCGATTACTTTTCCGATGATCCAAGTGAACATGGAGACAAGCCAGCAAACAAAACTTTCAAAGACAACATTACAGAGCTCTTTCATCAACTTGGAGAAACATACTTGATTTCACCCTGGATTGAACTGTGGATTGTGTTAGGTGTACTTTTCCTCCTGGTCTGGCTCATCTTAGTTTTAAGCTTGGGAAGAATGATTGATGGAAAATACAGTACAATGGACACAGCAAGTCAGAAAATCAACTTGGTTCTAAAACCTCACTGATCCTCTCACGTTGAAAAAAGAGAACTATCATCAGTGAACATCACAGCCATTCCTATACCTGGTGGTGTAGCATGGGACAATATCGATTACGAAATCTATGGCCCGGTTAAACTCTTGAAATATCCACATCAGTTCAAGATTTCTTTAAGTGACTTTGTATCACTTAGTACTTTATGATTGGGACTTTGAAAATATTAATAATATGATGTCAGATTTAGAAATGTCAGAAAAATTTACAGAACATGATTATTTACAGGGTTCATTGAATTATGAGGAAATGTATTGCTTCAATCATTTTGGGCATCATTATTTGCATAAATCTGCTAATCCTAGAAATGTGTTCAGTTATAATCAATGGGAACATTATCCAACTCCGCCAAAAGGTAGTTCGAAAACATTTTATGAGAAATTCCCATACTTCTCAGGGTTTAATGTCATTGATCCAGACACGTTTTATTTTAAAATTATGAATAAGACAGGACTGAAAAACATGTTGACAAATACTAAACTGATTTATTCTGAAAAAGTTTATGAAAAAATGTCTACATTTGGTTTTGAATTTTGGAAAAACAACATTGAGACAAAAACTATCTGAGGTACAAAAGAATGGCAGGTACAAGGTTTAGAATCATTTTTCAGAGCCTGCATGATCCCAGAACAAATAATGTTCCTGAATGACACCATTCAACAAACAACCTGTCTTGGCTTAGCCAAGATAAAAGATTTAAACAACCCGTCTATACCAAAGCCTATGCCTGATAGAAATAACACTACAGATGAGGGGTTAGACGTGTCCCATATTTTAAAACAAAACAGAACAAATCCTAATTGGAACAAATGGTTGATCTGGCCCACAGACACTAATAACTGTCAAGATAGATTCCTGAACAAAATACAGGGGTTCAAACAGAATTGGCCAGACCCAAGATATTCCCAGAGACAACATCCAGGGATAGTTACAACATACAGTGTAGGAAAACTATGCCTCAAATGGCTACAGAGCTCCACACTACCCAAAATTAGGCAACACTTGACTTTACTTAAAGAAGGTGCTGACTTGCGTGATTTCTTACTGGGACCTCGCAAACAGCGTCAAAAACGTTTCATATATGCCTATATATACACAGCTTACAATGAAGCTTGGAAAATAACACAAATTGAAACTGCAGAAAAAATACGAGAAATTGATCGTATTCATTTGGAAAAAGTCACTTTCTGTAGTGGACAATGGGTTAACGACTCTGTCCTCCAGAATATATTCACTGGACAGCATTGTATCATCTGCTATTGATATAATAGAACAGGATATGCTAATGTTACAACATGGCCAGTCCCAATTACGTTCTATTGTACAGTTAGGCTGGACGTTACAAAATTTGCATTCAGGCAACGTGCCAAGTCGTCTAATCAACACAACGTCATTATTTTCTATCTATAACCTTACTGATAGACAAATCTCTTTGGCAAAGAGAGGAGCAGACTATACAGTGCTGAGCATTGAAAAACTAGAAAAATTGCCATTGTCAATGTCAGAACGACCGGTCATTGAATGGATAATACATGGCACCATTACAATCCCGATAACAACTTTTCAGTTTTAATACTGCTAAAAGTATATACCAGCAGGCCTGTATGAAAGGTTGGGTAAAGGATACATCAAGATAACCTGGAATTTACCTTATACACATAGATGTTGGAGTGGGGGCAAGAAAGAAGTTTTTCTTAGTGATAACAACTGTAAAAAGTCACTAAGCGGTACACTTCTGTGTCAAGAAATTAACTTGCATGGAGCCTGCGAAGGTTCTTCAAATAATCTTTCATGTCACCAGCATGGCACCCCTGCTACACAGATAGAGCCTTTTTTCAGACAGCTTTTCAGCAGCAGCTACGTTATAAGAAGTGACCACAACTGTTGGGCCGGGTGCCAGGAAAAGCCTATCTCGTGAGCGTTACTTCCATGGTCACTTGTTGTATGCAAGTATTGTATCCAAACAACAAACCAGACATGGAGGCTGCAATATGGCCTTCTTTGAATATCTCTTCGATACGAATTCATATTTTAAGCAGAATGAAGTCTATTCTTTTACAAACAACTGTGCCTTTAACCTCGTCTAGAGAAACATATGATCTGCAAGTTGCAAGGACAGCAGCAGAGATACATGCATTATTATCAACAAATTGCCCCGTACATTTCGTAGAAATGTTAAGTCAAATCTTAAACATGTCTGATACCCGCGGCATCGCACATGTATTTAAGACAATTTTTTCGGGACTGCTAGCATCCTTCGAAGCAGTTCTTGGCATCTTCCCGAATTTTGTGCATTCTGTGTTCAAGGGCCTGCCTCTCATCTTGGGACTTGTAGCTGGAATCCTATTTTTGTTCCTTCTGCTCCGATATGGCAAGTCAAGTCACAGACAAAACTCAGGCTACAATGGAAGACACGATCCTAGCAGTACAATACCGAGAGCGGATCACTAAAGTCCTCGGCTTGGCTCGGCTAAGAGATAATAATACTACCAGGTTTCTTTCATTCAGTCCAATCTGGCAAGATTGCATCCTAACTGTTCTAAGATGCTTGCTTTGCAGAGAAGAATGCTTGTTAGACGTCTGTCTCACACTTCCATCAGCAGTACCTATGGATGTCGATACTTTGCTTGGTTCGGTAACGGCTCATGCAACGTGTTGTCCCCAGCGGCTACTCATTCTGATGACGGCATTCACTGAGACCTTACCATTACGATTAGGTGGTGGTGAAGTACGAGAAGAAAGCAGCACACAGGTACAACCTTCCGTGACCATTGCTGATCTAAACACCGATGATGGCAATGTATCGCATGTATGCACTATTTCCAGTTTTTCAGAGTTGGCCCAACTTTCACCGACTGTTGTAGACACATTTTTTGCCGGCCTATCTGAGGTAATGTTCTTTCCTAACAACGGGAATAATATTTGCAATACCGAGCACAGAGCGTCCCCTGAACTTTAAATTCGGCATTCAGTTTTGATAAACAGAACTTCTAAATACATTGGAACTATTTTTCTTCCCGAAAGCGAAATTATTTTTCTCCAGTTCCCAAAATATTTCCCTTTTTTTTGGCACATGATACTCTGCTTAAAGTAGAACGATTCTTAGAGAACAAGAATTTTATTTTCAAAATACCTAGAGTCAATATTTTGACTTAGCTTCTAGCACATGTACAGTCTTGTAAAAATATGTGATGAAATGATCTTGACCTTCTCTTCTGTATTAGGAGACATTTCATAAATGTAATTTTCATCATTCATTCAGTCAACATTCTAAATGAACAAAATATGCATTTTCTGAATGATACCACTGCTTGAAAACGTACAGTATTATACTCATTTTTCGTGTATACACCATTTCAAATGTATTTTGGGGTGGGCTGAAAAACACATGCATTGTTATATGTTTAGTATTGCTTAGTATTTAGTAATGATGGACATTATACGTGAAGTGGGTGTTGTGAATGTATCTAGGACCCTAATTAGATATTCCCGATTTATGCCCTTGTGTGGTTATAATAAATCATATCCTTATAAAGGCATAAGAATCATATCCATATTAAGTCATAGCCAATGCAGTCCAAATACAGGCAAGGCTACTCCCATAGATTCCTAGAAAGTACAACGCGTTCTTAAACAAATCAAGCCTCTAGCAGCCCGGGAATTTCCCCTGCTTCTGATTTGATTTGTCCTAGAACTCCTGAGAGTCCTGAAAGAACTGCCAGTTCTTAGTGACGTCTTATGTCCAACCTTACGTCAAACTCGGGACCTTCCAGGTATAAATATACCAGCATCTGCCTTAAGCAACAAACGGTGGTTTGGAGCAGAATTGGCTATCTACTTGCCCGACGCCCTGCTGATGCGAGTGCCGAAGGAAGCCGACCGTCCCTGCTGATGCACTGAGAAAGACGCTGTCTTTTCTCCTGCCGAGAAATCCAGCTCCAGTGTTTTCCGGTCACCCTCGCGGGTTTCTGGGAGATCGAGTCCTGAGAGAGAGATACAAGACTTCCTTCATTCTATACCTAAGGTACAATGATAGCAACGCTGGCCCCCATGCAGCCAAACTATTTGAAGTCCTCTCTAACTTCAACATGACCCAACTTGTCACCTCTCCTACCCATATAAGGGGACATATATTAGATCATATTTGGACCCACAACCTCACGTTCTCCTGTCCTGTGGTCACTCCTTGCATCTGGTCGGACCATTATATGATCGACACGGTGATCACAATCAGGGGACGTGTCAAGGCTCCTCCCCTGGCAGGTGGGGTCGCTCGCAAATGGAGCGCCCTTGATTTTCAAGGTTTTCTCTCTTATCTGGCTGAGACCCACCGCGCAATGTCGCAACTGTCCATACTCTGGAGGACGACTTCTACAGCTGGATCACAAAAGCCAGTGACCTTTTTGCCCCCCTCTCCAGATTCCCGCGCTCTTGTCACAGCAAATCACACAGGTGGATTAACTCCTCCCTGAAAACTCAGCAGCTTGAACTACGCCAGAAGGAACGTAGGTGGAGGCGCAACTAGTCAAGTCAAGTCAAAAACACTTTATTCGATTGTTTTAAAATCATAAAAGTATGCTACAGAAACCGTTTCAATCATACAAACAAGTTATTAAAATCATGTTAAAAATTAATATTAAAAATAGAAAAGTTCATATAAAAACATCTTTACCATCACATTTATCAATAATAACAATCTTGCAGGACCTTACAATGTACAAAAATTTAAAATGTTGGCAAACAAGAATGTTGTTACAGTTATATGTACAACGTACTAACAACCTGGGGAAAAAGTGCAAAACGTGAAGATCATAAGTTCATTTTTAATGCGGGTCAAAATGACAGATAACATTCGCCTATTATTAATGTCAAGAGACAATCAACGTTAATTATTCAGCCATAATCTTTTTTGTTTTAATCGGATTGACATTGTCAGGAAGTTGGCTACCCCATACATTACTACTGTGAGCTTGGTTAAATCTGAATTTTGTGAGGACCCACCTATGAAAAGGTTTGTTTACTATCGTCAGATAAAGTTGAATGGATAACGAAGTAATCATCATGTAGTGGGCCCTTACAGTTGGTTTTGAAATTTCGCTAGCCTCTCTCTCTGCTTCCTTTTTCCCTATGAAATTTTTCTTCACCCAGTTGATATCCTCTCTCATCAGGCTCTCGGGGTTTGTATATAGCTCTGGTCGGCCTAGGTATTCTGCTGTGAATTTAATATATTGTAACCAACCAATCTTAGCCCCCTTTTCCCTCCCCATACAATCCCTAATGATCACATGATTTAGAATTAAAGCTGGATTAAGCCATGTCCTAATCCATAACAGTAGTGGGGCCAAAGACAATGAGTCTTCAATGTACCCTATCCCCAATTCCATGTGTACGGAAAAAGCTGGGGTGGATTTAGGAAGGCCGAGTATAGATCGCAAAAATAGGTTTTCTTCTCTTTGAATATGGGCCAGATTTTTATATCCCCATATCGCTGCCCCATACCTCGCAATGGACAGAGTTTTGGCTCTGTAGATTGCTAATATTGCTTCAGCAGGTTTGCCACCCAATCTTTTTGCAAAACCTAGGATGGCCGCGGCCGATCTTTTTACCGCTGCAGCTTTGCTTGTAATTTGTAGTGCCCAGGTCCCCTTCTCATCGAACACCACACCCAGGTAAGTAAAAACTTTAATTCTGGATAACACTGAGCCATTACAGGTAAGGGTTTTAATGCTGTTCTTTCATTTACCTACTGCCATAACATGGGATTTGTCGATATTAACCAATAAATCCAAGCTTTGCATAAAAGCCCCAAAAGAATTTAAAAGACGTTGAAGACCATTAGGGGTTCTTGCCATTAATACCGTATCGTCGGCATATAGTAAGACCGGCATTAAAGAGTCACCCATACGTGGTACGTCAATAGAAGCCATCTCCAAAGTCTTTCCCAGTGAATTAATATAAAGCGAGAAGAGCATTGGTGCCAGAATGCACCCTTGGCGCACCCCCCTTCCCGATTTAAAAAAGGCAGTACACTTTCCTTCTTGGGACATGTGAATGGTCGCCCTCAAATCACTATGAATTTGTGCCAAAAAATTCACTAGGGCTTGGTCTAGGCCCAATTCCAGAAGTATTGTCCACAGCTTTGACCTATTGACTAGGTCAAATGCTGTGGACAAATCCATAAAAGCCAAATATATCATCCCCTGTGATGCTACTGTATATTTGCCGAGAATAAGCTGTAAATTTAGGCATTGATCCTCTGTGCCTCTCCCGGCTCCAAAGCCATACTGAGCTTCACACAGGATATTATTGTTTGTTGCCCAGGTTGAGATTCTTTCCAAGATGACCTTACCCAGTATTTTGAAGGAAGAATCTAACAAAGATATGGGCCTGTAGCATCTAGGGTCTCCCCTTTGTCCCTTCTTAAAAATGGGGATTATGACGGACTGTGACCTTGATGTTGGGGCTTTTGTCCCTTTCAGGCTAATCACATTAAAGACATTTGTGAGGACCACTGCCCACATGCCCAGATTTGATTTAAACATGTCGGCCGGAACGCCGTCTGGGCCAGGGGCCTTTTTACCTGCCGTGTCCTCAATTGCCTTCTGCACCTCTTTAATAGTGAAACTGGAGAAAACCTCTTCTGTTCCAGTCAGTGGTTGATCAAGAGGGTCTGCATTGATATTGCTACCATAGATGTTTTGAAAATGATCCAACCAGTCACGTTCTGGGATATTTACTTCTAGAGGTGTATTTTCAATCCCGTTCAATAAGGGGGTATTAACGATTTTCCAAAATGTTGTACTGTCCCTCAGTGTGGCCTTCTCGTATAGGTCTTCCCATGCCTGTTTTTTTAATTCATTTTTCCGCCTCAGGGTATTTGCCTTATACTTTTGCCTTAAGCTGGCCACTTCCTGTTTATCCCGAGGTGTCTTTTTTAATGCTTTATATAGTTCACAATGGGATTTGGAACATTCCTTGTCAAACCACCCCATAGCCCTCTTCTCTTTCTTTTTCATGTTACTTTTCAGATCGTCCGATACCTGGCTGCAAATCTTCTCAAAGGACTGAACTATATTCCCCTGAAACCTAGTTGGGTCCATACAGATGTTAATTTCTTTGCCCAACTTTAAGTTTAGAGAATAGAGAAAGTCCTCAGGGATGATATTGCTCCATTTGACCCGCCTCCCCTGGTCCTTAACGATCAATTCTGTGTAGCCTGCATTATTTGAATCTAAGTTTGTTCCTTTTGTAAATAAAAACAGATTGTTATTATCTACTTCTAATATAACAGGGTTGTGATCGCTGAATGTCGTCTAAACAGCATTATAAAACAATACATTCTGTAACAACCCCGGTGAAATAAATATATAGTCAATTATTGTATTGCTGTCCCTAGCACTGTAAGTTGGCACCCGCTCTTTTCTATCGAAGAACTCTGGTTCATATAAGTCGTTCTCTAGGAGAAGTTCTTCTAGGGCAAAACCGTTTTCTGAGTGCTCAAAGTGTGGTAGCTGTAACATATCAGTGTTAATGGTATCTATGACGTGACAGTTCTGCATACATAAATGAGTATTAAAATCTCCCATCAGGAAAAAATAAACAAAAGTGTTTTGAGCCTCCTTATATTTACATAAAAACTCCATCAGTGAGTTAATGTTTGTGTTTGGTACTATACTTTGTATGGTATTATAAAAGTTTATATAAACACATTTATGACTATTAGGCATTGTAACCTCCAGAACTAAATAGTTTTGGGATGATGTGTTTAATACCTTCACAGTACCCTTCACATTTACAGATATTAAAAACAACAAGCCCCCTTTGTTTCGCCCTGAGCTTGATGTCTGAGCAGCTATAAAATAAGAGGTATATCCATCTAGCCAAAAATCGCAGTCCCTATCCCACGTTTCCTGCAGGGCCACCACATCACATTTTTTCAGCAAGTCCAACCATCTTGTATCGCCCCTTTTGGAGCGTAAACCTGCAATGTTCCAACTCATCATTTTCACTCTACTACCCTTTTCAGTGAATTGCGGCTGAATGTGTTGTGATGGAGAGAGGGCATTATCATGGGTGGTCATCAGGTTTACTGTATGATCCTTTTCAATTACAGATGGGGATGGGGATTGTAGCTGATTTGTGGTGCAACTACTCGCCTATTGACAGAGAAGCATACGTCGCGGCACGGAAATAATATAAAGTGCAAATACAGCAGCGAAATCCTCACACATCTCTGAAAGGATCCTTGTTGCCCCTAACAAGTCCAAGGAGATCTTCAGAGTTATGAGTGAGCTCACGTCTGACGCTAGAATCCTCCCTTCTCAGGCCCCCACCCAAGAGTCCTGCAACGCCTTCAATAGTTTTTTCATTGAAAAAATTATTAAGATTAAGAATACCATCCCTTCCGTTTCTCCCTCGGTTAAATCAGCTTCCTCTCCTGGAAATCCACTCTCATTATCATGCTTCCCCATCCTTGATTCTCCCACCCTGGCAAAACTCGCTGGCCGATTTAAATCCGGCTCACCTAATGATTGTTGCCCTCCCTCTGTTCTTGGCGACATTTGCCTGGCTCTGCCGGACTGCATTTTGCCTCTGTTAAACACCTCCCTTGAAATGGGCATGGTACCCAATTCCTTTAAAGAGGCTGTCTTAGTACCCCTACTGAAAAAGCCTGGAGCCGACCCGGAGGACCTCGCCAACTACCAGCCTATCTCTCTCCTGCCCTACCTATCCAAACTCCTGAAGGCACACGTCACCAGTTGCCTCTCTCAGTTTATCGAGCGTACCAACTACCTCAAACCTAATCAAGCCGGCTTTAGACCTGCCCACTCCACCGAGGCTGTGATCCTGGCAGTTATGGATTCTCTAAGGGGCAATGCCGATAAAGGGTCTCCTCAGGTGCTCGTCTTATTGGATTTGTCGGCGGCGTTCGACACGGTTGACCATAACATCCTTCTCCACCGTGTCGAACAAGCCAGCATCCGGGGCCTGGCTTTGGCCTGGATCAAATCTTTTTTGACAGGCAGAACCCAGGTGGTACGTCTAGGCCCTTTAATGGCCGCTAAGGAACTATCCACCTGTGGAGTGCCCCAGGGATTGTCCCTGTCCCCCCCTGCTCTTCAATCTTTATCTCCAACCGCTCATCCATTCCTTGAAGAGGTGGGACATTACTGACTTCAACTACGCAGACGATCTACAAATTATCTTCCCCCTCAACTCTCCTAATGCAGCCCTTGACTGTCAAGCGGTTATGTTACACATGCAGCAATGGATGAACCTTAACCAGCTCAAGTTAAACCCGGGGAAAACAGAGCTAATCCTCCCGGGTAACAGCTCCACTTACTGGGGCCCACAGTTCTGTCCGGTGGAGCTTGGCTCCACGCCTGTCCCGGCGAAGTCAGCTAAGAGTCTCGGGGTCATCATAGACACAGAGCTCTCCCTTAAGCCTCAGGTGGGTGCTGTTGTATCATCTTGCATGTTTCAGCTAAGAAAAATCAGGAAAGTCTCCCATCTCCTTACACCTGAGGCCCTGATACAAGTCTTGATTGCCCTGGTGCTCTCCCGCCTGAAATTTTCTAACTCTCTGAACCATGGCCTACCCAAATATCTTCTCCACAGGCTCCAAATTGTGCAGAACCAGGTGGCCAGACCGGCCTATAAAATCCCGAAGTGGCAGTCGGCGAAACCACTACTCCGCAAACTCCATTGGCTGCCGGTCGAACAGAGGGCTGCGTTCAAGATCGGCTGCCTCACATTCAAATCTATGTTTGGAACTTCTCCCACCTTCCTCAAATCCTTAGTCTCTCCCTACTGTCCGGTACGCAACTTACGGTCCTCTCATCGCCATCTCTTAGCTGCACCCCTAATTAAGCTCTAAAAATTTGGTGGCTGTAGATTTGCCCACTTGGCCCCCAAACTTTGGAACCCCCTGTCTCTTCCGCTTAAATCTTCCAACTCATTTCTGGATTTCAGAAAACTCCTGAAAACCAGTCTTTTCACACAATCTGACTAGCTCCCCTCCTTCACATCTCTCAGCACCCAATCAGCGCCGGGAAATTTATGGTGACAGAGCGCTATATAAAACTCCATTAAGATAAGATAAGATAAGATAAGCTGATTAGACCCATAGAGAATTCTTGATTCAGATTCTTGGAAAAAACTGTAACTCATCTACTCCTTCCCACATACTAGGCTTAGGTTAGGTACACTGGGGTAGGCGTATCTTAGAAACACCAGTTGAGTACGCCAAGTCATTATTTTATCATTGTATGTATTTTATCCATTTTAGGTATCATATGGCTTAGAAACCATATAAATGCTTTTACGGTATTATTTCATAATACTCCTTTTACTGTACTGTAAGCACTTTACTTTATGACAAGTATTGCAATTGTGGCAATTCATTTCTCTTGCATGAGAAAGAAGACTGCTCAATAAATAACCCTTTTATTGAAAACGCCGGTCTCTCTATTTTTCTGCATTTCTGCTGAAACGAAGCAAGCACGATTGACTGAGTAAAATAGCTGTCTATTGTTTCTGCTACTAGAGATATTTTCCGTATTGCAGGGGGAACAAAGTTGTCATGTGATATGGTTGTCAGAAACTAATCCCTTCTTGTCTATTCAGGAAAGCTAAACGCCTTCTGGTTTACTCGAGAAAGTTTCTAGTGACCTCTGAGCTAGCTGGCACACACAATTAAGTCTAACATATTCAATAGAGACCTAGTCGACCTCAGTCCTACGTCTAAGCTATCGTTTATGTTATTCCAATGCGCAGAGCCTATTGGGAATATGGGAACTACACTACAGCCTAAGGCCTACTTTGCTCCATGACTACTTGGGTACTGACTGGATAATTACAGTTCTGCAAGGAAAGTGCCTGACTAAATTTATAGGAGCTTCAGTGTTAGTACAGTGCATATATAAGCACTTGGGCCCACATGCATCATTGTTTCATTTTGCACTTCCTAATTTGCGATTTTTAGGGAATCGCAAATTAGGAAATGCAAAATGGGATGCATGTACATTTTCTCAAAATATTTGAGAATCGGTAAAATCGCAATTTTTACCGATTCTCAAATATTATGCGATTAGCAAAGTGCGAATTCGCAATTCCCATTCATTCCTATGGGCTAAAATGCCCATAGGAATGAATGGGAATTGCGAATTCGCACTTTGCTAATCGCAAATCCTGATTGCATTTCAAGGGTGGAGAGGGGGATTCAAATGACCCCTCCCTGCACCCATGAAATGTTGTTTTCGCATCATGTTGCACACACACATGTCCTAAGGACATGTGTGTTCGTAACATGAATGTGTAAAAAATGCTTTTGCAGCGTTTGTAACACTTTTTGCAAATTTACCGAGTGGTTCAACCACTCGGTAAATTTGACACCCTAATTGCGAATTCGCAATTATAAAAGTAATCATGCATTGCTTTTAAGAAATCGCAAATTTGCGATTTCTTAAAAGCAATCGCATTTTTAGAAATCGCAAAAATGTGCGATTTCTAAAAATGCTTGATGCATTCCAAAAAGCATTTTTGGAATCGCAAACGGCCGATTTTAAGGAATCGCACCGTTTGCGACTCCAAAAATGCTTGATGCATGTGCCCCATAGAGCTGAATGGCTAAGTATATTACCGAAACAGCAGTGTCAGAGTGTTTGGTGGAAGTGTAAGGATACACACTGGGGAAATGAAGGTATAAAAGACAGGTTTTCAAGGGAATAGGCCCACATGCATCAATCTCGGCTTTTGCGATTTCTAAATTGCGATAAATAGCGATTCGCAATTTAGAAATTGCAAAAGCCTATGCATGATCATTTTTTTCATTTTTATGCAATTCGGTAGAAATCGCTATTTTTACCGAATCGCATAAAAAATGCGATTTTCAAATTGCGAATTCGCAATTCCCATTCATTCCTATGGGCCAAAAGGCCCATAGGAATGAATGGGAATTGTGAATTCGCAATTTGAAAATCGCAATTCCTCAATCCATTTCAAGGGTGGAGAGGGGGGTCTAAATGACCCCCCATGCACCCCTGAAATGTATTTTTTGCATCATGTTGCACACACACATGTCCTAAGGACATGTGTGTCCGTAACATGAATGTTTTAAAAATGCATTTTCTGCAATATTTACAGTTTTTGCAAATTTACCGAGTAGTTCAACTACTCTGTAAATTTGTCCCTCTAATTGCGAATTCGCAATTTAAAAAGTATTCATGCATTGCTTTTAAGAAATCGCAAATTTGCGATTTCTTAAAAGCAATCGCATTTTTAGAAATCGCAAAAAATGTTGCGATTTCTAAAAATGCTTGATGCATTCCAAAAAGCATTTTTGGAATCGCAAACGGCCGATTTTAAGGAATCGCACCGTTTGCGACTCCAAAAATGCTTGATGCATGTGGGCCATAGAATACTGAATGCATAGTCTATAGGGGTTTGAAGCAGTCCATGGCTTATGGCCTACTTGGCTCCATGACTACTTGGGTACTGACTGGATAATTACAGTTCTGCAAGGAGACTGCCTGACTGTATTCATAAGAGCTTCAGTTTTAGCACAGTGCATATATAAGCACATACAGCTGGAAAGCTCAATATAAAACTGAAACAGCAGTGTCAGAGTGTTTGGTGGAAGTGTTAGGATACAGACTGGGGAATTGAAGGTATAAGACACATGTTTGTGGGTGCAAAGAAGACTGCATGCATAGTCTATAGGGGTTTGAAGCAGTCCATGGCTTCAGGCCTATTTTGCTAAATGACTACTTGGGTACTGACTGGATAATTACAGTTCTGCAGGGAGAGTGCCTGACTGAATTTATAAGAGCTTCAGTTTTAGCACAGTGTATATATAAGCACATACAGCTGAATAGCTCAGTATACTACTGAAACAGCAGTGTCAGAGTGTTTGGTGGGAGTGTAAGGATACAGTCTAGGGAATTTAAGGTATAAAAGACAAGTTTGCAGGTGCATATAAGACTGCAAGCATAGTCTATATGGGTTTGAAGCAGTCCATGGCTTAAGGCCTACTTTGCTTCATGACTACTTGGGGAGTGACTGGATAATTAGAGTTCTGCAAGGAAAGTGCCTGACTAAATTTATAGGAGCTTCAGTGTTAGCACAGTGCTTATATAAGCACATACAGCTGAATAGCTCAGTATACTACTGAAACAGCAGTGTCAGAGGCTTTGGTGGTAGTGTAAGGATACACACTGGGAAATTGAAGGTATAAAAGACAAGTTTGCAAGTGCATAGAAGACTGCATGCATAGTCTATAGGGGTTTGACGCAGTCCATGGCCTAAGGCCTACTTTACTCCATGACTATTTGGGTACTGACTGGAAAATTACAGTTCTGCAAGGAGAGTGCCTGACTGTATTTATAAGAACTTCAGTATTAGCACAGTGCATATATAAGCACATACAGCTGGATAGCTCAATATAAAACTGAAACAGCAGTGTCAGAGTGTTTGGTGGAAGTGTAAGGATACAGACTGGGGAATTGAAGGTATAAGACACAAGTTTGTAGGTGCATAGAAGACTGCATGCATAGTCTATAGGGGTTTGAAGCAGTCAATGGCTTCAGGCCTACTTTGCTCCATGACTACTTGGGTACTGACTGGATAATTACAGTTCTGCAGGGAGAGTGCCTGACTGAATTTATAAGAGCTTCAGTTTTAGCACAGTGCATATATAAGCACATACAGCTGAATAGCTCAGTGTACTACTGAAACAGCAGTCTCAGAGTCTTTGGTGGTAGAGTAAGGATACACACTGGGAAATTGAAGGTATAAAAGACAAGTTTGCAAATGCTTAGAAGACTGCATGCATTGTCTATAGCGGTTTGAAGCAGGCCATGGCCTAAGGCCTAATTTACTCCATGACTACTTGGGTACTGACTGGATAATTACAGTTCTGCAAGGAGACTGCCTGACTGAATTTATAAGCGCTTCAGTTTTAGCACAGTGCATATATAAGCACATTCAGCTGAATAGCTCAGTATGATACTGAAACAGCAGTGTCAGAGTGTTTGCTGGAAGTGTAAGGATACAGCCTGGGGAATTGAAAGTATAAAAGACAAGTTTGCAGGTTCACGTAAGACTGCATGCATAGTCAAGAGGGATTTGAAGCAGTCCATGGCCTAAGGCCTACTTTGCTCCATGACTACTTGGGTACTGACTGGATAATTACAGTTCTGCAAGGAGAGTGCCTGACTGAATTTATAAGAGCTTCAGTGTTAGCGCAGTGCATATATAAGCACATACAGCTGAATAGCTCAGTATACTACTGAAACAGCTGTGTCAGAGTGTTTGGTGGAAGTGTAAAGATACCGATTGTGGAATTGAAGGTATAAAAGACATGTTTGCAGGTGCATAGAAGACTGCATGCATAGTCTATAGGGGTTTGAAGCAGTCAATAGCCTAAGTCCTACTTTGCTCCATGACCACTTGGGTACTGACTGGATAATTACAGTTCTGGAAGAGAGTGCCTCACTGAATTTATAAGAGCTTCAGTGTTAGCACAGTGCATATATGAGCACATACAGCTGAATAGCTCAATATAATACTGAAACAGCAGTGTCAGAGTGTTTAGTGGATGTGTAAGGATACAGACTGGGGAATTGAAGGTATAAAAGACAAGATTGCAGGTGCACCGAACACTGCATGCATAGTCTATAATGGTTCGAAGCAGTCCATGGCCTAAGGCCTACTTTGCTCCATGACTACTTGGATACTGACTGGATAATTACAGTTCTGCAAGTGGAGTGCCTGACTGAATTTATAAGAGCTTCAGTGTTAGCACCGTGCATATATCAGCACATTCAGCTGAATAGCTCAGTATGATACTGAAACAGCAGTGTCAGAGTGTTTGCTGGAAGTGTAAAGATACAGCCTTGGGAATTGAAAGTATAAAAGATAAGTTTGCTGGTTCATAGAAGACTGCATACATAGTCTATAGGGGTTTGAAGCAGTCCATGGCCTAAGGACTACTTTGCTTCATGACTACTTGGGTAGTGACTGGATAATTACAGTTCTGCAAGGAAAGTGGCTGACTAAATTTATAGGAGCTTCAGTGTTAGCACAGTGCATATGTAAGCACAAACAGCTGAATAGCTCAGTATAATACTGAAACAGCAGTGTCAGAATGTTTAGTGGAAGTGTAGGGATACGGACTGGGGAATTGAAGGTATTAAAGACAAGTTTGCAGGTGCACAGAAGACTGCATGCATAGTCTATAGGGGTTTGAAGCAGTCCTTGGCCTAAGGTCTACTTTGCTCCATGACTACTTGGGTACTGGCTGGATAATTACAGTTCTGCAAGTAGAGTACCTGACTGAATTTATAAATGCTTCAGTTTTAGCACAGTGCATATATAAGCACATTCAGCTGAATAGCTAAGTATAATACCGAAACAGCAGTGTCAGAGTGTTTGGTGGAAGTGGAAGGATACAGACTGGGCAATTGAAGGTATAAAAGACAATTTTGCAGGTGCATGGAAGACTGCATGCATAGTCTATAGGGGTTTGAAGCAGACCATGGCCTAAGGCCTACTTTCCTCCGTGACTACTTGGGTACTGACTGGATAATTACAGTTCTGCAAGGAGAGTGCTTGACTGAATTTATAAGAGCTTCAGTTTTAGCACAGTGCATATATAAGCACATACAGCTGAATAGCTCAGTATAATACTGAAACAGCAGTGTCAGAGTGTTTAGTGGAAGTGGAAGGATACGGACTGAGGAATTGAAGGTATAAAGGACAAGTTTGCAGGTGCACAGAAGACTGCATGCATAGTCTATAGGGGCTTGAAGCAGTCCATTGCCTAAGGCCTACTTTCCTCTGTGAGTACTTGGGTACTGACTGTATAATTACAGTTCTGCAAGGAGAGTGCCTGACTGAATTTATAAGAGCTTCAGTTTTAGCACAGTGCATATATAAGCACATACAGCTGAATAGCTCAGTATAATACTGAAACAACAGTGTCAGAGTGTTTGCTGGAAGTGTAAGGATACAGACTGGGGAATTGAAGGTATAAAAGACAACTTTGCAGGTGCATAGAAGACTGCATGCATAGTCTATAGGGGTGTGAATCAGTCCATGCCCTAAGGCCTACTTTGCTGCATGAGTACTTAGATACTGACTGATTAATTACAGTTCTGCAAGGAGATTGTTCAGACTGAATTTAAAGGGCTAATATAACTACACACATTCCAGAAATTTAAATACTGCATTTTACTGTACAACCATGAGTCATTTTACAAGTACAAAGGCAAAAAGTAGTTTCTAATTCAATCAAAACTTGAAAAAACAATAGATTTTTGAGCACTTATGTGTCTGCAAACTCAAAACATACAAAAATACTTCACTCAGAATAATTTGTAAATGCAAAGAGACTAAGCCTGGGCGAAGAACTACGCTCCATTCACGGAGTTTGCGGAGTTTCGGCAACTCCGCACTCCACGGAGAACGCGTAGTTGTTGAATACTCCGCATTCGGCATCGTAGCATAGTTCTTGCATGCTCAATAGCGTTCTCACGCGCGCGGCAATGTCTTATCTTGGTTCTGCTTTCGCTTTCTCTATGTTCTTTCCTGGTCGTGTGTGCCACGATGTTTGCAAACCCTACCGCACAATCCCGCGCGACTGTGCGAACGCGATAACCTCATTTGGATGCAGGATCAGGTCATTAGGACGCGCGAGGATGCTTGTCGGTAAGATCGAGTTGCCGAACATGCAGAACTGCAATCTGGCACAGAATAACTCGCGAGCATGGGCGGGACAATTGAAAAAACAAGATGGCCGCGCCCATAGCCCACCTCATGGGTCACTTCGTGCGCTACACATCCCAAGCATGCAGGCAGCACCCCGAACACGTGCACCGCGCTCCGGAAGAAGAAAAACGGCTCGCGAACAGGTCGAGCAAGCTACTACGCAAGCTTGTGGAGCTACGCGTAGCTCGCGGAGTGCAAGAGCAACTTCGCGTAGCTCCGCGGAGTGCAGCTACGCAAACTACGCCCACCCTTAAAACAGACACACAGTGTGATTCTAGGCAAAAAAAATTAGACCTTGCATTTTATCAAATACATTTACTAGTCTAGAAACAGTAAAGTGCCTGCACACATTCCATGTATATAACTACTACATTTCAGTACACAACCCTGACTCATTTTCAAAATACATAAGCAATTTATTGCATTATTGGCGCCAACATTACATCAAAAGAATGACACAATAGAACAACAAAGAGGCACAAGGGACTAGTAAATCTGCCCCAGAGTGTATGCAGCAGTGTATATATGCTGACTGGGAAATTGTACATTTGAAACACGAGTCTGATTCTATACAAGCAACATTATTAAATACTCTTGAAGAGCTAATATGACTGCACACATTCCAGAAATATAAATACTGGATTTTACTGTACAACCATGAGTCATTTTGCAAATACAAAAACAATAACTAGTTTCTAATTCTATCGGGACGACTTAGGAGCCTTGCACCATACATCGTAAGGACGTGCATGGTACGCGTCCTGTAATTTTACCGTAAGAAAAAAATAGACCCCCATCACTAATTCTTATTATTCTTGGGGACCCCATCCCCTGGGGCTCAAATAAAACGTTGGGGACCGTGGGGGGAGCCCCAGTGCCTCCACGGTCCGAGCCAGCTCCCCGCGTCCTTCAGGTCCTGGGTGACTGGCAGTGTGTGAGTATCTGTATAGATGTGTGAGTGCACATGATAGTGTTGTATGGAAATGTTCAACTAGCTATAAAATGTCTGAAACCTATGGTTTTTTCAGTGAATTTCTAAGGTTTTTTAAATGCTAATTTCTAACTATAATGTGTCTGAAACCTATGTTTTTTTCAGTGAATTTCAAAGGTTTTTTAATTGCTAATTTTTAACTATAATGTGTCTGAAACCTATATTTTCAAAATGCCATGACCTACTACACATGCAGAGGCTCATGGAGGACACGCTGTGGATGGAGGCGTAAAGGATGGCACCCACCGCTGAACATGAAATGTAGCTGGGATTTTCCATGCCCTTCAGATCCTCATCATGGCATTGCTGCCACAAGACAGGGCGCAGATAAATGCTGCTGCCCCCACACCATTCACATCTCTGCCCCCTGGTGTGTTAGTGCCTCATAGTGAGGCAGGCGTATGCACTGCACCCCCTGAAGTGTCAGTGGCACACAGTGCAGAAGACAGTCCATCACCGTCCACTGATGTGTCAGTGGCACATAGTGTAGAAAACAATCCACCTTTGTCCACTCATATCTCAGTGGCACACAGTCCCGCAGCTGGTACAGAAAAACCCACAGGTGGGGCAGTGCACACATACGAGGACGAGGACGAGGACATGGATGGGGTTGAGATCAGAAAAAGGCACTACCATTCCTTTCCCTCAACTGGCCTGTTTATCCTTGGTGCCACACATGGCCCCACGACCTTCCATTGTCCCACGTTACACTCTGATGCACTCACCTTGGTCCAATACATGGCCTGCCATATCTTCTTCAATGACCAATGGCACAGCTACCTCACTGGGGACGGTACCCTTCCAGTTCCGCGGTACCTGTCATCATCGAATGGACTTTAGTTTGACCTCCACGAGCCCATGTTGTGAAGTGTGCTTGTCTTGTCCCTCTACCGCTCCAGCTACTAAACTCCACTGGATGTGCAATAAACATCTGGTGACACACTGCTGGGTTATGTTTTACCTAATTTATGTATGAATATGTGGAAGAATGTAGAGACAGTGATTCACCTTACTTCAATGATGCTCATCTGATGGGATGCCAGTGACAGTATGCTACATAGCATATTCTGTTTCTGGTGCCGTAAACCCTACAATGGGGACACACGCATTAGTCACTTCCTTGTCCGGACAGGTACTGAATCACACCCAGAGCCTCAGAGTCAGTGTGGCTATCCCTGCCCTATTTTGTCGTACGCCATGCCTCTCCCATTACGTTCCGACGTTGGCCCCACATAGCTACTCGTCGCAGGTGTACTCGCTGTTGGTGTGCAGGTCAGTGGTCAAGTTGTCAACATGTCATGGCCACTCCCTGAGGGCAGGTTTGCACACACACTGCACCCATCTGGCATATGCGTCACAGGCCACGTGACCACGCAAATATAAATGATCGACAACGTCACATCATTTATGGCCGGTGGTGACTGGATGGTGGACACTCCACGGGTCTGAATCATAAAAGAGTCCATGAAAAGTTGCGCAGAGCGTTAGTTGCACCCTGAGCTGTATGGCTGTCATGGGCCTACCACCATGTGGCGTGGACTTGAGTTGAACAGGGTTAGTGCCACCCGAAGATGATGTGGCCATCAGGGGCCTACTACCACGTGGCGCGGACTTGAGTTGCACAGGGTTAGTGCCACCGGAAGATGATGTGGCCATCAGGGGCCTACTACCACGTGGCGTGGACTTGAGTTGCACTGGGTTAGTGCCACCCAAAGCTAATGAGGCCGTCAGGGGCCTACCACCACATGGCGCAGACTTGAGTTGCATAGGGTTAGTCGCACCCTAAGTTGTATGGCCGTCAGCGGTCTACCACCAAGTGGCACTGACTTGCAATGCGCAGGGTTACCGGCACCAGAAGCTGATGTGGTCTCCGCCCTTGATGACTCAGGACTTAGCGACATGTGTGGGATCTGCTGGGCCGCAGAGCGGGTCCACACAATGTTCACCAAGCCATGGTGGTGGGACCATGCCCTGGAGCCTTCATGGGTACATGGAGTGCCCACTGGTTGACACTCCGGTAGCAGCAGGTCAATATTTGATGATGGATGCAAAGGGGCGGTGGTGTCTCTCTCTCTCACTTCCCTCTAATCAGTCTCTCTCTCACTCTCTTTCTTACTTTCCTTCTATCCCTCTCACTCTCTCTCCCTTTCTCACTCCCTTCCTTTCCTTCCCTCCCTCTTTCTCTCTGGCTTTCTTTTCCTTCTCTTTTTCTCTGTGTCTCACTCGTTTGATATGCGCATTACACATGTCCTTATTTTCTGCTTTATTTTCCAGGCTGTGTCGCCAACATTGATGGACCTGACAGGAGTTTTCCGCCTTGCTGTTTTGTGTTGAGTTTGTTAAATTTCAGAAAGTTTTGGGTTGTTTCTTAAGTGCTGTGTGACTCTTTCTAGCTCTTATTACTGTTATTTGGTTGTGTCCACCATGGAGTTAAATTTTGGGGCAGTTATAGCGGGAATACTGGTGATGTCTGCAGTTTGCACCAGCTTCTGAATAGTGTGTAAGATTTATCTCAACTTTAGTTGCATTTAAGTGTTGATAATGAGATGCAGAGTAGGCATTCCCATGCTAAAACACATGAGGTGCACCTTTGCAATTTATTCTAAATACTAAAATTCCTTCTTGAATTGCACTGTGGTAGTGGGTGCATTTACAGTGTACACACAAAATCAATGAAGAAATCTCATTGTATTTATATTGATTGGGAATAGTGGGTCAGGTGCCAGATCTAGACGGGATACACTGCCCAGTTTGTTTATTTTTCTGTACTCGAAAAAACCACATCACAACTTTCACAACGAAAGGCAAAAACTGCAATGCAAAACAAATTCCGGCGATAAGCCATGTTAGCACCAGGGATTTTACACCTGCTTTCTGCTGGTGTTAAGCAGGATGACTACCTGCAGCATCAAACGGAACACAGCCAAGAGTCACACTGGAACACCGCCAGGTGCCATAAAGTCAATGAGCAATATTACAGGTATAGCCATGAGGGCCACAACACTCATCACAACAACTCCCGAACCCGTATCTGAGCAAGAGTGTCCGCGTGGTCATTGTGTTAGCATGATCGGCACGGGCCCTACAATATCACAGTGTGCTGTCTTCAGAGGACGTTACCATGTCACCTCAGGGTTGGCAGTGAGCCTGGACTTGCAGCTATGCACGCATTCTCCTGCATGCACAAGCGGCGTGTGCTGGCCCGCGTACACAGGTCAGCGCAGGGGTGTGCCTATCCAGCAATGAGAACGGTGTGTCTCAGACATGTCCATGTGCAAGAAGTGCAGTAAGTGTGTCTCTGTGTTCTGGTGTGGCTGCCACAACAGTCGCTGCAGTCGATGTTGTAAAGTGGCAGGCACCACCTCCAAAGGGCAGTGTCGCAGGACATGCATGAATAGGCATTACAATGGTGTGCTGTAGGAGAGCACAGGATACAACAGTGCAGCGCACAAAAGTGTGGGGGCTCTTGGGGGGGAGGAGCAGCATTTTGGCAACATAACACACAGTGAACCCGCCCTTCTGCCACATGCTGGGCATCTCATCCATGATGACCAGGGTTGCAGACATCCCACAACACCCACAACCGACCTCTGTACACATCCTGTATGAATGCAGCTGGCAAAGTTACTGTAGGGATGAAAGGTTGTTTGACTGAGCTATCTTGATCTAGCACATCTTCTGCTCTGAGAAAGAACTTGCAAGTGACCATCCCAGCTGACAGATACAATAATATTTGCATCTGTCTCCCACACTACGTACTACCTTATTTGAGAACGAGTACACATCCCATACTTAAAAGTCCTTAGTCGAAGTTAGTATGCGTGAAATGCTTTCACATGTACTCCCACCACACCCCTGCCCTGCACCCATTGCACACAGACCCGGCTCATTGCACCAAGCTGTGCTATTTCATCCTCAAGACTGGCACACAGCAAGCCAGTGCAGCTACAAGCAGAGCCCTGACGCAATGGCAGGGCATCCCGAACACATGGTCAACTTCATTCACATCCACCTATACCTTGCACGTCAGCTGCATGGCAGTGCTGCGGATCACTTACCGGCTGAGCTTCTGCATTGCGGACATCACCTGTGTTCAACATGCGTATTGCAATGTCGCAAGTGCCTATCCGAGTGGTGCATGGACGTTTGCCTCTCCAACGTATGGGTAGCTGATATGGATTAGGACGGGTGTGTGCACCCCCTGTTGGGCCACAACCAGGAGTGTCATTGTGATGCTGGTTTATGGCATGCATGGATGTTTGGCATGCATGTTGGGAACTGGGCCTGGGAGATTGCATTTGTCGCAGTATGCAGTGAGCAAATTGACCCACTCCCCGATTCTGCTTTGGTGCACATTGGGTACAGTGGTTGAAGTTAGCAAACTGTCCTGGTCAGCTGATGGATTACGTCGAAGACATGTCAAATAGTGTGGCCAACCATTACTCATTAGAGATAGTGGCTTACGAAGCTGCACTTGCGTTCATGGACGAGTGACAAGGTACCTACAACCACAACTCAATGTCCCATATTGCACGTGTCCCTCCGCATCATTGCACATTGTGCATCCGGTCACATGTCCCAAGATGACAGTGGACATGGCTACATTGGTGTCGACTCTTGTCCGAGGCGCGGACAACCAACGCTGCTTCACACTGACGTGTGTTGGTGATGGACTACCCCGAGGTGAACATGAACATTTTCCTACGTTCCTTATGAAAGCATGCTGCTGCATTTGTCTGCATAGCATGGCACTACTCTTGGCCGTACTGCCAAGCCCTTTTTTTTATAAAGTTTCCACATTTTCACTTGTCTCCAAATGTGTTGTGTCTTCATTTGTATGCCAATGTGTGTGTCATGTACTCTCCGGCTGCCTGCCATATGTGATTTGCTACCCCATCCAGACTGTGGGTTTGTACTTATGCGTTCTAATGTGTCTGTTCTGTACTGACGCTTTTGGATGTTTATCCGCCACAGAGGAGTGCATTTGTGTCCTGTGTTCGATTTTGCAAATGTTTGCATTTGAACAACAGTGTGTTGGATGTTGGTGTGCTCTGCTTCCTATGCGTATGTGCTGCATTGTGTGTGAGATGTTCCTTCATGTGAATTTTTGATCAACCTTTCAGGCAGTGTGGTTTTCACTTCTGTGCTTGTTCAGTGGTGTGATTTTGGCGGGTTGTGTGACTTGTGCTCCTTGTTGGTGTGTTTCATTTTGGCCATGATTTGTCTGTAGTTGTGCGGTACTTAATTGTGCTTGTGTGCCATTGTGCCCATCTCCCCCTGTCCCCCCACTACCTGTTTGTTCCCCTTCCTGGTGCTGTTTTGTCTGTAATTTTGTTGCTCCACACATAAATACATGTAAAGAACACATTTGAATAGTTCCTTGATTATTTTAGATTGCAAAACTTCTCTCTATTGGTTATTTTTTAATTTGTTTGCATCTCCAACACCCCGACCTCATGATTATGCACTGTGGTTAAAACGACCTAGGCACATTGAGTGGCGTAGGTTTGAAGATGCTTATGAAGGACACCTTTAGACAAGCGATGTTGCTTTTCCCTCAAACTGTCTTTCTATATTCCATTACATGCCAAACAAAGAAGTGGAAAGGGTCAAACCAATTTTGTGCTCAGATTGAAAAATCTAGGAGGAATGTTAACAAAGCTGTGTCTGCATACCTCAGAGACCATAGAATAGGGTCCATCTACAACAACAACATACGTTTTGATATGGCTCATATCTGCAGAAGTGATGGAGTACACTTCGCAAATCAGAGAAATTGAGTTTTTCTGAATAACCTAAAGCTGTGCATCCACAGTTATATGTAGCTCCAACTAAGAAACTCAAGGGTTCTTTTTAGAGCCGCCTTATAATCCCAATATCGGTTTGCAGACTGACAGCTGCCATCTGGCTACAACAGGGAGACCTGCGGGCCATCGGGCAGGCTCGCAGAGGGAGAGCTGAAGCCTGTGGTCTCGCCTTGCACAAGGAGAGCTACGGGCCGTCCGCTCGCAAAACTACAGCAATGTGCTGGCTTGCAGAGGGAGAGCTTGGGTCTAACTCGTAAAGGGACAGCAACGGGCTAACTGCCCTGCTAGCAGACACACCTATGACCTAACGGACTAGCTCGCACATGTACAGCTGCAGACCCGATGGCACGCAGATGCACAACTGCGAGCCGACAGACTGGTGCGGTTTTCTGGTTTAGTGTAGTACAGTGGTGTTTGTGTACTGTAGTGGATTGTGCTGCGGGTTGTGTTTTTGGATTTAGAGTAGTGCAGTGTGTTTGTGTAGTATTTGAAGGTTCATGCTGGAAATAGTGTTTTGGGATTTAGGGTAGTGCAGTGGTGTTTCAGTAGTGTAGCAGATTGTGCCGACAGATTGACTCACAGAGCTCCGAGCCGACGCACTGGCTTGTAAAGGCTTGGCCGCGACTGCTGATGTAGGGAGAGGCAGTGTGAAAAGGGTATCTCACATAGACACAGATACCAGTGTTGCCTCGCAGAGGTAAAACTACGAACCTGATGGCTTGTAGACCGACAGATGTGAGCTGACGGACTGAATCACAAAATGGCTGCCAACACTTCCTAGTTTCAACAGTTCACAACCAATCAGCTGCAAGCTCGTGCTCGTAACTCCTCGGTCAATCAGATTTCAGAATTCTCAAATGTCAATATCTGTAAAATTTGATATTTCCCAAAAACTACCGAACAGATTTACACCATTTAAACACAAGCGTGATTTCTGAACCATTACCTTTCTCCCTGCTAAATTTGACGTAATGCCGTTCAGCAGTTTCACCTGTAGTCTTCTCTAAAGGTTCGTTTGGAAATTGCATTGAGAAAACACATTTTGCAACCCCCTTTTTTCTCAACCTCCCCTAGACTAATAACCTCCAAACTTTCAATACACAAGCTGTTCAAAAAAGAGAAACTGGATCATTTTGTGAACCTTCGTCAAACGACACCAAAGTTATAGGCAAATACAGGGCACCAAGAGGGGGCCGTGCAACACCCCCCCCCCAACATGACTGAAGCCCCGGAGCTGCAGGGACCACAGCGGGCCCCCAAAGCCCTAGCAAGACCCACTATTATTTTTCAACAAATGCCCCCGGGACCTTACCACCAAGCAAGCTCATTAAAATAAAATACGGGAACCCGCGACCCCAGCACCAATTGCGCCTGCTTTTTAGGGCTCGGGGGTCCTTTTGGGACACCCTCAGCACAACTAGTGGGTCAGGGTGTTTCTACACTGCCCCCTCCTCTTGTTTTGTATGTTTGTTTCTCTGTTTTCTGGAGTCTCCCTTCTACCGAGTCACAAGATGTCTGCCAACACTTCCTGGTTTGGAGTGTTGACAGCCAACCACAGTGAAGCTCGTGCATGGCACTTAGGCTCCGCCGAGATATCAAAACTTATGTTTTTTGAATTTCTAGGCAACTACTGAACGGATTTACACCATTTAAAAAAAGGTCGTTTTCTGACCCACGCACTACCATTGTGCCAAATTTGGGGTAATTCTGCTCAGTAGTTTCGGCTGTAGCCTTGCACAAAGTTTCCTATGGGAAAATGATTTTTTGAGTCCTATTTTTTGAATTTCTCAAAAACTACTGAATGGATTTACACCATTTAAAAAAAATCTCTTTCTGAACCAAGCTCTACCTTTCTGCCAAATTTGGGGTAATTCTGTTCAGCAGTTCGGGCTGTAGCTCATCACAAAATTTCCTATAGAAATTAACATGGGGGAAAAAGCGTTTTGGGACCCCCCTTTTTTCTCAGCCCTCACTTGATGAATCACCCTAAAACTTTCAGCGTAGGAGATGACCTGGATAGACTTTTTTTTGGAGAATTACGCAAAGATTCGTCAAACGACACCAACGTTATTAGCAAATCAAAAAATGCTTTTCCTATGGAAATTAGGCTCTAACTATAACTACCTACTGGCGACTGCCAGTAGGTAGTTATACTTAGAACCTAGTTTCCATTTGAAAAGCATTTTTTGATTTGCTAATAACTTTGACGTAGCAAAATTCTCCTAAAAAACGTCTATCCAGGTCAGCTCTTAACCTGAAAGTTTGGGGTGATTTGTCAAGTGGAGGCTGAGAAAAAATGGGGTCCCAAAACTTGTTTACCCCATGTTAATTTCCATAGGAAATTTTGAGACAGGCTACAGCCCGAACTGCTGAACGGAATTACCCCAAATTTGACAAAAAGGTAGTGCTTGGTTCAAGAAAGTGACTTTTTTTTTTTAAATGGTGTAAATCCATTCAGTAGTTGCTGAGAAATTAAAAAAATAAAAGATTTGATATCTGAGGCAGCAGGGAACTCACGAATCCTCCCGATCACAAGCTTTATTCTAATTGGCTGTCAACACTCCAAACCAGGAAGTGTTGGCAGCCATCTTGTGACTCGGTTCCACCGAGTCACAAGAAAACAGTAAAACAAAGGTGAAAAAAAAAGAAAAGGGGGCAGGGTAGAAACAACCTGACCACCCTAGACCTGCTCACAAGGACCCCCAGGGACAAAAAAACCCTTTTTTTTATTTTGACAAAATTTGTGCTGGGGTCGTGAATCCCGCCGTCATTTTTTACAAAAGTGAAGTTTGGGCTTCCTTGCCTGATTTAAATAGGACCCCGGGTGGGCCAGGTCCCGGGTTCATTGCCAACAAATATATGCAGAGGCCCCTGGGTCCCCCGCAGCCCCGGCGACAGCCACTCCCCTGGGGCTTGCTTAAAATTATGTGCAGGAGGGCCCACCCTCTCCCTGCACCACAATGCAAATGCACCCTGTGGTGCGTTTTAAGTTGGGGAATTAATTCCCCTTCAAACCTGAGGGTCCCTGGGGTCTAACTAGTCTCCCTGGTACCTCTTGTAAATGCCACAGCGATGCGTTGCAGAGAGGTGTAAAAAGGGGTGTGGCCTCGGACTCCCTCTCTGCAAGGCAGCCCAGTGGCGCATACTGGAGGTACCTGGTGGGCTAGTTGGCCCCCAGGGACCCCCAGTATTGAAGGGGAATGAATTCCCCATCTTAAAACGCGCCACAGGGCGCGTTAGCAGAGTGATGCTGGGAGGGGTAGGTGCCTCCAGCATAATGCCGGTCTTTTTGTTTTTTTTAAGAAGGGGGGCTGTGTGGCTCTCCTTCTCTTTTCTTTTTTTGGGCCCTGGGGATCCCAAGGGCCTGACCCCTTTTTAAAAAAAAACGGGAAAGGGGCCGCGTGGGCCCCCTTCCTGTGGCCAATTCCGGCTCAGTTCCCCCATCCCCCGAGGCATGGTCACATATATGTATTCATTTAAGGAGGGGGCTGCAAGGCCCTTCTCTTAAGCCCTCTATTCGCCCGGGGGACCCTATCCCACATATATATATATATATATATATCCTGCTATACTAGGAAAAAAACATAATTCCCTGGGCAGGATAATATAAAGTAGAACATTCTACACAAAAAGGTGCTGGGTCACACAAAAAATAGATATTCCAAAATATCTGGGAAATAATCTGTACTATTTTCTCTGTGTTCTAGGGCAAGAAACAAATGCAGAACTAACCAAAATGAGGAAACAAAAACCCACTCTGAGTGGACTCCAGAAGATCAGATAAGTATCATGCTCATAATCTTATATATCACGGTCCTAACATATATATGTGGAAACACAGGTTCTTTAAAATGGTTCTCTGTCTCGTTTATCTCTTTTTGGCATCTTGGACTGGGATCAGTCTGGACAGAAAGTGCCAGGAACCCATGACCTGAAGGCTTTAGGAATCAACACAGGAGGTAAGCAAATGTAATGGCGAGCATGAGGCTAGGCGACATCTGTGAAGGAGCGCGTTCCATTCACAGATCTCCTTTTTTATATGCAACAGTCGACCCCGCATGCCGACCGCTATCGGCGAACAGGTAATTTCTGACAGGAATAGAGGTAATTGAGCATTTTAATTTAACTTATAGGGATGTTAGAGCAGGCAGGGCCTTTTTCAGGCAATTGGGTTTGATAATGTCTGATGCAGTATTGCTGAATCCTAGGGGTGTTAGACCTGACAGCCTTACTGTGGTCTGCCCCAAAAGTTTTGCCTGCATACCTCTAATTTTTGCTGAATTCTTTTTGTTGGCCTTGGGAATCTAAGCACTTTACCACTGCCAACTAGTGCTAAAGTGCATGTGCTTCTCCTCTAAACATGGTTCGATTGATTTATCCACAATTAGCATATTTCATTTATCGATAAGTCCCTGGTAGAGTGCACTACATGTGTCCATTGCATGTAAATCAACTGCTACTAGTGGACCTGCAGCACTGATTGTGCCCCCCACACAAGTAGCACTTTTAACATGTCTCAGGCATGCCAATGCAGAAACTCTGTTTGCAGTTTACATTGCCCTGTCGACTTAGCACTTAAAACCCCTTGCCAAGCCTTATACTCCCCTTTTAATTCATATAAGTCACTCCTAAGGTAGGCTCTAGGATGCTGTAAAGTAAAAGGTAGGACATGTGCTTTAAAGTTTGCATGTCCTGGTAGTGAAGAAAAAAAACAAATTTGTTTTTGACTACTGTGAGGCCTAGTCTTCTCATAGGTTAACATTGGAAATTCTTTATTATACTTTCCAAGCATGAATTTCCAAATGAAAAGGAGTAGTTCTGTCATGTTTCATATCATTGGAATGGTACTGATAACGCCTCTTTGCTGTCAAAGTTGAATTTATCATTAATATTTTAAAAATGCTACTTTTATAAAGACACATTTCTCTGCTGTTAGGTCTGTGTGCCTGCAGCCAGTCTCCAATACACATCTGGGGTGGGTGACAGCTGGACTTTGTGCATTCCCTCTAGACAGCCAAACATAAATGAAGGTTAGTGTAACTATGTGACTATTCACATCCTGATGGGTCAACCTGGGCAAGATTCGAGGGAGGAGCTAACATTTACAACTGATTGGGCAGTGTCCTGTTCTCACACAAAGGGCTGCATACCCCACTGTAGTGAGTCTTCACCCAGGGCTGCAAAGGGAGGACTCTGTGCAATTGAAAGACGCTCTTTAAAGTCACCTCCACTTCAAAGTCACAACTGGGTAAAAGTGCTCAGTCTCTGACCCCACCAAGGGAGACACTACTGGACCTCTGAAGAAACTCTGCCAGGAGGAAGGTGCTGCTATAATGACTGCCACTCTTCGGGACTGCTGCTGTGTAGGAACTGCTTTTCTGCTGTGCTGCCCTGCTGCCTGCTACCCTCTGCCCCGCTGAGGAAGAACTGGACTGTTGCTTGAACCCATAGTGATCTCCGAGTGCATACTGGCTTGCCTCCTGAGACTTAGGTACATCAAAGTCTTACACCCTGTTCCTGTGCATGGTCCAGTGGAAAATAACCCAGATGATTGCTTCAGTGAAACCAATACATCATCTACTGTCGTATCCAACGCATCGAAACAACCTCATCGCCGCCGCTGCAGTGAGAGATGATCAACACATCCCCTCAACTGTGTGCAGAAAACCTTCACATTAGCTTTGGAACCAACGCATCACGGACTCAGTGTTTCATCTTCGGAACCGGTGCATCATCATTGTTACGTGGAAAAAACGGAAGCATCATCTCGACGCTAGGATCGACACCCATGCAACACTAAGCTCCACCCTGCATCTCGCTGTTGCTACCAGGATCAAGATATATTTGTTCTTCGGGCCTTGTGTAGCTCCTGTATCCGGCCCGCACGCTATCTGGGTCAGCCTGAACTCTTGACTTTGCCCCAGCCCAGTTTAGCCATTTAACCCCTAGTGGCACGTATTACTTCTAAGCGCTATTGTTTCATTTGTTCTATAAACATTTGTATATTCATTTTTACTTATTGGATTGTTGTCGGTTTGGTCTTTTTTTATTTATAAAATCATAATCTATTTTCTACACTGGTGTAGAGTCTTTTTGTGGTGTTTTCACTGTGTGACTATTTGAAGTGTTGCACAAAATCTTTACACATTGCTTCTAATTTTAAGCCTGCCTGCCCTGTGCCAAGCAACCAGAGGGAGAGGACAAGTTAATTTATGGTGTGTATCTGACTTACCCTGACCAGGATTGTGGTTCCTACTTGAACAGTGTACATACCTCTCCCAACCAAAAATCGAATTTCTATCATAGATTTAGGTTTTCTGCATGTTTACAGCTGATCATGCTTTGGCAGGTGCAGCTGGTTTCCATATGTCTTGAGTTGAAGGTGGGTTGCACATTCACGATGCAAACATATGCTGGAACAAGAGAAAAGTGTTGTATTCTAGGAATTTGGTGGTGGGAGAAATTGTTGACAAATTGGCATTGTTTGACCGGCAGAGGGCATAGGATGTTAGGACTCTTAAGATGTTGATTTGTTATATTTTGTGATGTTTGCTTTTTGATATGTGTTATAGAACAAGACGTGCCGAATGTGAACAATATTATTGCAGATGCTTTGTCTCATTGACATTGGCAAACATTCTAGGACGCATAGAGAACTAAAATAGCACCTGAGCTGTGGGATATAGGAGATTGAAATTGTTGGAGCATGTGGAAAATTCTTCAGCACTGTTACAATGAAAAGCAATAGAGAGGCTTGGAGAGAATGTATTGCTAGCAGTTCTAAGAGAAGAGTCCCTTCAGTAGAAGGGGCTGAGAAGAGGCAAGCTACTGTGGTACTGTTCAATGTGCTTTTGTTTGCGAATGTGTGATTTATCAGCTGTAAACATTTCTGGCAAATTGGCAAGTGTAGCTTTGTATGGTAAATATTTTTTAGTATATGAGACATCTGCATGAGACCTAGTTAGGTGGAGACCGGTGCATTAGGCAAAAGAGCAGGGAGCAATGCAAAGTGTGGGGCACTGGATTACATTGGTGTTGATATGGAAGGTTTTAGACATACTGCTGAATTGTTGTTGCTCTTTGTTCAATTCATTTTATGTTAATATTATAAAATGTTTGATTGTTATTTGTGCATTTAGAATTTCAGAGCTTTCAGACACAGGCATAGGAATGGTTTATTGAGGCAAAATGTCACAGATGGCGTCAGTTTCTTGGGTATTTAACTGAGACAGCCTAACACCGATGAGACTGGTTGGAGTGCTTGGATCAGGTTTAGTGAAGGTCGTGTGATGTTTTCTGTATGCTAGTGGTGTGCCAGACTTTTATAAGAGCACAGGGAGTTTGCGGATTTTTTTGCGTGAGTACAGGAGCAAATTCTCAGCTCTTCAAGTTTTGAATGTTTTGCGGTTTGCATTTGTTTTTCTTCATTTCAGTCTGGGCCATATTTCTTCACAGTAGGTACAGCAAAAGAGGCAGATCGGTTGGCGTTTTCTGAGATGAAAATGTGAAATATTGGTCAAGTTGTCCCTGCCTGCTCAAAAACAGTGTCCCTTCCTTCACAAAAATTTGCTTGGCAGCTCGTGAGGAGAGCTGCACAGCCCCACACTTCCAGCCTTACCGCCATCCTTTAGCCCACCGAGCGCCGTGAGGGGAACGGCCGGGCAGGCAACTACAGCTCCCAGCTCACAGGACTCCATTTCCCAGGTGCCCCGGTGGCAGAGGTGCACCTGGGACGTTGCAGGCTGCGCCCGGAGGCGCCTACAAACACCGGAGCGCCGATAGCTCCGTGGGGGACAAAACTTTGCTTGGCAGCTCGTGAGGAGAGCTGCACAGCCCCACACTTCCAGCCTTACCGCCATCCTTTAGTCCACCGAGCGCCGTGAGGGTAACGGCCGGGCAGGCAACTACAGCTCCCAGCTCACAGGACTCCATTTCCCAGGTGCCCCAGTGGCAGAGGCGCACCTGGGACGTTGCAGGCTGCGCCCGGAGGCGCCTACAAACACCGGAGCGCCGATAGCTCCGTGGGGGACAAAACTTTGCTTGGCAGCTCGTGAGGAGAGCTGCACAGCCCCACACTTCCAGCCTTACCGCCATCCTTTAGCCCGGAGGCGCCTACAAACACCAAAACGCCTCCTGTCCCGCGGGATCGCGCGCGGGATCGCGCGCGGGACGCGCCGGGAGAAGCCCGGGACAAGGGCGGGCCCTCTACGGTCCTCAAAGGCCGGATAAGGACGGGACGGGCCACCCCCCTTGGCTGCTACATTGTAGGTCATTAGGAAGGTAAAGACCTTTACTCACCCATCTGTCTCTATATTTATGGTCTTGCTGACATATCGCTGCCCTACATCCCTTTATCATCATGACTTCTAAAGCGGATTACTTAGCCAGCGTAGCAGGTACAGATCAAAAGTTCTCTTGGTTAGACGAGTTAAACACCTTATGTCAAACCACCTACGCTATATCAGAAACTCCCCTTCCGCTTAAAAGCGATAATATACAATCGGATAAGGCCACACTCACAGAGTACCCCACTTCATCCAACAAAATTTGCAGTCTGAACAATCCAGGTATTCATACACCGTGCCCAAGCTCACTCACTGTTAACTCCCCAATGATTTCACCGACTGTTGAGCTCCCAGATGCCTTAACCCCCCCTCCACACCTGCATATACTTCCGCTCATTGAACAACTGCTTAGTTCTCTGATAGCCCCGTTGTTGGAAAAAATTAACTTGTTAGGGGAGAGGCTCATTGGAATAGAGTCAGCCATCAAGTCAAACCTGTTGGCTGACAAATGCAGTGACACACACAACCGCCCAAAGTCACCTCCCACTCATCTAGGCTCTAAACCATCTCTGCGGGATAGAAGCTGCCAAATACAATTAACTGGCCCTAGTACAGTAGGGCAAAAAGTAACTAAACACCCTCCCAAAGTCTCCTCTCCCCAGTTGACCGCACCTAGAGTAGTTCATAACAAGGCTAACTCTATCCATTTACCACCGGAAGCGGCCCCATACGTGTGCATTCTTGCGGGGGTCCCTACTCTTCCACCTGGAAAAACTGAGAGTCAACATGACTTAGTTAATAAAACCAAATTTTGGCTGTCAAAAAATAGGCCACTGCCTCGTCACTTATACGGAACAATAAGGAGCGTGAGGAGGGTGGACTGGCTGGGTTCCCTTCCTAAGGATATTCCTGGGGACCTGGTACTCGTGAGATTTAGAGCCAGAAACATTGTCCCTTACCTGAAAACCTGGCCGCCTCAAGAGAGAGACGGCCCAATATCTATATGGGACTTATATGACTTTTATCCCTCAATTCCTTGTTTTCCCCTTTTTCAGAAATCACACCTTACATGGTCGAACTCATAAAATACATCAGGACCTTCCTGGGAAACACTGGGACTTGTAATAACTAACTTTAACCCCTATGTTACCATCTCAATCCTGGGGTGGAAAAGAACCATTTTTGTTTGGGATCCTGCCTTACTGTATTTGGTTGTTTGTAATGCTGTATATACTGATGACATTTTTAAATGCTTCTTATTTTGCTTATTGTATTTCATAGCTGACAAATTGAGGGTTTTAGATTGTACTGGAATGTTCCTTAAAATTATTGATATTTTTTAATTTATTCCTATGTATGCTTATATGATATTTCTTTTTGAATATCGAATAAAGCTTATTTTGAACCTTTGAACCTTCACAAAAACAATCACCCTAAAACAGAGTCACCCTTGCACCATGGCACAAGAGTGCCCACACAGAGGTAAATGACAGGAATGCGCCATATCTGATAGATCTGGTGCATTGCTTCTTTAGACGCAGGGCAGAGCAGCAGGAATGCTTGCAGTGCTGCACTATGCCAGTATACTGTAAATTAGGCCTTAAAGCAATTTTACTTGGGCATGGCCCTATAGAGCTGGTCCTTAGCAAGCCTCTCTTTTAAGGTAATGTGTGAAAGCATCATAAAGAGACTGAAGCCATTGCAGAATTCAAGCCAGTAGGCTCAGGATATAACCACCCAGAATAGCAAACTTCAAATGGCCTTATCGGTGAAGAAGTGATAGAAAAGGTACCACTTCTTTGGAAAGTGATCAAATAGATACAACTGAAGCAGTGGCTGGTCAGGGGGGCAAATGTGTGATAAGTGCATGCACGCATGCATGCAAGGTGAGTGGTAAGTGTAAATAACATTTTAAAAAACACTTACCTTCCTTGCTGCACGATGTCTGACATCCTTCTCACTTTATCCATGCTCTGCTATGCCTCCATCAAATTCCCCTAGGCAATCTGGATGCTGCCCTCACCAGCATGAGAGCGACTCCACAATTGGAGTAAGTGGCCTCTCTCGGCACTCCTGAGGACACTGGAGGCTTCCGCTTTCTCTATTCCAGCTACCTTGAGACAGCTAGGTCATGGAAGTTTACAATTTGTATGTTTTGCTGGCCGTTGCAAGACAAACGACAAAAAAAGATATGTGGGGACAGATTTCCAAGCCCCTTGCGCCTATTTTACGCTGCTGTGTGCGTTGGCACAAAAGATGCGCCATGGTGCAGGGTATCTATAATGTGATGCATCTGGGAGATGCGTCACGTTGTAAAGCCCTGCGCCATAAGGAGGCGTTCCGGCGCGGGGGGGGGGCGTTCCTGGAACACCTCCTAAAAGTGGCTGAGTGAAATCTACAAGATTATGCTCAGTCACTTCTAGGCCAATGCTGCGTCAAAACCCTGCGCCTGCTTGAAGCAGGCGTAAGGCTTGACGCAGCATTGGACATATAGGGCCCCCCAGAGCATTGCTGGAGCTGCGTCGCACTTGCGACGCAACTCCAGCAATGCGCCGCCTTTATGGCACAGATGCATCATGCATCTGTGCCGTGTTTGCCCCATGGTGGGCCGCATTGTAAATGCGGCACACCATGGGTGGCGGAGCTGCGGCGCACAATAACTGCCGCATCCCTGGGGATGCCCCAGTTATTGTAAATCTGCCCCGTGCACTTTAAGCAGAAGTGCACAGCTCACAACTGCAACTCAGCAGCAGAGCAGCAGTGGCCCCGCCCTATCCTGACACTATGTTCCGGAGGAGCCACCTCGTACAACTGGTTGAGGAAGTAATTTAACTCACACCAGTACTGAGGAAGTCATAGAATTCACTTCACTTCCTTAGGACGTCATAGGGCAGCAATTGCTTCCACCCCCGCTCACAGACTCATTCAACTATGATAGATTTCACACCTGTTTCCTTGGGAAGTAATCAAACAGGAAATGTTAGAAGAGACTCCACTTCCTCATGAAGTGCCGGAACAGGTTTCCCTTTTTTTCAGGAAGTGACAGAGTGGCAGTGGGCCCTAGTGCAAACACTGAAACTGGGCCCTTTGACTGTTGTTTGAGGTTAGCAGACAGCAAAGGTTCACTGACCCCTCAGACTCATGGGCCCTGGTGTCACTGCACCTGTTGCACAGTTCATACATATATCTAAATGATGTAATGTGTTCTATTTCCTCAGAAGGTGATAATTCCATTACACGTGCTACTTACTCATTGGACTGGGATATTCAACAAGCATTTAGCTTAGAAATAAAAGACGCAAGCCTTATTCTACGTTTGTCAAAAAAAGCTGCAATATCCATCAGCTGCAAGCCCTTCAGTTTTTAATTAAATATCCAGTGTTTGAAAATTCTGACAAGATGCATCTAAATTATGGAGGCTAAGGTGATACTTGGCGCTCTGACTATTCCAGACTGTAAAGGTGACAGGAATTCTTAAATAGCTTTCATGCAAATTTCTCTAAGCAGTCATACATCCCCCGAGAAGGCTATACCAAAGTACGTAAATGTATTATAAGGTCTCGAATTAAGGCAAGCAAATTGATGCTCAAATACTTTTCGCCACCTGTGTATTCACTGTGGAAACAATGCGACATTTAGAAGCTTTTAAACTGCTTAAACAAACATGCCTTGCATATCATTATATTTGCAAATCACTTGAATTAAGGATCTTCAAAGCATGGAAAATTAGATTTCAGTTCTGTTTTTTGTCTCAATTTAATAAGGCTCAAACCCACATAAACTGACTGGTTTCTCTTATTAAATTAATGAGATTTTTCTGCCCGGCTGGCCTATGGGGTTTACTGCCGATGGTAAAAATGCCCAAGCATGCTTATCACACGGACATAACCCACATACGACCATTAGCAAATCAGCAATTTATTAATGTGTTGGCTCTATACTTGGGCAATTATATTTACAAGGTAGAATTGTACTATCTCCATACAAGAGAACATTGGGGCATATTAGCAAGAACCTCGTTAAAATTATCGCCGTTTTAGCGGCAGGAAACTGCCGCTAAAACAGCGATAATGGGCTTGCTAATATGCGTTATGGAATTCCAATAGAGGCCCGGGTTAGATGTCCTGCACATCTAACCTGGGCTTCTATTGGAATTCTATAATGCATATTAGCAAGCCCATTATCGCCATTTTAGCGGCAGTTTCCTGCCGCTAAAATGGCAATAATTTTAACGAGGTTCTTGCTAATATGCCCATTATTTATAAAGAAAAGCGAGTTACTTGGTATATGAAGTATGCGATTTTGCTATGATTTCATTAGCGCCCTGAAGTAGTCTCCTGACTAAGTATATGAAACTACAAATATAATAAACAATATTACATATATAAATGTGGAAATAATTTGGCACATAATGCCAGGGGGTTAACCACGATGTTGATAACCTCAGATGCACCCACCGGTCAATAATTTAGTCGGGCAGGGGTCAATACGTGAACCAGATTTCAAAGTTGTTAAGGGCTGCCAGTGAGTAACTCAAGGAAATAGCTTTGAAGACTGTCAAATTGGCTGGAGGGGTGTGGAAATTACCGAAGGGGAATCCATAACCACCATCTGGCTATCACAGGATCCAAAATTATCTCGTATAGCACGAACGTTGTTAATGAAAAAACTAGAAAGTTCCTTGCATCATTAAAGCGATGGTTCATGGACACTAATCTCAACTTTGTGGGAGAACTTTGAACCATAGCAAACATTTCCTTTGCATTATTGTGAGAGTGGGTAATACACTCTGCATAATGGAGGCTTTTGACTTTAGAAATGGAGGCATAGTATTTCTTTTGAGCCTTTTTAAACATCACTCTGTTCTCAGGACTATAACTCTGTCTCCATTTGCATTCAAGATTTTTGCACTGTTGTTTCTCTATGTTAAGGGGGCCCGAGAACCAAGGTTTCGCAGGGAGGTTCCTGCTACGCTTAGTCTGCACCAAAGGGGTAAGATGCTCAACCTCTTTGTTGATCTAGCTAGTGTAGCTCCCAAGGGCTTCATCAATATCACTTGATAGCACTGGAATAAATGTGACTAGTGCAAGACTGAACTCGCCAGGGTTGATCTATTGACATCTTTCCCTTGTTGTTCAGTGCATTCTCTTGCCTTCCTCGGCTTATTCTGAACTTACCAGGAGAAATTGATCAGAGAGTGATCTGACCAAGTCACTGGCAGGGGGTCCTCCACTAAAAGTGGCATATTAGAACAGATAAGATCCAAAATGTGTCCACTCCAATGGGTGGGGAGAATAACAAATTGGTGCAGATGGGCAAGATTCCTGAAGTCAAGAAACTCCTGCGTATCCCTAAATTCTCCATTATCCATATTAATATTGAAATCACAGAGAAGAAAAAATTTAGAATAACGGAGAAGCAGTGGAATGATCACATTGTCCAGAGCCTTAAGAAATATAGCAGCTGGACCTGGGGGCATATACATCAGGACTCCCTCTAAGGTATACTGCGGGGAGATGCTGATGCTGAAATCCAGAGCTTCCAGATCAGCCAATTCCCCTAACTCATTCCATTGGCAATACCGGTGTTCCCTTACCACCACTGCGACTCCACCACCACGTCCCAGTCTTCGATCAGCCCTAATGATTTTAAAACCGTCCGGGATGGCCATCTCAATTACCGGACTGGAGCTTTCTGATAAATACGTTTCGATAAGGAAAAACAATTCTCATAAAGTACATCAAAAATGTCCAGACTATGCTTGTCCAGAAGCCTGTTTTGTGCGGAACTCTCCATTCATGGACACTCATCAGGGAAATCTAGCTGTTGAGGTTGCAGCCTTATCACATGGCTCTTCTCCCAGGAAGCCATAATTGGTCACAGCAATCTTGCCACTCCACCACGACATGCTCCGCCATCTCCCAATTCATGGTTAAGAAAAATATTTGGAACACCCTCTCATGGAACACGGCAGGACTTAAATCTAAGTTGGAAATCCCAGACTGTGGAGCTTTTACTGATACGTTGGGCATCTGTATCTTTCAAGAGGCATGGTGTGTGGAGCCAGAATATATGTCAGAGTTCACCACCTATTCTTTCCCAGCATCTTTAGGTGGAAGGGGTCGGCCTGCTGGAGGCTTGATTATGTGAATTGAAAATCTGCTAGCAATCCATACAACGAGGCTTGATATAAATTCACTAGATGTTATGGGGCTGTTCCTTGCTGGGGATGCGTCTTCTTGGTATGTGTTTAATGTTTACAAAAGGCCCAGTGGGGTACATAGAATATCTAACACTTTGTGTATTTTAGAAAAAGCCTTAGATTCTATTTCATACGAAGATAGGGTATTTATTGCCAGAGCCTCTAAAACTAACTAAAAATGTAGCTTGAGAAGTCCATAAGCTAGATCTGGGCCCTAGACCAAACTGTACCTAGTTCAGATCCAGTTGTAGGAACTCCAGCGGTAACCTTACAGAAAGCCAAAAAAACAGAAACAGGCAAAACCTTGTTAGTGCTAGTAAAGGGTATAAAGAGGCACCTCCATCAGGCCTATAATGATTGGGAACAAGAGATGTGGGAGGACTTAGTAGTAGCTGTTAGGGCAGGGGATGTTAACTATTTCTGGGGAATCATGACTCATGGTAGGCGGAATGCTACCACCAGTGCAGAATGCAGGCAAGACCAACCTGGAGAATATACACTCAACTAATGTCCTATGTCATCCTATACATGTAGGCCCCCCTCTATCCTTCCAGTTCAAAGATGTAATGGCAGCACTTATGACACTTCCAGGACATAAAGCACATGGCCCGATTCCCTTCCTGGGGACCTCTTCGGATCAGAACCTCGGATCTGGCCCATATATTTTCAGCTGCTGTTTCATTCTATTCTTGCAGGTGGCCTGCATCCTAGCTCTTGGTTGATCATGGAGATTGTCCCAATTCACAAAAAAGTTCCAAAGAAGACCAAGGGAACTATAGGCCTATCAGCCTAATAGAAATAGCTCAGAAACCTTTCTGTCATCTTATACTGGATCAACTACTTGATTGGGCAAAGCACGGCTCGGTTTTCTCAGAGCTTCAGGCTGGGTTCAGGAATAGAGTGGAAACGAAAAGCAATGTTGACCCTCAGGATAATTTTATCTCACTAATTATGAGAATACAAACAAGGGGAAACCTATTGTTCGTATGGGTTATTTTATTTAGACCCTTTTGTCAATTTTTAAATCATTTTGAAAAGCATTTTAAGGTTGAGAAAAAACACTAATTACAAACATTTACACTGTTTACAACTATCATACATACAAATCTATACATCAAACGATAAACATATATACAGATGAATCCACAGTTATGAACAAGCTTCTTTTACAAAAGAAAAAGACAGTTTTTTCACACAAAAAATCAATCTTTGTGAAACTTCAACTCATTAGAAGGCCCAACCAGGGTCAAAACAACAGGAAAAGGCAACAAGAAAATTAATTAGAACTCGTCGATCAGTTAGAGTTGACAAATAACTGTTAGCTTTGCTAAAATAAAAGGTGCCTATTCGCCGTTATGCCGACGCGTTTCAAATCTGGAAATTAATCTCAGATTCTCTTCAGGGCTCTGTCAGTGTGGCATTCTACAAAAAGAAAGGAAGCTTGTTTTAGCCACTATTTACAAGGGATGAGTTCCCCCCCCAAAAAACAAAGGCAAGAAGTTGCAGGATTTTACCTTATCATAAGGATAACGCGATCCCGCGGTCCAATTACTCAAATGGGAAAGGGCTTTAAGGTTATGCAGAAGCTCTGTTAAAAGAGATCATGTGAAAGGGAATTAATTACCAGGCCATTCAGAAACGCACAGGTACAGGGGTTCCACAACTTCAAAGCACACGAATCATACCTCAGGTTGTGAAAAACGGGAGCGCCATTGTTTCCTTTCGCAAAAATGAATTCTCCGCTGTGAGCTCAATCACACTGCCGCCTGGAATGCAACAGACATGGACTAAACTTACTGAAAACTATACGGCTGTACAGACTGGTTGTGGGGTTGCAATTGACTGCAAAATGACATACCTGGGTTTTTTTTTTAGTGAAGGACAGTGGATGGTTTACTGTTGAATCAGTCCCAACGGACCCTTGCTGTCGGGCGGGGGTTGCCTCCGCGGTGTGTCACAGGGGGTGCTGCAGTCGCGCTACTATCTGAAATAATTATGTTATGATGTAAAAGCGAAAAAACGCCGTTTTTCTATCTATAATTCAGGAGACACGCTTGCACCCACCTCACTTTCCAACCATGGACCAGGAAATGCGAACTCATTGGTGGAAAACCACCATGTGAGGTTCCTACATCATAGCTAATCCGCCGCTCGGCATTGTGGGCATTGTAGTTTATCAGGTAAGTACATAGAACTTATAGGCGAGCAATCTCTGATAAGGAGTTGAGCCCCGTTTGGGTGCTGTTAAACTTTAGTATCAGGTATGCTTCTTTTTTAAAAGCATTTGGTCAATATTTGTACTCGAGTTGGTTTGATTAAAATTAAACAGCACAGTCCACTTGAACTCGTTTTCCCCATGATTGTGATCAATGAAGTGTTGGACAAGGGGCGCTGTGAGCACTTTGTTTTTGATGCGTGACCTGTGTTGCGTCATGCGTGTATTAGCTTGTTGGTTTGTCTTGCCTATATAAATTTTAGGACAAGGACAAATGATGGCATAAACCACATTTTTGGTTCTGCAGTTTGTGAAATTCGAATGGGTCCACTTTGTGGTAGTGTGGCTGAAAATTTTCCCTTCAATGGTTGTATCACATGCGATACAATTCCCACATCTGTGGTGACCCTCAATTGGTTTAAGTCCCCATTTGGACAATAGGTCGCTTTTTGGTTTTGATGTTCTAAGATCTGCGCGAACTAATTGCTGGCCAATATTTTGATTTTTCTTGAAGGCAAATATTGGACGGGGGAACGGCATTCCCAGCTCTTCTAGCAAGTGCCAGTGTTTCAGAACCATCTGTCTAATTTTGTGGGTTTCTGCACAAAATGTGGTGACGCAGACTAAACTTTCAGGTTCACGTTTCTTTTTTGTCTCAAAGAGACATTCTCTCGGTGTGTAACGCGCCCTCTTGAACGAATGTTTAAGTAATTTTTTGGGGTAATCCCGTTCCACCAATTCATCACAAAAATGTTGTCCGTGTTGCTCAAACTGTTCGATTTCTGAACAATTTCTCCGAATTCGGAGGAGTTGTCCGTAAGGCAAGTTCGCCCTCAAGTTTCTCGGATGCGAACTGCCATAATGAAGGATGGTGTTTTTATCCGTTTTCTTCCTAAATAATGATGATTTCAAGATACCTCCCACATTATTTATTTCAACGTCAAGAAAGGTCATTTTGACATTACTTGACTCGAGTGAAAATTGTATGTCATGATGTCTCGAGTTTATCCAATGGTGAAAGTTACTCAAGTCGGTGGGGCTCCCCTGCCACAGGAGCCACACGTCGTTGATGTAACGATACCAATGCATTATATTTTGTGAATAGGGGTTATTTGTCTCTATGAATCTTTTTTCATATTCGGCCATATAAAGTACGGCCATCTCAGGAGCATAAGGGCACCCCATCGCGGTGCCCTTAACCTGCATGTAGAAGTCGTCATTGAAGCGAAAATAATTCTTTTTCAGAATGATCTCGGCCAGTCGCAGTATGAAGGATGTGGGGACTTTATGGGGTCTCTCCCTGGAGTCCAAGTAAAGTTCGATCACCTCTAACGCTTCCCCTTGGGGGATTTGAGTGTAGAGGGACGTCACATCCATTGTCACCATTATTTGTAATGTGTCATCAAACAAAGTGCCCTCTACTTTAGCCAAAAAATCCGTAGTGTCCCGTAGATAAGCCTTGACTTCAGTCACAAACGGCTTCAAAAAGAAGTCCACAAATTTGGACAAAGGCTCGAGGCACGAATCGCACCCCGAAACGATTGGTCGTCCAGGGGGATCCGACAAGTTTTTATGAATTTTGGGCAGAAAATATGCTACCGGGGTTCTAGGGAATTTTTTGATTAAAAAGTCCGCTTCCTTTGGGCCTAAAAAGCCACTGTCTTTGCCATTTTGTACGACATCAGCAATCAGAGATTGAATTTGCTGTAAAGGGTCTTCCGTCAATTTCCGGTACCATTCCTGATTGTTTACATGCGAACAACCTTCAGCTAAATATTTGTCTCTTGGCCAAATGACAACGGCACCGCCCTTGTCAGCCTGCTTTATTACCAGTGAGGGATCTTCCTTGAGATTTTTTAATGCTGTTCGTTGTCCCTTAGTAATATTGTGTTTCACAAATTTCTGCTGATGTTCTAATTTGTTTATTGATGACAAAAGGATTTGTTCAAATGCAAGTACTTGCTTGGGTATATTCTGGGTGGGTACAAAAGTGGATTTATTCCTGAGACCCGTGGTCTCCATGTCGCTACTTGAAGGTTGATTGGCAAAGAAAGCTTTAAGACGGATCTTGTGACAGAATTCTAATGTTTCAAGTTTTATTTTAGTAAAGTCTGTCCGTCTGGTGGGAACAAATTTTAGCCCCAAGTTCAATACTGACTCTTCGTCTTTTGACAATGCCCGAGTTGATAGATTAACTACGGAGGACGGATTTTCTACGACTTGTAGTAATTCCTCCGGGTTCGCATTTCCCATTGTGGTTTGAATCTTACCTTTGACTGCTGGCCTTTGTCTAAAAAAGGAGTTTGTTTCTTACTATTCCCTCCTCTTGAGTCCGAACCAGATGACTCAGGGGACGAGGTTTCTGAAAAAGTCTTATACCTGTTTCTAGATCTACCTTGAAAATTGGAAAGTGCTCCTCGAGATTCTGGTTGGGAGTAGAAATCGTCTTTAAGAAAGGGATAAGCCCTTTCTAGTGTAAAGGATTTGGAGTCCCTTTCGTACTGTGCTGTCTTGTTGTTAATTGCGTTGTCTTTGAAAGATTGTATCTCTTTATCGATTTTCTCTAAGAGAGCTTTAGAGTCTGAAACCACCTGGTTGTCTCTGATGGCTGTGGTAAGTTCCTCGATTTCTTGTAATTCCTTAGCGCATAGTCTCTGGGCCGTTTCTATGGTGTGGACCATCAGGTCCCTGCTGCACTTGGTGTTTATGCAGCTAAAGCCCTTTTTGTAATCTGCATCATCGGTAAAAATGACCGGGACATTTTTCACCTGGAGACCCCAAGGGATGGTCCCACCCCTTAGGTGTTTCAGGAGAAAATGGCCGTGGAGTTCCGTACGTGGTTCAGGAATAGAGCCATCACGGTGGATCAAATTCTCCGGTCCTGTGCCCTATATTGGAAAACAGTCTCGCTAGAGAAGGGCCATCTTTTTGTGGTCTTTGATGACCTGAAGACAGTTTTGGCTCTATTCCTAGGGCTAAGTTGTGAGAAGTTCTGTAAAAGATGGGTGTTCCCTGCAATATTTTGTCTGTTCTTATTAGGTTGCATGCATTCAAAACTGCCAGAGTTCAGTATGGCAACCGTGGTGAGCCTATAGCTGTGTGTTAGCCCAACATGCTTACTTTTCATATTCATGATTTAGTGCACACACTTGATTTTCCTGGAAACTGTGTATCCAGACTTTGGTCCTCATAAAACCACAACGCTACTTTTTGCAGATGACACTATTTTAATTTCTAAAATCCAGCGTGGCTGCAGTCACTACTTGATCACTTTTTAAATTTTCTTCAGTGATCGTGGTCTTGAACTAAATGTTAATAAAAGGAAATTTATGGTTTTTAATCCTTATTAATCTTTTAGAGCAAATATTTCAGTGCAGGGTGTTGCTCTTGAAAAAGTTCATAAGTTTGAGTATTTGGGGGCCTGCTTAAATCACAAAACTAATGGGTCCTCACAAGTCAAGAAATGCTCATTAAAACTCCAGCAAAAGAAGCTAACGCATAGCCAAACTAGGCAAATGGGCCCATGTGTACTCTCTAGAATGAGTGGTGGAGATTTATAACATCGAAGCAAAAAGAACAGTCTTTTATGGTGTAGACCTATGGGGCCATGCCAAAGGTAATGAACTTGACAAAACCCCAAAAAAGTTTAAGAAGTGCATTCTTTCGTAGAGTGCTCCTTACCTCCCTCAACTCTTAGATTTGGGCATTGTTACTTTAAATCAACTTATTACATGTTGCACTATTTTGTACTGGAACATATATTGGTCCACAGATTAACTGGAATCCTTCAGAATCATAATTAGAGTTTTTTTTGGCTCTTCAAGTTGCATGAGGATTGCTTAGTTTGCTTATATTAAAGCCACATTGTAAGAGATGGGCTTGTCTTTACTTTGGGAAACCCCTGCTATGTCAAAACAAGTCTTTTGCTCCTTGGTCAAAGAACGACTAAAAGAGTATCCGTTGATGAGGGATCTGAATTGTGTGAAGTCGGGTAGTCTCACTGATAATTTTTTAGAATTGCAAGCTCTCCCTTGCCTATTAATCATTTTTTGCCCTTCTCCCAGGTTCCATTCCTCTGCAACTCTTTCTAAAAAGGAGTTACAGGGTTTTGCTGTTAAATAGTTTCTTTATAAAATGGGGTGTGCAGTATTGCAGTTTTAATGTGTGTCCCTCATGTAATTCAGCGGAAGAAATTCTGCATCATTTTGGCTTTTTCTGTTCCGCTTATGACATACCACAAAAAGAATGGCTGAGGCCAATAAATAATCGTTTGGGCTTTCGTCATTATGCACATGCACTACGCACTTTTTCTGTCCAGCCTATGATAGACCTCGAAACAATGGTGGACGCCACTATGTAATCTTTTGGGCCTTCCTTATTATGCTTGTGCGCTACACACTTTGCGTTCGAACACGAGAGAGGTAATTGTTTTTGGAATGACCAAATGATAGTGTGCTGCCTGGATTACCCACACATGTAGTGTCAAGTGTTGTAGCAATGATGCCTAAAAGTGACATTTTTCACACATTTTTATCTTGTAGATGCTGTGCTATCTCCTCTGAAGTCTTCCCACATTTTTTGTATCTTTTTTCTCTCTCGCCTATTTCATTGCAAATTGATACTTTGGGTTATTGCTGGATTTACTGTTGTCTATTTATTTGTTTATATTTGGCTGCTTGTTATACTGTGTTTAATGGATCTTGTTTCTGACATAAACATTTTATACAAGAATGTGCATGTTTCAGTCTGAATGTCAGAATGTTTTAATGCAATAGAAGAGGAAGATATTGGAGAACTCATTTAAAATGTGTCCTAATTTTTCTTTCTCCAGGACTAACCTTTAAATGTTCCTGAAAATTTACAGAAAATTCGCAAATCCGAGGAAAATGATTAAAAAAAGCATGCATACTCACTTGTGCTTTTTCTTTGTCCCCCAGATGGGCCAGGTCCCTGGGGGGAATTTATTTAACTATATGGGGTAGGAGAGCTACGTGGGTACATGTGGCCCATGTTCAGCTTCGGGCCTGCCCTTGCATACCAAAGACAGAGGCCCCCCCTTCCGGAGCCCTTAATGGCCTTGGAGACCCCATTTCCCAGGGCCAGGCTCCTGCTATGTCTCGGGCTGCTTACCCCCTGGACATAGTGGTTTCCCTGCCACAGCGGTGCAAGCAGGGAAACCTTCATTTGCTCTTGATTGGTGGGAGCAATTTAAAGCTCCCGCCAAGTGAGAACCAACATTAAGTCCACTCCCAGAAGACAGGAGAATGTAAAAGTCTCCCGTCTGCTGAGAGCGGCCTTTTCATCTTTTTCCTGCGCGCACCACATGAAAATATTGCTCAGCCCACAAGGAACTGCATTTTTTACTGCTCCCAGTGAATGAGAGCAATGCTGGTTCCCTCAAGAGACAGGGTGATGGCTGTGGCTGCAGGGGTATTGGACTTCCCCCGCGACCCCCAATAATGATGTAGTGGGTCACGAGCACCCACCCTTTATTGGCCAGGCCCCGGAGGGGCAGCATACATTGCTTCCACTTCATAATGTGTCCATGTCCTGGGATATGGGGTCCCCAGGGCCAAAATTGGCCCAAGGATGGTTGCCGCACGGTCCCTTTCCCCAATTAATTGAATGGGCCGTGGAGAGGAAGCTGCATGGGCCGTGTGTGGTGTGTAGTTGGTGTCCTAAAGTAACTATAACTCACGGCCTCGATATGCACTGCTAATTACCTTACTTATTACATCACTTAGGACATCTTATATTACATCATTCATCTTATCAGTGCCACATTTGCTGTAAAATTATTAATGCAAAAACTGTGTGTGGCCAGGGCACAGGTTATAGTTACCCTAGGGCACAAGTTGCTTGAAATAACTCTAACTGCAGGATTTATATGCTTTTGTGAGTGTAAATTGTGAACATAACTATAATGTCCCTCTAACCTTTGGTTTTTGTGTAAATGTTTACGGTTTCTTAAATTCTATTACCTAACTAGAAGTGCGTGATAATAGTATATGCACTGTAAATGGCATGTGTGGTAAAGGCATTGAGTTGGTAAATGATGCATGGTAAAGGCGTTATGTAAAAATCCCAAATCAGGCAACTTACAGTAGGGACATGACCCTGCTAGATATTTTGTGTAGAAAGCACGTAACTAGTTGATTACGGGCAAATCTGAGGCGGCAATTACAACTACCAGCAGGCTTATGCCACATGGTCAACATGCAGGGCAATAAACACTGTACATCAAGTGATTTTATTAACGTAGAACGCAGCATGCCTGCATTTAGCTATTCAAAAACCTGTATATAGGCCAGACCATACCTTGAACAGTGTTCCTCCTCCTTGTGGTGAGCAGCAGGCTGTATCTCTGACACCAGGTATGAAAAATAGTTGAATATGTAGTAATAATGTATTGCCAAAAAGGGCCTCGTTCATCCTTTAATGGGACTTGAGGGACATTACACATGTTGTACGTTTTCTTAGGGGGATTATAGCCACATTGTTTTAATTAATGTGTTTGCTCCCCTTTGATCATGCAGTCCGGAGCACCATTGTGATGGATGTCACGTCGCCCATTACATCAATTTCTAGGCTTATCTCTACAATCGTTATCCCTTAGTTCTTTATATGTTAGTAACTAAACTGAGGCAGGTACCTCTATATGGATGATTTTGGAAATTGAGCGCATTGTCTTAGAATACCACATAGTACAATGACACATTCATGTACATGTATATATATGACCTACTGGCGATAGCCAGTAGGTATATATAGTTAGGACCTAGTTACCATAGGAAATTCCGAACATTCTATTGGGAATAACTTTGGCGCCGATTGAGGGATTTGCCTGTAATGTTTCTTAAATTTACCTCGCTGCGCTCCGCTCCTTCCCTGAAAGTTTCGGGGGGATTCGTCAAGCGGGGGCCGAGAAAAAAGGGGGGTCCCAAAACGTGTTTTCCCCATGTTTATTTCCATAGGGACATTCTGACAAGGCTACAGCTCGAACGACTGAACGGAATTACACCAGATTTGGCAAAATTGTAGGGACTGGTATGCAGCAGTGCCTTTTGTATGTTTGGTGACAATCCCTCCAGTAGTTCTTAGGAAAATTGAATTTGAATTTTTTCAAATTGCATTTTCTATGGGACCTTTAGACACGGCTACAGCCCGAACGGCTGAACGGAATTACACCAAACTTGGCAAAATGGTAGGGCCTGGTATGCAGATGTGCCTTTGCTACTTTTGGTGAAAATCCCTCCAGTAGTTCTTGAGAAAATTGAATTTGAAATTTTTCAAATGACATTTTCTATGGGACCTTCAGACAAGGCTACAGCCCAAACGGCTGAACGGAATTACACCAAACTTGGCAAAATGGTAGGGAAAGGTATGCAGTAGTGCCTTTTCTATATTTGGTGAAAATCTCTACCGTAGTTGTTGAGAAAATTGAATTTGAGCAAATTATATATCTATATGCGCTCAGCGTACGAGTACCGTACGCGTACAGTACGCGTACCGTATGCATACGTGCGCGTACACTTACGTGCGCGAGCGAGTTTCTGATTGGCTGGCAGTCGACTGTCAACATTCCAAACTGTCCAAACCAGGAAGTGTTGGCCACCATCTGGTTTTTCAGGAGAACTGAGGCACAAGAGAGCCCAAAACAAGAGTGGAAAACACGAAAAGGGGGCAGGGTAGAGACCCCCAACCCTCTAGCCCTTCTCAGGGGGTCCCAAAACGACCCCCAAGGGCAAAAAAATAAAATAAATTCGAAAAAATCACTGGGTACGCGCACCGTGCGCGTACCCCGCAAATAAAAAAAACAAAACATTTTTTTTTGCACTTGGTGGTCCTTCTGGGACTCCCTGAGAAGGGCTAGGGGGTCAGGGGGTCTCAACCCTGCCCCCTTTTCGCGTTTTCCCCTCTTCTTTTGTGCTCTCTTGTGCCTCACTTCTCCTGAGAAACAAGATGGCTGCTCTGGTGGTCCCAGAAGGATAATAACATATATACACGTTATCCGCTAATAGAATTAGCATTTACAAAACATTTGAAATTTATTGAAAAAAAATGTAGGCTGATATAGTTAGGAATTAGCATTTAAAAAACCTTGCAAATTCACTGAAAAAACCATAGGTTTCAAGCCTTATATAGTTAGGAATTAGCATTTAAAAACCTTGCGAATTCACTTAAAAAACCATAGGTTTCAGGCCTTATATAGTTAGGAATTAGCATTTTAAAAACCTTGCAAATTCACTTAAAAAACCATAGGTTTCAGGCCTTATATAGTTAGGAAGTAGCATTTAAAAAAACCATTGAAATTGCTTCTATATAGTTAGTTGTACTAACTATATTTCGCGCACCCGCAATCCACTGCTGATGATGTCACATATTATATCATTCATGACATGGTCAGTTACATCACTGATGACATCACTGATGACATCTCAAATGACATCACTGATGACATCTCATTTGACATCACTGATCACATCACTGATGATATCATTCATGTGATAATACGATGCACCTCCTCACACTCTAATATAACCTTGGATACACCCACTGTTAAATACAGACTACCTTTCTTGAACCCATTGACACACCAATACCAGTTACTACATACACACTCACTGATTCCTAGGTCTACACACACATTCACTCATTCACCTATAGAATCACTCATACATACAGTCACTCATCAATACAACACTATCATATGCACTCATACACCTATACAGACACTCACACACTGCCACTCATCCATGGAGTTACTCACACACCTAGTCAGTCATGCAAAGAATCAATCACACTTCCATTTCCTCAACTATACAGTTATACACACAACACCTTACTTATTCAAACATATACTAACACATACTTACTCAATTATACAATCCCTGATAAAAGTACACAATGATCCATACAGCCACTCGCAAATTCACTGGCTCTCATGTATAGTCATTTATATATGCCAACTCTCACATACACTGTGTTTTACATATGTACTTACTTGGACATGTAGCACTGAGATATCCATTCACTCACCAACACACCCATGCACACAGTCAACCGCCCATATACCTCTTTCAACATGCACTCTTGAACTCATACACCTAGTGAATCAACTGCTCACACATCTATGCACAGAGTCCACACCTCCCAGCCACCCACACACACACTCAGTCTCCCATTCAAATACTTGGGCAACCAATCAATAACCCATATAGCCACTCATATAGCTACTGATCAACACATGCAGCAGCTTACACAACAACAGACATACTGATGCACACATTCTGACAGTTTAGTCACTAACCCATGCATTTAGTAAGACACATTTAATCACCCACTCATACAGTCAGTCACGCACCTACTAAATCCTTCATCCAGACACTGATACATCCACTCATTCTTCTGCGCCTACCAGTCCCAGCATGCAATGTTTGTGTTCTTGTCCGGTGGATGCTGCGCGGGGCAGACTAGCACTGCATGGAAAGTGAACCTTCCAAATCTGATGCTCCCGGAATGCGCTGTCTCCTACAGTCCCCTTCCGTTTCACCCTGCATATCATGGGAATCCATTAGGCGGGGGCGAGGATGAAGATCATACCAGGCCCACCGTGAAGCCGAATGGCCTCTGCACCGCCCATCTCTTCCCAAGCTAGCAGGGGAGCTCTGGTAATTCCGGTACCCCGGAGCCAAAAAAGTCCACCAAAGTAGAAGCCAGTATACCAGAGCCTACCTGACGAAACAGGAGCCTCTATGCGCGATGTAAATGTGTTTGTAAATGTGTTTCGATTTATATAGCGCACTTTAACCCAGGGGTCCCAAGGCGCTTGCTTAGGGAACCCGTCCTGGTATTCCCCTGTGAGATATCCCGGCCGGGTATCCACAAGGTGAAAGCCAGGAATCCCGCCGCGAGGGGCCGTAGTGGAGATTAAGCAAGCTATTGCCCAGAGTCGCAGAGTGTGACCCCGTGAGTTGAGTAGGCACCGGAGCGAGAATTGTCAACTCCGTGGAATTTTGAGCCCGAGACCCGCCGAGGCGGGGAATCGAACCCTGGTCCACGGCCGATCTCAGCTTCCGGGTCTGCCGCCTCTAACCACTGAGCCACGCTTCTCCACGCGATACTAGAACCCGCGCCGTAGTAAATCCAAAACAAACACCTTCTCCGAGGACAAACTGTAGAGGCCACACAGGGGAACAAGTGGAAACATCTTTATTCCTTGATAACGGTAGGAAGTAGTCCAGCATCACCCACAATCGACGAATGCATGCAAAATATACAGAAACCTGTATATAGGCCAGACCATACCTCGAACAGTGCTCCTCCTCCTTGTGGTGAGCAGCAGGCTGTATCTCTGACACCAGGTATGAAAAATAGTTGAATATGTAGTAATAATGTGTTGCCAAAAAGGGCCTCATTCATACTTTAATGGGACTTGAGGCACAGTACACATGTTGTACTTTTGCTTAGGGGGATTATAGCCACATTGTTTTAATTAATGTGTTTGCTCCCCTCTGATCATGCAGTCCGGAGCACCATTGTGATGGATGTCACGTCGCCCATTACACCAATTTCTAGGCTCATCTCTACACTCATGATCCCTTAGTTCTTTATATGTTAGTAACTAAACTCTATGGATGATTTTGGAAATTGAGCGCATTGTCTTAGAATACCACATAGTACAATGACACATTCATGTACATGTATATAGATATACATATATATATACATGTGATCAAGTCCGGGTTCCCGGATGAAACTCGTCATGTTGCCATTCCCATCAATGGAATAAAAGTACTTTATTTCACCAAGAAACCCTCGTTGTGGTCTGTACCTGGTTTGTGTTCGAGCTATCTTTTGGTTGCTGGCACTACAGGATTGTGGAGTCCTATATATATTGTTGTAGCAGAAGCAACTTTGTTTGGATATATATATATATATTACCTACTGGCGGTCGCCAGTAGGTAGTTATAGTTAAGATCTACTTTCCATAGGAGATCCGCAACATTCTATTGGGAATAACTTTGGCGCCGGTGGACGAATCTTCGCGAATTTCTCAAAGAAAATGGCCCGCTACGCTCCGCTCCTTCCCTGAAAGTTTGTGGGGGATTCGTCGAATGGGGGCCGAGATAAAAGGGGGGTTCCAAAACGTGTTTTCCCCATGTTAATTTCCATAGGGCGGTCGGATTCACTTTTAGCCCGAACGGCTGAATGGATTTCCACGAAACTTGGCAAAATTGTAGGGACTGGTAGACCGATGTGCCTTTGTTATGTCTCAAGATATGTGCTCCAGTGGATTTTGAGTAATTTAGGTTCAAAAAAATTTATATATCTATGGCAGCGCCCCGGTACGTGCTCCGGGCGCACCACGCGACTTTCGCACAGAAAGCTGATTGGCTCTCGGGTGTCTGTAAACATTCGAAACAGTCCGGAGCGGCCGCCATCTTGTGTCTCGGTAAAATCGAGACATAAGAGGTGGAAAAATCAAAGGGGGAAATGACCATAAGGGGGCAGGGATAGACCCCCCTGACCCCCTAGGTTTGATGTGGGGGCCATAAAAGGGCCCAGCGGGGCAAAAAACATTTTTTTTTTGATTTGCGCGGGGGGAGCGCCCGGTACGCGCACCGGGGAGCAGACTGGGGAGCGTCCCATGGGGAAAAATGAATAATAGAGTTTTTTAAAAATGTAGCCTTTATAAATTGGAGGTAGTTCTAAAAAGAACTGTTTTTTTTCTTCTTTTTGTTGTTTAATATTTTTTTTATTGTTTTTTTGAACATTTTGTACTTTTTGGGGGTTTTCTGAACAGTTTAATATTTTTTTTGTATTTTTCATGGGGAGAAACGAAAAAACAGGGAATTGAAAATGGCTCAACTGGAGCAAAAAAAAAAAGAAAAGAAATAATTAGGGTTTATTGGGGCATTTGTGGTTGTCCCCAGCAAGGACGATGAGCTTTACGCTCTGTTCTCCGTAGGAGATGGCCTTCCCACAATATTTACAGATAATTCGGTAATCTGCAAATCGTGGCTAAATGCACGACATCGTCTCACTTTCCTCTGGTGCAGACGGAGTGGGTTGCTTCCTTTTTGAGGTGGTGCTTGTGGATTGGGGAGGGTTACTGGCCAGTTCCCTCATCTCTGCAGCAGAATAATTTATTGGATGCTTGCGCTGCATGTGGCGTATCATCGTGTTGTTTCCAAATGAATATTTCTTATTCGGGTTTTCCCTGGAAAGTTCCACGCCACAGATTTTGCAATTCACCTTGGCTGCATTTACTTTTTTCTTCCCCTGTGGGATGGAAAAAAACTCCCATATAATGTGTGGTCTTGGCTGGTATGGGGTATTTTGTTCATCAAGCCATCTTCTCCCTTCTTCCTCCTCCTCCTCCTCTTCCTCCTCTTGTTGACCACCAATGATATCTTGTGGTGGTCCTCTTGGTGGTTGTGGTGGTGGTGGTGCAGATACACCAGCTGCTGCTGCTACTGAAGCCATTATAAAGAACAAAAAGGTACAGAGAGGTACAAACAGGTCTTCCTAAGTCAAAGGACAAAGTCAGAATAAGGAAAAAAGGTGGGGTCTTTCATCCTTTTGAAAAAAAAAATGTATCGAACCAATGAAAAGTGTTATTTTCAGGTCACATGACCAGGGGCTTATACCAGCCTCCGATGACTCCCACAATGCCAACAGTGCTAATGAAAAACTAACGTGCCCACACCTCACACACACTTGTCCCTGCACGACCTACACCTGCAAGGGAAGTTCTTGACACATGGGTCAATAACTACCCATATGTCCAAACGTTGCACACAAATACAACTCATTGCCCAGAGCTGTGGAATATCATCTACTGAACTGCCGCTGGTCTGAGGAGTGCGGTGCTACAATACCAACAAACGCAATGGCAGGCATTCCCAGGCACATGCACAACCCATGTCACATGGAACTGTACCATGCTCAACTGCTGCATCTGTTGGGGTCTGTGCCGATGGCAGTGTTGCAAATCAGTTACCGTGCTGGGAGCTGGCGGTACGCTTTCTTTTACTCTTGCTCACTGTTCATAACTTGATTGTCACTTATACTTCTGTGTCTTTTTAAAGAAAACAAAAACGAAGCCTACCTCCCTTAACCTCATTTGGGGTAGAAGCCCATTGCTCGTTCAGCGCACAGCCGATTTGAACACTGTAGCGCTCACTGTTTACCTTAGCGGCCGCCATCGCCGGCGTGCTCGCTGACCTCGCCCCCTCGAGGCCACACCCCCCTTAGGTAGATATGTGCATGTGCAGGAAGCGCAGCGGGAGCGCCGTTTGCGCGCCGAAGGCGTGCCTGAGGCAAGCCCGTCTGCGCCCGTCCGCGCCAAGAACGCGACAGGCGCAGGAAACTCTGGTCAAGCACCCCCGTCTTTAAGGCATCAACCCGACGTCCTACACAGTCTACGCATAAGAAACAGTTGCACTTGTAAGATCGAAATGAAGAACATCAAAGGACCCTTCAGCTGTAAACTCTGTAGGTGGACTTCCTCCGGATACCCAGCCAAGACACTAATTCCTCTAACCAACTCATTAGATAATATGTCGCACTTTAAAGGAGGGATGATCAACGCTCGCTCCATGTGTAGCCACAGCCAAGATATAAAAGATCTTATCCTGGAGTTAGACCTCGATTGCCTCCTTATAACCGAAACCTGGTTAACTGTTATTAGCAACCCTGACCTAGCCATCGCCCTCCCCCAGGGCTATACCATCTTTAGGCAGGACAGACTGAAGGGGAGGGGTGGAGGAGTTGCCGTGGTGTTAAGAAACTGTTTTAACTGCCACACATTCAACTTAGACCCCCTCAAAGATATAGAAGGCCTTGGCTTCTCAATCAAACTGAACAAAACCTCCTCCTTCTCTGGAGGACTTATCTCTTGCCCGCAAGTGGCGTATAACGTACAACACGGCAGACAGACACTCTTATATTCAGCTGAGGAAGTTATATCACTCCAACATAAAAACCGCCAAGAAAGTCTTTTACACTAATGCCATCATTGATGCCAAACAGAAACAAAAAACATTGTTTTCGATAGTTAAGACTTTCACCCATCCCAGAGCGTTACAGCCTGAAATTCCCCCATCTCAAGAGTTTTGCAACCAAATAGCTGACTTTTTTGAGGAGAATATTGACGCAATTCAAAAAAACTTTCCTACACCTCAAGTGGCCCAGACTTCAACCCTGTCTGTTCAGGGAGTTAACCCAGTCGGAAGTCTTAACACTTTCACACCGGTCAGTCTAGACCAAACACGGGAAGTAATTCTAGCATGCAAATCAGGATCACCTTCAGACCCATGCCCCCCCAGAATTCTCCATCAACTAATTGATGTGGTGAATCCAATCATAAACAAGATTGTTAACTCTTCCCTCAGTACAGGTATCGTCCCACGTGAATGGAAACAGGGAATAGTAAAACCCCTGATGAAAAAACTTAATAAATCCCCCTCAGATCTCACCAATCTACGTCCGATATCACTCCTCCCAGTTCTAGGAAAAATTACTGAACAAATGGTCTATAGAGAACTTAAAAGTCATCTTGAAGCATACAACGTACTCCATCCCCAACAGTCAGGTTTTCGTCCCCATCACTCTACTGAAACTGCACTGATTGAATTGACAGACTCTATAAAGCTGCTGCAAGATCGTAAAAAGAACGCTGTGCTGATTCTTCTGGACCTCACAGCAGCGTTCGATACAATTTCGCATTCCATACTGCTAAGCAGACTGAAAGATATCGGTATCTCAGATGTGGTTTTTGCGTGGATCACATCCTTCCTAACTGACAGATCCCAAACGATTGCCCTGGGTCCTTTCCTCTCTAAAGAGAAGAGGGTTCCGTCTGGAGTTCCTCAAGGTTCCATCTTGAGTCCTCTACTCTTTAATGTATACCTGATCCCGCTTATATCCCTGATTGAATCATTCGGCATACTCGTAACATCGTATGCCGATGACACTCAACTCATTGTACCTCTAGATGAACACTCCACTAAGGCCGAACAAAACCTTAAAAACTGTCTGAAGGCCGTTTTCCATTGGATGGATAAAAACCACCTAAAATGCAATACCAGCAAGACAGAAATCCTCCCTATGGGAAAAAAGGCTAATTTCTGCCCCAGCCTATGGTGGCCTGAAGACTCCACAGCTCCCCCCCAGACCGTAGCAACAGCAAAGAATCTCGGAGTCCTGTTCGACACCGAATTATCCTTCGACCAACATGTCAGGAATGTGGCAGGTCGCTGCTTTGGCATCATAAAATCTCTTAAAAAATTCTTCGACTTCTTACCCACTGACTCAAGAAAAGCTGTAGCAGTGGCTCTAATTCTCGCCCGCCTAGACTACTGCAATGGTCTTCTGGCAGGCGCAAAAAAATCTACACTTAAAAAACTTCAAAGTGTACTTCATTCGGCAGCCAGATTAGTTTTAAAACTACCCAGAAAATCCTCAATATCAGCTGCCTTAAAAACTCTCCATTGGCTCCCTTTGCATAAAAGAATATTTTTTAAGATTCTTATTGTTGCATTCCGGGCATTCAATAACACAGGCCCTAAATATCTCATCAGGCGTTTTCCCCACTACAACCCTACCAGAACTCTGCGATCCTCCAATGACAATCAAATAATGCTAGCTAGGTTTAATCTCAAAACCAAAGGTGGCAAAACCTTAACCTATCTGGCCTCTAAAGCCTGGAACTCTATGCCCAAAAATCTTAGGTCCCAAACCCAAGAAAACCAGTTCAGGAAGCTACTAAAAACCTGGATCTTCAATCTTCCAGATGATTACACCATGGCCGCCATTTAATTTTAATGTTTACTATGTAACTGATTGCCTACCATGAAATCGGCGCCAAGATGCTCCTTTCGGAGCGACCGTTGCGCTGTACAAATACCACCACAAATTACAAATTACAAATTACGTCACCTGCATCCAGCCCTGGTTCCACTGTCGTTCATGCACATTTGAGTGCCACATGGAGGTCTGCCTATCCAACGCAACTGTAGCTGAATTGAATCATGACCTGCCAGTGCACTCCCGGTTGGCCCACGAACAGGAGTGTCAACAGAATACCCGAGCATGGGATGCACTGATCTTTGGCGTATGTGCTGGCAGTATTTCATGGGAGATCGCACAACTCCTCGTGTGCAGTGACCACATCAAGGCGCTACCCTATTGGACTGTGCTGAAGATAAGGGAAATGGCGTGGACTGAGCACATCTCCCTGGACCAGTTAATGAAATGGGTCACCCTGGTGTTCCTTGAACCCGACAACAACGTACTATTGGAACACATTGCCCATGAAGCTGCACTGGCATTCATGGACGAGTAAGTATGTTCCTGCAACCACATCGATTATCACCCACCGAGCAGGTCCCAACACCTTGTTGCATCGTGGGGAATGTCCACAAATCCCACCACAAAAGGGACATGTCTGCCTTCGTATAGACTCATGCATGTGCGAGGAACTACGGGTGTGTACACATCTGTGCAAGGTGAGGCACTTCCATGGTCGGAACAGCACAGCATCATTTGGCAACTTTAACAAATCGGACATACTGCTAGGGGGGAGTACACACATGGCAATGTAGCACGACATGTGACCTTGTCGGACCCTCCCACCTGATCACTGTCAGCAGCGCAGACAGTCAGCGCAGTCTGGTGGCACAGCACTATGCAGACCCTATGGGCTTTGAGTCATGTCCCTTTACACAGGGCAATAGGCAGATGCCAAACATCACATGACTCGTCCAGCAAGGCAGGCGGGCTGAGACCGTTGCCATCCATAACAATTGGTATACATTTTTCCACAGTCGTGTCTTGCATCTCGACATGTCCCCATGCTGCGTGTAAGTGTCTCAAGCATGTCTCTGCATGTTGTGGCCCTTGCCTTGTCTGTTTTGACACGCACATGCCAATAAAGTCCCTGCAACTTCACAACTGTCCAAATGTGATGAGTGTTGATTAGATGTATGAATAGTGTGCTACAATGAACATCGTCCCTACACAGGAAGGGACTGAGTGATGCCTGTACTATGGGGGTGGGTCCCTTTTGCCTGCTCCACCTCTGTGAACCAAACTCTGTGTTCAGGATTGTTGCTGGCAGGGCTGTGCACTTATGTGTTTCCAGCAATGTGAGTATGGTGTCTGGCCCCTGACCATGTGGAGCAATGCTATGAATCAAAACAGATTGTGTCTACCCAGATGTGTGTTAGAAGGTGTGTGATGTGAAGTTCTAGTTACACATGTGATGTAGGACACCACTTCTGACCAGCTACCGAATTGGTAATTCCTACACACAGCCCTATTCAATACATGGATGTGTGCCTACATTGGGGGGTTGCAAGATTTTCATTAAAGTGCAACGAGGCCACAGCTAGTACTCACCCTCACAGACATCCAATGGGCCATGTGGCTCAAGGTTCAACATGTGCATTGATGTCATTTACACGGGTGTACCTTCTTGTGCAATCATTGTCCATACATACATACACACTTTAACACTTAAGTGAACATAGTCATGACACATCTGTGTGAATCTGAATGTTTTATTCACATTCTGGTGCATTTTGGAGATGGAGCTGTAAATGGCCATGCCAAGCCCACATTACCTGGGAGCCCATGAGGGGCCAATCAGAGTCTGCTGGGATTGGTAAGTGATTTGGGAGAGGGAGAGTGCAGTCCGCTGCAGGAGGGCTGTGTTATTGTCCACCAGTGAAGATATGCCAGTCCATGTTGGGGTCCAGGTGTATGTCGCTGAGTGTTCTGGGGGTCAGTGGAAGGTGTTGTCCCAGAGCATGATGCGTAGGGCACAATCAGGCAAGGACAGGTCATATGGCAGTGATGGAGGCTACTACCTCCTTCCTCACATACTAATTACCATCCACATCTTAGTCCTCTGATATTTCCTCTTTGTCCAGTGTGTCTGGTGTGCGTGGTGGGGTAATGGTTGCATCACTGGGTGCCACTGACACCTCAGGGTGCGATGGTGATCGGGCTGCATCATTGGGTGCCACTGACAGATCAGGGGTCAGAGAGGTGGGTGTCATAGTTTCTGCTGCAGTCATCCGGCCTGGATCAGTGGCAGCACTGGCAAGATGATGAACTGCAAGGCATGGAAGATCCCAGCTACATCTAGCTGGTGTTCAGCCGTGGCAGCCATACTTCCAGCCTGTATCAGCTCCATGGTCTCAATTGTCCTGCGCATCTGTACCAACTCTGTGCTGTCATCGCTGGTGCCTGTCTGACTAGACAGTTCTTGTATCCGAGAGATGTCCCCAGCAATGTCAGCCAAGGATTGTCGTGAGCATGGTGTGGACAGTGTGTGTCCATTATGGACTGTAAGTGGTCCCTGATGGGACTAAGACACCCATGTATGGCATTGAGTTTGGCTGCAACAAGATCGAAACCCACCCACAGCTGATCGGCCAACTCCACCTGGCAACCCAACACAAGGCGTTGGAATTCCATGTGTTGTTCATGGGGGTCCTGGGAGACAGCCGTGGTAGTGTGTGTTTCCTGCTGTGTGGTCTGTGTAGGTAGTGGGGTCACCTCGAGGCAGCTGAGCTGCCCTGCTCCTGGGGGTGGGGTGTGGAGGCTGTCCATTAGCCATTGGAGTGTGACTGAACAGATGTGCAGGTTGTCTGCTTCATTGTCACTGATGGTATTAGTGGTCTGCTCTGCAGTAGGTGTTGTTTGTTCCCCTGCAATGTTAAGGGGAGATGCATGTTGATGTAGATTTGGACAACAATGCTAACAAAGGTTTTATATTGTGTGAGAACACCATTATCCACTGTCTACAAAAAGACGTTAAACCTATGAAAGCACGAACATCTTTCTGAGTGCGAGGGACTGGTGTATCTAAGATTGCTTGAATTCGATCAGATGTCAATGCACGTCCCTCCTTAGACAAAAGATGACCGAGGTAGGTCACCTTTGGTCTACAATATTGTAGCTTTTTCCTAGAGACTTTGTGATTATTCTGGGCAAGAAAAGAAAGCAGGGAAAGACTACTCTCTTCACATTGTTCCTGCGTGTCTGCTGCAAGTAAGATGTCATCAACATATTGAATGAGAGCCACTCCAGACTGTAAATCAAAAGAATCAAGTTGTCTTTTCAAAGCCTGGCTATAAATGCTAGGGCTTTCAGTGTTACCTTGAGGAACTCGACAAAATCTATATGATTTATTATTTAATGTGAAACCAAACAAGTATCTGCTATCAGGATGGATGGGGATCTAGAAGAAAGCGTTCTTCAAGTTGATAACAGTAAAGGTAGTGGCTGTGGGCGGAATCAAAGTAAGTAAGGTGGTAATATCAGACACCACTGGATACTGCGGCACTACTATTCTATTAATTTCCCTCAAATCAATAATGAAACGATAGATTTTAGTGTCTGTATCTTTCTTTAAAATTGGAAGAATAGGGCTGTTACAGACATTGTAGGGGACTTCTTCCACCACGCCTGCAATAATCAAGTCATGTACAATATGCATTAAATCAATTTCACCTTCCCTGGAAATTTTGTACTGTGGTACACGAGGCAAAGACGCTCCTTCCTTTACAGTGATACGTATAGGAGGGATAATCATCTGTCCCACATCTGTGTCCGAAGTAGCCCATAACGTTTTTGGGAGAAAGGCTAATGCCTCGGTCTCCTGCATGAGGCACAATCTCACTACATCTGGGTAATTCTCATTCAAAATAACCCGCACCCCTTCAGGAGCACAACATATAGTTGCCCGAAAATATTTAAGCATATCCAGTCCCATGATATTATCTGGAGTGTTTGGTGACAACAAAAACGGACATGGGGCAGTAAATTTGTCAATGTGAAATGTAAGGGGTTGTGACAATGGGCTAAGAGAGGGTGTTCCATCGAACCCTATTGATGTAATTATTTCGCCAGACAGGGGAGCCCTTGGAACCAAGTGTTTGGACAGAGCACTGCGAGTAGCTCCTGTGTCGACCAGAAACTGATCAGTAGAACACAAAACATGCGCTGATACATATGGACCCCTTTGATCTACTGGTAATTCAACCGATTCCACACCCCATCCTACGCAATCCTATGCATGTACAGAATCCTGGTGCTCAGTACACTCACTCTCAACTATCTGATACTGATTTCGTCGATCAAAAGTATTATGATCAGCCTGACCACAACCCCTCGCTTCAAACCTACCACGACATTCGCTCCACCTCTCGACTCTGAATAACTATTCCGCGTCCTTCCACTTCCTCGACCACGCTGATTACGCTGTTCTCGAAGCACCGGACAGTCTGAAGCCCAATGCCAAACTGTTTACAGTATGCACACTGGTCCTCAGAAATGTCGGAACGAACGGAAGACGTACCATACGATCCACGTCTACCCCTATCATTCCCTCTCGGCTGTGTAGCGTAAACCTGAGCCAACATCCCCTTCATCTTTAACTCCTTCGCTTTCTTATCACTACTCTCCTTAGCCTCCAATTCCGGTCGCTCATAATACTGAGCCATAGTCAATAAAGAAGCAGGGGTTGCCGTGGTCCAGGAACTTTCACTAGTCTTCAAACGTTTTGCAATCTCCAGTAGGAGATTAGCCACATACTTGTCAACGAACAAATGCCTACCCGTGTCCTCTGTTAATAATTGCCCACTGTAATCATGGAATGCTTCCTCAAAATGCATAAAGAAGTCAGAAACCGATTCATCCGGTTTCTGTTTGCAAGAGGCTAACATGGTCCAATCAATCTTCTTAGGGGGAACAAGCATTTTCAATTTATTCAAAATAGCCCCCGGAAGATCTGATATTAATTGGCATGGTTTACACGCGGGCTTCCTATCCAAATCAGCATGGGCTAGTTCTTTCCAATCTGCACCCAGAATCGTTCAATCATCGAATTTACGAATCGCTCTCCACATATCAGGAGGCAATATTAACCCAAAGAAAAGATCAATATCAACTAATGTCATAACACACGAAGAAATAGCCCCTTCCACTCCTTCATAGAAAGCTGCTGGATTTTTACGAGGGTCAGGCAGAGCAGTCTTAAGTGCCATAACATCTGTTCTATTCCACGGCGTGTAAACCCAATTATATATAAAATAACCCTTTGCATTCACAGACGTTTTATCATCATCTGTACCTTGCCCTTTAGGAGGGACATATAAAGGTGCAGCTTCTCGCATAGGCATAATATGAACTGTAGAACTCTTATCTGCTCCAAAGATAGGACACTCTTTGTATATCTTTGTCGATCCAGGCGCAGCCGTGTCTGATGCCTTTTTCGCCGCCCGCAATTGTAACGCCTCATCCCGCAGACGGATCAACCGTTGGAAGAATGAATCCGCATCTGTAAGAACAAAACTACCTTTTCGCAAATTCTCACGACTAACTGATACATCCTTTGGTTCCAACTCAGACGAATATTTTCTAAACCGTTCTACAACTTCGTCTCCAAAATGACTCAGCAAATACAACCGTTCTCTCTCGCACCTCTTACACATATGGGCATCAACATCTGAAATAGTTATAGATTTAAGATTAAGTTTCCGAGAAAACCCACGCAATTCCGCAGCCTGATGAACACTTAGCCTGGTACGACTATCCCCTTGATCGTCTTCAACCAATTCCTCATTCGGAGCTGTAGGTGAAACATACGGAGGCGGGCAACGGTCTAGCAATGAAAAATCATCAGATTCATTAGAAATTGACCATTAACTTGCAAATTACGTTCCTGTGTCTCCCTCTCTTTCTTTTCCTGCAATTCTTTTTCTTCCAGCTGTAAAGCTTTATCACAAGCAGCCTTTCGCTGTTCTTTGTCCGCCAAGGCTTGTTCACACTTCATTCGCTCACGCACCGCTTTCTCCCACATACATACACAATCAAACATATCCTGTCTAGACCTGCACTGAAACAAACATTGCTCCACATATTGAACCTTTCGCAAATCAAACGACCCATGTAGTGGCCATTGCAATTCATGATCGGCCTTCGTGTACTTATTCCACAATGTACTATACATAATAGGGGGAAGGCCAAATTTGATATACATTTTACGATTAGGTGTCCCCTCTGGGGGAGCCGGCTGAGATTCATTTAATCGATAAGTGGTACCCTTTCCAAGACAGCACATTCCTCAAAGTGTGCTTAAAACAGGCATGTCAAAATATCACGAAAACGCGATATTACATAAAATGGCACTTAATACGCTTTACACATGGTGTGCCGTTCAAACAAATACAAAGTCAGAGAAATATCTCTACACTGCCTGCCTATGTGAGGTGCACTCCACATATAACTCAAATCATAGGTCCAAATGTTAGCTAACTCAAATAAATCCAAAAAGCCACAGTAAGTGTCAGTAGACTATCTTACCAATCAAAAGCTTACCAAATTCTCAAATATCCAGGTTCCAGCTGCCAAGTTCTTCAATCGAATCAGCCAAACAGGCACTGTACGACAACTCAACCGATCAGGATCTCAGTCGAGGACCGGGGCCACCTGAAAGGTCAGATCAGAAGGAAAGGAAGAAAACACAGTGGGTGAAAAGACTCGGGTCACTCAGTGGCAGCGTATGCGTCCATGGCGAGTTTCCAATCCTTCGTCACAACCTCTCCTTCGGGCATCCGAGTCGCCGATGAGTCCCTTCGTGGTCGCCAATTTGTGGTATTGGGTTTTCTCAGATCTACATACTCTGCAAAAACTCCATGACACTGTAACATAGAAGTTGGCACGGAAACTGGAAATGCAAAAGACAAGTTTTTTTAGACCCCATGGGGTGGTGGTACAATCCTACAGCACCCTTCGGCAATGCAAGAAGTATCACACCGAACATCGGTGCGCGACCTCTTTTATAGAGTTTTACAGTAATAAAAAGAGTAGGCGGGATACATTTGCTCAGTTTAGGTACATATAAGGACATTTCTGGGACACAGCCAACTCATGGGAGGAGTTTCAGTACTAACGGTCAGTTTGGGGAACATTCCTAAGCGATGACCATCCACTAATACAGAGGGTTTGACTACGCATGCGCAAGCTTGACCAGTACTAAAAATAGCCTGTTGCTGGGCAAGTTTGGAAGGGCATTGGTACAAAGGAAGGACAAAAGGGCATGCTGACCACGAGGCAGCATGTTCATCAAGATGGAAGCCAGTAATACAAAATGGCCTCTGCAAATGTGGTCAAGATAAGAAAGAAGTCGTGTAGCTGAGCTAAACGCTAATCCAATCATTGTCAAATTACGACAGTGGGGCATCCCTGAACAATCTCTGAGTCACAGCCTGCACGACAATATCCAAGATAAGAAGGAGTGTCAGGCACTCAGCAAAGGTCTGTGAGAGAAAGAAAGAGAGAGTAAGAAAGAGACTGAACAAGGAGTGCAATGCCAATCGTGCCCTTGGCTCATGCAAACATGCAAACAGCTGTGTGTGTCTTGAAATTCGTGCACCCCAAATCACAGGCCTGGCATCAATGTCAGCACGAAGGCCCATGATCATATTTTCGTTTGCGATATTGGCGCTTACGGGACGCTCCCCGGTGCACGCCCCGGGGCGCTTCATCAAACTACGCTTTCCGGGGCGCTCACCGGGGCGCGCACCGGGAGCGCTCCAAGGCAAAAATTTTTTTTTTTTTAAATAACAATGTAAAAAAAAAAAATTGGCAAAATTGTAGGGACTGGTAGCCCGATGTGCTTTTGCTATGTCTCAAGATATATACTCAAGTGGTTTTTACGAAAATTTACTTTGAAAAAATATATATTGAGCTACATTGGGCTATATATATGTTAGAGCCCAAATGTAGCCCAATGTAGCCCAAAGATGGCCACAAGAGACAAAAAAAACAAATGTAGCCCAAATATCAGCCAGATGTAGCCCAAATATAGCCCAATGACAGAATGTCACAGAGTGTTCTAAAGAACAACTATCGCGCTAACAGTCTTACTTATAAACTGAGACTTATAGTTAGGAATTAACATTTAAAAAACCTTTGAAATTCACTAAAAAATATAGGTTTCACACCAGTTATAGTTAGGAATTAGCATTTAAAAAACCTATTAAATTCACTGAAAAAACCATAGGTTTCACACCAGTTATAGTTAGCTGGAAATTTTACTGACATAAAACCCTTGAAATTCCCACGTTATAGTTAGTTGGACTCACTATAACTTGTGCGCCTGCAATACACTGCTGATGACGTCACATATTACATCACTCATGACATGGTCAGTGACAAAAATCATGACGTCACAAGTAACTTTTAAACATGTGGAAAAATAGATCTTAAAGCATTTCTGAAGTTTGGGGAAATGTATTCGGGGCTGAGAAGTCTACTAAGAGGTTGTAAGAATGAGAGGGCAGGCAATGACTGATAGCAATTGGAGTAGTATCTGTAGCAAAAGTGGGTACGGTGAGTCTAAAAAACGGAAGTGTTGTTATGTTTGTCATTTGCTGTTCTCGGCACTAGATGGCAAAAAGGAAGGATATCACTGTATACTCAAAATAAGATTATAGCTTCAAAATGCAGTCAATGGCTGCCTATCTCATCATTGGGGTGGGGGTGAGCTTTTATCAACCAAAATAGTTTTGTGCTTAAAAAATAAAACATATTTGGCAGGGATGGCAAAATAAATGGACTTCAAATGGGAAAGGTCTAAAAATGAAAGAAACATTCCTTTCAGATAAGACTTTTTGGTTTGGTGAACATGCTCTAATAGCATATGTGTGCGTGTGCTAGGGCTGCAAGACCAAAAATAAAGCATATGCCAATAGTGCATGTGCTGTAATGTGCAGGTGCGGCGACAATACCACAGATTATATAATTGTGCACAATCTCTTCGGTCACATGTAAAATTGTCAGAGGTATTACAAAATATAGAGGGCTATATTCATGATGGGGTTGCTTTGCTCTTTTACCACGCAATTGGGCGCAGAAATTAGGAAATAGGCCACCACTGGTATTGATTAAGATATATGAGGCCAAATGCATTAGTGCGGTTTTATACAGGGCAGGGATTTGGGGTATTGTAACATTGTAATGTATCAGAGATACAGAAAGTAGAAAACGCTTTTTTCTGCTATATATTGGCAGTCCCTCGCTCTACCTCAACTTTTGTTTGCCTTACAGAGCTAGGGCTGCAGTATATAACGGATAAAATAAGAGTCCAGCCACCTTTATTGTGGCATCGTATTTGGACGTCAACAAAGGCAACATTCAATCAAAGCGTTATAAGCGATTCCCTTAAATTAGAGCAAGCCCTAGCTATCAGATGGCTGAAACACATTAAAAATGTCATGACGGACTTGGGACAGCCTGAATTATTTACTAATCCATTAGAGTTGAAGAATATCTCTAGAATTTTTTTTTAAATTGTGATATGGAAGTGAAGCTCATAAGTCCACAGTCCACCAAAACCGGATGATTCATTCTACCACAGTAATGCAACCATATTTGACCTATCAAGGAACTGGATGAGACAGATTTGTATTGGTTCAATTTTGATTAGGTTCCTTTTATCATCTGGTTTCATTCCCTATAATAAATGATTGGTCTAAAAATTTAGGACTGTGCCCATCTGATAGTGTTGCAGCCCACTCGACAATACATATTGTTTTATTTTGTAAATACTGTGGGGTATACAGAAAAAGGTGGATCCTTCCAATTTAAAAAATGTGGGGTCTGAGGCAAAGTCGTCCGGCCTATTTTGCACTCCAGTTATTGGAAAAAGATTGTTATGCAAAAAATATAGCACTATTTTTAAAAGCTGTAATCAAATCATGGAAAAATATTTGAATTTTTAAGAAATTGTATGTTTTGCACAAAGCATTTTTTTTAGATCATGAATTTGTTATGGAGAAATGTATCTATTATTGTACTGGGTAGACATGAAAAATGTTAATATAAGATGATGGGTGGTGCCCCCTAAAGCAAGGAATTCAAAAACCTGTATTTTGTATTTGTGTGTTATGCTTTAATGTATTTTTTATTATGAAATGAAAACCGAATAAAGTGAATTTGAATTTGGGTGCCTATGTGAGGCAACCCTTAAATGTGATTTATCAAACCACCTTGCATGTCCCTTAGTTTCTTGATAAAGCCAAAGTAAAGCAATGCAGCGCAAATCTCTGTGTTGCGCTACTCTGCCCTGGGCAGTATTCCATGGGTGGTGCATGGGTGTTCCTACGCAACACCCATGGATTTTGACACATTCCCAGATTTACCATACAGGGGAGACCTGGAATTGGGCCAAAACTGCTACGCCTTCCTAGGTGAGATGTAACAAGGAGTAATGATTTTTCTTGTTTATTCATCTTTCTATTTGTGCTGCATTCTGAGGGAAAACGCCTCAGAAAATTGTGTTTGTGCAGGGAGGTACCCCTACCTGCGCAAAAACAATCCGACTTACAATGGAGGCACCCTTGCACCATGATGCAAGAGTGTCTGCATTGGCTCAAGGCAGCATATGGTGTACCAGAGCTTGGGAAGGCAGGAATGCGCTGTATTATGTTAAATACAGCACATTCCTTCCTTTTCCCTGTCACACAGCGCAGCAGCACGACTTGCTGCACTACCTGACATATTGATATATGTGCGCCATAGTGCTTAATTTGCACCTTGGTTTGTACTTCATTCATAATCAGGTCCTGAGGTAAATTCAAGAATTACTTTAGACTAGGCAATACATGCTTACAACAGGAGAACGAGGCCAAGTCATATTTATTCTTTTGGTGTAGTATGTTTGATGAACCACTAGAATATTGATTATAAATACCACCGTATCGATTCACAAGCTTTTATGAATGTAATTGTCTTTGAATACATTTAGGCACATTTTCCTTTAGATAATGACATTTAACAACTATGCAAATCGTGTTTTTTAATACTAAGTGAAAAGGTGAACATTAAAAATAAGATTAGGAGTGCATTTCTCTTATTAGGAAAAACATTTTGAATATGAAAAGTCGATATTAATTTAAAATTGCCAACGAGGATAGTACATTTCTATGTAGCTTTATTTGATTGCAAATGGAACAATAAGGAAAGTGTGTCTCATGTCAGTGCATCAAAAGGAGTTAGGACAAAACCCTCTATTGTTTAAAAAGTTCACTAGGGTTAGTTTTTTTTTACGTCAGTTAAAAAAAAGAAGGAAACTAGTTGTTTGTTAAGAAGCAAAATACTAAAAACAAGTATTGTACTCTTTATGGAAAGCAAATAAATCCCACTTACGCTGTATTTTTCAGTCAGTACAAACACACAGAAAGCTAAATTATGGTTATTAATAAGAACATCATTTGAAAATATGATGAAAACGTACAGAATGATTCAAATTGAATTTGGTAATGTGAATAGCGTAGGCGAGGCAAGTTTTCATTAGACAGAACACAATGAAACTAATGACATAGATTCCACTTTTACTCAAAGATCGAGCCTCCAGCAATGCGTCCTAAATATGCTCTTTTACTGTCTAGACTACAAGCCTAAAAGGATGTAGAGTATAATAAGACACATTCAACACCATTATCACCCCATTATTGCATAAGGAAATTATACTTTAGTTACATTAGCCATTTACCTAAGATAAATAGGGCTAGATTCACAAAGCTATTTGCATATGTAAATGTAACTTACACCTGCAAGTCTTACATGTGCAAATAACATTTTTTTCTACAAATGTAAAGAACTTTTGTAATTTACTAAAGTCGGATTTGCATTCGTAAAAGGATTTACTTATGTAAGGTTTCTGTGTGAGCAAATCTTCCCCTGTGGGTATGGAGTGGGTGTCCTATTGGAGGACTGGCCTGGAAGATTGGGAACATATTTGCCTCAAGGTAAAAAACTGGAGAAATAAAATAGCAGATCCATTTGCACCTTGCTTTGTACATATTCCTCTGAAGAAAATGTACAAGTACATATTTCCTCCATAGAAAAAGCGATTCTTTTTGCAAGGTTATACCTGCAAAGATGTGATTGAAGCATGTGTTCGGCTGTAAGGGTCATACAACATAAACATTAGTTAGCAAGTCTGAAGTTGCACTGTCACAATTCAGTTTTAGAATTGGCACATGGGACGGACTTTGTGTGTTGGCATTAGCCTTTTCCAGGATACATTTCGATGATGGCACTGGCACTCAGTGGCGGCTGGTGACAATTGAGAGTGGCAGGGCGTTAAATTAGTGTGGGAGTGCACCGCAGCGAGCAAGCGCAGAGAGCGAACAAGAACAACTAAAGGGGGATTCAGGGGGGTTTGCCCCCGAAAAATTAAAAAAAAAAGAGTGAGCAAACTGGGACATCTTAAGGATTTTGGGGACCCTGGGCCAAACATATTTAGGGTGCCCCCGGCCCCTGTTAGGAACAGTTTTGAGTATATGGTCTGGACGTAATTAATCTAGTATCTTCCCTTGAACTGCTCTGCTCTCTCAAGCAAATCTAATGAAGAAAAACTCCAATCTCCGCCGTTAGGAAGCTGCTGCCTTTTTCATGTATTGGCTAACAACGACATGGAAATGCATGCCTTTTCAGTAGGTGCTTCAAACCCCATTTAAAACATTTTCTCCTTAAAAAAATTGAAGATTAAAGATGGGCATCATGGTCACATGTGTGCTGGCAGTGTTTTAAACCCACCAAGAGTCCAACAAGGCAAGCCAGAAAAGGATTTAAAATAACATTCTTAAATGCAAGTGTATTCATTTTCATTATAAGAAAGTACCTCATTTTGCTTGATCACCTCATGGATGTCACTGACATGCTCGGAATAAAATGCCACTTTCTATCCTCCATTGAATGTCCTGGGTTTGTGAAGGGATCCCTCGCTTTTAGGGTGCCTAGCTTTAGCAAGGATGAAATGTTGAACTCTGCCAGTCTCACAGAGTCCACACAGATTACATACGTAGGAAGCTCCCGCCATGCTGATTTAAGGAGACATGAACCCAGGCTAATAGATCTTCCCTGCTGTAAGCCAGTGTTTTCACAAAGTTACAGTACACACACTTTATTTTAACGTACGCAATAAAACCACCTTGGCCCCCTCAAGGTTGGAAAACTTAAGCTCATGCTATGATAAGCCATTTATAACGATGCAAATACAACTTGTATTTGAAGTCTGGCTAGTGCAACAACTGTTGAACATACCTTGCCACTCAGCCAGGGAGTACAACATATTCTACTTTACACACACACACAAAGACAGTAAAAAGTCTGGGCAATTTGACACGTAGCGGACTAGCGCCACATTACAAAATTCGAAATTGAATGGCGGCTGCCAGTCCCTAGGGAGCAAATAGTGGCCCAGAGGATCACTACCACTCCCTCCATGTCATCCCCTGCATGACTACTTCCATTTTGTTAAAAAACAAAAAAAGAAAGGATAAAGGGAATGTAAACAGGCATGGGTGTATGTTGTCCCTCTTAGGTCCCCATGCCTTCATTCACAGCCATTTGCAAGGGATAGGAGTGAAGCAGGAGTTTTTGCGACCTCTTGTGACACTTTGCAACCCAACTAGTCTGTACATAAGTTACTTTTTTATTTTTTTTAAATATTTTTATTGTTAGCCAGCTGACATAAAAAAAGATATAGGTAATTTGATACATGTATAAAAAGACATAAAAGTGAGTATGTTATATAGCAAATGAATTGATATATGGAGACAATGAGAGAATTCCAAATTCATAATCAAACTATAAAAATAAGTTTCTTTACAAAAGGGAGAAAATTGACAATTGTACAACATTGAGAAGAGTTTTACTCTAAAAAGGTGCCCCAGTTCCTGTTAATTTTGATTAGTGAGCGTGTTCCCCTAAGATTTGCGAAGGCTAGCTCCATGGCATGTATCTCTGTTACTAGGGCCCACCAGTCCCAAACCGTCGGTGGTTCCGTACCGGTACAGGCCCTGGCCAGGGTTAATTTGGCACAGGACATAAGTATAGTGACTAAGGCAGATTGTGGAGATGACAGGGGGTAGGAGTCTAGTAAAACCGAGGCAGCCGGGAAGGTAGGTAGCGAAATGTTCTTTAGTCTCAGAACATTCTGTATGTCCCCCCAAAAGGTCTTAAGTTTGGGGCATGAGAACAACATGTGCACTAGATTAGCTGCATCGGCTAAACATTTGGGGCATTTAGTGCGATGGCTATAAGAGGCGTTAGGGGACCATCTAGAAATTCTTTCCGGGGTGTAGTAGAGCATGCAGGTTGTTCTGAATTGTTGTTGCCTAAGGCTAGATGACCGTACAAGTTTATTGATATTAGCCAGAGAGTGCTCAATTTGTTTTGGGGTAATATTTAGGCCTAGTTGAGTGCCCCACTTCGCAGCCAGTTTATCACCATCATTCACTTTAAAGTTACTAAGTGATTTATATGCCTCACTTATAACTGATTTGTTCTTATTTGAATATAGACAAGTCCATACATCGCATTCAGTAATATTTTGGATCTTTTTTTTATTAATCAAGTAATCGTGCATTTGTAGATGTTTGTATCTTGTGGCTTCCGGTAAGTCATATATCTGTTTGAGCGTATTAAATTCCAAAAACCCCTGCGTGCCGAACCCAGGCTAACAGATCTTCCCTGCTGTAAGCCAGTGTTTTCACAAAGTTACAGTACACACACTTTATTTTAACTTACGCAATAAAACCACCTTGGCCCCCTCAAGGTTGGAAAACTTAAGCTCATGCTATGATATGCCATTTATAACGATGCAAATACAACTTGTATTTGAAGTCTGGCGAGTGCAACAACTGTTGAACATACCTTGCCACTCAGCCAGGGAGTACAACATATTCTACTTTACACACACACACAAAGACTGTAAAAAGTCTGGGCAATTTGACACGTAGCGGACTAGCACCACATTGCAAAATTCGAAATTGAATGGCGGCTGCCAGTCCCTAGGGAGCAAATAGTGGCCCAGAGGATCACTACCACTCCCTCCATGTCATCCCCTGCATGACTACTTCCACTTTGTTAAAAAACAAAAAAAGAAAGGATAAAGGGAATGTAAACAGGCATGGGTGTATGTTGTCCCTCTTAGGTCCCCATGCCTTCATTCACAGCCATTTGCAAGGGATAGGAGTGAAGCAGGAGTTTTTGCGACCTCTTGTGACACTTTGCAACCCAACTAGTCTGTACATAAGTTACATTGCAAAATGAACAAATGGTTGCAAAACAGTCAGTGTGCAAAAAACGGAGATAACTTTGCAACCTGACCTTTGTAGTGAGACCCTTAGATATTTCAATAGTACTTTGCAGCCTGTCAGAGGACAGATTTTACAAAGACCCCTTTGGAATGTTAATGTTACCGATCTAAGAAAGTTTAAAGGCTCAATCAGCCCTACCTGGATCCAGCCTAGCAACCTCAAAGTAAGACAGTGACATCAGCAGCCAGCGTTTATTTCATAAGAGTGCATTCTGCTCATTCAGTTGAAACGCACCCTGTCACGTTTTAGGCAATTGAACAAAAAAACTATGGTTACGGATTTTAAAAAATGTACATGTTCACAACACATATTTGAAGGTTATTATGAATAATACCTATTTTTTATTTGGCACGTAATCTGTAGTTTACAATGACCGAGCAAAGCAACTGCTTCAGCGGGAATCGCTAAATATGTATGCATCTTCTGTAACACGGACGATAAGGCAACTAGGTGGGTTAATACATATGCATGTATATTTGACACTGACGCTGACGATATATTCAGTGTACAGAACACATTAGGCACAACTCTCAGCACTGTTGTGCGCACCTCACAGTTCGACGCCACCAACTTGTTAAAGAGTTTACCTCCTCAACGATAACTTCATTCATGACTCACTTATATCCATGCCCTCATACACAGAATTTAACCAATGCCACATGATTTGGAAAGAAGTCACGTCTCGAAAAATAGCCCTCTGCAGTTGAGCAGTAGTGGACAACTAAACACCACACATGAAAGGAAAGCAACAGATAATGCCCTTTGGCACATTCATCTGTACCCATAAAGCCTGCACCGATCCATAACGACATAAGGGTAATGTCCAATATAATCAAACAAGTAGCACTTATATAGCACTACTTATTAATGAAGGCTTTTACCACGAATGCACATAATCACGACGTAATCGCGACACTGCCTTTGTCGGAGAGCGAGAGGCCCCAGAATTAATTAATAATATACCCTACTAGTACTAAGCAAACAACCTCTAACCTACTAACCTCCTGCTGCAGTCAAGTCAGTCGTGGTGGCACCGGGCCAGCAAGCAGCAAACTGGCACTATTTAATGATAGTTGGGCTGTCTCTGGGGCTTGCGACGTCTCTGCAGTGGCTTACTGCCTGGCTTCCAGAAAGTTCCAGTGCAGACACGAGGGAAGCAGTCCGAGTCCGAATCCTCTGCGTCCCGCGTGGGTCCCACCACTCCCTGTAATGAGTTGGGAAAGGAGTGTTTGACAAGCTCTCCACTCTCTGATTGACGTGGAGGGTTAGCGTTACCGGGCTAAGACTTAAAACGCCAGGGGCTAACTTAACCTCCACGCCATCAGGAGGTGGAGACTCGGCCCTGAAGCTAGGTCTTTGCCGAGCTGATGACATCACAGCCTGTCGGCCTGGCAAACACTTAGGCTTCTTTGGGCCCGCAAGGGGAGTCAGTCAAGTGACATGCAGTCACGGAGGCGGTATTGGTGAGTGGTCGGGCTGCATTGCTGGAGCAGACAGGCTGACAGCAGCGGCTGCAAATTGTGTATAATAACTAATGGAGTCAAATTTAGAAAACGTTAGAAAACGTTTTTTTTTAAAATAACTAAATATGATTGATTGAGCAGCGTTGGAACGGGGGCAGAGCCCCGACGCCATCGTGGAGAAACCGCCACTGCTGGAACTATTTTCTGGCATGACTCATTGCACAGGCAACCAAAATTAGATCAACCGATTTTAATGGACCATGCCATAAAATCAACAGCATGAGTTAATTTCATATATTCATCTCTTAATACCAATACTATTTTTTAATTAAGTGAAAGGTAAAAAGCATAACTAAATAACATTGGGGCTTATTTATGAAGTTGTTATTCAGTTCAGAGCAGCAAGTCACCTTTCTGTGCTACATTGCGTGACAAGGAAAGGGCAGGAATGTGCCCTATTTTTGGCAATACTGTGCATTCCTGCATTTTTCCCTTTTGGCAGCCTAACGCCAATGCAGGCACCCTTGTACCATTGTCCAAGGGTGCCTGCATTACATGCAGGATTGTGTTCCTTCCTGCACAAAAACAATCCTGAAAGGAATAGTACTTTTTCTATATGTGCTGCAGAATGCAGCACACATAGAAAGAGGAAGTATCAAGGAGAAATAAAGATATTTCTCCTCATTACGCCTCTCCTGGGAACTCATATCTATTTGGTGTCTTCCCATGTCTACCGGTTCTGATAAATCTGAGAATGCATCAAACACCACGTGATTTGCATGGGAACCCACACTCAAACCCATGCACCACCTTCCCAGGGTAGAGTAAGGGAACACAGTGATTTGTGCTGCAGTGCCTTATTTCAGCTTTATGGAGACAATCAGGGCATGCAAAGTGGCCTTGCGTAGCTTCATAAATCTGAATTAAGGTTTACATCGCTCTTGCAACGCAGTACGTGGTCCAAGAGCAAAGCAAAACCCACTCATAAATAGGCCCCTCATTTTTTAGATATTCTTTTTTATGAAATGTCTGCTGCTCTTCTTTCTGAGCACTGGGTTTGAGGCTCAGCGCAGAGCTATGCACTTGTTTTTGTGTGCCTGCAGAGTGTAAGGTGAATTAATTCAACCCCACATCTCTCTGAGCTAGTGCACTATTCCTAAAAGCACTGTTCTGGAACAGAAAGACTGTCAGTCAGTCAGTCAAAGAAACTTTATTCGGTTAATTAAAACCATAAAAGCAGAACATCGTACATGATACCAAGTTAAAATACAATTAAACATGTATGAAAAAAGGGATTGCAACTCCATCATAAGAACACAGTAAAGACTTTTTGTTAAAAATTTACCAAGTTTAAAACAGAAAGATAGATATGGTAAGTGTCCATTTCAGCATGTTTAGGTAGATTCCAACAAAATTAGCAAATATCAAATTTGGTGGTTCATAGTAGCAGCAGATCTTAATTTATTTTGTCTGGCAGCTGCTACCAGAAAACAGGCAACCCCATATGTGACCTGTACCGAGCTCAGCATCTGTAAGTATAATAATGCTGGCCAAACCTGGACAAAGTTCAGATCTTTCAAGATAGGGACCAGGAATTTTTTCCGAGCCACCAGGTAATGTTCACAGAGCATGACTAAATGAAGGGTGTCCTGTATAGAAAAACAGTCACATGTACAGGGGGGTACATTTTCTGGTGAACCCCACTTTGACTGCGAGCCAAGCACGAGGTGTATTAAGTTGAACCTGAACCTTATAAGTAAAAAGCGATGATAGGGCTTGGTGACATATTTCAGATAAGGTTCCATGGCTGTGGTTGTGGAAAGTTGGAAGAGTGAACGTACCATTGGTTTTCCAAGTTCAACCATTTCCCTTTCACCATCCAACAAATTTTGGAAGTGCAGTTTGACCCATCTTACATCCTCTTTTTTTAAATTATGTGGCAGAGAGTACATTTCTGGACGTCCTAGCCTTGCGCATGCCGCTCTAACATACGCCAGCCACGGGATTTTATCGGCTTTGTCCAGAGACATACAGTCTTTAAGAATACAATGATTTAGGCTGATTTCCTCATTTGTCCAGGTTTTAACCCAGCATAACACTGGGGACATTTTTAGGAGGTCAGTCACGTGGCCCAGGCCAATTTCATTATGAATTGTATGTATAGGGGATGAATTTGGGAGTGATAGCAAGGCTCGTATGAAGTTGTTTTCTGCGATTTGAATACCTGGGCTTGCAACATAGCCCCAAATAGCAGCTCCATAGGAAGCGATTGCCAGACATTTAGCTTTGTAGATACGAGTCATGGCTTCCATGGGTCTTGAGCCCAGTCTTTTGGCGAAATGCAGAAGGGCTGTGGTGGATCTGGTAACTCCATTCTGTTTTAGCTTCATTTGTGCGCCCCACGTTCCTTTCTCATCAAATGTGACGCCCAGATAGCAAAAGAAAGGGACCCTAGAGATTGGTGAGCTATTACAGCTGAAGGACCTTATCTTCGTGTGTTTCTTTTCGCGAACCAGTAACTATGACATGGGATTTGGCAGAGTTGATCTTAAGGTCCAAAGGTTCCATAAAAAGGCCAAAATGATCTAGAAGTTTTTGGAGGCCTGTGCCAGTCCGAGCTAAGAGGACGGCGTCATCCGCGTAAAGGAGGACCGGAATAGGTACCCCCCCCATACGTGGAATATCCGGGGTGACTGAGTTCAATGTTTTCCCCAGGGAGTTGATGTACAGTGTGAAAAGGAGAGGTGCCAGAATGCAACCTTGTCTAACACCTCTCCCGGACTTAAACTTCGCTGTGCACCTCCCATCCCTGTTCACCCTAACAGAAGCAAACAAATTTATATGAAGATCGTGCAAAAAATTGACCAGAGTTGTGTCCAAACCCATATTACGCAAAATAATCCACAGTTTTGAATGGTTGACCAAATCAAAGGCGGATGATAGATCCATAAAACCTAAATAAAGAAGCCCCCCCTTCACCACAGTGTACTTGCTAATAATAAGGTGAAGGTTAAGACACTGGTCTATGGTCCCTCTGTGTGCCCTGAAGCCATATTGTAGGTCCGACAGGATCCCGCTCTCCTCGAGCCAATCCCCGAGCCTTTGCAAGATGACTCTGCCCAGGATCTTTTTTTTTTTTTTTTTTTTTATATATTTTTTTTTTGTCCTCATATTTGCCACCAGAATATGTTTGCTCTAGATGGGTCTCACCGATGCCTCTTATACTGTCATTTTTCGAGTCCCCCATGGAAACAGTATCATAGCATACAGGGAAGTCCCAGAGGTAGGCTGCTTTCCTTATCCCGCTCCTCCAAGCCTATATTAGGCGCCCTAGGCCTGGTGGAGGACAGGACCGACTCAACCTCTGGCATAATCACAGGACCGTTCACCTATTTATCCAGACCACCAGTTTAGACCAAACGTTCTCAATGTTCTCTTTTCGACCAGCCAAATCCATTTTACAGACTTCCATTATATACCTCAGGCATTCTGCAAAACGGGGAGGAGACACTGACTTCCACTCCATACAGATTTGTCTCCTAGCAATAATTATTATATAAAAAATAAACTGTGAGTCCAGACTATTAATATCATAATCTTTCGATAAACCGAAAAAAACCAGTCTACGGGAACATATAATAGTCATTGATAGTACATCACACAAAAAATCCATAACCGCTTTCCAAAAGTCTTGAATGGCTGGACATTCTAAAAAGATATGAATATCGTCAGCTGCATTATGTTTACATCGGGGGCAATAGTAGTCCTTTCGTGTGATCTTGTTCAATTTGGCAGGAGTCCAATATACTCTATGGGCCGTAAATGTATGGTTACGTCTTAAGTTTGCTGGCTTAATTAGCCTCAATGACAACAAAAAGGAATCTAGCCATACTTTGTTAACTTCATCAGGAGTGTCCGGTATACAATGACCCCATAAATTTATAACCTCTGAATTGGTTTTACTCTCTTCTTCTTTGATCAACAGTTTATACCAGAATGAAAGTTCTTTTACCCATTTCCCCCTCCTTCCTATATAGTCAAAAATACCTGTGTCTTTCTCTTTTTGCATATTTTGACTGGACCACCAGGAAGATAGTTGATAATATTTGAACCTAGTCAACTGCCCATCAGTAAGTTGTACTAAAGAATTCCAGTCCACCAGGCCCGAATCCCTCCTAAGATCGCCCCATGTTTTTAACCCAGCATTTCTCAAAGGTTGTGACAGATGATCTTGGAGGCATAAAGGTGTACCAGGAGAGTCCCAAATTGGGGTGTATGTATGGAAATATGGGATATCAAGTATCTTCCTGATGAACACCCAGTTTTTTAGTGCGGTCGATAGGATTTTAAAGCGAATTTTTAAAAAAAATTTTTGGTCTCCAAATTTAAACAAAAAATAATCATGGTCATAGGGTAGGTCAGTTAATAAAGCTTGAAACAAGCGGCCCTGTGATGATGCGTCTAGCTTATTTGCAAGTATCCTAAAATTTCTGAAATGAAATGCGTGACAATATGACAAAAGATCTGGGAGGGCAAGCCCTCCTAAACTTAAACCCCTCCTCAATTTCTTCCATGCTATTCTTGCAGACTTACAGGCCCATATAAATGATCCAATTTTACCCTGTAAAGTATTAATATCCTTCAGTGAGAAAGATAAGGGGATACAGTTGAATAGGAAAGTGATTTTTGGGAGAATAGTCATTTTAATGAGGTTCACTCGACCGTATATATTCAAAGGCAAGTTTCCCCATCTTATCAATGTTTTATTAATATCTTTAACCACCATGTTCCAACTAAGTGATGTAATATCTTTTAATGATTGGGTTAAGTAGATTCCCAGGTACCTCATTTTCTGATTAGCGCCCAATATAGGTGCGTTGGTATTCCATCCCATGATCTCAGTTTTCTCCTTATTTATCTGGTAGCCTGACAGTTTCCCAAATTCTTCTGATAAATAAAATAACCTCGGTATTGCTACTAGAGGATCAGAGGTATATAAGAGAAGATCGTCTGCGTATAACGCCACCTTCAAGGACAGGTTTCCGAGCAAAAAAGGTTGGATAATATTGTCCTCTCTAATCCCACAAACAAAAGGCTCCATATAAACATCGAACAGGAGAGGGGATAAGGGACAACCCTGTCTGGTACCTCGAGATATATCGAACCATTCAGATAGAATTCCATTAACTAAAACCTTAGCCTTTGGGTTGTAATATAGGGATCTAACCGCCTTTATGAAAATTTGAGGGAACCCAAAAGCCGCCATAGAGGCCCAAAGATACTTCCAATTGACCTGATCAAAGGCCTTAGCTGCGTCTATGGCGACCAGGGCCAGTGGGAGATTTTTAACGTTAGCGTAATCTATAGCTCCTATTGCTTGAAATGTTAGTTCGTTTACCTGTCTCCCTGGGATAAAGCCTCTCTGGTCAGGATGAATTATAGACTTAATAACCTTCGATAGTCTAGTTGCTAAGATACCAGAGTAGATCTTCATATCTGTATTCAGCAGAGAAATAGGTCTGTAAGACTCTATTCTTTTAACATCCTTATTTGGTTAATGGCTTCTCCCCATGAGGGAGGTGTTGAGAAACCCTGAATTAGTAAAAGGTTGAAAAGTTCCTTTAATGGAGACATTAATTGGTCTTTATTATCCAAATAGATCTCCACTGGCAACCCATCTGAGCCTGCCGCTTTACCTTTTTTCATTTTCTTCAATTGACTCAAGATTTCCCCTTCTGTTATCTCGCTATCCAGGTACACCTTATCTGTTTCAGGTAGTTGTGGCAAATGTTTTGTTATCAGCCAGGAGTCTAACTCTTCCCCCTTAGGATCTTTATCCTCAGTATAGAGACTTCTCATAAAAGATCTTGCTTCTTCTCTGATTTCTATGTCCGTTTCCAGTAATTCTCCTGTCTGTCTTTGTAATAGGGCTTTGACGTTATTTCTAGTTCTCTCTTCTCTGGCTTTCCAGGCTAAAAGAGCTCCACATTTTTCTCCATACTCAAAATTTTTTAATCTACTTGAGTCCCATTTTTCTTTAAGAATTCTCTCATCCGATACTTTTAATTGAAGCTGTAAATCGATAAGTTCCTTCTCTATCAAGTGTACTCTGCTGGAGTTCTGTAAAATTGCATTCTGTAATTCTTGATCTTTTCTTGTTATTACTGCCAAGTCTTCCCTTCTTTTTATTTTTATGCTCTTTCTCTTATAACTCATTAGGGAACTTAGAACTCCCCTCAAATAAGCTTTATATGTTTCCCAAACAACCTGGGGGGCGGAAGATCCTAAATTTATCGCAAAGAACTCTGATGTTTTTCCATTAACTTCTTCTTTTAATTGATTATCTAATAAAAGTGATCTCTCCAGAGTCCACCTAGGTTTTAATGAGGTTATGTTCAATTCAATAACCCCTTCCAGTACAGCATGATCTGATAAGCCTGTAGGTGTGAAGGAAAGGTAATTAATGTCCTTAAGGAGGTGCTGATCAACTAGAAGATGGTCTATTCTGGAGTAATTCTTGTATTTTTTGCTATAAAAAGTGAAGCCTAATTTATTTTTGTATTTTTTTCTCCAAACGTCTACTAGGGTGAAATCTTTCATTAGGACGTCTAAGATGGCGAGTGATTTTAAGGGAGCATGGTATTTCGCCTTAGAAGTTCTATCTAATTTTTGGTCAAAAACCAAGTTGAAATCACCACCTAAAATTAAAGGGCCAGTTGTCGTAAATAGTGCTAATTCCAATTTAGACAGTGGAACCGGATTGTCCTCATTTGGACCATAATACACTGCAATTGTATAGGTGGTATTTTGAATAAATACTTCCGCAATTAACCATCTTCCGGATTGGTCTGTCTCGAATTTTCTCAGGCTTATCCCGCTATTCGCTCGAATTATAATAGAAACACCCCTTGTAACGCCTGATTGCCTAGAACTGATTATGTCTTGAACCCATCTTAATTTCTTAAAGAGAGAATTGCATAGTGCCTCCTCTAAGTGTATTTCCTGCAACATTATAATTTGAGCATCTGAATTTTTTAGGAATTCGCAAATTCTGTTCTGTTTTACTTTTTCCCCTATACCGTTAATGTTCCATGACAGGACCTTAAGTTTGTATAGGTTAATCATAGGTCTAATATTGGTTCATGCCCATCCAAGCCTTTGTTCGGTGTAGAATAATTTATATATGAGGATTTTTTGTTTTTTATTTGCCCCCTTGCACCCCCCACCCCTTGAACCCCTCCCCCCCGAGGAACCCCCCCAGCATACCTGGCGATGTCTTCGCCTTTCAGAGCGACCGTGTGGTGCCCGTGACCTTTTAACTGTATTTTGGTGAGACAAAATTAAGTCACAACTAAATCATCAAGTCCCTCTGTTTTGTCATACAGCATATTTATATTTATTTTTACCTAACGTTATTATTTTTTAAATTAAATTATTATTTTTTTTTTTTAAATTCACCCTTTAAAGTAATTGCCAATTCTACCCGTTACTATTCCTCCTGCTCGTTTTTTATTCGGTCCAAAAAATTATCGACCTCTTCTGGTTGTGTGAAACTGTATGTCTTATTTTTCCACATGATCCTGAGCTTCGCCGGAAATCTCATCTGGACATGCGCGCCCACTAATCTTAGATCCGGCATTCTGGTGCCCAACTCCCATTGTCTTTGCGCAGTTCTCGCGCCAATATCGGACCTTATGATATAAGGACTAGATTTATAACTTTGATAGGGATCTTCCTAGAATAAGTTCCTTAACGCTGTAAGTTTGAAAATTTACTAGAATTTTCCTTGGTGTTTTCCTATCCGAGCGTCTCTTGTATGGGTCTCTATGTACCCTTTGGATTTCTGCCTCCAGGTTTATATCCGGGCGATCTTTTAAAACACCTTCCCTCAAAAGTCCACAAACAAAGCCCTTTATGTCCTCCAGCTCTTCCCCTTCCGGAATCTTTAGGATCCTTAGATTATTCCTCCTATCATGAGTCTCCAACCTCTCAATATCCATAACAAGAGATCTGTTTTGAGTTTTAAGAAGTTCTATGTCTTTTTGATTACTGTGTACAGTTTTATTCAAAGCAGCTGTTTCTGTTTCCAGGTTCCCTGTACGCAAAGTGACTTCCTCTAACTTTGTCTCTAACACATCAAATCTGTCCTGGATTGTTTTCTGGTTATTTTCCGATATTTCAAATTTCATCATCATATCACATCTTAAGGATCGAAAAAGATCCCCTAACCGATCCCTCTCCTGTTCACTTAAGTCCTCAGACCATCTCCTTGTACCTGGAGTCTGAACAGAGTCTGATGGATTATCTTTGCTTACATCTTTTCTTCTTGTCCCGACTTCGCCTTCCTTAAAGCTGCTATGTGTAGCTTGACTCTTAGGTCTAGTATCTTGCTTCCCTCTCACTTTATCTACTGGGGGTGCTTTAATTAGGTTGCCCTGAGCATTTGATCCTTGAAGTACTTTTGTGCTTTCAGCCTCTGATAGATTTGGCTGACTCTTGTGCAGCTCTGAACTTGCTATGTTCGGCGATTCTGTTCCCTCCTCTGCGTTTTCCATATTCTCCAAATTCTCCAAAACCCCGTAACGGTTTCCTGAAGGTGTGATGCCAATATTGTCTTCTGACAGAATTGGGGGACGATTAGCCAGATCTATAACTTTGAAAAAAGATTTAAGAGAGGGGGTACTTTTCACCGCTTGACTTTCGTGAGATGCTCCCTTAAGTTTTTTAATTAAGGTAATCTTTTTCTTTTTGCTTTTACAAGGGGTTAGTGGCATAGGTCGCTCTCTCTCCTCAAAATCTAAAGCACCCTTCCCTTTTAATTCTACCCTAGATCTCAGCTGGTACCTGTTTCTCTTTACAGGAGGGAAATTACCTTGTTTTACCTGATTTGGGCCTACAGCAGCATTAGCCGACCCAGTCGTTTCCAGTGTAACACTTTCCTTCTGCTTCAGCTTTTGCCCTTCAGACCCCAAACATTTTGGTAAAACCCACTCTTGTATTGGGGCCTTACTGATCTCATATGCTGAAAGATCCGGCTGCGTTGGATCCATACAACCCCACCTCTCAGTATTGGATGCTTGGGTTTCTACCACATTGCGCCCCTTCTCCCTACCCCTTACTACGAGGGAGTACAACTTCTTTCTCTCAGCCTCCGTTTTGTGGGGCTGTTGCTCGGGTATATGAGTTGCCAGGCTCCCTAACTTGAGTCTAGGTAGTGCGGAGCGGAGTCTGCTCCAAAAATACCGTCTACGTTCTTCCAACATATAAAAAAAAAAAAAAGAGCACAGATCTGTAGGTGTCTGTAGGTGTCCTTGCACTCCCCCTTTTCTCTTTCTTTTCTTTCCCCTTTCTACTTTTTTGAATAAACCTAACCTCGAGGAAAGGAAGATCAAGGAATTATTACCGCTACACCCCCTTGATTTCCCCCTTACCGGGATGTGTTGCTCTTAGTCCGAGGCGTATTTAAATCTGCCGCCTGCCGCCTGCCGATATTTTAACCCAGCTTTAAAGTCAAGTTGAAAAGGAAAAGAAAAAGCATCCAGCTTACGACCTTCAGCAGCACGCTCCAGTAAAGCTGCTTTCAGCACGCTTGCATTAGGAGTTTTCGGAATCCGATCCGTCCATTCCGTCCCCCAGTCCAAGAATAGACAGGTCCTAGCGCCGACTGCTGCTGCTGCAGCGTCCACAGGGACAGCCGGTAACCTCGGCAAGAGAAAGCAAAAGGATCAGCTTAGTTACCGCTCGGGCGGTTAAGGGAAATCGCGCTTCATAAGCTCACCCTTAGGATGAAGTGCTGCGTCTTTACTCGGTCATCAGGAAACCACCTCGGTGCTGCCGCGACCGGCGCTCAGCCCGCCGCCATGTTCCTCGTGGGCGTGTTCCGTCTCTGCCCAGGATCTTAACGGCAGAGTCCAGCAAGGAGATTTGCCTGTAGCAGGCCGGGTCCCCCCTGTTCCCCTTCTTGAATATAGGCACGATGATGGAGGTGGACCAAGAGGAAGGGAAGCCAGCTGTGGGTATAGCGTTAAAAACATTCGTTAATATCTTTGACCAAAATTGAGGGTATTGATGTAGAGATCTGCAGGGACCCCATCAGGGCCCGGGGCCTTGTGTTTACTTGTGTCTTTAATCGCCCTTTCGACCTCAAGGGTGCTGAATTCCATTACCAAGTTGGGAGAGTCATGGGCACTAACAGGTGAACCAGGTGCTGTGGATTCGTAGATATTTTCAAAGTGGCCTAACCATCTGCCATCTTCTATCACGCAATCCATGTCAGTTTTCCCATCTTCGGAAAAAAAGGGCTGGTTGACAGTGGCCCAGAACTTTTTACTATCTCTCAAAACATCCAAAGATAATAGATTTTCCCACGCTTCCTCCTTAATGTGAGATTTGCGGTTAAGAACTGCGATTTTATAATCCTTCCTTAGATTGGCCACTAAAAGCCTGTCCCTAGGATTTTGTTTTAGGGCTTTCAGCAGGGCAGTGTGTTTCTGCGAGCATTCCTTATTAAACCATTTATACGTTTTCTTTTTCCTTTGCCCAGCAGACTTTAACTCCAAATTCTTGGAGATCCTTGCGCATATCTCCTCATAGGCAACCACAACCTCAGATCCCCGGGCAGTTGGATCCAGGCACACTGCCATATTGGCTTCGGACTCTTGGGCGAGTAACTGGAAGAATTGTTCGGGAACTACCTGCTCCCATTTTAGTCGCCTTCCCTGGTCTTTAGTCTTCAAATCCTTTGGGGCAACCACATCTGTCGATATACGGGACCGAAAACAATCTAAATCCAGCAACAAGAGAACAGGATTGTGATCACTGAAGCTAGCAGTGACCACCGTGTACTCGCATGCCTTTGCCAAGACCCCAGATGATACGAAAATAAAATCTATGATGGTATTGGCGTCTTTGCCCACAAAAGTTGGGGCTCTGGGATCCTTCTTACTTTGATCAAGTTCAAATAAATTTAGATTCGCTAAGAGAGACTCAAGACACTCACCCTCCATTGTATGCACAAAGTGTGGAATGGCTTCTGTTGGTAGGCCTCCATATCTATCGTTGAGACAATCTCCCTCACAGGGGTGAATATTAAAATCACCCAGGATTATCATCTCTGGGGCAGGGGTGCAATCATATCTATAGGCTGACAAGAAATTTAATAAGGAAGTCAAATGTTCATTCACGTAGGAGGACTCCTTTGAGTTGTAAAAGTTAACCAATAAAAAAATTTGGGAATCAGGTAGGGTCCACTCCACGACTAGCATGTTCGCGGATACGGTTTCTATTTGTTTAAATACTCCTACCAGGTCCAAGGAACACAGTGTTAATAGACCACCTTTTGCTCTTCCTCTTGCACCAGAGAATGCGGGAGTGGAAAAACTGCAAAAGCCATCCAGTGCAAAGTTTGTTGTGGTGTCCCAAGTTTCTTGAAATCCCATAATGTCGTATTGTTTTACAAACCCTTGCCATATAGGGTCTAGAGCCTTTGAATTTAAGCCTGCTACATTCCAGGTAAGAATTTGACAAAGCGCCAAAGGAGCGGTGGAGGGATTAGGGATACTCTGGCTCTCAAGCTCCACCAGACTCTTATCGGGGGTAGAGGGAAGATTACCTATGGGCAGGTCTGTTGTTGTCACTACCTCACAGGGAGAAGTTAAAATGGTCTGAGGTCCCCTTCCCTTTGGGGAGCCCTGTGTATGTCAGTCAACCCAGTCTGTGGTTGAGAGACATTCAAAGCGATTCGCCGTAGGGAGATACAGGGGATTAACCAGACCATTTAACTGTTGGGGCTAATGATAGGATTGAACGAAAGGCGGGCCAAAAAAAGGGCCACCTTGCGGTGGTCTACCTCCTCTGTTCCTAGCCAAGTTCCATCCCCTGTCCCAACCCTCCTCTCGACCAGGGGTTTGTGAGTCCCAGGGAAAGTTGGATTTCTGTCTGGGTTTACGGACGTTGGGTCCCTTAAACCAACTCCATCGATTGTCGACTTGATTTTGTGGGAGATAGAAATATGAAAGTGGTCTAGCAGTCACCGTGCTCGCCTGGTATCTGGGAGCCCTACTGCTACAAATAAAGTCTACAACCTCAGTGTTCTCGAAGGTAACCACTATACAATCCCCTGGGAGATTTTTCCTATTATCTCCTACCCATGGAGCTCTCTCTATCATAAGGATGTTACAAGGTATATTTGGCAGAAGGGGATAGTTGTTAGCTAACCAGTGGCATACTTTATTTTTTAAAGCCTGATACGACTCTTGTTCTGATGCAGGGATTTCAGTGACCCCAGTGAGAATCACCACATAGGGACAAGCATCAGGGGGGAGGTGGATATTTTTTCGAGCCCTACATTTCACTTTATCAGGTGCTTCAGGGTTTACAGGCTGGGATAAGCCATCCCTGGGAGCAGCCTGAGGAGTTGGGTTATTATTGGAAGGTGTTTGGGCGGGATCGGTTTTCTTAGTTCTCTCTGCTACAGGGGGCTTAATATTAGGGACAGTCTGATTTGAAGAATTACAGCGATTCTTCGCCACTTTATTGGTCTCCAAAGTTTTGTTAGCAGTCGCCTGGGGTTTTGATGATTTAGTCTGATTAGTAGCCTGGGCAGTTTTATTATTTAGGGTAAAACTAGGTGCACTTATGTCCTTGTGTATATTTTTTAGGACAGTTTACAGGCAACGTAATCTAGCCTCTATGGGTTCCAACATTGTTTTAAGCATGTTAAAAATCACAGAGTTGCTAGTAGTTGAGCCGTCCGCCTCCTGTGGTGGCACTGAGGGTGAGTTTCCAACATCAACACTAAGCTCTAAGATTTCCTCCAGACTTTGGTCAATTAAAGTGTCATCAAGAAGATTCAAGGGTAGACCAATCTTATTTGGGAGTAAACCCCCTGTTGAGCTGGATGGGGCATCTGGGAGCTTATCACCGTTGGGGAGGTTGGGGGGAATCTGGGCCTTCTGTCGTTTGGAAGTAGTTTGTTTATTGCCCTTATGTTTTTGCTTGGGGACAGCCCCTTCAATCCTGCCCCTCTCATTAATAACGGCAGTAGTATCACAGGTGTTTGACTCAAGAGGTTGTGTTCTACTCTCTATTAGGAGGTTTAGATTGGGTGAGGCCTCTAGGTCCAGGGCAGTGTTTGTGGCATCCGTGTCCCCGTTTTCACCATGGCTATGTACTAGGGCCTGAATTTGTGGCCGAGAATCAGTGCTGGGTGTCTGGGCCTGTGCTATCAGGCCCAGTGATGAACGCTTGGCCATGGCCAGGTCTTGTGATACTCTCCTGTCCATGAGTATGATTCCCTCATCGATTAATGCATGCGTGCGGGTAATAAAGTCGTCCAAAGTCCCGGTCAGTTTTTTAGCGCCGGCAACAGCCACAGCCATACTTCTAGTTTTACGAGTGGACATAACCCAAATCTAGGCAAAGATGGAATTGAAATACTCGACCAAAGTCTGTGGCCCAGCCCGGCCTCTTCTGGCCTCTGAGGGCCACAGAGGGCCACAGAGGGCCCGCCCTTTGCCCGGGCTTAGCCCCGGGCACTCCCGCGCGCTCCCGCGCAGCGGGGTTTGTCGCTTCTTATGGCGTCAATGGAGGTGTTGGAATTGCAGGGCGGGGCGGTCAGGGAGAGCGGGCCAGGTGACTTGGCCTCGGGGTTGCCGGGACTCCTGGGAGAGTGAGTCCCGGGCCCCACGCTCGCAGCCCTGTCGCTCGCGCACTCACCCTGCAGAGGCAAAGCCTTGGATGGGCAGACGACGGCGAAGCGGGATCCGCGAAGCGGGTTCCGCGAGGTGCAGACAGAAGATCCTTCCCTTAAGCAGCAGCAGCCGATCCCTCCTTTTGGCAACACAGTAAGAATCTGTTATGGCAGAAAGACTGAGATCTGTCTCACTGCTTCTGAGCAGAAATGTCTGAAAATCAACCTCTTGCTTGGAGAAATATTGGGCTAAATTAATTCAATATTCTAATTTAGCCATATAAAAAAGCCACTCATCTCTACCCTGAACATGTGTAGCCCATCATGATATGGCCCAATGCATGTGCAGTCATAGGAGCAGAGTAACAAATTCACATGTGTAGTCTCTTGTGAGTTAACAAGGAAGAACTCCGTAGAGCTATGATGTAATGGATAGAGTGTATTGCAGTGAAGGTTGCTTTAGAATGTTGAGTTCACAGTTAGAAGCAGAAAAATAAAGATGTGAAATACCAAGTGCCTTGTGTGGCACAGTCATTTACGGGTAACTTACCTGGGAAGACACTACAAATGAGATAGTAAGTAAATAAGTAAGTAAGTAAGGTTTATTGTACAGTTAATAAAAACTCACAATGTAAAACATACAAATGTATAAAAATACAACCATGGTTACAGTTAAAATATAAAAAGAGCAAATAGGCTTGCTCATTAAGATCATAAAAGTCACGATATGTTTTGGTAAAGACCATAGAGATTAAAGGAACAAAGTACTCCACGGGACTTAGCACAGCTTTGGGTTGGCTAGTGTTTTAGGTGAGCCATATGCCAGTTTCATGAGTCTTCTGGCCACTATATCAAAGAATATTGTTAGTCTGTAGTTTAACTGAGTCTCTTCTGGATTAAAACACAGCATCACTGCCTGCCTGCAAATTGTTATGCCCTTCTGGTTCCATAGGGCCTGGAGTAGGGATCGCCTTATGTCCATAAGGTTTGAGCAGATGCAAATTATGTGAATAAGGTCCTCTTTTCCTGATGAGCAGAGTTGGCAGCAGCTTGCTGAGCTTTCTCTTTTCCAAGGTGCCAAGTGCGGTAGTATGGGTATGATGCCAAGGCGCATGTTTAAGAACTTATTTTTTGTTGTCTGCGTCAGGCCCATTTTTAGGTATTCTTGTGGTTTCAGAGCGTTATAGTCTTTCAACATGGCCCATCCATGGGCCCTCTTAGCCATGGTGTCTTTATCCTCTATGGATGAAATCAGCTTGGTTACTTTCGTTACCACTTGTTTAAAGGCGTTGAGGTCTGTTGATGACTCCCAGAGGTTTGTTAGATCCAAGATCTCCAGTGAATCTTGTAAGAAAATCCTTGCGGGTGAGTTGCCTCTGGTGGATAATTCGGTCTAGAGTTGGGGGTTTAAGGATCCATGGTCAGCATCTCTGATTTTCTGCCAAGTTTTAATATATGCCCCCCTTCTCTCCACCATTTGTTTCTGAAGCCCGAATTCGAGGCGAATTGGGTAGATGGAATATTGCCCTATATGCATGACTATTGGTGTTTTCTAGTGTTGTGCCGTCTTTTCCTTGCATGGATTCGCTGCCATACGTGAGCATGTGTTGCAATCGTGCTCTTATCACCTGCAAAAGGGGGTCCAGTGACCGGTCTGGGAGAGCTTTCTTCAGGGGCTTAATCGACAAGTAGAATGTCATGCCCTTCCAACGAATGGCCTCTAGTTGGTGCCTGAATGAGCCTCTACTGTCCATAAGAACGCCTAGGTATTTATAAGTGGCTACCTGTTCTACTCTCTGTCCATCCAGAAACCTAGCAAGTTTCCATTTTTTGTTGTATATCATTGTCATAACTTTTGTTTTATTTAAGTTGATATTTAGTGAGTTGATAAGGACCAAGTTGTCAGCATATAGGAGGTTTGAGAGTGTGGTGTCGCCTAGCCGCGGGGCATGGGATATGGTTTTCTCCAGTTCACCGGGGATATCTGCAAGAAAAAGGTTGAACAGCATTGGGGCTAGGACACAGCCTTGTTTCAAGCCTTTGGTGGTGCTGATTTGCCTTGAAATGTGTGTACCGGAGCCCAATTTGATCCTAACCCAGGTGTTGGTCTGTAGCATGATCAGCTGCTGTAGGAGTGGGCCTGGAATCCCCCATCTTTCCAGCTTCTGCCAAAGTTTGCTCCGGTCTACATGGTCGAACACGGCGCTATAATCAATAAAGCATAGAAATAATGTGACAGGGGATAAGAACCAGAAGATTGACAGTGCTTTCTCTGAGAATTTGCCATGGTTCATGCAACTGCTCGTGCATGCCACGTGTGCTGTCGTCGAAGTACCAAATCAACATTTAATGCATGCGGAGTCAAAGCACAGTTTCAGCTGCTGTGAAGCAGTTAAAGACAACAGCATTTACAGAGAATCTGCACATGGTTGGTCGAGAACCTGTTGTTCAGGCAATACATAAATGTACAGCGCTGCTATGCAACATAAAGTCACACCTACTACTGGTTGATAATGCTGTGATTGCAAGTGCTGATAGACCCACAAAGAAGAGCAGGAGTTGTGCTTACTGAACTATCAAATACCTGTAGTGGCAGACCATCAACACTGCTGGGTGACAGCTCAGAACACCACCAAAAGTCTCTAAAAAGTTCAAGCTCCAATGGAGACTATAGGAGTGGTAACCATTCCACAGACTGTCCCATATGACCTAGAGTCCAGCACATCACAGGGCCTCAGAGATGGTACAGATGACCCGGGTCCTAACGGACAGCAGACAGCGTTGGAGAGAACTATTCCCTCAGTGTCAGCCACTCCCGTAAATGGTTACAATGCTGCCATTTTCTTGAACTCTCCATCATCATTCAATACTTTCAAAAAGCAAAATATTGGAAACTGATGGACTATATGGATAGAGACCTTTGAAGATTTCATTGATGCACTTGAAGAGACTGATAACACAAAGATGATAAAAAACCTTTAACACCTTGGTGGTGATGGCGTAAAGGAAGTCATAGGGAAAGTGCCACAAATTGAGTAAGAAATCAAATACCGACAGTAAAGAAACCTTGAATCTCAAATTCAATGAAATGCCAAATGTTGACCACGAAAAGTATATTTTCAGTCAAGAATGACAGAAAGTTGGCATAACCATTGATGAATTTGTAGAACGACTTAACATACTCATCAAAACACTAAGTCCAATGAATTTATTAATGATGAAGCCATACGTTACATGATCATTGATGAATGCTTGTCAGATTAATTCAGGAGGAGAAGGCTGAGAGAAACTCAGAGTTTGAAATGGGTGTTAAACGCTGCTAGAGCTGAAGAGTGTTCCAATTGACAAGCTGCTGACATGGAGGCCAGAGGTGACCAGAATCAATCAGTCAAGAGTGTGAAAAGCAACTCAAAGCAAAAGATTGAAGGACAGAAGGTGATGTCTACATTTAAAAAGAAGTTATGTTTTAGGTGTGGACTTTCGTTTCCACATGACAACAAATGTCCCGCATTTGGACAAATATATAAGGGCTGAGGGAAAGAGAATCAATTAGCGACAGCGAGCAAAGCAAAGGGAAAAATAAGTGTATCAGAGTGGGAAGACAAAATGGCCACAAGAACATTTCAAAAGCAATGTTTGAAGCACACCCACAAGGCCCAGAAGAAATGTCCGGTTCGAGAAATTTACACTGAATGAAGTTGATTGTCATCTAATTCATAATCAAACAGTTCCTGCATATCAATATCAAGTAAAAGTGAAGAAGATGGTTGTGTTATGTCGATGTTTACTTCAGAAAAGAGCGCACATGTTGGACTGGCTGCATGTGAGGAGGTATTTACTTCAGTACATTTCAGTTTGCAAGTGCATTGATGCTTGTTATTTCCAGCAAGAATTTTGTTTTTCCGGCAAGAGCACTCTGTTACTACCTTTCTAACAAATGAGGAATAATGGAAACTACATAACTATCCTTCCTGCGTTGATTTATTCACGTCAAATCTACCTCACTGGAGAACTTTAAAGTCTGAGTAAATCATCATACAATTGCAAAGTCTTATAATCTGAATGATTCAAATTTGCGTTCATTTTGTTGAGGTGTAGTCCGAACAAGGATTCTGAGGGTCTCCACGGGCATGATCTTTGTACCTTCTTTATTGTTTCTGATGCAAAGTTCCAACTCAGAATTGTATTAGAAATGAAGGCAAGTACTAAAGACTGCAAATAAGGGATTTTAAATAGCAGTGGGGCAGGTCTGCAGCATGGTTACAGGCTGATACTATCTCATTGCTCATCAAGTCATAGAATTCCATCTCTATAACTGGAAAGAACCAATTGATACATATCTCCTCCAAGTTTTACTAATTGTATTTAGCTGCACTTTATTTGATGTATATTCAAAGTGCACACACTCCATGGATGCTTTAAGGTTTCGTACCTTACAACTGTCTTAAATTCACTGCACAGATTTGTGCTTACACGTCTAAGATTGGATATTTTTCCCAGATTATGTACATTCACCACTGTGAATCATTGGTCAACTGAATTGGTAAATTGTTCATGTGATGGTAGGCGGCGGCAGAATACCATGCATGTGGTTGTTTTGTGTAAATTTTACTCTAAATATAGGAAGCAGTATATTTTTCCAATTATAAGGAAGCTAATCTGTAACCCATTGGTGCGTCAGACTGCCGGGTGAAGTATGACGTCAAGGTGGGTGTGTGCGTGGGACGGCTTCCGGCCATCCGAGCACCCACCCACGGTGCTAGGATGGCACCCACCCACGGCGCTCCCCCCGTGGGCCGCCCTCAAAGCTGTCCCCACCTGTGATGACAGGGAAAGCCCTTCTGATTTCCCTCCCACCCCCCAACCTCATCATGTAATGACATCAGCGCGCCTCGTGTGCTGATGTCATTACATGATACTGGATGCGCTGAAAGCCATGTGCTTCCAGTGAGTACAGGGAGGAAGAGGTGCGTTTGGGGTGGAGGGGATTTTAGGAAAGGAAACTGCTTTCCTTTCCTCCGATGTCTTTTTAAGCATTCCTGCTGCACGATCGCTCATGGGTCCCGATCGTGCAGCAGCAAAAAATGTATTTTTTTTATTTAAAAGAGCCTTTGTTTAAGGCAGCGGCCCCATGGGCAAGGGTTACTCCCTTTGGGGGAGCAATTTGTGTGGATGGGTTTGCCCCCCTTGATATATATATATATATCTATATATATATAAAAACTCAGTTGCCCTGATGCAAGAATGCCCCCAACTGCAAAGTGCTTGTGAAAGCCTTTTATTGTCAAACCGGGAATTTCAGCTCCAACAGAAATGTTCTCCTTACGCGTTTCAGAGCTCAGGGGCTCCTTCGTCAGAGGATGGCAGCTGATGAAACTGAATGACTCGTAAGCACCATTAACTGCATGCATTCTTTAAAGCCCATTCTGGCTCTCTCAGGTGAGTTCCGGTTTTAGCATGCTGGTACATGTAGTTTTAACATCGAGTTAGTATTTCCCCAGTGGGCTCAGTTTATTTCAGTGTCCTTTTAAAAGATGAAATATTATCAGCCCCAGTGGGCTTTGGAACAGAAACTCTGGACTTTTAATGTGACCTTTGCTGTGCCTGAGGCTCCAAACCTTCGAAACCTGTGGGGCCCCCTTCTCTGCTCCAGGGGTGTGGCATCCTTCACGGCCAGGCTGCCGTGCTTAAATCCATAAAAACTCAGTTGCCCTGATGCAAAAATGCCTCCAACTGCAAAGTGCTTGTGAAAGCCTTTTATTGTCATACCGGGAATTTCAGCTCCAACAGAAATGTTCTCCTTACGCGTTTCAACCCCATTCCTATTGCGAACAATACTTTTTGTTATTGATATGTACAATATATTGCAAATTAAGGTTTTAATGGTTAGCATTGCTGTTATGATACTCTAATGTACATCTTTTTTACATTTAATCAATCAATCAATCAGTGACACTTATAGAGCGCGCTACATACCCGTAGGGTCTCAAGGCGCTGGGGGGGGGGGTGTGCCGCTACTGCTCGAACAGCCAGGTCTTCAGCTTCTTCCTGAAGGAGAGGTGGTCTTGGGTCAGGCGCAGGTCGGTCGGGAGGGAGTTCCAGGTCTTGGCGGCCAGGTAGGAGAAGGACCTTGCACCTGTAGTCGCTCTTCGGATGCGGGGGACGGCGGCGAGGGCGTGGTTGGCTGATCGAAGGTGGCGTTTGGGAGCGTAGAAGTTGACTCGGCTGTTGAGGTAGCTCGGGCCTTGGTCGTGTAGGGCTTTGTGTGCGTGGGTGACGAGGCGGAAGGTGATTCTCTTGTTGACGGGGAGCCAGTGAAGGTCTCTCAGATGTCCGGAGATGTGGCTGGTTCGTGGGATGTCGAGGATGAGTCTGGCTGAGGCGTTTTGGATCCGCTGGAGTCTCTTCTGGAGCTTGGCGGTGGTACCGGCGTAGAGGGCGTTGCCGTAGTCCAGTCGGCTGGTGACGAGGGCCTGGGTGACGGTCTTCCTGGTCTCTGTGGGGATCCACCGGAAGATCTTCCGTAGCATGCGTAGGATGTTGAAGCACGCCGAGGAGACGTTGTTGACTTGCCTGGTCATGGAGAGGGAGGAGTCCAGGATGAAGCCCAGGTTTCGTGCATGGTCTGTCGGTTTGGGTGCGGTGCCCAGGGCGGGAGGCCACCAGGAGTCGTCCCAGGCGGAGGGTGAGGAGCCCAGGATGAGGACCTCCGTCTTGTCCGAGTTCAGTTTCAGGCGGCTGGTCGTCATCCACTCGGCTACCTCTTTCATCCCTTCGTGCAGGTTGGCTCTGGCGGCGGCGGGGTCGTTGGTCAGGGAGAGGATCAGCTGGGTGTCGTCGGCGTAGGAGATTATGCTGAGGTTGTGTTTGCGTACGATGGCCGCGAGGGGGCTCATGTAGACGTTGAAGAGGGTGGGGCTCAGAGATGATCCTTGGGGGACGCCGCAGATGACTTCAGAGGCCTCTGACTTGTACGGTGGTAGGCGGACTCTCTGTGTTCTTCCGTCGAGGAAGGAGATGATCCATTCCAGCGCCTTGTCCTGGATTCCGATGTTGCTGAGGCGCCGTACTAGGGTGCGGTGGCAGACCGTGTCGAATGCCGCGGAGAGGTCTAGGAGGATGAGGGCCGCTGTTTCTCCATTGTCCATCAGGGCTCGGATGTCATCGGTGGCGGCGATGAGGGCGGTCTCGGTGCTGTGTTTGGCTCGGAAGCCGGACTGTGAGGGGTCGAGGGATCCGTTCGTCTCGAGGAAGGCGGCCATCTGCTTGTTGACGGTCTTCTCGATGACTTTGGCTGGAAACGGGAGAAGCGAGATGGGGCGGTAATTCTTGAGGTCGGTGGGGTCCGCTGTTGGTTTCTTGAGTAGAGCGCTGAGTTCGGCGTGTTTCCAGCTCTCAGGGAAGATGGTGGTGTCGAAGGATGTGTTGATGATGTCTCGCAGGTGGGGTGCGATGACAGCGTCGGCCTTGTTGAAGACGTGGTGAGGGCAGGGGTCGGTCGGTGATCCGGAGTGGATGGAGTTCATCGTGCGGATGGTGTCTTCGGTGCTGATCGGGGTCCAGGCATGGAGGGTGGTGGTGGGGGGTGGTTGTTCGGTCGTGGTGTGCGTTGGTTGGTTGTTGAAGCTGCTGTGTATGTCCGTGATCTTGTTGTGGAAGTATGAAGCGAGGGAGTTGCAGAGGTCTTGCGATGGGGTGACGTCGTTGTTTCCTGCGCTGGGGTTGGAAAGCTCTTTCACGATGTTGAAGAGTTCCTTGCAGTTGTGTGCGTTGTTGTCCAACCGGTCCTTGAATGCTGTTTTCTTGGCGGCGCGGATCAGCTGGTGGTGTTTCCGGGTGGCAAGTTTGAAGGAGGCCCTGTTGTCCGGTGTCGGTTCCCTTTTCCAGACTTTCTCGAGGGCTCGGCAGTTCTTCTTGGAGCTCTTGAGTTCGTCGGTGAACCATGGGGCCTTCTTGCTGCCGGGTCTGCTAGGCGGGGTCCTCAGCGGGGCGAGTTCGTCCGCGCAGTTGCTGATCCACTTCGTGAGGTTGTCGGCGGCCTGGGTGGGGTTCGCTGAGCTGGCAGGAGGGTGCTGGCTCAGGGAGGTGGCGAGCTGGTCTGCTGTGATCTTGTTCCAGCTTCTGCGGGCGGCCTGTTGCTGGTGATGGTGGGTCGTCGTTCTCTTGAAGGTGAAGTGGACGCAGCTGTGGTCCGTCCATTGAAGCTCTGTGGCGTGGCTGAAGTCGATGTCTGTGCTGGATGAGAAGACGGCGTCGAGTGTGTGTCCGGCGAGGTGGGTGGGGGTGGACACCAGTTGCTTGAGTCCCAGGTTGGCGAGGTTGTCGAGCAGGGTGCTGGTGTTGTGGTCGTTGTTGTTCTCCAGATGGAAGTTGAGGTCTCCCAGGAGGATGTAGTCAGCGGAGGGGAGGGCATGCGGGCTGACGAAGTCGGCGATGTCCTCGCTGAATTGCGTGCGTGGTCCAGGGGGTCGGTAGATCAGGGTGCCTCTGAGGGTGGTGTTCGGGTTGGTGTGGATCTGGAAATGCAGGTGTTCGGCGCTGGTCAGGGTGTTGTCGGTGCTGGTCGTGAGACGGATGGTGTTCCTGTGGATGATGGCGATGCCTCCTCCCATCTGGTTGGCGTTTCGGTCCCTCCGGACGATCTTGTAGCCCTCTGGGATAGCGATGGCGATGTCGGGAGCTGAAGAGGCGTTCATCCAGGTCTCCGTGAGGAAGGCAACGTCAGGGGCTGTGGCGTCTAGGAGGTTCCAGAGTTCGATGGCGTGTCTGTGGACGGAGCGGGTGTTGAGCAGGATGCACTTGAGGTGGGTGCTGCTGGTGTTCGACTTGGCGGGTGCTGGTGCGGGGCTGGTCCGGATGCAGGAGAACTTGCAGGCGTGGCAGCTGAAAGGTCCGTGGGTACGTCTTGGAGTGGCTTGATGGCATTCTGGGAGTCGGCCGGTGTTGAGAGCGATGAGGGTGGCGGCTGAGTACGTCAGGCGGGTAGGTCGGGGTCTTCGTGGGCCAGGGGTCCTGGCGCTGGTCGCGATCCGGTCGCGGACGGGCGCAGACGGGCTTACCTTTGGCGCGCCTTCGGCGCACAATCGGCGCGCCCGCTGCGCGTGACCGCTGCGCGTTCGCACGGTCGCCATTTAAGGCCAAGTGCGCGGGTGGGCAGAGCAGCTGGGAGGCGGGAGCGGGGAGGGTTACAGAAGAGAAAAAAGGGGCGGGGACAAGCGGCGGTGGCGGGAAGGGAGGGCGGAGGGCGGCGGGGTAGGCGGACAACAAGGAAGGAAGCAGAACACGGGGAAAATACAGATTAAAACAAAACAGGCACAAAAAAACGCAAAAACAAGGGCAAAAAGAGGGAAAAACAAAGCAGGCACAAATTTACGTAAAAACAAAGGGCAAAAACAACCGCAGCGGCGGCAGCCGGCGATCGGCAAACAAGGCAGCAGCAGCGAGGCAGAGGGCAGGCAAGGGGCACACGCAGCAGCTGGTGGCCGTGCGGCGCGGGGGTGTCCCACAAGTGGGTCACACTCACCTGCGTCGCACGGTCGCCATTTAAGGCCAAGTGCGCGGGTGGGCGGAGCAGCTGGGAGGCGGGAGCGGGGAGGGTTACAGAAGAGAAAAAAGGGGCGGGGACAAGCGGCGGTGGCGGGAAGGGAGGGCGGAGGGCGGCGGGGTAGGCGGACAACAAGGAAGGAAGCAGAACACGGGGAAAATACAGATTAAAACAAAACAGGCACAAAAAAACGCAAAAACAAGGGCAAAAAGAGGGAAAAACAAAGCAGGCACAAATTTACGTAAAAACAAAGGGCAAAAACAACCGCAGCGGCGGCAGCCGGCGATCGGCAAACGAGGCAGCAGCAGCGAGGCAGAGGGCAGGCAAGGGGCACACGCAGCAGCTGGTGGCCGTGCGGCGCGGGGGTGTCCCACAAGTTAGAGTCTGTTGACAAGTATTGTGGTGTCTACAATCAAAAAGCTTCAGCAATTTATACAGAAAACTTTATGGTAAGGGTCTTTTCTGAGATCCGTCCACCATGCTGGCTCAATACCACTTTGCCACTGACTGAGGACAGTTCACTATGTTTACTATGTAAATAAATTTAAGTTAGCATAACAAAAAGCTATTGAACTTTATACAATGCAGATAGAGTAACACATTAATTGGGCTCAATGTTTATAATGCTGCCGATTGGTCCACTTTGAATGTATCAGAACAAATGCAAGATCTTAGTTACCTTTTTCAGGTTACAAATGTATGTATTAAGAAAGTAAAGATGTGGTCTCATGCCAGCTGTAAAATTACATGTTCTGCATACTCCTTCCATCTAGTGTTGTGTCCGGATTATCATAAGTAGTATTCTTTGAAGAAGTCTTTCAAATTGCGAGTAAGGTCACTCCTCCTCTTCATTTTTATTCTGTGTGGGCATCAACTCCATTGTTTCTATTCACACACAAGTTTGATAATGGAGTAAGTATGTGTAAGATAGAGTTGTCAATGCATATGTGAAAAATATAATAACATGAAACAACCACAGGTGTCGGCGGGGTAGACAGGAGGACACATGTTAATCAATAGCTCAACATTCCAAGAATAGATGCTGACACCATTAATGTCCCAGATATTGACACTGTTTCCAGTTTCTTACATAAGTCAACAGCCCAAAGCTGATATTTTAAGAACTTTGCAAAAATCGAGCTGAACAACGACTAATTCAATACAATCTCTATTTAGATAATTAATGAAATCAATAACTTTACCCATTGCTCCATTTGCTAAACCTTTTTCCACATTCGAATTACATCTTAAAATTATCCAACAGTTTATACATGCATATCGATTCTTTTCTAAACCAGCAGTTTTATATATCGATTTCTCTAAACAATCCAATTTCCTCTTCAACTTTTCTGTCAAAATAATAGTGATTCCTTCATGCTCTATTTTATCAACAGCTTCCAATTTTATAATTTCTACATTTTCCAACTTAAAAATGTCTTCATTGAATATAGAACATTCACGCAGTGTTGGCATTAAGCAGATTACAGAATTGTTTTCTGCAATTCTCATATATTTTTTCTCAGGAACGAAATTTTCATTAGGAAACAAATTGGAATGTAATCGTCTCTGTAAAGCTTGTTTGCCATGTTCGGTTACTTTTCCAATTCTTATACCTTAAGGAATAGTTCCATATTCAGCATCATTTGCCTGTCGCGTATTTGTAATAAGTTCCTTATATTCAAAATATGATGAAATGTTAACATTTCCAATGCTACCCAAAGACTTTCTGGTATCTTCATGTTTAAGAGTTTTAAATACTAGTTGTCATTTTACAGGACTAAGTTGTAGTAGATCTCCAAATCTAGAAAATATTGAATACAAGACACCTGGAGAGTTGTGTTCTTTGGATCCAGTCAATGTTGGAGAAGTTGTGGATTTTTTTTGGGAGAAAGGAGTATCAAGCAAGAGGTGCTCCTCATCTACATATGCTAATATAGATCAAAGATGCCCCCAAATTCGGAACAGATTCGGATGATACTGTGTTGTCTTTTATTGAATAATATGCCAAATGTGCTATACCCAAAAGCACAGAAGAAAAAAACTTAAGACAACAAGTCTTACGATTTCAAAGCCATTGTTGTGGGAAATACTGTCTTCAAAAGTACAAGTCAAAAGTTTTATCCCAAATGTTGTTTAGTTTCCCATGTCCTATAATATCCAAAGGAAGAGTAAACAGTTTTAGGTCAGCTATGCGACATACCTGGACAAGAAAGTGTTCAAAGAATACCTATAATTTGAGAAGAAGTGAAGAGTCAAAATATATAAATGATTATAATCAAGTTATTCTGTCCATGTGGAATGCTAACATGGATATTCAATACGTTGCGGACAATTCCATTGCTGTTGCTCGATATGTAACATCCTACATAACAAAATCAGAAAAGACAGAATTGAAGGAAATGTGGAAGGGATTTCCCTCGAGAAGATTCTGAGTAAGATTGTATACAGTTACAGTTTAAAGATGTTATCTCATCAAGAAATCGGAGCATACGAATACTTAGATCACTTATCATCTGCAAGTCTATACTCCAAATCTAGAAGAATAATTTGGGTGAGTCTAGATCTTGCTGCAACATGAAATCAAAGCACGCTTCGCAGTCATTGTTACAATGGCCACACCTCATTGCAGAATGCACAAATGTAGAGCTTTGTAGGTTTTTTTTTGGGGGGGGGGTTGACGCCAATTTGTGAACAGCTAAATATTGAGCAAAAACAAATATATGAGCAAGTGAGAGAACAGATTGACCATGGATTACTTCATGAAAAGAAAGAGTGCTCATGCACGTCATTTCAACCTATCCGAATGTACGTGACTGGAGAGGCTGGAACTGGAAAAAGTTTCTTGATTAAAGTAATCACCAGTTATCTACAGAAAACAACTGAGTCGCATTTGTCTTGTGTTGTCACTGCTCCAACTGGGCTGGCAGCACACATTATTAAATGAATTACTTTACATTGTTTACTAATGCTACCTGTACAGCATGAAAACAAATTAGAATACCACAAGCTATCTGGAGAAGCTTGTTGTGAAGTTTCAAGAGTCTAGAAGAAAATGAAACTTCTCATTATTAATGAGGTAAGCATGGTATCAAACTTAATGCTTGCCTTTGTGCATTATTATCTGCACATCTTAACTGCTATCATAAAAAAAATTCATTTGGAATTGCCAGCATGGAAAAAAATTGAGAAGACTCTTTATCCCCACAATTATGCAAGAGCTGCATGCAACAGGCTGTGGGAAGACGCTCTACATGCTGTAGCCAGCACTTCCACAGCACCATCAACTCTGCAACCAGACATCCGTCCCAATTTTGCAGACCTTAATTATTTCATGCAATAATAATTTTTTGGTAACTACTTCCCCAAGAAGGCAGTGGGTAATTTGCGCATCTGCTGCCTTTGTTGGATGTGCCTGCCAATTTTAATTCCAATTACAGTCCCTCAATAGAGCCCAGTATTGTTGTTTTTGGTAACTACATCTCCGACAAGGCAGTGGGTAATTTGCGCGTCTGCTGCCTTCGTTGGGTGTGGTTGCCAATTCTAATTCTAATTCTAATTACAGGCCTTCATTAGAGTCCAATATTGTTGTTTTTGATAACTACTTCCCCGACAAGGCAGTAGGTAATTTGCACATCTGCTGCCTTCTTTAGATGTGGTTTTCAATTCTTATTCCTATTATAATTCTAATTCCAAGCCCTCAATAGAGTCCAGTATTGTTGTTTTTGGTAACTACTTCCCCGACAAGGGAGTGGGTAATTTGCGCGTCTGCTGCCTTTGTTGGATGTGGATTAGGTAGCCAATTCTCATGCTCCCACTGTGGACTCCAACTCACACTCTGTGTAATGCACTGGAAAACCAAACATCCAATAGGACTTACTTGAATGTGGTTATCAATTCTAATAGAATTACAGGCCGTTGATAGACTCCAGTATTGCTGTTTTTGGCAACTACGTCCCCGACCAGGCAATGGGTAATTTGCACTTCTGCTGCCTTTGTTGGATGTGGTTGCCATTTCTAATTCTAATTCTAATTAGAGGCCCTCGATAGAGCCGACTATTGTTGTTTTTGGTGACTACTTCCCCGACAAGGCAGTGGGTAATTTGCACGTCTGCTGCCTTCGTTGGATGTGGTTGCCAATTCTAATTCAAATTACAGGCCCTCAGTACAGCCCAGTTTTTTTTTTTTTTTAACTAACCCGACAAAGCAGTGGGTAATTTGCGTGTCTGCTGCCTTCGTTGGATGTGGTTGCCAATTCTTATTCTAATTCTAACTTGAATTACAGGCCCTCAATATAGTTTCAGTATTATTGTATTTGGTGCCTACTTCCTTGACAAGGCAGTGGGTAATTTGCATGTCTGTTGCCTTCGTTGAATGTGGTTGCCAATTCTTACTTTAATTCTAATTCTATTTCCAATTACAGGCCCTTGATAGAGTCCAGTATTGTTGTTTTTGGTAAATACTGCCCTGACAAGGCAGTGGGTAATTTGCACGTCTATTGCCTTCGTTGGATGTGGTTGCTAATTCCTATTCTAATTTTAATTCCAATTACAGGCCCTCGATAGAGCCCAGTATTGTTAGTATCTCTTTTCAGACCATGTAATTGCAATGAGCAAATTGACATTTCATGTCGCTTAAGAAATAAAATGGCTTTTTAAACTGGCTCTTTTTTCAAATTTTTCAAATTTTGTTAAGCTACCCTCCTGGTCTACCACCGTTTCAAACTATCCTCCATGGGAGGGCAAGCGTTCTCTACCGCAATCCCCTTGGCCTGGAATAGCCTTCCAGTGAACCTACTAAAGGAAGTGAATCTCCACCCTTCAGAAAGAACGTTTAAACTGTGCTCTTCCTAGAAGCAAGGGGTACGACCAAGCAGCCTCCTCCCCTCCCTTCATCTAGTCCGAGTGCACCCTCTGACAGCACTTTGAGACCCCTGGGTGATAATGCGCGTTATAAATTTAAATTACAATTACAAATACTATACACAATTCACTATAGAATTCAATAACTTTTCAGTGTGTACATATACCATTGATACGTGTAGTGTACTGAATATTAGAACATTGGAGTGCTCCGGGCTTATAATGGCTGGTATAAGCCTGGAGCTCCAACATTCCAATGTTTCTTTGTTCACAGCTCTGGCTGTGAACAAAGGCTTCAGGGAACCTGAGGGGATTCCAATCGCCTCACGCTCCCAAAAGGCTTTGTTTTTTTAGTTAGAACATTCTGTCCTCTAGTGACAGAATGTTCTAATAGCCTTATAGCCCTTCGTAGATGGGCTATACCGCTATTAAAGTCCCTCTCCCTTGTTAAAAGCCCTCGCCTTCGGCTCAGTACCTTTAACGCTGGAGAGGGCCTTTAATAGCCGGTATAGCCCTCTATGGTGGGCTATAAGGCTATAGTGAACACAAACATATTATCTCAGACACTAGGGATTATTATAGTGATGTACCTGTGTTCACCCCCCTCCTTTAAAACAGAAGCGAAGTGGGCTAGTCGAACGTAAAGAACGTCAATGTAAGTTTGGGGGTGATTCGTCAAGCGGGCCGAGAAAAAAGGGGGGGTCCCAAAACATGTTTTCCCGATGCAATCTTCCATAGGGACCTTTAAGATAGGCTACAGGCCCTCAATAGAGTCCAGTATTATTCTTTTTGGTAAGTACTTCCCCAACAAGGCAGTGGGTAATTTGCGCATCTGCTGCCTTCATTGAATGTGGTTGTGAATTCTAATTCCAATTACAGACCCTTGATAGAGTCCAGTATTGTTGTTTTTGGTAACTACGACCCCGACAAGGCAGTGGGTAATTTGCACGTCTGTTACCTTAGTTGGATGTGGTTGCATTTCTTATTCTAATTCAAATTCCAATTACAGGCCCTCAATAGAGCCCAGCATTGTTGTTTTTGGTAACTACGTCCCCAACACTTGTTGTCTACCTTGGATGTGGTAGTTGTTTCTCAGGCTCCCACTGTGGAATTCGACTCACACTCTGTGTAATGGACTGGAAAACCAAACATCCAAAAGGCCTTAGTTGGATGTGGGGGCCAATTCTAATTCCAATTTATAGGCCCTTGATAGAATCCAGTATTGTTGTTTTTGGTAACTACTTCCCCGACAAGGCAGTGGGTAATTTGCACATCTTCTGCTTTCGTTGGATGTGGTTGCCAATTCTTATTCTAATTCTAATTCCAATTGCAGGCCCTCAATAGAGCCCAGTATTGTTGTTATTGGCTCTTTTTAGGCCCTGTAATTGGAATAAGCAAGTCTACGCCTTGGGCGTGGTTCACTTCTGCAAAGAGAAGAGACTGCGCCACAGCGAAGGTCAACACCCTGTCACGTGGCTGCCGCCATGACCACGTGCTTCTTCTATAATCAATCAATCAATCATAACACTTGTATAGCGCGCTACTCACCCGGAAGAGTCCCAAGGCGCTTTTGGGAAGGAGGCCGCAACTGCTCGAACAGCCAGGACTTGAGTTGTCTCCTGAAGGCGGGGTGGTTCTGGGTCAGCCGAAGGTGGATGGGGAGGGAGTTCCATGTCTTGGCCGCCAGGTAGGAGAAGGATCTGCCTCCGGTGGTGGCTCTTCGGATGCGTGGTACAGCGGCGAGGGCGAGGCTAGCGGATCGTAGCTGGCGGGTGGGCGTGTGGAAGGTCAGGCGGTCGTTGAGGTACTTGGGGCCCACGTTGTGGAGAGACTTGTGTGCGTGGGTGAGGAGCCTGAACGTGATCCTCTTGTTGACGGGGAGCCAGTGCAGATTCCTCAGGTGGCCGGAGATGTGGCTGCGTCGAGGGATGTCCAGGATGAGTCAGGCGGAGGCGTTCTGGATGCGTTGTAGTCTTTTCTGTAGCTTGGCTTTGGTTCCGGCGTAGAGGGTGTTTCCGTAGTCCAGCTGGCTGGTGACAAGGGCCTGGGTAACCGTCTTCCAGGTTTTGATCGGGATCCATCGGAAGATCTTGCGGAGCATGCGGAGGGTGATAAGTATGAAGAGGAGACGGTGTTGACTTGTCTGGTCATCGAGAGGGAGGAGTCCAGGATGAAGCCCGGGTTGCGTGCGTGGACTGTCGGCTTGGGGGCGGTGCCCAGGGCTGAGGGCCACCAGTAGTTGTCCCAGGCGGTGGGTGATGGCCCAAGGATGAGGACTTACGTCTTGTCTGAGTTCAGTTTCAAGCAGCTGTTCTTCATCCACTCGGCGACGTCTTTCATCCCTTTGTGGAGGCTGGTTCTGGTGGTGTCGGGGTCTCTGGTGAGGGAGAGGATCAGCTGGGTGTTGTCAGCGTAGGAGATGATGTTGAGGTTGTGCTGGCATGCGATGGCTGCGAGAGGTCTCATGTAGATGTTGAAGAGGGTGGGGCTGAGTGATGATCCTTATGGGATGCCGCAGATGACTTCGGTGGCCTCGGAACGAAACGCGGGGAGGCGGACTCTCTGTGTTCTTCCAGCGAGGAACGAGATGATCCACTTCAATGTCTTCTCTTGGATGCCGGTGTTGCTGAGGCGTTGGACTAGGGTGCGGTGGCAGACAGTGTCGAACGCAGCGGAGAGGTCCAGGAGGATGAGTGCCGCTGTTTCCCCATTGTCGAGAAGGGCTCGGATGTCGTTAGTGGCTGCGATGAGGGCGGTTTCGGTGCTGTGGTTGGCTCTGAAACCAGACTGCGAGGGGTCGAGGGATCCATTCGTCTCGAGGAAGGCGGCAAGCTGTTTGTTGGCGATCTTCTCGATGACTTTGGCAGGAAAAGGGAGGAGCGAGATGGGGCGGAAGTTCTTGAGGTCGGTGGGGTCCGCTGTTGGTTTCTACAGTTGGGCACTGATCTCGGCATGCTTCCAGCTCTCCGGGAAGGTGGCGGTGTCGAAGGAGGTGTTGATGACGTCTCGGAATTGGGGTGCGATGGTGGAGTCGGCCTTGTTGAAGACGTGGTGGGGGCAGGGGTCAGTCGGAGATCCGGAGTGGATGGTGTTCATTGTGCGGGCTGTGTCTTCGGTGGTCACTGTGGTCCAGGTGCGGAGGGTGGCGGTGGGGTGCGTTGGTTCGACCGTTGGGTGTGAGGATGGTGTGCCAAAGCTGTTGTGGATGTCGGCAATCTTGCGGTGGAAGAACAAGGCTTGGGAGTCGCAGAGATCTTGTGAAGGGGTGATGTCGTTGTTGCCGGTGCTGGGGTTGGAGAACTGCTTGACGATGCTGAAGAGTTTCTTGCTGTCATGGGCGTTGTTGTCCAGTCGATCCTTCAGAGATTTCTGCTTGGTGGTGCGGATGAGCTGGTGGTGCTTGCGGGTTGCGTGTTTAGGGCGGTCATGTTGTCAGTGGTCCGGTCGAGGAGCCAGGCTTTCTCGAGGGCGCGGCAGGTCTTCTTGGAGTCCTTGAGTTCGTTGGTGAACCAGGGGGCCTTCTTGCTTCTGGGTTTGCTGGGAGGGTTCTTCAGTGGTGCGAGGTCGTCGGCGCAGGTGGTCAGCCACTGCGTGAAGTTGCGGGCTGCTTCGTTAGGGTCCGGTGTGCTGGTGGGTGGGTTCTGGCTGAGGGAGGCAGTGAGCTGGTCAGCGGTGATCTTGCTCCAGCTTCTGTGAGGAACCTGTTGCGGGTGGTGTTGGGTAGTGGTTTTTCTGAAGCTGAAGTGGACGCAGCTGTGGTCGGGCCAGTGAAGTCCGGTGGAGTGGCTGAAGGTGATGTGCTTGCTGGATGAGAAGACGGGGTCAAGTGTGTGGCCGGCGTAGTGGGTGGGGGTGTTGACCAGTTGCTTGAGTCTGAGATTGGCGAGGTTGTCTAGCAGGGTGACGGTGTTGTTGTCGTTGTTCTTCTCCAGGTGGAAGTTGAGGTCCCCTAGGAGGATGTAGTCGGCGGAGGGGAGGGCGTGTGGGCTGATGAAGTCCGTGATGTCTTCGCTGAATTTAGCACGTGGTCCCGGGGGTCTGTAGATGAGGGTGCCTCTGAGGGTTGTCTTTGGGTCGGTGTGAATCTGGAAGTGGAGGTGTTCGGCGACGGTGTAGGTGTCGTCGGCGTTGGTCGTGATGCGGATGGTGTTCTTTTGGACGATGGCGATGCCTCCTCCGGTCTGGTTGATGCGGTCCTTCCTGATGATCTTTTATCCATCCAGGATGGCGATGGCGATGTCGGGGGCTGAGGAGGCGTTCATCCATGTTTCAGTGAGGAAGGCGATGTCTGGAGATGTTGTGTCGAGCAGGTTCCAGAGTTCGACGGCGTGTCTGTGGACAGAGCGGGTGTTGAGCAGGATGCACTTGAGGTTGCTGCTGTGGTTTGGCTTGGCGGGCGCGGTGCATGTTCGGAGGCAGGTTAACTTGTTGGTTGTGCAGGTGAAGGGTCCGTGGAAGCGTTTCGGGGCGGCCCGGCATCAGGCGGGGTTCCGGCCGGCATTGAGTGCGTTGAGGGTGGTGGCGTTGTAGGTCTGTTGGGTCGTCTTGCGTCGGTGAGGGCCAGGGGTCCTGGCGCTAGGTGCGGTCCAGGCGCGGACGGGCGCAGACGGGCTTAGCTTTGGCGCGCCTTCGGCGCACAATCGCCGCGCCCGATGAGCGTGACCGCTGCGCATACGCGCGGTCGCCATTTATGGCGAAGTGGGAGGGAGGGAGGAGCAGCTGGGAGGCGGGAGCGCGGAGGGCACAGAACAGAAAGGGGGCATGGCCGCTAGTACGGCGGCGGGAAGCAGGGAGCGGGGCGGGCAGAGGGGGACAGATACAACAACAATGAGACTTCACAACAGCGTGCAGGGGACGTGACGATATACAGAAATGAAATAGCAGTTACAGAACAAAAAAAAAAAGGTTACATTCAGTTATCAGCAAAGCATACGCACGCAAAATGCGGCGGAAAGGCAGGGAACGGAGAGGCAGTCGCAGCGGGGTTGCGGGCAGCAGCGAGGCAAGGGGGCACACACACAGCTGGTGGCCGTGCGGTGCGAGGGTGTCCTGAGAGCAGGTCACACTCACCTGCGCTGCGCGGTCGCCATTTATGGCCAAGTGGGAGGGAGGGAGAAGCAGCTGGGAGCCGGGGAGGGCACAGAACAGAAAGGGGGCGTAGCCGCTAGGACGGCGGCGGGAAGCGGGGAGCGGGGCGGGCACAGGGGGACAGATACAACAACAATGAGCCTTCACAACAGCGTGCAGGGGACATGACGATAAACAGAAATGAAATAGCAGTTACAGAACGAAAAAAAAAGGTTAAATTCAGTTATCAGCAAAGCATACGCACGCAAAATGCGGCGGAAAGGCAGGGAACGGAGAGGCAGGGGCTGCGGGGCTGCGGGCAGCAGCGAGGCAAGGGGGCACACACACAGCTGGTGGCCGTGTGGCGCGGGGGTGTCCTGAGAGCAGGTCACACTCACCTGCACCGCACGGTCGCCATTTATGGCCAAGTGGGAGGGAGGGAGGAGCAGCTGGGAGGCGGGAGTGGGGAGGGCACAGAACAGAAAGGGGGCGTGGCCGCTAGGACGGCAGCGGGAAGCGGGGAGCAGGGCGGGCACAGTGGGACAGATACAACAACAATGAGCCTTCACAACAGCGTGCAGAGGACGTGACGATAAACAGAAATGAAATAGCAGTTACAGAACGAAAAAAAAAGGTTAAATTCAGTTATCAGCAAAGCATACACACGCAAAATGTGGCGGAAAGGCAGGGAACGGAGAGGCAGTCGCAGCGGGGCTGCGGGCAGGAGCGAGGCAAGGGGGCACACACACAGCTGGTGGCCGTGCGGTGCGGGGGTGTCCTGAGAGCAGGCCGATTGCAAGCTCAGTGCCACACCACCGCAGACTTATGTCTGTATCGACTAGTGCCTTCGATCTCCACTGCGGATAGCAGGGTTCACAACTTAAATTCAGCTTTGGATGTAAATTTGTCTTCAGTATCTGTGCTGAGAACTGCCTTCAATCTATTCTGCGGTCAGTAGAGTTGACAAGTAGATACCAGGAGCGCCAGCACTACAGAAAACATTGAATTCAGTCTTGATTTATTTAAAACAAAGACAATTGCACTATGTCCTCAGATTTTGTTAACTGTGACAAAAAAGAGTTTGCTGATATATGTGCTGACAACTGCCTTCAATCTACATTGCGAGGGCTCATGACTCAGGTGGAATGGCGATTGTACATGATGCATTCCAATAGCCAATAGACATTGTACTAGTGCGACCCGCCCGAACCACGGATCATCGCAGGATGAGCACACGCTGAGATATTAAGGTACCACTAACTCACTGTACCACAAGTCATCTCCACGTAGCCTTGTTAAAGCAGAATTCACTGGGCAAAAAACATTGCTCCCAGTGCGGCCTGCCTGGAGTACACATCATAGCAGGTTACGTACACGCTCATTCCCAAAGGTACTACTAACTCACTCCAACTATCTATCTGTGTCTGTGTATTTATTATGTTTGTAAAATGCTGCTCCTCCACCCTACCACATTATATTGTGCTATATATAGCGTATGCAACCAACTTACCTGTTACAATCAGTGTGGGCTATTCCTCTTTTTTTAAAATATATATATATATATATTTATGTAGCGCAAAATCAACCCAAAACTATACCAGCTATTTATATGAGCACCATATTTACAATACATTTTCAGGCAAGCGTAAATTACGTCATTACTCTACAATAACAGGATGTGCATGCAACTCCGAGACTCGAACACTGATTTTAAGCATCAAGTTTTAATGTAAACTTGAATGACCACATACGTACATCGTATACGTTTCTTCACTACCACTTGGAGTAATGAGTAAGTAATTTGCGCACTTGCTGCCTGCCTTGGATGTGGGAGCCATTTCTCAAGCTCCAACTCTGGACTTCTACTGCCACTCTATATAATGGGCTGGTGGAGAACCGCAGCCTCAAGGCCTGGCGGCGCAGGGTATGCCTGAAATCCCCGGGATTCACCTGCCTTGTCAGAAACAGAGACACGGACTCTTCGTCTGGCATAGAAGATGGTATTTATTAGCTGCAGCTAGTACAGTGGTCTTAGAAGTCATTGGTATAACGAGGTTCAAAAGAGACTGCCACTTAACTCCGTGGCGCACAGGTTTATATACGATACAATACAATGCAAAATGCAATCACACAAGAGCATGAGCCATAGGCAAACGTTATAAACAATGCTTTAAGTCCAGAGCAACTCAAGTTCCCGGTCATGTTTGTCACTCAACCCCTTAAGCAAATTACAAATGAATCCACACAATTCGATTTACAAGTAGAGGAAAGACAGCTGCATATTTTAAAAGGACAGTCGTGAAACAGGAGAATGCATGAGACATGTAGCGAAGGACAGCAGATAAGATAACTTAGAGGAAAGAATGGTGTGAACCAACAAAGAGTCCGGACGGGGATTAATCAGCTCAGACAGGAATTAGTGTACTAGGCCAGACCCTGACACTCGTTAGTAAACATAGACAAGGAAGCCACCTGACACGTAAATGCAGAAACGACAAAAACATCTTGTTCGCCGCGATGCCTGAGTGAGGGCAACACAAAATGGCGGTGACTACAAAATGGAGGCTGAGCACGAACAAATTCGTATTTTACAGAACCTCAACCCTCCTTTTGCCATTACTCAGGCAAAAACAAACAAACTCATGCTAATTTGAGTCGGAATCAGCATCGATGTTCATAAAATCCTCAAGCTGTTGCTGCACCATAATCCTAATATTCTCTGTCCTCTGAGTTGCAGGTTGTGGAACACATAAAGTAGCCAGTAGGCCACACACTGCAGGACCACATTGGACACACAGACAACAAGAGAATATGATGGCCAAAATTGCTCCAAGGAACATTAAGATCTTCCATCCCCAAGTTGACAATATTCCCCAAAACCATCCCATAAAAGAACAATCCCCTTCGTCCTGATGAATCGACTAGGAGATGGTATGCAATTTGAAAATGGCTTGGTATACTGCCGGAGCATCATCTGGAATATAAATGCAGCAGCTAGATCCGATCAATCTACAGACACCTCCTCGGTCTGCTTAGATCACATCAAGCGCAATCCGATTTTGCAACGTCATAAGACGGTCAGCCTGAAGCTCTGCTGTAATGTTACCTATCGCACCTGCAGTAACAATAATAGTGGTCTCCAGCACACAAACCAATTGCCTGATGTTTCTGCGTTGACCATCGGGCCCCAAAAGGGAAGGAATCCTTTAAGGAAGTCTCCTCCCTCTTGTTCTGCCGTGTCCTTGGCATCGAATATACCTCAGCTATATCTAACTCTGTGGTGGTCTGACGGAGCCGTATATGTAGGGGGAAGAAGGAAAGCTATATAACAGGTTCCAGAAAAGTTGGAAGGGAGCCATGTATAAGCTCTGCCGTTACAAACAAAATATGTTCCTTGAGACAGAACCAACGGAGGGAAATCAGGGGACGAGAAAATGTAGGCGTACAAACAACTCTGATTGATGTCAGCTTTCTTACTGTTGACTTGGAGACAAAAGTTACCTTGATGGGGTACAGTCCATACTGGAGAAGACTCACCCTTTCTAGTGTTGTCACCAAGGCTGGAAACATAGTGAGTAACATTCCATTCTTCATAAGCTCTTTTCTCGTCTAACAAATCTTGTTCTTCTCTACAATCTTAGCCATCACCACTATACCTTTAATCAAAGAGCTGTGGCTGAAATCCAATCCATTCCCAGAAGTCTTTACAGGGCTTCTAAGTCTGTTGTGGTATGCGGCCAAAAACATAGTCAAATAGGCCCAAGCTGAACATTCATATGAGAAAGGAAGAACCAAATATGGCATTCCTTTTGTGTATTGTGTGGCATAAGTCCGCACACCCAACAGTCAGTCATAATAATTGCCAACTGATGTACAATCCAACCTGTGCAGGCTAATAAAATACACAAAAACATAAAAACACACAAAGTTACGCCAAATTGACTATGCAATAATTTACAATACTTCGATCTCATTTCCTGCTTCCTATTTTCCCTACCTATGGTTGTTGTACCATCCATCTTTATCTAAAAAAAATGTCGCTCACAGCAATCTTCCTCAATCACTCAGCTACTTACTTCTGTATATCCTGAGGCACTAGCCACTTGCTAAAAGAACAAAAACCAGGTTACAGTCTGAGTCTCTTACTGTGACCCTGCGACGGAGACAGATGGCAAGTCTAATACTAAATATCACAAAAAGACAAAAAGACCCAATAAAAAATTAAAAAAAAATGTCTTTGAGTAATAAGGAAAAAGTGTTCAAAGTGTTCAGTTCCTTTGGTCAGCTCTCGGCCTCAGGTTGTAACGTGTTTTGCTCGGCACGGTCTGGTCCTTAAACAAAGTTTCTGGATTGGTAGTGTCTATTCGAATATGCGCAGGCACAGCGGCTTGAAGAATGTCGTCATCCACTTTCTCAGACTGAGTTCCATAAATTTGAGCATCACTGAAAGGCACAAAACAATGAATCACTGCAGAATCAGATTCCCTTACTTACACCACTGCGGATCCACTAGTCGAAGGGAAATGGCAATGGCACCTTTTTACAGTGCACGCCATGCACCCAATTCCTTTTTCCGACCACTTTCACAGCTGTGCGGGTGACGAGCAAACCTTGCATAGGCGCAGACCCACGAGGCTCCAAGTTCTTAGTCCGTTGAAAAATTTTGATGCAGACCCAGTCACCGGGCAAAATGGTGTGACCTGGGTCTGTGGAGGCCTCCGGCAAAGCACTTTGTACCTGTTGATGAATAATACTTAATTTAGTAGTCAAGTCATGCAAGTAGTCTGTTAACAGAGGATATGGTATATCCGAATATTTCTTGGGACGAGGGACACCCCAAACATTAGCTGGGCGTCCGAATACCACTTCAAATTGGCTAAGTCCCATACGAGCGTGCACAGTAGTTCTGGTTGACAAAAGAGCTAGGGGCAAGGCATCAGGCCAAGCAAGGCCCATACTGGCTTGAATCTTGGCTAGTTTAAGCTTGAGTGTACCATTATAACACTCAACCAAACCCGCTGACTGTGGATGGTTTGCAGCATGGAACGTCTGTCTAATACCGAGACCAGAACACACTTTTTGCATAATTTGACCCACAAATTCACTTCCATTGTCACTCCAGACAATTCGCGGCAAACCAAACCTGGGGAAGAACTCTTTAAGCAACACTTTAGCAGTTGACAGAGCAGTGTTATCTTTCAAGGGGTAGGCCTCTATCCAATGGGAAAACGCACATACCACCACCAGAACATACTTAAGGTTGTTGCATCGATCCATATGAATGTAATTGATCTGCAACACCTCAAAAGGATATGATGGGGGAGCAAAATGACCTGCCGGAGTTGGGGTACCCTTTCCTGGGGTATGCATTAGACAAACAATACAATGCTTAACCACATTCTCTGCACATTTCGGGATACCTTCATTCTGCCACGCAGGAGCCAAGAGCTTACATATGCCTTTCGCACTAATGTGAGCTGGACCATGAGCCATAGTCACAACCGGCAACACATAAGCGTCAGGTAATAACCATCGCTGATGTTCCGACAACTCCGTCCAACAACCTATCAAGTCTAACATTCCCGTACTTTCTTTCCACGTACTCAATTCCTTCTCAGTAGCCTCTCCCTGAATCGTTTTCACACTCTCAATCGTGTCTTCACACATTCCACTTTCCCTAACCCAGTTTGCAGGACCTGCCACATACATTCGGCTAGCGGTGTCTCTAGCTGTAGTTTTTGCTACCTCGTCTGCAAACGCATTTCCACGACCCACAACATCTGTGACTTTCCTATGTGCGCTGCACTTTATGATCGCTATCTGTGCAGGTAAGGTAAGTGACTCAAGAAGATCAGTCACTAACTGACCATGCTGGATCTTTGTCCCGTGAGAGGTAAAGAATCCTCTCTCCCTCCATAATTTACCAAAGCTATGTGCAACGCCAAAAGCATACTGACTATCTGTGAACACATTCACTCTCTTTCCCTTCGACAACACACACGTTCTAGTCAAGGCTATCAATTCAGCTGCTTGGGCAGAATTATGTCTGATACGTGCCGTCTCAACAATTGTGCATAAGGTGGTGACAGCATAGGCAGAAGTAGTCTCCCCATTTGGAAGCTTGAAACAAGAACCGTCCACCCATAGGATCCCATCCTGGTCCTGGAGCGGAGTGTCCTTTAAATCAATCCTACCCTTCGTTTCTTCTTCCGTTCGAAGAAAACAATGTTTTTCCTGAGCGTCTTTCTCATCTGGGAGTGGCAACAGTGTAGCTGGATTTATCGTGTTACATCTTTTGATATGTACATGACTCGCTAGAAGTGTCAGCTCGTATCCAGACAAACAAGCACTCGTAAGATGCTGTGTTCTTGTTCTGTTCAACAAAGTATCCACTGCATGTGGAACCATAACAATGAGTGTGTTATCCAACACTAATCCGGCAGACTTTCTAATAGAAATCGCCGCAGCTGCCGTAGCTCTGAGACAACTGGGCAAAGCTTTAGCTACTGGGTCTAGTGTAGTGGAGAAGTGTGGCTGACTGGTTAGAGAAGGCAGTCCTGGAAGCAGAGGTCAGCCTGGGACCAGGGTTCAATTCCCGGTGCCTACTCCATTCACAGGTTCACACTCTGCGACTCTGGGCAATAGCTTGCTTAATCTCCACAACGGCCCCTCGCGGCGGGATGCCTGGCTTTCACTTTGCGGATACCCTGCCGGGGTTATCTCACAGGGGAATACCAGGACGGGTTCCCTAAGCAAGCGCTTAGAAACCGCTCGGCGATTTGCGCTATATAAATTCCTGTACATATACATTAGTGTAGCGGAGAAATAGGCACATGGCCTCTGTTTATCTCCAAATTGCTGTGTCAAAACTGACAATGCGCAGCCCTCTCTCTCGTGAACGTACAGTGTAAAGGACTTGCTATAATCCGGGGTACCCAGCACTGGAGCAGAACACAGAGCAGTACGTAGCTCAAAAAAGCTTTTCTGACATTCGTCCATCCAAGGGAGCGGATGGGGCGTATCTTTCAACGTTAGTGCCAACAATGGTATAGCCAAAAGTGAAAAATTGGGAATCCATTGGAAGTGATACCCCAAAAGGCACGCACTTCTCTCTGTGTGGTAGGTACAGATAAGCTTATCCCAATTTACTCGCACCGCAGGCATCATTGTCTTCATCAATTCAATTATTCTGCCTGGTAGGGCCATAATCAGATCATCGGGTTTTGCACCACCCACTTGATTTGAATCGGCGGCCCTAATAGCAGCCCAATCACCACCTACTTCACCAACATGATTTTCCCTACGAATCCGTGCCCATAATGCTTATGGAACAACATTTTCAAATAACATATCAATATCGGCCAAATTCATAATACAGGCTTCAACTGTTTGAGACAATTCCTTATAATATCCAGCAAGATTTTTATGGGGGTCCGGAAGAGTTTGTTTAAGTGCCAATACTTCTGACCTTTTCCAGGGTTCGTGGACCCATATACGCTGGAAATGAGCTGGGACAAGAGGTGGACCAATCACCGCTTCTCTCCATACGGGAGGAACTTCACACATCGGATAATTCTTAATGCCTTGTTTATTAGCAGGATCAGCCTCGGAAAAAGACAGGGACAAAAACATGGCTCGAAACGCAACGAGTCTATTCACCGCATCTTCAACTCGTGGTCCTACAATAAAACCTTTATCAAAATCAGCTTGTAACTTCAATAGCTCTGAAGGAACTGTATCTAACTCATATCTTCCCAACCTTTAATAAGAGTTTGACACATGACATTAAAAACATATCTCTGCGTGGGCTCTACCCATTGATGGAAGGAACTCATAATGTCTTCTGTACTATATTCTAGTCCATTCTCAATCCATTTACAAGCGAGGGAACCCAAAACTACTTTCTCGTCCGTAAGAGGAAGTTGACAACGAGATTGTCATCTAGAGAAAGCTGGAGACAGATTCAAAGACCCAAGAAGAGGAGAAAAGAAATTCGAAACAGCATCTGCTATTCTCCTGTGTGAGGTAGGAGAATCCCTTAAGAGAATAGGAGGCATTACAGATGTAGAAGGCAACGGAGACTGAAACGTAGCCGACTGAGGAACAAGAGCGGGGGATTGTAGAGGAGGTGGGGGCTGAATTACAGGATGTAAAGACGGAGCAGAGGCAGGCAAAGGAGCATTAGTAGCTGAGCCGGTTGCTGAACAATCGGCAAAGAAATTTATTTAATATTTATTTTGAAAATAAATGAACAATGTGAACTTGAGTGGAAATTATTATGAATACATTCAATAAATAAATACAATAAATAAATACAGTGTCACAATGCATTGTGTCAAGTGCTTTATTTAAGCTTTGCAGGAATATGGTCCCTTTCATTGTCATGACACACAAAGCCAGACAAGAATGAACAGTGCAACTCAAGTGCATTATAGAATGGTACTAAGCATGTCATTTCATGATTGGGTATTAGGATGGCATATAAAGTGATTCCTGAACCTTCTTACTTTTCCTCTTAAAGGGTTAATACAGTCTTTCCATGAGGATTTGAATATTTATAAGGAGAAAGTAGGAGGTAAAGAACAGAGGTAGGAGGATACATCTCAAGATGCAAGAATGGATTGAAAGGGTGGTCCAAGGTCTGCATGTACAATGGTCAGTGGAGGCGTTTTGATGACGGATACACTCAAGGTGGTGTATAATACACAATATCTGGTGGCGGTTCCACCACACACACAGACTGGGCTAGGGCAGATGAAATCATACATTGTATGTGCTTGGACTATGAGGAGAATACACTGGAGGAAGACCAGGTCAAGTGCAGAGAGTTAATAAATAAGGCATAGCAAAGGAGGTGGCAACAAGGGGCAGGAGGGTCCATGAGTGGTGGAGGCGGGATTGCTTAATCTGTGTCCTACCTACTGTGTTGCAAGCTTCAGACACTGACGACCACAGACCCTAACTTTGTCTCACCCCATTACGTTGTCAATTAGGGAGGAGGCAGGGAAATGGAAAGGAATAAGGTACATGTCTGCAGATGTACTGGTATGTTCAGGACACCGAATCAAGAACTAAGAAACCAAGATCAGAAATAAAAGACGATACACGAAAAGCTGCACAAATAGGACGGCGGATCATGTACACAAACTGGTAAGTCAGCAAAAGAACAACAAGGTGAAGAACACTGCAACAAACGGACGCTACACTGTGGAACTGATTGACATAAGAGAAAGAAGAATACAGTAAAAAAAAGCCAGGTTAAAATACAGAAAAGAGAAAAAATATATCATATATGATGACAAAGACACGGAGGTAACACTCTGTTGTTCAACACAGAAAAGATCGTACAGAAATTACATGTTAGAATGTTTAAGGAGCTGCAAAGGGGGTAGACAAATAAATAGGCCTATATAATCTCCCTTCTGATTTAGGGGTTACACAAAACTACGGGAAACACAAATACTATCTGTTATGTTATGTTATTATAATCTTGTAGAGCGCTATCTCACCCAGGGGTATCTAAGCGCTGTCAGCGGATACACAGCATCAGTGGGTACAAATGCCAGATCACAGAGGTCCCCACGCCTCCCCAAAGAGCACCGTCTTCAGCCTTTTCCTAAACAACAGTAGGTTTGTTTCCTTCCTGAGTTCCACAGGCAGGAGGTTCCATGCCAGGGGGACAGTGCTAGAGAAAGCTCTGCCTCCCTTGGTTGTGAGGTTATACCGAGGACAAAGTAGGTTACATGCCTCAGCCGACCGGAGGGACCTAGTGGGTAGGTACCTAGAGAGCCGATCTTTGATGTATTTAGGGGCTGAGCCATAGATTGCTTTGTGTGCAATGCAAAGGCTTTTAAATTTAATTCTTTGGGCGATGGGCAGCCAGTGTAAGCTGCAGAGTAGGGGCGTAGCTCGAGTGTGCCTAGGTTTATTAAAGATGAGCCTGGCCGCATCGTTCATTACGACCTGTAGTCGGGTCAGAAGGTTGTTTGGGAGGCCATAGTATAGGGAATTACCATAGTCCAGCCGTGCCAGAATTAAGGCGGAGACCGCCAGCCTCATTGTAGAGAAAGACAGCAATGAGGAGAGTTTCCACAGCTGGCGAATCAGACTCACACAGTGCTCCATATCAGTGCCAGCCAGGCCTGTATAAGCTCTCTCTTCCAAATAGGAAAGCTGTTTGCAATGACAGGGTGGGAGCCGCAAGGCTCCCACCCTGTCATTTCAAACGACAGTGTCCCGGGGGTGTTCACCCCGTGACACTACAAGAGCTGGCCCTGGGGGGTGGCGCTCCCCACGGCCATCTTGGGCTCCAGGAGGAGGACCACGCGGCCCCCCTCCAACACTTTCAAGAAGCCCCGGGGGTGGCGTCACCGAGGTTGCGGGGCCTCAGAACCCCCCTCAATTAATATTTTAAATACCCGGGGGTGGTGATCCCCGAAGCTGAAAGTGCCTCAGAGACCCCCATCAATTAATGTTTTAAAGCCCTGAGAGGTGGTGGTCCCTGGTTGGGGGGGCCTAAGAGCCCCCCCACACATATACATTTACATTTACTGCAAGCGGACCGTGAGCCCCCGCACAAGTATTTAAAAAAAAACCAGGGGTGGCAATCCCCGGGGCTAGGGGGCCCCCATTAAAATAAAATACATTGTCCCCGAGACTTGGCCCCCCCTGGGGCTAAATAGCACTAAAGCGCGGTTCAGGTTTTCCTTTTTTTTTCAACGCGATACGCGTATCCTGCGCGCAACCCACGATTTTTTAAAAACATTTTTATGGGGCCTTGGGGGTCCTTGTGAGACACCCTGAGGAGGCCTAGGGGGTCAGGGTGTTTCTACCCTGCCTTTTTTGCATCTTTTGCGCACTTGTTTTTCAGTTTTCTTGCGCCTCGGTTCTACTGAGACACAAGATGACTACCAACACTTCCTAGTTTGGAGTGTTGACAGACAGTTGACAGCCAATTAGCATGCAGCTCGTGCTCGTAAGGGTACGCGTATGATCTTCTGATGGTACTTCGTCCATAGATATATCTATGATTTTACTTTTGATTTTCTCAGGAACTACTGCACGGATTTACACCATTTAAAAAAAAAAAAAATCATCTGCAAACCAAACTCTACCTTTCTGCCTAATTTGGTGTAATTCTGTTCAACAGTTCAGGCTAAAGATCCCTATCAATAAGTGCATGAGGGAAACACATTTTGGAATCCACCTTTTTTCTTGGCCCACTCTTGACGAATCAGCACTAAAGCGGGCTTCAGTTTTTTTTTCCAACGCGATACGCATATTCTACGCGCATCACGCGATTTAAAAAAAAAATAAAAATTTGTGGGCCTTGGGGGTCCTTGTCAGATGCCCTTAGGAGGCGTAGGGGGTCAGGTTGTTTCTACCCTGCCCCCTTTGCGTCTTTTGCGCACTTGTTTTTCAGTTTTCCTGTGCCTCGGTCCTACCGACACACAAGATTGCTACCAACACTTCCTGGTTTGGAGTTTTGATAAACAGTTACCAGCCAATTAGCATGCATCTCATGCTCGTGGTTGTATGGGTACGCGTATTATTCTCGTACGGTACTTCGTTAATAGATATATCTATGATTTTACTTTTGATTTTCTCAGGAACTATTGCACGGATTTACACCATTTAACATGTCACTGACCATTTCAGGAATGATGTAATATGTGACATCATCAGCAGTGGATTGCGGGCACACAAATTATTGTGAGTACAACTAACTATAACAGGGGAATTTCAATGGTTTTGTATGAGTAAAATGTCCAGCTAACTATAACTGGTGTGAAACCTATGGTTTTTTCAGTGAATTTCAAAGGTTTTTTTAAATGCTAATTCCTAACTATAACGTGTGTGAAACCTATGGTTTTTAAGTGAATTTCAAAGGTTTTTTAAATGCTAATTTTAAAATGTATCAATTATTATTTTATTTGTTATCATACAAATATTCTATATTTTTTACAATATTTAAATTTTAATTTTGATTTATGTATTGTTATTTCCAAATTTTTTATTTTTTTAATAATTCTGGCCTTTTTTTTGTGTTTTAAAGGTGCGCGCACGGTGTTCGCATGCATGCGCGCACGGTGCATGCACTCCGCGAACATTTGTTCATTTCAAAACTCATTTCTGTAAATGTAATGTACATAATAACCCAAGACATTCTGTGACATAACTATAAAAATAGTATTTTTGACTTTTAAGAACCGTATAATAGCTTTAAAAGCATTTACGAAAATCGAATAAAACATCATTCATATGCGACTCGCGCCGCCCCAGTCGTGCTCTGTGCGCGCACCCTGCGCGCATGTAAAGTCATGTGACTTGAAAACAACACTTCTGATTGGTTCATAGTAGTTTCTTTTCCAAATCTTCAAAAACCCCACCCACTTCCCTCATAATCTGTTTCACTTTCCTGGGAGAAGCATCTATTGATATTTCTTTGTGCTTTACAGCATTGGGAAATGGCAGAACAGCAGCAGCCACAGCAATCTTCTTCAGACTCTGATGTGGAGTTTCTTGTAGAACAGCCTCCAAAAAAGAAAACTAAAGAGTCTTTTGTGTTGAAGATTTTCACTTATCCGGAAGGCCAAAAGAAGGTAAATGCCTCCAAGGTGACATGTAAAATATGTGACACCACCCTTTCATGAGCTGATGCCTCAAAACATTACTCCTTTAGCATAGCGAGTATGACTTGTCATCTGAAAAAAACGACATCCAAACAATTACGCTTGGGCATCCACACAACACCTCAGGGACAATCCTCCAGCTGCTGTCCCCAGCACCTCTTCTTCAGCACCGGGCGCATCTCCATCTTCAGCTGGTCCAGATATCCGGCCGGATTTTGCAGACTTAAACATACATTGCAACTATTGCAACAAACTTTTATGCTATGGAGAGCAAAGTATTGATTTAATTGTGCAAAGGAAGAGGCAGCACAGATGCTCCCGCCATTAATTTTTTTCTTTTATTATTTTTGTTCCTGTTCCTGTTGAGCAGTTTTTGGTTGCCTGTTCATTTTTTTGTTACAGAAAATCCCCCCAAAATTTAAAATTGTTAAAAAAAATGTAAAACAAAAAAGACATAAAAAACAGTTCTTCTAAGAACTAACTTCACTTCTCCAAGAAGAGCTATATTTCTTATATACTGTGTCATACTTTTTTGAATGAATGTGTAGTGTATAAATGAATGACTGAAATGACTAAGTGAAGGGGAGGAAGGGACTGAGGTAATGAGTGAGGAAAGGGGAGTATGGTGATTGAGGGAAGGGGAGTCAAAGAGTGACTGAAAGAAGGGGACTAAGGGTAGGGGAGTGAAGTAAGCAGAGTGAAAGAGTAAGGGAAGGGCAGTAAGGAAAGGAGAGTGAGGGAGGGGGAGTGAGAGAAGGAGAGCAGGGGACAGAGACAGGGAAGGGGAGTAAGGGACTGAGAGGGGGAAGTAGAGCAGGGTAAGGGGAGTAAAGTTAAGGAAAGTAGGTTGACGGTAAAGGAAGGGGTATGAGGATGAGAAAAGGGGGGTAAGGGTAAGTGAGGGAATGGGAGTGAGGGAGAGAGAATGGGAGTGAGGGAATAGAGGAAGTTAGGGAAGGGGTGTGAGGGAATAAGGAATGGAGTGAGGGAAGGAGAGCGAGGGGGAGTGAGGAAAAGAGAGTGGGAAAGGGAAGGGTTGTGAGATTCAGACAGGAGGAAGTGGAGTGGGGAAGGGGGAGTGACGGTGAGTGAAGGGCAGTGACAGTTAGAGAAGGGGTATGAGGGTGAGGGAAGGGGAATGAGGGAGAAGGAAGAAAATTAAGAGAGAGGGAAAGTGAGTGAAGGAGAGAGGAGGAGTGGTAGAAAGAGAGAAGAAAGGAGATTAAGGGTAGGGGAGAGAGAGGGAGAGAGGGAGAGAGAGGGAGAGCAAGGGACTGAGAGGGAGTGAGGCAGTTGGAGACAGGGAGAGAAACATGGAGGGAAAAAAGTGAGGGAGGGAGTGAACAAAATGGAATAAGTGAGATGGAGTGAGAGAGTGAGAAAAGAGGAGTGAAGGAAGGGGAGTGAGGGAAAAGTAGTGAGGGTGAGTGAAAGGCAGTAACAGTGAGAGAAGGGGTATGAGGGTGACAAAAGAGGAATGAGAGAGAAGGAAGGAGATTAAGAGAGAGGAAAGGGGACTAAGGGATAAAGTAGGTGTGAAGGAAACAGTAAGGGAAAGAGAGGAATGGTGAGGGAGAGAGAGGGAGAGAGTGACAGAGAAAGAGAGGGAGAGCGAGGGACTGAGAGCGAGTGAGGCGGTTAGACTGAGTGAGATAGAGGGAGATAGAGGGAGAGAGTGAGAGAGAAATGGAGTGAAAGGGAGTGAGGGAGTAAAGGAATGGGAGTAAGCAAAAGGGAGTGAGGGAAGGGGACTGACGGGTGGAGTGAGGGAGAGAGTGAGGGGGGATGACAGAATGGGAGCAGGAGAAAGGGAATGGGAGTGAGGCACAGAGAGGAGAACATGAAGTGGGGGAAGAGGAGTGAGATTGAGTGAAGGGCAGTGACAGTGAGGGAAGGGATATGAGGGTGAGGGAAGGGGAGTGAGGGAAAAAGAAGCATATTAAGAGAGAGGAAAAAGAAGTGAGTGAGAGAAAAGGATTTATTGAAAGAGAGAGGAAAGAAAAGGAAGAGTGGTGGAGAGAGAGGGAGACAGTGAGAGAGAGAAAGAGAGGGAGAGGGAGGGACTGTGAGGGAGTGAGGCAGTTATAGTCACTGAAACAGAGGAAGAGACTTAGAGACGGATGGAGGAAAGGGGAGTGAGGGAGGGAATAAAGGAAGGGGAGTGAGCAAAAGGGATTGAGGGAGTGAGAGAAGGGGAGTGAGTGAAGGTGAGTGAGGGATGGTGTGAAGGTAAGAGAGTGAGGGGGAAGTGAGAGGAAGGATAGAGCAAGACAAGGGTAGTGATGGAGGAAGAAAGGAAAGAGAAGTGAGGGACAGAGAAGGGAAAGAGGGAGCAGGAGAAGGTGAGTAAGGGTGAGGGAAGGGTACTGATGGTGAGAGAAGGAGTGTAAATGTGAATGAAGGGGAGTAAGAAGAGTGAGGGAAGGGGAGTAAGAGGAGTAAAGGAAGGGGAGTAAGGGAGAGAGTGAAGAAAGGGAAAGAGGGAAAGAGAGGTAAGAGAGTGATGAAAAAGTATTTTTTGTTTGTCATACTTACCTTATAAGTAATGACAAGTTACTAATATATTTTTTATAAATATAGCATATGTGGAAGAGAAGAAAAATGTGAGTTATAATATATATTTCACAATACAAAATAATTTGTACAATATGTTATGTATCTTATTTTGTTGTTCTCAGAATATATTGAATTTCACTAAAAACAGTGAGTTCAATTGTACTCATCATATACCAGCGGGCAAAAAAAAAAGACAATCAATAGGATTGTCTTTAAAAAACCCATTCAACATTTTCATTAATAATGTAAAAATTAGAAAAAAACATATCTTAAATGTTTTTTCGAACAGCAATTTCTTATGTAAATATAGGACATCTCCAACAATCACAAAGTAACAAAACATTATTACTTCTCTTTATACACTCTAAATAAAGTTATGTACAAACATATGCTAACAACATTTACCCAAAATAGTCATTTTTTGTTTCAGATACTTTTCCTCATGGCCAAATAGTATGTGTAAAATCCTTAGTTTGGAAGTTACTTAATAGTACTCTTAAGCGTCCGTTTTCCAACCTTCTGAATCAAAAGCACCAACATCTTTTGTACCATCTAACAATGGTTATACCATCACCCGATGCTATTTATCATGTACATATAACCTTAAACAACTAGCATGCTATCAGAATCTCAACATCATCTGGTATGCCAATGACACTCTGCTCATCCTTTATCTTAGCAAGGATCTGTATACCATTGAAAGAAACCTCTACAAGGTAAGAAAAAATGTCACCAACATCTACAACAACTACAACAAATCTAAAACACCTCTGCCTCACTGATGATCAACATCTCCCGTGATAGCCACATCACCCACTATCTGATACACTTACACTACCTCTACGTCAACTACAAGAATGTTTTGAATTTGATCACCCTCACTCTCAAAGTACTTTTCAACACCAGACTACACTTTCTTAACAGCAGTAATTTTTCCAGGCCAATTATTTTCCCTAAAATTTGGGTTGTAAAAACACTAGGTAAGAATTTGGTAAGTCATAAGGCAAACGTTGTTTAAAAATCAATTGAGTATCATTACAATAAGTCCAGCCTATTGTACATTATAGATAAGCTGTGTAATGTCCTGATGTTGTAGAAGGACCATCATGGAAAATAATTGCTACAGTTACAAACGTTCTTCCTGATATTGATAGTTGAGAAGCCTCAAATGTATTTATTTAAGTTGTCAGTTTTCTTCCATCAGGTCTGCATCGTTGCAGCATTAAAATTACATACTGTCCATATATTTGTATAAATAATGTTGATAACAATTGTGAGTTACATTGGGTACAGACCATGTTTTGTTTTGCTTCTCTAACTAGATTATTAAAAGACACTGATTTGCAGTCTGGTAAAGTCAAATATATAAATCTTTCAGTGTCTATTTTAGTACTACTTGAAAACTTACAATTGTCATAGTCATGTTGCCATTCATAAGAAAGGCCAAAAAGATTTTCAATATCTATACCTTCATCTTGTAATACAACAAGCATATACATTAGAAATTCTTGACAATTTGCTGAATAGTCTCTGAAAATTGATTTAAACCAGAACATATGTCTAAAACATTTCAAATATCAGAAACACCTTCTATTTTAGTTTTATCACTACTACATTTCTCAAACACAGAATTCAACAAACAACAAAATCTTTTGACCCGATTTTCAACAATTTGTTGTTGTAAAGTTTCAAGAAACAAAATAACATTAACCACTACATTAGCATAGCAGTTGACACCAGAACTGTTTTCAAACTGAAACCGAACAACCTCTTCAATAGTTTCCTTTTTCTTTTTGCTTACTATCACTGGTTCATCTAGTTTTTTTCTTTTCTCTACAACCTCGCTACAATTTTTCTCATATCTTCTTTTTCGACCTACCACTGGCTTTTCAAATACTGGATATTGAGGTAATTTGGGAGTATGTTCTCTTCTTAACCTATTATACTCTTTTATACAATTTACATCTGCACTAATCTTTGTCTCATCAAAATCATACAAATATAATCCAGATAAAGTTCTGACTCGAGATAAAGCAACATATGCCATACCCTCTTTAAACACAGTACGTCCAATATTCACCAAAGCACTATCTACACTTAAACCTTGAGATTTATGAACAGTCACCGCATATGCCAAACAAGCAGGAAACTGTTTTCGGCAGACATATAAATCTTTTACAAGCAAAAATCGAGCTGAACAACGACTCAATTGTTGTACTTCTTCAATTTCATCAAATTTGATTTTCAAAAATTCAATGTCATCTCTAGTTGGGTAATTAAGAAAATCAACAACATTACCCATTGCTCCATTTACTAAACCTCTTTCCACATGTAAATTATGTAGTAAAATTATCCGGCAATTTATACATGCATATATATTCTTTTCTAAACCAGCAGTTTTAGATATTGATTTCTCTAAAGAATCCAATTTTGACTTCAACTTTTCTGACAAAATAATAGTAGCTCCTTCATGCTCTATTCTAGCAATAGCTTCCAATTTTAGAATTTCTTCATTTTCTAACTTTAACATTTTTTCATTGAATATTGAACATTCTTGCAGAGTTGGCAGCAAGCATATCACTGATTTCTTTTCTGCAAATTTTTCTATATATATTCTCTGGAACAATATTTTTGTTTGGAAACAAATTTGAAAGTAATCATGCCTGTAAAGCTTCTTTGCCATGTTCACTCACTTTTCCACTTCTTATATCTTCAAGAATACTTTTATAATCAGCATCCTTTGCCTGTCGCATATTTGTAAGGAGTTCTGTATATTCGAAATATGACCAAATATTAACATTTCCAATGCTTCCCAGGCACTTTCTGGTGTCTTCATGTGTAACTGTTTTAAAAACTGGTTGTCCTTTCACAGGAGTTAGTTGTAGTAGATCTCCAAAAACTATGAAGTGTTTGCCTCCAAATAACACATCATACTCTGTTTTAAGGATTTGTTGCAGTCTTAAATGCACAAAGGCAAGCATTAAATTCGATACCATGCTTACCTCATCAATAATGAGAAGTTTCATTTTTTTCAAGACTCTAGAAATTTCACAACAAGCTTCTCCAGATAGCTTGTGGTATTCTAATTTATTTTCATGCTCTACTGGCAGCATCAATAAACGATGTAAAGTAATCTCTTTAATGTTATGTGCTGCCAAGCCAGTTGGTGCAGTAAGAACACAAGAGAGTGATGACTCAGTTCTTTTCTGTAGATAAGTCGAAATTCCTTTAATTAGAAAAGTTTTTCTAGTTCTTGCTTCTCCACTCACATACAGTCGGACAGGTTTAAATGACGTACATGAGCACTCTTTTTTCTCATGATATAAACCATGCTCAATCTGCTCTGTCACTTGATCATATATTTGTTTTTGCTCAACATTTAGTTGTTTTTCCAATTCTTCTAAGTTTATTACATCCTCTTGAGCTTGTTGCATTGCTCTCACCACCTCATCCATGGCAGTTGCTGCTTCATTTTGGATAATTGGTTCTCCTAGTGGATCCTGACTCAACGAAGCAGAACTTTGACTGTCTTGAGAACTGTCTCTAGCAATCTCTGCTGCAATTGTAGCTTCTTGCTGTATTTCGTCGTTCAACAATTTCAGATAATTTGTAAAAACAGGACATTCTATAGTATTTTCAGTTGTGTTGAATGAATCTTCATAACTGTGAAAATCTCCAAGTAGTTTCAGTTCTGTACGCCATGGCTTAAAGAGTTGCAAAAGAGCTAAATAGTAAAATTCTCTTTTGTCAGGAGTTTCGCAACTCAGTTTTCAGTGATTAATCAAATGTCCTTTTCTTTGTTTCACTAAACATCCTTCAGATCCAATCACAGCATATACTCCTTTATTGATATCTTCCGTAATGTTCCTCTTAAAACTATAGCTTTGCAGTACTTCATAGAGACAAACGTTCTTTAGATGATTACTTCTATTTGGATAGTATGTATCCAACATATTTGTCTTCAAAATATCTGTACTGTCTGGTTCTCTCTCTGCTAAATACTCAATTTCCTGTACAGATTTCAAAACTCGGTTTCGTGTTCTTGCAAGACCTAAACTCACACAAATGATTGTTCTAGATTTGGAGTATAGATTTGCAGATAATAAGCGATCTGAACATTCATATGCTCCGATTTCTCGATGAGACAACATCTTCAAACTGTAGCTGTAGAATTTCTGACTTAGGCTCTTTTCATGAGAAATTTCTTCCCACATTTCCTTTAGTTCCGTCTTTTCAGATTTAGTTATGTAAGACGTTACATATCGAGCCACAGCAATGGAGTTGTCTGCAACATATTGCATATCCATGTTAGCATTCCACATGGACAACAGACTGGGTATAGTCATTTATGTATTTTGACTCTTCATTTCTTCTTAAGTTGTAGGTATTTTTCTGTGATTTTCTTGTGACAGTATGTCGCAAAGATGACATAAAATTGTTCACTCTTCCTTTTGATATTACTGGACGTGGAAATCCGAAACGACATTTTGTGACGAACTTATCCTTAGATTTGTACTTTCGATGACAGTATTTTCCACAACAATGGGTTTGAAACCGTAAGACTTGTTGTCTTAAATTCTTTTGTTCTGTACTTTTTTGTTTGTACAGCACATGTAGAATATTGTTCAATAAAACTCATCACTGTATCATCTGAATCTGTTCCAAATTTGGGGGCATCTTTGATCCATAGCAGCATATGTATGTCAGGAGCACCTCTTGCTTGATACTTCTTTCTCCAAAAGAAATCCAGAACCTCTCCAAGAGGAGGATTTTTTTGTTTGTGATAAAAAGTTATCATAGCTTCAAAACTATGATTGAAATACCTGCATACATTAACTGGATCCAAAGAGCACAGTTCTCCAGGTGTCTTGTATTCTATATTTTCTATGTTTGCATTTGCCTCTCGAAGAAATAAAAGTAAATCTTCCCAAGCATACTCAGCACAGCTTAGAGTAAGGAACCATATAGGAGTTCCTAAGTTTCCTAGCATACATTTCAATTCCCCAATACGACGGTACAAATACGCATTTGTACCACACTGACATGCCATGAGATTAATTAGCTGAGATTCCAAAACAGTATCTTTCTGTTGGACTTTATCCATAAAGTCCTTTGCAGAAACATTTTGCAGATGTACTCCACTTTTTAGTATATGGTTTACTGCACAAGAAAGTCCAGACAAGTCACTCTCAAACAGAAGATGAAACAAATATAGAATTCATTGGCGAAACCTTGGATCTTCTGCATATAATCTTGATGTCCGGTATTCAGATGCAGGAATCTGCACAGGTCGGTCATCATATCGTCCACCTTTGCCTGTTGGAAATAACTGAGGGAAACAATGAGCTTCCAAGCTTTCTTCCCATATGCTAATAGGACTTCCTTTTGCTTCTTTCATTTGGAATAACTCAATAGTATTCCCCATCACTTCTTTAGAGTGAAGTGGATGCACACTATAATTTTCATAAATTTCTTCAGTGCTGGACACATCCACTTTTTCAATTTGTCCAGTTGACAAATCACTGTCTTCTTCTACAGTTGTTTCCTCTTCTCCTACATATACATTTTTATAGTATTGATTATTTTTTACCAAATATAACGTTGCCTTTTTCACTTTCCTAACATCCACTAATTCTTGCCAGATTTTCTCACTCTTCGTAGGAACGCCATTAACTAGGATAACTAGAGGTTCCTCTTCCACATTTTCTACACCAATTGTTTCAATATGTTTCTTTAAATCTAGAGGCAAATATACAACTCTTCCCTTTAATCCATTCTGTAAATCTGAAGGAGGCAATTTCCCTGTCTTAGGCTCCATACGAACAATAGCCCGAAATGGATGCACACGTTGAATAAGAATAGACTCATAAGTAATTGAATCCATCAGTTCAGAAGGAATATTTACCAACTCAAGATTATTATGTACAGCTCTAGCAGGCATTTTGTTTTTATTTAATTTATTATAACAATATTTACAAATACATTGATCAGAATCCAAATCAAAACAATTCTCTACCAACAAATAAGTTGCAACTTCCTTCCACTGATTATTATTCTCCTTTTAACTTTTTAAATATAGATCAACTAACCTGGTCTGATTTTTATAATGAATTCGTCTACAACAAATACAAGAAAAGTGTGGCCCTTCACCTGAAATGACCTTAAACCTTGTAATTTCTTGCTCAAAATGTTCTGTACTAAAATTCTGTACATTTTCTTCCACATTTCCTTCTATTAATGTATCAGTTTCTGCACTGTCTTCTTCAGGACCAAAGTAACTAACCTCAATTTCTTCACAAATGTTGATTACATCTAATACAGATCCGTGCAAAAGAGCACTGTTTAACTGTTTTAGCTTAAGTGCTGGACTTTTTGCATAATACAACCTTCTCACTAATTTCCTCACTTGAGTATGATGCACTGCTAACATCCTAAAATGGTGTAAACACTCTTACATACTTTTTTAGAAAGACAAGCCAGAGAATGACCGTGCAAACCTGTTTTTTCTCTCACTCTGCAAGCGTCTAATACTTGCAACATCTTAATCTTTTGTTTAACACTTTTCTTAGTATACTTACCTAAGAAATTGCGAAGAAAATCAATTGAATCCTGTCGTACACTACAAATACTACTACAAATCCAAGTGTACACTGGACCCTTAGGACGTCTCCCTAAAAACTTCATCAGCTAACACCTCTTCTGCATTTCTAGGGACAATTTTCTCTTTTTCAATCATGCAACCATTCTTAACCTCCTAAGCTGGACCACTGGTATCAACTGCATGCAACAATTCATTACTCTGAAGGTAACTCTCTTCATAAAAAAACGGCTCACAACTTGAACTATGTTTCCATTCTCCAGAAAAAACATTACAACAATTAGTTCTATTATTTAGTCTTTTCCACTTACTTTTGGCCTTCATAACACTGATTGACTTATCTAGTGTTCGAATTCTATTGATTACTAAAATAAACAACTTCTTTTTTAATTCAAAAGCCTTCTCAACTATTGTTTCAATATGTTTCTTTTTCTTATAAAAATCTGTTTTTCTTTTACAATTCTTTATATTTTTTAATAAATTTAAAACAACTCTGTTATAAAACATTCGCTTGCGAATTTCAAAGAACTGATTTTTTCGACTTTTACTATACACAATTTCTTTACCACATAGTTTTCCATCATTTTTCTTTTTTGTCTGGTTTGTCTTTGTAGTTACAGATAAAAAAAATCCAGATTCTCCACACTTTTTTTAGTTTGTGTTATTTTCCTTAAAAAATCCTTTGTTGTCTTACCAGGAGCTTTCTTATTTTTTTCCACACATTGTTGTTTAGATAAATCTAGTACTTGTTTTTTCTTGGAAAAGTAAGCCTGTTTATTTGTTTTTCTTTTCTCACTCGTTGAAGGCATGATGGTTTTTCTTTCTGTAGATAATTAAAATCTATTGTGAAGAAAAAAACTTTCTTTTTTTTTTACAATTATAGACAACTACTAGCATACTACATAGCAATTAGAAACACTATATGTTGTACAGTCTGGTTCACTCCATGAGTAAGTTTAAGGTACAGAGGCAGTGTTCGGGTAGTGTAGGAGATCATGCAAAGAGTGCTGTTTCAGCGTTTAGGGCAGTGCAGTGGTGTTAAAACATTATAGGGGCATTCACTGAGAATGGTGTTTCAGGGTTTAGAGCAGTGCAGTAGTGTTGAAAGAGTTTAGCAGGTTTTGCTAGGGATGGTGTTTCAGGGTTTAGGGCAATACAGTGGTGTTAGGGCAGTGTGGGGGGTCATGGTGGGACTGGTATGTCTGAGTTTAGAGCAGTGTAGTTATGTTTGGGCAGTGTATGGTATCATGCAGGGGCTAGGAATATAAAGCACTGCATGTCTTAAAGCCTAACTCACTCCATGAGTACAGGTATTCCCATGTCTGCAAAAACATGCACCGAGCAATTGATTCTGTCACAATATTCCCAAAAACACACTGACTCACATTCTGATTCGATAAATGAAATACCCTCAAAAACTCAATGTTGTTCGAATAAACGGTATATATGTTTCATCCGCCCCACATTGAAGTTATGGCAGTTATCATAGTGTGTTCCAATACGTGCTCTTTGCCCGCCTCATCCAGAGGCACCTCTGGTTATAGAATGCAGTGTCCAGAGATTAAGGGTTTACCCTACAAAAAAGTGTGAACAAAACAAGAACGAAGATTCTTTAAAAATTATAAAGGAGAAAGTCACCCTTGTGCTTTAATGTGAGGTGAGATTCTACTTACGTAAAAATAGACTGATACTACAAAAAGGTCGAGTTACTGGATCTTTTAGTATTTATAAAAAGGGCTTGTCGACATGTTTCAGCTCCTTTTGGCCCTACAGGGTCTATGGAGCTTTAGTCAGGACTAACACACAAAAATGAACACACAAAAATTAGTTACTCACACGATTAGTGTAGTATTTTTGAGTTTACACTTTTTGGTACTCTGTTATTTTTACTCTCCGCAATCTGTTTAGGGAAAGGCGTATTCTCCATCGAAATTCACCGAAAAAACCATAAGTTTCACACATGTTATAGTTAGCTGGACATTTTGCTCATACAAAACCTTTGAAATTCCCACGTTATAGTTAGTTCAGCTAACTATAACTGGCGCACTGCTGATGACGTCACATATTACATCACTCATGACATGGTCAGTGACATCACTCATGACATCACTGATAACATCTCAGATGACATCCCTGATGACATCACTGAAGACATCATCCAGTGAATGTGTGTCTTTCGGAAAAAATACATATTTTTATATATGTATAACTAAAGGTTGATGGAAGAATAAATGGGTAAATAAGTGTCTAACTGATTTTTTTGTTATAAAATTGATTGTATAACTGACTTATTAAGTATATCTTAGTAAATACATGTATTAGTGAGTAATGTTTAAATATGTAAATATCTGTATCAGTGTCTCAATTTGTGTATAAGTGTCTGCATGGGTTGATAAGTACCTACATGAGTGTGTATATGGGTTAATAGTTGGTTTTTTGAGTATCAGAATTAGTGTCTGTATGTTTTGGTGGGGGTATTACTTAGCGCACAGATGTATGAATGACTGACTCACTGTTTGCATGTGTTTTGAAGACAGCATGTGCGCAGGACTGTGGGGGTGGATGATTGTGTGTATCGGTGTGTTAGTGAGTGAATGACTGCCTCAATACTGTCTTTATGAGTAAGTACATATGTTTTAAACTAGTATATGTGAGTATTGATGTATATAAGTAAGGATATATGACAGTGACAGATTGGAAGAGTTCCTGTATAAATAAGTATGTGTTTCTAAAAATGATTGTTTAAGAGAGTAAGTATGTGTACGTTTCTGTAGAAATAAGTGTAGTGGTGTGTCTAGAGCTGTATATGCAAGTAAATGGATGTTTGATAGTTTATTTGCATGTGTGAGTATATGTATGAATAACTCTATGTATAAGTGTAGGTGTGTAACAGGATGTATAGGTGTATGAGTACATATTATGAGGGAGTACATGTATGAGTGACTATATAGAACTATTGGTGAATGAGTGGATAGGTTGTTCTAACTGGTATTGGTATCTCCATTTTTTAGAAAATTCTAGGTTCTATTTTTGAATGTGTATATCAAAGGTTGTATTAGGGTGAGAGGAGGTCTGCCACTCTTTCACAAGGAAGATGTCATCAGTGATGTCATTTGAGGTGTCATCAGTGATGTCTTGAGTGATGTCACTGACCATGTCATCAGTGATGTAATATGTGACGTCATCAGCAGCGCCTTGTGGCTGTGCGAGTTATAGTTAGCTTAACTAACTATAATGGGGGAATTTAAAAGGTTTTGTATGAGTGAAATGTCCAGCTAACTATAATATGTGTGAAACCTATGTTTTTTTCGGTGAATCTACACGTTTTTTTAAATGCTAATTCCTAACTATAACGTGTGTGAAACTTCTGGTAATTCACTGAATTTCAAAGGTTTTGTAAATGATAAGTTTTTAAATGTATTAATTATTATATTTACTTCTTATTATACTAATGTCCTACATTTTTAGTATAAATATGTATGTTTATTTTTGTAAGTTATATTTCATATTCTTAATGTAAAATTATAAAACTAAATTCACAATTTTTTTGTATATTAATTACATTTTTTCTTTCAAAATAATAAAAATACATTCTATATAATTCCTTTTTTCATTGGTTTCTTTTTCTTTGGGATAATCTTGCCATACGCGTACAATGATTGCACTATACTTTGTACAGTAATTTATACTCTGCGCATACATGTCACAAATGTGCTTTGACGTTACACTTCGCATCTACACTTGCATGTGACGTCGTGTACGGTGTACCGTACGTAAACGGCGCAAAAGTTTCTAATTGTTCAAAAACGTATATTTATGTATTTAATGTACATATTAAGGGAAGACAATATCTGAGATAATCATGAAACTAGTTTTTTTTAACTTATAATAATCGTACATTACTTTTAAAAACAATTACACAAATCGCGGAAGTACATCTTTCGCACTTGCATCGTAAGAGCACTGTAAACGCACCGTAAGCGTACGCAAAGGCATCTGACTTAAAAAGAGGAGATTAGATTGCTCCTTAACATTTCCTATTCTAACTCTTGAAAGACCCCTCCTATTTAAATCATTCTACTTTGACTTTGTAAGAAGAAGTATCTCTTCTCAGAAGCCAATCAAATTAGAATGATGACACCAACTATGGACTCATCTTTCAGCCACGCGTCTAATGGAAAATTTACTGAAGGGGAAAAAAAAGGTCAATGCACCTCTTGTGACCTGTAAAATTTGCCAAACTACACTTTCCAGGAGCAATCCTGCAAAAAAAATATTCATTTGCCAGTGCAAGTATGGTACGGCACGTGAAGACCTTGCATCCCAACAAATTTGCAAGAGCTGCAACACGGAGGTCGCAAGAGGACCCACCTGCTACTGTAGCAAGTACATCAACTGCACCACCTGTGGAAAGCAGTCCACAATCACACATCGAACATGATTTTAGTGAAGTCAAAATCCTCTGCATTTATTGTGACAAACTTTTATGTTATGGGGAACAGTCCACTGACCTCATAAAACGCAGGAAGCGTGAGCATCACTCACATCGCCATTACTTTTTTTTCACATTCCATTTTGTTCCTATTGGACACTTTTTGGGTTCCTATTCTATTTTTTAGCTTTCAAAAAAAACTTGTTAAAAAAATAAAAAAATAAAAAAGCTAAAAACGCAAAAAACTGTTCTTTTTTGAACTACCTACACTACTCAAAGAAAGAACTATATTTCAATGTAAGTCTGTAAAAGTTTGTCAGAATGAATGTGTAGTTTGTAAATGAATGAATGAGTACATTACTACTGTATGGTGAATGTGAAACTGCACAACTATACGGAAGTGCCCACAGCATAAATCTATAAGTTATTTAAAGTATAGTGTAGTACTTCCGAAACACTTGAATGTAACATATCCATATGAATATGTTATAAGTCTATACTTCAAATTACACTGCTAGTGAAACTACCTGGGTGAATTTGTATGTGTTAGGAACAGATTTACAACGCCCTTGTGCCTCTTTTACACATTTGTTGCGTCACTTTCGTGATGCAGCAGTGGTGTAAAAGATGTGCCATAGTGTGTGGTATTCACAATGACATGGATATGAAAGGTGCATCACATTCTAAAACCCTGCACCAGAAGGAGGTTTTCCAGCGCAGAGGGGGGGGGGGGGGCTGGAGGTGTTTTGGTTCAGGAACGCCTCCTAAAAGTGACTAAGTGAAATCTATGAGATTTCATTCAGTCACTTTTATGCTAATGCTGCATCAAAACCCTGTGTCTGCTTCAAACAGGTGTAAGGATTGACACAGCATTGTAAGCATAGGGCCCCAAGAGAATTGCTGGAGCTGCATTATGTTTCCAGCGCAAGTCAAGCAATGTGCCACCTTCACAACACAAATACATCACATATCTGTACCGTTCTTGCCCCATAATACACCACATTGTTAAAATACAGTGCATCCATGGTGGTGATGTCACAGTGCACAATAACTGGCATATCTCTGGGGATGTACGACTTATTGTACATCTAATGAGTCACAACAAAACTATAACAGTAATGACAGAGTGTTTCATGAAAGTGTAAGGATAAAGACTGGGAAATTGAACATTCAAAAGATAAAATTGCAGGTGCATACAACAGTGCATGCATAGTCTATACAAGATTCAAACAGTCCATGCTCAAGGCCCACTTTGCAACAACAATTCTCAATTCTCAAATAATCTTTATTCAGATAAAAATATCCATAAAAGCACAATTCATCACCACCGAAATAAAATACAAAGTATGTTAAAAATGTTCAAACATATGCATATACATATCTTCCAATACGAATTACACTGTTAAAACTTTAAAATGTTGGATGTGCCTATAAAATTAGCAGCATTGATAACAAAGTGCAAATTAACGATGTGTATCAATTGTTCAGTACATTGTAGATAAAGTGCAAAGATAAGCAATAAATCAGACAATAGTAACCGCATCAGTATCAGTATTAGAAAAAGGCATTTGGATCGATTGTGCAGAATCAATAATATATATTCATCATAAAATGCAATGATAAGCAAATAGTCATCAAAATACAAACCCCTCACAAAAGAGCTACATTGTCAATATGTAGATGGTGTTGATATGTGTCAAAAACAGGGAAGGGCGGGGATTCGCTCTGGAAAATATTACAAGGTTCATAGAATGTTGAAATTCATTCACTCATGGAGGCACGCGAACGTACTGCAGCTAATAAAAACATGCTTACACGGAATATCAGTTCATCACTTCCCAATATTAAAATTTCAAGGTAAGCTTGTTCAAAATCCGTGATAGCCCTTGCCTTAAAGAAAGGAATTAAATACTGTTTTGTGTATCTTGTATAATATTTACAAAAGAATAAGAAATGTAGTACTGTTTGCTTACTGCCAAAACTGCAAGGGCAGTTCATCTGCTCAAGATTGTTGTTATATCCTATTGGAAAGCATATTTTATACTGCCATCCTTCAGGCGGTATAGTAAGCTCCTATTCCTCCTCCCTATGCTTTTCCTAAGGTATTGCTGTGGTAAGTGTCTTTGAGTGTTTGGTATTTCCAATATGGGCATATATCTAAATATTGATGCTTTATCGTGTTCAATAGTCTGTCTCTCTTTAAGATAATAATCATACAATGCCCCTTTACAGATTTAATGTTTATGCCATCTGCTGTTAATTTGTGTATGAATATATGCTCCAGCTTTATACTTGCTAGACTGTCTTTTACTGACATAAGCCATGGTATGCTCCCACCTTTATAACACCTGAGACAGTAAGTGATTATTTCTCTGGTTAAGGTGGCAGCAGAATTCTGCCATAGTTTTATGCAAAATAAAGCTAGGCTGGATCTAATAAAATCCTGCACATAATATAAGTTCAGTTACTTATGACATATGTAGGTTAGAGACGAGATTAGAGCCCCAAGAACTTTTCTACAGAACCTATTCTCCTCAACTTGGATTACACTACAATTCACATAACCCCAGACTTCGGCATCGTACGTGGCTGTAGGTATACATTGTGATTTGTATGTCTGAATCAACGGTACAACCACCTCGGCCTGTTTTGGTTGCCTGAGGCTAATGATGGAATTCACTGCTTTACAAAGTTTGGTTCTGCCATGGGCCACATGGGCTTGTCAAGAGCCAGAATCCGCAAAGACTAGGCCCAAGTATGGAAAGGTGCTTGTGCATACTAATGATTCACTGCCCAATTTTATATACTTAATAAAATGCTTTTTTGGCCCACAGGTCATTATGTAAGATTTTTTTTAAATTCGTACAAAGGTCCAAATTAGCCATAAAAGATACAAATCCAGTAACTAAAGTGCGTAGTGCATTGGGTTTGTGGCCCATAAGGACCACATCATCAGCATAAAGAAGGACGGGGAAAATGTTACCATTAATTTTGGGTACATCACTGGTCAGTGTGAACAGGGAGTTATGCAATTCATTTATGTAAAGAATAAAATGTAGAGGGGCCAAGACACAGCCTTTTCTTACCCCTCTACCAATAGTGTTGTCACCAGAAACCTCCCCGTAAGTACATATTCTCACCCGTGCCTTTAAGTCCCTGTGCAAATACATCAAAAAAATAAACCAAAATCTCATCCAACCCATATTTTAAAAGGATCTCCCATAGGCGCGATCTGTTAACAAAATCAAAAGCTGATGTTAAATCCATGAATCCTAAGTATAGGGGAACTTTTTGGGCAATCGTATATTTGCCCAAAATGAGATTCAAATTCAAACACTCTTCCACAGTACCAACGTTACTTCTAAATCCCAGCTGACAATACTTTAAAATTTGGTTGTCTTCAGCCCAATTCCTAATCTTATTAAAGACAACCCTGCCCAAGATCTTCAAGGTGTTATCAATCAAAGAAATTGGGCGATAACAGCTCGGGTTGGATCTGTCGCCCTTTTTGAAAATGGGCACGATGATACTGGTCGACCAGGAATTCGGGATAACTGTATTAATCAGGTTGTTAAAAAATTGCATAAGAGGGGGGCCCAGAACTCTGGTATATGTTTTATAAGATTAATAGATAACCCATCGGGGCCTGGTGCTTTATTCTCTGCACTTTGGTTTATGGCATCCTCGACTTCCAAAATTGTTATTGCAAACTGTGAAGCTGGAGGACATTTGTAAATGCTGGAAATCATTGTAGGAGCAATATAGATTCCAGCAAAATGCTCTTCCCAAAGTTCCCTGGGTATGTTACAACTTATTGGAGTGATGGCCGAATCCATAGACCTAATTTCTTTCACTTCACTCCAAAAACCGGTTACATCCTTAAGTAGTGCAGCACAATCAAGATTTTCCCATTGTTCTTTTAGAATTGCTTCGGAGTGGGATTTAGTTGCTTTCTTATAGGAGGCTCTTAGCAGTCTGACTAAAGTTATATCCCTGGGTGTAGCTGCTAATGCTGCACGCAGGTCTCTATTTGCCCGCGAGCATGTGCCGTCGAACCATCTAGGGTTCTTGCCTGGGTTAATAGCGGGTTTAGAGATTATGGGGTCGATTAGGATCACGGACGAAAACGTGTTCCGTCCGCCGAGGAAGGTGGCAAGATACTCTGGACCTGTCTGCCGAAAAACCGCAATAGCGATTAGGATAAAATATGATAGAAACGCAGATCGCGGCGGACGGAGCACACCAATCCCCGTCCGCGGCGGTCGAAGTACACCTGAGCCCGCGGCAGGCGGACGGAACCGAAAGAACACCGACCGCCGCGTACGCACATGACCGCGAGAACATCCACTTCCCCCGCGATACCTGCGTAGTGTCCGTGTCCGCAATTAGGATAACTCCGCAAGTACCCCGGTAGCCACCGCGATACACGTCCGCTGCGGTACCAATGCTACGAGAAACTGTGCTCCACAGCGGAAGGCCAACATGAACAACATCCCTACAGTCAAACCAATGCCATACATTGCGACGGAAGTTATCACTAAACACAGGAAAAAGAACGACCACCCACCTGAAACATCTAAACCAATTACAAGACACAATGACCCACCCCCAAGAACCACATAATGCACACCTGGCAACACACCCACCTATCACCTGACTGCCAATAACCATTCAGACAGGGCCAAGACACAGACTATAAATTAACTCCCACCCACTACAGAAATCCTCTGCATCACAGCATAGCTGCTAGCAGGAGACACCACTTAACTTACAGCAAACACAGATATCATACACATAACCCACACCCAAACACACCCACTACACAAAGACCCACCACACCATCCCTACACACCACACACCTGCACATCCCTATTCACTCAAACCCACACCCGGAGCACCATGGCACCAAAAAAAACCCCCAAAATTCACTGACACCGAGTTAAAGGTTATGGTAGATGAGATAATACGTATAGAACCCCACTTATTCGGGGCCCTAGTGCAGCAGACCAGCATAGCCAGGAAAAACAGCATGTGGGACCGGATAGTCACCAGGGTGAATGCTTCTGGGACCGTCCCGAGGACGAAGCAGGAGATTCAGAGGTGGTGGCATGACCTCAAGACCCGAGTGAAATCCATCCGAGCCAAGAACTATCTCCGGGCTAATCACACAGGCAGTGGAACCCCCCGGAGCCCTTACCGTACACCGAGTGGGAGGACAAGGTGCTGACCATCCTGCACCCTGAGAGCCTTGATGGACTTGAGGAGGGAGAAGAGGGTGGTAAGTACCAACCAAGCACCACAAGCACAACAACACGGTGTGCCTCACACAACTCTGAAGACACATCTCCCAGACCCCAACCCATGCATGCAGTCCACATACTCACCAACGTCTAAACCACTCCAACAGGCCCCCATGTGCATCGGAATGGTGGTGGTGGTGGTTGGGGTGTGTGAGGGGACGGCACTACGACTCCCAACAGGCCCCCATGTCCATAGGGAGGGCGGTGGTGTTGGTTGGGGTGTGTGAGAGGTCACTAGACCAACTTCCAACAGGCCCCCATGTCCATAGGGAGGGCGGTGGTGGTGGTTGGGGTGTGTGAGAGGTCACTAGACCAACTTCAAACAGGCCCCCATGTCCATAGGGAGGGCGGTGGTGGTGGGTGGGTTGTGTGAGGGGATGGCACTACAACTCCCAACAGGCCCCCATGTCCATAGGGAGGGCGGTGGTGGTGGGTGGGGTTTGTGAGGGGACGGCAATACAACTTCCAACAGGCCCCCATGTCCATAGGGAGGGCGGTGGTAGTTGTTGGGGTGTGTGAGAGGTCACTAGACCAACTTCAAACAGGCCCCCATGTCCATAGGGAGGGCGGTGGTGGTGGTTGGGGTGTGTGAGGGGACGGCACTACAACTCCCAACAGGCCCCCATGTCCATAGGGAGGGCGGTGGTGGTGGGTGGGGTGTGTGAGGGGACGGCAATACAACTTCCAACAGGCCCCCATGTCCATAGGGAGGGCGGTAGTGGTGGTTGGGGTGTGTGAGAGGTCACTAGACCAACTTCCAACAGGCCCCCATGTCCATAGGGAGGGCGGTGGTGGTGGGTGGGGTGTGTGAGAGGTCACTAGACCAACTTCCAACAGGTCCCCATGTCCATAGGGAGGGCGGTGGTGGTGGGTGGGGTGTGTGAGGGGACGGCAATACAACTTCCAACAGGCCTCCATGTCCATAGGGAGGGCGGTGGTGGTGGGTGGGGTGTGTGAGGGGACGGCAATACAACTTCCAACAGGCCCCTATGTCCATAGGGAGGGCGGTGGTGGTGGTTGGGGTGTGTGAGAGGTCACTAGACCAACTTCAAACAGGCCCCCATGTCCATAGGGAGGGCGGTGGTGGTGGTTGGGGTGTGTGAGGGGACGGCACTACAATTCCCAACAGGCCCCCATGTCCATAGGGAAGGCGGTGGTGGTGGGTGGGGTGTGTGAGGGGACGGCAATACAACTTCCAACAGGCCCCCATGTCCATAGGGAGGGCAGTGGTGGTGGTTGGGGTGTGTGAGAGGTCACTAGACCAACTTCCAACAGGCCCCCATGTCCATAGGGAGGGCGGTGGTGGTGGGTGGGTTGTGTGAGAGGTCACTAGACCAACTTCCAACATGCCCCCATGTCCATAGGGAGGGCGGTGGTGGTGGGTGGGGTGTGTGAGGCGACGGCAATAAAACTTCCAACAGGCCCCCATGTCCATAGGGAGGGCGGTGGTGGTGGGTGGGGTGTGTGAGGGGACGGCAATACAACTTCCAACAGGCCCCCATGTCCATAGGGAGGGCGGTGGTGGTGGTTGGGGTGTGTGAGAGGTCACTAGACCAACTTCAAACAGGCCCCCATGTCCATAGGGAGGGCGGTGGTGGTGGTTGGGGTGTGTGAGGGGAATGCACAACAACTCCAAACAGGCCCCCATGCCCATAGGGAGGGCGGTGGTGGTGGGTGGGGTGTGTGAGGGGACGGCAATACAACTTCCAACAGGCCCCCATGTCCATAGGGAGAGCGGTGGTGGTGGTTGGGGTGTGTGAGAGGTCACTAGACCAACTTCTAACAGGCCCCCATGTCCATAGGGAGGGCGGTGGTGGTGGTTGGGGTGTGTGAGGGGACAGCAATACAACTTCCAACAGGCCCCCATGTCCATAGGGAGGGCGGTGGTGGTGGGTGGGGTGTGTGAGGGGACGGCAATACAACTTCCAACAGGCCCCATGTCCATAGGGAGGGCGGTGGTGGTGGTTGGGGTGTGTGAGAGGTCACTAGACCAACTTCCAACAGGCCCCCATGTCCATAGGGAGGGCGGTGGTGGTGGTTGGGGTGTGTGAGAGGTCACTAGACCAACTTCCAACAGGCCCCCATGTCCATAGGGAGGGTGGTGGTGGTGGGTGCGGTGTGTGAGGGGACGGCAATACAACTTCCAACAGGCCCCCATGTTCTTAGGGAGGGCGGTGGTGGTGGTTGGGGTGTGTGAGAGGTCACTAGACCAACTTCCAACAGGCCCCCATGTCCATAGGGAGGGCGGTGGTGGTGGGTGGGGTGTGTGAGGGGACGGCAATACAACTTCCAACATGCCCCCATGTCCTTAGGGAGGGCGGTGGTGGTGGTTGGGGTGTGTGAGAGGTCACTAGACCAACTTCAAACAGGCCCCCATGTCCATAGGGAGGGCGGTGGTGGTTGGTGGGGTGGGTGAGAGGTCACTAGACCAACTTCAAACAGGCCCCCATGTCCATAGGGAGGGCGGTGGTGGTGGGTGGGGCGAGTGCCAGTGCCGACTGAATTGTCAACAAAATGAAAATAACACGTAATGGCCACATGACTCATCCTCACATTTTTGTTTTGCAGGTGATCGTAATCTGACAGCTGGAATAAACACCCGGCCTCCAGACTCTCCACACTCAGAAGTCTCAGGGGACGATTGGCCAGCCACCTCCGGGGCTGAGGATGGTGCCAGCACAAGCAGGCAGCCAGGGACATCTGGCTCCCAGGTCACACCTGCACCAACTACTACGGCCTCTGCCATTGCCACAACACCGGCCACTGTGACCTGCACAGCCACCACCAGCACCACCTCCACCACCACCACTACTACCTCCACTTCTGCCCCTGCCACCCTGCCCAACCCACCGCCCAACGCCGGGCCAACGCCATCCCAGCCACGCAGGGAGAATGTGAGGCAAAGCAGAGATGCAAGGCCAGATCCGGCAGGCAGGAGCACAGCACAAAGACGTCATTAGGAAACAAACACACCCAATGCCGTGCAACAGTCACTGGAAGCACTAGCCAGGGTCGAGGAAAACTATCAACGTGGCCAGGCACAGGCAGACCGGGCCCACCAGGACTTTGTTGAGAACACTGCAATGTTGGGGGCCATTGAGAGGCGGCTTGGCCAACTAGTGGACATATTTACCATGACGAATACCATTTGGATGCCATGGATATCCGCCAACACCACCCTCCCCACACCCCCTCAAACAACGCCACCGCCACCACCACCGCCACCGCCACCTGCGCCCCTGGGGGCGGATGTGGTACCTGATCAGCCTGCGCCCCCAGCTGACTCCGTCCTGACACAAAGACGGAGGGGCCATCCGAGGCTAGAACAGTGTGGAAGCTCCTTCCACACGCTCCAAGAGGATCCGACAATGACTGTTACAGTACCTGAGCCTGCCATTCACCCTGCCAACTATCCGGTCCCACCTGGCACAGGCCTGCTGCACTAGGCAGACACCACCCTATGTGGTGTCAGCACGGACATTTCATCTGCCATAACCTTTAACTCTCACTCCCCCACCCCTTCACTCATTTGTAAATATGCACCTACACCTATGCACAATCTATAAATACATACCACTTACTCACTCAATGATGTGTTGCCTCCATGTTTATTCACATGATTGCATCAGAAACAGACGTTACCAGGTTCAGGGATCCAACTGGTACAGAATCATGTCGCAAGGGAGTGACATAGGGAAACATAGAAACCGCAAAGACACGTCAGGAAACATGATCACACTCATCCCAACACACTGCAGTGCAACATTCAACAAACCACACGTATCACAACAGGAATGGGTGAGACTACACACATCATGGAGACGTGCATGTACTAATAAATGAAGACACACACACACACATGCATACATCACATTGCAGAACACATAGATGATGCACACCACAATGACACAAGACCAGCAAACCTACACAGGGCATACACAAGCAGCACAAGAGGAGCACACTCACAATCAAGGGAAGTAGCGATCAATGAGCTGGCGCCTCTGGTCCACACCTTCCTCCTCACCACTATCCTCATTAGTCGACATGGGTGGGTCGGGAGGGCGAGGAACTTGCTGTTCATCTGGGTCCAAGAGCAGTTCAATGTTATTGCGCACAGCCAGGTTGTGGAGCATGCAGCAGGCAATCACGATCTTGCATAATTTGCCTGGTGAGTAAGGCAGGGCCCCTCCAGTCTTATCCAGGCCCCGAAACCTAGACTTAAGCAGGCCAAATGTTCGTTCTACCACTCGACGTGTCCTTCCATGGGCATCATTGTATCGCATTTCTCCCGCTGTAGTTGGATTGCGTATGGGACTCAGCAGCCAAGGCCTGTTTGGGTAAGCTGAGTCGCCTGAGTTGGTGGAAGAGAGAGAGAGAGAGAGAGAGAGAGAGAGAGAAACATCACAACCTGAATTGGTGGGCACACCATGCCACACAGATATCACTCCTGTCACCACAGCATACTCACCAACAAGCCACGCTTGTGCCGGACGCTGATTTGCCATCAGTTCGGGGACAATGCTGCTCCGCATGACGTGTGCGTCATGTGCAGAGCCTGGAAATCTTGCACACATGTGAGATTATGTTGTCGGCCTGGCACACCACCTGCATGTTGATGGAATGGAAGTGCTTCCGATTCCTAAACACCTGCTCACCTGCCCGTGGTGGAATGATCGCGATATGCGTGCCATCAATGGAACCCACAACGTGCGGTATGCGACCCAGTGCATAGAAGTCTGCTTTGACCGCTGCCAACTCTGCCGCCTGTGAGAACTGAATGTAGTCATGCTTGTACAGCATCATGGCTGTCAGTACATCCCGAAGTACCGTGCTGAACATGGCCTGTGACATTCCCCCGGCATGTCCAACTGTGTACTGAAATGTACCTGTTGCAAAAAAATGGAGTGCCGCCATCACCTTTTGCGTGGGTGTAATGGAACCTGGATAGGTTCTTCGCGGCTGCAGGTGAGGAGACAATTGGTTCATAAGCTCCATCAATCGACGTCGATCCAGCCTGAATTTCCTGATCACCTCCTCGTCCACCATATCCTCCAGCACAGTGTATGGGCGATGGACATTTGGAGCCCTCCTGTGTGGGAGTAGATGGAATGGAAGTCAATTCACATACAACGCATGTCTGTGCAACTCACTCACATGTCAACACACTCTACCAACATGTAATATGCAGTGTATAATTGTCATATGTGTGACATCTCTGATTGTCACTACAACATGGATTGACGTAGCAACAATGTGCAGCCACTAGCAACATGATGTGTTGCAACATGTGCAATGCACTTTGTCTGACCTCAACATTACTGCCAACAAGACATGTGACATGACCCACATGTGTAGGCGCAACATCACATACACACATGCAAGTGCATGCACACAAACGAAAATATACACACACACACCATTTCTTGATGCACCAATGGCAACACCAATAATGGTGGCCATACGGACATCACATGCATGGTGACACAATAGGCAACACACATGCACTGAACACAAGTGAACCCCCACCATAGTCAATATCTCACATATACCACTCACTGACAACTGAATCACAATGTGCCGATACATCCGGGATCTACTGTGTAGATGTGAGGTACGATAAACTTGTGTAGGGAAATACCCGATGTCGACATGGACATGTGATGGACATTTGTGGCACACCGATGGCCATGGTATGGACACACATGGGATAGAGCATGACATGTGGAGTCACGCAATCACGCACACAACCGTCATCAGGCAGCTGCAGACAATGGAACAAGGTGCATCGTCAGCAAAGATGCAATCATTGACCCCGCCATGGCGGTGCACTGCTTCCGCTGTTTACGTCTGGGAATACGCGGCCCGCGTTCAACATTCCCATTGTCTGCATGTGCACGGTCCGTCACGCTCACACACCGGCAAGTGCATGTGCTAGACTCCGGGACGGATGCTTCACTTGCAACAATGTTCAATCACTGGCGCCACCTTGGCGGGGCACGTATTCGGCGGGGGAGGTGCAGGCCAACACACCCATAAGCTGATGTCAATGCACATGGCAGGTCATGACCCCCCTTACAGTGACATTGCATCATCCAGCCTACACCGGCCGGCCCAGCCCTGCCCAGGACCGCCGTGCCGGCCATGTCAACTTCTGCCGTTTCAGGCCCCGTCCACTACCGCCGTGCCAGGCCCTGCCCAGGACCGCCGTGCCGGCTATGTCAACTTCCACCGTTTCAGGCCACATCCACTACCGCCGTGCCAGGCCCTGCCCAGGACCGCCGTGCCGGCCATTACAACTTCCGCCGTTTCAGGCCCCATCCACTACCGCCGTGCCAGGCCCTGCCCAGGACCGCCGTGCCGGCCATGTCAACTACCGCCGTTTCAGGCCCCGTCCACTACCGCCGTGCCAGGCCCTGCCCGGTAGTCGACGGGCCCTGAAACGGCGGAAGTTGACATGGCCAGCACGGCGGTCCTGGGCAGGGCCTGGCACGGCGGTAGTGGACGGGGCTTGAAACGGCGGAAGTTGACATGGCCGGCACGGCGGTCCTGGGCAGGGCCTGGCACGGCGGTAGTGGTCGGGGCCTGAAACGGCGGAAGTTGACATGGCCGGCACGGCGGTCCTGGGCAGGGCTGGGACGGCCGGTGTAGGCTGGATGATGCAATGTCACTGTAAGGGGGGTCATGACCTGCCATGTGCATTGACATCAGCTTATGGATGTGTAGGCCTGCACCTCCCCCGCCGAATACGTGCCCCGCCATGGTGGCGCCAGTGACAGAACATTGTTGCAAATGAAGCATCCGTCCCTGAACCTTCCACATGCACTTGCCGGTGTGTGAGCGTGACGGTCTGAGCACGTGCAGCCAATGGGAGGTGTGAACAAGGGCCGCGTGTGCCCAATAGAATGTACCGTATGCTGTGCACCGCAACACCAGGGCCAGTCATTGGCCCTTTTCCAAACACGCTTCCAGGGCTGACCAATGGCTGGCGCTGTATGCCACTGACATGGCCACAGGGCCCTATATATGTGTTATGTGCAAAACCACACATTCTACGATGACCACCGACTGCTGCCTGTGATCATCACCTCCACATGCTGCTGCGGAGCTGACCACCGACTGCTGCCTGTGACCATCACCTCCACCTGCTGCTGCGGAGCTGACCACCGACTGCTGCCTGTGACCATCACCTCCACCTGCTGCTGCGGAGCTGACCACCGACTGCTGCCTGTGACCATCACCTCCACCTGCTGCTGCGGAGCTGACCACCGACTGCCGCTCTAGTGCCATACTCCATGACCTTGCCATGTCGAGAGTCAAAGAGATCCGGTCTCGTCCCTTCACCGCCGCGGAGCTGGATGTCCTCGTGGACAGTGTGCTCCGCAACTACGGACGCCTGTACGGCGCACCCCGACAGGTGGTAAGTGCAGTGGGGGACAAGTTGGTGTGCATGAGGTGTTCCATGACACCTGGGCTCTGGAATCTTGGCGGTGTGATGTGGGACCAACACATGGATCGAAATGTGCATGGCTGCTGAGAGAAACGTGTTGCCCCTATCTGTATGACTGGCCAACTGTCCACTGACTTGCACCCTTTTGTCTCCCATCATGGTAGTTCAAGCTGCACCTTCGCAAGGACGTGTGGAGGAGCATTGCACGTGATGTACGAGCAGTGGGGGTGTCCAATAGACGACATACACACTGCCACAAACGCTGGGACAACATTTCCAGGCTGAGCAAGAATGTAGCGGAAGTGACACTAGGGATGATTCCAAGAACGGCACGTCTGGCCCGACGCTCAATGACCCCTCTCATTCACCGTATCATAGCTGTGACGCATCCTGACCTGTCCGAGCGGTTGCGTGTGGATGAACAGCAACGTGGCGGTAAGCATACTGTCAGTGTATGTTGCTTGTGAGTGCAATGCATGTATTGTTGCCCAGACACATTAGTGACTTCCGTGTATTGTGTGTCTTGTTGCAATGGCATGTTGGTGACATTGGCGCAGTTAAATGTCACTTCCAGGTGCGGCATGTTGAGACGCCACTCGCTAAGCAGTTGAGTGTTGATGCACATGCTGTAGTGCCCCGTCACCCCATGGCAAGACTGGTGTGCAGATGTAGTTGCTCATGCCCTGTCCGCATGCTGTACATGTAGCACGGCCAATGCCACTTAATTCCTGTGAGGATGACTGGTAGGGGTGGCCCGTGTGCAGGTTGGGGGATCGATGTACATTGTCATCAATGGCATTAGGGATTCCGTAGCAGTACTGTACGTGAGTGTGCCCATGACTTACACCCGATTCCTGTGCATTTCAGCTTTGCCAGAGGGCACTCAGCCACAGACGGAGGAGATGATAGAAGGCAATGCATCCGGATCAGACGTCGCGCACACGCAGACTGACACAGAAGGGGACAGCGCCGGAGAGGGGGACAGAACCGTCCCGGAGGACTCGCATGTGGAGACAACATCGTCATCATCTTCCGACAGTGTTGGTGAGTCAGCACTGTTGTCACAGACTGGGAGTGGGCAATCAACACCTTCGGTCGGGACACAGCACACAGGGCCCACCCTGCCGCCAACTGCACCATGTACTGTTCGTGCACGCAGGAGTAGGGGGAGCAGAGTGGCGTTCGGTGTCGGCACCGCTGCCCCAGCCTCGGTGAGCCAAAATGCTCTTTGTGCAGAGGCTGTTGATCTGCTGCGACAGCTGTGTGTGGGGCAGACCAATATGATAAATGCTTTCCAAGACCACGATAGGAAGTTGGGGCAGGTGGTGGCTTTCATGGAAGGTATGCATGGCGATCTGGCTGGTCTACACAGGACAGTGCAGTCATTGGCTAACAGTGTGTCGTCTGCCATTGTACAGTCGCATGGACTGGGTGCTACTTTTGTTCCGCCATCTACAACAATGGATGTCTCAGGGGGGAGTGAATATTCTGACCAGGACTCTAATACAGGTTATTGCACTAGAAGCAGCGTCAGCCAGCACGTCAAGGCACTAAGGGCTCAGACACCATCCCCTAGGTCAGCTAAATCTGTTCACAAAGACAACGTCAGATACAGTGGAGTAAACACACGTGATCCAAAAGAGGGGTTGGGTGTAATGGCTACACATGCTGCACAGGCATCCCACACATAAGGTACTCCCAAGGCATGCCTTACTCCCAGTTCCATTGACACTACCTTGGACAAGGACAATCAGAAGACGAAGGCACCTCATGAGAGCTGGGACACTCCCAGGGCCAGGGAGACTACGAAGGAAGGAGACACTCCCAAGGGCAGGGAGACTAGGAAGGAAGGACCCACTCCCAAGGGCAGGGAGACTAGGAAGGAAGGACCCACTCCCAAGGGAAGGGAGACTTTGAAGGAAGGACCCATTTCCCAAGGGCAGGGAGACTAGGAAGGAAGGAGCCACTCCCAAGGGCAGGGAGACTAGGAAGGAAGGACCCACTCCCAAGGGCAGGTAGACTAGGAAGGAAGGAGCTTCTACCAAGGGCAGGGACAAGGACAGTCACAAGACAAACGCACCTAAGAAGAGCACAGACACTCCCAGGGGCAGGGACACACACAGGGAGAAGGTGTGTCCTGGGGATATGTACACCACAGACGACAAGTCTGCTGCCTGGAACAGGGCACCATCCAGGGAACAGGGAAAGTCCACAGACAACATTCCTCCTACGGAAATGGAACATCCAAGGGCCAAGGCATCTCCCATGGACAGTGGCACTGTCAAGGACAGGCATACATCACCCCTTGATGCACTGAGGCTGCTGTTTTCTTGGAAACGGAATACAGATGTCTCCGCAGTGGAGTCACCCCTTACCTCTACTCCCATCAGGGCCCGTCAGGAGCGGATGCAGGTGGATCCTGTAGTAGCATCCCCCATGACACATGTTGCAGAGGCCAGAAGGCAGCCACACAGCAAATGACAAGCAGGATCCAGCACGTCCCCAGAGAGCATTCCCCCGCCAGCAGATGCACCTCCCATGGTGGGTGATATTTCTTCTCAGTCCGGCCCACTTGCCAGTCCTGTCCTGTCCAGGGTGCAGTCACATGTCCCCAAGAAACGTAGACACACAGCATTGACACATGCCCAACCCGATGTCGGCCAATTGCAACTATCCCCCGCTCCCAGAGCCACCCTGCCTCCTGGACCATACAGCCCTGTGGCTCATCATTTCAGTGGTCCCAGTGGCGCCGCTGCAGTTGACTCGCATGTGTCAGGTAGTGGCACTGTGTCTGTTGTTTGCTGTCATGCATCATGTAGTGGCACTGTATCAGTTAAGCCCTATCCTGTATCAGGTGCTGGCAGTGTATCTGGGTCTATGGGCCATGTGTCAGTCACTCGGGCTGTGGCTGTGTCTCACACTCCTGTATCAGGTGCTGGCAGTGTATCTGGGTCTATGGGCCATGTGTCAGTCACTCGGGCTGTGGCTGTGTCTCACACTCCTGTATCAGGTGCTGGCAGTGTATCTGGGTCTATGGGCCATGTGTCAGTCACTCTGGCTGTGACTGTGTCTCACACTACTGTATCAGGTGCTGGCAGTGTATCTGGGTCTATGGGACATGTGTCAGTCACTCGGGCTGTGGCTGTGTCTCACACTCCTGTATCAGGTGCTGGCAGTGTATCTAGGTCTATGGGCCATGTGTCAGTCACTCGGGCTGTGGCTGTGTCTCACACTCCTGTATTAGGTGCTGGCAGTGTATCTGGGTCTATGGGCCATGTGTCAGTCATTCGGGCTGTGGCTGTGTCTCACACTCCTGTATTAGGTGCTGGCAGTGTATCTGGGTCTATGGGCCATGTGTCAGTCACTCGGGCTGTGGCTGTGTCTCACACTCCTGTATCAGGTGCTGGCAGTATATCTGGGTCTGTGGCGCATATGTCAGTCACTCGGGCTGTGGCTGTGTCTCACACTCATGTATCAGGTGCTGGCAGTGTATCTGGGTCTGTGGCTCACGTGTCAGTCACTACATCTGTGGCTGTGTGTCACACTCCGGTTTCTGGTGCTGCCAGTCTGTCCGATGCGGGTACTTCACGCAATCCACCTGATAGTGTGATGTAAGGTGCTGTTGTATGCCCTCTGATGTACCTGCTCTGGTGTCCACACTGCCCTGTTGCTGTTCTGATACTGATGTATGCCCTCTGATGTACCTGCTGGTGTCCACACTGCCCTGTTGCTGTTCTGATACTGATGTATGCCCTCTGATGTACCTGCTCTGGTGTCCACACTGCCCTGTTGCTGTTCTGATACTGATGTATGCCCTCTGATGTACCTGCTCTGGTGTCCACACTGCCCTGTTGCTGTTCTGATACTGATGTATGCCCTCTGATGTACCTGCTCTGGTGTCCACACTGCCCTGTTGCTGTTCTGATACTGATGCATGCCCTCTGATGTACCTGCTGGTGTCCACACTGCCCTGTTGCTGTTCTGATACTGATGTATGCCCTCTGATGTACCTGCTCTGGTGTCCACACTGCCCTGTTGCTGTTCTGATACTGATGTATGCCCTCTGATGTACCTGCTCTGGTGTCCACACTGCCCTGTTGCTGTTCTGATACTGATGTATGCCCTCTGATGTACCTGCTCTGGTGTCCACACTGCCCTGTTGCTGTTCTGATACTGGTGTATGCCCTCTGATGTACCTGCTCTGGTGTCCACACTGCCCTGTTGCTGTTCTGATACTGATGTATGCCCTCTGATGTACCTGCTCTGGTGTCCACACTGCCCTGTTGCTGTTCTGATACTGATGTATGCCCTCTGATGTACCTGCTGGTGTCCACACTGCCCTGTTGCTGTTCTGATACTGATGTATGCCCTCTGATGTACCTGCTCTGGTGTCCACACTGCCCTGTTGTTGTTCTGATACTAATGTATGCCCTCTGATGTACCTGCTCTGGTGTCCACACTGCCCATGCTCGAGCCTAGACTGTGATGTTACCCCGATTATGTGTAAATAAAATTGTCAATCATGTGTCGTGGGTTGTCGGAGTCATTCTTGCGTGTGTGATGCTGGTGTGTATTTGTATTTACTTCAAGGCAGTGGGTTCAGATACCTGTCACTCCCCCCTACCTAGGTCACGTCCCTTGCAGGCGCTGCACTCCACACGAATCAGTGGTTTCCGGTACATGTCAGTCCCCCTCCCTACGTCATGGCCCTTGCAGGTACTCCTCTCCAGACAGCGAATGGTTTGTTGCCTACCTGCGTCGTCCTCGATGGTGGGCCAAAGACTAAGACGTGGTGGATCACGAAGAGTATCGGGTAAGCGTGTAGTGCAGGGTCCATGTCGGCGAGCGGCTCGTGGTGGGTATGGTCGCTGTGGGGCATCCGCAGTGTTCAGGCAGGTTGTTTTTCCGCAGCGCTTTTATTGTATTTTCCGCCATCTTGATTTGGAGGACGGTCCTAGACGTCAGTCCGTACGGCGGAGTCTCTGGATAGGTTACGTCCGCCGCGTGGTTGGATGTGGTTGTGCGGCGGACCGTGATCTACCGCCGCGGACGGATTTTGGCCCATATTTCCTATCCTGATTTGGCGGACGGAGTGTCCGCGACGGGCGGACGGAGAATAGGCATGTTCCGCATGCTCTGGGGCTGCGGAGGCACTTCCGTCCGCCATCCTAATGAGCCCCCATGTGTTTAATACCGGCACACAGATCAGTAAAGGCCTCAACAATTTCACTACCTGCAGCGCTACTCGATAAGCACATATCTACTAATAAAGGATGTGATTTAATCATGCGTTCAAACAGGGCCTTATTATCTATGCCCTTCCAGATTACTCTAAGTTTGTCCGGGGATGCCACCAAATGTTTTGCTCCTATTTTTCTTCGAGTAAGAAATTTCGAAAAGAAACTAATAGGTATTATAGTTGGATTATGATCACCTTGACTAGTACTTAAAACCTCAGCCTTAACTAAAAAAAATTCCAGTGCAGATATAAAAACATAATCTATGGTGAATGAGCATCCACGCCCTCTATAGGTAGGCAAATGGTCGTTGTTCAAAGCAACACCAGCCTTTTCCATTGTGTTAATTAGGTCGCGGGAGGATAAGTAATTGCTAAGCTCCTCACCCCTTTTGCATGTGTTGTACCTTGCCGGCTCGGGTGGTGTTAAAAGTATCTCTTTGTGACTGTGCATTAAAATCCCCACCTAAACAGAGACCATCTATTTTACCATACCTCTGTGTATCTTGTAATCTATCAATAAATTCAAACAAGTTAATAACATTTCTATTCGGTAGTGATATAAAATCATTGTTGTAAAAATTAATAAAACAAATCGAAGCCCCCCTTGTGTAGATTGTTGCTTGAAAATTCTCGTAATTTGTCGCCACAGATTTTATGCTGCCCCCGGCTGAGATCTTTATCCAGGTTGAAAGACCCCCACACGGGCGTCCCATTTTTGGGCTAGATACAATACTAATATAACACGCAAACCCTTCAAGGACCAATTCACATGTGCACCATGTCTCTTGGAACATCAGGATATCGTATTCACTAACCAAATCAACCCACTCCATTGAATTTAATTTGGATCTCAATCCTGCAATATTCCAATTTAACACATACAAGTTAGGGTCTGAGCCTCTGGGTTCTACAGCAATTGGAGATTTGGCTGAAGATTCAAATGGATCAGGTGTAGTGGTCAGTATTTGACTTAAAATTCAATCCTGACTTTCTAGACCAGACAGGGCTGTGAACCAGTTTTGCGTAATTTATGTTGGGATTAGAAGTTTGCGTGACCATCGGGGATGTTTATAAAAAAAGCCTAAGGGTAGTGGATGTTTTTGGGTTGGAGCAGTGTTATTATAAATTTTAGCTTGAAGTAGCCATTTCACCAAGGGTGGACGTCTAAAATTCACCACTACGCAGTCACCTGGGATGTTCTTTTCTGATGGTCCCACCCACCCAACTCGACAGACCATTAAGATGTCGTTAGCATTTGTTGGCCCTAGACCCTTGTACTTCGTTAACCAATCCATACACTTGTTCTTAAGTTGGTCCCAAGATTCAGATTGGTCTTTTTTGAGCGGTGGGACCCCTGCTAGGATCATAACATAAGGGCATGCTTCTGGGGTTAGATTAAGGACGTCCTTAGATGGGCTATTACCCAAATTATTAGGTGTAGAGATGTTTTTTGGGGCAGTGGCTGAAATTATGGGGGTGTTCTCCAATTGTATAAGAGTGACTAGTACTGGTTTTTGGGGCAAATTATTACAAGTGGACCTATTTCCAGATGCCGGATTCACCATAGGCGTCAAACTACCCGTTGGTTTAGGGCAGTCATCGTTCTTAAGATTTCCTTTCATAGTACATGTAATATTAACAGTAGGGCATATACAAGCAACGCCCTCATTAATTACGCCATGAGCTGCGACCTCTATTGGTTTAGGACTCTGTTCCCCCCTAATTTTATCGACATCAGTAACCACTTGTCTTTGCGTATCAAGTTTCTTAACCAGGTTTTCCATTCTATCAAGACGTTTAAATAAAGTAATACATTGTTTGTCCACCAAAGTTTTTAAGCGTCCATGAATGGAGTCCACTAAAGTGTCAATAAAAATATCATCCAATTTTCTACTTGTACCTTGTGCATTTGTGTTTTCAGTTTGGGTAAAAGTAGAGTTAGTTGCAGCTTCAGGTGTTGTCAAGTCTACAGTGGCTTCATATGTAGGCTCATTATGGGCTTGCTGTTGTAGGATTGGCAGCATTGGCTCCACGTTTCCACATACTCAGAGGGGTGGGTTGGGTTTTTTGGCAGACTGGCTGTTTCCTCTTACTGGAGGTGGTAAATTTAGATGCCCCCCTCTTTCTTTTTCCCCCCGCTGTTTTAATAGCTGGCATTACATTTCTGGTGGTAATATCTGCTTGAGGCCGTGATTGAGAATAGAGAATGTCCTTTTCTCCATTGCTGATCCCAAAACCCTCAGACGAAATGCTGTGCTGGCAAGGGATGGTAATTACAACATTAGGTGATAATGGGAGGGGGCAAGGTGAATTGTCCTGTTCTGTGTATTTGGGGCACAGGTTGACCTATGGAGAGTCTCCTTTCGGTTTGCTCAATCTCAGTTGTAACCAAGTTAATAGCCTCAACAAACATACTTTCAATGGAGATGACTGTAGATGGTATTAAGCCTGGTATCACTGTGCGTTTCCCCATGCTGCTTGATATCAGTCACTCACCTTAAACAAATGCTTATAGGGGTGGCCCGGCCCAGCCTCTTCTGGCCCCTGACGGCCACAGACGGCCCGCCCTTTGCCCAGGCTTAGCCCGGCGCCACCCGCGTGCGTCCCCTGGGACCGGAGGCGTTCATCTGTTAAGTAACGCCTCCGCCCGCGGCGGGCTGTGTCGTGACCATTGCGCCGGGGGTTGCTGGGGCACCCGGGGGATTTGGTCTTCAGCCGTTGCCCTCATGGCGCCTGGAAAACCACGGTGCTGCCCCGCTGCCATTTGCCTCACGGCTGGAGCTCGCAGAATCGCCAAAGTCCACCAAAGTTTGCCGCTTTAGCCCCCTGAGCACTCTGTGCTCAGCTGTTAGGTAACGCCTCCGGGCGCAGGCTGTATCGTGATTGGTGCGCCGGTGGTTGCTGAGGCACCTGGGGGATGTGGTCTTTAGTCGTTGCCCTCACGGCACCTGGAAAACCATGGTGCTGCCCCGCCGCCGTTTCCCTCACGGCCGGAGCTCTCAGAATCACTAAAGTCCACCAAAGTTTGCCGCTTTAGCCCCCCTGAGCGCTCGGCGCTCAGCTGTTAAGTAACGCCTCTGGGCGCAGGCAACAACAGTACTTAGGTACTGACTGAATTATTACAATTCAACAAGCAGAGTGTGTGGCTGAATGCATAGCAGCTTTACTTTTACAACAATGTATAGATAAACACAGACTACTATATGGTTCACCACAATACTGAAATAGAAGTGTGATAGTGTTTGCTGTAAGTGTAAGGATACACATTGAGGAATTGAAGGTACAAAAGATAAGTTTGCTGGTGCATTAAACAGTGCATGCACAGTCTATAGAGGTTTGAAACAGTCTATGGGCCAAACCGTGTTTTAATCCATGAGTATCTAGATAGTGATTGGATCAAGAAAGTTCCTCACAAAATTTATAACAGATTTACCACAGTACAATGGAAAAGAACATACTGCTGACTAGCTCACTACAATACTAATACAGCAGTGTCAGAGTGTTTGGTGCAAGTCTAAAGATACAGACTGGGGAATTGAAGGTATAAAACACAAGTTTGCAGGTGCATAGAAGACTGCATGTATACTCCATAGGGATTCTAAGCAATCCATACCGTCAGACTCACTTTGCATATTTCAAATCAATACAAAAATGTAAAGAATGTATAACTGAATCTATAAGTGCTTCACTTTTAGTACAATGAATACATTAGTAGATAATGCTCAAACCTTTATTATTTTTAAACAATACATGTATTCTTCTAACATCTCATAATTTAACAGACCTTCTACAATAAGTTCATCAGGTATTTCATAAACATCAATTCCCTCGTTAGCATTTTCAGACTTAATTTGTTCTAAAATGATAACATAATTTAATACTTCCAGAAATTCTGCATCAAATCTTTTGTCTTCGAAATCATAGCTAACGTCTGCACCACTAATTTTCCCTTCTTCACTCTCATTGCCTGTCACAGATACGATTAGTTCTTCAATTATACTCAAGGTAATATCAAAAATCTCCTCAGTATGAGCCTGGTCTTTTTCCATAATTTTTACTTTATGTTGTTGCTCCTAGTATAAAAATATAAACAGTTCATTTTATCAGTTTTCATAATATATAATACAAAACTAGCGTTTTCACCTATTTTGGCCTACAAAAATTATTATATAAATGCCATAGTCTAATAACATTCCATTAGTAGAGTTTTACATCTTTACAAAGTTATATAAATATTATTACTTATAAGGATGTCCTGTTCTTAGGTTTTCTTAAATTTTGAAACCAGTCAATCCTTATGACTATAGGAAAAGACTCAGACTGTTATAGTAAAATACAGTACTAAAAAATGTAGAATATGTCTATTCACCTTACCCATTCCAAAATACTAAATCTGTTTTAGTAAAATGCAAGAGATTCTATTGATTGTCCAGAATAACACTGTGTATCTCTCTATATTTAGATATCATTATCACACTACTTTTTGAATACTTCATCTGTTTTCACACAAATAAACTCTTAAAGACCTATCCAGTACTCACCTTTTAACATAATTAGAAAGTAGTAATTCCTTATGTAAGTCGAAAATAGTCACAACAACAGGTATAGAACACTGGTACTATCAGGAACAGTAAGCCAAGAAACTCTTAGCGAATACTTGCACAGGAACAGATGACGCCACTTCCCAACTCCCCTCCAGGATCCTCCAGAGACCAAACTTCTTAATATAATCCCTAAAAAAAACCACAGCAAAAGTCGGATGGGAAAAAATAATAAAAAATAAGAGACTTGCTCGCAACCTCTGCATTTCCTCCTTGGCACCTTCTCTCTGACTGTCCTGTTTTAATCACAGACAATCCCTTGACTCAGATACATAACGGAAACTAACAAAGAACAATTATTTAATAACCTACCCTACTCTTTCTCTATTCCTTATCTATAATTTAGTCTAACTCTACTATTTACCTACCCCTTGGTCTTTCGAAGTAGCCTCTTCTCTACTGTTTATCTGCAACCTAATAACTTGTCGTTCTTTATTTTTCTCACTGCTGATAACCTATAATTACATAAAATTCATTAAACTAGGCCTCTCAGGTTATTGTCTAATTTTTATATTATTAATTTCCTCATTTTCCTCTACCAACCTTTCTTTATGCAGTTGCTTCTTACCTATTCTGTCAATCCTTGAATATCTTGTATTTTTCAGTAATGTTCCTTCTTAATTCTAGTTGCGGGCACGATAACTAAGATAAGTTTAACCGGGAACCTTCTTTAACTCTCTCAGAAATATTTGGGCTTTCTCTTCAGGAATATCTATGGAGCTATTGAAAACGAATCTGAACTTGGTAACGTCTTAGGTGAAGTACGCACTCGTTAGGGAGCGCGCGCCTCACCAACGATTCCACACAGGTGAGTGGTAAATGACTAGACCGCCACCGCGTCTTTCCTCGACACGGCCATATTTGAATTCCTCTGTTGCACTAAAGCACTCCAAGTCTGTTTCCTTGCAGATTCCTCATCTCTCCTGCGCCAGCTAGAGTTTAGATAAGCCATTATCGTATCCACTGATTAATTACGGGTTCTGACAGGTACACTCACTATATCATTTTTTGAAATCTCTTTAAAAAATACAAACCATCTTTACACACTAATGTTCTCCAATCCTTGTTTTGTTACTTCAGCTTGGTTGAAGCACATTTCATCGACCATTTTCAACAGTTCTTTGTACTTACCTTAAGCATAATAAATATTTAAAAAATTATATCTTATAAAATTACCATCTGTGGAAGACACAAAAAATACAGTTACAATATATCTTTTACAATACAAAATAATTTGTAAACTTTTACAATTGCCTTTTTTGCTGTTCTCAGAACATATTGAATTTCACTAGAAACAGTGAGTTCAATAGTACTCATCACATAACAGCGGGCAAAAAAAAGACAATCAATAAGATTATCTTAAAAAAAACATTCAACATTCTCAATACCAATCTATGAAATAGAAAAAAAACATATCTTAAATGTTTTTTCTAAGAGCAATTTCTTATGTAAATATGAAACATCTCAAACAATCCTAAAATAACAAAGCATTATGATTAATTTCCGTACACTGTAAATAATGTTACTTACAAGTATATGCTGACAAAATATACAACAAAAACACGTTATTGTTTTCACATACTTTTCCGCATGGCCAAATAGTATGTGTCAAATTCTTACTTTGCAAACTGTCCAATAGTAATCCTGAGCATCTGCCTTTCAGCCTTCTGATCCACAACCACCGAAATCGATTCCTCTGTCCGCCAGTCTTCATCCCTCAACCCAACGCTATTCAACATCTACATGGACACCCTCAGACAAGTAGCCCACCATCACAATTTAACAATATCTCCTACGCCAACAACACCCAGCTCATACTCTTCCTCACCAAAAAGCGACATACCACCAAAAGCAACCTTCACTACACAATGAAGGACGTCACCAACTACATAAAGAGCAGCTCTCTAAACATGAACTCAAAAAAAGGAAGGTACTGATCCTCAGACCCACCCCCTCAGCCTTGGATGACTCCTCCTACCTAACTACACTGTGGACAGTACTAACACCTACCAACCATGTCCACATCATATGATTCATCCTCCACTCCTCCCTCTCCATGTATAAGCAAGTCGACACCATCTTTTCGTACTGCTTTAAGACACTCGACATACTCCGCAACATTTACAAGTGGATCCTAACCAAAAGAAGAAGAACAGTGACACAGGCCCTCATCAGCAGCAGACTACACTGTGACAAAACACTCTATACAGCAATTCCAGCCAAACACCTGCAACAACTACAACAAATCCCAAACTCCTCCACCTGAGTGATGATCAATGTCCCCTGCTGCAGACACATCACCCACCACCTGATACAACTACACTGCCTCAATATCAACAAGACAATCAACTTCAAGCTCCTCGCCCTCATTACAATATACTCTACAACACCAGACTAATCTACCTTAACAGCAATAATCTAGAAAGCCCAAATTTTGATTTTAAAATTTTGGTTTTAAAAATATTAGGTAAGAATTTGGTAACTCTTTAGGCAAACGTTGCTTAAAAAGTAATTGACTATCATTACAATGTATCTAACATTTCAGACATCTTAAATAAACAGTGTAATGTCCAGATATTGTAGAAAGTCCATCATGAAAAATAATTGCAGCAGCTACAAAAGTTCTTCCTGATATTGAAACTTGACCAGCTACAACATTTTCTATTAAAGTTTCAAATTTTCTTCCATCACCTCTACAACGTTACAGCATTAAAATTACATACTGTCCATATCTTTGTGTAAATAATGTTGATGACATTTCTGAGTTACATTGTTGACACTCCATGTTTTGACTTGCTCCTCTAATTAGATTGTTAAAAGACACTGATTCACAGTCAGGTAAAGTCAAATATATGAATCTTTCAGTGTCTATGTTAGTGCTACATGTAAACAAACAATTTTCACAGTCATGTTGCCATTTATAAGAAAGGCCAAAAAGGTTTTCAATATCTATACCTTCATCTTCCAGTACAGCAAGCATAAACATTAAAAATTCCTGACAATCTTGCTGAATATTCGGCGTAAATTGACTAGAACCAGAACATATGTCCAAAACATTTCGAATATCAGAAACACTTTGTATTTTACTTTTATCACTACTACATTTCTCATAAACGTAATATAACAATGAAAATAATCTTTTGTCCCGATTTCGAATAATTTGCTGTTGCAAACTTTCAGGATCAAAAACATTAACAACTACATTAGTATAGCAGTTGACCCCACAACTATTTTCAAACTGATAACCAACATTCTCTTAAGCACTGTCCTTTTTCTTTTTGCTTGCAGACGCAACTTCATCTTGTTTTTTTCTTTCTCTACATTTTCACTACAGATATTCTCAAATCTTCTTTCGTACTTACCACACGCTTTTCAAATACTGGATATTGACCTAAATTAGGCGCATATTCTCTTCTTAACCTATTATTCTCTTTCACACAATTCACATCTGCACTAACCTTTGTCTCATCCAAATCAATTAAGTACAATCCAGATAAAGTTCTGACTCGAGACAAAGCAACATATGCCATACCCTCTTTAAACACAGTACTTCCAATATTTACTACAGCACTATCTACACTTAAACCTTGGAAATTATGAATAGTCACTGCATACGCCAAAGAAACAGGAAACTGTTTTCTGTGAACATACAAATCTTTTACAAGCAGAAAACGAGCTGAACAACGACTAAATTGTTGTACTTCTTCAATTTGATCAAATTTCATTTAAAAAAATTCAACACCATCTCTATTTACATAATTAACGAAATCAACAACTTTACCCAATGCTCCATTTAATAAACCTTTTTCCTCATTCAAAATTACGTCGTAAAATTACCCTACAGTTTACACATGCATACAAATTCTTTTCTAAACCAGCAGTTTTACTTATCGATTTCTCTAAAGAATCCAATTTACTCTTCAACTATTCATTCAAAATATTAGGGATTCCTTCATGTTCTATTTTATTAATAGCTTTCAATTTTAAAATGTCTTCATTTTCCAACTTCAACATTTTTTCATTGAATTTAGAACATTCACGTAGTGTTGACATTAAGCAGATTACAGATTTATTTTCTGCAATTGTCATGTATATTTTCTCTGGCACAATATTTTCATTCAGAAATTGATTGGAAAGTAATCGTCTCTGTAAAGCTTGTTCGCCATGTGCAGTCATTTTTCCAATTCTTACATCTTGAAGAATAGTTCCATAATCAACATCATTTGCTTGTCACATATTTCTAATAAGTTCCATATACCCAAAATATGACCAAATGTTTACCTTTCCAATACTCCCCAAAGACTTTCTAGTATTTTCACGCAGCAGTGTTTTAAACACTGGTTGTCCTTTTACAGGAGTAAGTTGTAGAAGATCTCTACAAACTATGACGTGCTTTCCTCCAAATAATACGTCATACTCTGTTTTAAGAATTTGCTGCATTCTTAAATGCACAAAAGTAAACATTAAGTTTGATACCATGCTTACCTCATCAATAATCAGAAGTTTCATTTTCCTCAAAACTCTTGAATCTTCACAACAAGCTTCTCCAGATAGTTTGTGGTATTCTAATTTGTTTTCATGCTCTACTGGTAGCATTAATAAACAATGTAAAGTAATTCCTTCAATATTGTGGGCTGCTAACCCAGTTGGAGCAGTGACAACACAAGACAAATGTGACTCAGTTGTTTTGTGTAGAAAACTTCTGATTACTTTAATTAAAAAACTTTTGCCTGTTCCAGCTTGTCCACTCACGTACATTCGGATAGGTTCAAATGATGAGCAAGAGCACTCTTTCTTCTCATGAAGTAATCCATGGTCAATCTGTTCTCTCACTTGCTCATATATTTCTTTCTACTCAAGATTTAGTTGTTCTTCCAAATGTCCGAAGTTTCTAACATCTTCTTGACCTTGATACATTGCTGTTTCCACCTCTTCCATAGCAGTTGCTGCTATATTTTGAACAATTGGTTCTCCTAGTGGGTCCTGACTCAACGGAGCAGAAGTTTGACTCTCATGAGAACTGTGTCTAGCAGTCTCAGCTGCAATTGTAGCTTCTTGCTCAATTTCGTCATTCAACATTTTCACGTAATTAGCAAAAGCAGCACATTCTATAGTATCTTTAGTTGCATTGAAAGAATCTTCATAGCTCTCGAAATCTCCAAGTAATTCCAATTCTGAATGCCATGCTTGAAAAGTTGCAAAAGAACTAAATAGTAAAATTCCCTTTTGTCAGGTGTTTCGCAACTTAGTTTACGGTGATTAATCAAATGACCTTTTCTTTGTTTCACCAGACATCCTTCGAAACCAATCACAGCATATGTACCATTATTGATGTTTTCGGTAATATTCTGTTTAAAAATATAGTTTTGCAGCACTTCATAGAGACAAATGTTCTCAAGATGATGACTTCTATTTGGATAATATGTATCCAACATATTTGTTTTCACAATATCTGTACTTTCTGGCTATTTTTCAGCTAAATATTCAATTTCTTGTACAGATTTAAGAACTCGGTTACGTGTTCCAGCAAGACCTAGACTCACCCAAATGATTCTTCTTGATTTGGAGTATAGACTTGCAGATGAAAAGCGATCCGAGCATGCATGCGCTCAAATTTCTCGATGAGATAACATCTTCAAACTGTAAGTATATAATTTCTTACTTAGACTCTTCTCGTGGGAAATCTCTTCCCACATTTCCTCCAATTCTGTCTTTTCTGATTTTGTTGTGTACGATGTTACATATCGAGCAACAGCAATGGAATTGTCTGCAACATATTGAATATCCATGTTAGCATTCCACATGGACAAAATAACTGGGTTGTAGTCATTTATGTATTTTGACTCTTCATTTCTTCTTAAGTTGTAAGTATTTTTTGGAGACTTTCCTGAGATAATATGTCGCAAAGATGACATAAAACTGTTCACTCTTCCTTTCAATGTTGCTGGACGTGGAAATTCAAAACGACATTTGGTATAGAATTTGTCCTTAGATTTGTTCTTTCGACGACAGTATTTCCCACAACGATGGCTTTGGAATCGTAACACTTGTTGTCTTAAGTCCTTATCTTGTGTCCTTTTGGGTATATGACATGTAGCATATTCTTCAATAAAAGACAACACAGTATCATCTGAATCTGTACCAAATTTGTGAGCTTCTTTGATCCATATTAGCATGTGTATGTGAGGAGCACCTCTTGCTTGATACTCCTTTCTCCACAAGAAGTTCAAAACCTCTCCAAGAGAAGGATTTTTTTTATTGGTGATAAAATACATCATAGCTTCAAACCTATGATTGAAATACCTGCATACATTAACTTGATCCAAAGAGCACAATTCTCCAGGTGTCTTGTATTCAATATTTAGTATATTTCGATTTGCCTCTCGAAGAAATTGAACTAAATCAACCCAAGCATATTCAGGACAGCTTAGAGTAAGGAACCATGTAGGAGTTCCTAAGTTCCTTAGCATACATTTGAGTTCTCCATGACGACGGTACCAGTACTCATTAGTACCACGCTGACACGCCATGACATTAATTAGCTGAGATTCCAAAACATTATCTTTCTGCTCTACTTTTTCCATAAATTCCTTTGCCGAAACATTTTGCAGATGTACACCTGTTTTCAATATATGGTTTATTGCATAAGAAAGTCCAGTCAAATCACTCTCAAACAAAAGATGAAACAAATACGGAATACATTGTCAAAATCTTGGATCTTCTGCATATAATCTTGATGTCCAATATTCAGATGCAGGAATCTGCACAGATCGATCATCATATCGTCCTCCTTTTCCTGTGGGAAACAATTTAGAAAAACAATGAGCTTCCAAGCTTTTTTACCATACACTAATGGGACTTCCTTTTGCTTCTTTCATTTGGAATTACTCTATAGTATTCCCCTTCACTTCTTTAGAATGCAGTGGATGAACACTGTAAGGTTCGTAGATTTCTTCAGTTCTGGACACATCCACTTTTTTAATTTGTCCAGATGGCAAGTCACTATATTCTTCTACAGTTATTTCTTCTTCTCTCACATACACATTTCTGTAATATTCATTATTTTTTACCAGATACAACAATACCTTTTTCACTTTCTTAACATCCACTAATTCTTGCCAGATGTTCTTACTCTTAGTAGGAACGCCATTAACAAGAATAACTAAAGGCTCATCCTTTACATTTTCTACACCAATATTTTTCTTTCAATCTAGAGGCACATATACAACTCTTCCCTTTAATCCCCTCTGTAAATCAGAAGGAGGCAATTTTCCTGTCTTAGGCTCCATACGAACAATAGCATGAAATGGATGCACACATTGAATAAGAATAGACTCATAAGTATTTAAATCCATCAGTTCAGAAGGAATATTTACCAACTCAAGATTATTATGCACAGCTCTAGCAGGCAGTTTGTTCTCATCTTTTTTTATAACAGTATTTACAACTACGCAGATCAGAACCTAAATTAAAATAATTCTCTACCAACAAATAAGTTGCAAAATCCTTTCACTCATTATTATTTTCCTTTTCCCTCTTTAAATACAAATCAACACTCCTGGTCAGATTTTTATTATGATTTGTCGACAACAGACACAACAATAATTTGGCCTTTCACCTGAAATCACATTAAACTTTGTAATTTCTTGCTCAAAATGATCCGTAGTACAATGTTGTACATTCTCTTTTACATTTCTTTCTATTAATATCTCAATTTCTGCACTGTCTTCCTCAGGACCAAAATAACTAACCTCAATCTCCTCACAAACGATCATTACATTTGATACAGATCCATGCAAAAGAGCACTGTTCAATTTTTTTAACATTAGTGCTGGACTTTTTGCATAATACAATCTTCTGACTAATTTCCTCATTTCAGAATGATGTACTGCTAACATCCTGAAATGGTGGAAAACACTTCGACATACTTTTTTAGAACACAAGCCAGAGAATGACCTTGCAAAACAGTATTTGCTCTTACTCTGCAAGGGGCTAGTCCTTGCAACATCTTAATCTTTTGTTTCACACTTTTCTTTGTATAGTTACATAAGAAATTGCGTAGAAAATGAATAGATTCTTGCTGTACACTACAAATACTGCTACAATTCCAATTGTACACTGGAGCTTTAGCACATCTCCCTAAAACTTCACCAGCTAACACCTCTTCTTCATTTCTAGGAACAATTTGCTCTCTCTCAATAGAACAGCCATTTCTAACCTCATAAGCACAACCACTAGTGTCAACTGCATGCAACAAATCATTACTCTGAAGATAACTTTCTTCATTAAAAAAGGCTCAGAACTTGAACTATGTTTCCGTTCACCCAAAAAAAAACCTCACAAAAATTACTTCTGTTAATTACTCTTCTCCACTTACTTTTGGCCTTCATTAAATGGATTGGTTTATCTAGTGATCGAATTCTATTGATTACTAAACTAAACAATTTTGCTTTCAATTTGAAAGCTTTCTCAACTACGTTTTCTATACCTTTCTTCTTCTTATAAAAAACTGTTTTTTACATCCCTTAATTTCTTTAATTAAATTTAACACAACTCTATTAAAAAACATTTTTTTCCGAATTTCCATAAATTCATTTTTCCTCCATTTACTATAAACTATTTTTTCTCCAGTTGACTTTCCATGATTGTTCTCTTTATTCTTCTTTTTCTTTTTCGTTGCAGACACACCAATACCATTCTTTCCTCTGTGCACACTACTCTTACTCTTTAATATTTTCCTCAGAAATTTGTTCTGTCTCTTACCAGGACTTTTTTTCTTTTTCTTAACACATGGTTCTTCATGTCAATCTTGTGGATGACTTCTCTTCAAATAAACACCTTTCTTTCATTGTTTCTTCTTTTGACATTTGGTAGGCATGATACCATTTTTTTCAGTATTGATAATCAGAATCTATTAAAAAGTATATATAACATTACAAAAATGAATATAAGAAATATTCTATATTATTACTTACAAGAACAGAGTGACGATTATGACGAGAAATGTGAGACTATAAAAATAAAAGTACTTACAACAAGAGAGGAAGAAGTATGAAACAAGGAAAAATATAAAGAAAAAGGGGAGTATAAACAGACACTGCTATATAACAGGATAAAGGAAGTATGAATACATTGGAAAGTATCAATAGGTAAGGGAGACTATGAAGAGAAAGATGGAAATATGAGGACAGAAGAAAGAGTATGAAGAAAAAAGAAACTCAGAAGACAGAGGGAGCACTATAATAAGACAGAGAAAGACTCTAAAGAAAAAAGAAGAAATATGTGAAAAGACACACAACTATAAAAACAAAAAAGAATACTAGCAAAGGACAGTGTGTATAAGGACAAACAGAACAGTACCAGAAGAGAGCACGAAGAATGTGGGGAAAAGTGGAGCATAAGGAAAAAAGGTATGCACAAGAACAGAGGATACAATCTGAGGAGAAAACAAGCAGTACAAATAGATGGAATATTATGAAAAGTGAAAAGTGTATGCGGAAAGAGGTAGAAGTATGACAAGCGAAACAAATATAAAGAGAGAGATCAGTATGAAAACACAAAGAATATGAGGAAAGTGCTGCAAAATGTATGCAGGGAGTCAAGGAGGAGTAAGAGAACAGAGCAAACAGTATCAACAGATTTAAGAAGTAAAAACAGAGACGATAGAAAATGAAAAGAGAAAAGGAATATGAAGAAAAAGAAGAAAATATAAACACAGAGAAAAGTAGTATAGGACAAAAAGAAATATAAGAAAAACTCAATACTACAAGCAGACATGCATAAGTAAGAGAAAAGAGAGGAGAATATGAAAACAGGGGGGAGTATAAGAACAGGGGGGAAAATGAGGAGATGAATATGACAAAAAGAAAAGAAAGCAATATTAGCAGAGAATGGAAAGTATAAGAAAAGAGAGGAGAAATGTGAGCACAGAGAGAAGAGTATTAGAAAAAAAGAAAAGTGTGGGAAAGCAATAGAGAGTACCTACAAAGAACAGCAAGAATAACAAGAAACAGAGAATATAAGAACAGAAGAGTACATATGAAGAAAGACAAAACACTGTAAAATTAAACACAGACACAAAAATGTGGACAAAAGACAATTATAAAGGAAGACTGACCATATAAAGAGAGAGGGAGTACTATGAGAGGAAAATAAGAACTATGACAACAGTGGTGAATATAAAGACAAGAGAGAATATACAGAGGAGGACAAAAATGCAAAAAGAGGAGAATTATGAAAAAAAAGTATAAAAAGAGAATAGAGTATAAGAAAAACAAAATAGTATAATGATATAGGAAGGAGTAAGACGAGACCAGAGGGACTATAACAAGAGAGTGTAGAAAATATGCAAAAATGTTTGAATATAGGGCCATATTATCAAGCCTGGGCGATAAAATTACTGCCGGTTTATCGGCACCAAACGTCCGCTAAAGTGGTGATAATGGGCTTGATAATAGGCTCTATGAAATTCCATTTGAAGCTCATGTTAGATGTTCTTCACATCTAACATGGGCTTCAATTGGAATTCCATAGAGCCTATAATCAAGACCATTATCGCCACTTTAGTGGCAGGTTCCTGCTGAAAAAGAGACAATAATTTTATCACCCAGGCTTTATAATATGGCACATAATTCCTTAATATACACACATGCACAGTGTAATGTTACCCAAAAAATTATAAGACCATACATTTTACCAAAACACATTCACTACTGTAAAACGTTTAAAAATGATTAATTCTCTTGATTACAGTGAAGGCTTCTTTCACACGTAGAGCACCATCTTTCAATAACGCCAATGGCACTAGGTGACAAAGAATTTTGCTTCTGAAACAACAAATTATCTATGAAAGAAGTGAGTGGGTACTGTGTGCACCGGCTTCACTGTGTAAAATATATAATTACCCCCCAGCCGTGACAACAGATAGGTTACAACAGTCTGACAAACAGATCTATAAGCTTATTACGCCACTTTTGTGTCACTTTTAACATAGGAAAATTGATGCAAGCACCTTTTAAATCTACGTCTAACTTTTCAAGAAAAAATCTCAACTCCATACTCTGCGACACAGTTTTAATGTTGTTTTCTCTCTCTTTCTCTCTCTCACTCTCTGTGACATCATTTCTCTTTCTCTTTTAAACTTATAGAAAATGCTATCTGCTTTGACCTGTAGAAGAAAATGTGTCTTCAAGTTGTGACTCCCACTGGCCGCGGTGTTTGGCACCAGAATTTATACATCGGTAAGCACAGAGGACTACATATACAATGCCTTCATTAGAATGCATTAGAAATAAGCCGGCATATTTACAATCCCGTTCTGCCACTTTTGTGTCAGTATCGCAGTAGGCACTTCCAGATACACACCACTTGAACGAGGCACTATAACAGAACTGAAATGTACCAGGCACACTGAACACGTAAAACTGTAGTGTTACCTTCATTTGTGAAAGGAGACAGTGGGTAGTGTGTAGCAGCTTCACTGTCTAAAATGTATAATTACCTCTGAGCACTGACAACAGATAGGTTACAAAAGTCTGAAAAACAGATCTACAAGATTATTCCACTTTTGTATCACTTTTAACATGGGAAAAGTGACGCTGGCAGCTTGTAAACCTACGTATAACTTAAAAAATAAATATCAACTCCAGACTCTGCGAGACAGTTTTAAGGTTGTTTTCGCTCTCTTTCTTTCTCTCTCTCACACTCTGTGACATCATTTCTCTTTTAAACTTATAGACACTGCTGTCTCCTTTGACTTGTAGAACAACAGCTAAAGTGAAGTAGTGAATTCCACTGGCCGCAGTGTTTATACAACGGTAAGCACAGAGGCCTAGATATACAATGCCTTCATTAGAAGGCAGTAGAAATAAGTCGCCATATTTACAATCCCTTTGTGCCACTTTTGTGTCAGTGACGCAGTTGGTACTTCTGATGGAGCAAGTATTCGCATGTGATGCGACTTGCTTGTATCAAGAACCTCGAATAACATTAATGAAACTAATTCAATATGTTTTGTCTTTCTAATATTGCATTTTTACACTACATGGGGGTGTCCCAATGACGCTTGCCTATGTGTTTATTCATAGTAAAGAAGCTTGCTAATAATATGGTTGCTGCTTTGCGGGAATCTAGTCTGCGCATGCGTCGGTACTACCCACGTGATGTGACGCACTCGCAGTTCTGGAGGGAACTTGTCGCTCATGCGCAGTATTGCTAAATATGGCCGCTTTGTTTTTCACATGCTCCGTGCTTGCACTGCTGCTTTGGCAAAGCCGTTTATTCTGCTTAACTCCTAATGCTATAGTTATTATAAAGTAAGGGATGTAGTATAGCCATTCACGGTATACAGTGTTTTCATTTTTTCCTGTATTTCTAAATTGTTTTCGCTTACTTTTCATGTACCGTCCTCGGGGGGGCCTGGGAAGCAACGCTACTCCATCTTGAAGTCCAAATAGAACCAGTCATGTGACGGGGGAAAAGAAAGTCACGCAGCAGTGGAACCCAGCCAGCTGGCAGCCAAAGCCAAGATGCTCAAGGGAACCTGCTCTCTGACCTAGCTGAAGAAACTGAACATTTACCTGCAAGTGCAACAATTGTATTTGATTTTGTGTACCCCATTGTCTGCTGAAACCTCTCTTGCCATGGGAACTGGAATGTAAGGGGTGGGTTCGAAAATGAATATTAAGTCTGAGAAAGTCAAAATTCTAGGAGGTACCATGACCTAACCTCCTCTCTTGCCCAATCAGAAATTAGGGAACCTTTCACTTGCAACATTTGTGGGTGGTACATTGTCCCGAAAACAGTATTATTTGCCTAGGTTTAGCTAGAGAAATTGTCCAACTTGTCCGAATAGCTGACCTGTCACTGACCCAACGAACTCCATAGGTGATTGATACAGAGAGCTGCGGAGCACTCTGTCCGTAATTTCTACAGACTCAGTCGGAGTTTGAGAAACCTTCAGTGCTGGCAAAGCACTTTGCTGGGAGATTCGAGAACCCAATCGGGGTTATTGGCAGATTCCTTGCAGAGAGGGGGTAGCGCAGGCGTTGCATCCGAAGGTGCAGGTGTTGGTCGTACTCTTTGGTGAGCCCGGTCCTGATCCAAATCCTGGGGGTTATCCTGTCTTGACTCTCCATGAGCTGTACCTGCTCGCCTACTGGCAGCCTAAGTCCTTGAGGGTCCCTTCCCGCCTTTTATAACTGACCCGTGGCCAGGGTTAGTCTTCAACCTATCCAAGGTAAATATAACGGAGTGTGGGTGTTTGTCTATCTAAACTTCTCTCCTTTCTCAAATAAAGCATAGTGCCTATAGTATTTTACCCTGTTTTCTCGTTAAACAAGATTTTCGTGCAAACTGGTGTATTAGCATGTTCTATTCTCTCCCTGCCTTTTAGAGAATTCTGAATCATATGCATATATAGTTTGTTCCATTCTTACCCTCCCGTTAGTGAATAAGAACATCTGGACGATTCATATAAAGTTTTGTTTCTTATAGACAGTTAGTGATAACGGAAAGTCTGCTCTGAATAGTGTGTTCCCTTTTCTTACCCGCCTTTAGTGAAGTTATAAAGTCTGTTGATCTAAATATAGCGTGTTCCTTATTTTCCCTTCCCTTTAGTTTCCAAATTTCTAAATGTTTCTCACTTTGATTCATTATTATACTATTTTCTTAATCTTAGTAATAGATAGTTTGATTTGTATTAACCTGTGGCTCACAGAAACTGAAGAAAACGATAACTAGATAAAGGTTTTTGAAACTCCTTGCGTTTGTGGTTATTATAAAGAGTACAAAGAAATTGAAATGGTATATGGTATTTGTGTTGTCTACTTTCTCCACAGCTAGCTCCTAGGTCCATTGTGATCATAGGTACCTGTGACGAGGATTGGTAAGTCAGGTATACGGAAATAAATAGAAAGTAACCGAACTGCTGATAGTAGAGTGTGGGTTACCTGATTAAAGTATTACGAGAAATATTCTTATGGGCCCAAGTGTGCATATTTGGTTAGTCGGGTGACCTGCGCGCTCTATCACTTCCATATAGACACCACTTGAACGCGGCACTATAACAAAAGTAAAATGTACCAGGCACACCACACACGTAAAATCGTACTGTTACCTTGACTTGTAATGCTACGTCTCATTTACTCACATCTACATAATTCAAAACTCTAATTTTCTTTTTTATTTTGAAGATTACAAATCCAACGTCCTTTGGAGTCCACTTCACAATTTGTTTATAATATTGTTTTTTTAAAATTATTTTTCTAGTTCTTTATAATATAGTTATCATTAAGTTTCGTTTACAGTTATTCTTTTAATAAAAGGTAATAAAAAAGCTACATACTTCTTTTTTTGTGGGGGGGGGTTGACGGTCCACAATAAAAATACTATTTATAATGTTCAACTACTATAGTAACATGTTCAAGAGTAACATTGAAGAGTACTGACTTATATTTTCTATGGGTACACTACAACATGGTAAACAAATCAAACTAATACGAAACAAAGTGTACCACATTTACAAGCCTCTTCCGACATTTTCCCATGCAAACCTACCACCCTACAAAATTAAGTGTGGGCCTCAATGACGCCCCTCAAACCACGGAAACAATCACCCCACAAAGATTTCTATATTGTATGAGATGGACTGCATGCCCTCCACCTGGTGCCCTGGAGTCCACCACGCCCAAACCCTGTTCCTGCAGTGTCTTGGGGGGAAACAGCCATAACAATGTGGTCATAACCACGCGTGATCGTCAACCCAAAGCCATTAGCATGCATATGGCTTTACCACACATGCTTTTACAACTAGTATGCATTTACCATGCATGGTAAGCGCATAATCTTAATAATGTCTTCGTGTTGATGAACAGGCGTTGTAATGGCTCTGGCTTATATCCTTCAAATCAGTTTTTAGGTATACGTGTGACCAACTCATAAGATCGGAGGCCAAGTACAAACTCTGTGGTGTCTGTGCCAGAAAATCTCATGGATCTTAGAGAAGATAAGCGGAGAGTAAAATGAAAGTAACAGGTATAATAAAAATAACGGAGGAAAACTACTAAAATGGCGGTGGTTATTCCAAATAGAATGTTGTGGATTTCCTATGGAAAGTAGGTCCTAACTATAACTACCTACTGGCGACCGCCAGTAGGAAATATATCTGGCCATATGTGAACACTAGGCCACCAGGGATTTTTTTTCTTCTTTAAAGGGCCTATGTGTCTGGAAGCAGCCACTTGGGAAGGGTCGCCACCCTTGGGGGTCCAATTATTTTATATGGGTCTGCCCACCTGCGGGGGGCAGATCAAATTTAAATAAATAAAATTAAGTCACTGTGAGCCCACTAGGCCACCAGGGATTATTTATTTTTTTAAATATGTTTTTGGGGAGCGGCCCCTTAGGCTATAGACACCAGGGATTTTTTGTGTTTTTGGCGAGCGGCCCCTTGGGCAAGTGTCGCTCCCTTTTGGGGACCATTTATTTTGGCCGTTTCTGCCAGATTGGCCTTGTTATTCTAGGCCATTAGGCACCAAAGATGGGTTTTATGTTGTTGGGGAGCGGCCCCTTGGGCAAGTGTCGCTACCCTTGGGGGAGCAATATGTTATTGGGGAGCGGCCCCTTAGGCAAGGGTTGCTCCCGTTTGGGGAGCATTCATTTGGGCCATTTCTGCCCCCCTTGGAGGCAGATCGGCCCAATTAAACAATTAATTGCATTGTATGCCCACTAGGCCACCAGAATGTCTTAGTGCTGTTGGGCATGGCCTCTTGTGCAAGGGCTGCTCCCCTTTATGGGATATTTATTGTGGCGTTTCTGGCAATATGTTTTCAGGCCTATCTGTCCCCTCGGGGCAGGAGCCATCAGACACCAGGGCTTTTTTAAATGTTGGTGTTGGGAAGTGACCCCTTGAGCAAGGGTCGCTCCCCCTTTATGAGGGTAAATTTTTGGGCAGTTTCACTCCCAGTGCGGGCAGATCGGCCTTAAGCTTTTAGGCCCACCTACCATCTTTGCTTGGCTAGTGGATAGTTTGTTGACTAGTGCATTATTTGCATATTTGATTGTAATATTTTATTTCTCTCTATTCTAGTGCAAAGTTTTTGATTCTTGTTTGCGGTTTTGGCAGTGGTTGATCTGCAATTTTTTGGTAAGAAATTTTTTTTTGTTGTGTTTACTCAAAATGAGTATTAATGTCATGCATGAATGCATTTTTTGTAAGTGGAGTCATAATAGCAGCATATTTAGTGTTTTGTACACAAAATTCTTTGCGATGTGTTTTGCGCTGTCTTATGTGGAATTTTCTTTTCTATTTCTTTTTTAGTGGGATACTGTTGGTCCTTGCTGTTTCTGAGCGGAGTAGGTGGTGGTGAGTCTAGCTGCGTCTGGCAAATGAGTGGTATAGTATTGGAGTAAATAGTTGATAACGCCACATTTTGCTTATTACTTATTTTACAAATGGTTTGTTGTTGTTGACAAGTTAACTTTATTAGTAAGCATTATGGATAGCCATAGAAATACTGCTCAGCAGGTGGTTAGTATGCTTTTTGAATCTTCCTCTGAGCAGGATAATGAGACTGAGTGTGTGTCTGAGGGAGAGGAGAGAGTGCAAGATTTGGGTATTGAGATTTCTGTCCACAAGGCATCATCTGATGATGGAGCTACTCTCAGTGCGGATGAAGTGCCTGTTTTAGAGGACTATATAAAAAGATTTGCCTGCAAGGGATTTGTTTAAAGAGAGTATTTCTATTCCATGAGTTCAACAGATCCAATATCATTAAATTCTGCAAAATCCTATGTCTTTATCATAGATAGACATAAACATACTTTTAGAGGACAACACTGAGGTGCCGATGGTGCAGCAAGAGACATCAGTATTACAGCCAGAGGCTGTAAGGCTTCCTACTGGAAGTGCTGGACTCTGGGTTGATCCAAACATGCTGCAGCAAGTGTTGCTTGCCTTTAGTGGAGATGCAGGGTGTAGAGTGAATTGTGAACATGGTTTGCCTATACAATTTTTAGGCTGCATTGCATAGGAGGACTTTTAGGAGGACCTTTAGTCGTCGCTGCGTGCCACAAACACGAGTATGTGATTCCAAAAAGAGTAGAATGCGCGTGCACCACTCCCGGGCTCACCTCCTGCTGCCCCTCGCTCACTCATGCGCGCTTCCAGGACAATACTGACCCAAACTACAAGCTGAACTTGGATTTGTGTCTCACTTTGCTCTGGCGCCCCATGTCCGTGTTAGCTTTCTTCCTGTCCCCCTCCCTACATACTTTCTGTTGCCTATTTTTTCCACCACGGAGGAGCTACCTAGAAGTTTTCTTTCAGTCTCCTATTTCAAATGATATTTTATTGTGACAGAGTTACAAAAGCCGCTTTTGAGTGTTCCTAACGAAAAAAACAATTTATTCATGTTTACAATTTGCAGTAGATTTAATTGTTGCCACAGTATTAGCTAATGCATTCTTAAACTTGTACCGTTTATTGTAGATTTCTGAATGTAACTATCCCACAGGACCATTGAGAAAATGTATTTTGCATTTATATAGTGCGTACTACCCCTGAAGAGTCATTAAATCGCTTTGCGGCAAGTAGCACGTTACTCACGCATTGAAGATTATTGTTTATTAGGAGCTTAGTCTTAAGTGTATTTTTCTTTATTACCCGCCTGCATTAGTTCTGCAATAGTGCAGTTTTGTATACAGCCTGCCTGCAGGGATGGTAGTGTCTTGTCCCTGGGCTGCCTCTGTACCGATTATCTTTTTGAGGATGTACTGGTGAACAGTATCTCGGGCTTCAGTCATGTGCAGGGGAGCAGACGTGGATCGTCCTAAACTAGATTATGTTTGCTTCTGTTCATTGAACCTTCCGTCAAATGCATAGGTATGGAAACTGATAAACTCTGAAGTGGAAAACACCCGGATGAGAGAAATGCCCCGGCAGGAATCAGAAAAGGTTAGTCATTTCTGTTTCGGGTCTGGGGCTTGCTTGGAGGGTGACCAGAGACAAGAATTAAACTTCTACACTAAGAGATTTGCTGTAGCAATCGCAACAGATTCAGGATATAATCTCAGGTGTTCTTTAAAGCCTATTGTGCTTTCCAGCAGGTGCAACTTGCCAACTGGAATCAGGTGTATTTTTTTTTCCTTAACTGAATGTACTGTAACTTTGAAAGCATGTTGCCCTCTCTTATATTGTTTCAGTTTTTAATTAATCTTGATGGACCTGTTTCATTAACTTTCATGCGCGAGTCTCCCCAGTAATTCTTTCCCTCTGTACAATTGTCATACTGTTCCGAGTTCCTAGGATGTTAAGTGCCTCGTCTCTTGTTTTCCCTTCGGAATTAATTGTGATTATGTGTTTTGCTTAATTTGTTTAGTTTCAAAGTAATAAAACTGCAATTTTGAGAAGGAACCGACCTCTTTCAAGCAACAATCATTGTCATAGCCAATAGCTCTTGCCTTTGGGACCTTAGAAGTGTTTAGCCATGCAACAGTTAATGTTGTTGCGTTAAGGGTATTGTGCTGCATAACTAAATAGTTATAAAGGTCCCAAAGGCTAGACCTATTGGCTATGCCAATGCTTGTTTTAGTGGTTTATGGATGATGTATTTGTGGCTGAGATTGTTGGTCAGACTAATTTGTATGCTGAACAGTTTTTGAGGGACAACAGAGCCAGACTTATGCCCCGCTCTAGAGCTACTCGGTGGACTCCCACAAATCTGGATGAGATGAAGAAGTTTTTGGGTTTGAATTTTTTTTGATGGGCTTGATAAGGAAGCCGTCCATGGCTTCATATTGGTCTACCAGTCCCTTGATGGCAATGGCCATATTTCCTGCAATTATGAGTTGTGGTCGGTATTTACTTTTGCTTCGGATGATGTATTTTGTTGATAATGCTTTGCCATTGCCACAAGATCATCCTGACTGTGACCGTCTTTTTAAGATTTGGCCTGTTCTTGATCACTTTGTAGATCGATTTTCAGAGATCTATACTCCAGGGAAAGAAATAGATGTTGATGAGTCTTTGGTCCTTTTAAAGGGCCATTTGGTTTTTAGGGAGTACATTCCTAGCAAGAGGGCACGTTATGTATGTTGTCTGAGAGTAGGACAGGATATGTCTGTAATTTTCGGGTGTATACTGGTAGGGATTCCACTATTGACCCCCCTGGTTGTTGGTCCACTATTGGAGTTTCAGAGAAAAATGTGTTGGATCTTGCTAGAAGACTGTTTAACAGAGGCCACCATTTGTACCTTGATAACTTCTACACTGCTGTGCAATTGTTTAAGGAATTGTTCAAAGTGGACACTTTTGCTTGTGGTTCAATCCACTTTAACCGTAAAGTTTACCCAAAAGAGCTTGTTTGCAAAAAGCTTCAGAGGGGACAGTGCAGTGCCTTGCATAGTAAGGAAGTGCTAGCTGTTAAATATGTGGACAAGAGGGATGGGTATATGCTGACTACCTTTCATGATGAGAGTACTTCACCTGTGACCGTTTGGGGTCAGGTTGTTGAAGTGCACAAAGCTGTGTGCTTTGTAGACTACAATAAGCACATGGGTGGTGTCGATAGAGTAGATCAGAGGTTGAAACCTTACACGGCTGTTTTCTAAGGCTTACATTTGGTCTAAGAAGTTGGCTATCCATCTCTTCAATTTAGCAACTTTCAATGCTTTTGTTGTGTTAAAGGAGTGTTCTCCTGCATCAAATATTTCTTTTGTTCAGTTTCAGGAGTCTGTAACAGGCAGCCTTGTTGTTGTGGAACAGGCAAGTGTTCCTAGAATTGTAGTGGTGGAGGATGTGGTAGATTGAAAGATCGCCATTTTCCTGATTTTGGGGCATATTATCAAGAACAGAGTTAAAATATTGCCACTTTAGCAGCAGGAAACTGCTGCTAAAGTGGTGATAATGGGCTTGATATTAGGCCCTTGTGAATTCCTATAGAAGCCCAGGTTCTGGTGTGAACCTGGGCTTCTTTGGGAATTCACAAGTGCATATTATCAAGCCCATTATTGCTGCTTAGGAGCAGTTTTCTGCCGCTAAAGCAGTGATAATTTCAACGCCGTTCTTGATAATATGCCCCTCAATTCCTCCTAAGCCAAAAAAAACCCAGTCCCTGTAAAAGATGTAGAGCCTGCTTGCGAAGAGGTATGCGGAAGGAGAGTCATATGCACTGTGATGATTGTCCTTCTAATCCTGGACTGTGTGTGCCCACATGTTTCAGATTGTATCACACTCAAAAGAGTCTTTGGGAACAACTGTGAGCCAAATAGTGTACTGTCTGGTCTGTATGGTTTCATATAGTTGTTCAGTTTCACGTTTGGCAATAGAATGATGTCTTTAGTTACTGCTGTTGTTTTTGTAGTTATAGTTTTGTATCTATTTGCAATTGGTTTGTGTTTTCTTTCTGTTAAAAAGAAATGTATGACAGTGTGCATGGACTGCTGTGTGGCTGGTGGTATATGTGGACTGGTGCTTGGCTGGTGGTATATGTGGACTGGCGCTTGGCTGGCAGTGTGTGTGGATTGGCGCTTGGCTGGCAGTGTGCATGGACTGGTGCTTGGCTGGAGGTGTGCATGGACTGGCGCTTAGCTGGTTGTGTGTGTGGACTGTCCCTTGGCAGGTGGTGTGTGTAGACTGAATCTTTGCTGGCGGTATGCGGGAACTGGTGCTTGGCTGGCGGTATGTGTGTGGACTGGCGCTTGGCTAGCGTTGTGCGTGGGCTGGAGCTTGGCTGGCAGTGTGCATTGGCTGGAGCTTGGCTGACAGTGTGGGTGGGATGGTGCTTGGCTGGTAGTGTCTCTGGGCTGGCCTTTGGCCAGCAGTGTGTAAATAGTGACTTGCTGCTGGTCATTACATACTCTGCTAGTCAAACACCACTGCAGACACTATGTCAGCCACCAGCCAGTGTGATTGCTTTGTCAGTCATGTGGGCGTATGAAAGTGAGGGGCCCTTGAATGGCGCTGTCTGTTGATGTGAATATTGTAATGTGCTGGACCCGTGGCTGGCGGTGCGAATGGTCTTGTGTGGTATGTATGAAAGGTGTGTGAATAGCCTGTAAAGCGGTTGGTGACTTGCCATGGCTTCACAGCTTACGAGCTGTGAGTCATTGGTTCAGGTTTTTAACCTTTTAAATATAAACAGTGCATTTCCTTTTTTTGAAATCTCTTGTTAATAGAATTTTACACTCTGAACCTTCACTCACCCTCATGCCAAATCCAACCAATTTGTGTCAGTACTTAGGGAATTGTTCACTTTGAAGGAATATTTGTCTGATCAGTCTTTCTCTGACAGGGAGTACATTGTCTCCACATTGTCTGTGGATGTGAGTGTTGTAATGTGCTGGGGCCACAGCTGGTCGTGTAAAAGTGTGTGTCAAGTATGAAAGGTGTGTAAATGGCCTGTAAAGAGGTTGGTGCCTTGTCGTGGCTTTACAGCTCACCAGTTTTGAGTCATTGGTTCAGGTTTTTGACCCTTTAATTATTAGTAGTACATTTCCTTTTTGTGAAATCTCTTGTTAATAAAATATACATTTTGAACCTTTCACTCACCCTCGTGAGAAATCCAATGCGTACTTGAGGAGCAGGTGAATAGGCAGTCATATTTGCCTCATTTGTCTTTCTGTGCTTATGTGTATTCTGTCTCTAGGGACAATTTGCCAAATGTAGATGTTTCTGTAAAGTAAAAAGAAAAATGGGGAGTGCTGGGTGGTGTGCCTCTCATGGATCCCAACAATTTTTTCTACTCACAATGACATGCAAACTTCAAAATACGACTATAGTCACACATTTTCCCTGCATTACTCTATCATATTATTAAATATTATTAAATAAATAAAAATGGTACCTCCCTCGTGTGGGTGGGTCAAGTACCTGTGACAGGCAAGGGCCCAAAACATATTGAGACAACATCAAAATTACCTATCGCAAAACAACCTGGATTTGCGAGGGGGGTCCCATGAGTTTTTGGCCCCAGGCTCGGTGGCCATCTAGGGAAAACCACCAAACCCACATACTTCTGAAAACTAGACACCCGGGGGAGTCCAGAAAGGTATGACTTGCATGGGTCCCCCAACATTTTTCTACCAAGAATCCCCTGCAAACTTCAAATGTAGCTAAAAAAATAACTTTTTTCTCAAATGTATGTGTGGGAAAGTTCTTGATTCTGCATTTCCTCCCACCCAGCGTTCCCCCAGGCCTCCTGTTAAAAATGGTACCTCACTCGCATGGGTGGGTCCATTGCCCGTGACAAGCAAGGGCCCAAAAATTATTGAGGCAAAATCAAAATTACCTATCGCAAAACAACTTGATTTTGCAAACGGGGTCCCATGAGCTTTTGGCCCCGGGCTCGGCGCCCTCTAGGGAAACGTAACAAACCCACAAATTTCTGAAAACTAGACACCAGTGGAGTCCAAAGAAGTATGGCTTGTATGGGTCTCCCAACGGTTTGCTACCCAGAATGTCCTGCAAACCTCAAATTTAGCTAAAAAAAACCACATTTTCCACATATTTTTGTGCGGAATCACAGTGCCGGTACAATTGTCCTACCCCATAGCATTTTCCTTAGTGTCCCGAGTAAAATGATTCCTCACATGTGTGGGTGTCCAATGCAGAATTAGTTCAAAACATATTTTTGAAAAAAATGTAGTGATTAGTATTCTAGGTGCTATACCCTAATGCATATGTTTTTGGCTCCTTCCAGTCACAGGCTCTTGCCCCACCCACACAGGTGAGGTATAATATTACTTGGGAGACTGAGCGGAACTCTGTGGGGTAGGACATGTGTGCTAGCATGGTGATTCCACACAAAAATATGCGGAAAATGTGGGTTATTTCAGCTAAATTTGAGGTTAGCAGGGCATTCTGGGTAGGAAAATGTTTGGGATCCACGCATGACATACCTCATTGGACTCCCCCTGGTATCTCGCTCTCAGAAATCTTTGAGTTTGGTAGTTTCCCAAGATGGCCGTCGAGCCTTGGGCAAAAACCCCAGGTGCCCCCCTCAAAACCAGGTAGTTTTGTTATATGTCATTTTGAAGTATCCACAGTACGATTCAGGCCATTTCCTGTTCCAGCTACTATGCCTACCCTCACCAGTGATGTAAAACCTTTATCAGGAGACATGGGGAACACTCCCATGCAGAAATTTGAGAAAAAAGTGTTTTTTTCAGCTACATTTTATGTTTGCAGGGGATTCTGGGTGAAACATGCAAGCCATACCTCACTAGACTCCCCAGGGTATCTAGTTTTCAGAAATGTGTGGGTTTGGTAGGTTTCCCTAGGTGGCCGCTGAGCCTGGGGCCAAAAACTCATGGGACCCCTTTCAAAACCTGGTTGGTTTGTGATATGTAATTATGATGTTGCCTTAATAGGTTTGGGCTGTTGCTGTTGCGGGTCCTTGACCCACCCATGCGAGTGAGGTACCATTTTTATCAGGAGACCTGGGGGAACACTGGGTGGGAGGAAATTTCTGGATCCACGCAGATTTCAGAACTTTCCCAACATAAATTTGAGAAAAAAGTTATTTTTTTCAGCTAATTGTGAGGTTTGCAGGGGATTCTGGGTAGGAGAATCTTGGGGGACCCACGCAAGCCATACTTCACTGGACTACACCAGGTGACTAGTTTTTTCAAAATGTGTGGGATTGGTAGGTTTCCCTAAATGGCCGCGGAGCCTGGGGCCAAAATCTTATGGGACCCCTCTTGCAAAACCAGGTTGGTTTGTGATAGGTAATTTTGATGTTGACTCAATAGGTTTTAGGCCACTGCCTGTAGCAGGTATTTCAGCTAAATTTGAGGTTTGCAGGGGATTCAGGGTAGGAGAAGGTTGGGGACCCACACAAGCCATACCTTTCTGGACTTCCCTGGGTGTCTCATTTTCAGAAATGTGTGGGTTTGGTAGATTTCCCTAGATGGGCGCCGAGCCTGGGGCCAAAAACAAATGGGACCCCCTTGCAAATCCAGGTTGGTATGTGATAGGTAATTTGATGTCGCCCAATAGGTTTTGGAGCCTTGCATGTCGCCGATACTTGACCCACTCACACAAGTGAGGCACCATTTTTCTCGTAAGACTATGGGGATCCACACAGATTACAGAACTTTCCACATCAGAAATATGCGGAAAATGTTTTTTTGACACATTGTGAGGTTTGCAAGGGACTCTGGGTAACGGAACCTGGTGAGAGCCAGTCAAGTCACCTTATCCTGGATTCCCCTGGGTGTTTACTTTCAAAAAAAGTATAGGTTTGCTAGGTTTCCATAGGTGCTGGCAGAGGTTCAAAATTTACAGCTAGACACTTTGCAAAAAAGGGTCAGTTTTCATTGTGAAAATGTGGTGTGTTTATGTTGTGGTTTGGGACGTTTCCTTTTGCAGGCCCCAGGCCTACCCACACAAGTGAGGTACAATTTTACTCGGAAGACTTGGGTAAAGCTGGATGGGTGGAATTTTGTGGCTCAGCGCAAAATACAGAACGTTCCACCAGAGAAGTGTTTTTTTGGACAAATGTTAGAGTTTGCAAGGGATTCTGGATGCAGAACCTGGTGGGAGCCAGTCAAGTCACCCCATCCAGGATTCCCCAGAATGTCTAGTTTTCAAAAATGTATAGGTTTGCTAGGTTTCCCTAGGTGCCCGCAGAGCAAGGGTTCAAAATCTACAGCTAGACACTTTGCAACAAAAGGGTCAGTTTTCAGAGGGAAAATGTGATGTGTCCACGTTGCGTTTTGGGCCGTTACCTGTCAAGGGCACTAGGCCTACCCACATACGTGAGGTACCATTTTTCTTGAAAGACTTTGGGGAATGCGGGGTGGGTGGATTTTTGTGGATCCACACTGATTTCAGACATTTCCACCACAGAAACTTGAGGGAAATGTGTTTTAATGGTAAATTTGTAGGTTTGCAAGGGATTCTGGGTAACAGAACCTGGTGAGAGCCAGTGAAGTCGCCCCATCCTAGATTCCCCTGGGTATCTAGTTTTCAAACATGTATAGGTTTGCTGAGTTTCCCTAGGTGGTGGCAGAAGGTAGGGTTCAAAATCTACAGCTAGGCGCTTTGCAAAAAAAGGGTCTGTTATCACTGTGAAAATGTGGTGTGTCCACCTTGTGTCTTGGGCCGTTTCCTGTCACGGTCACTAGGCCAACACACACAAGTGAGGTACCATGTTTATTACAGACTTTTGAGAATGCGGGTGGGTGGAATTTTTCGCTCTACGAGGATTCCGAAACTTTCCACCACAGAAATGTTGGGAAATGTGTTTTTTTTTACAAATATTTAGGTTTGCAAGGGATTCTGGGTAACAGAACCTGATGAGAGTCAGTCAAATCACCACATCTTGGATTCCCCTGGGTGTCTAGTTTTCAGACATCAATAGGTTTGCTAGATTTCCCTAGGTGTCTGAAGAGCTAGGGTTAAAATTCTATAGCTAAGGCACTTTGCAAAAAAAGGGTCAGTTATCACTGTGAAAATGTATTGTGTCCACGTTGGTTTTGGGCCGTTTCCAGTTGGGGGGCACTAGGACTACCCACACAAGTGATGTATCATTTTACTTGAATGACATTGGGGAACATGGGGTGTGTAGAATATTGTGGATCCATGGAGATTCCAGAACTTTTCACCACAGAAATGGTGATGTAAATGTATTTTTTTTACAAATATTTATGTTTGCAATGGATTCTGGGTAACAGAACCTGGTGAGAGACAGTCAAGTCACCCAATCCTGAATTCCCTTTTGTGTCTAATTGTCAAAACTGTAGAGGTTTGCTAGGTTTCCATATGTGCCAACAGAGCTAGTGTTCAAAATCTACAGCTAAGCACCTTGCAAAAAAAGGGTCCGTTTTCACTGTGATAATGTGGTGTGTCCACATTGCATTTTGGGTTGTTTCCTGTTGCGGGCACAGGGCCTACACACACAAGTGAGGTACAATATTTTTTAAAGACTTTTGAGAATGCGGGTGGGTGGAATTTTGAGGCTCCACGCAGATTCCAGAACTTTCTACTACAGAAATGGGAGGAAAATGAGTTTTTTTTAACCAAATTTTGTGATTGGCAAGGTATCCTGGGTAACAGAACCTGATGACAAGTCACCCCATTCTGGATTCCCCTTGGTGTCTAGTTTCCAATCATGTATAGGTTTGCTAGGTTTCCCTAGGTGCCGGCAGAGCTAGGGTGCAAAAAAAGGGTCAGTTTTCACTGTGAAAATGTGGTGGGTCCACGTAGCGTTTTGGGCCGTTACCTGTCACAGGCACTAGGCCTACCAATATAAGTGAGGTACCATTTTTTGTGGAAATCCTTTGGGAATACAGGGTGGGTTGAATTTTGTGGCTCTACGTAGATTCCAGAATTTTCCACCACAGAAATGTGAGGGAATTGTGGTTTGCCAGGGATTCTGGGTAACAGAACCTGGTGAGAGCCAGTCAAGTCACCCCATCCTGGATTCCCCAGGGGATCTAGGTTTTAAACATGTATAGGTGTGCTATGTTTCCCCAGGTGCTAGCAGAGCTAGGGTTCAAAATCTACAGCTAGGCACTTTGCAAAAAAACTGTCAGTTTTCACTGTGAAAACATACCATGTTCATGTTGCGTTTTGGGCCATTTCCTGTCTTGGGCACTAGGTCTACCCACACAAGTCAGGCACTATTTTTCTTGGAAGAAGTTGGGGAATGCGGGGTGGGTGGAATATTGTTAGTCTACACAGTTTACATAACTTTCCACCACAGAAATATGAAGAAAATGTGTTTTTGACAAATATTTAGGTTTGCTATGGATTCTGGATAACAGAGCCTGGTGAAAGCCAGTCAAGTCACTCCATACTGGATTTCCCTTAGTATATAGTTTTCAAAAATGTATAGGTTTGCTAGGTTTCCCTAGGTGCCGGCAGAGCTAGGGTTCAAAATGTACAGCTAGGCACTTTGCAAAAAAGGGTCCGTTTTCACTGTGAAATGTGGTGTCTCCACGTTGCGTTTTTGGCCGTTACCAGTCGCGGGCACTAGGCCTTCCCACACAAGTGAGGTACCATATTTCTCTGAAGACTTGGGGAACACGTGTTGGGTAGAATTGTGTGAATGCACACAGATTCCAGAACTTTCCAACACAGAAAAGTGAGAAAAATTAGTTTTTTTTTCACAAATCTTCATGTTTGCAAGGGATTCTGGGTAACAGAACCTGGTGAGAGCCAGTCAAGTCATGCCATCCTAGATTCCCCTGCATGACTAGTTTTAAAAAATGTATAGGTTTGCTAGGTTTCCCCAGGTGCTGGCAGAGTTAGGTTTCAAAATCTACAGCTATGCACTTTGCAAAAAAAGGGTCAATTTTCACTGTAAAAATGTGGTGTGTCCACATTGCTTTTTGGGACATTTCCTGTCGCGGGCACGAGGCCTACCTACACACGTGAGGTACCATTTTTCTCGGAAGACTTTGAGGAACACGAGATAGGTGGAATTTTGTGGATCCACACAGATTCCTAAACCTTCCACCACAGAAATGAACTTGTGTTTTCTTTTACAAAGTGTTAGGTTTGCAAAGGATTCTGCGTAACAGAACCTGGTGAGAGCCAGTCAAGTCACCCCATCCTGGATTTCCAAAATGTATAGGTTTGCTAGGTTTACGTAAGTGCTGGCAGAGCTAGGGTTTAAAATCTACAGCTAGGCACTTTGCTAAAAAAGGGTCAGTTTCACTGTGAAAATATTCTGTGTCCATGTTGCGTTTTGGGACATTTCTTGTTGCGGGAACTAGGCCTACCCACACAAGTGAGGTACTATTTTTCTTGGAGGACCTTTGGGAATGCAGGGTGGGTGGAATATTGTTAATCTATGCAGTTTCCAGAACTTTCCACCACAGAAATATGAGGAAAATGTGTTTTTTAACAAATATTTAGGTTTGCTATGGATTCTGGATAACAGAACCTGGTGAGAGCCAGTCACGTCAACCCATCCTGGATTCCCCTAGGTTTTTAGTTTTCAAAAATGTATAGGTTTGCTGGGTTTCCCTAGGGCTAGGGTTCAAAATGTACAGCTAGGCACTTTGCAAAATGAGGGTCCGTTTTCACTGTGAAATGTGGTGTCTCCAGTTTGCGTTTTGTGCCGTTTTCAGTCGCGGGCACTAGGCCTACCCACACAAGTGAGGTGCCATTTTTCTCTGAAGACTTTAAGGAACGCAGGGTGTGTGGAATTTTGTGGCTCTACGCAGATTCCAGAACGTTACACCACAAACATTTGAGGAAAATGAGTTTTTTGGGACACATTTTGAGGTTTGCAAGGGATTCTGGGTAGTCTTTCAATGTTATGACAGTATGCTAACGAGAACTCTTAATAAAATATATATACAGAAATTGTAACTAACGTGGTAAATAGGAGTTCTTAGTTTAAAAAGCCAAGTATGGTGACCAGCCGGACTTACCTTTATCTAGAAACGGGAGAGATTATTTTGTTTTGTATTTAACTAAATACGTTAGAGGACTTCTAGCTCTCACACTATTATGTGCTGGATTTTTTGGCCACAATTTGTGGTATTGATCATCGGCTCAAAGCGAAGAAATGAAGCAGATGTAAAATCGTGTCAGAGAAGGACGCAGGTGCTCTATTTTGGATATAGCTTACATTTTAAATTACGTATTTTTCCGTTTCATTTCTGTTGCACCGGGGAATATTGGCCGTGTAAGCAAGAACTTGCCTAAAGTAATAATATATTCCCCGAAACTTCAAGTGGAAAATGTGTTGATTTTGCTGAGTGTATGTTTATTAACTCTAACGGTTACACGAAGAACCGTTCCAGAAAGTGCTTGGATAAGGGTAGCAAAATAGCTTTCTTGAATAAATACTAGCTCCAGGTTAGGCACTTATACAAGACACTGTGAAATATTCAGCAATTTTAAAGGTGATTATGTAAAGCAAGTTGGTATTGCATGTTTTATTCAAAATATTCAAGCTGAACATTTGGAAAAGCTTGTACTTTAACGGTGCGAAGAGTAAGTGATGATTTCACTCTTAACATGCATTGAAAATCGAAGCGTTTTTCAATGGCATAACGTTGTTAAAGTATGAAAGTCTATTTCAAGCACACTCCTGTGTGTTTTTTCCTAAAGTGCCGAATGTAAATACAGCTTACACAACGGTACTGAATAATATAAAGGGTATGATTTTTAGCTACACTGGCTATATATATGCAATGGAAATAACAAAGGTTAAAGATTAGGAAAACGTTATTTAATTTATTATGTTTATACAAAGTGAGCTCAGACTACACAACCATAAATTCTAAAGTTATAATTATAACTTAAATTCATAATTTGAGCATCGCCTTATAATTACTGTAACTCGTGCACCTCCATATACAGTGTTGGTAACTTGCTGGCCTCACTTCATTAACTATAACTCGCACCTTTATGATGCACGATTACACCCTTTCATATTACATCATTTAAATTATGTGAAATATTTGCATTTATAACAACACTTAAGGCATCTGAAAATACATCTTTTTTTAAAACTGTGCATTGTAGAGTGGTGAGTTATAGTTAACGTTAGAATTTCTAATCTGTGCCTAGTTTAAGTTTGTTTTGTATAGAATTAATAAATAAAGGTTTCTTAACTATAATTAAAAAAATTACTGATCTAGAACTCTGCGAATGGGTCACTTCATCACAACGATAACAGATATTCAATCCGCTGAAATATAAATCCCATAGGATGTAATGGAATTTATATATTGGCGGAGTAACCCATCAGCCAAGTTCAAAATTAGGCCTTAAGTGTTAAACATTTGTTTTTGATTGAATTTTTATGTTTTTTTCTTTTGATATATTTTTGTTTAACAAAGCACAAGTTTAATCCAATTTTTTTAATGTGTTTTGGGTCAAAAGTATTTTTTGATATACAAATTGGCATTGGTGCTTGAATGTAGGCAAATTAAGCTTTCATGTTCCAAACGGTAGCTTATACTGAAAGGGTCCCAACTCAGGGGAGTTTCATAGCTATTATTCCTACAATGCTTATAGACATTCATGGAGAAGTTTACCTGTTTTATGTTTAAACATATATTGATGGAGATGATGAGGTATAATTTTCAATTTCTCTGTGTTTATAGCTCAGTTGTTGTTACTTTGCAACAGTCACCAGAGTCTCTATGGTTTTTGATGGTACTTAGTAGTTATTGGGCTGTGTTTATAGCACACTTGGGGTTATTAACCAATCACATTCTACTTTACTTCTTAATTTTCTTTCTTATGAATTATGTTTACTTTAAAATCAAAACAAAGACCTATATTATGTGTATGCTGATTTTGGCATATATAATAGTTTTTTTTGTATTTTCGTAAATTCTGCCAGGCCTAAACCTCCACTTTTAAAACATATAAATCACGCCAAAGGTAGGTACTAAACATTCCATAGGAATGGGTACAGTCTAACTAAAAAATTGCACATGTACTTTTAAGTTTTACATGTCCGGGTAGTGAACAAATCTCAAATTTGTTTTTCACTACTGTGAGGGCTACCTCTCTGTTAGAATAACATTGGGTTACCTTAATACACTTAATGTGTGATAACTTTTGTTAGGGAACAGGTGGAAATGTTGTTTTGGTGTCTAAAGATTTGTAATTTAAAATCTTTAATTGTAATGCCAGATTTTAAGTCACACTTCTGAAAATGCTTTTAGATAGTTGGCATTTTATTGCCCTAATCATTTGTAGTGTTGGGTGAAATATTTCACTCTTTTGGCGGAATGGGCAGACTTTTGGTGAATTTACAATAATCTTGTAATTTGTAGTTCCAGCCAAAATCAGCCAATTGCCATGTGACAGAATTATTTCTCATATGCGCACCAAAACGGTTAGTTGATGAGAGTTTGCGCGATTTGGCTACCCCCATGCATGACTATTGTTCACTAGGAGGACATCTGGTGAGATTTTTATAAATGTGGGCAGGCTGTCACGACTCTTAATGGTCAGAAGGCTGCCGCTCAAGTAGAAAATTTAGTTGAGCAGCAACAAAATCAGCTAAAGTAGCTGTACCCTGTGGTGGGACAAGTGGTGCCATTTGTGCTGATTGTTAAGTGCGAAACGTGCTCTAGACTCTAAATTACAGCATGATCAGCACAACATGCCTATTTCGCCTCCTTTTCTGAGTTATATGGACACACAAAGCTCCAACAAGGACCTGTACCTCAGCTCTGCCTGAAGTGGGCTTTGCCCTTCAATTGGTGCCCACTTAGTCATGGACCCTTGAGAATTGTGCTGCAGGGGCCCAAACAGCTTATATCAAAACATTAGGACTTGGGAAACTTTCATCCAAGAAGTACCCTGTGAATTGGGAGGAGACTGGGGCCTACCTACTCTCAGATTTGCCCAAGGTGCATTGCCAGTCGGCCTGACTTTGTGGCTGCTTCTACTGCATTCTTCTCCATAGCAGCATATCCTGTGCAGTGGCTCCTTGCAGAAGGGGTATCTAACCTCATTTAGGCCTCGTCCAACACAGCCTGAAGCTTCATCCCGTTGGAAGTATTTGACCTTCAAAAAAGAGACTAAGTCAGAACAAAGAAAGCTTTACTGTGACCTCAGCGGGTTCCCCCATGATGATGTGTTCTCCTCGGACACCACCAGCTGTCTTTTCCTTCTGAATTATACTCCTAAGTCATTTTATTTCAAAACTTGTATGTCCAAAGATAAGTGGAGACCAGGCTCATTCCACCTCTTGCATCTGTACAACATTCCATAGTGCTCAGCCATAACTTTGACTTTGCCACTGTCTCATGCAACTAGATTTCTCACAGTTGGTGCTTTGATCTTTTCAGTGCAAGTTTTCACTAATAATTTTAACAATCTGTAACTCTGGTTCTGGATTTTTGTCATGTTGGTATGAATTTATTACATTTTACTCTATTTTCTAAATTGATGTGGGACTTTTCCTGTATGTGTTTTCATTTTACTACTGTTTGTGTGTTGCATAATTATTTTAGACATATTTTAGACATTGCCTTTAAGTTACCCTGACTGCTTTTGTGCCAGAGGGTTAAGCACAGATTAATTTAGTGACTTTTTCTGGTTCACACAAACAGGGATATTGATTGTTGTTTGGAAAGTAAACACAACTCCTCAAAATCCTGATTTTCAACAGTGATTTTTGTCTGAGTTTTCAGCCTTCCAGTCTCTGCGCCAAGAATGACAGCATACCAAGATTGTGCCTCCGATTGCCAAGGCAGATGAGCACCACAACCCTTTATCTGAGAGGAACCTAGTTTATTGCTCCATATTTGCCAATATTGCACACCAATCTTTTAATTCTTGTAATGTTCCAGCCAAAACATTAGTGTCTTTTTACCAATGATTGAGCTGTGTTATCTGTATATGTCCGGACCCTAATGGGCTAGTTACTACAAGAATAAACATTTTTCTCTTGCAATCTCCACCTTCTTATCCGCCTCATGGAATGGAGTGAAATCTAATCTATTAACAGATGTGTTTACAGTTAAGGTAGCCAACACCGAATCAAGTTTAACTAATGTGATAGAGCACTAATTTCTGTTAAATACAAAGCAGTAGAGATTGAGAGATTGAGAACATAGCTGACTCCCAATGGTATCAGATTATTATGATAAGGAAACTGATTGATGTTGCAATACTATTGATTGACCTGTATTATAACATTTTTGTGCAGAATGACCGTGGGATTAGTAATTCCCTTACAGAGGAATCGATATGGCTGTGATAAAAAATGTCCCTTTATGCATAATATGGTTGGGAGATTTCAACTGCATGTTGTGCCAGTACATTTGGCAAACAGTATGTGGGCTTTTAGATACTGCAAATGAACCACTTGCCCATTTTGAGCACTCCTCATATGGGGAGGTGTTAAATACTATCATTGTTGTTAACAAACTATGTTGTGTCCATACTCTGGTTGGCACACCATATATACAGTACCCCACATTTATGGGAGGGGGTAGGGCTAGTACTATCAACTTCATGCTAATATCTATAAAATTTGCACATTTGGTTGACAGCTTTGCGGTAGAACCTAACAATGTTAGTGATCACAATCCCCTTATTGCCAGTCTGCATGGAACAGCTCTTAAGGGTGACAGGGTTGAAATTCCATTATAATCTGAATCAGGGGGTGAGATTAAAATGGAGCAAAATAAATCCACCTGTATTTGAGAGGGAGATTGTGACAGCAAACCTCAGTCACATTTGACATGCTTATCTGAGGATTCTAAAGCGGAGGAGGTTGTGGAGGGTTTTAAAAGAATTTGTAAAGATGTGGCCAACAATCTAACAAGAACAGTAAAAAGGAAGGCTTCACAAGAAACTAGATGGTTCAATGCAGAGTGCTCAAAATAACAAAAAGATCTTAAAGAGTCCCTGCATATAGTCCCCTGTGATAGGGTACTAATTAGGACAGTGAGACAATCCTATAAAAATGTAATTAGCCAGGGAAAGGATGAACTTAGAAAACTCGCTTGGGAGTATCTCGAGAGAGCTAGTGCTCTCAATGATTCAAAGGGTTTCTGGGAAGTTAGAAATCGCCCCCTCTTTACAAATGATGTGAGGAGCATTCAATCAACAATAACTGCTGAAGTTTCGGAGTCACATTTCTCAAATGAATTCAAACCAAAAGGCTTACTACCGTAAGATCAAGGAGATAAAATAGTAATTAACTTGGAAACTGCAAATCAACTTAGCTTGTTTATTTCTCTGGTTGAAGAGGCATTGACAAAGGGAATTTCCTCCGAGGCACCAGGTTCAGATGAGGTGCTGCTCGATCTGTTTAAATGCAATCTACAAATATTGGCACGATTGTTGGTAAATGTTTTTAAATCTGTAATAGTGGGTCATATTCCTGACATTGACATGAACTCACCCAATTTTTATATAGAAGATTTAAAAAAAAAGTTTATACTGAATTGTTTTATATATGTATGGTCCACTTTTATGATTCTTGTGAATCGAATAACGTTATTTGAACTGAACTGATAGAGCAAAATCTGCCTCTTCCATCGTTAACTTCTTTTGAATGAATCTAGGAAAAGATAAATGAGGCAAATTATTTGATTCTCTTAAAATTTGAGAATGTAATTTTTCATGTAATGGATGTCCAACTAATCTTCATACTAGGGAAAGAAAGTACTTGATTCATCTTCTCTCATTTCAGCTAGAATAAAACCTAAATACTCCCATAGGTGTGCCAGAATTTGCTATGTTTACGCTAGTCACACACACTACACTTTAGAGGAAGGATCAACTTCATCTGGAAAAGAGGAGCTACATGATGAAAGATCCACCTTTTATGATGGCTGTGATTCTCCTTCTTTGCTCTTTCCACAGACAAAGATGTTGTTACTACTTGTTACTGTTTCAGCAACATTTTGGATTTCAGCACTGCACAGTTATATGTACTCTTCTAGAGTACAGCCTGTGACAGAAGTGGATCACCTACACCTGATTCTGCCTCTACCACCCTCATATTCAAAAGAGATATCTTCCAAATGTCTGCCCTTAGCATCCTTTTGCCATCCATCCTTATCTCAGCAGGTAATAAACTGACAAAAGTAAAGCTTGCACTATACACAACATGTGATGCCCTTGAAAAGCAGGTAATTATTTCAACAGATCTAAACAAACCCCTTTATTGCATAGGTACCTTATTGGAGACTTTCATTCAATGTTATCTAGTCCCATATTTTGTACTATAAAATATTTCTCAGAGGCATTTTCAAACTTGCAAGTATCAGGTTACTCATGCAAACATGTCCTTCCTCAACATGTTATACAAAATTACCTGATTTACATGTGGCACTGTTCAGTTCATAAGTTCATAAATCTTTATTCGAAACACAAGAATTCATAAAAGCACATGCACAGATTAACAATATTATTATAAAATCCATATAAAAAATATTTAATTCATGTAGGCATCAGACAAATGTTACAAGTTATTAAACAGAGAAAAGTCAAGGACTATCCATCGTTTTGCGCGCTTGGGCAGCGATCCTCAAAAAAGTGCTAGTGCGACAAATTATTTCTTTATTGTCCAGGGAAAGCAGCAGTTGATAAGATTCCCCCATGGTAATTGGTCTATGTTTTTTAAAAAGGGGAATTAAAAAACATTTTACATATTTTAAATAATATTTACAAACAAAGAAAAAGTGCAGATCAGTTTGTGCGCTCACCCAGTCACAGGGCATCTTATATTATCGGGGGTGGGCCGATAGCCCAAAGGAAAGTTTAACAAGAATCTTACAGTTCCTGCCCTCAATCAAAACAAAATTCCCAGTTTATCATTGACAGGGTAAGGTATAGTAATAGAGGATACCTATATGATTCCCTGCCCATGTAGGTAAGGACTGTGGTTTTCTTAGATTCTTCCCTGGCCCTATCTGTGTTGTAAAGTGCGTGAAGTGCGTTCTTCAGATCATTCTTTTGTTCAAAAGCAGTTTTGTTTGGGTCGCACTTAAGACAGTCAGTTATAAATTCTTGGGTCAGGGTAGCTGATTCAATCCTCCAAACTGAGTGCCAAAATAGCGTGGGTCGGGCGCTAATAAAATCACATATGAAATGTAAAATTTAATTCCTTATGGCAAATATATTGGGAGGTGGAAATCGGTGCTCCTAGCAGCTTTCTACAGAACCGATTTTCTTCCTGCTGGATGCACCGAGTCTTCGCCAGACCCCATATCTCTGCCCCATAGGTGGCTACTGGGAAACATTGCAATTTAAAAATCCGTAAAATTGCTTCAATAGCACCTATTTTCTTTGGTCAGGGGAGGCTTAAAATAGAATTATTGGCCTTTGAGAATTTGCTCGTGGAGTGGGCCAAATGCCCAGTCCACGAGCCATTCGGAGCAAAGACCATCCCCAAACACGAAAAGTTGTGGGTGGAAGTAAGTTTGTCGTTCCCTACCAGTATGGAATTAAGCTGATGTTTCCCTGGTCCGCATGACATAATAAATGACTTTTTAAAATTCACGTAAGTCCAGCCCATCCATGTATTCTGCAAAACTTTTGACCAGAGTATGCAGAGAGTTCGGGGTGCGGCCCATTAGGAAAGCATCGTCAGCGTAGAGAAGTACAGGCAAGAATTTATCATTAATTGTAGGAACATCTGGGGTTGACTGTTTCAGATCATAACTCAGTCCATTGATATAAATAATAAAGAGCAGGGGTGCTAAAATGCACCCCTGTCTAACTCCCCTTCCTACCTTAATTGGGCCTGATAACTCCCCTCCCAGTCTTATCCTTACTTGCGCTTTAAGATCAGTGTGTAGGAATGCTAAAAAGTGGACCAATGGTTCTTCCAAACCATAGTTCAATAAAATAGACCAAAGTTTGGACCTATTAACCAAATCAAAGGCGGATGATAGATCCATAAACGCTAAATAAATGGGGGAGGAGTGGGCGGTGTTATATTTGTTGATAACCAAATTAAGATTCAAACATTGTTCTGCTGTACCAACCCTGCTTCTAAAACCCAATTGGCATGGGGATAAAATGCCACTTTCCTCTGTCCAGTCTAAAATTATATTGTAAATGACACAGTCCAAAATCTTTAGGGTGTTATCTAGCAGGGAGATCGGTCTGTAATTAACCGGTTCCATTCTGTCACCCTTTTTGTATATTGGGACGATTACCCTCGTTGCCCATGTATCAGGCATGGGTGCTTGGGGTAAACTGTTAAAAAATTCAGGAGGATTGGGGCCCATAATTCCGATTTCAACTTTATAATATGTATAGGCAACCCATCAGGTCCAGGAGCCTTGTTACCAAGGCTCTGTGGAATCGCCTCCTCTACCTCCACCAGTGTTATCTGTAGGTTGCCTGGGTGACCCTGCACATAGTGATCTAAACTGTGTGATGGCGAGGCGTACATTTTGGAAAAATGGTTTTTACATGAGCTACTGGTAATAGTGCAGCTGATAGGTGTTCGCTGTTGGCCCATATTGCGCAGATCTCTTACTGCGGACCAGAATGATTTGCCATTTCCCCCCCTGCTGTTTCCGCAAGGGCTTCCCATTGTTCGCTCAATAGGGTTCCCTTCCGCTCATTTATTGCAGTTTTATAAACTTTCCTAGCTACACTAATGTCGGCCCTGCTTCTTGGTTTGGCTGTTAGGGCCTTACGAAGATTCCTATTAGCCTCTGAACAGTTTTTATCAAACCATCTTGGGTCTTTTGGGCCCTGCCGGAGTGGCACCAATAGTAAAGATCTAATCACCGAACAGAGTTTAGTGAAGTCTTGGATTACACTGGAACACGGGGCTCTAGTCGATAGGCATGAGGTAATTAAAGTCGAATGCCCTTCTAATAAAGTCTCAGTTCTTGTCCCACTGTCCACCCCCTCCACTTTAATCTTAATTTGTCTGTCGATGGAGTTATGTCCCTCGTCCCTTGAACAGTAACATACACGGGGCGGGTGCTAATCTTAGTACCACTGTCAATGGATTGTGGTCCCCAAAATCTGTTGCGAGGACCTCTTTGGCCAATAGGCAGTCTGCGTGGGAGGGAGAGACAAAGATAAAGTCGATAATAGAAGCACTATCCCTACCTCTGAATGTCGCTACCAACTGGTTTATAGAGGGTGAGCCTAAATCCATTACGTTGCTAAGGATGTGGCACTGGGAAACAACACCTTATCTTTCTCCTGCAAGAAAGTATGTTCTTCTTGGATAACTCTATCTCCGATGACCTGGAAGATGAACATAAGAAAAAACAAGTCTTTCCCCTCAGCTAACGCAAAAACCTGTATAACTCATTTCAGCTGTGCCCATCGGCCTACCCGCAGTGTCAACAGTCTTGCCATTTCAGTCTGGCTGCCTGACCCAATTCTCAGCCATTGTCAACCTGCCCACAGAGCTGATATGAACGTTATTCTAGTGCTTGAGTGGAAACGCTATTACTGCGTCAAAGTACCGCCGAGTTCAAGATAAATGAATCCCATACATTTCCTCTTTGTAGTTTGCAAATCTGCCAGGCTCTTGATTGCCATTCACAAAAAAACTGAAAGAAAGAAAAAGAATACTAAATTAATTAAAAAGAGGGAATCATAAATACAACAAACCTATCAGTCATAGCTAATGGACCAGGAATGCCTGCCTGGGGACAGACAACAAAAAATATGTTCTTAGAGTGGGTAGTGTTCTGATCCAAATAGTGGGCAAAAAGAGTACTTTGTGAATGTTGTTGTCCTGCAGAGGGGTGAAGGACAATAGAATGTCTATCTCAAGTAGTGGCCAATTCTCCCTAAAGTATCTCAAATTCCTCTCACTTGTCATGGTGAGTGGCTGCACTATGCGGGCTCTGGTCAGCTGCCAACCTGGGAACATTTGGAGCTCTGGGCATTTCTGAAGTCTAGAGACACAGGCAAATCCAGGATGATGTTTGTCGCTTGGATCCATCTATATTTTCTCATACAGAATGTCCTGAAAATATCAAACTTGGGTGCCTGGAGTATACTGGGTGTCTGTTTTCCATAAATGTCTAAGTTTAATAGTTTCCCTGTGCAACAGCCAAACCAGCATTGCTAAAATGAGTTTTTTCCATTTTGAAAATGTTACGTCTCAATTTTACATTTTGCGTTCTATTGTGTCATCGGCAATAGGGCCATTCACAAAAGTAGGGAACTGTGTTTATAGAGAGAAATGTAGGAAAGTTGGTTGGTAGGAACTTTGTGGATCTCCATTGAGTATTAATTTTTCTACACAGAAAAGTGAGAAAAATGTATGATCTTAGCCAATGTTTGAGGTTTTAAGGGCATTCTGGGTAAGAAAACATTGTGGGACCCCACATAAAGTCCACGGTGGTGTAACCTAATGGGTATCAAGTTTTTTAGAAAAGTTTAGGTTTAGTTTAGTAAATTTCCTTCGGTGGTGACTAAGCACATATCGAAATAATTTACAAATAAAAACCTTGTCACCTATTCCATTGTTTCTTGCTTGTTTTCACTATTATTTGATTTTATCAATTAGTTTATTTGCAAAAGTCATGAGTGAGCTACATAAATGACTTCTTGCTGAATTTGGAATTTTATCTACTGTTCAGAAATGTTTTCTGGGTTTACCAATGGGTTTCACACTTGTTTCCACCTCAAACTGCAAGTAAATTGAGTACCACTTAAAAACTTGCAAACACTCTAATGAAATAAAATACAATTCTCACTGACAGACTACATCACACTAAATTGGGAAGGGGCAGACATATCCAGGGCAAAAAATGGGAAGCACTAAAGGTTGTGGTGAGAGAAGCCTGCCTTAGATTGATGTATGGTGCTCGCTAGCAGCTCCAAAGGGACCTGAGGGCAGAGGAGGCAGCCTTGTTAGAGATAGAAACCCGGAACCGCTCCGACACCTCAGAAGAGACCAGGGATTGGGACATTTGGACACGCATATGCGATATCTGAGGTAGACTAGATAAATATACTCTTACCCAATATTGACAACTCTTACACAGGGAGGGGGACACACCAGATCGCTTACCAGCCTTGATCCTTAACAGAGAACAAACCCCTGACCCAATATGGTGCTGCGCACACCTATGGGCGTAATGGTGGGTCTGACAGTGAACGAGGAAGCCTACCTTCCCTACCTACTGACCTTGACCCTGATGACACTCCCCGAGCAGGCTAGGAATGACCTAGAGGCTCCACTATCTATTGAAGAAGTTTAGTCTGCACTACAGCTGCTCCCGGGAGCTAAGTCCCTGGGTAGCGACGGTTAACCCCCTTTGTGTTTACGTTGTCCTGAGCCCTCATGCAAGGCCTTCGAGAAGGGTATCCTCCTGCCCAGTATGAGGCAGGGCTACATATGCATGATACTGAAGCCTGGAAGGGTCAGCTAGGAACCCTCATCATATCATCTAATCACCATGATCAATATGTGTTAAAGCAAACAAATGATGAACGGAACGCTGGCAATGCAAACATTCTCCCCCAGTCAAAAGATCTGGGTTTAATCCATCGTTCTTTTGTCCACTACGCCACCCCACTGGTCTGGTAGTTTGGTCTGGACTATTCCCATGAGGCACAGGGTCAAGACTGATTTGCATATGGCTTGGTCCAAACTGGGGTGGCGTTGTGGGCAAAAGAACGATCCATTTAACCGAGATCTTTTGACTGGGGGAGAAGGTTTGCATTGTCAGCATTCTGTACATCATTTGTTTGCTGTAAGACTTTTCGCCCTAAGTGGGATGGGTATCACCAGACCTGGGTACCTTTTTCACTGTGCTACTGGATTCAAGGTAGCCTGGCTGAAGAAAGGTGACATACCCTGAAACCGGTCCCAGGATGCTTGTTTATGGTCCAGGGAGGACCTGGCCTGGCAGTTCGTCTGGACTGTTACCTTGAGGTACAGAGGCATATGGCTGGGTCCAAACTGGGGTGGAGTAGTAGGCAAAAGAAAAATGGATTTAACCCATATCTTTTGACTGGGGGAGAATGATTGCATGGTCAACATTCTGTCCATCGTTTGTTTGCTGTAACATTTTTTGCCATAAGTGGAATGGGTATGCCCAGACATGGGTCTCTTGCTCACTGCGCCATTGGATTCAAGCTAGCCTGGCTGAAGAAGGGTGACTGCAGAAACTCCTCCTGTTGGAACCCTAGACTCTTTTCCCCCTCTCTCTCTAGAGGATCTGGACAACCTCCTTAACAAAACCAAATCCGGTTCCCCCCTGGATGTATGTCCACTTAGGATTCTCAAACTGTGCAGAGATATATTTTTGCCCCCATTGGTTGATATTATGAATAAAGCCATGAGAGATGGCCTTTTTCCCACCCCATGGAAAAACGCGGTGGTAAAACCCCTACTAAAAAAAGCCTCTTTGGACCCTGTGGTCCTGAGAAATTTCCGGCCCATTTCACTCCTCCCGGCCCCTGCAAAGATGCTTGAAGCACATCTTAACAAGCATCTTGCTGCATATATAGAGAACTCGGGTTGTCTTGACTCCTCCCAACATGGATTCAGGAGGGAACACAGCACTGAGTCTGCCCTCACCATCGTGCTGGATAACATCCGCACGCGTGTTGATGGAGGCCAGACCACCCTCCTGATCCTCCTAGATCTGACGGCGGCCTTCGACACCCTTTCTCCCTCAGTATTAACAGCTAGGCTGAGGGAGGTTGGGGTTCAGGGGGCAGCCCTAGATCTACTCACCTCTTTCCTCAACCATCGAGTGCAAAGAGTGAAGTTGGGGGAGTACCTATCTCCATCCCTGCCTGTGCAATGTGGGGTCCCTCAGGGGTCGGCTTTGAGTCCGACCCTATTCAACATCTATGTGACCCCACTTGCCAGGCTAATCCGATCTTATGGGATGGAGATAGTATCATACGCGGATGACACCCAGATCCTCGTCTCTCTCTCCCAATCAGGTGCCCCAAATGCCTCCAATTTTAGATCTTGTATGGAGGCAGTCGGGCAATGGATGATCTAAAATTCATTAAAACTGAATGGAGAGAAGACAGAGGTGATGGTGTTTGGAGGGAAAGAGGATGTTTGGTCATCTAGTTGGTGGCCAGACTCATTAGGAGCCTGCCCTACCCCCACCTCCTCTGCTAAAAATGTAGGGGTCATGATTGATCCCGCCCTCAATCTGGATAAACAGGTCAACAGAACCATCTCTACCTGTTGGGGCATCATCCACATCCTCAGGAGGATCAGACATTATCTATCATTGCAGGCAAGGAAACAGCTTACAGTTGCCCTGATTGGCTCCAGGCTGGACTACTGCAATGCGCTGTATGTGGGACTGAATAAAAGTCTACTGCAGCGCTTGCAGGTAGTCCAGAACGCTGCTGCCAGGTTTGTCCTGGACCTTCCCAAACGGGCCTCAGCCACAGCGGCTAGAAAGCTGTTACATTGGCTTCCTGTGGAGGACTGTATCCGCTTTAAGACCCTGTGCATGACCTATAGGGCATTAGCTAAAAACAGTCCCACTGGTGTAGGATCCATCTTGTCCCGCTACACTCCTTCTAGGAACCTACGCTCCTCGAGTAGACTTCTTCTGTCAGCCCCCCGATTCAGGAGAACTAATGGGGGGACAGGGTTTTCTCCACCCTGGCGCCCAAATGGTGGAACTCCCTCCCACTGGAACTGAGATCCCTTCCCACTCTCCAGGCTTTCAGAAGGGCCCTGAAGACCCATCTTTTCGTGCAGGCCTATATGTAATGGTGACATGCCCTTGCTTATGATACACGTTGTTAGGCGCCTTGATGCCTTCGTGTTATTGTCTGCGCAATATAAGTTTTATTCAAAGAAAATCAAATCACATACCCTGAAACCGGTCCCAGGATGCTTGTTTCCGGTCCAGGGAGAACCTGGTCAAGACTGATTTGCATATGGCTGGGTCCAAACTGGGGTGGGGTAGGGGGCAAAAGGCCGATGGATTTAACCCAGATCTTTTGGCTGGGGGACAATGTTTGCATTGTCAGCATTCAGTCCATCATTTGTTTGCTGTAACACCATGATCAATACGGACACAAAAATATTGTGTAAACTGTTAGCTTCCCGTCTGAGTCTGCATATGCTGCATCTCATTCACGAGAAGCAATGCAATTTCATACAAGGCCACAACACTGCAATGAACCTGCGCAAATTAAACCACATTATGCAGGAAGTGAGAGACCGAGAGGAAGAAATGGCACTCGTGTCTATAGACCTGTCTAATGCATCCAACACAGTAGACGGGATATTTCTGGGAGGTCCTCTGGGCCATGGGAATGGGTCCCAGATTCCGCTGGGGGGGTCCCAATTTTGTATACTGAACCATGGGCTTAGGTGAGACTGGGGAAGGTACTCTCCGATGAGTGGGTGCTCGGACGGTAAACCTGACAGGGGTGCCCGCTCTCGCCCCTACTATTTGCCTTAGCCATTGAGCCATTGGCGGTGAGAGTAAGAGCAGAATTAAACAGGTGGGGTGTTGGGGTGGAAGATACGAACCATACCATCTCCTACATTACAATTTCTTACATTATACTTACCTCACGCCGGGGAAGTTGAGACGCATCTCCCACAACAAGGATGGTACATGCCCCAGGTTGTCTGTGGAGAGTGCGGTCTTTATTTACCTGACCTGGGAATGCGCTGTGGTAAGGCAGATCTAGACAGGCGTAGTTGACAGGGTACGCACAGTCACCGGTCTTCTGCTAAGGGAGATACCAGTGCAGTTCCTTTTGGCCCATATACAAAGGCCTAAATAACAGACACTGCCCTATAAATTACTTCAGTTGATGCTAGCCTTTGCCAGAAATAGGGTGGCCATAACTTGGATGGGGCAGAGAGGTCCAGAGGTAACGGTGTGACTCAGAGATATCAGGGAGTGGGCGCTGACTGAGGATTCACACATGAAACTTACACATAAGAATGAAGGGCTACAGGAAGACCTAAAGGAATGGTGAGAACTATGAAGTGCAGGGCAAGTGACGGGAGACAAAAAGTGCGAGCAAAGTGCTTCTGGAAGTGGTGGGAGTGAAAAGGGTGAAGAGGAAAGTCAAGAGAGGGAAGGAACAGGAGAATAGATATCATAAGTGCATGCATCAAGGCAAAATGTCCTAATCTAATTTGCTGCATGATATTGCAATGTAAGCCAGCTTCCTGGTGGAATTCAAAAGACTCCATGTGGCTTCCAGCTTTGCAACTCCATTTTCAAGGGGCCTACATATTGCTGTATGTTGTAAGTTGGTGTTTTAATGTTGTGTAAAAATTGAAAAATAAGGTTTAAAAAAAATACATATCTACTTGTTCCTGGAAACTGAGGAAACAGTAAACTTAGCACAACAAACCCTTTGTTGATGCAATGTTTAGGAAAAAATATATACTTTGTTGCAAACCACCCCCTAAGGAACTCCAACATGTTGCTTTATTGAGGGTATTTTCTTGGATCCCTCCAAGGAATTCCACAAACCCTAGGTGTATTTAGAATCCGTAGAATGTTGGAAACAAAGCATGAAGTTCCCCAAACATCCATCAGGAAAGGCCTTAATACTGGGACAGAAAAAATATTACCAGCAAAGTGTTTATGATGCCGTTCGTGCTCGTTAAATTGACAAGCATGAGTGAGGAAATGTTATTCCAAACCACCTCCTGGCAACATTTCCCAACATGGGAGGTTGTGGATAGTCACTACTGCTCACATTGTGAAACCTTCCGTTTACGTTAATACCTTAGCTGCTTTGAAACGTTCCATTGCGCAGGTGCAGTTGGAACGTCCAACGGCCGACGGCAGCACTCCCGAGGTAGTGGTGCCGTCGGCCGCTGGACGGGCGCAGCGCTTAAGGGGTTAAGGAAGCTGCCACTTGAGTAGAATATCTTCTCAAGTGGCAGAAAGAAGCAACACCCTCTTGCACTGTGCGTGGTGGCATTCATGGTGACAGCGCAGGACAAACATCCAGCGCTAAAAATCAGCGCAAACGGTGTGACATAACGCACTTCTCCGCTTGCGGAACTCAGTGTAGCGTGGCTGAGTTTTTTGGTCACTTCACAGAACTTTGCCCAGGACTAATTCTAGCACTGATGGGGATGAAGGATGACTGAATAACTGCTTTAAACCATCCTCTACAAACTCTGCAACAAATGAAGCAAGTTTGCCATATCCATTTGTACCACAGGTCTAGACCAGGCATTAAGAGATGGACCTGAGGAACAGAGAATGTAAGCCTGCATAGTGTGCTACAGTTTTTATTCGAATGCCAGCATAATTTGTCAGGATGAGTATTTTGCTGATAATAACTACTCTCTGTGCCAGATCTTGAGACCACTGCGACCCATTCCATTCATGAAGTGTCAGTGATCACTCTCCTTCTCCTGGACTCTTTATGCACACATTCTCCCCTTGACAATTATGAAACAGCGGGGCTCACGACATGCCACTTATGGAAGCCTACCATGTTCTTCAAATTTAGCATGAGTAATCTGTGGGGAGCAGCAGAAGTCAGAAGAAAGTGTTCAGGCAGTCAGGATTTCAGATAAATGAATCGGTTGTAATATCAGCTCAAAGGGAGAGGTTGAGCACTCAGAATTTGACAGGAATGCCCTGCAGCATATGGATGCCATGGAGGGTGATTGCTGCAGCTGTGCTCTCAATATGGGGAAGAAAGGCTGGGTTAGAGGGGTCCTGCTACTACAGGCCTGGAAGTCTTGTCTGAACATGAAGGGGCATATTATCAAGGGGGTTTATCTCCGCTTTTTTGGCTTTAAAAGCCAAGAAAGCAGAGATAAAATTATCTCCCTATTACCAAGCTGTCGCTAACACCAGTTAGTGACAGCTAGTAGGAGATAGCGACCATCTTGGGCCCCGCTTTGCATGTCAGTGATATTTATCACTAATGACATGCAAAGTGAGCGTGCCAAGATGTTAGTGACTGGAAACAGTCCCTAACATCGCTATCTCCTATTACCAACTTTTGGAGATATTCGCGCTAAGCGCGAATATCTCCAAAAGCTAACACCTGCCCTGAGCAGTTCTTAGCCATGTTATCCAATGGGAGGTGGATAACATGGCTAAAAGCATTTGCTCGATAATGCATGAATATCGCTGACTTTTCAGCGATATTCATGCATTGCAGCCGTTTTTTATCGCATTTGCGATAAACCTTGCTAATAGCAAGGTTTATCTGCGATAAAAATCGCCGATGTGCGGCGATAATTTTTGTCTCTAAACAAGTTAGAGACAAAAATTATCGCTAGTTGTTGTTAATATGCCCCGAAATTCTTAATATGTCAAGCATGTGTTTGGTTTTGCTGGTGGGGTTCGTTTATTTGGCTGTCTGTTAAATAATACAGTCGGAATACTTTTCTGAATGGAAGCATATGCAACAGGCCTTGGCTGATTGAACACATGATGAACTGCCCGTTGAGGAAGGGCCTGAAAGGGGAATGCCCCCAAAAAACAATAGTTTTGGAGGGATGACCCAAAGCCCCTTTCTGCATATAGTATGTTTCAGGCTCTGTGTGTATGTTATGCTGACATGAGGTAAAGGATATCAAGCTGTCGAGCCATACCTAAATACTGACCTATCGTTGTCCAGGGTAACCACTTCTCTTCTGCAGAAGAAATTAGATGATCATGATAAGGCATTCTAAACTACAGGTTATCGCGGTTCATTATTGTCCATTTCATTTGTTGTAAACTGGAGTACAGGAGCTTGTCAAAGAGGGATGGATTGGTCATTTGTGCATTCCTGCATGTCCCCAGTAGGCTGATTTTAAGGATGGAGGGCCTCTTATGACCCAGTCTTGATATCACTTGGAATGTATTTGAATAACTGGTCCTAATATTAGTGGCGTAGCTGGGGGCGGCGGAGGTGAGCAAGTTATATCTGTTGACTACCATGCGCCCCTGCACCCTCCCGCCCACCCCCTAGTACAAGTTTGTGGAGAGGCAGTGGGAACAAGTTGTCTGTCAGTTGCAACCTCCAGCTCTTACCGGGACAGGGCGGCAAACTCGGGGACCACCCTGGGTGACAGTAGGTCTACCTAAGCTACTGCGTAATATGCACTTTTTAGACTCATTTTTCTCAAATATTATTGCTAGGGCTTGGGTTGAAATCCCCTCAAAACCACTAGAGAGGGCAAGGCTTGCATGCTATAATCCCTCTAAGGCAGTGATAATTTGATCATTTTTCCAGAGCTGGTTTTGGTTAAAATTCCGACGGTGATGCCAATAGCGGGAGCCAGGAAGACGAATATGTGGCGTTAGAACGTGATGGTTTAGATTGCGGTACATTACATCACAGTTATTACAACGCAAGTCATTACAACAACTTGCGCTGGAGAGAGCTGGACTAAGGAATAGTGGGGCATATTATCAAGACAGGAGATAAAATTATTGCCGCTTTAACGGCAGAAAACTGCAGATAAAGCGTCGATAATAGGCTTGATAATATACACTATGGAATTCAAATTGAAGCCCATGTTAGATGCGAAGACATCTAACATGGGCTTCGATTGGAATTCCATTGAGCATATTATCAAGCCCATTACCGCCGCTTCATCAGCAGTTTTCTTCCGATACAGCGGCGATCATTTTATCTCCTGTCTTGATAATATGCCCCAGTATGATTTATTATTCCAACTCCAGCCTACGTAACAGTAGGGAAGGTGTTGGAATAGTAAATCATACTATTCCTTAGTGTATAGCACCATCCAGCGCAAGCCGTTGTAATGACTTGCGTTGTAATCACGGCGATGTAAATGTATTACGGTGTAACAACCACTTTGTAAAGGTCGTTCGCCAATAATGAAGGCACATACCAATTTGTGCAATAGGCATTGTTTATGCAACATGGAAACATATTTTTGTGACACTCTTCCACAGCCCTGGGGGTTCTTTTATTTCGATCTATTGGAGAAATGTTAGGTAAGACTGGCAATGGGAAATAATGGTACAAAGAACATATGACCTCTATATCGGTTTACTTGCACGAAACCAACACTGACCTATGTTATCAATCCATCCTGATCTGTGCGACTCCATTAATTGACCAGCACTGCCATGTTAACACAAATCAGAAAGCAGATGTATTTCTTTTTATTTTCCAGGATTTTTTAATTGATTCAAAAGCACCATACTTACATTTTAAGTGCAGTCATGTCGCTGCCATCACGAAGGCAATACGTTTGCCATCGTTGATTTTTGCCAGCCATAAAAATGTGCGTATATGCCGATAAAAACACTTCAGAGGCTACAAATAGCCGGAAAATGCTGTGCTATTCGATTCAAAGGAAATACAAATGTCACCTCTTGCTGTTAGAATCTTTGTCTACAGTTAGCAGCGACCTGAATGTTCTAAAAAGGAAACACATGTTTTGCTGGCCAGCTGCACAAGGAGCTTTTCAAATGTGCATTTCAATCTTTTAAAATTTCTCTTAAAATGTGCATTTTAATCTTCCGATTATAAAGCAAGGTTTGTGGACTGAATGTAGGGCAATGCGTGTGCAAGTCAGGCAGGTCACACTGCCTTCCTGAAACGATAATTCGTCTGTAGCATAGTTAACATGCAGGGTCACAGGAAACATATGGAAAGCAGGGCCCAATAAAGTGTCAGGAATTACTTCTTTGTGCAGCAAGAATAGATACATTTTGTGGCAAATATTATGTTATTAACAGCACTTGTCTGGTACATTCCGTAGCATGACTATATTCCGTCTAAAACATTTAAAAGCCACGAGGTTTTATTGCAAAGTGGATTATAATGCACCCTACAATTAGAGATTTCTTTTAAAAAAACATAATGCACCTGCAGGAGGCACTATTTAATATGTTAAACACCCAAAGTGAATAACCTTGCCTTGAAGCAATGGACGGTAATTTATTATTTCCGATGAACAAACCTCCAAACATTTTGTATAAAGTGTTTACAATGTGGAGCTCAGCATGGAACAAAACTAGGTGTACACCCTTCTTGCAACAAGAAATCTAATACTGTTCAAAGTTTCTACAGCAAAATTGCTATTTAAGTATCTAGTTGAGAAACACAAAAACTATCTTTTTCAGAGGAAGGTTAAGATTCATCATTCAAAATGAAAGCATACATTGGCAAAGTCAATAGCTATTGCTAGTTTTAAAGTGCATATTTTATCAACATGTTCATGCCCTAAAAAAACTGTTCAGCACTTTCCTAACGCAGGCTGCAGTATCTTTTGACCTTACAAAAGATCCAACAGTTGATAACCAAGTACCCTTTTTAGCACTTGACTCTCAAGTTAGTTTTACAAAGTAGTCAAAGCTTATTCAGAGAGGGGCTATGGATCAGAGGGTCAGAACTCAGCAATATAATAAGCAACACAATAATATATCTCTGAACACCAGAGGGATAGATGGTCTGTGCTATTGGCTCTGGAGGCAGGAGTTGAACTGAGTCCTTCATTGTACAAAGGAGAGGACCATTTCAGGTAGGGTTTCATCAGTAAGCAGGTACTTCCTCCTTATTCTGTAGTTCCTAGTTCTTCTCTGAATTCTCCCTTTGTGCAGTGCTTTAAAAGAGTAGTGGAAGTGGAGAGCCCTAGATGGCAGATGTCTCTGCCCAATCCAAAGATGCCACATAATCCTTCCACCCTTGAGCCTTCGCTTCGACCAAAATACTGGGATTTTTCAAGAGCCAATTTTAAGTTTTAGTAAATCAGAGCTCTCCCACAGATTTTAAGTGAACCACTAAATGAAAACTAAAACTGGTTCTTTCAATCCAAAACTCCAAAAGCTCCTTCTGCGACTTATGCCAGTTGTTTTGCTGCACGCATCTGTCTGTGTGAGAAAGAGCATGTCCAGGCTTGTCAATGAGTGTGAGTCAATTAGCTTGTGCAAATTCCTCACAGCTTCTTCTTGTGCCAGGAGAAGGCTATCCCCTCAAACAGATGTGTTGTCCGGAGGACACATTGATCTACCTGTTGGTCAGCAGAGTAATCAAGGACTGACTCTGGAAAACACAGAAAAACACAAAGAACATGAAAGAGTGCAATTATGGCCAAAGTAATAATATATTTGCACTCAGGACTATCACCCAGATTCATGAAAGTGCCAATCTGCGATTAGCAATTTGCGAGAAATAGCGACTCGCAATTTGAAAATTGCAGAATGGCATTCATGTAGAAATGCGATAGAAAAAGCGAATCGCAATCTGCCGCAATTGCCGATTGCGATTTTGCCAAAATCGCTAATATTTCGCAGAATCTGCAAGTTTCCATGTAGAAATTGCGATCTCGCAATTAGCGAAATCGCATTTTGCGATCTCTCTAACTGCGAGATCGCAAAAACGGGAAGTCGCATTTCGACCCTATTGATGACATCACAACCAGGAAGTAGGCTTATCCCACCCACAAACAGAACACTGAGCCAGACAGTGGAAGCAGCATTCTGAAGAGCTCCAAATCTCTGTTTTTGAAGCACCCCAGCAGGACACAAATCCACAACATGACCCTGGAAGCAGCAGGGAGCAGTGAGCAAGGGCGGAAAAGAAAAATCAAGTTCTCAGAACAGGAACTAGAGTACCTGATTGATGGGGTCTGCAAGGACCATGGACGCCTCTTCGGCAAAGACTCCCAGAGGGTGCCAGAGGCAGACAAGCGCCGGATCTGGACGCGCATCCGCTCGAAAGTAAATGCGGTCGGGGTGACCCAGCGGTCAATTGATGACCTCAAGAAGCGCTGGTACAACCTGAGAGGTCGTGCAAAGGAGCGCATTGCCGAGAGGCTTGGGGAGCGACTGGCCACCGCTGGAGGGGATCCTATTGCCACAGCAAACACTCCATTGGAGGACCGCATAGAGGACACCCTTGCACCAGAAGCCTGCGTGGGGGTAATCCAGCTGGACTCATCCCAACCCAGCCAACAGTCAGAAGGTAAGTTCCATGCGACTGCAACCCTGTCCCCCAACTATGCCCATGACTCCTGAGCTAGCAATATGACATCCCCAGTAATGCAGGCCATGCACACCTGAAATGCCCCATTGCATTGTGGTAGTTGTAGTGAAATCATAATTCCCCAGATAGCTCAACACAGCCAGACCTGTCAAATCAAAGTAATTCCAAAAGCCAGTCAGGGAAAGCAAGCCTGCATGAATGTATCAACATCTCATGTGCAGGAGCCATAACATTAATCATGCACCCTTTTACATCACAGGTGCTGTCGACCAACCCAGCAATGATAGCGAGGCCCTTCACATCGCGGAGACCCAGGAGGACACTGAGGGTGAGGGCCAGTCCAACCAACAACCCGGTCCATCACAGCCACCTGCAGTGCTTCCACCACCACCTCCCCGTGTGGACAGGGCCACCCCTGCAGCCACAGGTGTCTAGCCCACACCCCAACAGACACCCACAGCAGTGGTACAGGCCACACCACCAGTGCCTAGGAGGAAGACGAGGCGCACAGCTGGAGCAAGAACACACTCCAGCGCACTGAGGCGCCAGCAGCGTCAGGCCTCAACAGGCACTGGCAGGGCACTCCATCTTCCTGATCCTGGCCTGGCCATTGAACGCCGCATGCTGGCGGTGCACCATACCCAGGCGCGTCACCTGGCAGCAATCCATACTCAGCTGCAGGCGACTGCCCAAAATGTGGCCCAGATGACCGCTTCTGTCAGGGAGAACAGCCAGCTGCTGGTAGCCCAGCAGGACATGACCCGCCGCCGCCACCGCCAACTACTGGCCCGCCTGTCGGCCTACACCAGGTCGAACCACATTGTAGGCAATGCGACGTCACAGCTGTCACGCAGGTCACTTGCCATGCAGGGCCAGATGGTACAGTGTTGCCAGAATGTGGCCAGGTCACTTGATCTGCTAACAGCAGCAGTGCTCGGCAGACAGCCCACTACCCATGAAGAACCAGGGGGGCCTGACGATGTGAGCGAGGTTGCGTCGACAAATAGCAGCATATCCTTGCCGCCTGAGCCTGTACGACGACGCAGCAGCAGGCCCACAGCATTATCTCGGGCCAACACCGTCCCTCAGGACCCAGAGAGACGACTTGGTGCGTCTCGTCGCAGCCACCATTGGGTACTTGGACACTGTCGGTAGGGCCATGCTGGACACCTCTGCAAACCCTCTACCCCTGCATGGGGAGGTATGAAGAAATACTGTCCTCATGTGACACCAAAGAAAAAAAAGGCCACTTTGTTGTGCATTAACAATGAAGATTTATGGTCTGACTTAAATCCAACTCATGTCATTATTACATTTGTCATGCATGAGTACAGTGTTGTGTGAGGGGTATGGGTACACTAAAAACAGTTAATAGTGATGTGGTTGCGGCGCCTGTGTCCTTCAGCAGGATTTTCCCCCCGTGCATGACGCACATGTGGAGGTGGGCTGTTGTCCTCTTGTGACTCACTGCCAGATATCTCCACTGGTATCCTGCACTTGGTAGCAATGTTGTGGAGTATTGCACACACGGCCACGATGCGGCAGCAGACCTCAGGTGTGTATTTGATAGGCCCACCAGTCTTGTGAAGTATGCGGAACCTGCTCTTCAAAAGGCCAAATGTCCTCTCAATGCAATTTCTTGTGCGTATGTGTGCAGCATTGTGACGCCGTTGCTGTGGTGTTGCAAGGTTGAGGTATGTGTGGTAAATATTTGATTTACCGTCTTAATTTCTATGCAGGTAAGTACTTAAACAAAAATAACTCAATCGGAAAGAAAGAGACAGAGTCCGTGGTGTTAGAGTTCTTAGGGGTTTTATTCCTTAAAAAGGAATGGTTCAGGTACCGGATATCGGATTCCTGCCACCACTGGGGTGCAGGAAGGGATAGAGCATACTTTATTGACATTTCGTTACTTTTATACTTAATATACACAATAGAAGTCAATGCAGAAGGCGTAACAGCTGAGAGAAACAAGATAAGGTTACACACGTGTGAGCAATACGTAATCAGAAGGCGTGAACTAAGGCGTGCACAGAGGTGTGTTCTAGAAACGTCACATGTAAGTGTCAGAAGTGGGTGGCTCTATGACAGAATGGTGCAGAGTCAGCAGAAATCGGTAGCTAGGATGCGCGCGCAGCTGCATGACGTGTGATTGACGTAAAGTTGGAGGGTGCAGGGGACTTGACATTTACACTAGAGGAAAGAGACAGAAGTCTGGCATGTCAGATCAACTCGTTCCTATATCATATCTGGTATCTGATGTTTGGGAACCATATTATCTAGAAGGAAAAGGTCTCTCGGACAGAGGCTATTCTATACTGACTGTGAGTGCGTGCACATGTGCCTACGTGTCTATGGGTAAAGCGATGGGGCATGGGCCTACCATGGCAACGGGAGCTATGAATTACTTGCATGGAGACAGTGAGGCCGGGCCCTTTGCTCTGCAGCTGGAAAGATGTTTACTTAAACTAGTAGGCAGGAATGTATCTTTGAGGAGCGGAACAGATAATTCGAAGGTTGAATACAGTCTTGGCAGACAACAGGCTGAGCTAAGCACCGTGAGCCGCGCAGGGAGTAGGACAGAGTTCACGGGTGGGGGCATCCCACCTCGCAGTTTCAGGAGGCAGAGATGCTTTTTGGAAAGAGGCTTGATGACAGAAAACAGGGCCTACTTCGCCTGGGCTGGAAAACGTGTAAAGTACACCATGAAAAGACGTTGGCAAGGCATACTTAGAAACGGAATATTCAACCCATTCAGGGTGGGTCTGAAAGAGGACATGTTAATGTTGGACGCAAATGTGTTTGCGTCTTCATAGCTGGCACAGGAGGGAAGTTACATGCACTTTAAGTTCGTACATGGAGACGGTGGGGTACACGTTAGGGAACATTTCTTGACCATAAAATTTATATTTCCTCATTCCCTCCTTGTTCCCTACGGACCCTTCATGATATATCGATCCTCATGAACCGATCAGTCTGTTCATGTAACATCATTTGCTCTTCTTTCTTCTTTTCGCGTTTTGCATGAAAACTGGAATGCGGAATGCATGACGTAGCGCACAGCCCGCAAATCGCTGGCCCGCACTGTAGGCACAGGCAGCAACTGAATACTATGACGAGGGCAATGCCTAGGAAGGATAGGATCTTCCATCCCCAAGCGGTCAACGTTGTCCAGAACCAACCGGACCAAGTCCAGGTGCCTGGATTCTGATGTATCAGACTTGCAATTTTATGAAGACGTGTGATGGCTTTATACACAGTTGGCGCGTTTTCTGGAATGAAAACACAGCAACTTGACCCGATGACCTTACAAGCTCCGCCTCTATCTGCCAAGATGACGTCAATAACAAGACGATTCTGAAGGACAACAACCCGCATGGCGGACTGCTCCTCTGTTAAGTTACCCAGAGCGGAAGTAGTTTCATTCACTACTGCTTCGAGGGTTCTAGTTAATTTGCGTATCAGTTTACTATTAAAAACAGCACCAGAATAGGGGAAGAAACCTTTATTAAAGTCTGTATATTGCTCCCATGCCGTTTCAGTATAGTCGACAATCGGGAGATCTCTTCTGAGTCTACTGTTTACTAGATTTGTATTTCTGTGATAATCAGGAGGGGCTAGGAAAACAGGGGGCAGAAGGAAGGCAATGTAACAGGTACCATCCCAATCTAGAGGTAAGCGTATGTATGCGGTATGGCCACAAACAAAGTAGGAATGACGAGTAGCTTTAAATGTAGACCTGCCCTGATCACTGAAGTCGACCACGGTAGTACATTTACTATGACCTAAGTGTACTGAACCCTTCTTTCTGAGACATAAATCACCAGTGACTGGTAATACTGACATAGCAGGGAGAACTGGTGCGGCTTCGGATTCAACAGTAAGAATCATGAGATTAATTGTGTAATTACCTAATCCATATACTTCATTTTCTAGATCAGTTCCTGTCCTAGTGGGAAGTCCCTTCTTGTCAGGATAGCAGGCGGTAAGCAGAACTAAGTTCAGGTTTCCCCAAACCCAATTTCCTTCGAAAATAGCAATATCAGAGTCTAAAGAATTAATTAACCTAAACCACGCACTACAGGAGCCATTGTGAGTGAATGGGTATGGAAAAAGAGGCAGAACTCCCTTGTATTTCTGGTAGGGAGGGAGTCGGCCACATATCCAGCAGTTGGTAGCATTGTTAGTCTGATGCGAGTGGTGTAACATACTAATGAATGTATTGTTGCGCAGCGCAAGTCTGTAGGATAATTCGTGTGAAGGTAATTCACTAAAAGAATGTTCGGCAGAGACATTGTAAGCAGATTGTGTATGCTTGAAGATAGGGTAATATACGGGCAGCAATATGCTAGCAGCAATAATCAGAAGGCTTAGAAAAAACAGAACCAATAATGTCACTATACAGTGACTACGGAGTGATTTACAATATGCACGTTTCTTGAGTTGTCTCTCTCTCTCTCTATCTCGATCTAGGGGATACATGTCAGAAACTAATTTAACCGATTCACCTAGGGGAGGACTTAAACAATTAAACTGTCTGACTTGCTAGATCGTAGTTTTGTTTTGTACTCCTCCTGCGGAGTTTTCTCTCTCTTGGGAACTTTAAAGTCACTAGATTTAGGGCAGTCCTTTGAGGGGGTGGAAGAGTCAGTTTCTGGTAACAGTTCGTTGCATTTTTTGATATGGCTTGTATGGATCCACCCCTTGCGGCCTTCCACCTTGATCGCGGTCCTCGTTGTTAGAAGGACGAGCTTCGGCTCCTGCCAGCGGGGCTCCAGCGGACTCCTCCTATCGAAGTTGCGGATCAGCACAGTGTCGCCGGGGCGGACATCGTGTGGCTTTACATCAGTGTTGTCGGGAAAAGCTGCGGCAACCTGTGAACGACATGATTGGAGTGCAGACATCAAGGAGGCAAGGTAATCTGTCAGCATGTTACAATCGACATCAGTTATTTTCTTAGGCATGGGCGTCCCCCACATATTTGGTGGCCTGCCGAAGACCACCTCATACGGGGATAGCCCTGATCTCGAATGAGGAACCATCCTCATATAGAACAATGCAACTGGCAGGGCGACTATCCAGTCGACCCCTTTCTCTTTACAAACTTTAGCAAGGCGTGTTTTCAGTGTCTGATTGTGTCTCTCTACAAGGCCAGCTGCCTCGGGATGTCGGACGCAGTGGAATTTCCACTGATATCCGAGCAGGAGTGAGACCTGTTTCATGAGCTCGGACGAGAATGGCTGTCCGTTATCTGAGTATACGATACGAGGCAAGCCGTACCGTGGGAAGAATTCTCGAACCAGCTGCCTGGCAGTGGTCGGGCAGTGTAGTCTGGGACTGGATATGCTTCTGTCCAACGGGAAAGTGCACAAACAATTATGAGGACGTACTTGAATCCTCGACAACGTTCCATCTGGATATAATCCATCTGGAGGACTTCAAAAGGGTGATCGGGAGGATGAAATCCACCTTGCTCTACAGGGACGCTTTTACCTGGATTGAACAGACAACAGATCATGCAAGTACGCACTTTCTGTTTTGCTGCTGCTCGTAAATGTTTGTTGTACCAGAGATTCTGTAAACTGTCTAACATGGCTTTTTCTCCCAGATGTGCCGGACTATGTGCTGTATTTATTATGACTTGAACCATAGAGTCGGGGAGAAACCATGTAGATTTTCCCTTCGTCATCCATCCCTGATCTGTCTGGACCCCTCCTAGTTCGGACCATTTCTTGATTTCATCTGAAGTGGCATGTGTCTGAATATCGATTACATCTAGTGTGGGATCCCTAACTGCCATACAATGTGTCGGTACTATTGCCTTTGTCACATCAGTTGCCTGGGTGTGAGTCAATGCGGTATGTTTTGCTGTTTGGTCTGCCAGGTCGTTACCCTGGGAAATAGAGTCAGTAACTTTAGTATGTGCTTTACACTTCATGATGGATATGCCTGAAGGCAGATGTATTGCTTCTAACAGTGCTTGAATGAGGGGACCGTGTTGAATCTTGGCTCCGTGAGAAGTCAAGAAACCTCGTTCTTGCCATAACATTCCGAAGTCGTGTACGACTCCGAAAGCATAACGTGAATCAGTGTATATGTTAACATTTCTGTTCTTGGCTAGTATACAGGCTCGGGTCAGAGCGACAAGCTCTGCTGCTTGAGCGGACAGTGTGTCAATACGATGTGTTTCTTTGACTTCGGTTTCAGTGGTCACTGCATATGCGGCCACTAATTCTCCTGTACTTGTTCTCATGCATGAACCGTTCACATAAAGTGTCAGGTCTGGATTTGTCAGTGCAACATCTGTTAAGTCTCATCGGGGCTTTGTTACTGCATTAATTATCTCTATGCAATCATGCGGGGCTAGATCTGTTGTACTTGAAGGTAACAATGTTGCGGGATTTAGAATGCTACAGCGTCTGATTTCTATGTGTGGCTGGAACAGCGTCAGTTCATAACCTGTCAGTCGTGCTATAGTCAAGTGTTGAGTCTGGGTTCGGTTTAGAAGGACCTCTACAGAATGTGGAACTTGTACTGTCAATGGATGTCCTAATACAATTGAATCGCTTTGTCTGATTGCTAAGGCTGTCGCTGCAACTGACCTTAAGCACGCAGGGAGTGCCTGGGCTACTGAATCCAATGTACTCGAGAAATAAGCGCAAGGCTTATGTGAACCTGCTTGATCTTGAGTGAGGACAGACAACGCTGTACCTTCACGTTCTGTGACAAAAAGCGTAAAAGGTTTGCTGTAACATGGTGTCGCTAAAACTGGTGCTTGACATAAAGCTTTCTTTAATTCTTCAAAAGCCTGTGTATGTTCCTGAGTCCAAGGAAGGACAGTCGAAGTCGCTGCCTCCTGTGTTGTCAACTGAATGAGTGGTTTAGCTAGAAATGCATACTGAGGAATCCATTGTCTGCAGTACGAGGTGAGGCCTATAAAGGCCCGCACTTCCTTTTGTGTCTGGGGTTGTGTCATATTTACAATTAACTGGATACGGTCAGGAGTGAGCTGTCTCCCCACTTTGGACAGCAAGTGACCCAAGTACACAACTTGCTGAACACAGAATTGTAGCTTTGAAGGAGACACCTTGTGTCCCTTGTCGGCCAGGAAATGTAAAACTGTCAATGATGCTTGTTCACATTCGTGTTCACTTCGTGCGGTGATCAGTAGATCATCGACGTATTGCAATAAGGAAGTGTTAACTGGCATTTGGATACAATCAAGTTGTCTTTTTAATGCTTGGCTGTAGATGCTGGGGCTTTCTGTGAATCCTTGAGGTGCGCGTGAAAATTTGAAACTTCGTCCATTTAAACTGAATCCGAAGAGATATTGGCTCTCTGGATCGATGGGCACACTGAAGAAGGCGTTCTTGAGATCGATTACAGTAAAGAACGTCGCTTCTGAATCAATTGCAGTCAATAAGGATGAGATGTCGGGAACCACAGGGTACTGTGGAACAATGCATTTATTCAGTTCTCGTAAATCAATCACCAGCCGATATACTGGCGGTGCATTGGGATCAGTACGTTTAAGAATCGGAATGATAGGGGAATCACAGATATTGGAGTCGGTTTCTACGACCACTCCTTGGGCAATGAGCTCTTCAATGATTTCCAGTAAAGCCACTACAGCATCGGGTGGTAACTTGTATTGTCTGATTCGGGGTAAAACAACTCCTGGTTTGAGTGTAACACGGTATGGTGTAATGTGCATGCAACCTACATCGGTTGGGCCTTGTGCCCACAGGTGTTTCGGTACATTTTTCAATCTGACATCAAACTCTCGTAATACATAGTGACCTTTGAAGTCACGCAGGAAAAGTCTAACTCCTTCCGGAGAACAACATATCACGGCTCCTAGAGCCTTCAGAGTCTTTATTCCTAACAAGTTTTCTGGACATGATTTCATGAGTAACAGGTCTGTAACACGTGATAATGGACCTACTGCTAGGGGGACGGGTTCTGACACTTCATTTACAATAGGCTGTCCTGAAAAACCAAGGGAAACATTCTGTGAGCCTGAGAGGGGTGCCCCTGGGACTTCATTATGGCTGATTGTTGTGCGGCTTGCCCCTGTGTCAATTAGAAACTTTCTGTCTTTTCCCAATACTTGACTATGTACATAAGGACCCTCTTGATCTACAGGAATCTCAATAAGAGGCAAGCCAACCTCCCTCTCTAGGCTGCTTCATGTGTATCGCTGATAATCGGGATAGTCAGATTGGGCATACTGGTACATCTGCTGTGTAACTTGCTGAGACGCGGCAATAGGCTGTGGCTGTGGTACCGCTACGGTCTGGGCGGAGTGTGATGAAGCATGCATAGGCTGTGTATTCTGAGAAGTCTGTGGCTGGACCTGGTCTTGTCTAGGCTGACGCGGTCTTTCTTTAGTTTTACCTGTCGCTATATTGTGTTTTAGGACTGGACATTCATTTACGTAGTGGCCTGGCTGCTTGCAATAGTTGCATGTCCCTTTAACAGGAGCTACTGAATTATTTGTCTGCGGCCCACCCTTTTTCTGACCGTCAGCTGGAACTGACTGGGCAACTAGTATTTTCAATTTCGTGTCTTTCATACGTCTCTGCTCATGTTCTTGTTCTTCCCTAATTCTGTTCTGGTGATATTGTAACATTTGCAACATCTGAGATGGCGTGTTTGCCTGCCATGTACTCTCGACTTTATATACACGATTCTTGACCTGGGTTAGGGAATTCTCTACTAATTTACTTACAAAAAGGTGTGGGTATGACTCGCTGCTTTGTTTCAGGCCACTATTAATAATGAAACATTTCTCGAATCTTGAATAGAAGTCACTAGTATCTTCATCGTGTTTCTGTTTACAGGCTGAGATCGCGTCCCAGTCTTCCTTTTTAGTTGTCAATAATCTTGGCAAAACCTGTACTATTAATCCTGGTAATGCTTTAGATTTTTCCCCAAGGCCTAGCCCTGGAGTACGGATTTTTTCTTCGTCTTCTATTTCTGTCCATATAATCTTTTTATCTCCCACCTCCCATTCTTTTTCTTTGAGTTTCTCATAGATGCCAGTAGGTAACAGTACTTTTAACAATTTCATAATATCCGTATATGTGTAATCTCCCATGAGTAACATATCCTTCAGTTCTCGGTGGAAACCTGCAGGGTCTTTATCGTGACAGGGTACTAGTTTCTTCATCTCTAACAGTTCTAACTTTGTCAAGGGTGTGTACACGTACACACGTTTCAGGGTATTATCGGCACCCATAACTGGGTGTACTTCTCGTAAAGGATTCAGTCTGTCCAAATGCTCCAAATGAAACATTTTTCTTTCTGGGGGCGGAGCTGAAACATGTTGAGGGCCTAAGAAAGCGTTATATCTGTGCCGTTGCTCTAGAATTATTTGAATTAACTTGGTACTTAAGCCTCTCCATCTATTCATAAGTAGTGCTTCTAAAGTATCAGGTAAGGGACCTGGGTCCGAGTGTTGATTTCGGTATAACGTGAGAAGGTGCTGAATCATGTAAACACCAGCTAATTTCTGTTTGTCTGGGGAAAGGTTCAGAAATGTCTGTGCTACTGTATCGTCATTGTATATGCTAGGATTGTCAGCCCATAGTACTGCTGATCGGGCTAGTTCTTGTTCATCCATAGAATTGAGTACATGGTACCCCATTCGTTCTTGAAGCATTTTATCGGTATCTTGAAACAGATATTCAGAAGAATTCGGTTTTGATAGGCCTGAAAGAAAAACTCTCTTGCTTTCTGGGCGAATACCTTTCCTAAGGTAATTTCCCTTACCCACGTACGCTATCGTTTCTTTAGGTTGTTGTTCAGATTCCTCTCGGTCGTCCTCCTCGGAGGAATCAAGCCGGGTGTTATCTGCTTCCCTTTCTTGTTTCTTTCTTTCGTGTATCTCTATTACTTCTTTCCTGATCTTTTTGTACATACTGGCTATACAACTCTGTTTATCGTGTTTTCCCTCGGCTATGTTCTGGCCCCATTTATTTAGGGCATCTATCTCGTCCTGGTCTACCCCAGGCCTGTCTCGTTCTCTTATTAGACAGTTTATGAAAAAACGTAATATACAACCTTGAGTGTCAGCTTTCTGGTAAGCCAGGGCCTCTTTAACACTGTCAGGATCTTCCCCAGTCTGGATAAAATGGTATATTCTATCTAGGTGTTCAGTCATCCCTGGGAACAATACTAAGTAATCTGTAACTTTTCGTAAGCGTAGAGACGCTAATAACATCCTATCGTCTTTACCGGGTACGGGATCGTATCTGCAAACTGGAAGGGGTTCTTTAAGCATATCGTAATTTGAGGTTCGGGGTGTACGGTTCTTTAATATGTCCCTTATGTTTAACCTATGTTGTTGTGGCGGGGTCTGGTGACCTCCTGTCGCACCTCCAGAGGCTTGAGCATGACTTGTCTGTGGGGACTGTGTAAGTAACTGAACTGGTGTTTTCCCAGGGTCGGGCCCAAACGGATTCAGGGTATTTATCTTAGGTGTAGGAAGCGGTGGAGGAACAGGTGGAACAGGATTTCGGGCGGGTGAACTTTGTTGTGGTAAGGGCGGGACATTGTCTTGGAGTGGGTTGCCACCTCCGTCACCGTCAGCAGGAGGTACCTGGGCTGGTGGGTTGGTGTAAGCGGGAGCTACATCATCTAGATAGGAAGCAAGAAATATGTCCTTTGTGGTCCTGTGATTTACTTTAGTTGGAACCAATGGGGGCGGCAGATCTTTCGGTATTTCTGAAGTGGCTTCAGGCGAACCCTCAGTCACTAGGTACATTCCATTTACAAGATTGTTTCGCATGCGGTCTACTTGTTCTGCTTTTACTCGGATCCCTTCATTAACTAATTCGTTTTCACGGACTTTATCCGATTCTTCTCTATGTCTGTCTTCTCTTCGGAGTGCTTTTTCGGCACGTTTATGTGATTCTTTACGCCAAAATTCTATGGCGTCTTTCTGAGATTGTCTGGCTTTCTTTTTCCATAGCGCTTCTTCTACTTTCAGGATGCACTCGGCATCCCAAGTTCCTGTAACGGGCCACCTGTGTCTTTCTTCTAGGTGCTTGGTATAATCGGCCCATAAATCTAGGTACAGTATGGCGTCTAAGCCATGCTTGTGGTACATAAAATTTCCAGGAGTGTCCCTAGGGGGGATAGGAATTTCTTCCTCTAGTATCCCTTTCCTAGTTCCTATCTGTCTTAACTTATTGAAAAGCGGCATCTTGTTACTTAGTGCTGGATACTCGATACTTGTTACTTATTTCTGAACACAGCTAATTACACAAAAACACAGTAATGTACACAAAACAATCCACTCATACCACGACATTTATCACATGAAACATTTTTTTGAACACGTATGACTACACTTGGTACTAGATGTACTGCTAAACAGCACAGATACACTGTCTAAAACAGTGCAAGAACTTTAATACTAGATGTACTGCTAAACAGCACAGATACACTGTCTAAAACAGTGCAGACCGTTTTTGTGTACCCAAACCCGTCTTTACCGGATACATAATAATGCACCCATCTAGATGCGTCCCCAGCAACGGTACTCACCGGGAAGCACGGAACAGAAGGCCTCGGAAAACTCGACTGGACTGGACCGGACTGGACTCGACTCGACTCGATACGTGAATACTTCGGAACTGGTGGGCCTCTTGACACCTCGGACCTTGCTTCTTTCGGCTAGGCTCTGGTCGGGATCCTCCGCACTCCTCACCGCCTCGTCTGGGTGCTGATCGCAGTCTCCGTCACCTCCGTAGGCCTGAGGGAGATACAGGAAATCCTGCGGGTACGCGTAGTTTCCGTCACGACTGTGGCAGGGGATCAAGGCTGCAACGAACCAACCGGCGCGTGGGGTGGGGGAGGGGTCCCTATTCGGGCGCCAAAATAATGTGGTAAATATGTGATTTACCGTCTTAATTTCTATGCAGGTAAGTACTTAAACAAAAATAACTCAATCGGAAAGAAAGAGACAGAGTCCGTGGTGTTAGAGTTCTTAGGGGTTTTATTCCTTAAAAAGGAATGGTTCAGGTACCGGATATCGGATTCCTGCCACCACTGGGGTGCAGGAAGGGATAGAGCATACTTTATTGACATTTCGTTACTTTTATACTTAATATACACAATAGAAGTCAATGCAGAAGGCGTAACAGCTGAGAGAAACAAGATAAGGTTACACACGTGTGAGCAATACGTAATCAGAAGGCGTGAACTAAGGCGTGCACAGAGGTGTGTTCTAGAAACGTCACATGTAAGTGTCAGAAGTGGGTGGCTCTATGACAGAATGGTGCAGAGTCAGCAGAAATCGGTAGCTAGGATGCGCGCGCAGCTGCATGACGTGTGATTGACGTAAAGTTGGAGGGTGCAGGGGACTTGACATTTACACTAGAGGAAAGAGACAGAAGTCTGGCATGTCAGATCAACTCGTTCCTATATCATATCTGGTATCTGATGTTTGGGAACCATATTATCTAGAAGGAAAAGGTCTCTCGGACAGAGGCTATTCTATACTGACTGTGAGTGCGTGCACATGTGCCTACGTGTCTATGGGTAAAGCGAGGGGGCATGGGCCTACCATGGCAACGGGAGCTATGAATTACTTGCATGGAGACAGTGAGGCCGGGCCCTTTGCTCTGCAGCTGGAAAGATGTTTACTTAAACTAGTAGGCAGGAATGTATCTTTGAGGAGCGGAACAGATAATTCGAAGGTTGAATACAGTCTTGGCAGACAACAGGCTGAGCTAAGCACCGTGAGCCGCGCAGGGAGTAGGACAGAGTTCACGGGTGGGGGCATCCCACCTCGCAGTTTCAGGAGGCAGAGATGCTTTTTGGAAAGAGGCTTGATGACAGAAAACAGGGCCTACTTCGCCTGGGCTGGAAAACGTGTAAAGTACACCATGAAAAGACGTTGGCAAGGCATACTTAGAAACGGAATATTCAACCCATTCAGGGTGGGTCTGAAAGAGGACATGTTAATGTTGGACGCAAATGTGTTTGCGTCTTCATAGCTGGCACAGGAGGGAAGTTACATGCACTTTAAGTTCGTACATGGAGACGGTGGGGTACACGTTAGGGAACATTTCTTGACCATAAAATTTATATTTCCTCATATGGGGTGAGGAGGTACTCACGGAGAGCGTAGCCGCTGTCACCTGAATGAAAGGAGCAGAGGGTGAGTGCCTGTTCTGCGCAGATACATGATCACAGTGTACTATTTTGAGGCATGAGTTCCTATCTGTCTTAACTTATTGAAAAGCGGCATCTTGTTACTTAGTGCTGGATACTCGATACTTGTTACTTATTTCTGAACACAGCTAATTACACAAAAACACAGTAATGTACACAAAACAATCCACTCATACCACGACATTTATCACATGAAACATTTTTTTGAACACGTATGACTACACTTGGTACTAGATGTACTGCTAAACAGCACAGATACACTGTCTAAAACAGTGCAAGAACTTTAATACTAGATGTACTGCTAAACAGCACAGATACACTGTCTAAAACAGTGCAGACCGTTTTTGTGTACCCAAACCCGTCTTTACCGGATACATAATAATGCACCCATCTAGATGCGTCCCCAGCAACGGTACTCACCGGGAAGCACGGAACAGAAGGCCTCGGAAAACTCGACTGGACTGGACCGGACTGGACTCGACTCGACTCGATACGTGAATACTTCGGAACTGGTGGGCCTCTTGACACCTCGGACCTTGCTTCTTTCGGCTAGGCTCTGGTCGGGATCCTCCGCACTCCTCACCGCCTCGTCTGGGTGCTGATCGCAGTCTCCGTCACCTCCGTAGGCCTGAGGGAGATACAGGAAATCCTGCGGGTACGCGTAGTTTCCGTCACGACTGTGGCAGGGGATCAAGGCTGCAACGAACCAACCGGCGCGTGGGGTGGGGGAGGGGTCCCTATTCGGGCGCCAAAATAATGTGGTAAATATGTGATTTACCGTCTTAATTTCTATGCAGGTAAGTACTTAAACAAAAATAACTCAATCGGAAAGAAAGAGACAGAGTCCGTGGTGTTAGAGTTCTTAGGGGTTTTATTCCTTAAAAAGGAATGGTTCAGGTACCGGATATCGGATTCCTGCCACCACTGGGGTGCAGGAAGGGATAGAGCATACTTTATTGACATTTCGTTACTTTTATACTTAATATACACAATAGAAGTCAATGCAGAAGGCGTAACAGCTGAGAGAAACAAGATAAGGTTACACACGTGTGAGCAATACGTAATCAGAAGGCGTGAACTAAGGCGTGCACAGAGGTGTGTTCTAGAAACGTCACATGTAAGTGTCAGAAGTGGGTGGCTCTATGACAGAATGGTGCAGAGTCAGCAGAAATCGGTAGCTAGGATGCGCGCGCAGCTGCATGACGTGTGATTGACGTAAAGTTGGAGGGTGCAGGGGACTTGACATTTACACTAGAGGAAAGAGACAGAAGTCTGGCATGTCAGATCAACTCGTTCCTATATCATATCTGGTATCTGATGTTTGGGAACCATATTATCTAGAAGGAAAAGGTCTCTCGGACAGAGGCTATTCTATACTGACTGTGAGTGCGTGCACATGTGCCTACGTGTCTATGGGTAAAGCGAGGGGGCATGGGCCTACCATGGCAACGGGAGCTATGAATTACTTGCATGGAGACAGTGAGGCCGGGCCCTTTGCTCTGCAGCTGGAAAGATGTTTACTTAAACTAGTAGGCAGGAATGTATCTTTGAGGAGCGGAACAGATAATTCGAAGGTTGAATACAGTCTTGGCAGACAACAGGCTGAGCTAAGCACCGTGAGCCGCGCAGGGAGTAGGACAGAGTTCACGGGTGGGGGCATCCCACCTCGCAGTTTCAGGAGGCAGAGATGCTTTTTGGAAAGAGGCTTGATGACAGAAAACAGGGCCTACTTCGCCTGGGCTGGAAAACGTGTAAAGTACACCATGAAAAGACGTTGGCAAGGCATACTTAGAAACGGAATATTCAACCCATTCAGGGTGGGTCTGAAAGAGGACATGTTAATGTTGGACGCAAATGTGTTTGCGTCTTCATAGCTGGCACAGGAGGGAAGTTACATGCACTTTAAGTTCGTACATGGAGACGGTGGGGTACACGTTAGGGAACATTTCTTGACCATAAAATTTATATTTCCTCATATGGGGTGAGGAGGTACTCACGGAGAGCGTAGCCGCTGTCACCTGAATGAAAGGAGCAGAGGGTGAGTGCCTGTTCTGCGCAGATACATGATCACAGTGTACTATTTTGAGGCATGTGTACTTATCTAGTAGGTGTCCTTCCCCAAAGTCTCCCCTGTTCAATATCAAAGCGCTGGGATGCTTCCGAGTAGCCATGCACTATAGAAAAACCTTTTCAATTCAATTCAATTCAATTCAAGTCTCCCCTGGCCTGTCGTGTGTGGATGCCGCTGTGCCGAAATATGAAGGAGTCATGTGTGCTCCCCGGGTACTGTGCCACTATGTCCGTGATGTATGTCTTAGCATTGCACACCATCTGGATGTTGAGGGAGTGGTAGGACTTGCGGTTGCGGTACATGTGTTCCGTTCACGTGAGCTACGCTTTAGAAAGTTATCTGCTGTAGAGAACATTAGGATTTGTTTTTCGTTCCCTCATTATGTGTCATTTTTAAATGTTCAGGTATGTGTATGTCTTGGTGTCTTCAGGGCTAGGTAGAGTGTCACTGTTGGCATTTTTAGTCCATTCAAATAAACATTTTAAAGTAGGGGTAGATGGTAGTTGGCGTAGGATGTGTTCAGAGACTTTAGGTAGTATATCTTTAAGGATTTTGCCTGTGGGTTTCTGGTAAATGGTGCTTGCCTCTCTTACATATCTTGCAATATCTACCATACTTATATTTCTGCTACGTTTGGGGCATGGTTGTTCTCTCTTGCATGAATTACAACACCATTTTTTGTAATTGCCCTGTCATAGCATGCATTCGTATAATATTTAGTACATTTCCAGTTTATAGTTTCTGTTGATGCACTTTCACAGCTCTAGGTGTAGCCCAAGGGATTTAGTAACTGCTTTCCTTTCTTTTAAGTGATATACTTTGCAGCTTCTGTCATTGCATATGAAAGAACTGTAATAGTATAAATATATAGAATATTTTAAAGTTTTTAAATTTTTTATTTACATATAAAAATATGCAACTACTTCTAGTTTGCATACTTACATGTATGTTCTGTTTAGAAGTTTCACCCGGTTTTCCATGGGGGTGTTCTAATGTGGAGCAGGTGCTTTCTTTTCTGTTGGATGACAACAAATGTAAGTTTCATTTTAAATGTCAATTTGTTGGTGGTTTGTAGAGGTAGAGGTTGTTAGGTTTATTTTGCTCCCTATTTGGCTGAGTGTATACCTTTATATGCATTTATTTGTACTTACTTATATCTTTTTGGTGGTTTGTGATAGTTGTTATTTTCTGGCAATTTACCACTTTTTCAAGACATGGGTTTATCTTTTAGGAAGTCTTTGTAAAGAGGTAAAAGTTGGAACTTATGTTAATAATTATTTGTGATTTAATGTTATTAAGATTAGCAATAATTACGATTTAGTGTAAATATGAGCGTTACTTGCTTTGTTAGCTAGTGGTTGAAATGCATATATTTCTTCTTTAATGTTAATGGTCCGGTGAGAAAACTGGCAGTTTCCTCACTTTGCAGGGTATGTCGATTTTGAAGTAGTTAATTGTTAAAATTTGTGTACTTTTTAAATTGTTGATTTAATTGTTTGCATGATTTTATTGGTTAATTGTTTATACTTTTATTTTATTTGTTGGTTTATTTTTAGTATGAATTTATTATTTGTTCACTATTACTTAAACGTAGGTGTTATTTTTGTTGTATGGTATACAGTTTGATAATTTTGATTATATGTTTATGCATATATGTATATATGTATTATCATTTTACTTTGAAGTTTAAATGCCTTTTTATGGATTTGGCAGTCCGACCACTGTGTCTGCCGCCACCAGTAGACCACAGCTCTACCGGTCTTCAGACTGCCTTATTAAAAGTTAACCACAGTGCCAGTAATGTGGCTGCTGAGATCTTGTGCCTTTGGTTATCATTTTTCCATATGTATCAATGCCTGTATGAAGATTTCACCTGCAAATGTGTTGAATGCACCTTATGCATGATACATGTGTAAAAATATCATCTACCCATTGCAGGAGTGTGGCCCATATGTGGGAAGTCCAGGCAATGAGTATATGACACAAAAAGGACTCACCTGTGTATTGCCCCAAACAAGGTCGTAATCCTTGGAAAAAAGATGCTGCTGTGAAGGGAGACCTGAAGAAAGGAAACTGCATTTAACTCTAATGGGAAGAGCAGAAAAGGGGTGAGTTCACACCCCAGATCCTTTATTTCCCCCAATTTAAGGCTGCACCGTCGCAGTTGGCTCTTCGGAAAGCTAACACGTAATACAGATGACAGTTCAACTCCTCTGTAACACCTTATTGCAGCTGCTTTTCCGCAAGCACAACCCCGGTGGTCTGCGGTGTGCTGTAAATTTCGGCAGTTCAGCCAGGGACTTTTCAATAGTAATTCACCCACCTTGTAATACAGCGGTCATACCGCTGAGCTTCCGGATGTCGGACCACTGGTGCAGCAGTTATTGGACCGTTAAACTTGTAATAAGGCTCTAAATCTTTGTAGTTCATGCTAATATTTTTTGGGGGTTATATTGCTATAATTTTAGTTGGATTTGTTTTTTGAGGTGCGCATTAAAAACTTAGGGGTCAATAGCGATCTTGTTTGGGAAGCCAACATAGAAGCCTTTCTGACCGAAATCGTCAGTTTCACTTCCGACCACCCACTTACAAGTTAGATGGTTGGAAGAGAAACCAGCCGGTCATTCCGGCCCCCTTCAGTTTGCTTCCTCCAGTTGAGGAATGAGGGGGCACCGTTGATCCCTGCACCATGTGGCGAGCCCCCTGCGGTTGTGATGAACACAACCTCCCATTTCCCTATCGGAGCTTGTGCTACAGCCGGTTAACAGCTGTAACACATGCTTCCATAGGGAAATGAGAGTATACGACCACACCATGTGCAGTCACAAGGTATTTAGGATGTTGATAGGTCCCATTTCCGCTATTGTGTTGTCTGTCTGACACCATAATAAGCCCCTTAGTTGGGTTGTAAGTTGGAACAACGAGTTCCTCAACAACGATTACATAAACAGCGCGGTCTCTAGTACGACTGCATCTCAGCCACAATTTTTTAACCACATATTCCTTACCACAAATTTGTGTGGTAAAGAAATGCATGGTAAACAGCCTTCTAACCCAAACCCCTCCCTCCCCCTAAAAACTACCCTGTTCCCTCCCACCTCCCACCCCTAAAAACTAACACAAATGCCCAACCTCCAAGAAACGACTCCAAACACCTCTAACCCCCTAGAAACTATCACAAACCCTTCCCATCCCATAAAACACAAACCTCTCCCATCCCCTAAAACTAACACAAACTCCCTACCCCCTAAAAACTAACACAAACTCCCCACCCCCTAAAAATTGCCCCAAACCCCTCCCACTCCATAAAAATGAAGACAAACTCCACCCCTGGATCCCTCTTACCTGTCCTGTTTCTGTCCGACGCTCCTCTCAACTCCACCCATCCCGAACCCTAGACTGACTTAGCTTTAACCACTCACATGTGTGGTTAAGGCTAAGTCACTGTTCAGGCAAGGCGTTGTTCGGCTTGCGCCACTACGGAACTCATTGTTCCGGAGTCGTTGTTCAGGATGTTTCCCCCTTAGAGGATATAAAATATTTTTATTTAATTAATGTATAGTATAACATGTTTTGGATTTATTTGAAGAAATTGTTTTAGATAAAAAGGGTTTTTAAACATTTATTATTGAACATTTACATATTTTGGCAATAATATTGTAATCGATTTGTGTATATCGATATTATATATTTATATTTAAAGGTAATGATACTTGTATCTGCTATTTTTGTTTTCAATGTAGTTGAAAATGTATATTTTTATGTTGATACTATAAAATAGTAGTTAAGTATTGAAAGTCGATATTTCTGTAATCAATATTTAATTTCCAATATTTTTGTGTTTTGATATTGCATGCATCAATATAATGTCAGTGATCCATTGTACTATAGCATTTGTGTAGCTTATCCTACCATTTTTGAGGTGCCGAACCACTAGGAATAGAAGGAGGCTCTCTAAAGAAGACAAGAATGAGTTTCTCAGGACTATACAGGGAATTATCCTTGTTCTATTTGTTAGAAGTGACATGGTAAGAGAGAGCAGTGATGAAAGGGCCTTAATAAGCTTTTTAACCCCGGCTAGGCTACCTCTTAGCCACACTCTTGAGTCTTTTGCAAGATAATCATGACTGTTAATATAAGCCGTCCTAGGACTTCTCCTGCTTCCAACAAGGTTGGTTGTAACATATATGAACTTTCATGTTTCTGCCACAGAATATTTTCAAGAATAAAAGTTAATGATACATTTGGAGTAGTCTCATTTTTATATCTACGCATACCGTAAAATAAACATAATCACAGCAGTGATTAAGCACAAGGGACACAGAATAGTAAGTTTCAGTCTCCTTTTATTCCATCGACTATGGTTTTCTATGCAAACCATATTTACTGATTGTATATAAGAATTTCATTGTACTTTGAATTCATTATTGAAGGTTAATTTTCATTCAAAATTCTCAGTATGGGGACATAACTGTATTAACTGTCTGTAAGGGTTCAAGTATATTATTAACATATCACAAAAGTTTGACTTTCACCCCACAAACTGACCACAGGGATGTTATGGATTCATGTTTGACAACCCAACCCAAACATAATCACGCGTATTGACTAATATTTGACCAATATGACATATATTTATTTAATATATCATAGGTGATAAGGTTAATCCATGCCAGTAACCTAAAGGGTATTGATTTGGTTGATTAAATACACATACGATCAATCATATATAAGTGAAAATTAAACAAGAAACCAAGTGAAGGGACCACAACCGTGATGCTTGTGGGTAAAAAGGGCAATTTCTGGGTCCGTAATCTAAATATCATATACAGTAATGTATAGATGTCTATATACATATAGAGTTATATGTGCTTGCACCCAGGATCAGAGGGTGACACGACAGAAGCACACTAAGATCAAGTGAAGGAAGGACTCCAGTATTAAACAGCAATGGAGTGTGTTGGTATAGGAATACAATATCCATCTATCTTAGCTTATGTGAGCTGTTCTCTGCCAAGAGAGCAGAGAAGAATGCGCACATAGATCTATGACTCAGGTTTAAAGATGGAAGTTTATAGACAGATTTTCCAAGAAATGGGAATATCAAGTACAATCTGGAAAGAGTAAAGGGAAATCAATTAGGGCACAGACATATCCATGTAAATACAAAAACATGCTTGCAAAAGGGTAAGTAATTTGCAAGTCGCAAATGTTAGGCTTGCATCTACTTAAGTAATAGTACAGCGCAAACAGACTCAAATCATCTCGAGCCATACTTTAAAGTAAGTCACACATGGCCAATTAAAGTTACTTTAGGTAATCACATAGAAATCAATGAATCAATGCCGGCATTGATACCTCTGTTTTCCTCAGTGCAATGCTCCAAGTCTAATGCATAGACAAGAGTCCCATGATTATTATAGGAATTAATCTATGTCTTTCTCTGATGGGCCCTAAAAAGGCTGAAACCAGTCTATGGTTGTTTCTGTTCTATCTCAAGGATGCCTTGTCTGGCTATTGGGGTTGGACTTCTGGAGCAGGGCCAGAACGGATTGCATATGACTGGTCTCTGTCTCGAGTGGCACTGTGGACAAAGTACAATAGACTGGAAAGCAGCCCCAAATAATTACCAGTGGCTGAGATACATTTGAACACTCCTCACATCACCTTTATTTCACCCACAATTGTTTTTCAAATAACGAATACATTTCATGCACCTAGACAAAGCTGGTTGTAAAATGTAAACATAACAGATTCACATACTTAGTAATTTGCACATATGAATATTTATAATTAAATATAAAATGTACCTGACTTATCTCACATGAATCACAACTCTAGACATGTTCAAAGACAGACTGTAACATGCTACATGTTCCAAGCACACACACCTGACATGGTCACATATCAGTCACCTGTAAGAAAACATAACAACACAATTACGGAAATTGCAATGGGACAATTTAAATTTACCCAGCACTAGTAAATGCAATCCTGCCTGCCTAAGTATTACACTTCTAAATGCTAAACGAAAAAACTTTTCTCATTGGGACATGAAACCTATAAGCGGTGTGTGGCACAACTAGGCTACCAGCTGTGTCTGGAGGTATGTTGCTCTTTGCCCTTCTTCTATATCTGAGTTTAACACCAATAAGTCTACATGGCAGTGGTGGAGTTCGCCACCAACTGAGACAAACAGGAAGGTATATAGTTGCAGGTGCAAAAGTAGCCATCATTGAGACAGCCTCAGAGGAGAACTCAATGGGTCTCAATACTGCTTCTGACATGACATCCAGTGCCCCATAGATGGGTGAAGAGAAACGCGAGATGGCCCACAACTGCAAAGTTTGGAGACAGTGCAGCACTTTAGTAAAGGATTCCTCCGATATTTTCTTTAGCTCTATGGGGTGCAAGATAGACAGTTGCGGAAGAATCTACATCTAGCTGTTGTACATTGATTCTTCTTGTAATATGGCCGACTGTAGTCTTTAGTCCTTCCTTAGTGTTTTCACCTCCTCAGCCTTCCTGTATACCTGTGTGTGTTCTAACCTGTACCAGAGGGTTCTACCAGTGTCAGTTGATGGTCTGGTCAGCTGGCGAGGTTGTATGCTCAGCTGTGTCTTACAATAAATCTACATGTAATCAACTAGAAGTATCCTGTCATCTATGACCATCCTATCTACAACATTTTGGCGACGAGGGTGTGTGCTCTTTTGCCTTCATGAACTAAGAAATTAGTTCAAGTCGTCTTAGTCCTCCTTTCCGTGGTTATTATTATTGTTGTTGTCTTCCATGCATCAAGCTTTATTTTTATGTTTGTTCCTTTTCTTTTCTGTAAGGAGGGAGATGTGTTGTACATTGATTCTTCTTGTAATATGGCCGACTGTAGTCTTTAGTCCTTCCTTAGTGTTTTCACCTCCTCAGCCTTCCTGTATACCTGTGTGTGTTCTAACCTGTACCAGAGGGTTCTACCAGTGTCAGTTGATGGTCTGGTCAGCTGGCGAGGTTGTATGCTCAGCTGTGTCTTACAATAAATATACATGTAATCAACTAGAAGTATCCTGTCATCTATGACCATCCTATTTACAACACTAGCCATCTGAGTAAACAGTGCCAGATGTTGTGCTGCTGTGGAGATTATGACCAGCACTCTCTATGAATGTCTCAAGAGTTAGGAGGACTTTGAAAAGACTCAAATTTCGGATGGCATCAGAAGGTAAACACTGTACATTATTTGTAGAAATGCAGAGAACAAGAAGGGAGCTGCCAGCCAGCCAAGTAACTGTCTTCTAATCTCTCATTCCCCATTGAGCCTGAGAATAGTGGCTCAACACTTGCTTCGGTGATTTTGCACATACACAGAACTATGCACAGGAAACCAGGACCTCGGTGTGTATTGGTGTACCAGAAACCCCACCACAGTACCCAGAACCCCAATCCGACTAGCTATAGTGTCGTATTCATTCTCCGTACTACAGCGAAGCTACCAATGATTAGACATTCTAGGACATGTCACTCCGTCACTCTCAGGAATCACGGGTAGAAGAACACTCTTTCGTTCAAACACTCCTTCGTTCAAACACTCATACTTGTCCACAACGTGAGTAAATAGAGACACTGTATAGTTTAAAATGTTTACAACGTGCTGTACAATGCAGTATACTAGCCAACACAAGCATCGAAATGCATAACAACAATATAATCAGCATGGTTACAATTCCATAAAGCACAAATAGCTTAATAATCTTATAATGATAGTGGAAACAGGGCCACAGTGCCTTACCAACCTCCCCGTGCTATGAGCTAGTTTATTCTAATTATAGAAGACCTCTAGGCTTTGTCAGGGGGTCCCCAGACCTCTAAGTTTAGATGAAAGGAATCACATCTCAGGACAAGCACAGCTCTTCTTCGTTGGAATGAATCTCTCCAAGTGCCTTTTCATGCATGCAATGCCATATTAAAAAGCACTCGGCTTTCAGTAGTGCAGCTGTGTTCTATGTTGTGTCTATGGGCACGGGACTGTCCAAAGTCAATCAACAGCATACATTGTTTTTCAACCTTGAACATGTTGTGCAGACTAGGAGCACAGTGTACAGCTAAATGAGTGAAGAGCAGACAGTTCTCATGTGAGAATGCACTATAGCCTTTCCACGAGAATAAAGCCATGTAGTAACCTGCACAATTGCGGCAAGATGGCCTGCAAGTATACACTAACTAATGCTAACTTTATCAATGTCTGGAGTTAATCCCATAACCTCACTACACACTCCAAAGAAAACATCACCACAGTATTCTCAGAATTTGGACAAAATATTGGATTAGAAATATTGAGTTGCAGAATTATCGGAAAAAAGTATTGTGACACAAAAATATTGTGATGCAGAAAATTTTTTGTCAAGAATATTAATTTGTTTTAGGTAAGCAATATTGTTGTCAGTAATGTTTTTGGTAATAAGGTGTTCAATAATATAGTTATGAAAAAATTCCTCTTCTAAATTTCTTTATGTGTCTTAGTTCATATATTCATTTTATGTGTGATTGTATAATTGTTAAAAATATTTTTAAATATAGTTTGCCATTTTAAGGGATTTATTAGTTTTTAATTTGGTGAGGGTTCTGTGTAGGGTTTTCACTTATACAGGAAGCACAACGCCTTGACTGGTAGCGGTAAGTTTTAGTGAAAAGCAACAATAATGAAACGGTGCTACAAGTTCAGAGGAGACCCCAAAACCTCTGCAACAAAAGTCCTGTGCACACATTATGGTAGGTATATATAAATGCATAATCCACAGAAACCTGTGTTATGGGGTGCACTATCCACAGGCCCACTATTACGTGGTGCTAACGTAGTGAAACAATATTCTCAATTATATTTGTACTTTCCAACCAATTCTGATAGGGAAATATTCCCAAAAAGTTATGGAATGTCAGGAATCAATTCTTAATTTTCCTTCTTCAAAATACTTTTATTCTTCTTTTTTCATCACTTTCGTTCATGTGAAATCTTCAAACAACATTCCAAATGTCAACCCATGAAGACATATCCCAATGCATTTCGGCATGCACCTTCGTCAGGGGAATGTTCTACAAATAACATAAATATCTATCACTATATGTAAAATACTGGTAAATCATTAACACTTTCTGATGAGTTTAATCATTAGGTCCAAAAAATCATAATCTGACAGAAACCAGAGAATAACCATCTAGGTTCCCACATATTGTGTATTATTAATTGTCATGCTCACAAAGATTCCAGAGTGACTGAAAAACGCCTAAGGTGTACAGCAAAAAACGGCAAAAAACGAAACTTAAACATGCACTATCAGTGCCCAAAACAATAATCACCAAAAACAGTGTAAATACCTAGGTGTCACCAATCATGCCTCTACCTTAGTCACACTCCTACCTACATAGATAGAGGACCTGTTTCTGCTTGTTCAGTCATGGCATCTGTAGTAGCTGCAGCTGGTGGACCCCCACCACCACCACAACCACCTAGGAAGGAAGGACCACCTGCAAAGTTCCTTCCAAACCCAGAGGAAGAGGAAGAAGAAGAGGAAGAGGAGGAAGAGCCGAGGCAGTTCTTGCGTGAAGAGCCCCGGCAATCCCACCGCTTAGACCATTTTATATGGCAATTTTATTCTTACCCTCGAGGGCAAAAAAAGGTCAATGCCCGGCTGGTGACATGCCTCATTGGGATGTAGTTCTGTCCCGAGGCACAGACAAAAAGTATAGTTTTGGAAACTATACTATGCACCGCCACATGCAGAGGTGGCATCCAATCAATTACAGCGTTGCTGAGGTGCGTCACCTCCAGGATAACCCACCAATATTATTTTACTGTTTCCCTTGGTTTTCCCCTTGTTACGCTTTCCGGAACGCTACCCGGTGCGCGGACCGGGCGCTAACCGTGCAAAAATTTGAAAAAAAAGGCTGTTTTTTTTTTACATATATGGGCCTCTTCAGCCCCCCTCAGAAAACCTAGGGGGTAAGGATATGTCTCCCGTGCCCCCTTATACCCATTCCCAACATTGTTTATCCTCCGTCTTGTGACTAAATTCGTTCGAAACACAAGATGGCGGACTCCCGTTACGCTTTTTTTTATTTTTTTGCCCCGCGGGGCCCTTTAATAGCCCCCACATCAATCCTAGGGGGTCAGGAGGGGTCTACCTTGCCCCCTTTCATTCATTTCCCCCTTCATATATTTCCACCTCTTGTCTCTCGATCCTACTGAGAGACAAGATGGCGGCCGCTCCGGACTGTTTAGAATGTTGACAGTCACCGGAGAGCCAATCCGCTTCTCCGAGCGAAGTTCCGTTACGCGTCTGGTACGCGAACCGGGGCGCTAACCGGGACGCTGTCACAGATATATATATTTTTTGGAACGTTAATTTCTCAAAATCCAATGGAGCACATATCTTGAGACCTAGCAAAGGCACATCGGGCAAACAGTCTCTACAATTTTGCCAAGTTTCATAGAAATCCATTCAGCTGTTCGGGCTAAAAGTGAGTCCAACCGCCCTATGGAAAACTCAATGTTAAAAACACGTTTTGGGACCCCCCTTTTTTCTCGGCCCCCGCTTGACGAAACCCCCCCCCCAAACTTTCAGGGGACGCTCAGAAACAAAATGTGCCATTTTCCTGAAAATTTCAGCCAATTCCGTCCATATATATTCACTGAAAAAAACATAGGTTTCACACCAGTTATAGTTAGCTGGAAATTTTACTGACAAAAAACGATTGAAATTCCCACGTTATAGTTAGTTGGACTCACTATAACTTGCGTGCCTTCAATGCACTGCTGATGACGTCACATATTACATCACTCATGATATGGTCAGTGACATCACTCATGACATCACTGATGACACCATCCAGTGAATGTGTGTCTTTCAGTAAAATAAATATGTTTTACATATGTATTTGTAAAGGTCGATGGAAGAATACATTTTTAAATAAGTGTCTTAATGGATGTTTTTAAAAAAAAAAATTGATTGGTTAACTGGCTTATTAAGTGTATCTTAGTGAATACATATATTAGCGAGTAATATTTAAATATTTAATTATAAGTATCAGTGTTTCACTTTGTGTATAAGTGGCTGCATGGGTTGGTGAGTAGCTACATGTGTGTGTGTATGGGTTATTAGATGTTTTTTTTAGTATCAGTATGAGTGTCTGTATGGTTTGGTGGGGGTATTACATAGCACATAGATGCATTAATGACTGACTCAATGTTTGTATGTGTTTTGAGGACAGCATATGTGTTGGATTGTAACTGTGGATGAGTGTGTATATGTGTATGTTAGTGAGTGAATGACTGCCACACTATTGTCTTTATTAGTAACTAAATATGTTTTATTCTAGTATATGTGAGTATTGATGTATATAAGTGAGTATATGTGAGAGTGAGAGATTGTAAGAGTTCCTGTTTAAATACGTATGTGTTTCTATAAGTGATTGTTTAAGAGATTAAGTATGTGTAAATTTCCTTAGAAGTAAGGTGGTAGTGTGTGTATAGCTGTATATGCAAATAAATTGATGTTCAATAGTTTATTTGCATGTGTGATTATGTGTGTGTGTAACTTTTGGATGACTGTCGGTGTGTAACAGGATGTATAGGTGTTTCACTAAATATGATGAGTGAATATATGTATGAGTGTCTATATAGAACTGTTGGTGAATGAGTGGATGTGTATATAGATTGTGGTATTACTGAATTGGTTGTTGTAACTTGTATGGGTATCTTTCAAGGGTTATATTACACTGAAAGGAGTTCTGTCACTCTGTCACAAGGATGGTGTCATCAGTGATGTCATGAGTGATGTCACTGGCCATGTCATGAGTGATGTAATATGTGACGTCATCTGCAGTGCATTGCAGGCGCGCAAGTTATAGTGAGTCCAACTAACTATAACGTGGGAATTTCAATGGTTTTATGTCAGTAAAATTTCCAGCTAACTATAACTGGTGTGAAACCTATGGTTTTTTGAGTGAATTTAATAGGTTTTTTAAATGCTAATTCCTAACTATAACTGGTGTGAAACCTATGGTTTTTTCAGTGAATTTAATAGGTTTTTTAAATGCTAATTCCTAACTATAACTGCTGTGAAACCTATGGTTTTTTCAGTGAATTTCATGGTTTTTTTAAATGCTAATTCCTAACTATATATAAGGTCTCAAACCTATGTTTTTTCAGTGAATTTCAAAGGTTTTTTAATAGCAAATTTCGATAGCTATGAAATGAAATATTTTTTATATTGAATCTATATTGTATATTTATGTAATACTATTTTTTTTATGTATATTGTTCTTTTTTCTTTTTTTTTTTTTTCCTGGAGCACTCCTGGTGCACGTCCCGGTGAGCGCACCGGTAAGCGCAGTCTTGCGGCGCGCCCCGGGGCGCGTACGGGTGAGCGCCCCGTTAGCGCTATTGCTGCAAACAAAAACATCATCGTGACGTATCGCGTAGCCGGGTCCACGTGATACGCACGGCGTAAGCGCACCCGGAGCGCATACGATCGCACTACGTAACCATCCGACGTGCTTACGCGAAGCCCCCCGGGGCGCGCCCCGGGGCGCGTAGCATAAGCGCGTCGGATCATGTGACCTAAAAATAACACTTTTTATTGGTTCAGGACAGTTTTGGTTTCCAAATGATGAACGCCCTGGTCATGTGACCTGAAAATAACACTTTTCATTGGTTCAGGACAGTTTTTTTTCCTAATGATGAAAGCCCACACCTTTTTTCCTCATTCTCACTTTGAACTTTGAGTGAGGAAGACCTGTTTCCAGAGCTATTACTAATTTGTACTCAGAAATGGCTTCAGTAGCAGCAGCAGCAGGAGCATCTCAGCCACCACCACCAAGAGGACCACCACAACACCACCGTGGTGGAGATGAAGAAGAAGAAGAGGAGGAGGAGGAGGAGGAGGAGGAGGAGGAGAGGAGGAGGTTCCTGCCAGAATATAATACCCCATATAGGCCAAAGCAGCACATTATCTGGGAGTTTTTTTCAATCCCAAAGGACCTCAAAAAAGTAAATGCGCCAAGGGTTACTTGCCTAATCTGTGGCACTGAACTTTCAAGGGGGAACCCTAACAAAAAGTACTCTTTTGGCAATAACACCATGATTTGCCACATGCAATGCCGGCACCCTAACAACCATGCTGCGGCGCAGGTCAGAAAACTGGCCAGAAACCCTCCCCAATCTTCACCCAACACCTCCAAAAGTAAGCAACCCACTCCATCGGGTCCAGAGACAAGGGAGATGGTCCCAAACATACAACCCCAGTTTGGACAATACAAAATCAGTTGTATATTTTGTGGTAAAACAATTACCTATGGTGAGCAAAGCATAAAACTAATCAACCGTGCTGGTGACAACCACAATTGCCCCAAATAACCTTAATTTTTTCCTGATTTTTTTTGCTCCAGTTGAGCCGTTTACATTTCCCTTTTTTTTGTTTCTCCCCATAAAAATAACAAATAAAATATAAAATTGTTCATGAAAGCCAAAAAAAGTACAAAATGTTCAAAAAAAATATATATATATAAAACAACAAAAAGATGAAAAAACTGTTCATTTTAGAACTACCTCCAATGTATTAAAAAAGGGTACATTTTTTAAAAACTCTGCCATTCTTTTTTCCCTATGGTACGCTCCCCGGTGCAATCCCCGGTGCGCATACCGGGCGCTCCCCCCACGCAAATCGAATTTTTTTTTTAAAAAAATTGCCCCGCGGGCCCTATTATGGCCCCCACATCAAACCTAGGGGGTCAGGGGGGTCTACTCTGCCCTCTTTTGGTCATTTCCCCCTTTGTTTTCGCCACCTCTTGTGTCTCGATCCTACGGAGACACAAGATGGCGGGCGCTTCAGACTGTTTGGAATGTTGACAGACACCCGAGAGCCAATCAGCGCGTACCGGGGCGCGCTTATAGATATATATATTTTTTTTAACCTAATTTTTTATTTAAGTACCAACATGTAGGTACCAATGCAGAGTCTATAATTTAATATACACTGTCTTCTTTGTAGATATCTTGCAGGTTGTTTCAGAAGTTATTGTGGTATATGGAATTCATAGCGTAGTCTGTCAGGAAAGCAGAAACACCATGGAGGCAGGAGATGATAAAGAGATGTTAAATACACATTGGAAATGATATAGTGGAAGAAAGGAAGTAACTATGAGTAAACTTAAAGTTGCACAGTATATTTAAAGTCTGATTTTACATTAAAATCAATTTGCTACTAGTTTAAAAAATACATATAAAAATGAATATTGTCTCAAACAATTTTTTAATTATTATATATAAATTTATTATTCTGATTTATTTTCAAAATTAAAAAGAACTTCTAATAATTCTTGGTCAGATTTTGACTCATTTTCAATTAACAAATCCACAGCTTCAACACATTGCAGAAGTTCAATGTCCATTGATTGATCAAAGAATTCTGAATCATTTTCTTTGTCTTGGTTGCATTCTGTAACAATTTCCACGTTATTTTTCTGCTTCTCTATTTCTATGCTGTAAAATGAATTTAAAAAAAATATATCAGTACACATAGGGCACTGTTGGGTTTAAGTACAGACTGGTAGTTTGGTTTTTTAAACAGTGCTTTTTTTGTTGGGCAGTGTATGGTATCAAACTGGAGGTAGAAATATGAAAAAATTTATGAAATAAACTCTAAGTCAATTTTTAATTATACAAGACAAGTCTAACTCCATCCATAACTAAAACAAAGAAGTCTATTTTATTCTATAAGTATTACAGAGGGATAGTATTTAACTATCAGAAATTTTTTTCCTAATTAGCTTACAGTACAGAACATACTTCAGTTTTTAAAATAACATCTTACCTTTCAAATAGAACTTCAAGTTGTCAGTTGAAATGTACTTGATATGTACTTCAAGAAGTAGTAGTCAAAATGGCTGTGTTTCTCTCTCTTTCTTTATATATATTCAGGTACATAACCAATCAAATGTCATGAAATAATAGAAGATATTGAAAGTAGCATTTTGATTGGTTGTCAATTCTAACACTTCATACGTGTTTTGATTAGGTAATTTACCTCAGGATATTTAATCAGGCTTACAGCATAATTTTCACAATGAAATTCCATCAAATTTGGGGAAATGGTAGGGACTGCTATGTAGTAGGGGCTATTCTATATTTGATGAAAGTGTCTGTAGTGGTTTTTCTGTAAATTACTTTCCCACCTTTTTTTATCGAGCGCTTACCGGTGCGCTCCCCGGTACACGAACCGGCAGCGTTACGGGAGTCTTCCATTTTGTGTATTGGTGGAATTAAGACATAAGATGGAGGACAAACAATGTACGGAAGGGGTAGAAGGGGGCACGGTAGACACTTTGTGACCCTCTAGGTTTTCGGAGGGAGGATTAGGATGCTGATACATGCAAAAATAAATTTTAAAAAAATTAAAAAATTTCGCTGGGGGAGCGCTCGGTACGCGCACCGGTAAGCTAACCGGGGAGCGTACTTTAGTGAAGAAAAAAAAAAGAATACATTTTACATCTTTTGATATTTGCTATTAAAAAACCATTGAAATTCACTGAAAAAAACCATAGGTTATAGACCATATATAGTTAGGAATTAGCATTTACAAAACCTTGAAAATTCACTGAAAAAACCATAGGTTATAGACCATATATAGTTAGGGATTAGCATTTACAAAACCTTAATTTACTCGCACAAAACCATTGAAATTCGCATATATAGTTAGCTGCACTAACTATATATCGCGCACCCGCAATCCACTGCTGATGATGTCACATATTACATCATTCATGACATGGTCAGTGACATCACTGATGACATCACTGATGACATCTCAAATGAAATCACTGATGACATCACTGTTGACAACTCAAATGACATCAATGATCACATCACTGATGATATTATTAATGTGATAATACGATGAACCTCTTCAGACTCTAATATAACCTTAGATACACTCAGTGTAAACAGACACTCACAGACTGTCACTCATCCATGGAGTTACTCACACACCTAGTCAGTCATGCAAAGAATCCATCACACCTCAATTTCCTCAACTATACAGTTATACACACCTTACTTATTCAAACATATACTAACACATATTTACTCTCTTATACAATCCCTGATACAAGTTCACAATGATCCATACAGCCACTCACACATTCACTGGCTCTTATGCACAGTTATTTATATATGTCAACTCTCACATGTACTGTGTTTTACATATGTACTCACTTTGACATGTAGCACTGAGATATCAATTCACTCACCAATACACTCATACACACAGTCAACCGCGCATGCAGCTGTTTCCACATGCACTTTTGAACCCATACATCTAGTGAATCAACGGCCCACACCTCTATGCACAGAGTCATACACCTCCCAGCCACCCACACACACACTCAGTCTCCCATACAAATACTTGGGCAACCAAACAAAAACTCATATAGTTACTCATATAGCTACTGATCAACACATGCAGCAGTTTACAGAAGAACAGACATAATGATGCACAAATTAAGACAGTTTAGTCACTAACCCATGCACTCAGTGAGACACATTTAATCACTCACTCATACAGTCAGTCAGGCACCTACTAAATCCTTCATCCAGACACTTATACATCCACTCATTCTTCAATATGTAAAACATATTTTAACTTTACAGTAACATACACTCACTGGATGTTGTCATCAGTGATGTCATCAGTGATGTCATTTGAGATGTCATCAGTGATATCATCAGTGATGTCACTGACCATGTCATGAATGATGTAATATGTGACATCGTCAGCAGTGGATTGCGGGTGCGCGATATATAGTTAGTGCAACTAACTATATATGCGAATGTCAATGGTTTTGTGCGAGTAAAATATGGTTTTGTAAATGCTAATCCCTAACTATATATGGTCTATAACCTATGGATTTTTCAGTGAATATATATATATATATATTCACTGAAAAAAACCATAGGTTATAGACCATATATAGTTAGGAATTAACATTTACAAAACCTTAAAAATTCACTGAAAAAAACATAGATTATAGACCATATATAGTTAGGGATTAGCATTTACAAAAACTTATTTTACTCACACATAACCATTGAAATTCACATATATAGTTAGTTGCACTAACTATATATCGCGCACCCGCAATCCACTGCTGATGATGTCACATATTACATCATTCACGACATGGTCAGTGACATCACTGATGACATCACTGATGACAACTCAAATGACATCACTGACAACATCACTGATGACGTCATTCATGTGATAATACGATTAATCTCTTCAGACTGTAATATAACCTTAGATACACTCAGTGTAAACAGACACTCACAGATTGTCACTCATCCATAGAGTTACTCATACACCTAGTCAGTCATGCAAAGAATCAATCACACCTCCATTTCCTCAACTATACAGTTATACACACCTTACTTATTGAAACTTATTCTAACACATATTTACTCTCTTATACAATCACTGATACAAGTTTTCAATGATCCATGCAGCCACTCACACATTCACTAGCTATTATACACAGCAATTTATATATGTCAACTCTCACATGTACTGTGTTTTACATATGTACTTACTTTGACATATAGCACTGAGATATCCATTCACTCACCAATACACTCATGCACACAGTCAATCACTGATACAGCTGTTTCCACATGCAGTTTTGAACCCATAAATTTAGTGAATCAACTGTTCACACATCTATGCACAGAGTCACACACCTCCCAGCCACCCACACACACACACTCACTCTCCCATACAAATACTTAGGCAACCAATCAATAACCCATATAGTTACTCATATAGCTACTGATCAACACATGCAGCAGTTTACAGAACAACTTACATAATGATGCACAAATTAAGACAGTTTAGTCACTAACCCATGCACTCAGTGAGACACATTTAATCACTCTCTCATACAGTCTGTCATGCATCTACTAAATCCTTCATCCAGACACCTATACATCCACTCATTCTTCAATATGTAAGACATATTTTAACTTTACAGAAACATACAGTCACTGGATGATGTCATCAGTGATGTCATTATATTTGTCATCAGTGATGTTGTCAGTGATGTCATTTGAGTTGTCATCAGTGATGTCATCAGTGATGTCACTGACCATGTCATGAATGATGTAATATGTGACATCATCAGCAGTGGATTGCGGGTGCGCGATATATAGTTAGTGCAACTAACTATATATGCGAATTTCAATGGTTTTGTGTGAGTAAAATAAGGTTGCCGCGTAATGCGTCTTATGACGCCCCGCATTAGCGCACCAGGAAGCGTTCTGGAACGCGAACCGAGGCGCGAAGCGCAGCTACCCGGAAGCGCTCCGGGTGCGTAGCGGGACGCGCAACGTAAGCGTAACAGGTCATATGACTTGAAAATAACACTTTTTATTGGTTGATTTCACTTTTGGTTACCTAATGATGTAAGGCTAGGTCATGTGACCTAAAAATAACACTTTTCATTGGTTTAGAATTTTTTTTTTCCCAAATGACTTTCAACTTTGTGAGAGGAAGACCTATTTTGATTATTGGAAGATGGCTTCAATTGTAGCTGCAGCTGGTGGACCCCCACCACCACCACCTCCTAGGAAGGATGGACCACCTCCCCAGTTCATTCCCAACCCTGAAGAAGAGGAGGAAGAAGAAGAACAGGATGTACATGACATAGTATTTTTGCCTGAAGAGCCCCGGAAATCACACCGCAAGGACAATTCCATTTGGCAGTTTTTTACATTTCCTCAAGGCCAAAAAAAGGTGAATGCCCGTCATGTTACATGCCTGATATGCCAAGAAGTTCTCTCCCGAGGCACAGATAAAAAGTATAGCTTTGGGAACTATACTATGCATCGCCACATGCAAAGGTGGCATCCAATAAATTACAGTGTGGGGGAGGTGCGTAACCTACGTAAAAATCCACCAACTCCTGTGGCCACCACCTCAAAGCATGAAAGTCTTTCGGACCAGAGGTGAGGGAGACGGTCCCCACTATCCAAACTATTTTTCAACACATCAAGCTGGTGTGTATTTATTGTGGGGGTTTGCTTTGTTACGGCGAAATGAGCGTAAACTTAATGAACAGAGCATTTGAAAATCACAAGTGCTCAAAACACCCCAAAAAGTGATTTTTTTTTTGCTCCTGTTGAGCCGTTTCTAATGCCTGTTTTTCGTTCTTCCCCCTGAAAAAAACAAAAATAAATGTTCAAAAAATACAAAAAAAATAAAATATGTTCAGAAAAATAATAAAAAAAATATAAAACAACAAAAACAATAAAAAAAAGTTTTTTTCAGAACTACCTCCCATTTATAAAAAATTGCTAAAATGTTTAGCACTCTTGCATTCTCTTTTTTTTTTATTTGCTTCCTGGTTCGTGCCCCAGTACGCGAACTGGAAGCGAACCAAAAAAAAATGACAAAAAAAATAGTGTATATAAGTGAAGGACACAGAGAGAATAATGTTAAAAGAAAGACAGCTAGAGGGAGTAACACCGAGATACTGTATAATAGATAATTATACAAAAAAAAGTTGTAAGCGGGAAAAATTGAGAAAAAGAAAATAGAAAAGGAAGTGAAAGAAAAAAAGAGTGTAGAAGAAAAATACTAAGAGTTACTTGGAGAATGTGAATGAATTTTAAATTAAAAAGAAACAGAGTAAAGGATGTGGAATAAGAAGTAGGGATAGAACCGGACTAAAACAACAACCCTGAGGGAAGGTGTTAAAAAAAAAGAGAGTGTTAGTAAATAGGATTAAAACAAGGTGTATCATAGTGAATAAAATAAAAACATGTGGAATGACAGAGAGAAAAAACAGAAAGAAGAAAAGAAGAAGTGATAGAAAAAGAATAATTGAAACAGCAAAGAAATGAACATAAGCTACTGTGCATGAACTACAGAGAGAAAGCATAAAGAACAACTTGTAAAAGAGTGAAGAGACAGTGACAGTTTGTGTTAAAGAAACAGACTGAGTGAAAAGGAGTGAGGAACTGTGAGAACAGAGGGACTGAGAAAAGGATTGGAAGGAGTAGAATAAGTAAGTAATAGAAAAGGAATGAGGGAAGTAGCAAAGGCAGGAAACTGAGGGTTAAAGAAATGAAGCAGTGGAACTAATAAAAGTTAAATGTGAAAGAGATGTAACGGAATGAGTACTAAACACTTATCTTATAATTGTCATTAACTTAGTCACTTGTTATTTTTATACTTTCAATCTGTGAATGAAAGAACAAAAATGTAAAAATTGATAGAAGGTAGTAAAAGATGAGTGAGCATGAGACAAGATGAGTACATATTAAAAATCACAATTCAAAGTACAGAATTAATTATACATATGAAATGGTTTATTTTTGCTGTTCTCAGAATATATCAAATTTCACTAAAAACAGTGAGTTGAAGGTATTCATCATATAACAGCGGGGAAAAAAACCACAATCAAAATGATTGTGTTTAAAAAACCCATATAATATAACCAATCAGAAATCAGAACTCCTCAAAAGTAACTTACTTTCCATGATGTCAAAGGATGTCCTATGAACAGTTTATACTCTGTTGTGCTGTTAATTTTTTCTGCCCGCCACTTTCTGAAAGATAAGCTCCATCGTTTTAACAAAAATGTGACATACAAAGCAATTTAAACAGCACACTAAATTACAGCAACACCTAGAATCATTATAGTCCAGTTACCTACCCTAAATTCTCACTTCTGAAAACAAGTCAAAAGGCAACATTGCTTCATAGTCAAATGGTAATCATTGGCAAAAGACCAGCCTGTTTTACATTTCAAATAAGCTGTGTAATATCCTGATGTTGTCAAAGGGCCATCATATCATATAATAGCTGCAGTTACAAATGTTTTTCCTGAAATCGACGACTATGTAGCCAAAACATTTTTAATTAGACTTGAAAACTTATTTACATCCGGTTTATATAGTTGGAATTGTAAAATGACATTTCACCCATAAGTTTCTATAAATAATGTGGACAGCATTGCAGACTTATATTACCTCTGCTCCTTGTTTTGATCTGCTGCTTGAATTAGCTTATTAAAACAAACAATTTTCGCTCTGTGCTACACTTATCCACAAGGCTATATAGTGTAGGAGCCATTAGAACCTCTTGAAATTCCTCAGAACAAATCCTGAGATTCCTTCCCTAAAATTTTGGTTGTAAGAACACCAGGCAAGAATTTTTAAGGTGAAAAGGCAATCTTTTTTTGAAAGGTAAAACAGAATCATTGCAGAATGACCAGCCGTTTCCAGACTTCAAATAAGTTGTGTAATGTCCTGATGTTGTTAAAGGACCCTCATGATATATAATTGCTGCAGTTAGAAAAGTCCTTCCTGATATTGACAACTGAGAAGCCACAACATTTTTAAAGTTGTCAATTTTGTTCCATCAGGCCTACATCGTTGGAACATTAAAATGACATACTGGCCATATCTTCGTATAAATAATGTGGACAGCATTGCAGACTTACATTGGCTACACTCCATGTTTTGATTGGCTGCTTTTACTAGTTTATTAAAGGATACTGATTTACTGTCTGGCAAAGTTAAATATATAAATCTTTCTGAGTCTACACTAGTAGTACTTGATAACGTACAATTCTCGCAGTCATACTGCCATTGATAAGAAAGGCCAAACAGATGATCTACATCTACACCTTCATCTTGCAATACATTAAGCATATACATTAAAAACTCCTGACAATCTTGCTGAATATTTTGAGAGAATTGTGTTTGACCTGAACATTTGTCTAACAGATTTCGAATTTCAGACACCCTTTCTACTCTTGTTCTATCAGTGCTACATTTCTCTAACACAGAATTCAACAAACAGCAAAAACCTTGATCCGAATTGATCACAATTTGTTCTTTTACAGTTTCTAGAGAAAAGATAACATTAACCACTACATTAGCATAGCAGTTGACACCAGAACTATTTTCAAATTGAAAACCAACAACATCTTCAACAGAATTCATTTTCTTTCTGCTTACAATTTTGGGTTCATCGACTTTTGGTCTTTTTGCTACAACCTCCCTACTATTAGTGATATTTCTTCGTTTCGGGCCTACCACACATTTCTCAAACAAAGGATATTGAGGCAAATGTGGCGCATACTCTCTTCTTAACCTATTGTATTCCTTAACACAATCTAGATCCGCACAAATGTTTGTGACCATCACACTCAATCAAGTACAAACCCGATAAAGTTCTGACTCGTGACAATGCTACATAAGCCATACCCTCTTTGAACACAGAACTGCCAATATTCACCAAAGCACTGTCTACACTTAAACCTTGTGATTTATGGATTGTCACCGCATATGCCAAGCAAACAGGAAATTGCTTACGGCGAACATATAAGTCTTTTACAAGCAAAAACCTAGCTGTGCAACGACCAATTAGCTGTACTTCCTCAATGCCATCAAATTTAATTTTTAAAAATTCTATTCCATCTCTATTTCTGTATTTCTCAAAATCAACAACATTACCCGTTGATCCATTTACCAGACCTCTTTCAACATGTAAATTCCTTCTCAAAATAATACGGCAATTTAAGCACACATTCAGAGTCTTTTCAAAACCAGCAGTTTTAGATATAGTCTTCTTTAATGAATCCAATTTAGATTTCAAATTCTCAGACAAAACAATTGTTGCACCCATATGCTCTATTCTGTCAATAGCTTCCAGTTTCACAATCTCTTGGTTTTCTAAATTCAACATTTTGTTGTTGAAGATGGAACATTCTGCAAGAGTTGGCATCAAACATATTCCCGATTTCTTCTCAGTAATTTTATGAAAAATATTCTCTGGCAGAACGTCTTCTTCTGGATACAAATTTGACAGTAATCGTGCATGTAAAGCTTCTTTCCCACGCTCAGTCACTTTCCCGATTCTAACATCTTGTAGAATATTCTTGTAATCTTCATCCTTCACCTGACGCATATTTTCACGCAGCTCAGCATAATTGAAGTTTAACCATATGTTAACGTTGCCAATGCTCCCTAGGCACTTCCTGGTATCTTCATGCGTAAGCAGTTTAAACACTGGTTGTCCTTTCACTGGTGTCAGCTGCAGAAGATCACCGAAAACAATGATGTGTTTGCCACCAAATAACACATCATACTCTGTTTTAAGAACTTCCTGCATTCTCAAATGCACAAAGGCAAGCATGACATTGGAAACCATGCTTACTTCGTCAATGATAAGAAGTTTCATCTTCTTCAGGACTCTAGATACTTCACAACAAGCATCTCCCGATAACTTGTGGTATTGTAATTTGTTATCATGCTCCACTGGCAGCATCAGTAGCCGATGCAAAGTAATACCTTTAATATTATGTGCTGCCAGTCCAGTTGGAGCGGTGACAACACAAGACAGTGATGACTCAGTCCTTTTCTGCAGATAACATGAAATTGCTTTAATGAGGATTATAGGGTTATATTAGAGTCTGAAGAGATTCATCGTATTATCACATGAATGACGTCATCAGTGATGTTGTCAGTGATGTCATTTGAGTTGTTATCAGTGATGTCATCAGTGATGTCACTGACCATGTCATGAATGATGTAATATGTGACATCATCAGCAGTGGATTGCGGGCGCGCGATATATAGTTAGTGCAACTAACTATATATGCGAATTTCAATGGTTTTGTGTGAGTAAAATAAGGTTTTGTAAATGCTAATCCCTAACTATGTATGGTCTATAATCTATGGTTTTTTCAGTGAATTTTTAAGGTTTTGTAAATGCTAATTCCTAACTATGTATGGTCTATAACCTATGGTTTTTCAGTGAATTTCAATGGTTTTTTAATAGCAAATATCAAAAGCTGTAAAATGTATTCTTATTTTAATGGAAAAACATATTTTATATGTTTTTAATACAATTTTTTTATGTATATATTTTTTTTATTATTTTTTTTTTGTTTCGCTACCGGTCCCCGCACCGGGTAGCTTCCCGTTAACTCAATTTGGTTCCGCGACCCGGTCCGTGAACCGGTAAACGTTCCGTTAGCGCAACTACCGCTTTAGAAAACAACATCGTGATGCGTCGCGTAAGCGCGACGTATCGCGTTGCCGCGTAATGCATCTTATGACGCGCCGCGTTAGCGCACCAGGGAGCGTTCTGGAACGCGTACCGAGGCGCGAAGCGCAGATTCCCGGAAGCGCTCCGGGAGCGTAGCGGGACGCGCAACGTAAGCGTAACAGGTCATGTGACTTGAAAATAACACTTTTTATTGGTTGATTTCACTTTTGGTTTCCTAATGATGTAAGGCTAGGTCATGTGACCTAAAAATAACACTTTTCATTGGTTTAGAATTTTTTTTTTCCCAAATGATGAAAGCCCCCTCCTATTTTTCTCACTCTGACTTTCAACTTTGTGAGAGGAAGACCTATTTTGATTATTGGAAGATGGCTTCAATTGTAGCTGCAGCTGGTGGACCCCCACCACCACCACCTCCTAGGAAGGATGGACCACCTCCCCAGTTCATTCCCAACCCTGAAGAAGAGGAGGAAAAAGAAGAACAGGATGTACATGACATAGTATTTTTGCCTGAAGAGCCCCGGAAATCACACCGCAAGGACAATTTCATTTGGCAGTTTTTTACATTTCCCGAAGGCCAAAAAAAGGTGAATGATCGTCATGTTACATGCCTGATATGCAAAGAAGTTCTGTCCCGAGGCACAGATAAAAAGTATAGCTTTGGGAACTATACTATGCATCGCCACATGCAAAGGTGTCATCCAATAAATTACAGTGTGGCGGAGGTGCGTAACCTACGTAAAAATCCACCAACTCCTGTGGCCACCACCTCAACGCATGAAAGTCTTTCGGGACCAGAGGCGAGGGAGACGGTCCCCACTATCCAAACTAATTTTCAACACATCAAGCTGGTGTGTATTTATTGTGGGGGTTTGCTTTGTTACGGCGAAATGAGCGTAAACTTAATGAACAGAGCATTTGAAAATCACAAGTGCTCAAAACGCCCCAAAAAGTGATTTTTTTTTTTTATCCTGTTGAGCCGTTTCTAATGCCTGTTTTTCGTTCTTCCCCCTGAAAAAAACAACAAAAAAATAAAATTGTTCAAAAAATACAAAAAAAATAAAAAATGTGCTGCAGAAAAATAATAAAAAAATATAAAACAACAAAAACAATAAAAAAAAGTTCTTTTCAGAACTACCTCCCATTTATAAAAAAATGCTAAAATGTTTAGCACTCTTGCATTCTCTTTTTTTTTGATTCGCTTCCTGGTTCGCGCCCCAGTACACGAACCGGAAGCGAACCAAAAAAAAAATGAAAAAAAAAATTGTGTATATAAGTGAAGGACACAGAGAGAATAATGTTAAAAGAAAGACAGCTAGAGGGAGTAACACCGAGATACTGTATAATAGATAATATGGCCGGGATGCCTGTCACCCCCTCCCAACACAATCCCCAAGGATGGGAAGACGGACGCAGTTCTGAACTTTTGGAAGGCGGGAGGGAGTTACCCTCCCGGCCGTATTTATTAAAATATGAAACAAAATTAAAACATTAAAATAACAGTTTCATATCATGTACAATTTTCATTTATTACATTTCGATGAAGACATGTTCGTTGGCTATCCTTAACAAATCTCTAGTACAGAGGATTTCCTAGCCGAGTCTAACATCCTGCAAATGCATACTTTCTAAATTAAAATTGTACATCCTAACATTACGAGCCAACGGCAAGGTCGCAACCGGTGTCAGATCCCTACTACCAGAACTCTCAACCTCACGGTGTGAGGACGGGCGCGCAGAGGACTGTACCTCTGTGCCAACTCCAATTTCCCTTGTCATGCGGGGGCCCCCTATTTTAACTCGACGCCATCTTAAGGGTCGTCCGAGGACTCGTGTGAGGTGTCCGTAAGAAGGTAGCGTGGACCCCCCTCCCACCCCACACTGTCTACCATATCCGCCGTCCCGGATATCTGGGCCCCGGGAAATTCGTAGGAGGGGCATCTAGCCGCCTCCTCCCCTGGAAGAGGCCTATGACCGTCTTCCCTTAGGCGACCCATACTTAGTGGGTGCTGCCTCCCCGTGTGAGGGGCCAATGGCCGCCTCCCCCCGGGCGCTCCCATCCATATTGGGTGGCGCCCCCCCCTCTAGGGACCTTGAAAGTACTGCTCACCGATCATGACCTTACCGCCACAGGCCGGATAGTTGACCGGCTATCCGGCCCCCCCACAAACTCCTATTAAAGGTCATGTTTATTCAAACCTTTTAGCCATGCTACGAAGTCTCCTATGAGTAAGACATTCCCCTCCCGGGACAAATGGACACCATCCTCGAGATACATGTTATCCCCCTAATACATCCGTGCGGAATACAGTGCAATTGCGACGAGCGAAACAACCTACCGAGTTTATTATTGACTTTTTTCACTGAATGGTTCAATGCTGACACAGAGAAACCCCCCCGCCATACCTTCCTGGGAATCATGTGGGACCATCCTATCGTGCACCCCGGGATTCTCCTCGCCAGCCAGCTAACAGTAGATAAAACTCGCTCGAGTAATACTCGCTTCCCGAGTGTCACCAAGTCATTGCCCCCCAGGTGTACTATGAGTATAGATGGCGGTGACCTCTGCTGCCCTAACAGACCCTCAACAAAAGATTCAAACTGGTCAATACAGAGCCCGCCCCTTCCATGGAAGGTCACCCTGTACCCGTATTCCCCAGCTGCATGAGTCATGTCACCTGCTTTGAATACATCCCCGGCCCGTCTCACGTATGAGTGGCCCACGACCCACACCACTTTTTCCTAAGCCGGTGATATCTGACCGCTGCTCCCCAGGTGCCGGGTCGACAGCACAATCCGCCCCGCATAGCATGCTTGCGAAACTGTAAACCAAACAGAAGACAAGAAGCGTGAGTGCAAGCAAATGACTTCACAACATGTGCAACCGCACGTACCTTTTATAACAATTTGAGGACCATCGTCCCAGTTGTTTCACCTTCTCAAGCACTCTGGTCGGTCTTGGACCTGGGTATTGTGATCGTCATTGAGTCACCCTTAATCAGAATGCAGTCCTGACACAGACCTCCTTCCACATCATTCTTATTTCTAGCCACCAGCTCGCTAACCCGCATTGCCCCATGGAACGCTAATGCGAAAGCGGCCCGGACAGCACTGCCTCGAACTGGGAGGAGCATGTCATGGGGAGTATTGCTATCAGGAGAGACAACCTTTCTAACCCAATCGGGCGCCTCTCGTCGACTCTACGACCCTCAAGGCGTTGCCAACCCCGAAGGGCTTTCCTCACTAAAAAGGACGATGTTGGGTCCTTGATGCCATGCGCCTGCGCCATGAATGAAATGGCGGCCTGGTGTCTATTGGCCATTGCCACTGATCGGCCTGCACTGTGGAGTGCCACTAGAAACTTCAGGACATAATCCTCCTGCCCCCAATATTCCCCCCCAGCCGGACCCAAAAATGCACAATAGGAACGAAACGCTCCTTCGTATGCCTTCCATGTCCTGGGGGCTAAGCTCGCTGCCACGAGGTCTTGTAATCCGGGGCACCGAGTAGCCAGAGTGCTTCGGGGAATGGTGCCGCCACCAGGTCCGCAGAAGGTAGATAACCCCTGAAAGCCTGCATGTGTGAACGAGAGAGCGCATCAGCCGCGTGGTTCAGTACACCTGGCACATGTTTTGCCCTGAATTGTACGTTCAGTCTCATGCAAAGCAGTACAATTTCCTTAAGCAATCTCAATATCCACTTGCAGCGAGCTGCCTGATTATTTATACATTCAACGACAGTCATATTGTCAGACCAAAACACCACTGAGCGATCTCGGAACTCCTCTGGCCATGCCTTCAGAGCCACCAATATGGGGAACAACTCGAGAAACCCGATGTTACCTGTGAGACCGCTGGTGTGCCACCACGTCGGCCATGTTTGCGCCGACCATCGATTACCAAAGATGGCGCCAAATCCCACGCTCCCAGCCGAGTCGGTCCACAAACCCAGCTCGCCCGAGGACGCAGGTGGCTTGTTCCACACCACTCGACCGTTGAAATCCGCCAGAAATGCCAACCAAATGCGCATGTCCTGGCGAACTTCTGCAGACAGTCTCGTGCGGTGGTGTCCTTCCTTGAGACCAACCATGGCTTGTGCAATAGAGCGGGAAAAGGGGCGGGCCATTGGTATCACCCTTAAGGCAAAGTTAAGCTGGCCCACTGCTTGTTGCAATTGATGTAGGGTAACCTTCTCTTTGCCAATGCACAGTTCCAAGGAAGCCCTGAGCTTCGTAACTTTCTCCCTTGGTAAACGGAAACATCCTTCCACTGAATCGAGCTCAATTCCCAGAAACTCGAGTGAAGTAGATGGTCCTACCGTCTTACCCGGTGCCAATGGCACCCCAAACCTCTTCATGAGTGTGCAAAATTCCTGTAATGCCTGTGCACATTTCCGGTCGCCGGCTGGCCCCAAAAATAAGAAATCATCTAGGTAATGCATAACCTGGGCATGGCCGGTGGCCTTGGTGAACGCCCATTCCAGAAAACAACTGAACTTCTCAAAATACGCACAAGAGATGGAGCAACCCATTGGCATACATCTATCCATGTAGTATTGGCCCTGAAAAACGAAGCCTAACAAACGCTGATCCCGAGGGTGTACCGGGAGCAACCGGAACGCTGACTCAATATCTGATTTCGCCATCAGCGCCCCGGGCCCCAAGTGATTCAGCATGGCGACGGCATCATCGAAGGATGCGTACCGTACCGAGCAAACCCCCGGGTCAATGGCCTCATTCACTGAACTACCCCTTGGGGCCGACAAGTTATGGATCAGCCTAAATTCCCCTGGGTCCTTCTTGGGAACAACTCCTAACGGGGAACAGATGAAATTAGTTACTGGCGGGTGTCTATATGGGCCAACTACCCGGCCTAGGGCAACCTCCTTTGCAATCTTCCTTTCGACCACCGCTGGGTTATGCTGAACCGACAATTGGTTTTTACAAAGTGGTTCCCCCTGAAAATCCCCCACCGGGATGTGGAAACTGTATGAGAAGCCGTTCCTCAACACCCCAGCGGAGACATGATCAGGGTATTTATTTAGCCAGGGGATCATTGCCATGATATCAATAGGGGTAGGTAGCGGTATCCGATGGTTTTGCTCAGACCTGTTTGGCCCCTCCTCTACCCCCTGTATCACCATTCTTGGCTCGGCATGAGCTCTCGGGATGTGAAGAGTTTCTGCAACCTGCACACGCATGTCTGAACTTACATGTCCCTTGTGGTCTAGTGCAATTGCCTCTGTTAAAATTCCAACAGACCCCTTTCCTACCCCCATTTCCACCGTTCCTTAGTTGATGGTCGCCCGTGTGGCTCGCTCGAAAGGGCGCCGCAGGCTGCTGGCGGGAAGGTCCCGACCCACTCCCGCCGAGCGAGGACGATTTCGTCACGCCCGGCAGGAGCTGCTTCTGCCAAGAAATAGAGTCGAGACAATCCCACGTCAGAGATGAATCGTACTCTTTGGCCTTAGGAAACTTCATATCGTACCCCATCCACTCATCACCCTCATATGTATCATAAAAATCCATAATTCGTGCCTGGTAGCAGGATAATTCGGACAAAACCTCGGGCTTACGTTCCCCAATATTCACAGAAAACATTGCAAAGGCCCTGGCCCAATTCGAGATTGTCTCATCCACCCTAAATCCCGCCATTTTGGCTCGCCATACACTCGGGTGCCACAACTTCTTTTGTGCCTTAACATACTCCATCTCTCGATGGTCAGTCAGCAGGGAAAACATGTTCACATACTTATCAGCCCATATCAATTCTTTAGTGGCCAACGGTATATGTTGGACCACCTTCTCCCGTCTTGAGGGCAAAGACCCCTCCCTTGCCATCGGCAATGCTTGCTTACCAGGCTCCGGTGCTGTTCCCGCTGCTGCTTCGACACCAGCTGCCGGTCCTTCCGTGATCGCCTGTGGGGGAACAAAAGGAACATTCGCCTTCGCGGCCTCTCGCGACTGCCGCAACTGCTGCATTAGTAACTTGGCCTCCTCGGCCGTGTCTGCTGGTGCCGGAGCACCCCCTGTCTTTTTTCCAAGCCATGCGGCCAACTGGGCGGCTAATTCCGGAGGCATGTCCTCCTCGCTGGCGGGCGTAGCAACAACCGGAATCGGTTGACCCGCGTCTGGAATCGGTCCCGGGGCCTCGACTGGGACAACCGGGCTTGCCGGGGGTAACTCGGGGACCGGGGGCTCACCACCCGCCGCCCTATTCCTAATCCGCTTCCCCCTACCCTCGGGGACCACCTTCGGCAAAGCCGGGCCTATTACCTTTTTTGGTCTACCCGGATTGTTCATCGCAGCCATCTGCTTCTTCATGTTCGCCATATCTCTTACCAGCATGCGAAGCATCTGTTCGGTTCCGGACTTCTTTCCTGCCTTCTTGCCCGGCATTCTTATCGAGTATCCGATCTACGTTGATCGACACGGTCCTGAACCCTGAGCCTCGAAGTCGCTGAAAGGGAAACACAAGAATTACAAGTTCTCAAAATTGCTCCTTGTTCCGTCGAGGGCTCACGTGCAACGAGTGGGTGCAGCTTCCAAGCACAGGAACAAGAGGATGCTTCTCCGGATTCCCGCTCTCTTTATTCTTCTTCGGGAGGGCGTGTACCCTCCTCCGATACGCCTCCTGGGCGTGGCCGATGACGTAGGTGTCTAGGACAACCCTTCTTGGGCGGGAAAAGGCGCGCCCCGGCTACGCCACTTCGGGCATACCAGCCGTGACACGCCCCCCGCCCAAAATGGTTTCCCGGGAGGATCCGGGCCCCCTACCATAAGTTCGGGGGGCCGAGTGGTCGCCCCTTTCCATTATACAAAAAAAAGTTGTAAGCGTGAAAAATAGAGAAAAAGAAAATAGAAAAGGAAGTGAAAGAAAAAAAGAGTGTGCAAGAATAATAAACAAGAGTTACTTGGAGAATGTGAATGAATTTTCAAATTAAAAAGAAACAGAGTAAAGGATGTGGAATAAGAAGTAGGGATAGAACCGGACTAAAACAACAACCCTGAGGGAAGGTGTTAAAAAAAAGAGAGTGTTAGAAAATAGGATTAAAACAAGGTGTATCATAGTGAATAAAATAAAAACATGTGGAATGACAGAGACAAAAACAGAAAGAAGAAAAGAAGAAGTGATAGAAAAAGAATAATTGAAACAGCAAAGAAATGAACATAAGATACTGTGCATGAACTACAGAGAGAAAGCATAAAGAACAACTTGTAAAAGAGTGAAGAGACAGTTTGTGTTAGAGAAACGGACTGAGTGAAAAGGAGTGAGGAACTGTGAGAACAGAGGGACTGAGAAAAGGAGTGGAAGGAGTAGAATAAGTAAGTAATAGAAAAGGAATGAGGGAAGTAGCAAAGGCAGGAAACTGAGGGTTAAAGAAATGAAGCAGTGGAACTAATAAAAGTTAAATGTGAAAGAGATGTAACGGAATGAGTACTAAACACTTACCTTATAATTGTCGTTAACTTAGTCACTTGTTATTTTTATACTTTCAATCTGTGAATGAAAGAACAAAACTTTAAAAATTGATAGAAGGTAGTAAAAGATGAGTGAGCATGAGACAAGATGAGTACATATTAAAAATCACAATTCAAAGTACAGAATTAATTATACATATTAAATGGTTTATTTTTGCTGTTCTCAGAATATATCAAATTTCACTAAAAACGGTGAGTTGAAGGTATTCATCATATAACAGCGGGGAAAAAAAACCACAATCAAAATGATTGTGTTTAAAAAAAACATATAATATAACCAATCAGAAATCAGAACTCCTCAAAAGCAACTTACTTTCCATGACGTCAAAGGATGTCCTATGAACAGCTTATACTCTGTTGGGCTGTTATTGTTTTCTGCCCGCCACTTTCTGAAAGATAAGCTCCATCGTTTTAACAAAAATGTGACATACAAAGCAATTTAAAACAGCACACTAAATTACAGCAACACCTAGAATCATTATAGTCCAGTTACCTACCCTAAATTCTCACTTCTGAAAACAAGTCAAAAGGCAACATTGCTTCATAGTCAAATGGCAATCATTGCCGAAAGACCAGCCTTTTTTACATTTCAAATAAGCTGTGTAATATCCTGATGTTGTCAAAGGACCATCATATCATATAATAGCTGCAGTTACAAATGTTCTTCCTGAAATCGACGACTATGTAGCCAAAACATTTTTAATTAGACTTGAAAACTTATTTACATCCGGTTTATATAGTTGGAATTGTAAAATGACATTTCACCCATAAGTTTCTATAAATAATGTGGACAGCATTGCAGACTTACATTACCTCTACTCCTTGTTTTGATCTGCTGCTTGAATTAGCTTATTAAAACAAACAATTTTCGCTCTGCGCTACACTTATCCACAAGGCTATATAGTGTAGGAGCCATTAGAACCTCTTGAAATTCCTCAGAACAAATCCTGAGATTTCTTCCCTAAAATTTTGGTTTTAAGAACACCAGGTAAGAATTATTACGGTGAAAAGGCAATCTTTTTTTGAAAGTTAAAACAGAATCATTGCAGAATGACCAGCCGTTTCCAGACTTCAAATAAGTTGTGTAATGTCCTGATGTTGTTGAAGGACCCTCATGATATATAATTGCTGCAGTTAGAAAAGTCCTTCCTGATATTGACAACTGAGAAGCCACAAAAATGTTAATTAAAGTTGTCAATTTTGTTCCATCAGGCCTACATCGTTGGAACATTAAAATGACATACTGGCCATATCTTCGTATAAATAATGTGGACAGCATTGCAGACTTACATTGGCTACACTCCATGTTTTGATCGGCTGCTTTTACTAGCTTATTAAAGGATACTGATTTACTGTCTGGCAAAGTCAAATATATAAATCTTTCTGAGTCTACACTAGTAGTACTTGATAACGTACAATTCTCGCAGTCATGCTGCCATTGATAAGAAAGGCCAAACAGATGATCTACATCTTCATCTTGCAATACATTAAGCATATACATTAAAAACTCCTGACAATCTTGCTGAATATTTTGAGAGAATTGTGTTTGACCTGAACATTTGTCTAACAGATTTCGAATTTCAGACACACTTTCTACTCTTTTTCTATCAGTGCTACATTTCTGTAACACAGAATTCAACAAACAGCAAAAACTTTGATCCGAATTGATCCCAATTTGTTCTTTTAAAGTTTCTAGAGAAAAGATAACATTAACCACTACATTAGCATAGCAGTTTACACCAGAACTATTTTCAAATTGAAAACCAACAACATCTTCAACAGAATTCATTTTCTTTCTGCTTACAATTTTGGGTTCATCGACTTTTGGTCTTTTTGCTACAACCTCCCTACTATTAGTGATATTTCTTCGTTTCCGGCCTACCACACGTTTCTCAAACAAAGGATATTGAGGCAAATGTGGCGTATACTCTCTTCTTAACCTATTGTATTCCTTAACACAATCTAGATCCGCACAAATGTTTGTGACATCACACTCAACCAAGTACAAACCCGATAAAGTTCTGACTCGTGACAATGCTACATAAGCCATACCCTCTTTGAACACAGAACTGCCAATATTCACCAAAGCACTGTCTACACTTAAACCTTGTGATTTATGGATTGTCACTGCATATGCCAAGCAAACAGGAAATTGCTTATGGCGAACATATAAGTCTTTTACAAGCAAAAACCTAGCTGTGCAACGACCAATTAGCTGTACTTCCTCAATGCCATTAACTTTAATTTTTAAAAATTCAATTCCATCTCTATTTCTGTATTTCTCAAAATCAACAACATTACCCATTGATCCATTTACCAGACCTCTTTCAACATGTAAATTCCTTCTCAAAATAATACGGCAATTTAAGCACACATTCAGCGTCCTACAACTCGAGACGTGACAGACGAAATGACAGACTGGAAGCAGCATTTGACCCCACAGGCGCGACTATAAGTCGAACACCCAGCACCACCAACTTAACCTCAGCTAAAAGTACTTTCCAGGCCTTGGAAAAAGTTGCAAAGAAGGAGACCTCAAAGTGGTGGGAGGTAGCATCCCTCAAAAAATACCTAGAACACAACTTGATCCCACTGGGATTGCGCATCTTGATCTTTCCTCCAATTGAAACTACAGCTCCCGAAAAATTACAACTATGGGAAGATAACCTCCGCACTGCCTCTAATAATATGATCCGACAACTAATTGACATTGCGATGGAAGAGTATGAAACCAATAAAAAAGAAGTTGATAACTTGTCCAAAAGAATCGAAGATGCAAACTGGGGTGAGATCACAACAAAAAATTTTGAGATCTTAAACAAATTCCTAGATGAATTTGAGGAAGATATTATTCAAAGGAAAAATCGGAAATTCAGACGTGACCTGCAGGACTATCAACAAGGAAGAGTGTACACCTTTGCACAAAAATATGACAATATCAATACCTCCACAACAAGCAATACGGCCAACGAACCCATACAGACACCATCGTCATCTGAGGCAGGGTCAGTAGAAAACCTATCCTTATCATCCAATCTGAGACCGCAGGTAAATTTTCGGGAGGAGGTCCAACGACACCGCCTAGGAAATATACAAGACAACCGATCACGACCACCAAATCTGGGCACACCAAAACCCAATACATTGGGTGTACAAACCAGAGCAAGGAAAAAGGAACAACATCTGACCAAAACATAACCAATAACCTGGTACTCAACTTGTCGAACACCACCCTGTCGGAAACACATAACCAAATCCTCAACAAAGGACTGTCCTTTTGCCCAACTGCTCAATGGGACCTAGTGAAAACCAAAATAGATCTCTTTAAATTCACTAGAAGATTGAAAATACACTCTTTTTTCCAAGAAAATCCGAGAAGAGGGACGGTGACCAACCAAAATAACCAAACTAGTGACCTGTCTGCACAAGACCTGGAAAACAGTAATCTCCTTCTTCATCTTTCCTCTGAAGAAACACCAAATGACTTAGAATCACTCACCACAACTGCAGATGAACTAGGTATTGACATCTTCCATACCAAACCCAATCCCTTAAAGAAAAAATCAAGATTCACCCCGTCGTTACCACCTGGTAACTCGATCGACATGTTTCTCTCCAAAGTAACCGAAGACCTAAACAAGGAATTTGACAAATATAAAGCCAAGCAGAAATATACCCCAAAAACATAACAACTAAGGAAAGACTGGCTTTGGCGGAAATACGACAAAATAAGGACTTGACAATAAAAGAAGCGGATAAGGGGGGAAATGTAGTTATTCTAAACACTTCAGACTACCTCCTAGAAGCACAACGACAATTGGATGATAATACCTGTTACCAGGTTTTGGAAAAGAATCCCACGCAACAAATCCAAGAAAGACTATCTGCATTACTTGATCTATGGTATGAAAAAGGCCTCCTCAGCATAGAAGAAAAGAATCTCTTATATATCAAAAATCCAGTTGTACCAACTCTGTACCTGCTACCTAAGGTGCATAAACCAGGGCGAATACCAAAAGGAAGACCTATAATCGCTGGTATTGATTCTGTTTGCTCCAACTTAGGAGCCTTCATTGACGCAGAGCTACAGCCCCTGATGAAAGCCCTTCCGTCCTTCATCAGGGACACAAAGGATGTACTGCAAAAACTGGACAACATAACATGGCAAGAAGATTTCTTTCTTATTGCAATTGACATTACCAGTTTATATACCTCAATTAATCACTCAGATGGTATAGCTGCTACTAGGAAATACCTGCAAACTCGTTCAGTCCATCTAACGGCGAACAACAGAATGATCCATGACTTTCTTGAATTCTGTCTATTCAACAACTACTTTCTCTTCAATGGAAAATACTACTTACAATTGCGGGGGACCGCAATGGGGGCAAAATTTGCACCCCCGTATGCCTGCCTCCTGATGGGAATGGTTGAACAACATTGGCTGTGGCAAGAAAGATCGGAAGAAGTGACAGACAATATAATAATGTGGGGTCGTTACATTGACGACATTTTAATGATTTGGCAGGGAACTGAGGACAAACTAAGATCATTCATCAAGTCCATTTCACCTAATCAATGGGGTATTGAAATCACACATAATATCTCTAAAACAGAAATTGAATTTTTGGACCTGTCTATCTACATCTCAGAGAATCAGCTACACACTAGAATGTACAGAAAACCGAGCTCTGTAAACTCCATCCTACATGCCACCAGCAGCCATCCTGCCCATACCATCGTAAACATCCCAGGAGGGGAATTTAGACGAGCACGCATGAACTGTAGCTCTGTGGAAGAATATGAAACTCACTCAGCAAACATAACTGAACGCCTGAGACAAAGAGGTTACAAAGAGCAACAACTTACCAAAGCACTTACTAAATTCAAATCATCTGACAGACAGAGCTTATTGCTCAATAACCAACTACAAGAGAAAAAACAAACTATTTGTTTTACAACTGAATAAAACAACGGCCAACAAGATATCCGTAAGGCCTTACAAAAACACTGGCACCTGTTGAAAGATAACCCAACTCTGTCCGACACAATACAAGACAAACCTCAGATGAGTTTCTTGCGTAGCAAAAACCTAAGAGATATGATCTGTCCATCGTTTCTAGATACCCAACCAAAACCAAGAACATTTCCACCGCAGACCATTGGCTTTTTTACCTGTATGAACTGTTCAATCTGCAAATTGGGCAAATCTAGAACTAAAGAGGTCTTAATAAATGGCAACAAATACAAGATCAGAGATCTCATCAACTGTGAAAGTACTTACGCTATTTACCTAATAACATGCCCTTGTGGACAACACTACATTGGCAGCTCGAAAAGACCTTTGAAAGTCCGGATACAGGAACACTACCGGAACATCCATGGTACAGACACTAGACAGTCCCTTGTAGATCATTTTCTTCGGTACCATAAAAACAATCTGAGTTTCACTTTTGTTGGCCTAAAAAGACTTAAAATTCCCAAACGAGGAGGAGATTTGGACCAGATGCTTCGTCGAGAAGAGAGCTCACTAATCATTGGAATGGAAACTGTAACAAAAGGCCTCAATCAAGAATATGAGTGGCATCACTGGCTGTAATTGACCATATGCTGTAACTGTGAGGGTGACACCATAATCTCGTGGTCGTAGACATAGGTCTGCACAAGTGGAAACGAATCATAGACTACAAATCTTTCTCACTCTGTTACATGTGAGATACTGAAATAACATCATGGACAAAGTCATTCACATAACAGATGAGATGTACAATTGCATCTGGGTTCATAAACAGTATCATCTCTCCAGAAATAGCCATCATGCTTGATTACGCTTACCCATTGCTATTCCGCCTAGGAAAATGTAGAGGTACAATGACACAATAGATTCTATGCGCGACACTGAGGGTGTCTTAAAATGTTAATAGCCCAAATTACCCTAATAAAACGATCTCTGATGCAATTTGTGATGCATAAGAACTGTGCGCTCTTACCCTCAGCTATATATCTTGAGGCTAAATCATTACATCTAAATTGTTATTCCCCCTAGGAAAATGCATAGGTACAAGGACATAATATATCCTATGCGTGACATTAAGGGTGTCTTAAAATGTTAACAGCCCATACTACCCTAGTTAAACGATTTCTGATGCAATCTTGGATGCTCAAGAACTGTGCGCCCTTACCCTCGCCTGTACACCTTGAGACTAAGCCATTACGTCTAAATTTTGATATACGGTGGAAATATAATTCATTACTGAAAGGCAACATTCGCTAGTCAGAATAAATCATTTTAATATCTTTTTTGTTGCTCTAAATAAGCATACGAGCTAATGGGTACACACACGGTTTATAGTACAAAAGCTGTCCAAACTTTACATCATGTTTGGTCGGCTGTTTTACCATTTATAAATGGCGCCCGCCGTATCGATCTGATAAGGACACCTTATGATCAAATTTCCCCAGCTTAAACACCTTCGTTCTGTTAAAACACTTTCGTTTTAAATTTAAACCCAGTATGGAGAACCCTTGTATGTCCATCCTGCCAATTAAATAAATAAAAAAACATCCCAAATGAAGTTTCATTAAATAGACCGACCCGTTTCTTTAAGACATTCATTTCCGGGTCGCTCTCTTTAACTACCGGATCCCACGTTTGTGAGATGCGGGAGGAATCGACCTAAGAACCATCATGCCGGGAGGACTCTAGGATCGAGGGCATTAGCCTAAACTAGTAAGTAGTGTGTGCATGTCGCTTTAAACTACACGTTGCAGCTCGCTGTCAAAAACTGATGTTTTCCATCCCCGTCTCTTGCGGACATAAACGCTCGTAACTAACCCCTTTTTTTCACGTCACTCCGACATAATGTGTAAACTTGGACTAATCTTTGTTGCACGCTGTCTTGTTTGCTCGCGTGATACCGACCTACAAAACTGCCCATTGAGACCTTCCTGTTAGCATAATATTATTTCGACCAACGGCATTCCGGCCGGTCATGCTATATAATATCTCCCAAACGGGCGGACCAAGCAGGGCGACTTTGCCTCTTTAAACTATAACAATATATGCACTGATATGAGGCTTAGCAATTTTCTCAATCCTATTAACCCCTACCGCTATTAAAACAACTGAAAGTACCAAACAAAATCTATAAATAAAGGCCCGCTTTGAGAAATTATTAGTACACACTGCTTTTAACCATGTAACAAAATGTGTAATAAATGTGTAAAAAAATGTGTGTGATAAAATGTGTAAAAAATATGTGCTATAGATTAGACAAAACAATTTTTATGCCATGTGTATAATTAATCAGATACTGCTGAAAATAGGCAAACACATGCCTTTGCAATATAGATGTTATAACCTAAATGCAAGGTATTAGCACTATCATCCTTTTGAAATATTTGCTGATACAAGATCGTTTGAATGATTAGCTCTTGTGACAAAAGCACACCAACTACCTACTAGGCACTATTGTCAATGGACTAGGTAAACATCACATATAGACATCACGAATACGGTTATTGTTGTTGGAGAACTGTTTCTTTATAGATACACTGTCCTTATATATTGCAAGTTTGCCTGTCATAATGCTTTACTTAACATGCTGCATATAAGACTGGATGCCAATACAATTGCACTTATGATCTGTTCTGTTTAAATTAACAGGAAATGTTTTAATATTGAAGAATTATATTTTTAAATTTCGGACACTGTACACATCTGGAAATGAGAATTGCCAACGTGATTTAATCTATTTAGGTATTATGACTGTATTTTTTGACCACACTGTATTTTTCTACTCATTTAATTTTCTCTGCTCTGATATCTTGGTATTCTCTTGACTGACTAACCAAATATAGTGACATTTCCTTTGACGCTAACCGAATCCTGCTATCTTTTTTAATAATACTTAAACACATCTATAAAGCTTTTCTCTCTGGATTTTTGTTCCGCACGGTTTTTGGAATTTTCCAAATCACTGCACTTGACTTAGGCACTAAGACTTTTCCTAATCACGAACATAATCTCTCTAGGTGATATGGTATCACAGAATTAATTCAATCACTCCCGCTCACTAGGTGTTTTCTTTGGTTTTTCTTGGGGACAACTGCTCATAGACCACACAATTTAAAACATTCTCTCTCATTCCTCTTTAACAGCCTTGAGAAAGCCCCGGCGCGAATCGCCAAGAGGGGGCGAAACACGTGTCGGCTGTCCTTGTCGTATGAATTAAAATAAAGAAATCTTGCTACAAACAGAAATGTCTCTGTTCTCCATACCATGAGCTGGATAAAACGGATATTAATGCTGGAAAACTGAATAAATTCCATGTGGAGATCACACTTACAACTTTTCAAAACTGTCTACACTTAAACCTTGTGATTTATGGATTGTCACTGCATGTGCCAAGCAAACAGGAAATTGCTTACGGCGAACATATAAGTCTTTTACAAGCAAAAACCTAGCTGTGCAACGACCAATTAGCTGTACTTCCTCAATGCCATTAAATTTAATTTTTAAAAATTCAATTCCATCTCTATTTCTGTATTTCTCAAAATCAACAACATTACCCATTGATCCATTTACCAGACCTCTTTCAACATGTAAATTCCTTCTCAAAATAATACGGCAATTTAAGCACACATTCAGAGTCTTTTCAAAACCAGCAGTTTTAGATATAGTCTTCTTTAATTAATCCAATTTAGATTTCAAATCCTCAGACAAAACAATTGTTGCACCCATATGCTCTATTCTGCAATACCTTCCAGTTTCACAATCTCTTGGTTTTCTAAATTCAACATTTTGTTGTTGAAGATGGAACTTTCTGCAAGAGTTGGCATCAAACATATTCCCGATTTCTTCTCAGTAATTTTATGAAAAATATTCTCTGGCAGAACGTCTTCTTCTGGATACAAATTTGACAGTAATCGTGCATGTAAAGCTTCTTTCCCACGCTCAGTCACTTTCCCGATTCTAACATCTTGTAGAATATTCTTGTAATCTTCATCCTTCGCCTGACGCATATTTTCATGCAGCTCAGCATAATTGAAGTTTAACCATATGTTAACGTTGCCAATGCTCCCTAGGCACTTCCTGGTATCTTCATGCGTAAGCAGTTTAAACACTGGTTGTCCTTTCACTGGTGTCAGCTGCAGAAGATCACCGAAAACAATGATGTGTTTGCCACCAAATAACACATCATACTCTGTTTTAAGAACTTCCTGCATTCTCAAATGCACAAAGGCAAGCATGACATTGGAAACCATGCTTACTTCGTCAATGATAAGAAGTTTCATCTTCTTCAGGACTCTAGATACTTCACAACAAGCATCTCCCGATAACTTGTGGTATTGTAATTTGTTATCATGCTCCACTGGCAGCATCAGTAGCCGATGCAAAGTAATACCTTTAATATTATGTGCTGCCAGTCCAGTTGGAGCGGTGACAACACAAGACAGTGATGACTCAGTCCTTTTCTGCAGATAACATGAAATTGCTTTAATGAAGAAACTTTTTCCAGTTCCTGCTTCTCCACTCACGTAAAGTCGGACAGGCTTTAATGACGTACAAGAGCACTCTTTCTTCTCATGACTTAATCCATGATCAATTTGGCTGGTAACTTCATCAAATATTTTCCTCTGCTCAACGTTGAGTTGTCTTTCCAAATCTTCTAAGTTAACCACATCCTCCTGAGCATGTGCCATGGCTCTTTCCACTTCAATCATGGCAGTGGCAGCTTCATTTTCGATAACTGGTCCTCCTAGTGGATCCTGACTCAATGAAACAGAACTCTGACTGTCCTGAGAACTGTCTCTAGCAATCTCGGCTGCAATTGTTGCTTCCTGCTCGATTTCTGCATTCAACATTTCTAGATATTTTGGAAAAACAGGACATTCTATGGACTCCTTGGCTGCATTGAAAGAGTCTTCGTAACAGAGGAAATCTCCAAGCAGTTCCTCTTCTGCACGCCAAGGCTTGAAAAGTTGCAAAAGAGCTAAATAGAAAAACTATTTTCTTTCTGAAGATTCGCAATCCAATTTTCGATGATTTACCAATAGAATTTTTTTTGCATGACCAGACATCCCTCACTTCCAATTACAGCATACACTCCTTTATCAATATCTTCTGTGATGTTCCTCTTGAAAATGTAATTTTGTAGAACCTCATACAGACAAACATTCTCCAGGTGACTGCTTCTATTTGGATAATATGCATCCAACATGTTGGTCTTCAAAATATCTGTACTGCTTGGCTCCTTCTCCGCCAAATACTCAATTTCCCGTACAGGTTTCAGAACTCGATTACGCGTTGCAGCAAGACCAAGACTTGCCCAAATGATACTCCTAGATTTGGCATAGAGACTTGCTGAAGATAACCGGTCAGAACATTCGTAAGCTCCGATTTCTCGATGCGACAACATCTTCAGACTGAAACTGTACAACTTCTTACTGAGGCTCTTTTCATGGGATATGTCCTCCCACATATCCTTGAGTTCTGTCTTTTCTTTTTTTGTGATGTAAGACGTCACATACCGAGCCACAGCCATACAGTTGTCAGCCACAAACTGTATATCCATGTTAGCATTCCACATGGACAAAATCACTGGGTTGTAGTCATTGATGTTCTTGGACTCTTCGTTTCTTTTCAAATTGTATGTATTTCTGGGTGATTTCTTCGTCACATTATGTCGCAGCGAAGACATCAAATTGTTCACACTTCCTTTAGATATCACCATTCGTGGAAAACCAAAATAACATTTTGTATAGTACTTGTTCTTGTTTCTGAATTTACGACGACAGTACTTTCCACAACGATGGCTTTGAAACCGTAAAACTTGTTCTCTTAGACTTTTGTCTTCCTTTGTCTTTGGAACAGCACATGTAGAATACTGTTCTATGAAATTCATCACTAAGTCATCCGGATCTGTTCCAAATGTGGGTGCATCTTTGATCCATAGCAGCATATGTATATGAGGAGCACCTCTTGCTTGATACTCCTTTCTCCAGAAGAAATCCAACACCTCTCCAAGAGGTGGATTTTTCTTGTTCGTGAAGAAAGACATCATAGCTTCAAATCTATGATTGAAGTACCTGCATACATTCACTGGATCCAAAGAGCACAGTTCTCCGGGTGTCTTGAATTCAATATTTTCAATGTTACCAATTGCCTCTCGTAGAAATTCAAGTAAGTCTTCCCAGCCATACTCAGCACAGCTGAGAGTGAGGAAGCATGTGGGAGTTCCTAAGTTCCTCAGCATACATTTTAAGTCACCATGACGACGGTACCAATACTTATTAGTAACACGCTGACATGCCATCAGATTAATCAGGTGAGAATCCAAAATACTGTCTTGCACATTGACTTTATCCATAAAGTCCCTTGCTGAGATATTTCGCAGTTGTACACCACTTTTCAGGATGTGGTTCACTGCATAAGACAGTCCAGACAGATCACTTTCAAACAATAGATGAAACAAATAGGGAATGCATTGACGAAACCTAGGATCTTCTGCATACAATCGTAAAGTCCGGTATTCAGAAGCAGGAATTTGATCAGGTCGCTCATCATATCGTCCTCCTTGACCTGTGGGAAATAACTGTGGAAAACACCGAGCTTCCCAAACACTAATGGGACTCCCTTTGGCTTGTTTCATTTGAAACAACTCAATAGCATTCCCCATGACTTCCTTGGAATGCAAAGGATGAACACTATAATGTTCATATATTTCTTCATTTTTAGAGGCTTCTACTTTCTCAATTTGTCCAGCACACAATTCGCTGTCTTCTTCTTCACTTACTTCTTCTTCTGCAACACATACATTCTTGTAGTACTCATTGTTTTTTATCAAATACAATGTTGCCTTTTTGACTTTCCTAACATCCACTAAATCTTGCCAGATTTTCTTACTCTTTGTCGGAACCCCATTAACTAGTATAACCAGAGGTTCCTCTTCCACTTTCTGTACTCCAGTTGTATTAATGTTTTTCTTCAAATCTAAAGGCAAATAAACTACTCTTCCCTTTAATCCTCTCTGTAAATCTGATGGAGGCAATTTCCCTGTCTTTGGCTCCATTCGTACAATAGCCTGAAAGGGATGCACACTTTGAATCAAAATAGATTCATAAGTATTTAAATCCTTCAATTGAGAAGGAATGTCAACCAATTCCAGATTATTATGAACCGCTCTAGCACGCATCCAGTTTTGGTTTAATTTGTTAAAACAATAAGTACACATACGTTGGTCCGATCCCAAATCAAAACAATTTTCTACCATCAAGTATGTGGCAAAATCCTTCCATTCACTATTGTTTTCCATTTCACTTTTTGCATATAAATCCACTTACTTAGTCTGATTCTTATAATAAGTCCGTCGACAACACACACAAGTGAAATTAGGCCTCTCACTTGATTTCACCTGAAAGATGGAAATTTCCTTGTGAAACTTATCTATATTAGAAATCTGTACACTCTCTTCCACATTACCTTCTTCTACTGGGTCAATTTCAACATTGTACTCTTTAATAGCAAAGTAACAGAACTCAATTTCTTCACAAATATTCTTCACATGTAGTTCTGAACCATGCAAAAGAGCACTGCTCAATTGTTTAAGCATAATTGCTGGACTCTTAGCATAATACAACATTCTCACTAATTTCCTCACTTTATTATGATGTACTGCAAGCATCCTGAAATGATGAAAAATACTCTGGCATACTCTTCTGGAAAGACAAGCCAGTGAATGCCCATGCAAACCTGTTACTTCTCTCACTCTGCAAGGATCTAATTCTTGCAACAACTTCATTTTCTGTTTTAAACTTTTCTTATTAAATGTACGAACAAAATCACAAAGCAAATTGATGGAATCCTGTCGCACACTACAAATACTACTACATTTCCAGGTGTACACTGGACCCTTAGGACGTCTTCCTAAAACCTCATCACCTAACACCTCTTCTGCATCTGCAGACACAAGTTTTTCTTTTTCAACCGGACAACCATCTTTTATCTCATATGCTCGACCACTGGTGTCAACTGCATGCACCAAATCATTGTCCTGGAAGTAACTCTCCTCATTGAAAAATGCCTCACAACTTGAACTATGCATCCATTCTCCTGAGAAAACTTCACAAAAATTACTACGATTAACTACTCTCTTCCATCTACTATATGGCTGAGATACCCGCCACCCCCTCTCAACACAATCCCCAAGGATGGGAAACCGGAAACAGTTCTGAAGTTTTTGGAGACGGGAGGGAGTGACCCTCCCGGGCCGTATTTATTAAAATATGAAACAAAATTAAAACATTAAAATAAACAGTTTCATATTATGTACAATTTCATTACCACATTGCGATGTTTGGCTAACCTTAACATATCCTGTAGTACAAAGGTTCTCCTAGCCGAACTAACATCCTACCAACATTTACTTAACTTTTGAAATTGTACATCCTAACGTTTAAGGGCCAACGGCAAGGTCGTAACCGGTGTCAAGATCCCTAACCCAGACATATCCCCCTCACTTGTGAGGGGCGGCACGGAGGCTTACCTCAAGTGCAACTACCAATTTCCCTTGACTTGACGGGGGCCCCAATAAAACTCGACGCCACTTAAAGGTCGTACGAGGACTCGTGTGAGGTATCTAGAAGGTAGCGTAGACCCCCCCCCAAACCCCACACAACTTACCACATCTGCCGTCGCAGACGTACTGGCCCCGGGAAATTCCCCAGGAGGGGGCTGTAACCCCTCCTACCCATGAAGGGGCCTTGACCGCCTTCCCTTTCCTTTCGGCGACCCATCCTTAGAAGGGACCGCCTCCCCGTTGAGGGGCCAATGGCCACCTCCCCCGAGCGCCCCCATCCGTAATGGGTGACGCCCACTCATAGGGATCTTCCAATTAGTGCTCACCGATCATGACCTTACCGCCCGACCAAAATAAATACGACAATGATACTAAAGACTAAAGACTAAATATAACAGACAGTAGCAACAACAACTTTATTCAAAGCATGCCTACTGATGAACCCCAAAGCAGAATTACTTTATTTGCAAAACATAACCCAAAACGATCGTTCTTTATTGCATACTCAAAATCTTCACGATAATACCGCAACCTGTAAACGAGAACAGAATCATCAAACAAACTTTATTTAAAACCACTCGCTGTCTTCAGGGGCTGGTGGGTGGGTCAAAAATGGCTCTTCGTTCCGTCTCGAGCTCACGTGCAGCGAGGAGGTGCAGCTTCAGAGCACAGGAACAAGAGGATGCTTTCCGGTCTTGTTCCTCCTTTTATCCGTCTTCAGGGCGGGCGTAAACCCGCCCCTGCCTGCCCCAAGGGCGTGGCCAGCCGCGTCAGTGTCTAGGCCAACCCACTCTAGGGCGGGAAAAGGCGCGCCCCGGCTATGCCGCTTCGGGCATACCAGCCGAGACTCGCCTCCCGCCCAAGATGGCTTCCCGGGGGGATCGTGGTACTCTGCCATACGTTCGGGGGGACCGATTGGTCGCCCCTTGCCATATGGCTGAGATACCCGCCACCCCCTCTCAACACAATCCCCAAGGATGGGAAACCGGAAACAGTTCTGAAGTTTTTGGAGACGGGAGGGAGTGACCCTCCCGGGCCGTATTTATTAAAATATGAAACAAAATTAAAACATTAAAATAAACAGTTTCATATTATGTACAATTTCATTACCACATTGCGATGTTTGGCTAACCTTAACATATCCTCTAGTACAAAGGTTCTCCTAGCCGAACTAACATCCTACCAACATTTACTTAACTTTTGAAATTGTACATCCTAACGTTTAAGGGCCAACGGCAAGGTCGTAACCGGTGTCAAGATCCCTAACCCAGACATATCCCCCTCACTTGTGAGGGGCGGCACGGAGGCTTACCTCAAGTGCAACTACCAATTTCCCTTGACTTGACGGGGGCCCCAATAAAACTCGACGCCACTTAAAGGTCGTACGAGGACTCGTGTGAGGTATCTAGAAGGTAGCGTAGACCCCCCCCAAACCCCACACAACTTACCACATCTGCCGTCGCAGACGTACTGGCCCCGGGAAATTCCCCAGGAGGGGGCTGTAACCCCTCCTACCCATGAAGGGGCCTTGACCGCCTTCCCTTTCCTTTCGGCGACCCATCCTTAGAAGGGACCGCCTCCCCGTTGAGGGGCCAATGGCCACCTCCCCCGAGCGCCCCCATCCGTAATGGGTGACGCCCACTCATAGGGATCTTCCAATTAGTGCTCACCGATCATGACCTTACCGCCACAGGTCCGGATAGTTGACCGGCTATCCGGACCCCCCACCAAACTCCTACCTAAAGGTCATGTTTAACGTCTTCAGCCAAGCTATGAAGTCTCCTATGAGTAACTCATTCCCCATCCGAGACAAATGAACACCATCCCCCAAGTACATACTGTCATCCTTAATACATCCATGCGCGATAGAATGCAGTGCATTGGAACGGAACAACCTACTTATTTTGTTATTAATTTTTCTCACAGAGTGATTTAAAGCAGACACCGAAAAAGCCCCCCGCCACACTTTCCGTGGGATCATATGGGACCATGCAATCGTGCACCCTGGAACTCTCCTCGCTAACCAACTTACAGTGGAGAGCATCGCTTCCAGGAGAAGTCGTCTACCAGTGGCGACCAAATCATTACCCCCAAGATGTACTATGACTACAGACGGCGGTGACCTCGTCCGCCCTAGCAAACCCTCGAAAAATGATTGGAACTGGTCAATACAGAGACCGCCCTTTCCGTAGAAGGACACCCTGTACCCGTATTCCCCAGCCACATGCACCATGTCACCTGCCTTGAATACGTCCGCGGCACGCCTCACGTATGAGTGGCCCACGACCCACACCTCCTTTTTAACAGCCGGTGATGTCTGACCACTGGCCCGGTGTTGGGTCGACTGCATAGTCCGCCCCGCCTCGTAGGCTTGCGTAACTGAAAACCAAACAAAAACAAGAAGCGTGAGTACATCATTACGGCTTCACAACATGTGCAAACGCACATACCTTTTATAACAATTGGAGGACCACCGCCCCACACGTTTAACTTGTTCCACATTCAGACCCCTGGCTGTCGCCTCTGTAGCAGCCCCTATCCGAAAGGAATGGGTCCCAAATTCACCCGGGTTCAAGCCCGCAGCTGCAATCGACATCGCAAGCACCCGCTGAAACTGAAACCTTGTCAGTGGGGTGGCGTCCGCGTGTCTCAACAAGGTGCCCCCCCATGATGCCACCCTTTGTGTTAAATAATCCTCTAAACACTTCACTGGGCACATGGACGACCCGGGAATCCTGCGTACAATTATGCATTCACCCATCCCACTCGGGTCGGTTTTGGACCTCACAAACGAGACAGTCATCGTCTCCCCTCTGATCTGAACGTGCTCTGCACACAGTCCTCCCGTCACATCCTGCTTGTTCCTTGCCACTAATTCGCTTACCCGCATAGCCCCGTGAAATGCCAGCGTAAAAGCGGCTCGGAATAACACTGCCTCAAACTGAGACGAACAAGTTGTAGGGAGTCTGGATAATAGCTGGGCCAACCTATCCAAACCTATCGGGCGCCTCTCATCTACTCTGCGACCCTCAAGGCGTTGCCACCCACGTAGCGCTTTTTGCACAACGAAAGACGCTGTCGGGTCCTGGATCCCATGGGCCCTAGCAACGAAGGAAATGGCAGCCCGATGCCTCTGGGCCGTGGCCACCGTTCTCCCTGCCAGATGTAATGACATCAGAAAGTTCACAACCCCTTCCTCCTGGCCCCAAAGCTCCTCACTAGCAGTCCCCAAAAAGGCTAAATAGGACCGGAACGCCCCTTCATATGCCTTCCTCGTCCTGGGTGCTAAACTCTCTCCCACGAGGTTACGAAGTTCGGGGCACCGAGAGACCAAAGAGCTTCGGTAAAGGGTGCCGGCTCCGGGTCCGCTGTGGGCAGAAAACCCCAGAAGGCCTGCATACGAAAACGAGAAAGGGCATCAGCCGCCTGGTTCATTACCCCAGGGACATGTCTTGCTTTGAACACCACATTCAGTTGCATACACAGTAATACGATTTCCTTAAGCAGCCTCAAAACCCATTTGCACCGTGCTGCCTGACTATTGATACACTCCACCACGGCCATATTGTCAGACCAAAATACCACAGAGTGATCTCTGAAACATTCGGGCCACGTTCTCAGGGCCACGAAAATGGGGAAAAGTTCCAGGAAGGTAATGTTAATTGTCAGTCCGCTGTTATGCCACCATGTCGGCCATTTTTGTGCAGACCATCGGGCACCGAAAATGGCACCAAAACCTACACTCCCTGCCGAATCTGTCCACAGCCCCAGCTCCTCAGAGGACACGGCTGGTTTATTCCAGACGACTCGACCATTGAAATCCGCCAGAAATGCCAACCAAATGCGCATGTCCTGGCGGACCTCGGCCGAGAGCCTCGTGCGATGATGGCCCTCCTTCAATCCGACCATGGCTTGAGCGATGGAACGGGAAAAGGGGCGGGCCATAGGTATAACTCTCAGGGCAAAATTCAACTGGCCCACTAACTGCTGTAACTGATGCAGCCTAACCTTAGCTTCACTCAAACACATTTGCAGGGATGCCCTGAACTTTAACACTTTATCACTTGGTAAACGAAAACAACCTTCTCCGGAGTCTAACTCGATCCCCAGAAACTCGAGGCAAGTCGAAGGACCCACCGTCTTACCTGGTGCCAATGGCACGCCAAACTGATTCATTAAAACACAAAATGCAGCCAAAGCTTGTCCACATTCCGGATCCCCGGTTGCCCCCAGGAACAAAAAATCATCGAGATAATGCATCACATGTTGAAAACCCGTCTTCTTTGTGAAGACCCATTGTAGAAAACTACTGAATTTCTCGAAATAGGCACAAGAAATTGAGCATCCCATCGGCATACATCTATCCATATAATACTGACCCTGAAACATGAAACCCAGTAGACGCTGATCGTCTGGATGTACCGGGAGCAACCGGAACGCTGACTCGATATCAGATTTTGCCATCAGCGCCCCGGGCCCCAGGCGATTCAAAATGGCCACGGCCTCATCGAAAGATGCGTACCGCACCGAACACATTTCCGGGTCTATCGCCTCGTTTACGGAAAGACCACGTGGGGCTGACAAATTATGTATCAGCCGAAACTCACCCGGGTCCTTCTTGGGGACCACTCCTAAAGGCGAACAGACAAAGTTAGCCACCGGGGGTACACTAAACGGACCGGCGACTCGACCTCGAGTAACCTCCTTCCGGATCTTTTCCTGTACCACGGTCGTATGCTGCAAGACTGATATCTGATTTTTGCATTTTTCCACACCCTGAAAGTCCCCCACTGGGATGCGGACACCATATGAAAACCCGTTCCGCAACACCCCAGCAGAAGCACGATCCGGGTATTCACTGAGCCAGGGAATCATTGCCAAGGTATCAATCGGGGTAGGTAAAGGTGCCCCTCGGACTATGTTAGACCTGTTTGGCACCTCCTCTACCCCCGTTATCACCCGTTTTGGCTCTGCACGTGGACTCAGGATGGGATGATTGCCCACACCCACTACATTCGTGTTTAAATTTGCACGATCCCTGGGGCCTAGTACATTTACTCCTGTTAAAATTCCAGCAAACCCCTTTTTTACCTGTATTACCGGTAGGCCTCGAGTGATTGTCGCTACCCGTACCTGATCGAAAAGGCGTCCCCGCATACTGACGGGAGGATTCGCCCACATTACTCCCTACTAAAGGCACTTTCAACATACCAGTCTCCTTCATATTGGACCAAGACACAGAATCATAACAATCCCAAGTTAAGTTTTTATCATGTTCTTTTGCTTTTCTGAAAAGATTATCATAGCAAAACCAATGATTACCCTCGTGTGACACCGAATACCCCATGATCCTTGACTGATAACTCGGCAACTCGGGTAGCAATTCAGGTCTCCGTTCTCCCAAGATCGATGTGAAAATTCCCCAGGCCTTGCCCCAATTGCCAATGTTTTCATTAACCTTAAAGGCGGCCATCTTTGCACGCCAAACACTCGGATGCATGAGATCCTTCTGACCTTTAACATGCTCCATCTCATAATGATCAGTAAGCAACGAGAAGATGTTTACATATTCCCCTGCCCATATCTTTTCTTTAATGGCTAAAGGAACATGCTGACCCAACCTCTCCCTTCGAGAGGGAGCCGACTCTTCCCTCGCAATCGGCAATGGCCGCTTACCTGAACTGGACGCTGTCTCTGCGACTAAAACCGTCCCCTGTGGCTTCTCTATGGCCGCAGCCGGCGTGGATACCTTTGCTGCTTCACGAGTTTCCCGCAGTTGCTTCATTAGCACCTGCGCATCGACAGCCGTGGCGCCCTTGCTACTTTTACCCAACCACGCTGCTACTTGTGCTGCCAGCTCGGGCGGCATGTCTTCCCCGGACACTGGGGTGACCACCACGGGAATCGGATTCCCTTCTTCCGGCACAGGAGTGGGTGCTTCGAGCGGGGCACTGGGACCCGGGGTATCTCCCCCAGCTGCTCCTCTCCTGGGCCTCTTGCCTTTTCCTCCCGGGGCCGTTCCCTCCAAAGGACGTTTCGGGCCCCCTTCCTCGTTTTTATCCATCCGCCTCTTTAGGTCGGTCATCTCCTTCATGAGAACCCGCAGCATCTGTTCGGTAGTCATCCGCTTTCCCGCCTTCTTCGGCATTCTCCGACAGAGTATCTGTAAAACAAACAAGAAAGATTACAACGCTCAAAAATGGCTCTTCGTTCCGTCTCGAGCTCACGTGCAGCGAGGAGGTGCAGCTTCAGAGCACAGGAACAAGAGGATGCTTTCCGGTCTTGTTCCTCCTTTTATCCGTCTTCAGGGCGGGCGTAAACCCGCCCCTGCCTGCCCCAAGGGCGTGGCCAGCCGCGTCAGTGTCTAGGCCAACCCACTCTAGGGCGGGAAAAGGCGCGCCCCGGCTACGCCGCTTCGGGCATACCAGCCGAGACTCGCCTCCCGCCCAAGATGGCTTCCCGGGGGGATCGTGGTACTCTGCCATACGTTCGGGGGGACCGATTGGTCGCCCCTTGCCATTTGAGTTGAAATCAGAAATTACCTTGTTTAGTTTCCTAATTCTATTAATTACCAAAATAAATAACTTTCGCTTAATTTCGAAAGCCTGATCAATAATTTTCTCTACATTTTTCTTTTTCTTATAAAATGCCACTTTCTGTTGGCCTTTCTTAAATTTTTTTAACAAATTGACAATTATCCTGTTGCGGAACATTCGCCTACGAATGTCCCTGAATTGATTTTCCCTTCTACTGCCATGCACAGACTTATCTCCTGCTAAAGCAGAAACTTTTTTGACGGGCCTTTCCTTTTCCTTTAAATTGTCTCTCTTCTTCTGCACTAAAACATGTTCAATACTGGTATTTTTTTGTCTGCAAATTTTTTTAAAAAATGATTTCATTTTCTTACCCAGAGCTTTTTTGGCGACTTGAAACGATTTTATAGTAGAGGACTGCTGCAAATCTTTACCAAGGTGGAGTGTAAGTCGCTTTGCTTCTTTTTGTTTTCTCTGCCTTGAGGGCATTTTTAAAGTTTTCAAAAGATCTTCAGTTAAATCTGTGGAATTTAAAAAAAAAATTTGATATTAACCACTATTACCAAACAGTAAACCAATAACAGTAGGCAAACAATTAACACACTTTTTGTCAATTCTACCTACAGTAATTTAACAACATAGACAAAGGGGGCGTATTTACAAGGCCCTTGCACCATGGGGGAAGTAAGTTAAAATTCCAAGCACACATGGGGTCTTATTTACAAGGCCCTTGCACCAGGGGAAAGTGACTTAAAATTGCCAAGCAGACATGAGAGCGTATTTACCACACCCATGCACCAGGGGGAAGTGAGTTAAAATTGCCAAGCACACATGAGGGCGTATTTACAAGGCCCTTGCACCAGGAGGAAGTGACTTGAAATGGCCAAGCACACGTGAGGATGTATTTACAAGACCCTTGCACCAGGGGGAAGTGACTTAAAATTACCAAGCACACATGAAGGCGTATTTACAAGGCCCTTGCACCAGCATAAGGTGTGGCCTAACCAGAGGTATGCTGGATTGTCTGGCAGCCATGGTAAAACCAAGAAATATGTAGGAGCAAAAAGGCAGGTCTTGCAGTCACAAAAGTTTGTTTGAGGTGAGGCCTACTCAGGGTTGCAGATGAAATTTTGGCTTGTTGAAGAGTACAGAGGACATAATACATGTGCAGGCCAACAGATGAAGTGAGTCATGTCCACTGCACACTTGAACAAAGGCCAGACCTCCTCTGTCTCCCTGGACAGGCCGAAACCTCATCTGCACAATGTGATTAGTAATGTTAGCAAACACAGGTGATGTAATTGAAAAACGTGCAAATATTTTTGCTCATTTCACAATCACATCACCTGTGTTTCCTCAGCTTAGGTATCTAATTGAGCAGATATAGTCTAGCATATCCAAGAGTACGCAGAAGGTGAGGACTGTATGCAGCAGTGCAATGTACATAATTCTCCTCCTTTGACAATTACAGAAGCCTCAGCATATCCATGCCTCCTAAACAGTCCTAAATGTATATCATTATTATCATAGTGACTATGAAACTCTAGCAGTATATATTGTGAAACCTAAATGACTTCAAGAAACGAGTTTTTAAACCGTCAAACAAGCAAATTATTCTCCCATATTCATGTTGGGAAATGAAATATTTATTTAAAAAAGCAGACCCCATGTTGTCCTTCTCATAAATGTGAAAAGTATTTCTTTTTTTTTAAAAACGATTTTCTGGTCATAATTTGAAAACACAGCACAGCTCCTATGTACAAGCACACCCTAGCTGGCTTCCTTATTTTCTCCAAAAAGCATACTAATCTCTTTCTAAATTAAATAAATCTTTTCTCACCTTAGCACGATTTTTAAACACATCATGTAAGCAAATTAGTCTCCCAGATTCATAGGAGAAGTACCTTAAAATTGTCTAGCACACATAGGGGCATATTTACAAGGCACATGCACTAGGGGAAAATGACTTAAATTTGCAAAGCACTCATGAGGGTGTATTTACAAGGACCTTGCACCACCTTTAAAGTCACTTTTAAAATGGGGAAAATGACGTGAATGTGTCTCATAAGCTTTGTAAATATGCCCCCATGTTGACTATGTAACTCTTGCAGAACATATTGTGAAACCTAAATGACTTCAAGAAACGAGTTTTTAAACCAACAAACAAGTAAATTATTCTCCCATATTCATGTTGGGAAGTGAAATATTTATTTAAAAAAGCATACCCCATGTTGTCTTTCTCATAAATGTAAAAGCATGTCTTTTTGTTAAAAAACGATTTTCTGGTCATAATTTGAAAACACAGCACACCTCCTATGTACAAGCACACCCTGTCAGTACTAATACTTCACGTTATCTATAATTATAATTTGTCAAATAAGCAAAATCTTTTTGGAAAAAATAATGAAAACACTTGACACAAAACAACATTTTAAATGCACAGCTGGCTTCCTTATTTTCTCCATAAACTATACTAGTCTCTATCTAAATTAAATGAATTTTTTCTCACCTTAGCAAATGCTTTTTGAATTTCAAAACAGTCTCAGACACACACCAATTTTTCTTTAGCAGAGCAAAGGGTATGCACTCCAGAGGCTGCAACCAACAAAGGCACAGAAATGCTGTATTTCATCACACATATCTCTCATGTCACCCAATCAAAACTCTTCCCTCACTTTTTTCAAATCAACAGCCTTCCCCCCTCTGCCCTTTCTGCCTTTTTTCCATAGCAACTACCTCCTAAAAGACCTCTCATGTTTACAAGCTCACACCACAATGTTTCAAATGAACTCTGAACTCTCAGTACACCTGCTAATCCACTGCAATGTTTCTTAAAATCATTTTTTCTTAACCATTCAAATTACATCTTTCAAAGAACACATCCATGCACCCTAACTTTCTGTTTTCAGAAATGGAAATCCACCAATCACTGCTAGTGAATCATTAGCACTGAAACTCCACAGTTTTTTTTCTTTACAAACTCCTACTGTTTCAACTGCCATTTCATTCCCACACTTCATCTGACTGCAGCAGAACCTCCTCTCACCATGTTTTCTGTCTGGATTCTTGGACATAGCTACATCCACTGGGCTCAACGGTATGCTGATAACAGAAATTTACACAACCTCAATTTACAAAATGTGGAAATCAAAAGGATTGGCCAAAGAGGATTGAGATGTCACCAATTGATACCATTGGTGAAAAGCTTTTTGCATTTGCCAAACCCTGACCTCAGAATAGTGCACTGTGGAGGAAATGATTTGGGCACTTTGACTGGGGTAGGTCTGGAAATGCTTTTAAAGGACACCTTTGAGCAATTGATGGCACTTTTTCCTCAAACTGCCTTGGTATATTCCAATATATGCCAAAGACAGAAATGGAGGTGGTCCAATCAAATTTGTCCACAAATTGAGAAAGCGAGGGAACATGTAAATAAGTCTGTTTCAGCTTATATGAGAGACCATGGAATGGGCGCCATCTACAACAATAACTTGCGTTACTACATGCAAGATATCTACAGAGGAGATGGTGTGCACTTCTCAGATGAGGGAAACGGAGTTTTCATACAAAATTTAAGACTGTGTACTGGTACCTACTTATAAGTACCTAGAACTTACACAGGACCCAAAAGCTCTTTTCAGAGCTACCTTAACTATAATTACTCTTTTAAAATTTTGAATGTACCTTTTTTCACTAATTTTCACTTATGTTCGCTTCCCGGTTCGCTACCCGGTTCTCGTACTGGCAGCTAACCGCGCAAAAAATTCATTTTTTTCCCCGACATATATGAGCCTCCTCAGCCACCCTCAGAAAACCTAGGGGGTCAGGATACGTCTCCCGTGCCCCCTTATACCCATTTCCCACATTGTTTTTCCTCCATCTTGTGATTAAATTCATCCGAAACACGAAATGGCGAACTCCCGTTACGCTACCGGTGTGCTACCCGGTTCGCGTACCGGGAAGCGCTTCTACCGCGAAAAATCAATTTTTTTTTATTTGCCCCACAGGACACTTTAATAACCCCCACATCATTCCGAGGGGGTCAGGAGGGGTCTACCTTTCCCCCTTTCATTAAATTCCACCTTCGTTTTTCTCCACCTCTTGTCTCTCGATCCTACCGAGAGACAAGATGGCGGCCGGTCCGGACTGTTTAGAATGTTGACAGACACCGGAGAGCCAATCAGCTTCACTTCGTGAAGTTCCGTTACGCGTCAGGTACGCGAACCGGAGCACTAACCGGAGCGCTGTCACAGATATATCTGTTTTTTAAAACGTTAATTTCTCGAAATCCACTGGAGCACTTATATTTAGACATAGCAAAGGCACGTCGGGCAAACCATATCTACAATTTTGCCAAGTTTCGTATAAATCCATTCAGCCGTTCGAGCTAAAAGTGATTCCAACCGCCCTACGGAAAAATGAATGGGAAAAACGCGTTTTGGGACCCCCTTTTTTCTCGTCCCCCCCTTGACAAACCCCCCCCAAATTTTTAGGGGCTGATCAAAAACAAAATGTACCATTTTTCTGACAATTTCAGCCAATTCCGTCCACAAACGCCAAAGTTATTCGACATAGAATTTTCAGAAATCCGATAGGAAAAAAATCCTAACTATATATACCTACTGGCGACCGCCAGTAGGTAATATATATATATATATATACTCACTGAAAAAACCATAGGTTTCACACATGTTATAGTTAGCTGGACATTTCACTCATACAAAACCATTGCAATACCCCGTTATAGTTAGTTCAGCTAACTGTAACTTGCGCGCCCCCAAACCACTGCTGATGACGTCACATATTACATCACTCATGACACGGCAGTGACATCACTCAGGACATCACTGGTGACATCTCAAATGACATCACTGATAACATCACTGATGACATCATCCAGTGAATGTGTATCTGTCTGAAAAATAAATATTTTTTATATATGTATATCTAAAGGTCGATGGAAGAATAAATGGATGAAGAAGTATCTAAATGGATGGGTTTAAAAAAAAAATGATTGTATATAACTGACTTATTAAGTGTATCTTACTGAATACATGTATTAGCGAGTAATGTTTACATATTTAAATATCTGTATCAATGTCTCACTTTATATATAAGTGGCTGCATGGGTTGGTGAGTAGCTACATGAGTGTGTATGTGGGTTATTAGTTGATATTTGAGTATCAGTATGAGTGTCTGTTTGGTTCTGTAGGGGATATTAGCTCAAAGATGCATGAATGACTGACTCACTGTTTGTATGTGTTTTGAAGACAGCATGTGTGCAGGACTGTATGGGTAGATGAGTGTGTGTATGGGTGTTTTAGTGAGTGAATGACTGTCTCAATAGTGTCTTCATGAGTAACTACATATGTTTTAAACTAGTATATGTGAGTATTGATGTATATAAGTGAGTATGTGTGTATGAATAAGTATCAGTTTCTATAAGTGATTGTTTAAGAGAGTAAGTATGTGTACTTTTCTGTAGAAGCAAGTGTAGTGGTGTGTGTAAAGCTGTATATGCAAGTAAATGGATGTTTATTTCCATGTGTGAGTATGTGTGCGAGTAACTATAGGGATGACTATTAGTGTGTAACAGGATGTATAGGTGTATGAGTACATATGATGAGTGAGTACATGTATGAGTGTCTATATAGAACTGTTGGTAAATGAATGGTTGTGTATGTAGATTTAGTAATTACTGAATAGGTTCTTCTAACTGGTATTGGTATCTCCATTTTTTTGAAAATGTTAGTTTCTATTTTTCAATGTGTTTATCAAAGGTTTTATTAGGGTGAGAGGAGGTCTGCCACTCTTTCACAAGGATGGTGTCATCAATGATGTCATCAGTGATGTCATTTGAGATGTCATCAGCAATGTCATGAGTGATGTCACTGACCATGTCATGAGTGATGTAATATGTGACATCATCAGCAGTGGATTGTGGGCGCGAGAGTTATAGTTAGCTGAACTAACTATAACGGGGGAATTTCAATGGTTTTGTATGAGTGAATTGTCCAGCTAACTGTAACATGCGTGAAACCTATGGCTTTTTCAGTTAATTTCTAACGTTTTTTAAATGCTAATTCCTAACTATAACGTGGCTAAAACCTATGGTTTTTTCAGTGAATTTCAAAGGTTTTTTAAATGATAATTTCTAACTTTAACGTAACTGAAACTTATGATATTTTCAGTGAATGTCAAAGGTTTGTTAAATGTCAATATCTAACTACAATATCCCTATAACCTGTAGTGTTTCCTAAGTAAAATTTAAAAACACGTGTATACTTTTTATATTAAAAAAAAACTTAACAGTAGTGTTTTTTACCTATAATTATACCTCCAGGTTTTATGGTATTTATTTTTAGGACATTTCCATCTATATTTACAATTTTTTTTAAAAAAATAATTGTATATCTATTTACACATATATTTTGGATTTTGTAAAAAAAATAATCTGAAATTAGTATATTATAAATATGCACGCATGGCTAAAAGACTGAACGTTTTCCCTCATGTAAACACTCTTACATGATAAACTATACACAATCTTCATATTAAAATGTGCAACTTTTATTACACAAGGATATATATTGCTCTTTAAGGATCGTTTCTAAAAGTCTTTTATTGTTTTGAACCTTTTACTTTTAGAACAACAGACCTATTGCCCTGCTACTCATCATTGACAGCATTTACAAACGCTTACATATTAACCCAATTTCCGTATTCATGCACAGTGTAAAATAAATACAAAGAGGAAAAAAATACTTTTTCGTTTGTATTTATCTGTAACTATCAGTGAAAACATAAATCAAGCAGCCCTACTTATAATTTAAGAATATTTTCATCTTAATTAGCAGTAATTAACATATAAGTGTGGTAAAAGTATGACACAGCACCTATATTACCTGACTTTCAACAACACAGTTCACAGTTCGATTCAATAGTCCATCAGCATCTTAGCTCGCCACTATCCCACTGTAAGTAATACCTTGCTTAATCTTCCCAACGCCCCAAGCACCAGAACACCTTTCCAAGGGTAGGTTTAAGATTTACAAATTCTAGCATTTTATAAATTAAGAAGCATAAGAATAACAAATATTAATCCATTTTGTTTCTAATGTTAACCCAAAAAAATTTTTGTCTTCTATTTAGATGTTTTTAATCATGAAAGTGCAAAGAACACAGTTTAGCGAGTAACACTTTTTAAACTCTACAACGTATGTAGATAATAATACCTTATACGTGTTACTATCGAAATCGAAACCTTTACATCTTTATAGTTTGTAACTTTTCCCAACACATGCAGAAGTAAAACAGTTAAAACGTGAGCATGTGTAAAATGCAAAATGTGCCATATAAATAGGTGGAGCCACATCTTCCTTCCGTAGACTACTAAACAACCAAAAATCTATAATAACCACACCTACTGTGCAATTAGTTTCATTCCTGCGAGTTATTTCTGAGTCGTAAATCTGTGTTGCAGGTTCCGTTTTCTAGCATCGGATTCTCCTAATGCGTTAACAAACATATTCCGGAGTTGTAAGTTGCTTCAATATGGCATAGGCATAGTACTTAGTTATAATTTGTGGCTATTTGTCAATATTTAAACATTTATATCTAGAATAAAATGTTATTGCATGTTTTTCACTTTTTCTCTGTAACATCAGCAGCCTGTTTTTAGAAACAGATAGATTATAACAAACATTGCAGGCATAGAGAGGTCTGCTCTAGACTGGATCACATCCTACCTTCACAACAGAACTAATGTCATCTATTCCCCCTTTCTCTTCTAAACTATACTTAACAAAAGCAGAGGGTCTTCACAGCTCTATCATCTCACCCATTCATTTCAACATCTACATGAAGTCAGCACTGATCAGTCAATTTCACCTCACATGCTCTAACTAAGCAGATGCCACACAAATACTCCTTCAACTGGAATGCCCCAAGGACATTGGAAACAAACCAATCTTTAGTTGTCTCAGAGCTTTTAATTAATGGATGACAAGGAGCCATCTCAAATTGAATGCTTACAAAACGGAAATACTCATGTGTGGCAATTGGAAAAATTATCACCCACTCGCCGCATGGCCTGCTGATCTGGAAACACTGCCTAAAGTATCAAAGGAAGTAAGGGCCAGATGTAAGAAGCATAATACCGGTCAGTAACGGCCGAAATTCTGTAATTTCGTCCGTTACCGACCGGTATTAGGCTTTTCAGATGTAGGGGCCTAATTTAAGGATTCGGTAAATTACTGAATCAGTAATTTAAGGAATCGGTAAATTACCGAATTCTTAAATAACAATTCGGTAAATTACAGAATCCTTAAAGTAGGAAGCACTCAAGTGAGTGCTTTTCACTTGTAAGGATTCGTTATTTACCACCAACTACAATTTGGTGGTAAGTATCAAAAACCTTAAAAAATGCAATTTTGTGCTTTTTTCAACTGTGCCATGTGGCAGACATACATGCCCTTAGGGCATGTATGTGTGCCACATGTGCACCCATGCACTATACAGGAGTGCAACAGGATGTCAATGTGACACCCTGCCAACCTTGTAAGTCTACCCCCTTTACCGATTCGATATTTACCGAATCAGTAATTCTCATTCATTCCTATGGACCTCCAGGCCCATAGGAATGAATGGGAAATACTGATTTGGTATTTACCAAACCGGTATTTACCGAATTTGACTGATTCTGTAAAATTTACCGAATCATTAGCTACATATCCTTTACCATTTCTTTTTTTTTTTTTTTTTTTATCCTCATTTTGCGATTGTATAAATAAGAAGGTTTCTGGAGTCTGATGAAAAACTTTGCCTTCACAGCACCATCACTTTCCGAGGTTACCTTTCGGGGTGTATCCCTTTCATTGTTTGATCCATCAGTTTTCCTCCACTTACCCTTTATCTTTTCCAATAATACCATTGGATGATCGGGGGGGAGCTAGCCAATTTGACTACTCGGCAGACATCATTTCTACCTGGTATTATGGTTTATCGCATATAATCATTGGATTTATTATTCATGACCCGGTAAGTGATATTAATTACTTTGGAAATACTGCTCCCAAATTTCCCAGAAGTTTGTTCTCTTCATGTATCCCCTGTTTCTATCAATATTATTGATTTTAATGGTATAATTTAACCAGTTTGTGTAACTTGGAGCGACCGGTTTAACCCAGTTAATACAAATCTCTCTCCGGGCTAACAGCATTAATACGAAAAGTAAACTTTCCTGTTTTTTATTTAACTTATTTATGCCATCACCTGTGTTTCTGTATATCCCGAAAAATATTAAAGAAGTACTTACAGTTATGTTGGTTTCTAGTATCGTATTCACTGTCTTACCAATCTCTTCCCAATAGTTAGTTATTACAGGGCACTTTTGAAACATATGTATATCATCCGCACTTGCTTCTCCGCATTTGGGGCATAACTTAACATTGGATCCTTTAAATTTGGACAGTTTCTTTGGAGTCCAGTATACTCGATGAACTGTAAACAGGTGGTTCCTCCTTAATGGTGCTGACTTTATACAGGACCAGCATTTCCCCATGGATTCTTGCCATATCAGTTGTAAGTCTATCTCTTGATCCGGTATGTCTTTTCTCCAAACTTTTTCCGGGATTGTAAAGTCTTCCTCTCCTGATTCAATGAGTACCCAATACCACTTTGATATTTCTTTTCTTATTATTGTGGTTCCTATCATTTCGTTTTCAAGTGTTTCGTTTCCGGTATTTTTCTCTTGTAATGACTTAGCCCAGTTTGATAGCTGGTAATATTTGAATTTTGATATCTTACCATCTGTTAATTCATATAACGAGTTCCATGGGATTATCTCATTTCCTTTTAGGATTTGTCCCCATAGCATAGTTCCTGATGTTTTAAGTGGTACTGCTAAAGAATCTTTTAAGCATTCTGGTGACCCTGGTGAGTCCCATATAGGTGCTTTTCCACTGTAATATGGTATATTTACCGAAGTTCTTATTTGAAACCACAATTTCGCGGCGTTATATAAAATCTTCAATTTTATTTTTTTGAAAAATTTTGGATGTCCAAATTTAAACAAGAAATGGTCTGTTTTTTCAGTCATGTTTTGCAGGAAACTTGGGTAGTCTTGATACTTCCTCAATAATGGCCTAAAATTCTTGAATTGAAAGGACCTACAGTACTCAAATAAATCAGGACTTGCTATCCCACCTTGATCTTTCTTCCTCTTGAGTTTACTCCAGGCTATTCTCGTGCTTTTTGAGGCCCAAATAAAACTTGCGATTTCACCCTGAATCTTCTTCAAGGATTCTTTTTTTAAATCCAATGGTATTGTATTGAAAAGGTATGTAAATTTTGGAATAATAGACATTTTTATTATGTTGGATCTCCCCAAGAAAGTTAATGGTAGGCTTGACCATGTTTTAAGTAGTCTTCTCATTTCTTTAGCTATTATCGTTAAATTTAGTTGCGGGACTTTCTCAACTTCTTTTACCAAGGTAATTCCTAAATATTTTAGTTTGTCTCTGCTATACGGTGTGAGAGAATTACAGTTCCAGCTCATTGCTTCAGTTTTTTCTTTATTCGTTAAATAGCCTGAGACTTTACCAAAATCACTCATCAACTCATCCAATGCTTGATAGGAGCTTTCATAGCTTGTTGTAAATACCATTAAGTCATCAGCATATAATGCTACTTTCTTTGACCAGTTTTGATATTCAAATGCAGAGATCTGAGTATGATTCCTAATTAGCGTAGCCAGTGGCTCTATATAAAGATTAAAAAGTAACGGTGACAACGGGCAACCTTGCCTTGTACCACGTTGTATTTTGATGTTGTCACTCAGGTTGCCGTTGATTAGTATTCTAGCTCTTGGGTTCCTATATATTTCTTTTACCACATGGGCGACACTTTCCCCCAATTCGTAATTTCTTATGGCTTCGTTTAGAAAATCCCAGTTTACCCTATCAAATGCTTTGGCAGCGTCGTAGGTGATTATAGTAAGGGGAAAATTTTTAGAAGAGGCAATATCAATTGCTGCGAATAACTCATGAGTAATTTCGTGAATTTGCCGTCCTTTTATAAACCCTTTCTGATCTAAATTAATCAAGCCAGGCATAACTTTTGCAAGTCGTTTTGCTATAACTTGTGTGAAGATTTTATAGTCGCAGTTAAGTAGCGATATTGGTCTATATGACTCACATGTTTTGGGATTTTTTCCGGGTTTTAGAATAACACTAATTATCGCATCATTCCAGGTATCTGGAATTTTCCCATGATCCATAAGTATATCGTTCATTAGGTCTGTTAGTTTATTGATTAGGTGCTCTTTTAATGTTATATAGAATTCGTTCGGAAGAGCATCTGGACCAGCGGCTTTTCCTCTTTTTAAGTTGTTTATCACTTCTCTAACTTCCTCCGGTTTAATCCTTTGATTTATCTCTGTCTTTTCTTCGTATGTAAGTTTTGGAAGGTGAACAGCTTCCAAGTATTTACCAATTTGCTCCTTAGTTGGATTTGTGTCTTCTTCATGTATACCAGAGTAAAATTTTGAGAACTCCTTTCTTATTATATCGTCTTCGGAGGTTTCTTGTGATTGTTCTGATGTCTGAATGCATGGTATATTATTCCTAGATTGTTCGCATTTTGTTTTCCATGCCAATAGTTTCCCACACCCTTCTCCGTATTCATAATTTGCTAGTTTACTGTTTTCCCATTTTTCTCTCACAATGTTTTCTAAGTAGTTTGCTAGCTTTTCTTTTAACTCTCGATGTTTTTTCTCTAGTTCTTCTTTTTTGCCTGGAGAGGATTCGTTCTCTAGCTGAAGCTCTGCATTTTTGATGTTTAATTCCATCTTTTTGATATCTAGTTTTTTAGCTTTTGCTTTATGTGCTCCTAAGCTAAGTAATTTACCCCTTATTACGGCTTTGTAGGCGTCCCAAGTTATTTGTTTTGAGGTGCCTATTGCATTGTCTTCAAAATAATGTGATGAAGTTTTTCTAGCTGGCTGATATATTGTTGATTGCTTAGTAAAGATCAATCTACTGTCCATCTAGAAGGAGTAATATCCTTAGGTAAAGATAAAGTTAATTTTACTGCTGAGTGGTCAGATAAATGTGCCGGAAGGTGTTCGATTTTTTTCACTATATTTTGTAAGGATCTGTTTAAGAGAAAGAAGTCTATCCTTGATTTGTGTCCTAGTTTTTTATTCTGAAAAGTAAAAGGATATACTTTATCTCCTTTTTGTGACCACATGTCTTCCAGGTTTAAGTCGGTTTTGTATATGCTTAGCCATTCCCTCATCTTGGGTAGATTAAGGTGTTTATTTGGGGGTAATCTATCTTTTTTTGGGTCCAGTATTATATTATAATCTCCTCCTATTATTATGGGATCATATGTTGAAAGAAGTTCCGAATATAGGTTTTGGAGTGGTACAGGATCATCTATATTTGGGCCATAGTATCCTGCTATATTAACCAACTTGCCTTCTATTCTTATTTTTGCAACAGCCCATCTACCTTTACTGTCTACTGTCTTGCTTATGACTTTAGCCTTTAGAGATTTTTTAACAATAATTGCTACCCCCTTCACGTTACAATCTTGTGTAGTATATATACACGTCTCCACCCAGTTTAATCTTTTTATTATCTGTTCCCACTCAGCACTAACAAGGTGAGTTTCTTGGAGTATGATGATCTCACTCTCTGTCTCCTTTATATACTCCAAGATTTTTCTCCTTCTATTGGGGGTTCTTAGACCGTTAACATTCCATGAGAGAACTTTTATTAATTTTTCTTTCGTCATTTCTTTAAAAAAAATTTTATATAGGGGACTGTGTTAAGGCAATCTTGTATATACATCCTTTGAAGCTCCAGTTTTTGATTATGAGGATCATTTTTTCTGATTTTTTTCCCTAATTTGCTCCCCACCCGTGTATTTCTTCTTACATTATAGTGTTTCTGCGAGGTTCGTTTCTCCCCCCCCCCCGAGGAAGCCTCCCTTCTTCTTTTGGATGGAATTCTCCACCCGATTCGAGCTCCGGTTCACCATTTTATTAATTGAGCTTGTTTTTAAGATTTTCTTCCTTCTTTCTTTTACCTTTTTCTAGAGGGTTATCTCTTTGAATTAGTTTGTTTTTTCCCTTTGAATCTGGTCTTTTATCTTGTTTATGAGTTCTTCTACCTCTAGAGGTTCTCTGATATTGTGCATTTTGTTCCGCCACATGATTCTAAGTGCTGCTGGGAATTTCATCTGGACAGTGGCCCCCAAAGTTTTCAACTCCTGCATGAATTGTCCCAATTCCCACTGCCTATCTTGTGTGGCTTTACATATATCTGAGCGGATTTTGAAGGACCAGCTATCTTTGTTTAGAGTTAAATTTTTTAGACCCTCACTCAGAATCTTTTCTTTTTGGGTATAAGTCATGAAGTTGACCAGGATTTTTCTTGGATTTTTTTTTTCTTTGTTTTTCCTGAAAGGATCCCTATGGACCCTCTGAATATCCTCCATCAAATCGCAGCTTTTGGTCCATGGAAAGAATTCTTCCAAAAGAGAGATGATGAATTGTTTTATATCCGATCCTTCCACATTTTCCGGTATATTCAGAAACCTAAGGTTATTTTTTCTCCCTTGGTTTTCCAATGATTCCAGCTTATCTTTAGTTGTTCTCTCGCTATCTCTGAGTTTTCGAATTTCTTTTTGATTCGTGCTGACCTTTTTACTAAGGGTTTCCACTGCTTTCTCTACTGCAGTGACTCTCTCCCCCAGAATATTTAATTTTTGATCCAGACCTTCACACACTTCACGTATTTTATTCTGATTCTCCTCAGAGACAGAGAATTTTTCTGTCATTGCTGCCATTATTTTTTCAGCGAACACCTCCATGACCTTTTCTGTTGTAACCATTGTCGCCGCTTCTTGCACTGTTGCTATTTCTAAAGTTTCTTGCTCTTGTTCTATAGATTTGTCTGTGGGTTCGGGTTTGGTTTGTGATGGCAGCAGTGTAGGTGGTGATGGCGTTTCCTCCATTAAATGTGCAGTTATCGGAGTTGTGCTAACTGAGATAGTTGGTCTTTCCCTTCCAGTGCTGTTTAGAGTCACCTCACTACTCCTATATGTAAGCGAACTATTTAGGTGAACTCCGGTGCTTACTGAGAGTTCAACAGGCTCACTCTGTATAGACGAACGGCCGCCTCTTACTTGCACTGATTGTTGGACCTTAAAATAAGACCGCAATGAAGGAGTGACTTTAACTTTTTGGTTTGCAGGCAGCTTTGTTTTTGTAGATCTTAATTTAACATTTTCAGATAGTTCTGCTGATTTAGGCAACACTCTTTGTTTTCGTTTAGTTGTTCTTGGTGATATACCTTTCTTGTGTGGTTCAAACTGCGGTACTAAGTTGTGGTTCCTTAGGCAATAATGAGACTTTCCCCCTGCTTCCAGGTCTTTCTCTTTTCCTATCTCAGTTATTGCACTTGTTTCAAAATCTCTTTCTATTTTCCTGGATCTAGTGTTGTACACCCTCGGTTTAGGCTGTGCTTGGGTGTGCCCCTCTTCTTTACTTTCTCCGGTGTAATCTCGAGTAAAACACCCTGCAATTACATCTGGTGTTGTTGCTGTTCTCTCCAAACTGTCTGCCCCACCGTTAGCTAAGTTCCTTTTTATAATATCCTCTGATTCCCTGTTGACCTGTGAGAGTGAGGGCAATATTTCCCCCTCAATAACCGGTGGTGCAGTGTTCTTCTTAGAGCTCATTAGCCAGAAGTGCTCTGATTTTACAGGCTGCAAGTTGCTGTTAGCGAGTTTTGTTTTATTTTGTTTCGCTTCCCCCTTCAATCCCTTCAATCCCCTTTCTTTTTTTCTTTGTTTCCAGCACTCAATCTGGCCAAACGGGGTGCACTGCTCACTCGGCTCACTCGGCTCACTGACCTGAAGGTGGCTCTGTCTCTCTTTCTCTCCCCCGCCGATTCTGCCGCTTGTGCCCCGGAACTGGAAGGAAACTCTCTGGAGCGCCTTCCGGCAGTTCCGCGTCGCTCTCCGCGCACACACCCAGGCTCCAGCGCTCGAGGGAAACTGCTGTAGGGGTCCCAGCTTCACCGGCGTGCTTAGCAGGTAATTGTTTATCATAACTCGTCAAAAGGTCTTTCTGTTAAGAATTTCCCACTTTCTTGATCCCTCTAGTCGAGAGTCCGCATAATAGCTTTCGAAGGCATTAATCTTTCGTTTTCATGAGCGGTGAGTCGGAGCTCCCGACCGAGCTTGCTAGCCGGCCGCCATTTCTAAAATACCGAATCGGTAAAATTTGGTATTTTAGAATCAATAAATGATATATACCTACATCTGGCCCTGTGAAGTACCATGGACCCCAAGCTATCAACGAGTGCCCAAGTGGACAATCTAGCAAGAATATGCTTTGTTACTATGAAAACTCTGAGCATCTTCCCCCACCTGGGATTTCCACACAAAGACTATCCTACAATCTCTCTTGTTCTGTCCATACGTGATTACGCCTATATCTACCACGGATCACCTTAGCACAAATATGAAAAGACTAGACAGATTCCGAACTCTGCTGCCAGTCTACTCTTACATTAAAGCCACAAGCCCACATCTCCCCTGCCTTGAATCCCTACATTGGTAAACGGTTGCCAGAAGAGCCACATTCAAGCTGCTTCGTATCACCCACAAAGCAATGCATGGAACAGGACCACTCTTCATAGGGAATAAAACCACTAAATACATTCAACAAAGTAACCTCCAATCTCGAGTTGCACCTCACCTCAAAATCCAACCATACAAGAAAAATAACATGGGTGGCACATACTTCTCTGTGCAAGTAGCTAAACTATGGAACTCTTTACTCCCAAACGTAAGATCTACAGATAACCACCTTATCTTCAGAAGACTACTCAAGAATAGGCTCTTCTCCACATAAGCACCATACTCCAACATATACAGCATATCCCTCTGTATATAAGTATTTATTTGGACTATAGATGAGTACCTACACATGTGTATTGCTTTGTATGAACATGTGTAATAATTATGTTTTTAAAGATAGAGATATTGGTTAGTTCTGCTTAACAAATGTACATATTACTTATAGTTACATTATTCAATGTTTAACATGTATATAAGTGACTGCATACATAAATAAATCTTTAATCATAACTATGTATCTACAATTGCTTCACTGTTGAATAAAAACAGAATGGAAAAAAACAACAAGTACCTTAATTTCAAGTACAGCAACACTTGAAAGTCCGAGTTTATTAAATGCACCTTTAATCTAAATATATTACCTTTCATATACATATGTACCTTGCATGTACCTATGTATCTGTATATGTATTACTTTGCTTCTAATTCAGCATATGCAATGCATTACCCTACATATCACCCTATATCTCTCTCAATGTATCCTCTTCCTTCACTCTGAATCATTTCAAACCTCATTCTACCACTCTTCCCAATGCACTACCCTATATCTCACCCTATACCTCTAACTCAACTCCCTGACTCATCCCTAACCTTATTCTACTACACTTTCCAATGCACTACGCTATTTCTCACCCTATACCTCTCTCACTATATTCTCTACATCGACTCTCTCATTCATACCGAAACCCATACCACTACTATGACCCCCAAAATAACCCTTTCTAGACTACTCCCTCCTCTACCCATCTTTGCATCATCTCATTCCTCTTTACTATTCAGATCTCCCAAACAAACCTTTCTAACCCCTTCCCTCTGACTCTTCCCCCTCCACCTCCCTTTTACTCATCCCTAACCCCTCATACTTCCCACTTCTATCCCTCCATTATTCCCTTTCAATCCAAATAACAGACTAACATGTCCAACACTCAAATTAATTTCATATGTCTTTATACTAATTCCTCAATAATCCTGTTTGGCTTCCGGAGTAGTGTGCTACCCTCTAAAAAACATTACAAAACCTCATCAGGGGTAGCAAGCTCTACATAAATGCAAACCCTTCGCTCTTCCATCCCTCCACTATCTATTTTACAACCCAAGTAACAGACTAACATGTCAACAGTCCAAATCAAATTAATTTGCATATTTCCCTACACTAGTTCACCACTAATCCTTCTAGAGTTCTGCAGCAGCGTGCTACTCACTGAAAAGTGCTTCAACAACCTCCTCAGGGTTACCAAGCGCTATATAAATGCAAACCTTTCCCTCTTCCATCCCTCCACTATCCTTTTCAATCCAAATAACAGACTAATCTGTCTACCACTCAAATTCATTTCATGTTTCCCTAGATTAAATCACCCATAATCCATTCTTTGTTCTGGAGTAGCGTGCTACTCTCCAAAAAGCACTTTAAAACCTCATTAGGGGTAGCAAGCGCTATATAAATGCAAACCTTTCCCTCTTCTATCCCTCCACTATCCTCCTCAGTGCAAATAACAAACAAACATTTCCACAGCTCAAATTTATTTCATATCTCACTATTCTAATTCACCACTAATCCTTTTAGCATGCTTCTCACAGAAATAGCAATTTGACGCCTTGTCAGGGGTAGTAAGCACTATATAGATTCAATTACAATAGAATGCAAATACACACATACATACAAGCATGTATGCCAAAAGACCCAGAATCACATTTGTGTTCTGACTCTTGATGCTTCTTTTAACTGGTGGTCTCCTCCTTATAGCCAGCTCCTGCTCCTGTTTGGTGCTCCCCATAGGGGAGGAGTGAGTGAGAGCCTCTTGGAAAGCGCTGGGAAAGGGGCAAGGAATGTGGCTGGGAGGAGAAACTGGGAGACATGCCTGAGGTTAAGGAGGGAATGGGTGTAAGTTGCCGTGCCTGAAAGGTTTAAGTGATCAAGAGGCAATGCCAAGATAGGGGGAAGAGAGCCCAGCCACGGCAAATATAGAAGGGGTAACTGAGACATCAGTCATGGTTGGCTGTATTGAGCTGGGCGCTTTCATTCTTTCCTTTAGTGGGAGAAGCTCTAGCCAATATTCTCTGTTCTGTGGAGGAATTCCTTTCTTTGGAGAGATTCCATTTGACTTGAAAGGATGGCAGAAAGAGTTTTTTTGTTTATTATTTCCAATGCAGGTGGAAACCCCTTCCAGCTACATTGCAATAAAGTAGTGGTTTTTCTCGTGACAATATGCCAGATGTACTTTTGATAAAAGAACCCCAATAGAATAAATTGCATACCTCAGTGAACCGACTATACCATAACACATGCTGCCATATACTGCAAGGTCCTCTACTTGCACAAGCCATGCCTGGGATAGAGAAGGCTATACTTCGGGGAGCTGCAGTTTTTGAAAGGAATATTGATCCTGGAATCGGCTCTCTGAACTTTGGTGTATATTTACAAGAACCTGCGCACCTCCGTTTTGCCACAGCGGTGAGCCCAAAGAATTACTGTAGGTGTAAGAATGATTATAACACCATGTCAGTGTCGTATTTACATACGGCGTTCCATAGTGTAAGGAAGAGGCGGGCTTCATAAAAGCTGATGCTGTTGTGTGCACTGTGTCTCAAACAAATTTCACTCTAATGCGGCAAAAGTGATGTTCAGGAAATTAGCAACTAGAAAGTAGATGCTAGCCATTTTAGCATCACTTTTGTGAGTTTAGGAGGAAAACAAATAATAAAAAAGCTGCTCCATGAGGGAAAAATAAGTTATCGTTACCTGAAAGCAGTAAAGGAGCACCACGGAATGAGCATAGTCCAAGACAACAACCCCAGGACCTGCCAGGATGACCAGCCAGAGATGTGGGGGAAGACTAAGAGGAAGTACAAGATGAGTCAGGAGGAGAATGAGATCTTGATCATGGAGGTGAAAGAACATGAACACTAGCTCGTCATCAGCTCCAAATTGCCATTGGGGAGGAAAAAGACCATATCTCAGACCATAGTGTACAAGGTGAACAGCATTGCTGAAGTCAGGAGGACAGCGAGTGACTGGAAAAAGTGCTGACTTAATTGCAAGTACAAGACAAAGGAGAAAACATCAAACAATCTCAAGGTAGCATTGCAGATCGGAAGTTGTACTCCAGCACCACAGGAGTATCTGTATCCCTTGGAGGAGCAGGTGTCTGCTGTCATCTCTGAGGAGTCGGTGGGTGGAGTTGAGGGGCAGGACAGTGCTGGCCATGATGAAGTACAACAACAGGTTAAGTTGCAACAAGGGTGTTGGACAACAAGACAGTATCTGTGATGTCTATACAAATAACATGTCACATTTGTCCTTCAGTGGTAACCAAACACCCTAGTGTAGCACCTGACCCTCAGAGGGTAGCATTGCAGAGCAGTCTAAGGCTTACTCTAGGGAGGTGGTGTGGACTAGTATTCACCATTACAGGTGCGCAGAAGTAACACTCAATAATTGATTGTCCAGTCTGTACTTTGCTATATAAAATTAAGAGTATATTTATTAAACACACACACTACCCAATACCATGCACCAATTTACAAATATACATAAGCTATTGGAATTACTTTGTGACATTACATAACATCTCCACCACCCTTGCGGGGGGTGGGGTCTAGTACCACCTTTCCCATGTATGCATATCATCTTGCCCCTAATGTATTTAGTTGAACATAACTTAGAGCAAGGGCCCTGTGCGCTGGCACCATCTCAGTGGCGACCCACCCCATTATCTCAACAAGCCTTGAAAATGGGTATCCCACCCTTGGTGACACATAGCCCTGACTAAACATGTCATACTGACCAGACTGTATCCACCTCTACATCTTTAGTGGCTAACAGTCTGAGTTGTTCTTCACCTAAGTGCAGCAGCAAGAATACATGTTTAATCATCACTTTAGAATGACAGTCCTGATCACAGTTGTTGATCATTATAATGCATTGCAATTACAGCCCCTAAAGGCATTACAGATGAAATCACAGGATTAAGCATATACAGCCAGACACCCTAGCAGGATTGTCTGGCAACATACCCGTGTCATTGATTATGACTTCACATTACACATGTGACTTACAGTCCCTCCATAGAAATAACCTTTGTCAATGCAATTCATAGAAATCACATTAGTAATGCACTTCTCGTGCAATTGCTTCTCTTCGCCTCTAGGGGATGCCCTTCTCCAGACATCCCCAACTCAGTTCTCCATCCCTCGGTGCACTTCTCAATACAACCCCAGCTGTAGAACAAAAGTTCCAGCCAAGGAGGTGATTCAATGCTGGCTGAGCCCTTGAGGGGTTATTTCTTCAGAATCCCCAGAGACTTAATGAGAGACTTTTTCTCGTAGTGCTTGGGGAGACTGCGTTGCTCCTGAAGCTCGCCCTGCACCTGGGCACTCAATGGGTGGTGACCACATTCTCCTGGGGCCACCACAAACATAGAAAAAGCTGTTCTTTTCATACAGGCTGGTCCAGGCCTGCAAGGCATTATTGGGCGATTCTTCGTGTTCGTGAATATTAGAGCAGCGGCTCCCCGCTGCTCCGGGAAGAGCCACGCTGCCTTTCTTCCTGGCACTTCGCACCACATCCAGTCCTCAGTGGGGGACCGATCCCACCCGGACCCCCAGGTGAGTCATGCAGCTCAGGGAGCCCACCCCCGGCTGTACTGGCTGCTTTTCGGGGGCAGTCCCACCCGGGCCCCTGGCATCTCCTTTCTTCTGTGGGGTCTCGGTCCCACCCGGGAACCTCGCGTAGCCCTTCTGTTAGAGGGCAGCCCGGGGAGCCCACCCCTGGCTGCCCCCACTAGCTCCCTGCACAGCCAGCACCCTCGCATGTTGCCGCCGGAGCCGCACTGCATTTCTGGTCTGCCGGCTCCGGCGGGCAGCGCTAGTCCAGTGGGCCTCGTAGGAGTGTGGCGGCATTCCTCCCTCCTTCTTGCAGCCGCAGGGGAGTGCGACAGCACTCCCCATCCTCTGTCAGCACTTCAGGGCTCAGAGATGGGGTCCCTGGCCCTCTCAGCAGCGCTCCCTGGCTTTCCTTCCTCCTCATCGGGCCCGGAGAAGGGGTCCTGGGTAAGTATGGGCGGAAAATCCGTTCCGCTCGCGGATTTTCTGTAAATTCGCAATATGCGAGATTCGCGAATTTCCCGCAAAATCCGCAAATCCGCGAGCAGCGGATTTTATGGCTTGCTCGCACTGTTCGCGTGAGTTCGCGGCTTCCCAGTTCAACTTCGCGCCCCGCGAATAAGCGCTAAATTGCAGAAATACGATCTTAGCAAAACTGAAACTACTTACCAGGTTCAAAAGTTCAAGCTCATCATTAGTAGCCATTTCCTGTAGTGCTTCCTGAGGGGCCCCTCCAGAGTTCAGTTGCCTACTTGCAACTATTATGTGACCCTGCTCTGACCCTCAGAATAGTTACACATATGCCACAAAGGTCCTGAATTACAGCTAAGGGAGACAAGCAGGAGCCAGGCTGGAAGTTCAAATCCAGTGACACATTAATCAGCCCCTAATTCATTATTGTCAGTTGGGGCAGGGCAGGTGTTGTAACTAATTTTGCAACAATGAAAGCACTTAGCAAGTGCAAAAGATCACTAATCAGGAAGCACTAAGGAAGCAGGTGCCAGCTAAAAAAATATTATGTGACAGATTAATGAGCCCCAAATTAATTCAGGTAAGTATGGGCGGAAAATCCGTTTCGCTCGCGGATTTTACCGATTTTCGGTAAATTAGCAAATCCGCGAGATTCGCGAATCTCCCGCAAAATCCGCAAATCCGTGAGCAGCGGATTTTATGGCTTGCTCGCACTGTTCGCGTGAGTTCGCGGCTTCCCAGTACAACTTCGCGCCCCGCGAATAAGCGCTAAATTGCAGAAATACGATCTTAGCAAAACTGAAACTACTTACCAGGTTCAAAAGTTCAGGCTCATCATTAGTAGTCATTTCCTGTAGTGCTTCCTGAGGGGCCCCTCCAGAGTTCAGTTGCCTACTTGCAACTAATATGTGACTCTGCTCTGAACCTCAGAATAGTTACACATATGCCACAAAGGTCCTGAATTACAGCTAAGGGAGACAAGCAGGAGCCAGGCTGGAAGTTCAAATCCATTAATCAGCCCCTAATTCATTATTGTCAGTTGGGGCAGGGCAGGTGTTGTAACTAATTTTGCAACAATGAAAGCACTTAGCAAGTGCAAAAGATCACTAATCAGGAAGCACTAAGGAAGCAGGTGCCAGCTAAAAAAATATTCTGTGACACATTAATCAGCCCCAAATTAATTCAGGTCACTTGAGGCAGGGAAGGTGTGCTTTGCTTTGCCACAATAATGTACACTGACTGGACAACCAGAGGGTGCTGTGATGAAACAGAGGGTGGCATGGGTGGGCCAGAGGGTGGCATGAGTAGTCAGAGAGTGGCAGTGGTGACAGAGAGTGGCAGTGATGAAGAAGAGTGTCCCAAACAGGCTGGACACATAGAAACAACAAGTTCGCAAAACTTGCGACCCGACAGGTAAGTTCGCATTTGCGAAATTGTACAAAACCCTCGTGAACTGGCAGAAACCCGTGCGAACACAAAAAAAAAAATCTGCAAATTCGCGAGAATTCGCGGATTTTGCGAATTGCGAGTTCGCAAATCCGCAAAATTCGCGAACGCGAGATTCGCAAAATTTGCCCATGCTTAAATTCAGGTCACTTGAGGCAGGGAAGGTGTGCTTTGCTTTGCCACAATAATGTACACTGGACAACCAGAGGGTGCTGTGATGAAACAGAGGGTGGCATGGGTGAGCCAGAGGGTGGCATGAGTGAACCAGAGAGTGGCAGTGGTGACAGAGGGTGGCAGTGATGAAGAAGAGTGTCCCAAACAGGCTAGACACGTAGAAACAACAAGTTCGCAAAACTTGCGACCCGACAGGTAAGTTCGCGTTTGCGAAATTGTACAAAAACCCTCGCGAACTGGCAGAAACCCGCGCGAACACAAAAAAAAAAAGTTCGCAAATCCGCAAAATTTGCGAACGCGAGATTCGCAAAATTCGCCCATGCTTAGTCCTGGGCCCCTCCGCCATCTTCACGAGGAGCGCAGCGGCGCTCCCAAGGTTGTGCTCTTTTGCGGGGGCCAGGGTGGGCTCCTGGCATCCCGCAAGCCCATTTTCATGGGGAGCACAGTGGCACTCCCCGGCTTATCTTCGCCTGCGAAGGGGGTTGCGCTACCATGCCCCCCCTCCTCACCTTAATCGGGGCCCAGAGTTGGGGGTCCCGGGCCCCCGAGATCTCTCTGAGGTGGGCTTGACTGCCCTACCCCTCCTCCTGTGGTTTTGGGGGGCCAGGGTGGTCTCCTGGCACCCCCTTTTGGCATACCTTCACTGGGAGAGCGATGGCTCTCCCTGCTTTGCTTCGAGCCCAGAGTTGGGATCCCGGGCCCCCAAAGACCACTTTCATTGGGGGGGTGCGACTGCGCTCCCCGGCTCCTCTTCTTTACTTAGGGTGTGTGGCAGCTCCCAGAACCTGGCCCACCCCAGGGGCATATCCAAGACCAGCAGCGGAGCCCCACGTACTTCGTCGTCGGTCTGCCAGAGGTCAAAGGTTGCCTACCTTCTGGGGGCATATCTCATCCCCCAGGGGTCAGATCTTTACAATTCTGGCCTTGTATTGCTCCTGGTGGTGCTCCCCAGCCACTGGGAGCACTCTTCTTTGCCCTCCTTTTCTCCAAGAGGGTGCACTCTGTAGGGAGCGGTCTTCAATGGCTCGCTCTAACAGCCATTCACCCGGCTCTCCTCCAAGGCCTCTCTTCTTCTTGCACAGAGGCCCAGGCTTCTGCTCACTGGTCCTGGACTCCTCTCCTGGTGCTATTCAGGATCCTGGGATAGTCAGGGGGTTCCTTCTTCCAACTGCCCATGGCTCCAGGGTCTAGCACCCTCTGCCTCAGTGGACCACACACCAGAGAGAGCTTCTCTTCCTGTGCAAGCACTTTTTAAAGAATGGAGAGGGGGCTGTCAGGAAGTCTCTGTTTGCCCTATCAAACAGTGACACATCACTTCACTACCCCTGCTCCCTCAGGCTTCTGGGTTGGTTCACGATGGGGTTGTCCAGGGGTCTCCTGTCACATGGACTCTGAAAGCCCCTTTCCTCCTCCATGCTGCCTTCTCCCCAGTGCAGTTTGGTGCCCAGCACCATGTGTCGGTTGCTGCTGGATGAACCTGTAGCCCTACCCATCTTCTCTTCTTGGAGAGGAGGCCTTCGCCCTTGGAAGGAAGGTCATTAATCCTGCCTACCAGGGTCAGCCCCCAGCCATGCCCTTGTTAAGAGCTGAATCAGAGAAATATGACATTTCTGGATGACCCAAAAGCAGTACAAATATGTCTTTGGACTCTGCAGAATACTTCTTCTCACATATGTTACAGTGGACTTTGGTGCATGTCTGGAATTTGTAGGCCCAGGAAAGTGAAACTAGTCATGTGCTCCCCATCCTCATAAGAGAATAATGGAGTGAAAAACAGTAAGGCACACTGACTTTCCCAGGCATGTTTCTTCCCACTGTATAAAGCCTATTCCATGTCACCACCCAGCTCTGCATAACTCCTGCCACACCAGTCTATCTGCACCCGCTTCTTGACTGGGCACGCCAGGAATCTCCCCTGCGCAGCCCCTACATGTGTGCACACGCATATATAAATATGTCTGTATATAACCAACACGGTGCCCCTTACTCCAGCTGCAGCGCAGAGGCCTACTCAAGACAGGGGGACACCAGTAAAATCCACATGCAGTCTCTTTCATCATGAGCTTACTGTGGATGAGTCCCAAATTATGAGGCTCTCCCACAGTGAAAGTTCAACAATTAGGTGCTCAATAAGGGAAAAATCCGGTCAGCTCAGATGGTCAGAACCACCTTCTAACAAAGGGGTAATGTGACTAAGTATGTAATATCATGCAGGGCAGGCAGCAATGTTTCTCAGCACTGTCTGCAGGCCTATGGGTACAATGGTGGCTCATCTATCATTAAACATGATAATATATTTGCATAGGGCAGAGCCTCAAGGCTTGTAAGTATGCTACCCTACCTCAAAAGAAAGGGGAAGGAATGTGATGCCTCTACAAGATGCAGCGAATTCCTGTCCCTTCTGCCAGTACCGGTGCACAAACAACAGACCACCAAAGCAAGCACCCATGCACCATAATGCAAGGGTCCCTGTTTTGATGATAGCCAGATGAATGTGCACCAGTGTAGAGGAAAGCACAGGGATGTGTTGTATTGTTGTAACCACAACACAACCCTGCACTTTCCTAATCATTCATCTATGGCCAGCACAATGGTTTGTGGTGCTGCACTGCACCACATGTCTATGGAATTTGCCCCTCTGTCTCATCGGGGCCCATGCACAATAACCCTGCCTGCAATACCATACCATAGAATTGGTATCTTAGATGAGAAACAGCACAGCTGAAGGGTAGGGGACATGTGGGTCATGGGTAGTACCTACACAATGGGGACATTTTAAGAGCCACGTCCTTAGTAGCCTAGATTAAACTACATTGTAGGAAGCTATCCTGGTATGCAGGCTTAGATCACACAGGTGTCAGCTGCCATGGTAGGGTCCACCTACACCAGAGGATCATGGGGCATATTTACTGTGAAATGGCACAGCATGTCGATGCAAACAAATCTGCTGCCCTGAGCTACGTCATTTCAAAAATACATGGATGGGCTGTATTTACAGGAATAAGTGTCACCCCTGTGCTCACCCCTGCACCAGTGCATAAACAACAACTGTGCGCCAATACCGTCACACTTGCACCATGGTGCAAGGGTGTCTGTTGTGGCTCTCTGCTGTTTTTTCAGTGCCAGCACATGCGAAAAAAATGGGGTGTGCCGTATTCTTCGGAATAAAGTGCATCCATGTGTTTTTTAAATGACAGCGTGGCACAGCTAAATTGCTTGCAGTGCTATGTTGTGCCATTTCTATGTGAATGTGCCCCTAGGTAGGTACATACATATACCTTTTTTAACAGCCTGCCATGTCAGTCCATTGGATATGGTCACGCATACTGTAGGTGATGTAAGCACATGAGAGTCAATGTTTGATCAGGGTGCCATAACTGTGTGGCAGTAAGTTTGCTGCCAGGACCAACTTGGGAACAGCTGGAGGAGGTACGTACACATACAAGTGCATGGGTCTGAATAGTCCAGCAGCAATTGGCAGAGCAGGTGCGGGCGGGGATGGAGACCCTGCCAGCCACACTATAGGGAACTAAAATTGCTAACAACTACTACAAAACCCCTAAAACCAATACCCCTTATGAGTAACTTTAAACTATATACAGGGGAAGGGAAGAAAGGCCCCTGTGGTTATCGTTGCTTGGGTCTTCCCACTGCCTGCTTCAGTTCATGGAGGAGTGTCAGAGCCTGGTCCATTTTATTTTCCAGCACAGCCACCTTCAATATTTGGTCTGAATGGTCCTTCTTAATGTCAAGCTCAAATGAGCTAGACCCTTCTCTGGCCTGAGGGGTGGGTCCAGGTGATTAGGATGGGCTGCGGTTGGGGCTGCGGGGCACCGGAGACTTGGAGGTACCTTGGTCTTAATGTCCATTCCTGCCTGTGCTCTTCTTCTCCCATGTTGGTGGTCCTATATGAAATTTGGTCCACTTGCCCGGAGCCTACTCCTCCTTGTAACGCTTCCTCATGGCCCTGTGTGCCTTAGCAACTCTTCTAGGGCGGTGGTAGAGATCCTTTCTGATGTTATGCTCCCTCAGCTGCCATGGGGGTCAAGGTTGTCTGTTTAAGCAATAGGGAAAACTGTCAGTCAAAGGGTGACTATGAACAGGTACAAACATCATGAAACAATATTTTTTTTCACAACAACTAACGTAGCAGCACCTACAGCCAAAGCTGATATTGCAGCTTAAAGAGAGCATACACATTCCTATTATCTATCATATAAGAAGTACCACGGCCAAAAATACGAATGCATTGTAATTGTACCACAATACTAATGTAACACCTTGGCACATCTAGGTATGACCATGTCAATACTTAGTATGCTTAGGAACAATGCTGTTTGGTATCCATGGAATAGAACACGTCATCTTTCCTGAAAGTTAGTGTGCCTTCTGCATCCTGCAATGACCTTTGCCACAGTAAGATATAACAATGAACGTTGATAAGTACCTCAATTATGAAACCTCTCCTATCTCAACTGTTGTAAGTGCATTGTAGACCATGCCACCACTCATCACATGCTCCCAAATCTCAGCATGTGCAACTGACATGCATTTCGAATTCTTAACAACCATGTCCAGTTTCAGATATGTATCCAATCCAATCCAATCCAAAATTCTTTTTTTCGGCCATCAAGGCCATAAAAGATACAAAGACATTTAAAAATCATTCCATCATTTCACAGTTAGAGAGATTTTTACAAGGAAATATACACAGCCCATAAAACACAGTGATTTACATTATATAGTTAAAATCCACATTTACAAAATACTAGATAGTAAAAATACCTCCTCCAGTTTTACCCTAGCTAGGCAAAAAATGTTGTCTTAACGTCCACATAGCTAGCAGGTACTTGGAGACTGCAAAAACAATAGAGCTTGGAGTGCTAGTTTTTAGGATTCTGAAGGACTGTAAACGTTTTTTGAAGTCTAAGTTTTTGCATAGTGGTACCAACCAGTACTTCCTAGATCTGCTATATGCGGGGCAAAAGAAAAGCACGAGGATTTCATCCTCCACACTTCCACTGCAACCTGGGCAAGATTTATGATCTGAAGCAGACCATTTGCATGTAAAAGCTTTAAGGGGCAAGGTACCATACCTACATTGAATAAAAAGCTTTCTTGCAGTTGTAGGAAAGACAATGTCCATAAAGTCTTCAAATCTATAGGAACCTTTTGCGGCCAAAAATTGTTGGGTTAGAGTGCCAGCGTTCAAAGCACACACAGCCGTACTTAGGCTTTTATCCTTGAAAATCCTAGTCAAGGTTTTATGTGGGACCTCAGAGCAACTCCGTTCGGGGTCCTCCCACATATCAACCAAGCCCAACCGTAAAAGCTCCCGCTTGACAAAGGTTAGCCACGGTATTTTGTTAGAAGTGTTAAGGCTCAGCACATGCTTTAATTCTTGCCTATAGTGTAACAGTTCCGTAGTTGACCATAGCCTGTGCCAGAACCTAAGTGGCTTCAGAGCTAACTCATCTTCTATGGATGGTAGTGACAGATCAAATCTCAGGGGAAAAAATGGGCTGCCTTGTGGTACCGACAGCAAGCGTCTGGTGAAATTTGTTTCCACTTTGGTGAGTTCACTGGCACCGCAGTGCCTCACAGCTCTCCGCCATTGAGGGCTGCTGCTCTGGCCTGGGTTTTATACATTACCAGTGCCGGACTTACTGGCTCGAAAGTTGAGGAATTTGAGACCTGCAGAATGCCACCCACCAATTGCGATAGTTTTAAGTGGGATTTTGCTCGCTGTGGTCGCCAGGAGAGGTTTTCGTGCAGAGTCACCCCAAGATATAGAAAGGTCATAACCCTTTCCAACCTTTCCCATCCAAGAGTCGGATTTGGTCGGGTAGATGCTGAGGGATTAAATATCATGAACTTCGTTTTATCGGCATTTATCTCAAGGCCATGGTTTTTGCAGAAGTCTCCAAACACATCCAATATCATTTGTATCCCCATTGGGGAGTTGGAAAGCAGGAGGGTGTCATCGGCAAACATAATTGCTGACACCCTCCTAAATGCCAACATTGGGGCATCATGGTTAGGGACACTGTCAAAATGTGAAATGACACCGTTTACATAGAGGCAGAACAGGGACGGGGCCAGGACACAACCCTGTCTCACCCCTCTGCAGACTGGGAACCTGGATGACAGTGCCCCGTCCCTTCCGCATCTAACCTGCGCAAAGTTCCCCTCGTGGAGCCTCATCAGTACGTGCAGAATTTGGGGTGGAGCGCCCAAATTCTCGAGAACTCCCCACAATTTCTTCCTCGGCACCAGATCGAATTCGGACCTGAGGTCCACAAACACCATGTAGAGGCTGCCTCCCTCAATCTTTAGGAGGATAAGTCGAAAGATCTGGTCCATGGTGGATGTGTTCCTTCTAAAACCCACCTGAAAAGGGCTCAGGATTAAGCATGGGCTGAAAATTTGTTCCGCTTGCGAAATTTGCAGATTTTCCGCAATTTCGCGATCTGCGAATCTCGCGAAATCGCGGTAAAATCCACGAATCAGCTGGATGAATTTTCAGCCAAGCACTTACAGGGTTACAGCAGCAGGTGCAAAAGTTGAAGCTAATTTTTTGTAACCTTTTACAAAAGGGTTACAAAGAAATTAACTTCAACTTGGGCACCTGCTGCTGTAAGCCTGTAAGTGCTTCCTGGCGCCTCGTTGCCTACTTGCAACTATTCTCTGAACCTGCTCTGATCCTTGAAGCAGGGTCAGAGAATAGTTACAAGTAGGCCTGTCACGAAAATTAAACCTCAACAGGAAGCACTGACAGATATAAAATCAAGCATTTGCAATGCAATAGGTCTCGCATTAGGAACGTTTGAGCTATTGGTCTTGTAAATTACAATTTTTTTTTATTTATGTGTTGGTTTTGATAGCTAAATTAATAGCTTTTTCATTTACAATGCCAATAGTTATAACTTTCGCAAATGTGACACCTATAGCATTTGTATTGCAACATGTTTTGTATTTACATGACTTAGATGTATTGATATATCGCAGAGGCTGTCTTTCCGCATTTTGACTTTGCTGTTCCTTGGATGCTACAAACTATTTGTTAAGCCCCGGGCTTTGGATTACCATCTTTGCTGCTAGAGGCTTGGGGATGGGACTGCGAGGACCAGCAGCCCCGTAACACCCTGCAGCTGTTGACTCTTCCCGCCCCCCTCCTGACTGCTGAGTGGTGAACTTAACCTCTCGCGGCCCCCGCTTTGCGGGAGCCGCTCGCAGAGGCTGTCTTTCCGCATTTTGACTTTGCTGTTCCTTGGATGCTACAAACTATTTGTTAAGCCCCGGGCTTTGGATTACCATCGTTGCTGCTAGAGGCTTGGGGACGGGACTGCGAGGACCAGCAGCCCCGCAACACCCTGCAGCTGTTGACTCTACCCGCCCCCTTTACGCCCCTTCCTGTTTGTACTTAATGCGCTTAGGCTCCCGCTGCACGAGGTTGACCGAGGCAGGGCTGGGCGACCCCCTTAGTTCTGGGTTCCTGAGTAATTCTTACTTGTTTTCAGGTACCATTCTCTTGTTAACACTTTGCATAGCTTGTCTGTATTCCCTTCTGTGTTCTTTAAGTAGCAACCCCCATGGCGTTGCATTCTGGGAAGGGAAGAAAGGTTACACTTTTCACCACTGGGGGGATGGTCACTGGGACGATCGACCAATTTATTACAAGGGCTACTGCAGTATTGGAAAAGGAAATAGCCCTAACAGAGAAACGCCTGTCATTAGATCTCCTAACGGCAAAGCGTTCGTCTCTGGGTACCATTGGGTCTGCGGTTACTCCTGAACAAGTAAGACCTAATGATCCCCCAGTTGCCCTAAGCCCTAGCCCACGCTCACTGTTGTTAGGGTCTGAAAGTCAGGCGACATGTACTTCTTTAAACTTAACCATAAGTAGTACTGTATCTAGTGGTTCTCGAAGAAGGGCTGCCAATCTGCCATCCCCACCTCGCCTCCCAAATATAAATCACAACCCTGACATACTAGTAAGTAAAGATTCTAATGTCAATCTTTTACCAGGTTAAAGGAAAAGAGGGGGTGGGCGTCAAAAGGGTGGCTGGCAAAAATACCAAAAAAGAATAGCTTACACCCCAAGCCATAACATCTATCACAGCCGACTTGCTTAAGCTCAAACACCTCCCAAGTAAATCAATCCCCTTCCCAAGGTACTGAGAATGAGGGGCTTTTAGGAAAAATGGAAAAATTAGTCAAATCAATAATGTTACCCCTCTTGGAAAGAACAAAACAGATAATATAAAATTGGAACAGCTTGAAAAGCTAGTTTTGGCGAATTCCAGTTCTTTGAGTAAAGTAGTAAATGGTATGGAGGGCTCCAACCGTAAAACCCCGTAGGCCAAGCTTCAGGGCTCGGGGTGGCGGTAGGGACTCCCAACCAGTCCAATCTGATAGGGCTGAAACTAGGAACTCTCAGCCTTGTGCTGAGATGTGCCCAGCAGAGAGTGAGACACTGGGTACTTCTATGGAGGGCGAAACAGGGGCAGGCAAGGTAGTAAGAAATCAGCCCGCGACTAGTGTGCGGGCTCCAGAGAGGATGTCCAATAGGATAACACCCCTGGGAAATGAGGGCATTAAACAGCGATTGCCTTGTATAAATCTACCACCAGAGGCAGTACTGTATACGGTCATATTGGCGGGAGTTCCCGGGATCAGCGCAGATAAACAGGACTCATTCAGGGAGCTGAAAAACAAGGTTACCCATTGGCTCAACTGCAACAAAACACTCCCAGCATATTTTACCGCAGAGATTTTAAACGTTAGAAGGGTGGGCTGCAGGGTAAAGGATATAGAGGGCGATTGTGTTATTGTGTATTTTAGAGACCCATGGGTGGTTAAGTATGTATCTTATGAAGCTAGGCCCGGTAGATCGGGAGGTATCCAACCCCTAGGCCTCGACTATTTTTTTGGCGCGTCTTCCCCGGGGGCCAAATTAACCACACATACAACAACCAGCCCAAAGGACCCCTCAGTGTAAATGCATCTGACAGAGTTCAGCCACTGTTCCAGCTGGCAAATCGCTTCAAGCCATTTATAGGCCTAGATGGGGTGAATTGACACGAGAAAATCCCTATTGGCACTATTGGGACCCAGCGATTGGGTAGGAGACATGAAGATGGCCAACATAATAGGGAGGTGACCCACCCAGATGGAGGATTGATAATGGATGGGGATTGTGTTGCCAGTGATATAGGTTCCAGCCTTCCTTTCAGGGCAGCCCCAGGGCACTCTGGGGAGACTGCTTTGGAGTCGATTAGGGGAAGTGGGACGGATGGCCAAGGTATGAAGAGGTTGACTTCAGGATCCCCAGATAGTGGGCCCCCCCATGGGAAGCAGGGTATCAGGACTAAATCAGATGAACCCTGTACAAAATCAGATGACCAATTTGGATAATCTTCACCTGCTTAAAATTGCTTCCTGGAATATCGCAGGGTTGAAGAGTAAAACCTCTATCGTAGAGTGGTTAGATTTTATGGAAGATCATGATATCCAGATATTTCAGGTGGCCTAACCACTTGGTTGAGGGTATCTCTTAGTTATAGGCCCATTGAAGTCACGATGGACAATCCTGATATCCTTGTTGTAAAATTGATTCGGCCTGGCAAACTGGTGATTACTATTGTTAATATGTACGCTAGAGGCCAGCCGGGAGGCCAGAGTTCGGGAATCTTAAACGAGCTGGACCTCCTCTTTAACTCTGTTGGGCTGGAAGGTTTGGTGATTGTGGCAGGGGACCTCAACTGCACCTTCGAACCACTAAACCTTGAGGGGGAAGATATCTTAGCAGAGGAGGACGTACAATGGAATATCCCTCACCTTAATTTAAATCCTATAAAGAGATGGACAGAAGCTGCCCTACAGTGGTTAGGCTTATGCCTCGAATGGGGCCTGAGAGCGGTAAACAGACGCTCCATTTCTGATAAAACTGGCAGGGTAACGTTTGACAATGGTACCAATTCAAGTCGAATAGATTACATCTTATTAAAGGTCGAGCATTGGTCCCTTCTCGAGCACATGATGATATATACTATATTAATATATTGGAAGGTTGTTATTTTGGGTGGCGGTATTATTTATGCTGCTTTTGTAGACCTAAAGTCTGATTTCGATCTAGTACCAAGAGCTAAGTTATGGGACGCGTTTGGTAACATGGGGATGCCACAAGAACTCCTCGACATGGTAATTAGACTTTATGAAGCAATCTTTGCACAGGTCCGATGGGGCAAACAAGGGCAAGTTACAGCGAGATTTCCAGTTTCCCGTGGTGTTCGGCAAGGGTGTGTACTTGCACCGACCCTGTTTTTACTGTTCATTAATAGGGTTGTGCAGTACTTTACAGATTTTCCAACAGATGCCCCTACTCTAGGTGGCACTAGGTTTCCACTACTTATTTTTGCGGACGACACTCTAATTTTATCAAAAACTCAGAAGGGTCCGCATTAAACAGGTTTGAGGAATTCTGCCAATCCTATGACCTACAGGTTAATGTAACTAAAGCTAAATTTATGGTTTTAACCAAGAACAAGCCGCAGCTGTGCCACGTTAGTATGAATGGGTGCGCTCTAGAGCAGGTTAACATCATGACATACCTCGGAGTCGTGTTGGAAAATAGGCTCAGGTGGAAACCCCAGCTTGATGTACTTGCCCTCAAATTTTCCCAGTTAACAGGGTGTCTGATTAAGAAACAGAGAACTTCACTGACTAGAAGGATAGGTCCTCCTCTAAAAATTTATAATGCCAAAATAAGTTCAGCGATTTTGTACGGCGCGGACTTATGGGCCTTTGCAGACCTTTCACCGTTAGTTAGAGTCCAAAATAAATTTCTTAGAAATCTTGTAGGTCTCCCCCAATCTAGTCCCTTAAAGCCCCTGTTAATTGATTTTGGTTGCCATTCTATTGACGATGTGGCACGGTTTAAAACAGTGGCTCTGTGGAGGAGAATCTGGACAACCCCAGAATTGGCACTTTTTGCCAACGAAATCTTGGACGTCAGGTCTGTGTTGGGCTCGGGTAATATCCCATGGTTTAGAAAAGTAAGATCTCTCCTAGAAAACATGGCCCTGAGTAATCTGTGGACAGACCCGAACAAAAATGCTTTTCCTTCCAAAAAGGATTTTAAAGCATTATACTGGTCTACTGTAAGACAACTTTGTACTGACCAAATAGATTCCACCTCTTTGTCCGGCAGGTTCATGGAGCAAAAACTCGATCCTGTACATGAAGATAACTGGGATATTATTGTTAAGACCAGTAACAGGAAGTTATACCACCAGTTTAGGGTTGGGTCCCTTCTACTAAGATCATTTTCTTCTAAATGGCAAGGACAAGCAAATGAATCCTGCCCTTGGTGCAGGCATCAAAAAGAGTCACTTGGCCACTTTTTCTTTGTTTGCCCTGCTTACTCAGCCCCCCGCAGTAAATGGTTAAAACCCATCTGTAAAAACATGGGTACGTGGGTGGGGATGGAGGCATTGCGGATTATGAAGGCCGACACAACTGAACCAGTGGTTATAGCAGTAGCAAAGTTCCTGGGTTGGTCATGGATAATTAGAGCCAAGCACCCAATATAAAGCTAATTAGCTGTTTTAATAATGACTCAATCCTGGCCTTTGAATGCCTTTGTATGTCTTAGATTTTAATTGTGGTATATATTTTGTAATTATATTTTGTTTTCTCACTAACTTGCGGAGTTATTACAGTTGTAAATTGTGTTTTAGGTTCAAATATTTAGCTTTACAATGAAATGTTATGGGAGATTGTTTTTATTATCAATAGTTTTAAATGTTGAAGGATGATGAGAGATCCCATTTTTATGTTTGGCTTTTATGATGAAATATTTCGAATAAAGACGTATGAAACTGAAACTGATATTACAAATTACAATGGATTATATTTTTTTTAAATAATTAATACTTGAATAAAAGTGATTTTAATTTATAATGGCAATACCTTAAACTTTTGTAAATACCTTTTGTGAAGATTATGTATTTTATTGTGATGAAAATCCAAGAACAGAAGTGAAATATTAACATCTTTTTGTGACATTTGTAATAAAGCTTGAAACATTGCGAGAACATATTAGAACCAGTTGTAGTTGAATGGTTGCGCAGATTGATGCTGGGGTGGCGCTGAGTGGTGCTGTGGTGGTGCTGAGTGGTGCTTTGGTGGTGCTGAGTGATAATGTGGTGGTGCTGAGTGATGCTGTGGTGGTGCTGAGTGATGCTGTGGTGGCACTGAGTGGTGCTGTGGTGGTGCTGAGTGGTGCTGTGGTGGTGCTGAGTGATGCTGTGGTATGCTGAGTGATACTGTGGTGGTGCTGAGTGAAAATGTGGTGGTGCTGAGGGATAATGTGGTGGTGCTGAGTGATGCTGGAGTAGCGCTGAGTGATGATGTGGTGATGCAGAGGGCAGAAAGGCACAAAAAGCAGTCTAACAACGGGCAGAAGGGCAGAAAAACAAGGGAAGAACGAGTCTAACAGAGGGCAAAAGGGCCCAAAAAACCAGTCTAACAGAGGACAGAAGGGCAGAAAAACAAGGGAAAAACGAGTCTAACGGAGGGCGGAAAGGCACAAAAAACGAGTCTAACAGGGGGCAGAAAGGCACAAAAGCGAGTCTAATAGAGGGCAGAAGGGCAGAAAAACGAGTCTAACAGAGGGCAGAAGGGCAGAAAAACAAGGGAATAACAGAGGGCAGAAGGGCACAAAAACGAGTCTAACAGAAGGCAGAAGGGCAGAAAAACAAGGGAAAAAATTAGTCTAACAGAGGGCAGAAGGGCACAAAAACGAGTCTGACAGGGGGCAGAAGGGCAGAAAAACAAGGTAAAAATGAGTTTAACAGAGGGCAGAAGGGCACAAAAAACGAGTCTAACAGGGGGCAGAATGACTCTCGCCCTGCGTGTTGGTCCACGAAGATGCCACCGTTTTGTGCAATACCTCTACTCAACTGGAGTACTTTCTACTGTCTAATCAGTAAGGGCTCCCTCGTCGGCTAAATGTATTGGGGCAGATTTACAATAACTGGTGCATCCCCAGGGATGCGCCAGTTATTGTGAGCTGCAGCTCCGCCTCCCATGGTGCGCCGCAGCTCCAGCAATGCCCTGGGGGGCCCTATCTCCCCAATGCTTCGTCAAGCCTTGCGCCTGCTTCAAGCAGGCGCAGGGTTTTGACGCAGCATTGGCCTGAAAGTGACTGAGTGAAATCTTGTAGATTTCCCTCAGCCACGTTTAGGAGGATTTCCTGCGCAGGAACGCCCTCCCCTGCGCCGGAACGCCTCCTGATGGCGCAGGGCTTTACAACGTGACGCATCTCTCAGATGCGTCACGTTGTTAATACCCAGCACCATGGCGCATATTTTCTGCTGCCGCTGCGTCACAAAAGTGAGGCAACTGTGGCGCAAAAGAGCCGCAAGTGGCTTGTAAATCTGCCCCATAGTGCTTTTACTACACTGTAGCTGCGTAAATGGCCAGAAGATGTGTCTCCAGTGACCATGTGTGCCTGTGCCTGTGTTACAGGCACACATGGTCACTGGAGACACATCTTCTGGCCCTTTACGCAGCTGCAGTGTAGTAAAAGCATTATACATTTACCCAATGAGGGAGCACTTACTGGATTAGCCAGTAGAAAGTACTCCAGGGCAAATCGCAAAAAAATCCGCTATTTCGTGGGAAAATTTGCGAATTCACAGATTTTGTTTACGATTTCGCTGGGAAATCCGCGAATTCGCAAATTTTGCCCATGCTTACTCAGGATCTCATGGTCCTCCATCCAACCCTGTAGATGGTCCAGTATAAGACGAGCAAAAAGTTTCTGGGGGACATCAATGAGACTGATCGGCCTGTAATTGGCTGGGAGCAGAGGAGAGCCCTTTTTAAAAATCAGAACTATCTCTGCTCCCAGCCAAGTGCAGGGGATCACCATGTTCCTTAAAATCGCTTTGAAAATGATAAGCAAATAAGCGGCCCATATATCGGGTAGGTTCCTGAATAGGTCTCCAGGAAGCTTGTCAAGACCTGGAGCCTTCCCCAGTGCAAGTCTCGCTATTGCGTTATAGACGTCCCCCAGTGTAAACTCAAGTGGGTCAAGTTGTTCAACTAGAGTTGAAGAGCCAGCCTCAATAGACAGGATAGATCCATCACAATATAATGCTTTAAAATGGGCTTCCCATACTGAGGCAGCAATGTTTGGTTCTACAGCCTCTCTCGGGTCCCCTGAACCTGTATTTACTAGGGACCAGAACCTTTGTGCATCTTTAGCTTCAAGGGCCGATGTTAAATTATGCCATCTGTCCCAGTCGCATTCATTCTGTGCGAGTGCTATTACTTGGCGTCTCAGTTCATGCATTTTATGCTTGTTAGTGCCAGATTTAACCGCTGCGATCAACTCAGCCTTAGCCTTTCTGCATGCAGAGTTGTACCAGGCTGAGGTTGGTGTCCTCTTTTTCCTTGAGGTGGACACAGGGTTAAAAACATCTCCCAACCCACAGACTAAATCTGCATAAATACGCCTTAGTTTCTCATTATAATCGGCGGATACGGGTTGATTAATCAGAATGTCCACCTCAACAAATCTTGGAAGGGCCAGATCATACATTTTCCCAACATTCTCTGAGGAGTCCACTATTTTCCCACACTTTACCCTGAGCCAATTATTTGATAGTATTAGCTTCCCTGTGGCCGGATCATTTGTTTCAGGGATGGGCCTTTCCGTGTGCCCCGGGAAGACCATTTCCAGATGAAGGGCATTATGATCACTGTCAGCCCTCGCCGTTACACTAAAGTCCAGGACCTTGGACCACATACTTGTCTCCACTAAGATGTAGTCTATGCGTGATTCATGACCCTTCTTGTTAAAAGTACACATTGAAGGGCTATCTGATGGTACGCCCATTGCAGGCCCTCAAGGCATTGTTTAGGGTGGGAGACATAATCTGGATCGCCAGGGGAGAACAAGATTTAGGATTGGGCGATTGACACGGTGGAATCCCCCAATAATCGTCCTCACCCATGAAAGCGCCCTCCTTTGGACCCAAAATTGGCTCGAACTGACAGTTAACATCACCTGCTACAAGAAGCTTATAATCTATTGGCAGTGACCCTAAAAAATATGATAATTCATCTATGGTAGGGGATTCCATGGTCAAACTAGCTGGGGGTGAATAAACATTCACCACTGCTAGTTTTTAAGCATTTTGCCATTTAAGGAGAACGCACTCTACATCAATCGAGTGTGTAGGCATATACTCTGCAGTACAGCCCAAGTCGGTGGCCACCCAGATTGCAAGGCCGCCTGACGGGCGTCCTTTTCCTCCCCACCTAGCAGGAACATAAAATGTTGCAAAGCCCTCCCTGGGGTAATCCCCCTTGGCCCATGTCTCCTGAAAAAGACAGATGTCATTATTATCCAGTAAGGAACCCCATTCTATGGAATTAAACTTGTTTGCTAGGCCTGCAAAATTCCAAGATAGTATGGTTCGCCTCGTTGGCTCTGGAACGTCCGTGCACCCCCACTGGGCTCCTCCCTCGCAATGTGACTGGGTGGAGAGCTCCCCATCCAGAGAATCTGGTTCAGCCAGGTCCTCAGAATCCAGTACCTGAACTGATTCCCTGGTGGTGGGTGTAGCAGAATCTGACTGCAAAGTTTGAAAGTCACTCAGTCAGTCAGTCAGTCAGTCAAAGTACTTTTATTCGATTTTGATAAAAATCGTAAAAAGACATTGCATACAAAAATTCATGAATACATTTACAGATACATCAAGTACAATCATGTTAAAAAGAGATTAAAATGCATGACCAAGGCTTTACAATACACCCTTATAAAAAGCAGTTTACATATTTAAAAATCAAAAAAATATCCGCAACGGCAGGGGCAGTGCAAATAAGCAATTTGATCTACGGCAAATGGAAGTCATTATATGCTGTCGATAGGTACATGTTTAGCTTTAATGCGCGCTGCTGCGGCCAAGAAACTTCCCATACAAAAGATTATAAAAATAGTACTCATCGACTGTAAATATAGGAGTGCCGGTTTAACTTGTCTGAAGCCCGCCTCCCTTAAAATTGGGAGCAAGTATTTCTTTCGGGGCACTGAGAACAGTGTGCAAAACAGAGCAAAGTGCGTGGTATCCTGTATTGAATGATTGTCGCAAGAGCACAGGGGGGCTGACTCTGGCTTGGCCCAAGATGGATAATTTCCCAGTAGGTAAGGGATCAGGTTTAATCTAAATTTAGTCAGGAGGAACCTATGGAATGGTCTTGTGACTATTGTGCGATAAGGTTCCATAGCAGGGGAGCATTTTGTTAGATAATGAGTCCTGACCGAGGGCTTCTGCAGTTCTATTTCCTCTCGGTTAGATCTTGCCAGGGACAAAAATTGCCTTTTGATCGAAACTACGTCCTTGTTTGTTATGCTTTATGGTAATTCAAAAAGTTCCAATCTTCCTAACTGATGAAATGACCTCCTCAGATAGTCCAGCCAAGGAATCTTTTTGTGGTGTTCCAGTGACATGACATCCTCCATAATAGAGTGGTTCAAGGTTACCTCTTTGTTAAGCCACGTCTTTAGCCAGTAAATCAATGGGGCCAGGTTTATCCTGTCAGTTATGTAATCCAAACCCACCTCCGAATGAATTGAATAAATTGGGGTAGATGGGGGGACTGATAGTAATGAGCGTAAAAACCTGTTCTCTGCTCTCTGAATAGGATCAAGCTGTGCATAACCCCAGATTGGCGCACCATACATGGCTATTGACAAGCATTTCGAGGTGTAAACCTTCAGTAGGGCCTCCATTGGCCTAGCGCCCAGTCTTTTGGAAAAGGCCATGAGGGCAGCCGATGACCTGGACACCAATAGGCTTTTTGCTCTAACCTGTGGGCCCCACGTCCCCCTCTTGTCAAAGAGCACCCCTAAATAGGGAAAAACTGCTATTCTGGAGACCTCCAGACCCTTGCATCTAAAGGTTTTAATCATACTTTTACTCCTGTGTGCTCCTACTACCATTGTGTGCGTTAATCTTCATGTCCATATCGTCCATGAAGGTACCGAATGCATCAAGCAGGCTCTGCAGAGCGTTACCAGTACGGGCAATAAGGACTGCGTCGTCCGTGTATAGGAGTGCTGGAATCTTAGATACTCCTACACGCGTAACGTCACCCCTAGTCTTCTCTAGGCACTTCCCCAGTCCATTGATGTATATGGTAAACAGGAGGGGGGCTAGTATGCATCCCTGCCTTACCCCCCACCTAGAGTTGAATTTGGCACTGCATCTTTCCTCCCTGGTGACCCTGACCTTAGCGGACAGATCCTGATGTCATGAGGCCATGAATCTAACCAGGGCCTCGTCTATCCCAATCTTCAGAAACATGGCCCAGAGCTTTGTTCTGTTCACCAAATCGAAAGCCGAGGAGAGGTCCATAAATGCTAGAAATAAGGACCCCTCCTTGGCGACCGTGTACTTGGCGATCAGATGATGTAGATTGGAGCACTGTTCCACTGTGCCCCTCTTTTCCCTGAAGCCATATTGTATTTTGGCTAGCCCACCATGTTTCTCTATACTCTCCCTCAGCTTGGTTAACAGGACTCTGCCTAAGATTTTGATGGCGGAGTCCAGCAAGGATATGGTCCTATAACAGGCTGGGTCATCCCGGTTACCTTTCTTAAATATTGGGACGATGATGGATGTTGCCCAGGAAGATGGATTAAAGCTACTGGTGGCCGCGTTAAATACGTTGGTCAGAACGCCTGCCCAGGTGCCAGGGGAAGATTTATACAAATCGCCCGGCAATCCGTCAGTGCCTGGTGCTTTGTTCTTTGAGGTTTCGTAGATGGTTTTTTCCACTTCACCTATGTTGAAGCTCAGGGCGTAGGACTCCGGGGCGGTTGATGGATTGGGGGTACTGTCCATGCTCTCGCCACCATATACCGCGCTAAAGTGACTAATCCATTTTCCATCCGGAATCACACAATCCATGACTGAATTGGGTGTGTCCGTGAAAAAGGGCTGGTTTATTACATTCAAGAATTCTTTACTGTCCCTTAGAATGTCTACGTTCAAAAGGTTATCCCAGGCCATTGACTTGATTGTTTCTTTCCTTGATTTGATGGCCAACTTGTACTGTTTCCTAAGGTGTGCTATATTCCTCGTGTCCCTTATAGGTTGCTTTAAGGCAAGCATCAACAGTCTATGGGCCTTGGAGCGGTTTGCATCGAACCTGCGCTGGGATTTGTTGGTTCCCCATCTTGTGCTGACCGTAAGATCTGTCACAATTTGGTTGCAAATTGATTCAAAGGCCCCCTTAATTTCAATGGCCAGAGATGAGGTATTTTGGCAGACCGCTAGATAACAGTTGATTTTTGGTAGGAGCTCAGCTTGAAAAGTATTTGGCACTACATTGGCCCACTTGAGCCTTCTCCCCTGGTCGGTTGGGCGTACTGAGATATGTGCCTCTTGTGGATGGGGCATAGGGCCCATATGCTGCCCCCAGGCTACCTCCGCTACTACCGGGTTGTGGTCACTATGTACACACACCAGCGTGTTATATGACATTACCCTATTCAGGATCCCTGGGGTCATAAATATGTAGTTGATGGTGGACCCAGGGATAGTGCCTTTGTAGGTATGAGATATAATGGTGCCTTCGGGTGAGTTAGGTTCATACAGGTTATGATAAGCCACTAAGTCTTCTAACTCTGCCCCCTCGGTAGGATGCTCAAAATGTGGCCCTACTGGCCCAGCGGGGTCTGCCCTGATCGTTGAACCGCATGGGCCATTGCATGGGTGAATATTAAAATCTCCTAAAAGAATAATTTCGTAAGTAAGACATGTGTTTTGGCTGACAGAAACAAAAAAAGGGTCTAGGCTGGCAATACTATTGTTGCTAGTATCCTTATTCATTGAATTGTAACAATTGATATAAAAGGTGCTCATGGACGGGGGAACTACCCTTTCAACTATTAGCAGGTTTGGGCAGGGATTGTTGACCAGTTTCAACGAGCCTTTGAGTTTCAGGGGAAAAAGGGTTATGAGCCCACCCCTGGCTCTACCTGAACTACTTGGGGATGCGGCCTTAACGAAACTAGTAAAGCCGTCCAGGCAAAAACTATCTGCTGTGTCCCAAGTCTCCTGCATGGCGATAACTTCGTATCCGCGGACCACTCCCACCCAATCCTCATTAGTTACCTTGCTTTTGATACCTGCCACATTCCAGCTACCGAGTTTGCAAACCATGTCCTTCCCCCGCTCACCAGGTCCTGTTTGGGGGGTCGCCCATGAGCTAATGGTCAATCGATCTCCTCCAAACCCTCCATCCCCTCCAGGCCCTCCGTGCCTGATAATGGAGCAAAATGGTTACTGGTGGGTATCCCGCTATCTGATGGTGCATCACAAGCCCCTTGAGCTGGTAGTGGCAGTGATATGGGTTCTGAACTTTGAACAAGGCATTGAGAGGAACCCATGGTAGCTGCCGCGACGGAACCTGCCCTTGGGCGTGAGATCATGGTTGAGCTCGTGGTGCTGTGACGGTATCCAACGTAGGTTCTCCTCAAGGGAGGATAAAAGAACCCCATTGGTACGGGTCTCACATGATCTTTGGGAGTTATAACAGAACCGTCCCAGAAAAGTTTATCTGCCAAATTGGGCCTGTTGAAATTTATGACCACACAGTCCCCCTTGGCAATTTTAGGTCTTTTCCCAACCCACCCAACTCTCCTTGCAAAAATAATCAAGTCTGCGGGATTCTCCCCACTGGAGGAATCAGCACACCAAGTTCTTGCTTTATGTAGAAGGTTCCTAGTGGATTCAAATTCACCCTCTTCAAGCGGTGGTACTCCTATAAACACTGCCACCAAAGGGGCAGCAGCCGGAGGTAAGTTCAAGTTATACTTGCTTGGTTTTGATTTCCTGTGCGGGGACGTGGGTGGTGGCAATCATGGGAGGGCAATAGATGTTTGACCCGCCTGGCTTGCGGGTATAATAGCATGGGAAAGCTGCCCCCTGGGAACTGTTCCCTCTCCCATCTGGGGTGGGACTGTGGCACAGGGATCTGGCCCTCCTGGCACTCCAAGGTCTTGAGGCGGAGTGCCCCTCTTGGGCTGCTCGGAGGGCGTAGGGTAGGAGGTAATGATTTTGTCCAACTGAACACATTTCTTGAGGAGATCGGACAAGAAGGAATTTAGTGTATCAACAATATCTTTAGCAATCCCCACTAGCAATGGCTTGATTCTAACAACAAAGAGCGCCTCCAGTTGGTTCCCAAGGGGCTCAGTTAGTTTGATGGCCGGAGCCGCTGCTTTGTTTTTTTTCCCTCTGGCCCCCTTTTGCGGTTGGGCTGTCTGATGACATGGCTGCGATGGCTCAATAGGGGTACTGGGCTTGGTTGCTGTTGTGGGTATGGGGGCGTGATTGGTGTTGATAATTACCACGGGGTCCAAAGGTATAGGGGGGACCACTATCGTTGTGCCCGCTGGGCTGATGGGGGATAGCTCGAGAGTAGGGGACTCCGCTACCTCAGGCAATGTCAGGCCTAGTTCTTGTTCAGCGGTAGCGATTTCTTTGGTAAGGGCCCCCACTGCTGAGGAAAGATATGACAGGATGAACTTAGAATATCTGGGCATTTTAGCATTTTTCCCCCTCATCCTCACAAGTCGGTGTTTTCTTACGCTTACCCATTGTTCGTGGTTGAGATGTTGTTAGAGGGGTGGCCCCGCCACGCCTCCTTCTGCCTCGGACTGCCAAAGACTGCCCCGCCCTTGTTCCGGGCTTCTCCCGGGCAGCTCCCGCGCGTGACTCTCGGGGCGAGTGGAGGACGCGAGCTATGAAGCGCCTCCGGGCTTGCTGGTGATGCCTCAGGTGTGCGCCGGTCCCGGGGCTGCTGGGTAGTGTAGTTCCTGGATGGGAACTACCGCCGTTTCCCTCACGGCTCTCCCGGTCTATGTGGCCGTTCTCCTCACGGCGTTGGGGTCAGTGTCGCTGCCTGCCCCTGCCCCTGCCACGGGCTGTGCAGGCAAGGTTGTTTGTTTCCCCCAGGGCTCGCCGAGGACGCGAGCTATGAAGCGCCTCCGGGCTTGCTGGTGATGCCTCAGGTGTGCGCCGGTCCCGGGGCTGCTGGGTAGTGTAGTTCCCAGATGGGAACTACCGCCGTTTCCCTCACGGCTCTCCCGGTCTACGTGGCCGTTCTCCTCACGGCGCTGAGGTCAGTGTCGCTGCGTGCCCCTGCCACGGGCTGTGCAGGCAAGGTTGTTTGTCACTCTTTTGCATCTCTTTGGCCCTGCCTTCCACCATTAAATGCCCTAAGTGAGTACTCATCTCTTCGACCTGCTCACTGCAGTGCAGTCAGTCTACCGCATCCAAGCAACTAAACCTGTTCTGCAAGGTTGTATAGCTCAGTACTAGTGTCTGGTTGGGCCTGGCCCTTTATTGTCTGGACCCAAAGCAGTTATGCACTAGGGACCATCCATCTACCCTATCTTGTGGATTAGTGGGTGGATAGAAAAAGGATAGGGGGTAGGGTCGAATTGTTGAGCTAGTACTGCTATGACTCCATTTGCAAATATGCTCAACAGTGCGTGGGTCCCTAAAATTGACCAGGACGCACTCACCTACTATAGTCTTGGGCCCTCGTCCCACCGATGGGGCCCTTCGCACCATCAGTGGTTCACTATGGGTCACTTTATTTTTTAGAGACCAGTACGATTCCTTTTTCATATTACTTAGTTCAGCAATACCAGTTAAAACCACCAGATAAGGACTAGTTTCCGGTGGTAAGTCAATGCTGGGGACCGCCCTAGGTGCTTCTTGGTATAGGGTCTGGCCACTCCCGTTGGAATTTCCCCCGCCCAGTGGGACAGATTTGCCTAACTTTTCCTGGTGGGTGCTACAGGGGTCTAGGATTCGAACCAGGGGCGTGTTGTTGACATTACTGGCGTCAGCGTTTATAGTTGCAGCTGATTTGTGCACCAAGGACCCCTCACACCTAGTGTCTGCTGCTGCATTTCCCTGTTCTAATACCTTGGATTTACTTGTTGCATAGAACCCCTAGTAGCCTGATCCCTGGTAGCCTGCTCCAGTTGAGTGAGCCTATGCTCAATGCGCCCTAATCTATCTTCTAGTGGTCCAAGCAATGTGTTAAATAAATCTCCAAGTTAAGTTATTATATAGTCATTGACCACATTAGTGCCAGTAACAAGCTGGTCTGCACCCCCAAAGCGTTGGCCAGTTCCCTGTTGATTCGATGGCTCAGTCCCCTGATCAACAGGTGCATTTCCGTCACAGCTCGCCTCATTCCTAGGAGATGTGACACTATCAGTCACAATTCTTGTGCGCTTCGATTTCCTTCTACCGGCCATGGATGTTACTGCACGTTTCCTTTTGGACTTGCCCCCCTTCGTTCAGCCTCAATCATAAAAGGATGGTGATTTTTCGGGGGAGTCTATGCTGCTTGAAATATCCACAGTCAGTGAGGTGTCCAGGGGTTGCTGTGGGGTAGGTGATAGATTGTGCTCCTCTACCTGGGGAACAGATGGAGTATGAACAATAGCTGAAACCAGCATCGTGCCCGCTGGTTGCTCCCGGTCCGGTGTGTGAGCATTTGCGAATCGACCCATAGAGGAGCGTTTTGCCATGGCAAGATCTTGCGATACACGTCTCTCCATCAAAATAATGCCCTGGTCAATCACAGAGTTTGCCCTTATGATAAAGTTATCTAGGGTGCCTGTAAGATGGGCCCTGGCAGCCATGATTGTATTTCTCAGTTCCCTGGTTGCCATACTTTAGTATCTTTACACTGCCCGACCACCACTTGTTACTAGCGCAGGCCTTACAATCCTAAATAATATGTTTTATCGGAACTCACCAGGAATGCAGGCTAAAGGGGGATGGCCCGGCCCGGTCTCTCGCGGTCTCAAACGGGCTACAACGGGCCCACCCTTGGCCCGGGCTTTGCCCGGGCTCGTCCCGCGTTGCGCAGGAGGAGATTGTTAATGTAGGCAGGTGGGCGGGCTGATCCCGGGAAGAGGCACCGGCTGTGTTCAAACAGGGAATGCTGGTCCTTGCAGTCCCGGTATCCCGCTGCACAACGTAAGTCTCCTCTCCTTCCCCCCCCGCCCCCGTAGACAACGCCTCTCACAGCCCCTCCAGTCAGCAGAATCCAGGGTCAGCAGTCTCCTCTTCCACAAATGTTTGCATAGCCTGCCAGTGTAATCATGGCTCCCATGTCAATCCTCTCTCGTGGTCCATCGCAAATTGGCACTGTATTCTCCTTGTCAGTAGTTAAAGGCTTATAGACATGCACCACTTCACATCTACTTTTCCTGACCTAGTGATCATCATAACGTGTTAGGGATGCACACTGGATCGGGCAAATCACACAGCATCTGACATCACACTCAATCCTTGCACCACACAATTAGCATTGATGGAGCCAGTTACCGGTGAGGACGAGGTCCTTGAAGTTATCCACCTCTCCAACTGTGTATGCTGGAGGTCCAGCTACAAGACATAACATGTTAAACACATCAGTAAACTTAGAACACATATTTTATTTACAACAGAAGCACAGTCTAGGATACGCTTGGCAACAGTACCATGAGAGTGTGCTCCCCTCCGACACACATTGGGCCTCTCAGGCATGTACAATGGAAAAAGAACACCTCTGTCAGGCCATTCAAAGGCAGTATGCAGGATTTGCTATGCACTCAGAGGTATATAGTCAGACAAGCTAATACAAAGCACAGCGTAGTCATAGTGAACATCAAGGAGCCATAACTTTTACATAGGAAATGATGTTTATGACCAGTAATATGTGTTTTGCATCATTCAGAGGTTAGCTAGTTAGCTAAGGGGTGTACCCCATGACAGGCTTCATTAATGCCTGACTACCAAGGTGAGGTATGCTAGGGAGGATCATCCGTACATCAATATCGGGCTTATTTACAAGGCCCTTGCACGGCCAGTGCACCACTTTTGATTAGTAAGAATTGTCATCCCAGCAGTGCAACTGGCTTATAAATAAGACCCTTTATGTATAACATATGTTCTGTAAGGGCCCATCACAACTGTACCTGACAAATGCTTGTTGTGAAATAAGCACCTCTGGAGCTGATCTGCACTCCATGGCACGTCATTATATGGTTTGTCTGGATGGGCAATGGGCATGTACATCAGCTCAATGCTTTCCTGGGTCTCATTTGTATCAGCTACAGGACACACACACTTGTGTAACCCTCTCAATGTCACAGATAGCACTGGTGCTCAGACCCTGCCGGCAGTATGGCCATGGTGTTTCCCTCTTTTGAATGTGGGCATAACAATTTGGAGTCAAAAATCATGTGAGCCATACTTAATGTTACCACAAATCATCAATGGTTACATGAGACATGTAGGAAAGTCTTACTTACTAACTTCTCCACTGACTTCGATGCCAGCATATTTGAGGAGGTCAGATTCCCTGCCAACCACATCAGCCCAGGGATATTTCAGCTGATGGACGTTGCGGTCCACCCCAAACAGCCTCAGCATCTGGAGGCATACACTCTCCACCGTTGCTTCTGCCTCTTCACAGGGGAGCCCTGGAGCACATATCACCTACTGGCTCCCATGGCAGGAAGGTCATGTGTGACAAGCCACAGGAAGCCACAAAACTCCTGCTCACTCATGGGGCAAGCCCTACTCTTCCCCTGCATGATCCCACCCAAATACAAACATCCAAACAAAACTTTGCACCCCAAAAATTCACTACTAACCCTTAACCCTATTACAACAATACCACAGAATACAAACACCAGACAGCACACAGGACAATACACAACGATAGACGTCTAAACAGCACAAAAAGTAATTGAGGGACACAACAGGGAGAGCAGACACAACTAAGCAGCTCCAACACACCAAAACACTCTCCAGCAGACCAGCACATCCAAAATAAACCACTCCCAAGTTCAGATAGCAAAACAGTGACTTAAGTTGAAAATGAAAGTAACTTCACAGTTCCTTGTTTGCAGCATGCAGGACCCTTCATCAGTAGAGATCAGTTTGGGGTGGCTAAGAGGCTGCCAAACAATCCAGATTTCATTGCCTCTCGGGCGCGGAGGTGCTTTACCTATAGCTATTTAGAAAAGGGGGGTGGTGATGAACAGAGTGTCTGAGTTAAACAGACCACTCTTACCCAGTCCAAAGATCAGGGCTTGATCCATCACCGTTATTTATCTCACTGCCCCATCCCAGCTCAGAACCTGGCTATATGCAAATCAGTCTGTCCCTGGCCCAGTGCATCATGGGAACAGGGCAGACTAAACTACCAAGCCAATTCTTCACCAGAAAGGAGACAAGCTACCGGGGACCGGTTTCTGGCATTTCAGCCTTCTTCGGCCCGGCTTGCTTGAATCCTGATGGAGCAGTGAGAAAGGGACTCATGTCTGAGTATACCCTGCCACACCTATAGTGGCCAAAAACGATTTAGAAAAGGGGGGTGGTGATGAACAGAGTGTCTGAGTTAAACAGACCACTCTTACCCAGTCCAAAGATCAGGGCTTGATCCATCACCGTTATTTATCTCACTGCCCCATCCCAGCTCAGAACCTGGCTATATGCAAATCAGTCTGTCCCTGGCCCAGTGCATCATGGGAACAGGGCAGACTAAACTACCAAGCCAATTCTTCACCAGAAAGGAGACAAGCTACCGGGGACCGGTTTCTGGCATTTCAGCCTTCTTCGGCCCGGCTTGCTTGAATCCTGATGGAGCAGTGAGAAAGGGACTCATGTCTGAGTATACCCTGCCACACCTATAGTGGCCAAAAACGATTTAGAAAAGGGGGGTGGTGATGAACAGAGTGTCTGAGTTAAACAGACCACTCTTACCCAGTCCAAAGATCAGGGCTTGATCCATCACCGTTATTTATCTCCAACGGTGTTGGATCTAGCCCTGATCTCTTGACTGGGTGAGAGTATTCTGTTTAATTCAGAGACTCTGTCCTTCACCACCCCTTGTTGTAAATATTTTTGTCCACCCTAAGCGTGGAAGGGTATACTCAGATGTGAGTCCCTTGCTCATTGCACCATCAGGATTCAAGCAAGCCGGGCCGAAGAGGCTGAAATGCCAGAAACCGGTCCCCGGTAGCTTGTTTCCTTCCCAGTGTAAGAATTGGCTTTTGTAGTTTGGTTTGCCCTGTTCCCATCATGCACTGGGACAGGAACAGACTAATTTGCATACAGTCAGGTTCTGAAACTGGGATGGTGCAGTGAGCTAAAAAACGGTGTTGGATCTAGCCCTGATCTCTTGACTGGGTGAGAGTATTCTGTTTAATTCAGAGACTCTGTCCTTCACCACCCCTTGTTGTAAATATTTTTGTCCACCCTAAGCGTGGAAGGGTATACTCAGATGTGAGTCCCTTGCTCATTGCACCATCAGGATTCAAGCAAGCCGGGCCGAAGAGGCTGAAATGCCAGAAACCGGTCCCCGGTAGCTTGTTTCCTTCCCAGTGTAAGAATTGGCTTTTGTAGTTTGGTTTGCCCTGTTCCCATCATGCACTGGGACAGGAACAGACTAATTTGCATACAGTCAGGTTCTGAAACTGGGATGGTGCAGTGAGCTAAAAAACGGTGTTGGATCTAGCCCTGATCTCTTGACTGGGTGAGAGTATTCTGTTTAATTCAGAGACTCTGTCCTTCACCACCCCTTGTTGTAAATATTTTTGTCCACCCTAAGCGTGGAAGGGTATACTCAGATGTGAGTCCCTTGCTCATTGCACCATCAGGATTCAAGCAAGCCGGGCCGAAGAGGCTGAAATGCCAGAAACCGGTCCCCGGTAGCTTGTTTCCTTCCCAGTGTAAGAATTGGCTTTTGTAGTTTGGTTTGCCCTGTTCCCATCATGCACTGGGACAGGAACAGACTAATTTGCATACAGTCAGGTTCTGAAACTGGGATGGTGCAGTGAGCTAAAAAACGGTGTTGGATCTAGCCCTGATCTCTTGACTGGGTGAGAGTATTCTGTTTAATTCAGAGACTCTGTCCTTCACCACCCCTTGTTGTAAATATTTTTGTCCACCCTAAGCGTGGAAGGGTATACTCAGATGTGAGTCCCTTGCTCATTGCACCATCAGGATTCAAGCAAGCCGGGCCGAAGAGGCTGAAATGCCAGAAACCGGTCCCCGGTAGCTTGTTTCCTTCCCAGTGTAAGAATTGGCTTTTGTAGTTTGGTTTGCCCTGTTCCCATCATGCACTGGGACAGGAACAGACTAATTTGCATACAGTCAGGTTCTGAAACTGGGATGGTGCAGTGAGCTAAAAAACGGTGTTGGATCTAGCCCTGATCTCTTGACTGGGTGAGAGTATTCTGTTTAATTCAGAGACTCTGTCCTTCACCACCCCTTGTTGTAAATATTTTTGTCCACCCTAAGCGTGGAAGGGTATACTCAGATGTGAGTCCCTTGCTCATTGCACCATCAGGATTCAAGCAAGCCGGGCCGAAGAGGCTGAAATGCCAGAAACCGGTCCCCGGTAGCTTGTTTCCTTCCCAGTGTAAGAATTGGCTTTTGTAGTTTGGTTTGCCCTGTTCCCATCATGCACTGGGACAGGAACAGACTAATTTGCATACAGTCAGGTTCTGAAACTGGGATGGTGCAGTGAGCTAAAAAACGGTGTTGGATCTAGCCCTGATCTCTTGACTGGGTGAGAGTATTCTGTTTAATTCAGAGACTCTGTCCTTCACCACCCCTTGTTGTAAATATTTTTGTCCACCCTAAGCGTGGAAGGGTATACTCAGATGTGAGTCCCTTGCTCATTGCACCATCAGGATTCAAGCAAGCCGGGCCGAAGAGGCTGAAATGCCAGAAACCGGTCCCCGGTAGCTTGTTTCCTTCCCAGTGTAAGAATTGGCTTTTGTAGTTTGGTTTGCCCTGTTCCCATCATGCACTGGGACAGGAACAGACTAATTTGCATACAGTCAGGTTCTGAAACTGGGATGGTGCAGTGAGCTAAAAAACGGTGTTGGATCTAGCCCTGATCTCTTGACTGGGTGAGAGTATTCTGTTTAATTCAGAGACTCTGTCCTTCACCACCCCTTGTTGTAAATATTTTTGTCCACCCTAAGCGTGGAAGGGTATACTCAGATGTGAGTCCCTTGCTCATTGCACCATCAGGATTCAAGCAAGCCGGGCCGAAGAGGCTGAAATGCCAGAAACCGGTCCCCGGTAGCTTGTTTCCTTCCCAGTGTAAGAATTGGCTTTTGTAGTTTGGTTTGCCCTGTTCCCATCATGCACTGGGACAGGAACAGACTAATTTGCATACAGTCAGGTTCTGAAACTGGGATGGTGCAGTGAGCTAAAAAACGGTGTTGGATCTAGCCCTGATCTCTTGACTGGATGAGAGTATTCTGTTTAATTCAGAGACTCTGTCCTTCACCACCCCTTGTTGTAAATATTTTTGTCCACCCTAAGCGTGGAAGGGTATACTCAGATGTGAGTCCCTTGCTCATTGCACCATCAGGATTCAAGCAAGCCGGGCCGAAGAGGCTGAAATGCCAGAAACCGGTCCCCGGTAGCTTGTTTCCTTCCCAGTGTAAGAATTGGCTTTTGTAGTTTGGTTTGCCCTGTTCCCATCATGCACTGGGACAGGAGCAGACTAATTTGCATACAGTCAGGTTCTGAAACTGGGATGGTGCAGTGAGCTAAAAAACGGTGTTGGATCTAGCCCTGATCTCTTGACTGGGTGAGAGTATTCTGTTTAATTCAGAGACTCTGTCCTTCACCACCCCTTGTTGTAAATATTTTTGTCCACCCTAAGCGTGGAAGGGTATACTCAGATGTGAGTCCCTTGCTCATTGCACCATCAGGATTCAAGCAAGCCGGGCCGAAGAGGCTGAAATGCCAGAAACCGGTCCCCGGTAGCTTGTTTCCTTCCCAGTGTAAGAATTGGCTTTTGTAGTTTGGTTTGCCCTGTTCCCATCATGCACTGGGACAGGAACAGACTAATTTGCATACAGTCAGGTTCTGAAACTGGGATGGTGCAGTGAGCTAAAAAACGGTGTTGGATCTAGCCCTGATCTCTTGACTGGGTGAGAGTATTCTGTTTAATTCAGAGACTCTGTCCTTCACCACCCCTTGTTGTAAATATTTTTGTCCACCCTAAGCGTGGAAGGGTATACTCAGATGTGAGTCCCTTGCTCATTGCACCATCAGGATTCAAGCAAGCCGGGCCGAAGAGGCTGAAATGCCAGAAACCGGTCCCCGGTAGCTTGTTTCCTTCCCAGTGTAAGAATTGGCTTTTGTAGTTTGGTTTGCCCTGTTCCCATCATGCACTGGGACAGGAACAGACTAATTTGCATACAGTCAGGTTCTGAAACTGGGATGGTGCAGTGAGCTAAAAAACGGTGTTGGATCTAGCCCTGATCTCTTGACTGGGTGAGAGTATTCTGTTTAATTCAGAGACTCTGTCCTTCACCACCCCTTGTTGTAAATATTTTTGTCCACCCTAAGCGTGGAAGGGTATACTCAGATGTGAGTCCCTTGCTCATTGCACCATCAGGATTCAAGCAAGCCGGGCCGAAGAGGCTGAAATGCCAGAAACCGGTCCCCGGTAGCTTGTTTCCTTCCCAGTGTAAGAATTGGCTTTTGTAGTTTGGTTTGCCCTGTTCCCATCATGCACTGGGACAGGAACAGACTAATTTGCATACAGTCAGGTTCTGAAACTGGGATGGTGCAGTGAGCTAAAAAACGGTGTTGGATCTAGCCCTGATCTCTTGACTGGGTGAGAGTATTCTGTTTAATTCAGAGACTCTGTCCTTCACCACTGTAGGAAGGTGGATATCTGACTATGGTTACCCCCAAACTTTTTGCCTGGTGTTTAGCTGGTTTTTGACTTAGTTGGCCTGGGATCCTGCTATTCAGGGCCCCAGGCTGATTGCTCTCTCCTTAAAATGGACTCCATGTACCTTAGGTGCATAACACAATTGGAATTGGTTCACCTTATAGGCCCCTGTAACAGTGTACCATAGGTACCCAGGGCATAGGTGTAGCCAAGGCCTACCAGGGGCTGCAGCATGTATGGTGCCACCCCTGGCCTGGCCTCCATATTTGACACAACTGGCTGATCACTCAGCTGGGGTAAGTCGGTGTAACCACCCCTTACTTAGGTACAGTATGTCTGTGCCTAACCCTAAACTGGACACATATGTTCCTATCAGCCACTCCTATGGAAGGCCTCATCAATCCTGGAGGCAGAGTGCTTGGAAATATGTGAGATGGTGCTCTAGCATGAGCTGAGCCTGTCTGCAGCTGTCGGGAACCACTCCCTAAGCTGTTCCGGGATATTGCCATACCATATACTCTTAAGTGCATTATAATCCTCGCGGTTAAATGCTATCTTTGGTTTGGCTTTATCAAAACATGTCGAGTAAGGTGTCATACGAATTGGAATACTATCCCCTCGCCAATTCTGGCGACGGGGATAGCATTCCACCCTTCTAGAGGGACACGACATGTGTGTAGCCTTAACCCCGGTTAAAGTTAAACAGAGCCTCAGCTTCACAAAATGGACGCTGCCACCACAGACACAAGTCTGGCCTCCTGCTGCTGACCGAAACTCGGCAGATGGTGGCCTGGACAAAGGGTTTCCTGCCTTGGGAGGTGCGAGCACCACCCCAGACAGGATTTTGTGTATTAGGTAGGACAGGGCTGAAAAGAATCAGACATGCCCGGGGCACACAAGGTGTCCCCGTGCATAGGCCAGTCCAAACCGGTTCTGGGGCCTTCCAGCCCCAGTCCGGGCGCGGAGCTGGACAAAGGAAAGGGGGTGTAACCGCCCCCCTTCCTGGTTCCACCCAGAGGAGGGACCTAGTAGGTGATCCACCCCCAGTTTGGGAATAAGAGGGGGAGCAGTGCCATTGCACGGCAGATCATCCCGAAATCAACTTAAAACTAAGAAGAAGACTGGACTTCGACATTCTGCTGCACAGAAGACTGAAGAAGAATCTCCCTTGTGGCCAAGGAGTGACCACCCTGTGAACACAGGTACCAACCAGCAACTCGACGTCTGCTTTGCCGCCGCCTCCCGCCGGAGCCCGAGCCCAGAGCCCGACAAGAACCAGATTCCCAGACCTCTCAGAGCCCGATCCACAGTCCCTGCAAAGAAGGGACCCGTGGAGGCACCGAGTGACGTGGGACCGGACCTCTTGGAAGACACTCGAAAAGCTGACTGCGCAGCTTCTGAGGCATCCTCGACGTTGTGCTTTGGGGACTGAGAACCCCCACCACCGAGCAGCCCTTGCACCGAAGATCAGCCCCCCAGCATCTCCACGATCTGCGTGGGGCCCTTTTGCACTGTGCCACTCGACGCGCCATCCCGGCCACTAGCCACGCGGCCAGCGGCCATCTTGGCGACGAACCCGAAGATTTAAACAGCAGGTCTGGTTGCTCCAGACCTACCCAAGCTCCTGTGAAAAGGAGCACCCGCTCTGACCTTGCTGGTCCGAGTGAACAGCATCTTTCAACTTCTGCGTGGCTTGCATTTGCCAAGGCCTGTTTGCTCCGATCAGGTCGCCGACACCGCCAACAGCGAGAAGCCTACGTGGGACAGCTCGTGACCGACTCCTGGACGTCCTCGACCCCGGGTATCCACGTGGCTGCAGAAAGAAGCTACCCGACAACGCCTGTTTGCACCCGACATCGCCTGGTTCCAATCTGGTTCCACGGTAGTCACTGGCTAGTGACTTTGAACACTGTCCCCTCTGCTTTCAGGTCTTCACATCTTCAGATCCACCCTTGGATCCACCGGAACTCTTCTCATCGAGCCGCCTGCAGCATCTTCAGCTCCAAGCACCATCGACCAGCGTGACGACACCCGACACAACTTCGACCCTGTGCACCCGCTTCCTGTGGGTGAGGTAACTCAGCTCCGCCGGTGCTCCTGCACTGGTACACATCCCAAGGGCCTGTGTTTTAAGTTTCAGCTCCGTAGGTCACTCGGAAGGTTCCTAACTTTCTAACTTTGTACTTTTTACGCACCATAGACTTTGTATTGGAAAGTGCGTGCACTTTGAACACTGCACCCGAGTCCCGTGGGCCTTTCCCGACTTAGTTAACTCCAGACTCGAATAGCTCCAGCGATTCCCAAGGCCCTAGGCCTCTTCACTTTCCTTTAGGTATCTCTTATACCACTTATTTAGTATATGGTTTAGGTGGCCCCTAGGGCTCATCCATATTGTGCAACTTTTGTGTATTTTAAACTGTCTTGTGATTTAACGCTTGTGCTTCTGTGCTCATAAAGAGTCCAGGGGATTTTAATAGTTAATAAATCAATATATATTTTCAATATATATCTGTGTGGTGTCCCTTTCATTTGGTATTCAAGGGGGTTGTGTATGGTATAACAGCTGGCTTCACATGCCTTTCAGAGTTTAGCCTAAGACTGCTTTGTCCACGTTACCACTAGGATAACTGGTCTACAAGGTTGAATTACAACCATCATCATAAGGGTTGCTTGGCATGGTACAAAGTGATCACTAGAATTAGTGAGCATTATATACCAGGCCAACTTCTCACATTGGTGAGCAGCGGATTGGGATCTGAGCTTGCTGTTGTTTTACCATTACAATCTTTGAGATTATCATTTGAAAGATCATACAGGTACCTGCTAGGTACATATAAAACAAGACTAGTATACTTAAGTTCTACTGAACTTAGTTGTTGTAGAGCAAAGGGAGTAGCACACCCTAGCTACAACTACTAGATAGGTTTAGTAGGTAAACACCAGTGTAGGTAGATTGCAACACATCCACCCACACTAGAGCAATGTCTGGAGCAGAGGGTTCCACTGGGAATGTCTCTGTTGAGAGTGACCCTCCAAGGGCACCATCCAAATTTGCTACTTTTCCTTTTAAGGAATTAAGACAGCTTTGTGTCTTAAGGGGTCTGAAGACAGGGCCTACCCCTACTGCAGACCACCTAAGAGAGCTCTTGGATCAGTCTGAAGCTCTAAAGACCTCTAAAGCAAACCCCACAGGGAATGCTGAAGGAGGCCATCCTTCAGAGGATGACACTGTAGACACCCCTACCCCTATCATCCTAGTAGATGAGGAAGCCTCCACCACTGGAGCTCCTCAAGTAGATGTAGAGGAAGAGGAAGAAGAAGAGGAGGAGGAGGTGGAAAGCAGTGAGTCAGATGATGACAGAGATAGTCAGGTGCTGGTCAGTAGACTGAACCAGGCTAACTTAAGTCAACTTGGGAATGAATCAGGTAACAACCCATTCAGACCCTCAGGTGGACTTAACCAGAGCCATAGGAGGAGGAGGCATCACTCAGGTGAATCCAATACCTCCCATGTCTCTAGAGGCTCTCATGGTCACTCCAGAAAGGAGATGACTAGCCCTCAGAGAAGGGAACATGAGGCCAAGATGAGAGAGGCTGAGCTTAGGATCCAGAGGCAAGAATTAGAGGTTGCCCTGGCTAAGGAGAAACTTGCTAGAGCAAGACAGCCTAGAGAGAGTGGGGTAATAGAACCCACTGGTGGCAGCAATATCCACAAGGATAAAGGCAGGTCTTTTGATACAAGAAACCTGAGTAAGATTGTGCCCCCCTACAAAGCTGGGGATGATATCCATAAATGGATTACTGCAATGGAGAGAGCCTGCAGAGTACAGCAGATCCCTCAGGAGCAGTGGGCAGCAATCCTGTGGCTCTCCTTTGAAGGTAGAGGCAGAGACAGACTCCTCACAGTTAGTGATGAGGATTCTAGAAACTACATGGTCCTGAAGAGTGCTCTGATTGATGGGTTAGGCTTAACCACTGAACAGTACAGGTTAATGTTCAGAGATACCCAGAAGACACAGACTCAGGACTGGTCTGAATTTGTTGAATGTGCCACTAAGGCTCTAGAGGGCTGGTTGCTGGGAAGTAAGGTTACTGACTATACAGGATTGTATAATTTAATTATGAGAGAGCAAATCTTAAGTAATTGTCAAAATCAGCTTCTACATCAGCACTTGGTTGACTCTGATCTGACCTCCCCACAAGAATTGGGTAGGAGGGCAGACAAATGGGTCAGAACCAGGATCAGGCCTAAGAACCAGGGTGGTGACCAAAAGAAAGAGACTACCAAGCCTCAAGAGAAGGGTGGGGATAAAAGTAAGGAAAAGACTTCCCCAGGGCCCCAAAACTCCAAGAATGGGGGTGGGTCCCAAGACACTTCTACATCCCAGAAAAAGCCTTATTGTCATACCTGTAAACAGGTGGGGCATTACAAAACAGATAGCTGTTGTCCCAAGAATGGCAATAAGGAGAATATACCTCCAGGTAAGGCTCCAACACCTCCTGTCACTGTTAGCAGTGGTCCCCCAGGTGGTGGGAGCACCCCCAAGAATTTGGGTGGGTTTACTTTTGGAGGACAGGTGGACTCTGGCCTATCCAGGTCCCCTAACTCAGATACTCTTGTCTATGAGACTGGCATGGGGTTTGCCAATTTCACTGCTTGCCCAAACACTTTGAGCAAGTATAGACAGGAGCCCCTCATCAATGGCTTGAAAGTTGAGGCCTTCAGAGACACAGGGGCTAGCATCACCATGGTGGCTGAATGTCTAGTCCCCTCAAGGCAACTTTTACCTGATGCCAAATATCAGGTGACAAACATTGATGGCATAGAATCCAATCATCCCATGGCAGTAGTCAATCTTAGCTGGGGAGGTGTCACTGGCCCAAAGAGAGTGGCAGTGTCAGCAAACTTGCCTGTAGATTGCCTACTGGGTAATGATTTGGAAATCTCAGCCTGGGCTGAGGTTGAACAGCAAACCCATTCTAGAATGGTAAATCTCCATGGAAAGGTTAGTGGGGCTGTAATGGCTACAGCCCCAATTCAAGATGTCCTTCCTGAAAAGGTTGGGAGGGCTGAGCAAACCTCAGCCCCATCTTTAGATAACTTCCCTCCTGAAAAGAGTAGCAGGGCTGTACTAGTAACAGCCCATACCCAAACTGAGTCTCCTCCTGAAAAGGTTGGTGGGGCTGTGATGGCCACAGCCCAAACTCAAACTGATACATGGGTAGTGAAGCCTGAAATGATGGATCACTCCACCCAAACAGAGAGCATTGAGGAGGAAGAGAAATCTCCCTCCCACCAGACTTTAGGAAAGGATCAGCCTCCTCAGGGAACTGATCTTACCCCTGATGAAGGAACTGTCCCAGAGATTGTTAGGCCTGGCCTAACAGAGCCTCTGATGGCAGTGGACCCTTCTCAGGTGGGACCCAGTCTGAAGCAGGTAACCTGCCCCTCTCTACCTTGCCTTACTCAGCCCAGGGCTGCAGAGGACAAGAAGGACAGTGAGACCCAAAGGGCCCCCTGTCAAATAAAGCACCCCCATCAACAGATTAGGGGCACCGAAACTAGTAGCCCTAGTGAGGTGCAAACTTTAAAAACTCCTGAGGGATCCCCCTTAAAAGTAGTTAGGGACCTCCCCCAGATGGATATTGTTGGGCACAGCCAAACCTGGGACCCTAAGGGCCCAAACCTGAACTGTCCCTCCAGTAAGCCAAACAGAGGGACCCAGCCTCCAGCTTTAGGTAGCCAGAGGTTGACCCTGAGAGCACCGTGCAACTCAGTCAGAGAAAGAAAGGCACACATGGTGGAGAGTGATTGGAGGAAGCTGAGCCCTACAGAGGAAACTCCCTTCAGTACTCCATCTCAACACCAGCCTTTGACTTTGCAAAGACACACCACAGGTAGAGATTCCCTATGGTGGAGACCCTCAGATACCCTTAGGGTGAGGGATTGCTTAGTGGACCATGAGACAGGGGGTTACCAAGCCAGAGCTGGTACTTCCTTATATGGCCACTTAGGCAATATAGGCTTACCTGGTCAAGGATAGCCTTATCTCCTTTCGTTTGGGGGGGGGTTATGTAGGAAGGTGGATATCTGACTATGGTTACCCCCAAACTTTTTGCCTGGTGTTTAGCTGGTTTTTGACTTAGTTGGCCTGGGATCCTGCTATTCAGGGCCCCAGGCTGATTGCTCTCTCCTTAAAATGGACTCCATGTACCTTAGGTGCATAACACAATTGGAATTGGTTCACCTTATAGGCCCCTGTAACAGTGTACCATAGGTACCCAGGGCATAGGTGTAGCCAAGGCCTACCAGGGGCTGCAGCATGTATGGTGCCACCCCTGGCCTGGCCTCCATATTTGACACAACTGGCTGATCACTCAGCTGGGGTAAGTCGGTGTAACCACCCCTTACTTAGGTACAGTATGTCTGTGCCTAACCCTAAACTGGACACATATGTTCCTATCAGCCACTCCTATGGAAGGCCTCATCAATCCTGGAGGCAGAGTGCTTGGAAATATGTGAGATGGTGCTCTAGCATGAGCTGAGCCTGTCTGCAGCTGTCGGGAACCACTCCCTAAGCTGTTCCGGGATATTGCCATACCATATACTCTTAAGTGCATTATAATCCTCGCGGTTAAATGCTATCTTTGGTTTGGCTTTATCAAAACATGTCGAGTAAGGTGTCATACGAATTGGAATACTATCCCCTCGCCAATTCTGGCGACGGGGATAGCATTCCACCCTTCTAGAGGGACACGACATGTGTGTAGCCTTAACCCCGGTTAAAGTTAAACAGAGCCTCAGCTTCACAAAATGGACGCTGCCACCACAGACACAAGTCTGGCCTCCTGCTGCTGACCGAAACTCGGCAGATGGTGGCCTGGACAAAGGGTTTCCTGCCTTGGGAGGTGCGAGCACCACCCCAGACAGGATTTTGTGTATTAGGTAGGACAGGGCTGAAAAGAATCAGACATGCCCGGGGCACACAAGGTGTCCCCGTGCATAGGCCAGTCCAAACCGGTTCTGGGGCCTTCCAGCCCCAGTCCGGGCGCGGAGCTGGACAAAGGAAAGGGGGTGTAACCGCCCCCCTTCCTGGTTCCACCCAGAGGAGGGACCTAGTAGGTGATCCACCCCCAGTTTGGGAATAAGAGGGGGAGCAGTGCCATTGCACGGCAGATCATCCCGAAATCAACTTAAAACTAAGAAGAAGACTGGACTTCGACATTCTGCTGCACAGAAGACTGAAGAAGAATCTCCCTTGTGGCCAAGGAGTGACCACCCTGTGAACACAGGTACCAACCAGCAACTCGACGTCTGCTTTGCCGCCGCCTCCCGCCGGAGCCCGAGCCCAGAGCCCGACAAGAACCAGATTCCCAGACCTCTCAGAGCCCGATCCACAGTCCCTGCAAAGAAGGGACCCGTGGAGGCACCGAGTGACGTGGGACCGGACCTCTTGGAAGACACTCGAAAAGCTGACTGCGCAGCTTCTGAGGCATCCTCGACGTTGTGCTTTGGGGACTGAGAACCCCCACCACCGAGCAGCCCTTGCACCGAAGATCAGCCCCCCAGCATCTCCACGATCTGCGTGGGGCCCTTTTGCACTGTGCCACTCGACGCGCCATCCCGGCCACTAGCCACGCGGCCAGCGGCCATCTTGGCGACGAACCCGAAGATTTAAACAGCAGGTCTGGTTGCTCCAGACCTACCCAAGCTCCTGTGAAAAGGAGCACCCGCTCTGACCTTGCTGGTCCGAGTGAACAGCATCTTTCAACTTCTGCGTGGCTTGCATTTGCCAAGGCCTGTTTGCTCCGATCAGGTCGCCGACACCGCCAACAGCGAGAAGCCTACGTGGGACAGCTCGTGACCGACTCCTGGACGTCCTCGACCCCGGGTATCCACGTGGCTGCAGAAAGAAGCTACCCGACAACGCCTGTTTGCACCCGACATCGCCTGGTTCCAATCTGGTTCCACGGTAGTCACTGGCTAGTGACTTTGAACACTGTCCCCTCTGCTTTCAGGTCTTCACATCTTCAGATCCACCCTTGGATCCACCGGAACTCTTCTCATCGAGCCGCCTGCAGCATCTTCAGCTCCAAGCACCATCGACCAGCGTGACGACACCCGACACAACTTCGACCCTGTGCACCCGCTTCCTGTGGGTGAGGTAACTCAGCTCCGCCGGTGCTCCTGCACTGGTACACATCCCAAGGGCCTGTGTTTTAAGTTTCAGCTCCGTAGGTCACTCGGAAGGTTCCTAACTTTCTAACTTTGTACTTTTTACGCACCATAGACTTTGTATTGGAAAGTGCGTGCACTTTGAACACTGCACCCGAGTCCCGTGGGCCTTTCCCGACTTAGTTAACTCCAGACTCGAATAGCTCCAGCGATTCCCAAGGCCCTAGGCCTCTTCACTTTCCTTTAGGTATCTCTTATACCACTTATTTAGTATATGGTTTAGGTGGCCCCTAGGGCTCATCCATATTGTGCAACTTTTGTGTATTTTAAACTGTCTTGTGATTTAACGCTTGTGCTTCTGTGCTCATAAAGAGTCCAGGGGATTTTAATAGTTAATAAATCAATATATATTTTCAATATATATCTGTGTGGTGTCCCTTTCATTTGGTATTCAAGGGGGTTGTGTATGGTATAACAGCTGGCTTCACATGCCTTTCAGAGTTTAGCCTAAGACTGCTTTGTCCACGTTACCACTAGGATAACTGGTCTACAAGGTTGAATTACAACCATCATCATAAGGGTTGCTTGGCATGGTACAAAGTGATCACTAGAATTAGTGAGCATTATATACCAGGCCAACTTCTCACAACCACCCCTTGTTGTAAATATTTTTGTCCACCCTAAGCGTGGAAGGGTATACTCAGATGTGAGTCCCTTGCTCATTGCACCATCAGGATTCAAGCAAGCCGGGCCGAAGAGGCTGAAATGCCAGAAACCGGTCCCCGGTAGCTTGTTTCCTTCCCAGTGTAAGAATTGGCTTTTGTAGTTTGGTTTGCCCTGTTCCCATCATGCACTGGGACAGGAACAGACTAATTTGCATACAGTCAGGTTCTGAAACTGGGATGGTGCAGTGAGCTAAAAAACGGTGTTGGATCTAGCCCTGATCTCTTGACTGGGTGAGAGTATTCTGTTTAATTCAGAGACTCTGTCCTTCACCACCCCTTGTTGTTACCTATAGCTAGTCAGCTACGGAGGTTCACGGGAGCCCTAAACAGGAAAAGGGAGGGAGCACACTCCAGACCTCTCAGCCTGGTCGCCCCTTCGCATTCTGTTACATGCAGTTCACACGATTCAGAACAAAGTGCGTAAGTATTACACCAAGGTTGGTGCAAGCAGGTGCTTGGTACAAGGTATCTCTAGACACGAGACATGGCTCGTGTTTCAGGATAGTATCCTTCATCAGTAGAGATCAGTTTGGGGTGGCTAAGAGGCTGCCAAACAATCCAGGCTTCGTTGCCTCTCGGGCGCAGAGGTGCTTCGCCTATAGCTCGTCAGCTACGGAGGCTCACAGGAGCCCTTAAAAGGAAACAGGGATGGAGCACCCTCCTGGCCTCTCAGCCGGGTCGCCCCTTTGCATTCTGGTACATGCAGTTCACACGATTCAGAACAAAGTTCGTAAGTATTACACCAAGGTTGGTGCAAGCAGGTGCTTGGTACAAGGTATCTCTAGACCCAAGACATGGCTCGTATTTCAGGATAGTATCCTTCGTCAGTAGAGATCAGTTTGGGGTGGCTAAGTGGCTGCCAAACAATCCAGGCTTCGTTGCCTCTCGGGCGCGGAGGTGCTTTTCCTGTAGCTCATCAGCTACAGAGGCTCACAGGAGCCCTAAACAGGAAACAGGGAGGGATCACACTCCTGACCTCTCAGCCGGGTCGATCCTTTGCATTTTTTTTCACATGCAGTTCACGAGGGGCGTTCCGGCTGGAGCGTAGGAGTGTGCTCCCTCTTTGTTTCCTGTTTAAGGGCTCCCGTGACCCTCCGTAGCTGACGAGCTATTGGTGATGCACCTACACGCCCAAGAGGCAACAAAGCCTGTTAGTGTTGTTTGGCAGCCTTCAAAGCCACCCCAAACTGATCTCTAATGATGAAGGATATTATCCAGAAACACGAGTCGTGTCTCGTGTCTAGAGATACCTTATACCAAGTACCTACTTGCACCAATCTTGGTGAAATACTTACAAACTTTTTCCTGAATCTTCATATCATACGAAGTGTATGTATCAGAATGCAAAGGGGCGATCCGGCTGAGAGGGTAGGAGTGTGCTCCCTCTTTGTTTCCTTTTTAAGGGCTCCCGTGAGCCTCTGTAGCTGACGAGCTATTGGTGATGCACGTGCGCGCCCAAGAGGCAACGAAGCCTGTTAGTGTTGTTTGGCAGCCTTCAAAGCCACCCCAAACTGATCTCTAATGATGAAGGATATTATTCAGAAACACGATTTGTGTCTCGTGTCTAGAGATACCTTATACCAAGTACCTACTTGCACCAATCTTGGTGAAATACTTAGGAACTTTTTCCTGAATCTTCATATCATACGAACTGCATGTACCAGAATGCAAGGAGGCGAACAGGCTGAGAGGGTAGGAGTGTGCTCCCTCTTTGTTTCTTGGGATGTGAAATGCATGTGAAAATGTACAGGAATTGCAGTGTTGAATGTGAATAGTGAAGTTTACCTTTTTACTGTCTGTGAGTTAATTCTGTTCAAGGATCATAATATGCATAGTGCCCAAACACTCTGGTAGCACAAGGGCGCACCTTACAAGAGGTGCCCTGTGAGCTAAATTAGTGTCAGCACCCCATGACATTGCATTAGCTCTCACCACGGATGCAACAGACTAGCACAGCCATGGGGTAGGTGCACCCACATCTATGGTAGCATAGTCTACTGCTAAACAATGCTGTGTCCCACAGTGGAGGCATCATGCTGTGGGGAAGCTTGGGAGGGTGCTGCGTTTAGCTGCACCCACCTGGAAGGGGGTGTATGGATGGCACCATATGTTTGTTTGAGTATAGGCCATTCATAATCAAGGGTCATACCTCACAGGAAAGTAACAGATTTATTATTATTTGTGGCCAACATGATTCTCACTCATGCTGATGGTAGTATCCTATATAACCATGCATGCTTTGGCATGACCTCCTACATATTGCTTACAGTAAGGCTGCATAAATCACACTATAGCTACACTCTGCATCAAGCCTGTTTTTTTGCTTGTGCATAGCAGTGGATGTAAACATGCAACACAGTTGCACTGGGAAAGTATGGTATGTAGCATTTGTATGTGTGATATGAGATCTCCAAATGGATTTTATAGTTGGATACAGTTATTGATGCAGCATATGTAGACTGTAGTCTTGTTGCTGTGCTCCCATGCACATACTATGTGGAACAGTTCACAGTAATTGCAGGAAGGTGGATATATGACTATGGTTACCCCCAATCTTTTTGCCTAGTGTTTAGCTGGTTTTTTACTTAGTTGGCCTGGGATCCTGCTATTCAGGGCCCCAGGCTAATTGCTCTCTCCTTAAAATGGACTCCATGTACCTTAGGTACATACACAATTGGAACTGGTTCACCTTATAGGCCCCTGTAACAGTGTACACCAAGTATCCAGGGCATGGGTGTAACCAAGGCCTACCAGGGGCTGCAGCATGTATTATGCCACCCATGGCCTGGCCTCCATATTTGACACAACTGGCTGATCAATCAGCTGGGGTAAGTTGGTGTAATCACCTCTTACTTAGGTATAGTATATCTATATCTAACATATCTGGACACATGTTAACCTATAAGCCACTCCTATGGAAGGTCTCGACAATCCTGGAGGCAGAGTGCTTGGTTTCATGTGAGATGGTGCTCTGGCACGGGCTGAGCCTGTCTGCAGCTGTCGGGAACAACTCCCTTAGCTGTTCTGGGATATTGCCATACCATATACTCTTAAGTGCATTATAATCCTCGTGGTTACTTGCTAACTTTGGTTTGGCTTTATCAGAACATGTCGAGTAAGGTGTCATACGAATTGGAATACTACCCCCTCGCCAATTCTGGTGACGGGGGTAGCATCCCACCCTTCTAGAGGGACACGACATGTACATAACCTGAACCCCGGTTAAAGTTAACTCGAGCCTCAGCATCACAAAATGGATGCTGCCACCACAGACACGAGTCTGACCTCCTGCTGCTGGGAGTCCTTCCAGCGAGGGAGGCTTTGACAAAGGGTTTCCTGCCTTGGAAGGTGCGAGCACCACCCCAGACAGGATTTTGTGTATTAGGAAGGACAGGGCTGAATAGAATGAGACATGCCTGGGGCACACAAGGTGTCCCTGTGCATAAGCCAGTCCAAACCGGTGCTGGGGATTTCCAGCCCCAGTCCTGGCACGGAACTGGACAAATGAAAGGGGGTGTAACCACCCCCCTTCATGGCCCCTACCAGAGGAGGGACCTAGCAGGTGAACCGGCCCCTAGATTTGGAATAAGAGTAGGAGCTGTGTCCCAAGACTTCAGATCATCCTGAACTCAACTTGAAACTAAGAAGAAAACTGGACTTCGACATTCTGCTGCACAGAAGACTGAAGAGCATCTCCCTTGTAGCCAAGGAGTGACCACCCTGTGAATACAGGCACCATCCAGCAACTCAACGTCTGCTTTGCTGCCGCCTCCCGCCAGAGCCCGAGCCCAGAGCCCAACAAGACCCAAATTCCCAGACATCGCAGAGCCCGATCCACAGTCCCTGAAAAGAAGAGACCCATGGAGGCACCGAGAGACGTGGGACCGGCCATCTTGGATGATTCACAAGAAGCTGACTGTGCAGCACCTAAGGCACCCTTGATGCTGTGCTTTAGGGTTTGAGAAGCCCTACCATCGAGCAACACCTGCACAAAAGAGCAGCCCCCCAGCATCTCCACGATATGCGTGGGGCCCTTTTGCATTTTGGCACTCGACGCGTCATCCCGGTTTCTGGCCCCTTGGCTAGTGGCCATCTTGGCGACGAAATCCAAAATCAACACCACTGGTCTGGTTGCTCCAGACTGGCCCTCGCTCCTGTAAAAAGGAAGGGCCCCTCTGACCTTGCTGGTCCGAGTGAGAAGCTTGCATCGTATGCTGCGTGGCTTGCATTAGCCAAGGCCTGTTTGCTATAATCAAGAAGCCGACACTGCCATCAGCTAGAGCATTTGTGGGTCAGCTCGTGATTGACGCCTGGACGTCCTCGACCTCTTCGTGTCCACGTGGCTGCAGAGACAATCTTCCCTTCTTCGCCTGTGGCTTTGAACATTGTCCCCTCGGCTTTCAGGTCTTCACCTCTTCAGATCCACCCTTGGATCCACCGGAACTCTCCTCGACGACCCGCCTGTAGCATCTTCATCAACAGGCTGAATAGACCAGCGCAACGAAACCCGACACACTTTGAGACATATGTACCCGCTTCCTGTGGGTGAGGTAACCCTGGCACTCCGGTGCTCCTGTGTAGCAATACACCTCTAGTGTCTATGTTCCAAGTTTCTAGGTTCTAGGTCATCCGGAAGGTTCCCTTTTCAGTAACTTTGTACTTTTTACGCACCATTGACATTGCATTGGTGTATGCGTGTGCTTTAAGCGCCGCACCCGAGTCCCGCGGGCCTTTCCCAACTTAGTCACTGCTAGTCCCGAACAGCTTCAGCGATTCCCAAGGCCCTAGGCCTACTTCCTTTTCAATTAGTGATACTTATACCACTATTTTAGTATATGGCTTAGGTGGCCCCTAGGGCCTATCCATATTGTGCCACTTTTGTATATGAAAACAGTGTTTGTTTTTAACGCATTTGCTTCTGTGCTCATAAAGAGTATAGGGGATACTTGTAGTAAATAAATATATATATATATATTTTCAATATATATCTGTGTGTGTCCTTTCATTTGGTATTCAAGGGGATTGTATATGGTAAAACAGCTTGCTTCACATGCCTTTACAGAGTTTAGCCTAAGACTGCTTTGTCCACGCTACCTCTAGGATAGCTGGTCTATAAGGTTGACTTACAACCAATCATCATAAGGGTTGCTTGGACATAGTACAAGGTGATCACTAAAACTAGTGAGCATCATATACTAGGCCAACTTCTCACAGTCATCATACTCTGAGTGGAGCCTACTATTGTCCACAAGTATAAGGCATGCAAATAGCTAGCTGCAGGAGCGACACACATATACAGTCATTGCACACTATCTACGTTACCACACCATGTTAATTGTGACTGGCAATAAAGGACTTTTTACAACAGGTAGTTGGCAGGCACAATAAATTTGTTTGGTCCTGAAGATTTTCAATGCTGTGTGTTACACATAGCTCCATACATTTTCTGTGAGACAATTAGTATCAGGTTAAATGTGAATGTTTTGATGTTTACTATGGCTATGAAAATAAAAGGTATACACAGTGTTAGTGCTCATACATTTACTTACATATATGTTTACAAAGTCAGATCTGTCATCTTTATCGGAGATCATGTACATTACTCATGCTTCTGTGAAGATATTGTTGATGATGTGGTCCCTCCGTCATGTTGGGCAACTAATGGTACAGTTCGATGAGGCTACTCATTCTTTCTTCTTCTCATTATTCAGACATTTCTTCTCCCCATTGTCATCAGCCCATGGCACATTTGTCTTACACAAATATTGTGCAATGTGCAGCGCACCAATATTATTTTGCACACCATTGGTGGTGATTTAAGTAGTCTTCTCCCAAATATATCAAGGCTCCTGAAGCAGGATTTTAAAACACAAAATGTCCACTCAAATATGGCCTCTTAAGGCATGATTGTGCTTGGCTTACAATTGTGGGTTTTTCCGAGGGGTCATGACAAACACCGAAGAGCATATCCTTGGTCAGCTGCAAAGGCAGGAGGGGTACAATTAGTTGAGAGTCATGACAAGGGTTGGCCCCACATTCATGTGCTTCCTTTTTCGTGTCCTAAAGGATTCATACACCTTGCTTACTATAAGAGACATGCTATGACATTGCGTGGCATACACACAAGTAGGGATTGGAAATGACTGACACCGTGTTACATATACAGGTGGCTGTCCTCTGTGATTTGCTTACTATTTGTCATAATGGCGAATGGCAATGCCATGCAGGTGATGGTTTTTCACCAGTAAGGAGAGTTAATTTGGCATAGAGTGGACCCATTTCTCACATTCATCTAATTGTGTCTATTAATGGTTAATATTTCCATACCTGAACTGATACCTATCTGATTTTACAACATTTAACTGGAGCAGGTTATGTGGCGTTCCACATATTTGGCATTGAGAGTTGGAGCATGTTGGACTTGGCCCTGCTTGAATGGTCATCCTGAAACTTTTTGCCTTTCCCCTAGCCCTTTCGCTGTGATGGAATCTGTGGGTTGAGGTTGTTGGACACTTTGGCGCTGGTTAGCAGTGCAAAGTGTGTGTGCTTTCTGCCTTACAAAGGTATATTATGAACTCCCCCCCCCCTTTATTGGACATCTCCCCCATGGTAGGAAATGTATACATGGTGTGAGAGGAAAATAATAAATGCTGTGTAGTGGTGTACGCACCTTTATTTTCACCATTGCAGAAATGTCACTTTTAAAATGGACGCCATCTCTGTCTGCTTGTGCCGCCTGCCTGAGATGGGTTGGCGGTCTATTGTTTGAAGTGACAAGGTGCTCTACACTTTCCCCAGTGACAGTGATGCTGGAACTGCCAGGGACCTTCTAGAAGCTTCCAGATATTCTGGTTGGAGGGAGGAGGGGTGTATATGTAGAGCAGTAGAGATGCCATGTGCTCAAACTGAGGGTGGACTGGAATTAGAGGGGACACTCTGCTAGGAGGTACCATCGCATGGGCATGTGTGCTGGCCCCTGAACCCATCTGTACCCCCTACTGTCCACAGGGCCAGTGAGAGCCTTTTGCTGGAGTGAAGACTGCTTTGTCAGGAGGAGCGCCACTTTATGGGAGATGACTGCTTCTAGGAGTTGCTGTCCTGTACTGATGAGTGCCCACTGTATGCTGATCTTGCCCTGCCTGGCCTGCCTGATCTGCTGCCCTAGTGCCTCATGAGTGCTATACTTTGACTGCCTGCACTCCAAGGAGGTGAGGAACGTGGGCGCTACTGCCACGGGTGGGACCCTGGGAACTGTGAGTCACCTAGCGCCTGGTGAGTGCCGTATTTGAAGTGACTGCTCTGCCTGCACTCTAGCGCCTGGTGGGCACTGTTTTCCTGATTACCAGAAGAGGTACACTATCTTCTGTCCCTGAAGCTTCTAGTGGGACCTAGTTCCTCGCAAGCGCTATATTCAAGGTGCCAGGGGAAGAGGAGCTGAAGCCTGCAGCGCTGTGCTGTAAAATCGCTATATTTAAATTCCCCTGCATAGGTGCTGCATTGGGGTGCGGCCACAGTGCCATTTTCGCATTGACTGTGCTATGCTTGCTGCCAAGGCTCTACAACTGTGCCCAGGAGACGAGGAGCGGACGTCTGCAGTGCCAGGATTCTAAAGTGCTACGAGGGGATCCCGGCGTGTGGGATTCCCCCTGCCTGCTTGGTTGACAGTGGGCAGCTGCAACGGATTGGGGGGCATTGTACTCCTGCCCTGCCCCAGTGCTTTGCGCACTTTGCTTTTGCTGTTTTTGCAATCAGCCCTGACTTTGCGGGACATAGGGCATTTGAGCCCCGGAGAGAGGCCAGTTGGCCTGGGGCCAGTTTCAGAGTGTTGTGCCCCCGATTGGGGCGAACTGTGTTTATACTGGCGAGGCCTATTGCCCAATATGATTTCTTGCATAATATTGTTGCATAATGCATTTGTACCTAGGATGATACCTAATATTTTTCCCTCCGGTTTGCAGTGCTGATTTTGGGCCTAGTGTTTTCCAGCTACAGAGAGACCATATGCTAAGGCTGATCCCTCAATGTTAAGGTCGGTTAAGCTAACAAGATCCTTTATATGAAGTTTTAGGGTACGCCGGATCCCTTATGTTCCTGTTTCAGGCTAATGATGATGCCTTATGTTTAGGCCCCATGCTAATGTGGTTTATCCTAATGCATAATGCCAATGAGATTATGCCCATAGGTCAGGCCTATTGCTTATACGCTAATGATGTATTTAACTCATGGTAAGGCTTCATGGATATGCTTAATGGTTAGCGGGACTGAGCCTGTCCTTTTACATTTATGCTAATATTGTTTATGTCTCCAGGCTCATATCTGGTATGTCTGATGCATAATGAGGTTTCATGCCTGCTGTTTTATGCCAATGCCCACAGGATTACACCTTTTTATTTCTATGCCTAATGTGCATGCTTAAGGCGATGAGACTTTATTTGTATGCCTAATGTTCCCCCCTAAGGTGGACGCTGCTGATATGTGTAGAAGGTGATTCCTCCCCTACTAAGGTTGTTATGCCACCTATGCATTGCACTTATATAATGGGATTTAGGCGTGCAGGGCTGATTCCATACCTATGATGAATGTCATGCCATGATGCTTTTATTGCAGGGTTGAAGCGAATGTGATTTATGCCCACAGGTTTAGGCCTTATGACAAAACTGTGGTGCTAATGTTGTTACAGTGGTGCTGAAAATGTTTTTCCCCTAAGGTTACAGCTGATGGACTCTTCATCTATTCCCTTCACCTACTTTTATTCCACATACTCTTGTGATGGTTCTGGAAGCGGCCCGATTGGCCCTGCCCTGTAAATAGTCCCCTCTGTACATGACTACCGGGTGCCAGTTGGCGCCGTGTTCACCCCTGTGATTACCTCTTGCTGTGTTGTGCATAATACATGTGCTATTTTTCACCTAAACTGGTGTGGTCTCTTTTTATAGTGCGCCTTGTGTATCGCCTGTGTGTGCTGCGTGGATGTTTTACACATTTTCTCCGGAGTTTGGCCCGCCCGCTCTGCACCATGCTACCCGTTTCTAACAGAGTCAATATTGTTCAATGTGTACTGCTATTTGAAAGATAGTGAGTGGATAATAATGTAGGACATGATAGTGTACACATGGCAGTTGACAGTGTCCACTATGGTGACAGTACAGAAACGGTTTCATATATGTGTAAATCTTGCGCTGTACAATGCAAGTGGTAGACTAACTATACAACAGTGCCACATTGATCGTGGACAGTTTAGGCCATATTGTCCAGATGATTCAGTGCCCAGCGTTTTGTGCAAGCGCTTGCAGAACCTGTACAGCATTGCTCCAAGACAAGTATGTTATTCCCAAGATGATTGTGTTGTTGGCTGTCATGAGAGAAGTAGTTTATGCATGAGGCTACACCTTGCTGCACAGGCTGGAGCCTTGGAGGACTGAGAGAGTGTTTGTGCACCACAAATCAATTTGCACATAGCATGTGATATGTGTATATGATGAGTGAAGTAATATAGCATGGTAGACATGATCTTGCTAGTTTAATATTTGACAATGTTTCCAAGGTTCACAGGGTCTGGGATACATTTCACTCCCCATGACCATGGGATTTACATGTTCACACAAAGAGTGGAGACAGGGATTCCCTTGCTGCAACAGGGTGATTGGACGCAGCATTTTACATGGTATTGCATTAGTGAGGCTCTCTGACACTATTGAATGTATGGGCCTCATTTAGCAGTTGTTGCCACTTGGCAGCACTTAATGTCATCAGACTGCACTGACTGGCATCCAAAGAGAAGGGGTGGAATATACTGTATTCATAACACAAAGGACGTCCACTATTAACATACACACCATCACATGGCAATGACTAGTGCCATCACCCCATCACCCCATTGCACCATGGTGCATGTGTGTCAGCTTAGTGTACTCACATAACGTTGTGCTTTAGGGGCTCATTCCTGCGCAAAGAACACACAATCAATGCAGTTCCCTCATTTCATATGTCCTGCAGAATGCAGACCACATAGTAATTGGACATGACAAAGAGACATGCAATTATGTGTCCTCATTTCATATCCCCTTGGGAGGCACACTATTTGCACACAGTCCCAGGGTCCCTGAACATATGATGTGTGGAAATTTGTGAAATCTTCATTGTTGCTGCATGGGAAAGCCTACCGCAAGGCCAGTGATACACATCCTTAACATGGGGTGAATGAATGCTGCAGATTGCTGTAGTTTACCTTACTGCATACCGATGAGGCCATCCAATGTCATGCAGACAGACTTTGCATTGCCTCACTTATATGATTTTGTGAGCTGATCCACCAGATCATCATGAACAGTGATAATCCAGCAGCACAGTTCCCTTGGAGAAGTGTGGCTCACTGGTTAGAGCAGACAGACCCTGAAGCAGAGGTCAGACCCGGGACCAGGGTTCGATTCCCGACACAGCAGGGTGTTGAGCTCAAATGTCCACGGACTCGATAATTCTCGCTTTGGTGCCTGACCTAATCATGGGTTCACACTATGCAACTCTGGGCATTAAGCTTGCTTAATCTCCACAACGGCCCCCCTGCGGCGGGATGCCTGGCTTTCACCTTGGGGATGCCCTGTAGGGGCTATCTCACAGGGAAAAACCAGGACGGGTTCCCAAGGCAAGCGCGGAGATACCCCTTCGGGGGTCGATTCTGGCGCTATATAAGAAATGCAATAATAATAATAATTGTACACGTTGCTCACAGTGGCGGAGGCGGTCTCAACATGTGTGACTTCTAAGACTGTGTTGCGCATATGCCATGTAGTTTTGCACGAATATGTAGACCCACACCAACTACGTATGCCCTGTCTCATTCAGCCCAAGACTAATATGTCAAAGTATTCCACCATATTGACTGTGATGTGGTCTGTCATGCGCTTGAGAAGTACTTATCAACCAGGAAGTCGTTCTCATATGTTCCATTCGGGAAGCGCTCATTGATGGGGAAATGCGGGAAGATGAAGGAATCATGAGCACTGCCCGGGTACTTTGCAAATACATTAATGAAAAGGCCCAGATGGTCCACGATTTCCTGCACGTTCATTGACAATGTGTGCTTCCTTTTGAGGTACAGGTGTGATGTAGCCGCTGGAGTCCCAAATTGCTCATTGGTGCAGTCCATTGACCCCAACACATGTGTAAATCCTGGAATGGCATAAAAGTCTTCCTTGTTTCTCGTTGTTGTTGCCTGGTGTTGGGGAAGAAGAGGTCCTGGGATGTGAGGCTTATGATGGCATCCAGGACGGAGGGGAGAAACCTTGAGAAGGATGCCTGGGATACCCCTGCTACACTGGCTGTAGTGGGTTGGAAAGTTCCAGACACCAGCATGTGCAGGACAGCCATTAGCTTGGACCGCGGAGGTACATTGATGCACCGCTGCGATGTTCGATGCAGCCTTGGTGCAATTTGTTGCTGGAGGCTGACAATGGACTCCCTCCTGAGCTTGTCATGGGTAAAGACCTCCTCCTCTCTGAGGTTAATGAGGGTAAACCTCTTGGGGTATGTTTGTTCCCTTCTCTTGCCCTGCCTCCGTCCGATGGTAGTGTGATGGTGAATGTGGTTGTGGATTTCTTGGTGCTCCGAGCTGCAGTAAGAGTAGGTCCATGGTGCCGTTGAGCTCGCCAGAATGATATTGGTATGTTCTGCTTTTATACCAGTGGACATTCCTCATTTTTACCCCTGCTTTTCTGTAGCGGTAAACAACTGCTGTTATTGGGACTCTGCGCCTTTTCCAAAGTAGTGCCATTTCCAAAAATCGTTGTAAATATGGCTGCGTTAGTTTTGCATTGCTTTTTCTGGGAAAAGGCCTTCTTTGCATATCATTAGCGAAAACTGCCGCAACCGGATCTGGTGCTAAAAATGTAGGCGCTGGAGGTGAAAAAGTGACACACAAGACCTCTAGCTTCACTTTGTAAATATGTAGCCCCCCAAAAAAGGTCTGCTGCAGTGTCGACAGATTGATGCGGATGTGGTGATAGTTCCTTGTAAATATGCCCCTGTGTGTGTGATAGAGCAATACAGTAAAGGAAACTACCTCCTGTGTAACATTCGTGTCAGATATTGAGTTGTTCTTTCTTATGGATGATTCACAGAAGCACAGAAGCATCCATGATCCTTTCCATGTATGCTCGAAAGGTGGAAACTAAGGATCTTGAGAGAAGGGGAATCATGTTCGAGATGTCTATTTTGACTTACGTGCCTACTCTTTCAAAACATTTCTATCTCTTCCAAAGCTTTGCTTTTGTATTTTGTGTTATTTGCGTGTATTCCTCTAGCGCTCCAATTAGTGAAGGGCAGAACAGAAGTTTATTTAATACATTACTGAATATAATGAAATATCAGCGCAATATTATAAAACAACTTTATATAAGAAAGCACATCATGTTTGTTTTACAGTTTCTTACATTTAAGAGGAATCATTAAATACATACTTTAGAACTATTTTCCGAAGATGAGAGGACTGCCACTCTTGCCTCAAATCTTTTAATTGTCGGAGAATTCCTGCTAAGTTTCGATTCCTAGGGACTGTCACTTTCCTGAAGAAACTCTCCTTTATATTTCTAGAATAAATGTTGAAATCAGCATGCTGAGCTCATCTGACAAAACCGTGCTACTGCGGGTGCTAAGCTCTTTCTTGCCCAAATATTAGTTTGACAGGGCATTCTGAGATTAGAAAGAAGCATACGGAGAAGGAGTAAAGGGCTCGCATTTTCACCTTTCTCCGTTTGACAATACCAATTTCACTCTGTCTGTAGCATACGGTGTGTTATCTCCTGTCACAGCGAGCAATTTATTCTGCTGAACTGGAGAACCATGGAAGATGACTTTTAACTTCAGCTTATGTGCAACCTGAGCAACGTTTCACTGCTAGGATTTTACTTGATCTCTGGAATTAATTTGAATGTATTATGTTTTTGGTCCTTTAATTGAACACTGGTGCTAAAGGAATCAGGATTCTGTGAACTTTAAGTCTTCTTTTGAAATTCCATTGAGTTATATGGGCGTGTAAAAAATGAACGTGGTTTAATAATGATTTAAAATATTGTCTTTCATATTGGCATAAAACCGCACTGTTTTTATGACTGAATTGCCTCCACCATTTAGAAAACTCACGCAATATTTTATAACAAGTAACTTTGTTTCCATTTAAATGTGAACCTACTGAAAACATGGAAATAAAGTGGCTCTTGTGGTTAAGGTCGATTGATATCTTGGGTGGTCAGTTAACCTTCCTTTAATCAACATCATGGCTGTATCATGGGTCGGTATTCAGACGACAGCGGCTTTATCAATCAATCAATCAATCAATCAATCATATCATTTGTAAAGCGCACTACTCACCCGTGAGGGTCTCAAGGCGCTGGGGTGGGGAGTGCTGCTACTGCTCGAAAAGCCAGGTCTTGAGGAGTTTTCTGAAGGTCAGCAGGTCTTGGGTCTGCCGTAGGTAGATGGGGAGGGTATTCCAGGTCTTGAAGGCAAGGTGGGAGAACAATCTGCCACCGGAGGTTGCTCTTCGGAAGCGGGGGACTGTGGCGAGGGCGAGGGCGGCGGAGCAGAACTGGCGGGTGGGGGTGTAGAAGCTGAGTATCACCCTATGTTGCATCCAGGGTCGGGCCTGCTGTAGTGGACATAGTGCACTTGCCCAAGAGGCTGGAAGGGTGGGTGGCAGTTTTGTTACTGGGGTCTAGTTTTGCAGTGATGCTGCAACATCGGACCCCAGTAATAAAAGCAGCAGTGCTGTGGGCCGGATTTGTTAAGCAGCAGTGCTTCACAAACCCCCCCAACCCACTCTCCTTGGGAGAGGGGCGATCCGAAAAATTGACAGGGTTGCTTTGGGTTCCAATCCAGCCCTGGTTGCAAGCATAGCATCTAGTTTTTTAATTACTTTTTTTGTTTAGTGGATGAAAGGTCTTCCACCAATAGAAAACACAATTATTCATCAACAAAGACTAGAATAGCATGTCCTTTCTTAAGGGGAACAAAGAAATCAATAGCAGTTATCTCCCAAGCATGATGTGGCAATTCTGACATGTTCAGAGGGTGCTGAATGATTTGAAATAAAAGAGGGTTGCATATATGACAAGTTTTTGATTCTTTTTTGACCCTTTCATTGAGATATGAAAGCCAGACGCTGTTTGTGGCTGCTGTGTGCTGAGGTTTCTTGTCTTGATATAAATAACTCCGGGGAAACCACTGCTGTTGCCTGCCCTCATGCCTGCGCATTTTGCCGGCAACAACACTAGTGGAAGGACCACAAGTCCTGGGGTGCATCCCTTGATTATCCAGCCACTGCTAATGAGGGGAGGCGTAACTAATCACCCATAAAGCACTGCCTCTCCTCCTGCGACGCAGGATGCACGCGGGCCGCGCCAGGGCAAAGCCCGGGCCAAAGGTGAGCCTGTCCTTGCCCATCATCGCCCGGAAGAGGCTGGGCCACCCCCCTAACTATTACAACCCATGTTTTTTGGCTAGCAGTTTTGCGGTACAGTCGGTTTTCTTTTCTTGTTACCTTTTTGTTTTTCCCCATTATTATCTGTGTTGGCCCCCGGTGACTTAGTTCTTTGCACCCTTCAACTTTGGCAAATTGTTGTTTTATTGGCTTTTTATTACCTGTCTATTTGTGCAGTTACCATTCTCTATTAGGCCACTGTACTGCGCTCCATGGTGCTGCTCTGAGCTGCTCTGAGGTGTCATCAATAATGTCAAAACGCAAGGGAGTGGTAGGCACCTGGATGCTTTCATCGTTAGGGCGGAATCTATGCTCACCCATGAGATTGAACTAACGGAGAGGTGCCTATCGTTAGATTCTGCTTCTCTGCAAAGGCGCCTATCTCTGGGTTCTTCCGCTATGGGTTATGTTATTTTAATCCACTCGCCCCCTATGGCCAATAGTCAGATGCAGCCTCTGCTGGAATCTGGTATATCTGCCACCAGGATCGACAATAGCAACAAGGTCACGGACCATTACTCCTATCAATAAGGATTCTGTGGCCATTGAGGATAAGCCACAAGAACGAAAGAGCGGGGCGAGTATTCTTAAATCTAAACAACAGAAGCAGACTTGCCAAAATAACTCTGAAGCGCCACAAACTTGTTCCATTAGTACACAAACTGATATTGCCGCTCCTGCATTTACCAATCTTGGGCATTCTGCGCTGGGCCCTGTGGGGGAGGGGGGCTACTTTGAATCCTGCTTGCTGACAACTGAAAGATCTAATTGACAATTGTCTTGCTCCTTTTAGGGGTCGCCTAGGCCAACTGGACTCTACGTTAAGTAAAATGACTAGTTCAAATGGACTTTTACGGTCTGCTGGGGAAAGCTTGGGCCTTGTAGCTCCTCCTACACAAGCCATAGTCCCCTTAGAACAAGTACTGGCTAGGATTACGGCCATTGAAGACCTGCTAAAAAACAGATATGGAGCATGTGCCACTGGCCCTTTGCCCACTCCCTTAGTAACGAACAGTGGTACATCAGTCTCATTTTCCCAGATTAGGCCCCCTCTCACATTAGATAAAGTGTCTATAAGACCTAAAAGCTCTGTTGTTTGATACATAATCCTGCCCCTGCTGATGCTGAGCGATGTGCAATTGGTCTGACGTCTACCTTCTCTATAGCTATTAGGGACAGGGACAGGGATGAGGAGAGGCTAAGTTTGCCTCCTGAAACCACCGTATTAACAATAATTTTGGCTAATGTTCCGCTCTTTCCCCTCAGTTAAATGAATCCTGGGATGCTTTGAAAAACAAGGCTCTCTGCTGGCTCGTGACTAATACCGGACTAACAGAGGCCTTGTTTAGTGAGTTTAAAATGGTGAGAAGGGTGGGCTGGGTAGGGAGAAGGGAAAAAGTACTTCCTGGGGACTATATTGTTCTTACTTTTAAATCTTCAACCTTAGTTCGCGAGATCTTACACAGACTAGGTAGTGACCAGGTATTACAAAGAGGAATAAACGCTTCACGTTTAGGTTTTTTTAATCCCCCCAGGACCCAACCCCACCCGCCTTTACAGTAGAAGTCTTTTGCTACTAATATCCAACATCAGTTCAGTCTACCCTTATATAACAGATATGATGCCCTCCCATCCTTGGAAGATATAGATTGACTCATCTTTAAAGAGGGTCCTTTGGCACAAAGAGGATACTAGAAATCAATGAGCCTAGTTTAAAATGGGCACACATGGATTCAAAAGAGCTCAACAATATTAAATACATGATGCGGTCCTCTTCTGGAAAACAATTAGTTATCCTTTTTTTAATGAGAATGCTGCAGTAAAAATCAATACCGTTGTCCCTCTGGAGGACTGGATATCGCATTTTGAGAGTATGTTTAATCCTGGTACTGAGAAAGCAAATAAGCATAATAATGGCAGTATTATTTTAGTGGAGCCTTTAGAATCATCCCCAGTAACCCCAGAGTAAATTACATCCGCTTTATAAAATAGTGCTAATGGAAAAGCTGATGACCCGGATGGGGTCCCAATTGATGTTTTTAAACATAATATGGATTTTTGGATCTCAATTTTATTAAAAAATGTTACTGCTACATTAGGGGGAGCATTACCTGCATCCTGGGTGGAAAGAGTTATTGTACCAACTTTTAAAAAAGGTGATAGAGGGAAGGCCAATTGCTACTGACCCATATCCCTTCTGGATTCCGCTTCCAAAACTAATGGGGAGGATAATTTTGAGGAGTTTACAAAAATGGGCCAACGAAAATATTATCTTAGGTAAGGCCCAGAATGGATTCAGGAGGAGTATTGGGACAGTGGAACAATGAGTGAACCTGGAGCTACTGATAGGTAAATATACCTTAGCTAAGGAAGGGCTCTTACATCTCTGTTTTGTTGACCTTACCAGCGCCTTCGATCTTGTTATTCATGCCAAATTATGGCAGACCTTGAGGGCGCTAGGGGCCCCCGCTGATATCATTGTTTACCTATCCCAGATGTATACCTTCTTAACCTCTAGTGTACGATTTGGTCCATCTGGGGAATGCACCCCAGATTTTAAAGTAATGCGCGGAATCTGACAAGGATGCGTATTATCACCTCTTGTGTTTTCTTTATATATTAATAATGTAGATGCCTTTTTACAAAGCCAAATTGCAGAGGCACCAAAAGTCGGGCACGGCTGACCCCTGTACTCTTATATGCAGAAGACGCTGTTCTGATATCAAGGACAGCGAATGGTCTGCAAAACATAATTGACAATTTTGCACTGTATATGTCTGAAAAAGACTTACAGATACATTTAAAAAAATACTTTTTTATGACTTGCGGGAGCATTAGGTCTAAGAACAGACAACATCATATGGGAGGGATAGTTATAAATAGAGTTGTAATTTTTTCTTACCTGGGTCTGCTATTTAATAGGAGTGGTACCTGGAACACCCATAAAGAACTGTGTAACCCAAAAAGTTTAAGAACTATGGAGGGGATTTTCAGATTTGCTACAAAAATAGGTATTAAACCTATATGGGAAATCCTAGCTTCATATCACAGTAAGTGTGTTTTTTTTGTTTTGTTTTTTTTTAGTCCTCATTACGCAACAGTTAAAAGTCAGGAGTTTTCAGGGATCCTTCTCGATATTCGTGGCACCCTTGAAAAAGGAAACCCCTTACGTCCACATACTTATAAGGAGGAGGCTTGGTTATTCATACTGGGTTGAGCTAGCCATTTTTGCTACTCTTACAAGCCTTTCTCATCATTGTTGCGATAGCGTAATCATTGGACCGTGATCAAAGGAGGTGATTTGGAGAACCAGGAATGTTGCCTTCAAGTTTCAAATACACATTATATATAACATACCCTTTAGTTCACCGCTTATGGTATTCTTCCCACAGGTCCCAGAATCTATATCTTTTAGAGGCATACCTCTTATTTTTATCTAAATTAAACACTTTCAAGATTGAGGCCAACCATTCATTATGAGTAGGGGGAACCGGAGTTATCCATTTTACACAGATCTCCCTCCTTGCCAAAAGAATCAGAATGAAAAGTAAATTCTCTTGGGCTTTAGTAAGAGGCCTTTCCACATTTGTTCTTGAGATCCCAAAAATAACTAAGTCCATACTTACAGAAAGTTGTCTTCCAAAAACCCCTTCTAAAGTAGTACCCACTTCATTCCAAAAGACATCCAAGCTGGGACAACGCCAAAACATATGTAAATCATCAGACCTCTGTAGACCGCACTTTGGGCAGTTCTTCACTGTGGCCCCGTTAAATTTGGATAATCTTTTCGGTGTCCAGTAGGCTCTGTGTACAGTGAGCAAATGGTTTCTTTTAAGAGCAGCAGATGTTATAATTGACCAGCAAATGTTCATAGATACTTGCCATATGTTACTTGTATCCAGCGTCGGCAGATCTTTTCCCCAAATATCTTCTGGAATTCGGAAATCTTCCTCCCCGGCCGAGATAAGAGCCCAGTACCAGTAGGAAGTTTCTTTCAAAAATGATTTAGATGTCCACATCTTTGTCTCCAGGGTAGTATTACCTTTTCTAGTTTCTTTGAGAGACTTACTCCAACTCAGCAGTTGGCAGTATTTGAATTTAGAAAGAGTGAAGTTCGTGCGATAAGATAGTATATCCCAGTCAAGCAGATTATTCTGAAACAGGAGTTGACCCCATTCCTTTATTCCTGCTGATCTTAGCGATGTTGCTAAACTGTCCTTAAGGCAGTCTGGTGTGGTATGAGAATCCCAGATCGGGGCCTTTTCACTATAAAAGGGGATATCAAACGTAGATCTGATACAGTACCATACTCTTGCGGCAGATTTCAGGACCTTTAGTTTAATTTTTTTAAAGAACTTAGGATGGCCAAATTTGTATAGAAAGTGGCTGGTATTGTTTGTTAATACACATAAAAATAGTGGGTAATTTTCATATGGACCCAGCAATACCCTACTACTTTTAAATTGGAAGGCTCTGCAGTATTCTAATAGATCTGGGGTTGCTATTCCTCCTTGCTCTTTTGATCTTCTTAATTTACGCCATGCAATTCTTGGTTTTTTAGATGACCATATGAAACTGGATAAGTCTCCCTGGATCTTTTTTATCTTATCTCTATTGAACTCAAGCGGGATAGCATTAAAAATGAAGGTGAATTTTGGTAAAATTGCCATTTTTATGATGTTCGATTTCCCCAGGAATGTTAAGGGCAGAGCTCTCCAGACATTCAATAATTTTTTACTTCAACCTCTACCCTATGTAGATTTATTTGGGTAATTTTATCAATCTCCTTTACCAGATCAATACCCAGGTATCTTATTTTATCTTTACTAAAGGGGGATACGAAGTTTTCATTCCAGCTTATGGTTTCAGTTTTTGTTTGATTTATCTGATAACCAGATATCCTCCCAAAGTTTAACAAGGTCTCTTCTGTTGTTTTAAGAGCCTCTTCTAGGTCTGAGGTAAAGATCATAAGATCGTCTGCATATAATGTGACTTTCTTGTGCCACCCTTGGTAAGAAAATGGGGAGATTGAGGGGAGATTCCTAAGATGTTCTGCGATTGGCTCAATATAAAAATTAAAGAGTAGGGGGGAGAGGGGACAACCCTGGCGTGTACCTCTACCTATCAGGATGTTATTAGTTAGGTGCCCGTTAATTAGTATTTTAGCTCTAGGCGAATTATAAATATTGTCTACTGCTTTTACGATGTTTTCCCCTAGATTGAATTTCTTTAATACTTCACTTAGATAGGACCAATTTACTCTATCGAATGCTTTAGCAGCGTCTATCGTAATTATTGATAGAGGGATTTTTTCTGCTATAGAGATATCAATTGCTGCGATCAGCTCATGAGTAAGGTCCTGTAAATGCCTTCCTGCCATGAAGCCTTTCTGATTAGGATTTATTAAAGTTCCCGCTATTTTCCCTAGCCTTTTTGCCAGGATTTGAGTAAAAATCTTGTAGTCGCAATTTAAGATGGATATTGGGCGGTAAGATTCGCATTGCTTTGGATTTTTACCTGGTTTCAATATAATAGAAATGGTGGCGTCATTCCATGATTCCGGAATTTTAGCGTTGTTTATGAAAATCTGGTTGACTAGTGTTGTTAAATGGGGAACCAACGTATCTTTTAACTTTAAATAGAATTCGTTAGGGAGGGCATCAGGCCCTGCTGCTTTTCCTCTCTTTAGCTCTTTAATCGCTTGGGCAACTTCCTCTGATTTTATTTCACTATTTAAAGTTATTTTTTCCTCTGGAGTTAAGGCTGGAATATTTTGTGTTAGTAGGAAGTTAGTTATTTCTTCAATTTTTGGGTTGCAATCCTCAGCGTAGAGTTTAGTAAAGAAGGCCGAGAATTCTTCTTTTATTATTTTCTCTTCAAACCCATTTTGAGAGTTGTCTGTTGGGTGAATGTAATTTATTTTATTTCTAACTTGGTCTGATTTGAGCTTCCATGCGAGCATCTTTCCACAGCCCTCTCCATACTCATAATTGGCAAGTTTACTGCACTCCCATCTTTCCCTAATTTTCCCTTCTAATAGTGATGATAATTTTTCCTTCAGGTTGAGCCTTTCCCTCATTAATTCTTGACATCTCGGGGAGGAAGTATCTAACAAGATCTGTCTGTCCAATATTTTTATGTTTTCTTCCATTTTCTGGATCTCTTTTTTTGCCTCTCTTGATTTATGTATAGCCAGACTACAAATCTTACCCCTAATTACTGCCTTGTATGCGTCCCAGATCATTTGGGGTGAAGCACTCCCACTATTGTCATGAAAATATTGATCTGTCTCTTGTGTAAGTAAATCAATTACTGTGGTATCCAGGAGGATCGAGCGGTCTAAGGTCCATCTTGATATAGTTTTAACATCATTTATTTTTAATGTCATTTGGACGGCCGAGTGGTCTGAGAGATGAGCGGGAAGGCGGGTCAATTTATGAGTATTCTCTACAAGTCCCGGATCTATTAGGAAATAATCGATTCTTGATTGTATTCTCAGTTTTTTATTGTTAAAAGTAAATCTATCCTGTTTGGAACCCTTTTCGTCCCATACGTCAATGAGATTTAGATCTCTTTTATATATTACCAGCCATTCTCTCATTTTGGGCAAGGTGTTCTGTTTCCCTTTTGGTATCCGATCTGTGTTTGGATTTAAGATTATATTAAAGTCACCGCCTAGGATCACAGGAAAGTTTACCGAGATTAAGTGAGAGTATAAAGATTGTAATGGGGTGGGATCGTCTATGTTAGGGCCATAATACCCGGCTAAAATAAAGGTATTGTTGAAAAAAGTAATCTTGGCCAGGGCCCATCTCCCCTTAGGGTCTATCTCGGAGGATAGTATTTTTGCCTTCAGGGATTTTTTTATAAGAATAACAACCCCTTTTGTGGCGCATTGTTGGTCAGTACAGACATAGTCTTCAACCCAGTAAAGAGTTTTAATGATCTCTTCCCATTCTTTTTTCATTAAGTGGGTTTCTTGTAAGATTAATATTTCGCTATCGGCAATTTTTAAGTATTCAAAGATTTTCCTTCTTCTGCTCTTAACTCTTAACCCGTTTACATTCCAGGTAATTATTTTTATATTCTTCAGATTTTTTTCCATCCCCCTCTGTAATGGCGCTCTTTATTAATCATCTGGTTCCCGATTTTCTCCTCTATTTTGCGATGAGGACATTTTTTTATTTTTTTCCCTAATTTGCTCCCAAACCCCATGTGCTCCCCCCCTCTCCTTCCTCTCCTCTTAAAATGGCTAAAAGCCACTTGTGTTCGTGAATATTTACAAAAAATGTAGAAAAGAAAAGAAAAAAGGAGGGACGGGGAGACACAAACCCTCCCTGGGAAAGCCTCCCTTTCCTTTGGGCCTTAATTATGGCCCTCTTTGAGCTCCGTGCCTAAAAAGAAAAAAGACTAGATAAGGATGCTAGTGTGAAAAGTATGTCTTGATTCTAGAATCTAGATTTCATAGTATCATTATAAATGTGATCTCCCACAGCAAGTGTATTTAGCTTTATGCCTAGGAGTGGGCTTGAGATTGAATTTGAATCTGATCCCGCATTTGTGCTAACAAATTATCAACCTCTAGAGGATCTTTAATATTATACATCTTGTTTCTCCACATGATTCTGAGTGAGGCCGGGAACTTCATTTGGACTGTAGCCCCAAGTGATTTTAATTCAGGCATTTTTTGACCCAACTCCCATTGCCTGTCTTGTGTCACCTTCGCAATGTCAGATCGGATTCTAAAAGACCAGTCATCTCTGTTAAATGTCCCTGTTTTTAAAGCCTCACTCAGAATCCTCTCTTTAATGTTATATGATTTAAAATTCACCAGAATCTTCCTAGGGTTCTTTCTTTCTTTAAGTTTCCCAAAAGGGTCACGGTGAGCCCGCTGGATGTCATTTTCTAGGTCTGAGGATTTACACCACGGAAAATATTCCTCTAGTAGCGAGATGATAAATTTCTTTACATCTGACCCTTCTCTCCCTTCTGGCACATTAAGAAATCTCAAGTTTGATCTCCTAGACTGGTTCTCCAAGGCTTCCAATTTTTCCTCCATACTTTTGTCCTTTGCTCTTAAATCTCTTATATTTTTTTCTGAAGCTTCCACCCTCTTTGTCAGACCCACAGCTACAGCTTCTACTGTAGAGACTCTCATTTAGTGCCAGTAGCTTTGAGTCCAGAGATTCAAACCTTTCATGAAGTTTGGTTTGATTATCTTCTGATATCCTAAATCTGGATGTCATCTCTGCGAACATTTTTTCCATAAGGATCTCCATACTACTGCTAGACTCACAGAGATTTTTAGCGGGATTATCAGATTTGTCAGAGTTGGAGTTAGAGTTAGTGTTAGTGTTAAATATATCCAAAGTAATGGCGTCAGGGGATACAGAATTTGTAACATTCTCTAGCTCTGGAGCAAACGGCTTAGTGGAACAACCAGGGGCAGGTTCATTTCCTAGGGAGCCTTGAGGGGTAGTCGTAGTATGAGATTAGTTCTGACTAGAAGTTTGATCCTGAGGTTGAGCTATCATCTGTGACTCCTCGAGATCTTGATTTTCTATCTCCTTCATTGAGAATTCAGACAAGAAGTTTCCCGGATCGCTTATATCTCCCATTAGTGGCTGAGGTAACATTGGTATCTCTGGTGAGGCGGACTTTTCCATTGCAGATTTAGAATGTAATCTATCTTGGGTTTTATCCTGCACTTTAAAATAAGTCCTCAAAGAGGGTGTAATTTTTATTGCAGATTTTTTCCTTTTTTCCGCTAGTTCCTGCCTTACTTCCGATGCTCCTTTCTTATTTATTGGTGTCCCTTTATCTGATTTAGGGGCTTTACGCGAAACTCTCTTTGTAATTCGCGGAATTACCGTTTGTTTAGGAGCAGGGGGAGCTGATTTTTTAAGAAAAAGCCTATTCCTTAGGCAGTAGGAGGACTTCTCCTGTCGACACAAATCAAGATGAGGCTCAGTTTTTGCGTCCAAATCAGAAATGTCAGCAACTACGGTTTCAATTTTGTCTGTACCTGGGGGTCTGTTGTTTGAAAAAACTCTTGTCTGTATTGCTAGCTCTGGGATTACTGGGGGTGTGGTGGCGCAGACTGTGTTTTCCTTCTGTCCCTCCACTTTTGTTCCAGCCAGACTCCCTAAAGCGATGTGTTGCAATTGTAATTGTAGTTGTGACTGAAGAGATTGTAACAGTGTATTACTCCCACAGGCTCCTGGTTGGAAAATCAGCTGGGGTAAGTCACCCGGACCGGTTAATTTGTATCGTTTATATAGTGCCCCCCAAACTGAATTGTCAATTAAAGAACAGGAGCAAGTCTCAGAGTCAAAGTACTTCGCTGAACAAACTGTCCAGTTTCTAAACAGTTCAACAGCCCCCACCTTACCTCCGGCACAGAAGGAAAATCGGCTCACTGCTTTCCTGCAGATCCGACGAGCACGCAGGGCTACCTCCCACTTTCCAATGTCTGCGTTAACGGAGGACTCTGAATCGAGCTCCGAATCACTGATGGGGAGGCGCCTCTCACCGGTGCTCTCTGTCCCGATGGCGGGGGCTGGAGCGGAATCCTGAGCGCTAACACTGAGTGGAGTCAACATCTGACAGAGCGGCACACACGGCGCACACGGCAGGTAAGAGTCGGGGTCACTTTTTCTTTAACACGCTTCTGTCTGTACGCTGTCTATCCATCGACGTAACCACAGCCAAAAGCCGAAAGGGAAAAGAAACAAACATCTCAGTAAGTGTGTTACAGAAGTTTGTTATGGAGCCGCAGAATGGGGGAGAGCTAGCCTTGCCTCCCTTCAAATATAGGAAAATAAATTCCTGAAAAGATTGTTGACAGTGCCTAGTTCTACCGCGAAGTACATAGTACATAGAGAATTATCTGTACCTTTCCTTACTGACCTAATAAATAGGTCAGCTGTCACCTTCTGGCAAGGGATATGGAGCAAAGACAAGACCAATGTTACTAAGGATTTAATTTTGGACTGTCTGGCTCTTGATTATAGAAAAAAATCCCCTGATTGAAGCATATTTATACTCTTTTGAAAATTTGTAAGATAGATGTTGATAGAAATAACCCCGTAGCTATCCAGAATTTTAGTAAAAGAGACCTAAAGTTAGGATACATGAACACTAGGGAATGTGTAAGGGAGGTTGAAGTTAGTCAAATGCAAAGTGTTATTTCTCACTGTGAAACTACACCTTTCCAAGGGGTACACAAATGTATTTAATACAGGTCAGAAATATTCCACATAGATTCTATCTAACACGCCTTAGGTTTGGCACGCTCCACTATTTAATAGCAGCTGCTCTGTCCTGACCAGACGTGGGGGTAGGTGTTAGCGGCGCTGACCGCACACTATCCGGGTACCTGACCTATACGTGCAGGTCCCACTGGAGCAGACTGCGGGGCACCTTAGGATCTCCCTTCGGGTCGCCTCAGTCCAGCAGGACCTAGTTGCCTGCCCTTATACGACCTCATGGAATAAGGTTGTATGAACACCCCTTTTTAGTTTTTCACTGTGTAGTACGTATCACGTAGGTCCTGACGAATTGCCATCCGGGCAAGAAACATGTTGACCTAATCAGGGGGTTGTAGGTATCTTGCTTTGTACTACCTAATGCATATATCTACCCTCCCACCATTTTAATTAAGGGCGTCAGCCACGCCAATAAAACTTATTGTGGACTGACCCACCTTTTTTAATTCACCACTTTCTCACGACTACACCTTTTTTCAGCCCCTCTCACACGCATGCACCATATGGCCGGAACAAAAGATCTCTGATAAAGAGCCCCTTTACGGGTGCCCGTTAGACATTGCAGCACCAGTCTGACGAGGAGCAGAACCCATATGATGAAGCATGACATCTAGCTTGCTAGGTGTGTGAGGGTTTTAGTTCCAACAAGGGAAATTCCCCTTCCTTTTCTTTCCCTTCACCTTCCACGTTCCACTCTCCACACTCTTGCTCTCCCTTTCCCACCTCCCCTGGGGAACTTTGTACATTTTTTGTTACCAGTTTAATTTATTGCTCAAAACTCTACTAAATTGTTGTTTGTCAACTTTTATAACTCAGGCGAGAGTAGTTTTTCAAATGAACATTTGTTTAGTTTAAAATGTTTTTTAGAGGAATATCCATCGAAGCAAACAACATATTATTCGATTATATTTATGGGCGATTTTAATATCCATGTTTGTGAACTGAACTGCCAGGGAAAATATTTTCTAGGACCAGTGAATTACCCAACTCCCCATTTTGAACACACACAGTATGCAAATGTTTGGAGGAGCTCCTGGCTGCACTAGGCCTTTCTGAACCACATTTTATTGATGTAGATGAGAGGATTCCCACATTTAAAGCACGAGGGCGGGATACCATAGTGGATTTTATATTTATCTCTCCTACCCTCTTACCACAAGTAATTTTTTATAATGCCAAGTGGACTCATTTCAGTGATTATAACCCAGTCATTGTTGTTCTGGACTGGGGCTTTGGCTTAAAGGTGAAATTCGGAAAAGCTAGGGGTTGATATCTGTCTGAAAACATCTGATCAGGGACAGAGACTAAAATGGGCTAAAGTAATCCCAGACTTTTTTCCAGGACCTATGTGTAAAGGTTGAGAATAAGATCGAAACCTGCTTTGATAAAACTAGACATGGGTCGATGGTGCTTACAGCCTTTGAAGGCATTTGTGCGCAGGTAGCGTCAGCCCTCTCCTCACCAACTAGTTCTAGGAAAATTATATGAGAGAGATGGTTTGACAGCAACTGGTAGCGTCAGCCCTCTCCTCACCAACTAGTTCTAGGAAAATTATATGAGAGAGATGGTTTGACAGCAACTGCTCTGCAGCACATCAAAATTTGATAGCAGTCTGAAAATGGTCCCATGGGAGAAAGACCATATAGTCAGGTTACGAAAGGTGTACAAGCTTACTCTATCCACTTGTAAATAAGAAATGAAAAAAGAAGCGTGGAACGCTTTATTATCAGTGGACGTTTTAAAAGATAGCTCTAGATTCTGGGCCATTGTAAATAAACCTTTATTTTCCGGAATGGAGAATGCCCCTGTTGAATGTAATATTACAGAAGCTCAATGGCTGTCTCACTTTGAAGCCATATATGAGGCCACCTCTAGCCTGGATTCACCCTTTAGCTTAGTAATCAGTAGGGTTCCCCGAAAATTGTTTTTAATAACGGTGAGCGGAATTGGCAATAATGGAATTGACCAGTAATAAGGCACCTGGCCCTGACGGTTCCCCGGCTGACCTATATAAACAAAACCCAACTTTTTGTGCCAAAATGTTGACAAATGTTTACAATGTGGCAAGCTGTCAGGTTTTTCCGCTATCCTGGTCATCGTCTGCCATTATTCCAGTCTTTAAAAAAAGTCAGAGAGGGGACCCAAGCTGGAATAAGCCAATATCACTAATAGAATCTGCAGTAAAGGTTTTAGGGAAAGAGATTTTAACTTAGTTAATGGATTGGCTAGAAGAAAACGAGGTTTTAACTAATCTACAATATGGTTTTAGAAGTTGAAGGGGTACCTCTGACCAGTGTTTAAATTTACATTTATAAGGAGGTAAATACATCATAGCTAAAGCAGGGATACTACAGCTCGCTTTTATGGATCTTTTGTCGGCTTTCAACCTGTTAAATAGATCCAAGCTTTGGCTTATCCTGCTAGACATGGGCATAGACCCAAGTCTAGTCCATTTCTTGGCGGACCTACACAGTGATCTCTCTGAAAGGGGAAAGGGTCAACCAAGAAGGGAAATGCACAAGGCACTTTAAATCTCGTACAGGTGAATGCCATGGATGTATTTTAGCCCCATTACTTTTTACTTTATATATAAATAATTTAGATAAAGTTTTAGATTCGGCTAGTTTGGTTATAACGCAAGTGGGAGACAGGTTTATTCCTGTGCACCTATACCGGGATGATGCCATTTTATTAGCTGGTACTGCTGTAGGGCTCCAGAGGCTTTTGGATTCCTTTGGGGCCTATATGAAGTCATTGGACCTAGTTGTCAATATAGCAAAATCACGTGTAATGACCATGGGCCAGAAACAAAAAAAATCAACATCTTTTTATTGTGAAGGCGTAGAGCTAACCAGGGTGACCTCTTTCACCTATTTAGGGGTACTTTTTGATGAAAGGGGCTCATGGGTGCCCCAACAGAAAGTAAAAAACAAATGCATTGGCAAGGTCAATGGCTGCTGTGCATGGATTTTATCAGCGACTGGGGGCCAAATCAATTGATGCCATGCTCATCATTCAGAGGTCTATATGTATAGCCATTGCTCCATATCGTTCGGCTATCTGGGCTTATAAGCCAATGGAGGGGGTTCATATAGGAGAAAATAAGTTCTTACGTACCCTCTTGTTGGTCCCCCAATCCACTCCAACTTTTATAATACACCAACAGCTAGGTGTTGGGTATGTGGCAGACTGGTTGAGACTGACCCTGGTGGTATGCTGGTTCAAGATTTGGCTTAACCTAGAATTAACGCTGAACCATAAGATTATAAGGGATTCTGCCACCCTGGAAAGAGTTAACAATATTCCATGGCTTTACTATGTTAAGTATATCTTAAACAAACTTGGGTGCCAAGAACTATTTGATTTCCCTGATAAAATAAGGAAAAAGGACCTGGCTTGGGTAAAAACACATTTTCTGAATCTGATGTCGGCTGAGCGGGAGAAAATCGAGTTAATGAAACCTTCAGTAAAAGCTTTCTTTTTGTTGAAAACCTCCCCCGAGATTTAACCTTATCTGAGAATAGTCACGAAGCCCTTCCATCACCTGTTTTTACCCAGGTTTTGTTTTAATCTCATTAATTTTTTCATGGGCAATGTGCAAGGCTGGAGTAGGGTTTGCGACTCAGGTCCTTGTACCTGTGATAATTTCTCGACGTAGCAAACCATGCACTTTATATTGTTCTGCTATTTTTACTGTGCTATCTGTAGGAGGTTTTTATTTCCAATTTTAAGGGGATAAGTGTTCAAACAGGTGAAACCTACTTTAATTTATCTTCAGCTGTTGAATGATCCATGGGAAATATTTAACATTGCAAGTTTTTTTGTCGCAGCTGTGAGACTTAAGAAAAAACTGTACCCTATGACGTCCTAATGAGCATCCATCAATGTTATGTGATTTTTACTGTGGTGATTTATTGCTATGTATGTTCTAATGGCAGTCTGGACTTTTATGTGATTTAAAGAATTTTAGTTTTATATTATCTTTTTCTTTTTAGGTCGCCCATATTTATTGATAACCTGGATTTTTGATGTTTTACTGTGCAATGTATTGTAATATTTATATGGAACTTTCATGGTTTTTATTAACGGAATAAAATGGTTTTGTCTGACTGACTACTCCACGTGTCCTGGTAATGTCTTGTGTAACTATAACCCTGCAATCCCTTGGCACACAGGGCATTACTCTGTTCTACACTCTGGCTAATTCTTCGGCAGAGTGCATTTAAATTTTTCATATTTTTTCAGTAAAGAGAATCCCTTGTTTCTTGATAATGAACATAGCTTCATTATCAACCCAATATGAGTGACACTAACATCTGAAGGAAGGCTTGCAAAGCTTTCAGTAGGAGAATTATAGCTCCTAAGTCACACAGACTCTTCACTCTTGGGAGAAGCTGAAGCAGTGTGAATGTGTCACTCTCAGACAAGTGGACGTCAAACATCATCTTTTGTCGTGCTCTTTAACGTCCATTATGTGCCATTCAGCATCATCACCATTCCAATCAGGGCTTGGTCTTGCATAAACATGGAATGAGATACAGAACCCATTTGAATCTTTTACTGCAGATGTGGCTGCAGCTACACAATGGAGATCTAAGTGGAGGGACCAATGTGCAAGGACAGCGACTTCTAGGGGCATATGTACAAGCCTGTATCACCACCACAACGTCACTTACAGTAATGTTGTGGTGGCGATAGGGACTTCGCCTTATTTACAAGGCAGCTTTAAGCCACTTAAGGTGGCTTAACTCAGCTTTGTAACTAAGGCACCATTTGATGCTGTATTTAGCGTGAAAGGGGAGGGCAATAGCATTGCAGTGGGTGTACGACTGCAACACCTATTGATTTTGAGGCTGCTCCCTATTTGCAAGGGCAGTCTAAATAGGAGGCAGTGCCAAAATTATGAGCAAGGAAAACATGGTCTTTAACAGGCGAAACAAGATGAAATGCTTTCTTTCTCCTCGTTTTATCTGTTTCCATCTGTGCTGCATTGTGCAGCACACATAAAAACAGCAAATTGCCAATGAATGTTTATGTGCAGGAAGGTGACCCCTCCTGCTCATAAACAAAAAAATAAGAAATGACATTTCGCAAATTCTATGAGAATACATAGAAGTTACAAAGCGACATTTAAAGATTGATTATGTGCAGGAAGGGGGACCTTCCTGCACATTTACAATCTTCCCCTAAACTATGCACTATGGTGCGAGAGTGCCTGCATTGGTGCTGGGCTGCTAAACTTAGCACCAGCACAGGGGGAAACGCAAGGCTGCCCCATATTCTTGTAAATATGGTGCAGCCCTGCGTTTCAGAAGTGGTATAGTTTGTTGTCAAGCAAAGGAGGCTAACTAAACACTCCACCACTTCTTTGTAAATATGCCCCAAACAATCTTCCTCTCAATGCAGACACCCTCACACTATGGTGCAAGGGTACCTGCTTTGGCGCTAGTCAGCGCAAGGAGAAGTGAAGGGCTACACTATATTGTTGTAAATACGGTGCAGCCCTGCGTTTCCGAAGTGGAAAAGTGCAGCGTTAAGCCAGGAAGGCTAATGTCGCACTCCATCACTTCATTGTAAATAGGCCTCCTAATCACAGCTGGGACAGCAGGGCAGTGGAAATCCACTGATAAATGTTGCAGGACTACTGTGACCCTAGGGAACCAGATTGATTCCATCGCACTAGAAGCAGACATCAGTGCAGTCCTCAATGCTCAGCATTTTCATTACAGTGTGATACTACTTCTGAAGATGTGTCTGCAGCAGCTCCTAGCAGGAGCATTGTCTGCATTATTTTTAAATGTGTGAAGGATGTAGATTTGTGTGAAGCGTGTCCGTCTGCAAGCGTTTTTTGGGGGGGCAAATGAGGGTCTGTGAATAATTAGAGCAAGAATAACATTTTGTCAATTAGGTGAGAGACTAGAAAGTCTGAATGGTGTAAATGTTGGCGAGAATATTGTGAGTATTAATGACCGACAGCAATTGTATGTGTGTGTACTTGTATCTTTGTCTCTCTGTGTTCGCATTCTCTCTCCCAAGCTGGAGTCAAACACCTTTCAAAAAAATCAGTCATAGGAACCTTTATCTACCATAGTGCTATTTCAATATTATTAGACCCAACATGAGTGTACTGGAATTTATGTCTAGCCACAGCACTTAGGTTCTGATTTTGAAAGGAGTGCAAATCTGAGGATTTCAACAATTGGATTTGTAGCCCTTCCTTCATTTCCCTTGTTAATGTTCAGTTTCACTGTTATCTTTTTGAAGGAAAAGGTTGGTTTGGTGTCGGATAAAGCAATGAAGGCTCTGAAGATTTTTCTCCTGGGATGCTGACTCTGACTCACAGCTTTTGCATCAGAGCCCCCTTTTACCTTCCCAGTTTAAATTCTCTCTGTTTCCACATCTGTTAACAGCTGTTCTTATTATTTATTTAGATTAATGGCATTACTTGATAAGGACAGGATGTAAGCACGTCTACTGCATCATCAACTTGGCCTGAAGAAAAACTAGTGAGCAGTGGATAATGTTGTGGTAGCAAATTTTATTGTACATTGGAGACAAAATTACTAAGGACTTGTGTTGGCCTTGCATCACACTAGTCATTGCAAGGGAATGTAAGTCCTTAAATAGGATGTATAAAGCCATGCAAGGAGCTATTTGCGCCACTTTGCATGTCTTTGTCAAGAAATGGAACGCAATGTAAAGGCTTGAGCTACATTGCCTTACATTTCGCTGTGGTAGAAGATCCATGGGTGGAGCATGGACATTCCAGTACATCCACTCATGGAATTTGATGCATTTCCAGATTTATTAAAGGCAGTAAACCTGGGATTCAGCCAAAAGGGTGTGTCTACCATAGAAAGGTGTAAAAGGAGAATTATCTTTAGTTCTCTGCATTACGTCCTCTCTATATGTGTGTAATGCATACTGCATCACTCACAGAATGGGGAAACAGCTTCTTAGGATTGTTTTTGTGCAGGAAGGTATTCTTTTCTGCACAAACAACCCTGTATGTATTGCAGGCACCCTTGCAGAAATGGAAGAGTTGCCTGCATTTGTACTAGGCAGCACACACTGTGCCAGCGCTAGGAAAGAGCACAAGCGCACCATACTTATTAGATATGGATTTTCTGTTCTCACCCTTTCATGCATTGTAAATCGGGCTCAAATCCAGCATATTATGCCTAATATGTAACTGTATTCATTGGAGTAAAAGGTATTTATAACATGCAGTGAATTACCAATAATTGCAAATTGATCATTACCAGATACTCCTTATTCTAGCAAAATCATAATCACTGTCACAGCCTGCTTGCTTCCAGACTTTGGAAACGTTTTCAATTGTGCTCATCAAATCATCATTGTCGTGTAGTTTCCACTAATCAGTAGGAACTGCACATTTGTGGACAACATAAACTTTGGGATGGTGGCAGACTGATTCCGTGCACCCCCCAGGATAAGTTGTCCCTTACACCAGCTAGCTCACAGTGCCACCAAAAGCCACCCCAAAACCTATACAGGGAACACACAGTTCTGCCAACCACTAAACTTGACAATCTTGTTCTCTCTGGAACAACGGTGACAGATCTAGATTCTTTCACTTATACACAAGTGTTCTCTTTTGCTCAGAGAAATATACAAAGAATACATAGAGGGACGTTTTAAATGTTTTTGAAACAAAATGATTCTTGCATAGAATATTTGTGCTTCATAAAATCAATAGACTGATGCAGATGAAAGTTATAATAAGTATCAGGGCAGTGAACAAACTGAAAGGTTCCACCTTCATGCTAAAACAACCTATATATGTAAACATATAATATAATATAATATAATATAATATAACAATCTGGCGTACTCCTACAATGCTGACCCCAACCTATGTGTTCAGGGTGTATCAGTTTGTTCTGCCAAGAATCCCCTTACTGGATGATCAAATTCCATTACCCAGTGGGTGAGAATGTTGGACCCTGTCTTGGTAACGAACTGGACACCCTTCACAGAGAGGTCAGTCAGCTCCATGGTGAAAGCATCAGCATGCATAGACCTCTTGATGTCAGCAGAAGTGCCTCCTCCGACTACATCCAGAAACAGATGTTTATTTATAGAAAAAGGCAGCCTTGCCTTGGGCTGAGATTGAAGTCAGACTACCATTGTTTGTGTGCTACAGGTATCTGTGTCACCATATGTGTGAAAAAAACAATGTCAGGCCACTCCCATGTGCACTGCATTGCTCACTTTGATCCCAACACCACAGTGCATTCTTCTTGAGAGAAGCAGGGGACCCTCTCTTCTCTCTTCTAAGCCATTTCGGGAGTTCTGGAGTGAATGGAGCTCTGGTCCTAGTACGGAACAGGAATGGCATTATCTCCTGTTACTGTATGTAACATCCTATTTGCCAAGGTTGGTGAAAAAGTCTACCTACTATATTCATTTCTCCACCTGTAAAACCGATTTCCCCACCTCCATTATGTAGTTCTATGCAGTGTACACATAGATACTAGTGCGGTAAGTAAGTAAGTAATAGTTTATTGTTCAGTTAGTTAAAACCATAACAATATTATATACACAAATATAAAAAAAATCCTAAAACAATTGCATTATTGTATTCTAAAAAACATCATAAGATATATACAATTTTAACATATTCTCCAGCATGTCTTATTAATAATAATAAAGAAATGTATAAAGCGCATGGTTATGCTATCTCGGCGTGTCCCCGCGCTAAGTGAGAGGGAGGTTACAGCTGACCGCATCTGAGGTCCACTATATGCTAACCGGAGAACAAATATGTTTTAAGCGCCCTTCTAAACTTGCCTTCAGAGATCTCCACCCTGAGTTTTACAGGGAGTTTGTTCCAGTTCTAAGCTGCCTGGAACCTGAAGGAACGGCCTCCCATTCTGGCCTTCTTTACCTTCGGAATTTTCAACAGCCTGGTCCCACTGGATCTAAGGGACCTTCCTGGCACATACCTGGTGACAAAGTCACTCAGATATGAAGGGTCAAGGTTCTGAGAGATGCGGTGGCAGGTGCATAATGCCTTAAACATCACTCTTTTCTTTACTGGAAGCCAGTGCAGTGAGTCCAGGGCTTTTTTTGAAGCTGCTCTCCTAGGCTGCCTAAGGACCAGCCGTGCGGCAGCATTCTGCAAGACCTGTAGTCTCCCCAGACCTTTTGCTGTGTCGCCAAGGTAGAGTATGTTGCCATAGGCTAAGCGAGATGTAATAAGGGCATGCACCATCCTCATCCTAGCCCCTATCGGGAGGAGATCTAACGTTTTGTGTAGTTTTTTTAGGACTCCAAAACATTTTCTCACTACGCGTCTAATATGTCCATCATAGGAAAGAGTGGAATCCACCCAGACCCCCAGATTTTTCGCCTCGGTACATGGTATGAGGGTATGGCCCAGACTCGGAGGCCACCAAGCCGACGTCCAGCTCGATGTGTCACCTCCCACCACAAGCACCTCTGTCTTGCTGCCATTCAATTTCAGGCAGTTCTTATCCATCCAGGAGGCAAGCTCCTACATGCAAGCCCTGAAATTAGAGGCCGCTACCTCCAGTGCCTTGGATAGGGAGATCAACAGCTGAGTATCGTCAGCATAAGAGACAACCCCAACTCCAAAACCCTGTACTATCTCCGACAAAGGAGTCATGTACAGGTTGAACAGGGTAGGGCTCAGGGCAGAACCCTGAGGCACTCCCTGCTCCAATTTAATGTCATTGGAGTAATGTGCACCCTGTCTAACCTGAAAACTGCGGCCTACCAGGAAGGACTTTAGCCATTTCAGGGCCGGGCCTGAGACACCGCCCTCATTCAGACTTTGCAGCAAGGTGTAGTGTGCTACAGTGTCGAAGGCGGCACTGAGGTCTAACATGATCAGAGCCATAGTGTGCCCAGCATCAGCCCCCTGTCTAATAGTTTCCATGGCACGTAGTAGAGCAGTTACCGTAGAATAACCCGCCTGAAACCCCGATTGCGACGGATGTAGGAGACTCGCTTCTTCCAAATGTGTCATGAGTTGACGATTAGCCACCTTCTCTGCTACCTTTGCCAAGAGTGGCAGAAGCGAGAAGGGTCGCAGATATTCCAATTTGTCATGACTGATGTTCAGCTTCTTCTTAACTGGGAGAACAATGGCTCGTTTCCAATTCCCTGGCAGCGTGTGTAGATTGAACGAGACCTCCACCACATGCCTGATGAATGGCTCAAGAGTCTCCAAACTCTCGCCCATCACCTTAGGTGGGGCAGGATCTCTGGGAGAACCAGATTTATTTACTGAGACAGACTTTACTAAGAGTCTCTGGACGGGAACAGTAAAGTTGTTCAGTCTCAGCCCTACCTTTGTTTCTCCCATCTGTTCCTCAAATTCTAAGCCCCTCCTTACGGTCCCTGAGAAGGATGAATACATTTCCTTCACCTTCTCCGAGAAGTAATTAGCAACCCGATTGCAATCCTCAGCTGAGCCCCTACTTGGGACAGCCATAGCAGCCAGGGAGGAGATCTCCTTGTATATTTTAAAGAGTTCTTTTGTAGAATTCTGCGCCGTCCGATTTCTGGCTTTGTAATGGGTAGGTTTAGCCCGTCTTAAAAGACCATGGTATTTCCTCTGTTCCTCTCTGTATTTTAATCTATCCTGGTTCAAAAATCCCTTTCTCCACTGCCTCTCCAGACATTTACATTCAGCTATTACGAGATGTAGAGCAGGGGTAAACCAGGGTGCAGATGTATGTACCCTGCCCATAACTTTTTTTTGGAGAGTAGCGGGCCACCTTATTAAGAGCGTCCGTTATGAGCCTCTCCAGATTCATACAGGCACTTTTACTGGCTGAGTCACCCGGGGCCCACCCACTGTCAACTCTCTATTAAAAACATCATGTACAAAATGTTTCCATTTCCTACGCGGGTGGTTGCCCATTGCTACATCCTGGCTTTCGATCTCTTGCACCCTTATCACAAAAGGCTCGAGAAAATGATCCGACCAGGGAACAGGGTGGATACTTCTACATTCTCCCAGCTGGCGAACACCTGATCAAGTAGGTGTCCGTGCTGATGAGTAGGAGAGCATGATTTCAGACATAGGTGAAGTGACTGAAGATACTGGCGTAGATCGAATGCCTCCTTGTTCAGAGGGTCCTCCAAATGGAGATTCAGATCACCCATAACCAAGAACTTATCAAGTCTTAATGCAAAATGAGCAATACCCTCCAGCAAACTGGGCATAAAGTGTGAAGGGTAACCCCGGGGTCTATAGAACAAAAGCACTTTCACCGTAAGGTTAGGTCTGATGTTCAGCGTAAAGGAGCCGGCCTCACTTTCACATAGCATAACTGGTTCAAGGAAGCATTCAAGGGGAGATCTAAAAATCACCGCTATCCCCCCTCCTCTGCCTACCGCCCCATCAATTCTGGCTATAGTATAGCCGGAGGGGAGTGCCTCTCAAATATCTGTCTCAGAGTCGGCGTCCAGCCAGGTCTCAGTAAGAAACAGGAGATCAAGCTAGTGTCCGAGAGCAAGTCAGAGATTTCGATTTTGTGTTTACTGAGAGATCTACAATTCAGTAACCCACAACAGAGTACCGCTCTCTCTACCTGCCTTATGTGGTCCAAGTTCCAGCTAAATGGACAGTAATTACAAGCACTAACTTGAGTAGTCGACATGCTGTGTCTGCAGGCACTATCCATAAGGGGGCATAATACCTGCAGTTCCGCCCTGTCATATTGTGTTCTGTATAAGACACTTTTGCTTTCAGTTCTTGTTCATGAATGCATAAAAACGTTATCAATTTGCAATTCATTTGGGAGTCGGTTGAGTCCAGTCTTCTTATAATAGCAGTTCTACACGATTTGATTCCTCTGTCTAAAAATTCTCTCAGTAGAAAGGTAATTTGCGCTGGTTGCAGTATCTTACAGTAGCATACAAGATGAATCCAATCTACCTTTTTATTGCCACAAAGCCAGCACTTTTTAGTTCTCCATATGCTTCCATTTCGGGGCATCCACCAAAGTAGGGAACTTTCCAAACCATAATTCCATTAATTGTCTTTTTACATTAATAGAAAAAGTGAAGTCCAAATAGGCCGCTTGTTTCAGTATTTTATAACTATTAATCACTGTCCAGTAATTAGATCTCTTAGAGAATATGCCTTTATCAACCAGCAATGCATGGAACTTTGCGGCTTTGTTTAGTGCTAGCTTGAATGATGGATAGGGCATATTTTTAGTCCAGAGATCAGTAGTACAAGTAACGTTTAGCACGTGTTCCAAGAATTGATAGGCTGGCAAGTTTTTTCCTGTTCCAATGCCAGCCATAAAGATTCGTTGAGACTACTTTCCTCTACATTTTTTTTATCTAATACCACACCTTTATGTACGTGTAGAGTCTTCCCAATGTTTTTTTAATAGCCCAAATTCTAAGTGCATCTGCGCTGGTGAGGCAATCTTGGGAGCTGTAGAACCTTTTTTATAAATAATTGTTATTAGCTTGTTTAGCATTTCTGAGTCGTTCCCATGCATAGCAGCACTGGTGTGTGATAGTGTTGGCAGTACTTTTAGCAGCAATAGTCATCAGTAGCAGCCACAATGAATTTCCCTCCAGTTTATTTGCAAGTGCTTTAAGGGCAAATGTTAGAGCCCTCGCTCGCTGCGTCATATATTTTTTCTGTTCTCGAAAGGATAACTTGTCATCTACATAAAATCCCAAATATTTGTAGCATGATACTTCCTCTAATAAGTTGCCTTTTAGCCAGTTTATTTACAGTCAGAAATTCAGAGAGTTTGTTTAATAGACTTGTCAAACCCTCCTGTGTTAAGCTCAAAAGAACATCATCTGAGTAAGCAAGATGCGACAATTGTAGTTTGCCCAACTTCGATAAATGTGAGTTATTGCCATCGAGCTATCCAGATAGGTCTGAGATGAATAAATTAAATAGGTGTGGTCCTACACGCACCCCTGTTTTAGACCCATGATGGTGTACACCTTTCTGGAAATTCTAGCTTCATTCCCAAGCTTCACACGAACCCAGGTGTCTGTATAAAACAGCAGTGAACACTTAAGTATTCTCTCCGGTATATTTGAGGATTTTAATTTAGTCCACATTAGTTTCCGGTCTATGCCGTCAAAAGCACCTTTTAGATCTATAGAGAACAGATGTAGGTCCTGTTTCTTGTTTTTACATTTTTTAGCAATCAGTGACATTGACAGGATATTTGAGACAGTTCCAATGCCCTATCTAAATCCTGTTTGATTTTTTGGAATTAAATTACATTCTCTTGACCAATCAACCATATCTTTAAGGATAAGTGAGGCAAAGTACTTAGCTTTGACGTCCTGTAAGGCAATTAGCCTATAATTGGTAGGGTTAGATCTGTCTCCTCCTTTGTAAATAGGGGTTATGATTGATCCCTGCCAACTATATGGAACTAGATTGTTAATTTCTACATCAGTGTGAAGTTTTTGTAAGTGCGATCTCCAATACTCTGAATCATATTTAAAAGTGGCTTGTGGAATGCAATTCAGGCCAGGAGCTTCATCACTTTTACCTTTATGTATTATATTTATTATTTTCTCTGTTGTGTAAAATGACTGATTTATCTGTGGGATCAATTCATGCTCAGTTGTCTGTGTCACAGTCAGTGATTCACAATCGTCCATGTCTTGAAACTCTTTCGGTTAAAATTTCTCCCTGAGAAAATTAAACCATTCCTGCTCTTGTATGTATGATGTTAATGCATTTCAAGGTCGTGACAAGTTATTTATTGTCTGCCAGAATTTGTTCGAATTTGAATGTCTTACGTTGAAATTTAGTCTGGACCAGAAACTCTCTGCTTTCATTTTTTTAAATTCTCACATTCTTTTTTCGAATTTTTTTCTCAGTTGTTGAAATGCTCTTCAGGTTATCCCCTCGGATATGTCCAAGCACAGATTCCTTTGTGCTCTTCTTAGTTCTCTCTTTATCATTTGTAGATCATATGGTAGTCTTTCGTTTGATTGCATGTTTTAACCCTCATTTCAGGTTCTTTCATTACTTTTGCTAATTCATTTAGAAAAAGCGACCAAGATTGTATTCTGTTCATGGGTTCTGTTGTTTGTTTTGTCAGGAGAGCTTTTATTGTCAAAAACATATCTGTTTTAGTTGTGTTTGTCCATTTCAGACATTTCAGATTTATTGAAGTAATTTCACTCTTTGGTGTATTAGTAAGATGAAATCTTGGCATGTTTAGATAAAAAATGATGTGCCTCATTGAGTGATCACTCAAGGTGGTGTACTCTATGAAGAAGCGAGCTAATGATGGCATCAAAGGAAGTAAAATAAGTATGAAGCCTAATGTTGATTGGGCCCTTGGGCCGTGATTTGTATTTTCTAGTGGGCAATTTTCGTCTGTTCTTCCATTAAGCACACGCATACCTTGGAATGCAAGTTCTGTTACAAGTTGCTGACCAGTATGGTCCACACGACAAGTCCCAGCATAATATTGCTGTGGAACACTCCAAAATGAATTATCTGCTGTTATTATTTCATCATCATCCGGCGTAAATATCAAATTGGAATTAAAGTCACCTGTCACTATTAGATTCCATGTGAGCTCAGTGCAGCGTAATCTCGATATTGTTTTAGTTAGAAGGGCATTTTTCTCCTTTTTCATGTGAGCCTTGGATTGTGTGTAGTAATTAATCAATAGCATTGTATTACCTTTACTTGAGCATTGATCTGAGAATTTTAAAATTTGTATACTGGGATCCAGAGATTTCAGCTGTTCTGTTGTTATTTTGATAGCAGCGTACATGTATACTATCAGTCCACCTATCGCACAACTATATTGCTTGCATTTTTCCGCGGCTACTGTAAAATGAATAAAAACTGCTATCTGAATCTCTTCCTGCGACCAAGTCTCCTGCAGGGCTATTATATCACAATCTGCCCACTCCTTGAGTGGAAGGCCCTCCTCAAGTAATCGCCTGGTTCCAGCTATGTTCCAAGATAACATGTGTATAACACTTGTTTCAGAGCTGGTAACCTTAACTCCCTTATGTCAGACACTGCCTTTGTTGCTTAGTATACTGGGTAGCCAATTCCATTGATCTTGATTTCGTTCAGTCTCCCTTTGTACTTCAGTAACTAATCCCTTTGAAATTTGGACTGTACCACTCCTATCCTTTGTGTTATGTAGAATTGAATAAACCTGTGTGGAAACTGCCTGTTGATTTGTTTTCCTTTTAGTGTCTTGCTTTTCAATGTCTTTCAGTAGAAATGTATAACAAGGTATTACTGGTGTTATTATTTGAATTCCCCAGGCTGAAAATTGATCCGAGCGTCTTAGTATTAACTGTGCTAACTCTGACACCTGCCATGTAGGGAATGTTTGTTCTTTTGTTGTGTTATTATATCCTGGAAGAAATTGGACTGCTAAAAGATATAATGATTGTATGTGTTTTTGTTCCAGAATTTCTGCCATAAGTTTCATAATATTGCCTCTATTTAGGATATCATAGTTGCCCTGTGTTTCATATTCTGGGGTCCATATTACCTGGTGAGTTACCTGGGTACTAAATACTATTCCCCTTCTTATATCTTTGTCTTCCTTTTTCTTCAACTAAGATTTATTTTGATTGGGAATAGAGATACTTAGGTGACCATGAGAGCGACTTTGCTGCCTAGTTTGTATAGGTTTTTGAGATACTACTGTAGTACATTGATCTGCCACTTTTTTTACTGGATGTCAAGGTAAAGAAGTTGTGTCTACTTTTTCAGCGTATGTAGTTACCCCAGTAACAGATTTCCAATTATTTGTATTAGTATGTTCCATGTTTACCACTTGATCTGTTCTTAATTTTCGAGCACTTAATAGAGTATCTTGCCTCATTGCAACATGCTTTTTATTTATTTTTAAGGTTCCCTCCATGATGACCCTATCTTTTCCTTCTTCCTCCTTATTTCCTTGTACCTGTGGCCACATTGGTGAGGACAGACCATTTGTTTCAGGCTTTTTTTTGCTTGCCACTTTATCTAACTCTTTATATATACTATTCCTTTCTTCATGCTTTATTGCGGCGACTACAAGTTTACCCTTTGACTCGGTTTTCTTGGGATCTTTAAATGATGTTGATGAGCAGTCCTCGATTTCCATTGAAAATGTATTATTAATGTAATTTGTGGTGTAGTAGTGGGCCTCAGCAAGGCCTACCAGTGCTAGGGGTTCTCCCTTCTCTGCACAGAGTCCTCAGACCAATAGAAAGAAGTTGGCACAGAAGCTGGAATAGAAAGTACAAAGTTTATTAAACCTCATTAGGTGGAACTACATTCACTCAACACCCTTCAGTAATGTATGAAGTAGCGGAGCCTGGTCCTTTTATACCCACACAGGGTCTCAAATGAAGGCGGTACAAGTACAATATGCTGGTTTTAGGTACATATAAGGTCATACAGAGAATGTACAGGCAACAAGTGGGAGGAGCTAACAGTTTGCTAATTTTGGTGGACACATTCTGACAGTTACAGACAGGGGGCAGCTGCAAGCTCAACTGAGCATGTGTGAAGGTGGAAGATGCTAAATATATCTTGTCTCTAGGCAGATTTCAAGAGCAGTTAACAGGAAGGTAGGACAAAGCACATGGCAAGCACATGGCAAACAAAATGGCTGACAGAAATACAAAATGGATTCCATAAAACGGACAAGATAGTCTCTAAATACAGGATGTCTTCTGCTAATGCTTAACCTAATTGCTGCCAAATTACAACAGATGACCCTTTCAACATTAGCTGAAGACATTCATTTATCTGGGGCAATCTAGATATGCATCCTGTACATTGATGCTCATCATCTCAGTGATTTCTTTATTTAACATTTGTTGTGCTTTTATTTCTGCAATATTTCTTTTGGCAGGTGTACAAGCGGTGATACACATGGAGCAAAGCATAGGACCACATTGTATACTAGTACAGCATGTAAATAGTATCACCAGTAGTATACATAGAATAGTCAATAGCTTCCAGCCCCAAGTAATAAAGAGTGTCCATATCCAGTTCGAAAATGTCCATGTACCAGTCTCTGTGTGAATTTCTACAGCAATCTTATGCAGTTTTGAGATTGCATCATATACTGAAGGTGAGTGATCTGGTATAAATACGCAACACTGCTACCGATGATGCAACATGCACCACCTCGATCAGCTAAAATCACATCAAGCACCATTCTGTTTTGGAGTGCTACAATCCCTGCAATTTGCAGTTCCTCTGTAATATTCCCAAGTGCCATTGCTGTTTGATTGGTGACAGCTTCCACAACACGAGTCAATCGCCTTATCTTTCTGCAATTCAATGCAATACCCACAAAGAAGAACAGTCCCAAATTGAAATCAACATATTGTTGCAAAGTGGTATCAGTCTGATCAACCTCATCTGTACTTATTGTTCGTTTGTATCTATTCTTGGAAATGTCGTTATACAACTTTAAATTTCGGTGATCCGATGGAGGGGCCAAGAACACAGGTGGTAACAAAAATGATATGTAACATACCTCAGACCACCCAACCGGTAATTGATAGTATCCTTTATTACCACACACAAAATACGTGCTATGTGAAGACGTAAAACTACTGTTATTAGCACCTTCAATAGTTAATGTCAAAATACATTCACTCCGTCCTACTGGAATTCTCCCAGCACTGCCAATACACAAATCTGCTTTAGCTCTGGTCACAGAAATTACAAAAGGTCCAGTGTTCTTGATGTTCCTCATATTCGTGAAGACATATGGTGTCAAGATGTTATCAGGTTGATACTCTTCCCATTCCCATTTAGTCCCTTTAGCTTGAGGGTAACCATCTTTATCCTGAAAGCATACTTTATTTAAGTGAAAGATAATTTCACCTACTGAAGGTTTTCCGGAAGCAAACAAAAGGGCATACCAAGCTTGACAAGAACCAAATGGTAGAGGAATAAAAGGTGTTCCTCCTTTCTTTTTATGTGCAGGTATCATTCCACACACCCAACAGTTGGTAGCATTCGTGGCATTGAGCATATGATGCAACATATGGATGAATGTATTATTTAGGTAGGATTGTCGATGCTTCTGCTCATGGTAGGGAAGCGTGAAATAATGGAGCTGGAGTAGTGGCAACAAAAAGCTGTCGACCAGGAGCCACTTTCTCAACAAACCAGGTGATTATTGCCATAACCACCAGAGCAACAACAAACCGTACAGCACAAATGATTATTTTGTTATGCATTTTAGCAACAACAATAATTGATCGGTCTACAAACTCATTGAAACAATCGTTGGAGCTCTTATCCCTGGGCAGCCGCTGATTTCTTCACCACGGGCAAAGACGGGTGTCACTACACTACGCAGGGCTGATCCTCCCCCCTTGCCACATCGGCTCTCCATTTCACTAACCCAGGGCGGTAGCTCAACCAGTCTTTTTCGGCAAAGCAGATTCTATCCTTGGTCTCAGCTGATATCGGGATTCTCCAGCGATCGTGTGGTCCGGGAAGACTTCTGCAGATTCGTCAGGTGAGATAGCTTAACCTTTCTCCGTCTCCAGGATCTCTTGATGGTCAGTCAGCACAGCTGATTCCACCAAGGCTTGCGACACACATTTGCAGTGTGTGCTATGGACCCAATTTTTTTTGTTTGTCACTCGAACTGCTGTCCTTGTCGCAAGGAGCACCTGCTCTGGTCCTCGCCACCTCGGCTCCAAGCTGTTCGATCTGTCGAAGACGTTGACCATCACGTGGTCGCCAGGATGGAGTTCATGGGCCTCACCTGTAGATATGTCAGGAAGAGCTTCTCGAACCTGTTGATAGATAGAGATCAAACTGTTGGTTAACTGTGCAAAATAATCATTCAACAGAACACAGGGAACATCATGTATGGGGCGTGGTTTAGGTACTCCCCAATTGTTCATCGGTCTCCCAAATACTATCTCATATGGTGTAAGCCCAGATCGTGAGTGTGGCACCGATCTTATGGACAACAATGCCAAAGGTAGTGCATCTGGCCATTTTAAAGACGTGGAAGCCAGTATTTTCGCCAACTTCAATTTGAAAGTAGCGTTGTACCTTTCCACTAATCCCGCTGATTGCGGGTGGAAGACAGTATGGAATTTCTGTTTGATCACTAATCCTTTCAGGACATACTCAGCAACTTGCCCAAAAAAATGAGGTCCGTTGTCACTCCACAAAAGCTTACAAACACCATATCTAGGAAAAAACTCATTTAAAAGCACCTTTGCTGTGGTGAGAGCAGTATTATCCTTTGTAGGGTATGTCTCTATCCATTTGCTGAAGGCACATACCACCACTAGGACATATTTCAAATTATTGCAGCGTTCAAGTTGAATGTAATCCATCTGCAAAACGTGCGGTTGGTGTAGCAAACCCTACTGTAGGAGTCTGTGTCCCTTTTCCAGGATGATACTGCCAACAGATCAAACAGGACTGTACTACTCTTTTAGCTGTGCTGGCAATTTCAGAATGCTCCCAAACTTGCGTAAGCAATTAAGTTATTGCTAGAGCTTCAACATGTGCCAGCCCATGTGCCATTTGAACCATAGGTTGTAAATAGGCTGCAGGCAATATCCACGTATTCATTTCTTTGTTACGCCAACAACCCTCATTGTCCAATATTCCTTCTTTAGCCCATTGCTCAAGTTCTGCTACAGAAGCAGATCTCTGTATATCCAATACTTCTTCTCTAGCGTCATGCCAACGCTCAGCTTGTGATTTTACTACGTACATGGATGTAGTGCTTCGCTGCAACACAGTCTCACGAGCTACACGATCAGCAAAGGCATTGCCTTGTCCTATTTTGTCAATGATGTTCTTGTGTGCGCTGCACTTCATAATAGCAACTTTCTTTGGGTATGTAAGTACAGTCAAGAGGTTATGTACTAATTCTCCGTGAATTATCTGCATCCCGTGGGATGTTAGAAAGCCTCTTTCCTTCCAGAGTAGGCCAAAATCATGAACCACCCAAAAGCATAGCAGCTACCCGTGTAAATGTTCACACACAAGTCAGTTTTAAGTTCACACAATTGTGTCAAAGCTATTAGTTCAGCTGCTCGAGCCGAATTCTGAGGTATGCAAGCTGTTTCCACTATTCTCTCAAGCGTGGTAATTGCATAAGCAGCTGAAGTCGTACCATCTGGTAACTTCAAACAGGACCCATCAACCCACAGTTCCCCATCTACATTGAAAAGGGGCGTATCTTGCAAATCGATGCAACCCTTTGTCTGTTCCTCAGTAAGGAATATACAATTGTGAGGCTCCTTTGACTGAGACTGCGTCGCAGGATATGGCAACTAAATGGCTGGGTTCAGTGTCGTGCATCTCTTCAAGGTAATATGAGGTGCTAACAGTGCCAATTCATATAATGTCAGGCGAGCACTAGTTAAGTGTTGTGTCTTAGTCTAATTCAAACGGGCATCTACTGAATGGGGTACTAGCACCAACAGTTTGTGTGACAAAACTATCCCTTCACTCTGACGTATGGACACAGCTGTCGGTGCAACTGAACGGAAACACCCGGGCAACGCACCAGCAGCAGGAACAAGGACAGCTGAAAAGTTTGTGCAGGGACGCTGCTTGTCACCATGTGTTTGTACTAAGACTGACAATGCACCCCCATCTTTCTCGTGTACATAGAGTGTAAAAGCCTTCGTGTAATCTGATGTGCCTAACACTGGTGCAGAGCAAAGAGCTTGTCTTAACTGACGAAAAGCATTTTGGCATTCATCTGTCCATGGAAGGGGGATCAAAGTATTTTTAGTCAAAAGCGCTAGCATGGGTTTAACAATGTGTGAAAAGCCCAATATCCATTGCCTGCAAAACAAAGTCAAACCAATGAACGCACGGACATCTTTCTGTATGGAAGGTACTGGTGTGTCTAATATTGCTTGAATGCGATCTGGTGTCAGTGCACGGCCTTCCTTAGACAGAATGTTATCTAAGTAGGTTACCTTCGGTCTACAATATTGCAATTTCTTTCGTGATACTTAATGGTGGTGTGTAGCAAGAATAGAAAGCAAAGACAAAGTACATTTTTCACACTGCTCAGGCGTATCAGCTGCCAACAAGATGTCATCGACATATTGTATGAGAGCCACTCCTTCAGACAAGGTAAAGGAATCGAGTTGTCTTTTTAATGCTTTACTATAAATACTCAGACTCTCAGTGTACCCTTGAGGAACTCTACAAAATCTGTATGATCGATTTTTCAGAGTGAAACCGAACAAATATCGGCTATCAGGATGAGGAATTGAGAAGAAAGCATTCTTCAAATCGATTACAGAAAATGTAGTTGCTGTTGGAGGGACCAGGGAAAGTAAAGTCGTTATGTCAGAAACCACAGGGTACTGTGGTACTACAATCTTGTTGACTTCTCTTAAATCAATGATGAATCTATAAATCCTGGTATCTATCTTTTTTCAAAATGGAAAGAATCGGACTATTGCAAACATTGTAAGAAACTTCTTCCACGACCCCTACTTTAATCAAATCATGAACAATGCGTGTAAGTGCTTCTTCTCCTTCTCTAGAAATGTTATCCTGAGGCAGTCTTGGCAAAGAAGTACCCTCCTTGACACTAATATGCACTGGCCGAATAACCATTTGTCCTACATCAGTGTCAGAAGTAGCCCACAAAGTTCTAGGGAATGAAGCTAATCCAAAGTCCTCTTTAACAATAAAGGATCTCTCAATCACAGGGTAGCTATCATTCAAAATAACCCGTACTCCTTCCGGAGAACATCGTATCGTAGCCCTGAAATATTTGAGCATATCAAGACCCACAATTTTGTCTGGTGTGTTCGGAGAGAGCAAAAATTGACATGGGCAATAAACTTATCAACATGGAATGCAAGTGGTTGCGACAGTGGGTTAAGGGAAGGTGTTCCATCGAAACCTATCGATGTAATCGTTAAGCCAGGCAGAGGAGCCCTAGGAGACAGTTGTATAGACAAGGCGCTACGAGTAGCTCCTGTATCAACCAGAAACTGATCAGTAGAACCCAAAACATGTGCTGTAACGTAGGGACCCCTATGATCTACTGGAACTTCAACTGATTCCTTACCCCATCCTAGGCAATCCTATGCATAAGCAGAATCTTGTAAATTAGACAGCACATAGTCGGACATTTGATATTGGTTCCTTCCATCAAAAGTGTTAAACCCATCCTGCCCACCTGTATTATCATCAAACCTAGCGCAATCATTTGTGCTTCCTCTAGGCCCTGAATATCATGAGCGATTTCTCATTTGTCCCCGACCACGTGGACACTGCTGAGCACGCAGTACTGGACAGTCAGGAAAGCTAATGTCCAAATTTCTTGCAGTACGCACACTGATCAACAGACAAATTCGAACGAGTATAGGAAGGAAAGGACAAACCATAAGATCCGCGTCCACCTCTATCATTACCTCTAGAAGACGGGCCATAAGCTTGGGCCAATATAACCTTTGTTTTCAACTCTTTAGACTTTTTACCCTAATTACTTTTAGCTTCTAATTCTTGTTGCTCAAAATACTGAGCCATAGTTAGGAGAGAAACCGGTGAAGATGTAGTCCATGAACTCTCACTGGCCTTCAGGCGACTAGCTATTCCTGGCAAAAGGTTTGTGACATATTTATTGACAAACAGATGCCTACCCGTGTCATCTGTCAATGACTGGCCACTGAAATCGTGGAATGCCTCCTCAAAGCGTGAAAAGAAATGTGAAACCGATTCGTCTGCCTTTTGTTTACACAACGCTAATACAGTCCAATCTATCTTTTTAGGGGGAATAATCATTTTTAACTTAACTAATATAGCTGTAAGGAAATCTAGAATTAACTGACACAGTTTCTGTGCAGGTTCTCTATCTTCATCTGACTGCTCTAAATCTTTCCACAATGCTCCAAATGTCGCACAATCTTCTATTTTACGGAAAGTTCTCCACATATCAGGCGGTAATATTAGTCCAAAAAACAAATCAATTTCAGGCAAAGTCATAGTACAAGAGCTAATGGCACCCTCAACTTCCTCATAAAAGGCTGCTGGATTATTTTGCGGATCAGGCAATGTATTTTTAAGGGCCATAACATCTGCTCTATTCCAAGGAGTGTAAACCCAATTATAAATAAAATAACCTTTTGCATATATAGAAGAGGAACATATAAAGGCACGGCTTCCCGCATGGGTTTCACATTAATTACAACATTCTTTTCTGTTTCAGTAGTAGAAGTTCGTGCAATGCTGATTTGGGATGTTTGAGCAGCTGTATCTGCTGCCTTTTTCTCCTCTCGCAAACTGGCTGCTCCAACACGCACTTTAACCAAGCGTCTGATCATGTCAGCCACCTGGGAGAAGACAAGAAGACCTTTACGTAATTGTTTAGAATCAACTGCTACATCATCGGGCTGCATTTTTGCCGAATATTTTCTAAACCGTTTAATAACTTCTGCGGCAAATGTATAGGTAAAATATATTTGCTCCCTTTCCTGCCAACCTTTTATACTATCTAAAAGTACAGAAGCAGTGGCAATACTACGAACGGCTTTATGCGCAGCATATCTAATCTGAGAGGCACGTTCAGCAGATAACATCAAGCGAGTTTTTCTAGCTTTGTCCTGGTCTGTAGGAGAGTCCTTTTCTGACTCATAAGGAGCAAAGGGAAGAGTATACGGAGGTGGACAACAATCTAATAAGAGAGAATCATCTTGGAGTTTATTAGGAATCGGATAAAGAGGTCTACAAACAGCGTAATGGCCATTTACCTGTAAATGACGCTCCCTATCTTCCCTCTCTTTAATTTCTTTAATTTCTCTATTTTTCATTTCCAATGCATTTGCATGAATGCTCTTACGTTGTTCTTTTTCAATCAAGGATTGCTCACGCTTCATTCGCTCACGCACTTCTTTCTCCCACATTCGCACACAGTCAAACATATCTTGCCTAGCCTTTCGCTTAAACATTTGTTGCTCCACATACTGAACCTTTCGCAAATCAACTGACCCATGCATAGGCCAATGCAACTCAGGATCTTTATGAGTGTATTTGTTCTATAACATGCTGTTCATTATTGAAGAAATACCATACTTAATATACATGTGCCTATCAGGCGTCCCCTCCGGGTGGGGGGGGGGGGGGGGGGAGGCTGTTGTGCTTCATCAAGTTTCAAACTTGTACCACTATAAAAGCAACACATCCTACGAAGTGTGCTAGAAACAGGCATGCCAAATATAGTGCAGAATATGCAGTATTATAATCAAAGTAGCGCTTAAGGTACTCTTGGTACGTTGCGCGTTCAAACAAATTCAAGTAGAGAAAATCTCCTCACTACCTGCCTATATGAATTGCAATGCATATATAATTATCAAACAAATACTAATATTGGCAAATCTTAAAAACAAAAGCCACAGTAAGAGTTACTAAACTACCTTACAAATCAAAGGCATCAAAAAACCAACAGCAAGTGCAGCACAACGGCTCTTACCAATCAAATTGTGTCCAGGTTCCAACTGCCAAGTTCTCAAATAAACCAAATGATCACTGCACGGCGAATCAACAGAAGAGATCTCAGTCGAGGACCAGCGCCACATGGATGGTCAGATCAGAAAGAAAGGAAAAACGCTGTGGTTGCCAAGACTCGGGTCTCCTCAGGCAGCGATCGCGTCCAAAGCGAGATTCCAATCCTTCGTCTTGACCACTCTTTCGAGCATCCGAGTCGCCGATGAGCCCCACGTTGGAAGCGCCAATTTGTAGTAGTGGGCCTCAGCAAGGCCTACCAGTGCTAGGAGTTCTCCCTTCTCTGCACAGAGTCCTCAGACCAATAGAAAGAAGTTGGCACAGAAGCTGGAATAGAAAGTACAAAGTTTATTAAACCTCATGAGGTGGAACTACATTCACTCAGCACCCTTTGGTAATGTATGAAGTAGCACACTGAATGGAAGGAGCCTGGTCCTTTTATACCCACACAGGGTCTAAAATAAAGGTGGTACAAATACAAAATGCTGGTTTTAGGTACATATAAGGTCATACAGAGAATGTACAGGCAACAAGTGGGAGGAGCTAAGAGTTTGCTAATTCTGGTGCTCAACTGAGCATGTGCGAAAGTGGAAGATGCTAAATATATCTTGTCTCTAGGCAGATTTCAAGAGCAGTTAAGAGGAAGGTAGGACAGAGCACATGCGAGCACATGCGAGCACATGGCAAACAAAATGGCTGACAGAAATACAAAATGGATTCCATAAAATGGACAAGATTGTCTCTGAATACAGGATATCTTCTGTGAATGCTTAACCTAATTGCTGCAAAATTACTACAATGGTGGCCACCTCCTTTTCTTTATATGTGCCTTTGAGTCCTTCATTTGAGGTATTTGTATTACTTGTAACACTATCCAGTGTTATTCCGGGACGATGTTCTTATTTGGGCTCACCTGCTGTTGTTTCTGAAAAGATGGGATATACTCTTTTGCCTTGCTGCAGTTTACAATCATTCATCCTGTTTCTTGCTTTCCTTTCCTTCTTTTTTTGTCTTCTCGATTGAGACCCCTTCTTTTCAGGTTGCTCTGTTTTGACACTGTGATAATTTCCTATAAGATCCACAGTCTCAGCAGTGAGAAATTGAAGTTCTTTCTTTTGTTCTTGAGTTATATTTGTGGGTGTCTGTGCATGGGCCTGACTTACAATTACCTTTGATTTTATTGTATGGGCAGCTTCTAGAATCACAGCTGGCGAAACCAAGATTGTTGGAAGAAAACCTCGTTTGCCTATTATTGGTCCACATGTGCAGGTTGATTCCCGTGGTGAGTAACTTGGTTGTTCTCTTTTTATTAAATTTGTTAAGTCTTCAAGTTTTGTATTTATTCCAGCTATATATGATGCAATGATATTCATAAGATCTATTTGCATGGCCATTTTATCTGTCTGCATTATCAACGTAGCTGTCGACATTTGTAGTGCTTTGCCAATTTTTATTGCTTTTGATGTTACTTGCCCCTTTTTCAGGTGAATCTCCAGATTTCTCCTTTGGATTTGATTAAAAGTTGGCTCTCAAATCGGATGTTTTGTCTTTTCTACCAGTGTGGTTTGGGCTAAACATCTGTTTTTCCTCTTCAACCCTTACTTGGGCCACCACCTTTACCACGTGTGTGTCTTCCACAGGTTTGCTCGCCCCTGAAGCGATCAACTCCTCATTTTCGTTTTCATCCACCATTATCTCCTATGTACCTTCCACATATTTACTTGCCCTAGACTCACCCAAGTCAGTTAGAGATAGACCTTGGTTTGACCAATGGTGTTATAGATTGTCTATGATTGATTGCAAGTCATTTAGGCTAACTTCTTGCCAGTTCTCAACAGTTTGTAAGGAGCAGCTGTTTGATGTATTCAGATCATAGTGCTTCTGCGTTGTAACCAAACTACATGGCATGCTTTCCCCACAAGTTTTACTAGCGGTAGGTAGAAGTTTGTGATGTTGATGTTCTGAACTAAAACTGATGTTGTATCACGCAGCATGTACTGTTGCTGTTATTAATATGGGGCTATGCGGCGAGGTTACCCCAGATAGTCTGCTCTTAACTTGAATCTCTAGCATCACTATCTGTTTCTTCCGGTCTTGCGTCTCAATGGAGTTTATGTTTGAATTTAATTTCATTGGGGTAGGTTCTTGAACCAGCACTTCCCCCCTTCGGTGTATCCTTTTTTTTTCTTAGGTACCAATGGGGTCACCAGACCTGATGTTTCTCCAGGTGTAGCACAGAGAGAGGAACCGGAATTATTTAAATAGTGAAATCATGGGTTTTGCGTTGTTTTTCTGTTTAACAATGATTTCTCAAACATAGACTCAATAGGTGAGATTAGCGGGCTCTTCAGTGTAGAACTTCCACCATTTACTGTTGCTGGTTTGTCGCCTTTTTTCCTTTTGGCGAAGCTTTTATGAGTAACTACTTTCTCTCCCAATGCCTTCCTCACCCTGCCTGAACGCGTATAGAGTCAAAACATTTAGTTTTTATTATCGACTAGACATAACATCGAGTTAAAAATATAGAATAGACATAATATCGACTAGACAGAATATAGACTACCAAAATATCGACTAGAACATTTTAATATCGAATAGAATGGACCTAATATCGAATCAAAAATATAGTATGGACATAATATTGACTAGACAGAATATAGACAACAAAAATATCGAATTTAAGGTAAGTTAATATTAATTTTTAATTTTTGTGTAATATAATTCTGTAGCGGGTTGTGGGTTTTATAGGGGAATAGGGTGGGAAGTAATTTAATTATAATTATTAAATATGGTATTTTAATTAGTGGTATTTATTTAGAATTAATTGTTAATTGATAATTAATTGGTAATTAATTAAAATATAATTGCAATTAATTTAAAATGATTAATTGATAAATATCTTAATTTTAGTAATTTATTTTCTGTACCGGGTTGTGGGTTAATAGGGAATAGGGTGGGAAGTAATTTAATTATAATTAATTAAATATGTTATTTTATTTATTGGTATTTATTTAAAATAATTGTCAATAAATTATTAATTGGCAATTAATTAAAATATATTTGGTAATTAATTTTAATTGATTAATTGATAAATATGCTAATTTTAGTAATTTATTTTCTGTAGCGGGTTGTGAGTTTATAGGGGAATAGGGTGGGAAGTAATTTAATTATAATTATTTATATATGGTATTTTATTTATTGGTATTTTTTGGGAAATAATTGTGAATTAATTATTACTTTGTAAATAATTAAAATATAATTGGTAATTCATTTTAATTCATTAATTGATAAATATGTTAATTTTAGTAATTTATTTTCTGTAGCGGGTTGTGGGTTTATAGGGGAGTAGGGTGGGAAGTAATTTAATTATAATTATTTAAATATGTTATTTTATTTATTGGTATTTTTTTAAAATAATTGTGAATGAATTATTACTTTGTAAATAATTAAAATATAATTAGTAATTAATTTTAATTGATTCATTGATAAATATGTTAATTTTAGTAATTTGTTTTCTGTAGCGGATTGTGTGTTTATAGGGGAATAGGGTGGGAAGTAATGTAATTATAATTATTTAAATATGCTATTTTATTTAATGATATTTTTTTAGAATTAACTGTTAATTATTAATTGGTAATGAATTAAAATATAATTTGTAATTTATTGTAATTGATTGATTGATAAATATGTTACTTTTATTACATTATTTTCTGTAGTGGGTTGTGTGTTTATTGGGGAATAGCTTGGGAAGTAATTTAATTGTAAGTCATTACATTTTTTAAATATTTTTTTATTGTCTAATTTTTGAATATTTTTATATTGTAAATTAATTTATTGGTAATTGGTAAAATAATAGTATTAGCAGGTAATTTTTATTATTAGTTAATTTTTATTTGTAATTTTAATTGATTAATTAATATATTTCATAAAATTGTAAAATATTTTAATTATTTTGTAATTGGTATTAATATTTACGTTATTTATATTTATATATGAAGTATTTACTTTCCCTACTATTGCACTCACTGGAGTGGGAATAGTAATTTTCAACCCTACGCTATCCAACGCTTTCCATACTGTTGCACTATCTGGAGTAGGAATAGTAATTTTTACCCCTACGCTATCCAACGCTTTCCCTACTGTTGCACTTTCTGGAGTGGGAATAGTAATTTTTACCCCTACTCTATCCAACGCTTTCCCTACTGTTGCACTCTCTAGAGTTGAAATAGTAATTTTTACCCCTACGCTATCCAACGCTTTCCCTACTGGTGCACTCTCTGGAGTAGGAATAGTAATTTTTATCCATACGCTATCCAACGCTTTCCCCACTGTTGCACTCACTGGAGTGGAAATAGTAATTTTTACCCCTACGCTATCCAACACTTTCCCTACTGTTGCACTCACTGGAGTGGGAATAGTAATTTTTACCCCTACACTATCCAACGCTTTCCCTACTGATCCACTCTTTGGAGTTGGAATAGTAATTTTTGCCCCTACGCTATCCAACGCTTTCCCTACTGTTGCACTCACTGGAGTGGGAATAGTAATTTTTACCCCTACGCCATCCAACACTTTCCCTACTGTTGCACTCTCTGGAGTGGGAATAGTTATTTTTACCCCTACGCTATCCAATGCTTTCCCTACTGTTGCGCTCTCTGGAGTGGGAATAGTAATTTTTACCTTCTCACTATCCAACTCTTGCCCTACTGTTGCCCTCTCTGGAGTTGGAATAGTAAGTTTTTACCCGACGCTATCCAACGCTTTCCCTACTGTTGCACTCACTGGAGTGGGAATAGTAATTTTGACCCCTACGCTATCCAACGCTTTCCCTACTGTTGCGCTCACTGAAGTGGGAATAGTAATTTTTACCCCTACGCTATCCAATGCTTTCCCTACTGTTGCTCTCTCTGGAGTGGGAATAGTAATGTTTACCCCTACGCTATCCAACGCTTTCCCTACTGTTGCACTCTCTGGAGTGGGAATAGTAAATTTAACCCTCTCGCTATCCTATGGAAAAAACATTGTATATGTTTTGTTAATAATATGTATATATATATATGTTTTAAGAATTATAATTTTTAAAAAAAATACATTAATTATTTATTATTTTAAGTTTATTTAAGTATTTTATGTATGTTTAAATTAATTATATTTATTATTATATTAGTTTTAAATTACCTTTAAGATATTTGAAAAATTCGATATTTTGACTGTCTATATTTTTTCCTATCGATATTTTTGAGTCGATATTTTTGTACTTACCTGTTTGATATTCTGGCATTCGATATTTTAACCTCAATATTTTGGCAAGTTGATATTTTGACTGTCGATATTCTGTAAGTGATCCGTGAACGCATATCTAAAAGTTTGAATGATGTGTATTTGTTTTAAATTGAAATGCCGTTATCCACTGTTCACCTTCTTCTGACCTCTAGACTCTTGCAGCCTCCTTGAACTCCCTTCCTCAACTCACTATTTTCCTTTCCGCAAGCCCGCAGCTTTTTTCTTCCCTTTTGCTCAGCTTCCTGTAGTGAGGAAGCGGAGCGTAGGGCACTCAGAAGAGCCTGTAAGCCTCCCCAACGTGGTTTGGTCGCTTCTGCAGTCTCACCTGGTACACACTCTGATCCACCCCCTAACAGTGGCTGCGCTCTCTTGCCCCCCCCCCTCCTGCTGTTAATGCTGTTACTGCTGTTAGAGCTGTTATTGCTGTTGTCACCCCCTCCGGGGATTGTTCCAAACACATGCACTTCCTCCCTAAAAGAAGTGTACTGCAGGGGGGCCAAACTGCTCTAGGCTCTAGCACCAACTTTGCCTCACTCTGCCCCCTCTGCTTGATCCTAGTGGAGGTATAGAGCGAGAAAGATGGCAGTAGGCGCAGGGCAGTAACGTACTGTCTGTATTGGCAGAGGGCTGTCAGGGAGCTGAGCTGCTGAACTGCTCCCAAGCTGCTCCCCCTACCCCCACCTACTCTGCCGGACACTGTCAGCACTCCACAGTCTCCCCTCTGAACTACGCACCCTAAGCACAGTCCACACTCACAGGTTCAGCCAAAAACCTCCTCCTCTTCTGACAACCTGTGAAGGGTGTTACCAGCGCCACAGTGAGCCACTGAGGATTGAGCAGATCAGCGCAGTGTTCTCACAGCTGGGGGAGAGAAGTTGAGCAGGCAGCTGCAGGTTGTCAGGGTTATGTGAGCGACCACGGAGGCAGTAATCACTAGTAATCATACGTCCAGCTTAGTCCTGCTCATCGCAGCTTAGCGCAGCTCAAGCTCAAGCTCAAACTCAAACTCAGGCTCCAGCTCCAACCGTGAGCTCTGTGTACTCCGTGTACACGATTGTCATGCCCAGGAAAGGGGCGCTAGGACCCTGGGGCTCAGGACAGAAGTAAGGGGACACCGGACACCACATCCGGTCAGGGGAGGGGACAGGGGACACTAGCCAGCAGGACCTCGAGGCGAGAGGTTGGGTAACATCTGTCCTGTGATGAAAAAGAAAAAAAGAAGCTTTGGACTTACTGAGTGTGTCCTGTGTTTCCTGGGTCTGAGGAACACGACAACGATGTACACCGTGTGCAGACTTCTCCCTTTCCAAAGACTCCATCTTCCGACAGCGTAACCAGGGTTCCTCTCCAATTGGTGTGGAAGCAGTGAATTTGCATCAATGAACCCTCCTACAGTTTGTTTTGTTACACTCGTCAAGGCTGTAAAGACAGGGCTCTTTTCCAATAAGGTGGTTGAGGAGAATACGTTTTTGAAATCTTGCTGCTTTTGGCATCCAGCTCAGCCTCTCCCTGCTACTCCCCCTGTCTCAGCCCGACCTCTTCCCAACCGGGGAAACACAAGGGGGGTTTATCGGTCCATGGGCAGCACAACAAACCCAGCTCCTGGGTGGAATAAAACAAAACAGAACAAGCAACCAAGTGACCCGCAAGCCACACTTGTTGATGCTGGCCAGCTCCACAAGACAGTTGGCGCTACAGCTCCAACCCCCGGCTGTGCTGTGTTACCCGCTGCCTACTCACCGCACCTCGGACTTCCAAATTTGAGGCAGCTTTACGGTAAAGCGGGATGTATGCCAACCGCCAGGCAAGAATTCAACACTCCAATGCTCTGTAGCTGTGGCCATAGGGTGCTGTAGGCAGGGTGGGTTTTCAGTGCACACCCCCATTGGTATCTCGCCGGGCCGCCTCACTTGCCACTCGCAGCTCTGGAATTCAGCTTTGTTCACGCTCATGCTACTCGTGCAATCTCAAGCACCTGTGACAGCTCAGGAAAACCAAAAGCCCTGTTCAAAAATACTAGTAGAAAAGAGAGAGAAAGAAGGGGATAATGTCCTAGGGTTGTGTATGGCATGCTAGTGGTACCAGGCAATATTATATGCCTTATACATGAAGGATGTATGTTGTAAGATGTTGATGAATAAGTAACTTATGTTTGCAGATAAACATTACTTTAAGACTTTTAAGTTTGTTTTAGACATCACAGTGGCTCAACAGTAGTCTCAACTCATGTGAAATGTGAGCGTACTGATCAGTCACACAGCTTTCAACACTAACTATTAGACTGTTGCCCACCCTGGGAATCTGGAAGGGAAAATAGTTCAGAACTAATCTGCAAGTGTAAGCCCTGTTGCTTGCCGTTGATGTGCAACAGGTGAAGATTGTCTTGCACAATTCCTCTGGGAAGCACAGTAACACCACCGTAGGAGTAGCACCCTTGTAGAATCAAGGCATCTTAAGTAAGACTGAGCATGCCAAATGTACACTCAATGATTTCTTGCGGTACCTTTCTCGAGGCAGTGTGGTTACACACCAGAAGAAGGCAAGGAGAAGAAAAGAGAGGCATGCCTGGTATCACCTGCAACAAAGTCATATGATAGTTGTGTTAATGCAGTTACCACAAGAATCCTGTGTTCCATATATGCATGCACTACATGTTATTATTATGGGTGTATTTGATGATATTAAGTTATGATTGAATTGCTATATAAGCCATTCCCCAGGTATGCATACAGTTCCACTGTGAGTGAGGGAAACGTATCTAGTGGTCACGTCACCAAATTCCCTAACAACCAGTTCACATGCAATAGAGGAGTTTTCAGGAAAGATATGTCATGTAGGCACCCAGGAAAGGCAACATATATATCAGTAAAGCAGGCCCTGGCATCTCAGTCTTCTTGAACATTTACGGAGTGCCTGCAATGTATGTTGTGGAAATTCTATTCCCTGCCGCTAGGTGGCTGAAGTTCCACATGGGTGCAATCAATGGCATCTGACACCTGTTATCATGTTTTCAATGGACCAGAATTCCCTTGACACCTGTTGCTTTTCTAATAGTGACTATAGCATGCTGCAATATTGATACACTCACTGGGTGATTTATCTCAGTACCTGGTGTACAGACCAGGATTGGTTAACCTGTGAGATGTCCACTGTGCATTTAGTGACCCTCAAAAAGAGATAGTGCCCATGAAGTGGAATGGAGCCAGGATTTCAACATGTGCAGAGAGTACCTGGTTGTGGGTTGTTGTTTATGTGTTGTCCAGTTTTCAAGTACGCCAAGGTTCACTTCTGGAAATAAGTGGTATCTTGTCACTGCTGTTTTCTTGAAAATACCAAAGTTGTTTATTATCCGCTTGTATATTATCACACCCCCCCCCCCCAGTAATTGTTCCTCAAAATGAGTGTCAATGAAACAACCACATTTGCTTATGTGGCGAAAATATTGATTAGCCTGTAGTTTGCCTTTTTATGTCAGCAGTTTGTGGGTGATTGATCAATGGTGTAGTCAGATTTAGCTGGTGGTGATTGTGGTTGAGTCATATTTATAAATTACCTTATTCCTTAGCTGTGGCAGATGTGTTGATTTCGAATGTAGCATTGTTGCTATATGACTTAACTACTATTTCTGGACATGTTTAAACTTGTATGTTTGTATATTATTTAAATTAGAGTTTCGTTGGACTAAATACTTCACTAAAATGTGACAGGTGCCTCACTACAAGACCAAAATTGTGATCCTCAGGAACAGCACTTCACCGTGGAACTCCACCTGGTAGCAATAGTGCTAGTACTAACACCCAGCCACACCACCCACGCTACGATACTTGACATCATCATCAACAGCAAACTTGACATGACCACCCAAGACAATGATGTCACTGACTCATCTTTCCATGCCCTGTGGATGCTGAGAAAGATTTTCAAATGGCTCCTGATCAGCACCTGGAAAACCATCATGCATGTCCTGGTCATAACAAAGCTGGACTATGGGAACAACCTCTATGCTGAGATCAACAAAAAACTCATCAGAAGACTGCCGATCATTTGGCAATTAGGCACCCTCAAGTTCCCCCATTGATATTACATCACACCACACATGAAGGAGATCCACTGTTTCATCATTCACAAACTAGCACAATTCAAGTTCCTCAAGTACACTTTTAGAGCACTATATAACACTGGTCTAGCATGTCTAGCATATCTCAACAAACTTAGTTGCTTTCATAACCTTTCATAACCTTCCAGACATCTCCACTCATCCAGACTCCTACTTGCACAAATCCCACACATACAGAAAACCAGATCTGGAGGTCAAGCCTTCTCCTACATCACTCTTAATGCATGGAATGTCTTCCTGCTGTATATAAGATCCTCCTCCTCACTTCTTGAATTCTGCAAGAAGCTGCAGACCTGTCTTTTTGAGTAGTCTAGACTCACACCAGCTCAGTGTCAGAATATCCTCCTGGGCAATAGTATACTCTACATACTTGCAGAACATAACATATCTATAATTGTAACATGGCGGACAGGATATCAAACACATTTATGACAGAATATCCCTTGTGCCTAAATCCACATAAGGCTCATAGTTTTGTTTTATTATTGTAGAAAATGCATATACTTACTATAATTTTTCAAAACGTTTTTTTAATCTTGTATTTGTTGTGCATGCACTAGAAATGTCATTACCTGCCTCAAATGATTTGCATGTGATTCTTGTGCAGTACATGTGATTGGCCATGTGTTGTGTTTGACTTACTCCATTGCTAGCCTAAAATTGATTTGAACCTGTCTGTGCTGGAGTGCTAATTACGGAGATGTGAATATTACTTTGGCAAATAGCAACTGACATCCTATTGCAGGTGTATTTTTGAATTGGCATGTCCCTCCCTATATCCCTATCTATTTTCTATTGACTCCTCCCATTTTCCAGCAAATGTTCCCTACTCTCCTATCAATCCCCTTTTCTCTCTCTTATTCACACAAAAACATAATTAAATTCATGGGGAGTACACCCCAAACATGGGAGAGAACTATGCAAATAAGAGAGGCATAAACAGAGAACTCTCTCCCAACCTCAGTGAGCATCACTGAGAAATAGTGCCATACTACTACTTTGCATACTCAAACATTACGTGGTGAATGAACCCCAATATATCACTATGAAAATCTCTTATTGAAAAATTATTACTTTTACCGCAATGCTTCAAAAATCAACTTCAATTTTAATGAAAAATAAGTATCTATGGAATGTTTATATGGGAAACGTTGAGTATGTTTTCCCAAAGATGAATAGTAGAGATGTGTTAGAAAGGGGCAGAAATCTCTAGTTGGCAGATTGGTATTCCGAATTACGCCCAAGTAGGGACCCTTCTTCCTAGTCCGGAAAAGGGGGCTACACTTCTAATATAACCCCTTCTGACCTCCTTGTTAGGTTGGCACGAGCAGTCAGGCTTATCTCAGGGGAAGTGTGTAAAGTATTTGCACATAACCATCAGCATTACACTGAAAACACTACAAAAGAACACCACACCAGTTTTAGAAAAATATCCAATATTTTATCTGTGCAAAACAAGACCAGAAAAAATAAAATTCCACCATACAGTTCTTAGAATTATCACTAAGCAAAAGTAGTCTTTAAAAACAGTTCCTTGAAGGTGATAGCTCCATCTAGGGCAATCACAGACTCTTGAACAACAAATCCAAACAGTTCTGGCTGACCGTGGCGTCGCGGGCTAGCTACTGTGTTGGGAAGACCAGCAAACAGTACCTTTAGAAATGCAAGACATCGGTGACCTCACGATGAGCCTCAAAGAGCCAGCGTTGGCAGGCGTCTGTTTCAGAGGTCAGTGCAGGAGTTGTCGGGCCCTGGAAGTCACATGCGATGCAGATCAAACTCTGCGCCTTATATGTAAAAAAAGGAAAGGTTAGGGCCTGACAAGTGGGGGCACTTGCCAGGTTGACATGGAACTAAAACTGTGTGCAGACACTGCAGTGGCAGGTCTGAGAAACCTTTGAAATCTGCTTGTGTGGATGGCACAATCAGTGCTGCAGGCCCATTAGCAGCATTTGATTTACATGCAATGGGCACAAACAGTGCACTATACTAAAGACTTAGTAGTAAATCGAATGATCCAAACCTGGAAACACCAATCCACAAACACAATTTATAGTAGGAGCACTTGTACTTGCAGATGCAATAAACCAGCAAAACAAAGTCCAACATACCATTAAAAACAGAAGGCCAGAAAGCAAAAAGACAGGGGTGGCACACCAAAAGATGCCAGGTCTAACAAGTTGCTAAAGGCAACATGCTCCTAATGACATGCCAGAGAGCCAAGCAGCAAGATGGCTGCCACCAAGTGAAGCGCTGCCTTCCCGGAGAATAATTCAAGGTAGGTGACTGCCATCCGTACTCTCCAGCACCAAATCCTGACTTGGTAGACATTGGTGTAAACGTTGTTTTGCTGGGCAGCCTGATAGAGGGTGGCGGAGTTGCTGGACAACTGATGCTGGGCCTCATCACGTTGACCGAGAGTGATGCCTGTCAATGCCAAGCTCTGCAGCTGCTTAACGACAGCCAGTGTGCTTCCAGCCACGCACCGCTGAGCAGCTGGGTGGGGACCCAGAGCCCATAGCCACTGCAGGAGCCTCCAAAGGAGTATGGATGATGCAGTTGCAGTAATGCTGGTGGAGTGCTATGACTCTCCTCTGAAGCAGATGGCACGTGGGTGGGAGTGAGACACCAACATCTGCAGAGGGGAAATTCACAGCATTACGCTCAGCTGTGTGGGGCTGGCCAACTCCCTATGCCACAGTCATAGGGGGGCTTGTCTCTGGACCAACTGCCACCCGATAGACTGTCAACCTGCTTGTGCCCCCTTGGAGTCTAGAGTGAAACAGGACTGCCATCAAGACTAGGCAGAATTCAGAAGTACACCACTCAAGTGAACACCGCTGCCTGATCCAGACAGCACCCTTCAGCACCACTGGTCATGGAGTGGCCCTGTTAGAGACCTATTGTTTCCTGTTCTATTTAAGCCTGCTCATGCCTTGTGGGGGACCCAGGGAGAGATGAGGCAAGCACCATTGCTGCACGGCACACTGGGCCTGTTGCATGGTGCTCCCAACTGATCACCTCTAACTACACTTCTTACATGGATTGATTGTGCTCTGGGGGCTGCCACAACTCAGGAGAAGAAAGTTCATCAATAGTCTGCTACACGCCACAGGGTGACCCAACACCATAGTACTTGCACTCCTCGATCTGTCCAGCTTCCGTGGACTCTGTGCTTCTCACTGCCCTGATGATGGGGAAACTGGACAAGCACCAAGCCAAGTTGGTCTTCAATAAATGATGCACCCTGACAATCATCGAAGATTACACCTTTAGAGAGCCTGCTCCTGATACAACTCTTGATGACCCACCTGTTGCCCTGGAAGTCAAGGATCTGCTTACGGAGGCGCATAACAGCCTCAAAAGCATGGACTCCAAGATTGACATGCACGGGGTCCAACTTGACCACCTGGGCTACTAACCAGACAAACACAACAATAGTTTGGCCCAGCTGGAACAATGTTTCTCTGTTTTGGAAGAATAGAGCAGCCACGTACACGGACACCTTCAATACATATAGAAAAGGTTCTTGCAGTTAATAAAGTGAACAATGAGGATTCGGAGGTGTAATCCAGATGCAGCAACATTAGAATTCTGGGCCTTCCCAAATCCATCCCCATGACCACAATGAGTGACTACATTGAAGCTCTCCTCCAAGCTCAAGTTGGCAACCACTTGACCACCATGTTCTTAGTGGAGCAAGCATTGCGATCCTTAAGCCTGTGCCCGTGCCAGGGGATCCAAGTCGACACTCATGACACTGCTGGGATATTTTAGGCGCAACTCAGCCAGAAACCACTATCTGACAGCAATGCTGCTACATATTGCAAAGAGAAAGGTTACATCTAGGAAGTCACAGTAACCCCAAATTAGAAGACTGGCTGAAAGATGTGACCTATTGCCAATAAAGGATAGAGTAGTTTTGGGCTCTAATGCCATCGAGATCCCACCCCAAAGGCATTTGGAGATCCTTCAGCACCTTCTTAGCAGTCCAAACTGACCGTGAACCATCCTCACTGCTCCAGAACTGCTTTCCAACAGCCAGTGGCGGCGGTATGGATCAGAGGTCGGGGAAGGATGCAGGATGTAGGGGGAGGACACGGGAAGCAGCTGGTAAAAAAAAACCTTACCTTTTCGCCACAACCTTTCTGCGTCTCTTCTCCATATTCCTTCTCTCGCTCCGCCACAAGAAGCACACTCAGACTCCCAGTAAGCCAATCACAACGCTACCTTAGCAAAGAAGGGTCAGATTCACAAAAGTAACCTGAGACAAAATCTCAAACTTACTACTTTTGGTATTCACAGAAGGAATTTAGCGGTAGTAAAGTTAGGATTCCTAACTTTACTACTACTAAACTGTGACAAAATCCTAACTTTACGACTTTCAGTATTCACAAAAGGCATTTAGTAGTAGTAAAGTTAGGCATTTTAACTTTACTACTACTAACGCCCTTTTGTGAATACTGAAAGTCAAAAAGTTAGGCTTTTGTCTCAGATTAGAAGTAAAGTTATGAATCCTAACTTTACTACTACTAAATGCCTTCTGTGAATACCAGAAGTAAAAAGTTTAGGATTTTGTCTCAGATCAGTTCTGTGAATCGGCCCCGATGTGATTGTTCTGAACGCTGTGTTTCAGTGCTGAAACACTGACTGGAGGCCTCTGCATGTTCTTCATGTAGGCTGTAATGCAGCCAGCATGGAGAACATGCAAAGTGTGCTAAACAGTTTTGGGTGGCCTGAGAAGGCCGTCCAAGCAGTCATTGCACACATCAGGAGGGTGTTACCACTCCTCCCCTGCCTGAGCACCCTCACGCAAAGCTGTGGCTGGAATTAGGAGAAAATAAAATGATAATAACACAAGTTATAATCATTTTATTTTCTCTGTGTTTCACTGCAAAAAAAGCAGTGGGCAATGCTCCTCCGCCTTAGCAAAGGCGCCGCCATTGCCTACAGCACCATAAGAACTGACATTAATGCATGATTTGTTCTTTCTTTCTTCTCAACTGATCAAGCGCACTAACACTTTTATCAAAGAACAAAGAAAAAAACTTTTTGTAATTATGGGAAGGTCCGAGACTACTTTTCCTTTGTTTTTGTACTTAATATGAAATGTTAATATAAACAAGCTTCTAATGGATAAACTGTACTTGTTCTTGAATTGCAAAGAAAGGTGTTCACTAATAAAATTAGATACGACTTTGGAATTCATCTGTAATGCTAACTCAAACCTCTGCTGATATCAAGTTTTTTAAAATGTTGGTAATTTCTACATTTGATGGCTTACTTACTTATAATAATATAGAACAGGACTTTCTGAGCGTGTCAGAAATGCAAAGCAATCTAAAAATCCTCTGCTTAAGTTGGCTGGGAGAGTTTTATGAAGGAGTTGATGTGACATTTATCACTCTTGATGAATGCCATATCCACTGCCTTTGAATGGTTTCCGACTATGTTAACAGAGTTGTGTGAGCTTCTTGTGAGCATCTAACAGTCTCAGAAAGGCCTGCCCTGTAATGTTAAAAGAAAGGTCTAAAGCCATGAAAATCAGTGGCTCAAAGGGTGGTGCAATATGTTATAATATACTGCTGCATTTCCCTTCTCTATGGTTCTCTTCTCTACTGCTCAGCCAGTGTGAGTGTTGGTGTGCCTGAAGATGTCTAGAATGTTGGATGAATGATGATGTCATGGAATGTGGGGTGCTTGGTGAGCTGTGGAGTGTCAGTTGTAGTGTGCAGGCTGAGCAGGACAGAGGCTGCTCCTGGTGGGGCCTCATATGGACTTACCATCTTCCAATGGATATTGATGTTATTATCTTATCAATAAATCTAATGAATATATCTAATCTTCATCTGGTCTCTGAGGACTATCTTATTTACAATACTGGCGACGAGGTAAAAGGAACTACGTGTTGGGGAAGGATTACCCTGGTTTACCCTGGATTACCCCGGATTACCCTTGAACTAAGGACTTGATTAACTACAGGAACTGATGAAAAATATTTTAAAGAAAGAAGATTGCAAAAAGCTATGCTCTGGTAAGCCCCACCAGTGTTCTTTGTCAACAGGACAGCCTGCAGACCAGAGCGTTTGACGTTTGTTTGGCTTTCCAGTAACCTGTGAACTAAAGTGTCTGCCCGTGTGTAATTCGCTGGAATTTGGATATTGGTGCTGTTACAGACCTTTTCTTTGTTTGTGGTTATGTGGACATCCTACTGCCCAAGGCGTTTCACACCTTCGTGACGTTTGCGCAGTTAAATTGTATTGGCAGCTGATTGATGTAGTGCTCGTTTGTTTGTGACCTTGGCCTGAGGGAGTCTACATGAGCGTGCATCGGACATCAGCTATGGACTAGTGGAGGCACACCCTCTATCTGCCTGTGGAGAGATCGGTGTCTGCGCACTGTTAAGCATCACAGTGGGACAGAGAGTGGGACATTGTAAACGGGCCAATGTAATGTTGTCAACTCAGAAGGACTTTTTAGTGCACTCGCAGCGTGTTTTGGCAGTGACAATGATTTTCTACATTTAAAATGGGCCAATGTAATATTCGTCTACTCAGCAGGACATTTCATTGTGTTCTGGGCACTCGCAGCGATCTCTACATGTTCGTTAACTCACCGTTTGTTGTTGGTGACGGTTGGCCGGCAGAGCTCTTCTCTGTTCCCCTGCTGGTGTCCAATTGATGACGTCGTTGGAGTACATCAGCGTGTTGGTGAAGGTGATTCTTGTGACGTCTGATTTCTGCAGGGTTTGGAGGTGTCATCACGTTAAAGGTGAAAACGTTACCCATCTCCTTTGCATAACGACGCTAAACGATGTAGTGGCGGCCATCTTAATACTTTGGGAAGGATCTCATTGTCTCGTTTTAAAACGCTTTGGATTACTGTTCTATGGACTTTGAGTCTAGTGACATTCCATTTTCATTCACGATGTCCATCCGACTTCTCTTCACTCGTTCTTGTCAAGAGATGCAGCGTTTTACTTTGCCAATTGATGGTGGGATTGTCGTGTCCTTGTTGGTGCCGACCCTTGTCACTGGACTGCTGGAGACTTTGTGCTGAGAGATGTTGGGTGAGGACACCCTCGCCTAAGGATGGCCATCGGTAGTCACACTAAAGCAAGATGTTATTGGAATGTTGTCGTCAAGACTGGGACTGTGTTACTTGTGGCGCAATTGCGTGCATCTGGAAACACTGGATCTGGCCTGTACCACATGGACTTCGGGTGAGAGGCTACAAGGATTTCGGGTGAGAAATCGCTCACCGATCATAGACAACGGTATCTACGTTTATTGTTTTAATTTGTTGTGTTACTGTTGTTTTTACCTATTTACAACAGTGTGTTTACAGTATTGTATGGGGGCATGTTGCACTTGTCACAGGTTCTTTCTGTTTGTTTTTGTGAATTTATATGGAATGAGAGGAGGTTGTGTGTATTTTATTTATTTATTTATTTATTTATAGTCTTATAGCGCGCGTGAATCAGCCCCGAAGGGGTATCTCCGCGCGTGGCTTCTGAATGAGTTAAACAAACTATAGATAAGGGGAGGCAGAGGGAGGGCCAAATTAATCTTGTGTGAATAAGTAGGTTTTTAATTTCTTCCTGAAATTGAGAAGGTTGGCAGTTTGTCTTAGCTGGGGGGGGGGGAATTCCACAGCAATGGACCTTTAAGGGAGGGGCCTCGGCCACCCTGTCTCGCTCTTTTTACTTTAGGTACATATAGCAGCATAGTGTTGCTGGAGCGTAGAGTGCGTCCGGGAGAGTAGGGAAAGAAGATATCTTTCAGATATTTGGGACCAGACCCATAGATGCATTTGTGCATGATACAGCAGAGTTTAAAATTTATCCGCTGTTGTACTGGGAGCCAGTGAAGGTGGGAAAGGAGGGGACGAGAGGGGGTACGGGGAGGGGCATTCAGGATAATTCTTGCCGCGGTGTTCTGTACCACCTGCAGTCTGCGCAGTTGTTCCTGATTGGCGGAAATGAGTAGACTATTGCAATAGTCCACCCGTCCAAGGACTAGTGCCTGAACCAGCGTTTTCCTATGGGTGTTTGGTAGGAAAGGGAAGATACGCCGTAAAAGACCAATTGTACGGAAACACGTTCCCGTGACCTGGCTGACGTGATCTTTCATAATCAGAGTTTGGTCTAGGCGTACCCCCAAATTTTTGATGGTTTGTTTGGGCGCTGGGACAGGTCCAAGCTCAGGTGGCCACCATTCCGGGGACCAGAGCAGGGTGGCCCCTCCAAACAACATGACCTCCGTTTTGGTCACGTTGCATTGGAGGAAGTTCTGGGCCATCCAACCTGCCACCGCTCTCATGCCGTCTTGGAAAGATTGCATGACTGCAGGTGTAATGGTTTGAAAAGGGAACAGCAGCTGAGTATCGTCAGCGTAAGAGATAGGTGAGAACCCATGAGATCTAATAATCTCTGCCAGGGGGGCCACATATACGTTGAATAACGTAGGGCTCAGACATGAGCCCTGTGGCACCCCCTTGGTAAGCTTCCTGTAGACAGATTTATGGGTGCCTAATTTGACACCTTGTTGTCTGTCTTCAAGAAAGCTTTCCAGCCACGCAAGAGCGGTCCCCTCTACTCCAACTCCCTTCAGACGGCCGAGAAGAATTTTGTGCGACACCGTGTCGAAGGCAGCGGACAAATCCAATAGCACCAAAATCACTGAGCTCCCTCTGTCAAGTGACATATTCTGGCGCTATATAAGAAATATAATAATAATAATAATAATGTTATCTGTCACTGACAGAAGGGCTGATTCGGTGCTATGGTTGGGCCTAAAACCAGATTGCGAGTGGTCTAGGCCGCCCGCTGCCTCGATGTAATTGGACAGGTGTGCGTTGACATGTTTCTTGGCCATCTTGCTGTAGTAAGGTAGGAGGGAGATAGGACGGAGGTTGGAAAGCTCCGTCCATGGGAGAGCCGCATTCTTGCGGATAGGGTTCACCACTGCTCTTTTCCATTCAGTTGGTACTTTTCCCTCTTTAAGCGACTGGTTGATAATATCCTGAATGTAGGGGGCTAACAGGGTACGAAGGGGGGTTAAGGTTTTAACAGGAATAAGGTCATCCGGAGATCCAGATTTAACTTGGGTCATTATTGTATCAAGCTCTTCAGCGTTAATAGGAGGGAATGTAGTTAAGGTGAGGTTGGTATTTTCATTGGGAGAGGAGACATTTAGGGAGTCACCATTTGGTTGGGATGTTAAGATTTTTCCATAGATGGATTCTATTTTGTTTTCAAAGTAAGATGACACTTCTTCACATAGACTTTGTGAGAAGTCATCTGGACATATACATGCCGTAGGTTTTACAAAGGTTTCAAGAATCCTGTACAGTTCTCTGGGAGAATTATCGGCTTCCATGAGCTGTTATGTTTATAGTAATTAGCTTGGGCTGCACGATGTGCCTTTTTATTATCCTCAGAGTGTGATTTCCTCCATCTCTTCTCTATCCTTCTACATTCTTGCTTCTCTTTCCTTAGAGCCTCGGTATACCATTTTTCCTGTTTAGCCACCGGAAACTGTCTAAATGTTTTCAAGGGGGCAATTTTATCAATGGCTGCCGTCAGAGTTTGCTGAAGCATAATTAGCTTTTGTTCTACTTTGTCGGTGTCTCTAATCTCGGGTTTTTCCCACGCCTTTTCTAGCGCATCCAGTGAGAGTTTGTGCCACTGTCTACGTGTAGTGGAGGGAAGGGAGTTTTTTGGGGGACCTTTATTAACTTTAAAAATAGTAAATTGTAATAAAAAATGATCTGACCAGTAGACTTGAATAGGTTTATGACACAGTATATTGTCGAAGTTGGTATATATTAGGTCAATGCAATGTCCACCTTCATGGGTGGGATCCTGATTCTTTTGTGTAAGACCAATGGTTGTCATATCAGTCGGTCTTTGGTCTTTGTTGTCTTTGCCTTCTTATTAAGGTTGGTGTGGTTTTCCGTTACGGGTTGCTTTGAGTTTGGGGGTATAGTACTTATCCCTAGCTTGCCTGTTTCCTTTGGTTTATCAACCTCTTATTTGTGGTTATGGGTTCACATTTTATGTGTTAATGTGTTTTATCCTGGTTGACATTAGTTTGTCGATTTACTTCACTTTTGGATTGGGTGAGTGAATGTTTTTATGTTGGTCTGCGTAGAGTAAACACCTTCACATGAAGTTTCTCTGCGTGTACACTCACTATTTGGTTGTGGGTGAATGGTTTTCCTGGTTGAGTATTGTGGTTTGGTCTGCGTGGATTAAACACCTTCACATGAGGTTTCTTTGCATGTACACTCACTGTTTGGTTTGTGGGTGAATGGTTTTCCTGATTGGTTATTGTGGTTTGGTCTGCGTAGAGTGAGCACATCCACTTGTAGTTTCTCTGCGTGTACACTCACTGTTTGGTTTGTGGGTGAATGGTTTCCCTGTACTTTCTTTAAGTGCTATCCTGGATAAGATTGTGTTGCAGATGACATTTTCTTGTGAATTTTCTCTGCTTCTTACTTATTAAATGTTTGAGTTGAAGCAATTTTAGGTTTTACCTGGTTATGAGTCTTTTTGGTTTTACCTGTGTTATGTTGGATTGATTGTTACTGTCTAAGTATAATGCTTTCCGTGAACTCTTTTATTGTGATTCAAGGTGTGTGATTTAATTGGCATTTTGGATTGTCATGCATTTTCACTTATGTTATATGTACTTGATTCATTTGCTCAGTGTATTTTCATGCATCTTTTATTATCCTTTATTGTGTTTGGTTTCCTTAGGGAGGGGGATGTGTTATAATCTACTGCTGCATTTCCCTTCTCTATGGTTCTCTTCTCTACTGCTCAGCCAGTGTGAGTTTTGGTGTGCCTGAAGATGTCTAGAATGTTGGATGAATGATGATGTCATGGAATGTTGGGTGCTTGGTGAGCTGTGGAGTGTCAGTTGGAGTGTGCAGGCTGAGCAGGACAGATGCTGCTCCTGGTGGGGCATCATATGGACTTACCATCTTCCAATGGATATTGATGTTATTATCTTATCAATAAATCTTATGAATATATCTACTCTTCATCTGGTCTCTGAGGACTATCCTATTTACAATACAATACTTATCCCACCCGATGAAATCAGTGCGCCCGATTCACAAAGGTAAACGAAACGAAAGTCTATCGTTATGACTTTTAGTATTCACAAAAGGTATTTACTACACATAAATACCCTTTGTGAATACAAAGGACCCGATTCACAAAGGTAAAATGAGTTGAAAGTCTAACTTTACGACTTTCGGTATTCACAAAGGGCATTTACTATTAGTAAATGGCCTTTGTGAATACAGAAAGTTGTAAAGTTCAGATGTTGGTATTCACAAAGGGCATTTACGAGTACTACTCGTAAATACCCTTTGTGAATACGAAACATCCTAAAGTTAGACTTTTGTCTCAGTTTACCTGTGTGAATCTGGCCCAGTGTCTTTAAAAACTATCTTAAAGTCTTCATATTCTCAACACATTTGAACATCGTTTACAATGGGAATATGGTATCTTCTCTTCATCAACTTATTGATTTGAAAGTAGGCTGGCGTTAGAATTTGTTTTAAGGGGGTTTGCTAGTAAACTGACACTGTTCAAAATAGGACTTCCCCTAATGTCATGAGTAGATATAAAAGCGTCTGTGGACTTTTTTGAATTTTAAAGGCATTCAGAAGGTTTGGGTGGCTGTATCTCTATATATCCTCCACTACATTTTAAAGTGCCTGTTCTGCTACAACAGGAGACACACTCAACATGTTGTGAGGATGCAGAAAAAGTGCAATTCACATATATCAGGACTGCGTTTATTTAAAACATCAAGTTGATGTGTCCCTTTGAAACTTCAAAGTTTACCTAAAGTGCATAAAATAAAAAACTAGCAGAAGAAATAACATTTCTCAACAACAGAAACCCATACAACAAAAAAGTTTCTTTACAGATCCACACAGAAATTCAGTGAAAGATTCTTTTGCTAAGATTTCTAATGCCCTGCAAGGTCGCATGCAGAGTTTTGAGTGCAGGGCTTAGACCAAGACCAGGCACTGCAGACAATGCTGGAATTTGACATGTGCAGCAGAAGTTGGTTCTAGCGGCATTTTAGGCACATGTCTGGATGAAGGCTACCATCTACAGTCAACCCACTGCACGCAGCTGAAGGGCTTGACCCACGGGTGTGGACAAACAGGAAGAAAACTCTTTCATACAACTTGAGCGCGAATATCTCCAAAAGCTAACACCTGCCCTGAGCAGTTCTTAGCCATGTTATCCAATGGGAGGTGGATAACATGGCTAAGAGCATTAGCTCGGTAATGCATGAATATCGCTGACTTTTCAGCGATATTCATGCTTTGCGGCCGTTTTTTATCGCATTTGCGATAAACCTTGGTAATACCAAGGTTTATCTCCGATAAAAATCGCCGCAGCTCAGTGGTAAATTGTTGTCTCTAACCAAGCAATAGCGATAACTATCGCTATTGCTTGGTAATATGCCCCATAATATTTAATCTGACCTGTAAGATCAAGTATGACATTTGCAATTGCACCTATTAAATTAAGGATGAGGATGAGGTCATGGGCATTGCATTTGGGGTGAGATTTATGCTTTGCTAGTTGGCCTGTGCGTGTCGGTGCTTCTCCAGCTCCGTAGAATGTTTACTGACTCCACTACATGATTTTCGTTTCAATTTTGAACTTGAGGGGACCCTCTGTGGTTTACCTTTATTTGGCCTTTTGATTTTTTTTTTTTGCAGGGTATGGGGGACATAGCCCCCTCTTCTAATGATAGCATTAAGAAACCAATTATTCATACAACAAGCCAATCAGCACATTTCACTTAAGTTCACAGGGCTGAAAAAGATGATGGGAGAAAAAAGCTCCCTCACCCAATAGTGGGGTGCTTTTTTTTCAAATATGTGGCATCAAACGGTCCTCCAAACCAGTTTTATGTTTATTTATTTATTTTGAAGATTTTGTATAGTGCAAACAAGACCTTTGCGGGTATCAGAACGCTTTACAGGGCGAATTTAAGTGACAGAAATACATATAAAAAATAATATAGGTTAGACTAATACAAAAGTAGTAACTGTTACAGACTAGCACATATATACACAGATGTATAAAAGGTTCAAGTGAATTTGGCCAGGAGAATCGATTTTTTGAAAGATTCCGTGGACGGATTCTGTCTTGTTTCAGGGGGCATGGCATTCCAAATCCTGGGAGCCATTCCTGAGAAGGTTCGGTTGTATGTTTTCTTCTTGGTAAATTGTTGCGGTTTCAATAGAGGATTATAGGAGCTCCTGGTGGTTCTGTTACCACCCGATAGCACCAATTTCTCAGCTAGGTATCTCGGGGTTTTGTGATATATTGCCTTGTGCATCATACAGGCGATTTTTAAACTGGATTTTGTCCGCAAAAGGTAGCCAGTTGAGGGCACGAAGGTCAGGGGAGATGTGACAGTTTCTTTTGGAGCCTGTGATGAGTTCAGAAGCTGCGTTGAATGAGGCTCTTAGAGGGGCCATTGTCGATCTGGGAAGACCACAGAGAGCAACACTTCCATACTCCACTCTGGGGATTACAAGAGCTTGAACTGCCTGTTTGAAGTCATTTGAGGGCAGGAAGGGGGTCTGTCGTCTCAGGGTGTTCATCTGAAAATGTCCTCCTTTTGTCGAAGCGCTGTTGTGTTTCTGGATATTTAGCTTATTGCCCAGAGTTATTCCCAGCGATTTCACAGAGTCGATAATGAGAGGTTGACCGTTGACTGCTGGTAGGTGCTTCAGCTACTCGAGAATGATGGTTGATTGGCTGGGGGGAAGCGATTAGGAAGAATTAGGTTTCGAGGGTGTTTAGTTTTAAGTGTTTTTTGGCCAACCATGTCTGCATTTTTTGGAGCGTTGAATTGAGAGAGTTGATGTCCTCAAGTGAATGGATCTTTATGTAGAGTTGTGTGTCATCTGCGTACATGTGACAGTGGCCATTCAAGGAGCTGAGAAATCGGTGAGTGGTTCCATGAATAGGTTGAAAAGTGTAAGAGGGAGGGATGATCCCTGTGGTACTCCTAAAGTGACTGGGGTGGGCTTGGATAAGGATTGTTTGACCTTGAATCTTTGTGTTCTATTTTGAAGGAAGGAGGTGAAGCAGTTTAGGACCGATCCAGATAATCCCATTCTGCATTTCAAGAGATCTAGTAAGTTGTCGTTTTTGACGGTGTCGAAGGCAGAGGATAGGTCAAGCTGGATTAATTAACAGGCTTTGTTTTGATCCAGGATTTTTAATGGATCATCTATTATATGGGTCATGGCTGATTCACTACTGTGCCCTGCACGGAAACCTGATTGGAATTGATCAAGCAGGTTGAAGTGGTCTATGTGGTTGATAATCTGCGTATGAACACATTTTTCTAGCAGCTTGGCCAGCATGGGGATGTTGGAAATTGGGCAATGGTTATTCACGTCTGACAGGTCCACTGATGGCATCTTTAGGATGAGGATACATGACCTGCTTTAAGCATGTCATTGATGGTTCCTTGCAGGAGAGAGGTGTTTATAATCCTAGTCCATAAAGGCAGTAACATTGGAATGAAGTCGTTTAATTAGTTTGCTGGGAGAGGGTCTGTGAAATGATTGGAGGGATTCAGGGCTGTGAGCTTTTTTAGGATATTTTCTTCATTGTAGGAGTTGAAGGAGGCCCAGAATGCGTTTTATTTAGTTTGCTTTGCAGAACAACACAGAGGGGTCACATGCGCGATCAGTGAGGAGATCATATGAGGGTTGGTAGGGGATAATACATCGTTAAGCAGATCTGTCTTTATGATTTTTGACTTCGTTGTGAAAAAGGAGGCGAATTCCTTGCAATTGGGCAGTGTGACTGGATTAACTTGGAGGGAGTGGGAGACACCCTTAGATTGAGATTTGATTAGTTCGAATAGCCTTTTGGGATGATTCTTGGCCTGGTCTAATTGCTTACTGAAGAAGTCTGCTTTTGATCATCTAAGTTTTCTGTAATAGGAGTTTCTTGTGCTTCTTAGTAACTTGAGGTGGTCAGGGGATTGTGCCGATCTCGATTGTCGTTCAATTACTCTTAGTGATCTTCTGTCTTCATTTAGCCTACCATCATACCATGGTTTTGAATCTTTTGTGGTTACTCTTTTCAGTTGTAGGGTAGCGGGATTGTCTAATACCATGTTCAAAGAGTGGAAGTAATGATTAGTCAGATCATGTAACCCTTCCGGTGGAGGCATGAAGTTAGGACTAGATTTTGCGAGTAAGTCAGGATATACGTTTTTTTGGTTCCTCTTCCAGATTTTCGTTCTCGTTGTTTGGACAGAGAGTAGTATTGACTGATTCATTGATATGGAAAGTGATAATGTGATGGTCAGACCAGTCACAGGGGAGGATCGATTCAAACTGGGTTGAGTCTGCTTTACAAATTACTAGATCGAGGGTTGAGCCTTTTTCATGAGTGGGGCTGTCACAGATTTGGGACATGCTAAGGTAGGATAGGAAGGCTTTGAGGCTATGGACCTCTGGGCCGTCAGGGTCATTCCAGTGGAGGTTGAAGTGTCCCAGGAATATTTTAATGTTTTTTGTCCGACATTTGAGGCTAGGACATTCATGAGGTGTTCATTGACGTTTGTAGGAGATCTCTTAAAACATTCACCCCACCCTACCCCGAGCAAAATATGTCACGGGAAACTCAAATTCGATGAACATTTTTTTCGTAAACCTTCTTACAACAGCACCCAGGGTAATAAGAAAACAAAAAAAACCTGGCTTTTAGTTTAATCTCCGACAAATCTACAGTGTCACTATTACTGATATGTTTTTTAGTCATGAATAAACACTTACGAATTTCCTACTGAATGACGCCTGTTGTACAACAAGGAAGGAAGTAATGGAGAAAATGCAAAAGAGAAGACAATCAGTAAACACATTTTAAAAGTGGGTGAAAGCTGGAAAAGACTCGCTAAACTATCAATCAATTTATTGTATAGTTAATTAAAACCACCACAAACGAACATCTCATTAATAAAAAGGAAACAGGAGTAAAAAATCAAAAACACATTTTTTGAAAAGGTAGACAGATCAAGATAAAATATCGATTTCAAAGGATAATTTTTTTACTAAATGACAAAACATATACCGTCATTATAGTGCCAGATGCGAAATGTCCCAAAATTACTTCAAATCGCTAAAGTCGAAAATTGTCTGCATACAGATTCAAGCATGATCTGTGTGATTTTTGTCACACAAAATGATGGATGCCACACGTTTTTTGCTATAATTACGATCCAGAATGACAGCTTTAATGAGTCCACCATAATAGATCACAACATCCTATTGAGGCAGTATTGTTTAATTTGAGTTAGTTGTTGCCTGTGAGGGCCAGTAGCAGTCAATTTTGGGGAAGGCACTCATTCTTCTGCTTCAGATATTTACCATCAGAAAGAAAGAGAAACACAGACAGAATAGGAAGACGAAGGAAGAGAAGAAAAACAGTTACCAAACGGGAAAACAGCTGCCTGTTACAGTGAGATAAAGGGCCAGGGATTGTATAGCAGTGGATTAAAGAGGGACGAAGTGGGTTTAAGAATATGCAGCCTTGGTATTTGGCACCACAATTAATTGCTCCGGCCACGTGCTTCTGAGCAGAGCTTTGGCTCTCATTTAATTACAAATAAAGCCCAGAGAGGCAGTCAAATCACTTAATATATAACAAGAATGCAATGAAAATATAATGAGATGCTGGTGTGCATCTACATCAGAAGCAGCACCTCAGTCCAACCACATTGTCTTTTCTGACACCACTGACCAGCCAGTATTACATTTCTTTTCAGTTTTATCTTTTTAGCAATGTCCTCCTAATGCTAAAAAAAATATGGTAAATGTTTGCACTTCCTTGGTGTAACAGTCATATGGCATTACATGAAGGTCACTTAGGGGTGAAATGGAATTGCCCCAAGTCGCAGTAAGGAACAGATAGTAAGAAATAACAGCAATTGGCAAATGGAAAACATTGCAGCAGAATATCCTATGAGATTATTTCTCTTCTGCTTTTTGAAAAGAGTGTTTTTTACTTGAGGTGTTTCTAAAACTCCCTGTGCATTCTAGCAGACAATGACTACAATGAAACACATGTTCCTGTGCTTATTCTCTTGCGGTATTAACGCACATCACACAAAACAAAGTGACAAAGCATGCAGAACCAAAGAGAAATCCCTTTTTTGGAATGTGACTCAGGCGCGCTAATTTGCTAATATCAAAACCCAGGGGGGTACATAAAAGCACAACCTACCTGCAAACAAAGCTCTCAAAGAAACAATACACTGAGAGGAACATGATGTCTGTTGTCTCTGTTTACTGGAAGAGAACAAGTCTTATAATTTCATAGTGAAAATGCATGCAAACGGCATCTGTTCACCTGCAGATTAGAATGTACCTGTCTATTGGGAAAAGCAGTTGATTTAAATATCTCATTGTGAAAAAGTCCTTTTTGCGTTTTATGTTCGCAGGTTATGCAGTTTTTCAAACACTATTTTTATCTATAGGCAAGAAAACCAGATATACACTTCAGACAGAGGTTAAGAATAATTGTCTATGGTGATGCAGGATACAGTTAATGGCCCATCTCTCGTAACTACTTCCAGGGAGAATCTTTTAGAAGTTACTTTATTGCTGGATGAGTCGAGGTGCAAGATGGCGGCCACGTGAATCATGCGGGTGTCACTCCCTAGAAGGTGATGCATTGATATATCGAGTTTAATGGGAGGAAGAACGGTGGACAGTCAAGAAAACAGCGGTTTTTGAATTCTAATTGCGGAATAATCAAAACGGACGCAGGGGCCATATGTTTACGGATTTGGAGCGACAAAGTCCTTGGCTGAGGTCCGTCAGGCTGACGGTGACGGAGCTTCGCAGCCGCGCACACCTGTGGACCTGGCGGGCGTGGTTTGCTCTGATGCCCGAGCGGAATCAGGATCTGCAGCGGGACACGATTTTCTCAGCGTGCTCAGTGGGACTATGCCGCCTCGCAAGAATGGGAATCTGCCGGCGCTCGGAACCAAGGCGCTCGGGACAGCCCAGGGCTCCGCTGTGGTGACGGGGGCTAGGAAGGGTGTAGCGGCTGCACCGTTAGAGGAAAAATCGAGTAATTCGGACAAAACAGTGGATAAATCCACGGGAAGAGGTTCAGCGGTGAGTACCAGGAGAGGAGCGTTGATTATAGGGAAAGGTACAGACAAAACACAAGCGGCAAGTGCATTAACTCAAGGGGCCGGAGCTAGAAATGAGGGGCCACTAAAAACGCCTACACAACCCCAAGCTGCCAATGGTCGCGGCAAAGCACCCGTAGTCCCTGGGATGTTCTCCTGTAAGCCCGTAAGTACAAAATCAATCGCAAACTTTCCCTTACCCACTACAGGCTCTCCCGGTACTTCTAACGTTATGTCCGTACAGGAAGAGGAGGGTAATACCCACATGCTCGCTGTTAATGACTTGGAGGCCAATGGATCAGATACGATCGAGATCCTTGCTATTTCCGAGGCAGCTGCTGTGGTTAACACTGATATCTCCAGGGACCTGATTCAACCATCTGCTATTAATCCTGAGACTGCCTCTCTTTTTCAAACACCAGTTGGAGGCCGGTCAGATACAGAACTTGGCGAAGATAGTATTCCTGATGCACATGATGGGGATAGTTTCTTCTCCTTGGCAGAAGAATCAGATATAGAGGGGTCCACTGATTCAGAGAATCTGGAGGATATCTCAGGGGAAGATAGTGGGAATGCACCTACTACAGCAGACACGTTAAGAAGGGCAATACCTCGTCATCACAAAGCCAGGAGAACCCCTTCAGCTAGTCAAGGACGACGTGAGAGCAATTGCTCAGAAACCAGTAACATTTTATAGTGGGACTATTCTGTGGCTACTACCAGCTTAGCGGGCACTGGAGGGCATCGAGACTCAGAGCAGCAGTCTGCGGATCTCAGCAATACACCAAATCAATCTCCATCAAACACCCAGATTTACGCGATGCTGAAGTCAATTCAAACTGAAGCACGCCAAGAGCATAAAAGAGCTCAGTTGGCAACAATGAAGATACAAGGAGCTATTCGTGAAAAAACACTAAAGCATGTGCGGAGGATATAGCCAGGGCTACTTCCCTGAAAGAATGAATTGTTGGATTGGAAGCGGGACTCGAGAATGTAGAATCTAAGTCGTCAGCTAATGATCAAAGATACACAAATATATTATGGAAATTGGAGGACTCTGAAAATCGGCTTAGAAGAAACAATCTACGCCTTCTAGGGATTGAAGAAAAGGCTGAAGGAGAAGATATAAGAGGATTTGTCTTAAAGTTATTCAAAATCGCATTCCCGGAGCTTGCCCACTAGTCCTGGGAGACTGAGATTCAAAGTGTTCACAGATTCTCGCTAAATTTGAAAAAAAATTCGGGACCTGATACTAAACCACGTGCAATATTAATTTTCTTTGGCAATTTTCTGTTGAGACAAGCTATTTTTGAGAAGGCAAGACCGGATGCCAAAAGATCAGCGGAGGGTTATTCTTTTTTCGTCCGCCCTGATTTCTGCCATGCTACGGTAGAAAGGGAGTGGCGGCTGCGACAGCTGATCACCCCGTTTAAAAAAAAAGGGTGTGAGGTCTACTTGATGAAGCCCGCAAAACTGAAGGTTATTTTTCAAGGGAAGATCCGGGTATTTTCCTCTGAAATTCAAGCGGCAAACTATTTAAAGAACTTACTGACTGTTAAATGAAATGTTTTTGATCCACTTGTAGGTTACATTGCTTGTCTTATGTATGATTTTCACAAATTTGCCTGCCCAGAACTTATTACATATTTGTTGCTCCTTTCTTGTGCTGGGCTATAATGTACTTTTGGGATCTTTTTAGGTCAGAGTGGGGAGGGATTGTTTTGGGTGTGGCTCTGTGATTCTTCTGTTATTGCTGTTTAATGGCTTTTTTCTGGTTTCTTTTTTTCTTCTTCCCTTTTGGTTTAGAGATATTCAAGGAGTGACCAGGTGGCACTTGATACGCGGGAGGCATCACAAGGGTCTGAGGACCTTTCTTGCCTGTTTGTTGGGGGAGGGGGTTAGGGGGGGTAGGATTGTGGTTGGGGGGTCCGGTGCAGGGGGGGAGACATTTTGCAACAATTGGAAGTGTTATTGGGGACAGGATCGATCTGTTTTTTTTTTTCTTTCTTTTATTGTCTTTGGATTAGTACGGCTGGAAGATATTTTCTTGGATGGCTAATATCAGGATAGCATCTATCAATATCTGTGGATTGAACGACCCAGCTAAGCGATGCAGGTTTAGAGAGGATGTTCGCTTCTTGAGGGCAGATATTATCTGCCTTCAAGAGTCGCATATCGAGGAAAGTTGCTACAAACGTCTGGAGTTTGAGGGATTTCAATTGGCTTCTTGGACAAAATTGGAGGCCAAGATCAAAGGGGTTGCTATTCTTGTTCGCAGGTGGGTTGTGAACATAACCCGCTCTCTGGCGGATGAGTTTGGTCAATGGATCATTATACATGCTGAATTTCAAAATAGAGCTTTTACACTCTGCTCTGTTTATGGCCCGGTACTTGATGACCCCGAACTTTATAACTGGCTCAATCTTGAGCTGGTTGGCTGGCCTTCTCGTTGTATATTATGTGGAGACTTTAATATTAATATCGGTTGCGAGCTTGCCATCCGGCCAGATGTTGGGTATGGTGGCCGTAAACCAAAAGTTTATAGATCTTTGAGCCAATTTCTGGAACTTCATGGTTTGATTAATGCATGGGCCCTGTTTAGGAGTCATGACCCTGAGTTTACTGACTTTTCTGCCACCGATAAAATTCATTCAAGGCTAGACTACTTTTTTATTTCTTCAAGTTTGACACAGGGGTCCAATATAATTAAGTATCCGAGAGTGATATTGGATCATAATTCCTTAGTACTCGAGGTTAACATCCAGTCCAGATCTAGGAAACCGGATGCTTGGACATTCAATCAAGGCCTGTTAAGAGATAGGCGCTATGTTGAATTTATGGCACTATGGATTACCAGATTTTTTAATGAAAATATCGGCAGCACTAACATTCAGAACATGTGGGATACACTCTAAGCGGGAATAAGGGGGGAGACTACCCGATATGGCTTAGAGAGCCGGAAAAGGGAGAAAGCGAATCTAGAGCAGCTCTATGCAAGGCTAGAAGAGGCCGAGAAAACACTTGCCAGGGATTTGTTGAGTGGAGGGAATGGTGATCCGGCACAAATGCAGATCATAATCGCTAAATCGGCTATTGTTGAAATCTCTCAGGCCAAAGCTGCAAGTAGATTTCTCGCTTGGTGCTCAAAACTGTATGAGAGCAACGAAAGAGCTAGACAAATGTTAGCTGCAAGAACCAGAGAAAAGGAGGCTGCCACACGTATAAAAAACATCATGGATCCAGATGCGGGTTGGTCATGGAGAAAGAGGCAATTGTTCTGGCTTTTCAAAAATTCTATCAGTAATTATATGATGAGGATATTGAGGATAATAATGAGATTCAGGTGGAAATTCAGAGATATCTTGATGGTATTGAGGTAGGGGCTTTATTAGAGGAAGAGCTGAGTATGCTAGATGCGGAGATTAATGTTGAGGTGCTTGGGCTAGCTATAGATTCTCTCCCAACTGGTTAGGCTGTCGGACCGGATATCCTACCTGGAGAGTTTTTATAAGATCTTTCGTGCCCAGCTAATCCCGGTAATGCTTCAGCTGTTCATATGTGTACAAAATGGTAATGCCCCCCCCTGAATCTTGGCGGAAGGCAAGGATAGTTACATTCTTAAAAAAAGGGAAGGTGCCTACAGATGCTGACTCTTACCGCCCAATCACTTTGATTAATAGTAATAATAAAATGTATTCTAATGTTTTGGCCAATAGACTAAGAAGGGTGGTTAAAAAATGAGTATCCTCAGAACAACATGTTTTTGTCCCTGGCTGTGAAACCATCGAACATATACACCGCACTATCACGCTGTTCGATTATACCAAGGTTACAGGAGACCCTATGGTTGTAATTCTGCTAGATGCGGAAAAAGCTTTTGATAGGGTCTCCTGGCCTTTTTTATGGGCCACACCACAACATTACAGTAATCAGTACAAAGTATAATCGGGCTATTAAGAGCGTGTATTTTCAGCCTATTGCTCAGATATCTGTGATGGGGATTTTATCAGCGACAATCAATATACGAAGAGGAACTAGACAGGGATGTCCCTGTTCTCCCTTGCTGTTCGCGATTTATATTTGCACCATTCATCAGGAAGATTTTCGATAATGTCTTAATTCGCCCTGTACCGGCCAAAGGAGGAGATACTAACATTTTAGGATATGAAGATGATCTTGCTATCTTGACTTACTCCCCCCAGGTTGCTCTTCAAGAAATTTCTACTTTAACATCTCAGTTTGGCTCAATATCGGGATATCTTCTAACAAAGCCAAAACCCAAATAATATGCAACAATAAACTTAATTTGGGAGACCCCCGTGTCATCAATAAATCGAAATATTTGGGGATAGAGATTAGCTACAAACCTGAGGAGATAGTCGAGATCAATTTGAAACCGTTGGTCAATAAATTAGACCTAGATGCTCGTCGGATCAATAATTTACCACTGACTTTAATGGTAGATGTAATGTGGTTAACATGATCTTCCTACCCAAGATTTTATATTGTCTTAGAGCTATTCCTGTACTGATTGACCCCATTTGGTCCGGATTTTTTCATGGTTTCTCTGGGCTTGAAAACGCCCAAGACAGGCTCTGAAATATATGACTTTGCCCTGAGAAAGGGGGGATTGGTCAGTACCCAATATCCAGATGTATTATTGGTCTATAACACTTAGGCATATAGTTGAGTTGTTGGATATAGATGCTGTAGACCGCTCAGATACTTCCATTTATCATTTAATTTTGGGGGAAGAGGCTCAGGGACTTTTGTTTAGGCACATTGATTTTGCTTACTTTAAAAGGGTTAGGTTCAAGACTCTTCTAGCAGCATTTAAAGTTTGGACATGGGTCCGGAAAATATTTGACATTGGTAGATTTCATGTATATACACCGTTTTCTATGAATCCTCTTTTTCCTGGAATCTTTAAAGATGCTTATTTTAATGAATGGTTGGCTCAGGGGGTTATCGCTGTTAGGGATATAAAGTTTGATGGCGGGATTTTGTCCTTTGAAACTATAAAACAAAAATATGGGTTAGGGAATAGACAATTCTTTAAATTTTTGCAGGTCAGAGATTTTTTCTCCAAAAGAACTGTTCCTTGGGAGCTCATTCCGTTAGTTGAATCTATCAATGGGAATCAATCAACTATATCTTCGATCTATAAACTTATGAATGCTAAGAGTCAGACGATTTGATTAAACATTTTACCAATTGGCAGACAGGGGTTCAAGCGGGACAAGGGGCCCGTGAGGATTCCCTTTTTTTTAGTCAATCTGCTTTCATTTCCGCTAATCTTCAGGTACAATGCTACAAGACTTGGTTTAATTTGTATATAACCCCGTTTTGAATCCATAAATGGGGAGGCACTGTCGGGATAAATTGCTCTCGTTGTGGTGAACTAGCTGCTGATAGTATACACATGTTTGCCTCCTGTTCTTCTTTTATTCAATTGTTGCATAAAATGTAATTGCATTTAAGTCAAATTTTCTGTTATACAGTTTAATTATCACCTCAGGTAATTATGCTTGGCGTGTCAGAGCAAAATATGTCTGAACCCGAGCGCAAGCTCCTATTTGCCGCAATGACTGCCTTGAGATTGTGTTTAGCAACAGTTTGGCTAGATCCTGTACGATACATATATGGTTTAGTAAATTCTTAAGTATTTCTAATTGGGAAAAGTCTGTATTTAAGAGAAGAGTATTTAGGGCTCGGAGGGATGGTGAGTGGATGTGGGAACCTTTAAGGATCTGGCTAAATTCTGAGCAATGATTTTTTCTCTGGCCTATATTTGTATTTATGTATAATCCTGTTTTCTTTTTCTTTACTTCCCGGGTCCCTGCACTGACCCATTTTGGGGGGGTGGGGGGTGGTGGGGTGTTTAAAATTTTGAAATGTGTATATATGACATGTACAAATTTTAAGTTTGTTTCTTGTCTTTTTATGACTGTTTTACATGCCATATTTCCTAATAAAAAGATTCAATAAAAAAGAAGGTACTTTATTGTTTAGTTAATCAAGTCAAAAAAAAACATATTCGATTCATAGAATCATAAAAGAACAAGATAATAAGAACATTTATTTTGTTTCATAAAACATAGATAGTACATTAATCCTCTAATAGGCTAAAATACAATACATGGATTTTCTATTATTTACACTTGACGCTAATATAAAAAGTTAAATAAAGTGCGAAGTACAAAGTGCAATTTCATCAAGGCCTTCCAACAGTACACAATTCAAGTAGTAAAGTGCTTTAGTGCCATCAGTACAATTGAACAATTTGAAGATCCCTCATAGGCTAACATAAAAAAAATGTTTTCATTTTTAAAACTGCAGCCCTTTCTACATTCTCATAAAATTAATAGCCAATAAAATTCGACTGACACCAAATACGATAAGCTTCAAGTTATCAGTTTTTAGGATAAGCAACATGTCAGTAAATTTCTTAACACTCAAATTCCTGCTCCAAAGGTTTTATCCATTTTCTTTATGCATTAACATAAACAGGACAGAAAAATAAGACTTGCCATATCCTCCTTTCTCCCTAGGTGACACAGTGTGCACTTACAGCCTTTCTCCCCATTCTGTGACGATCCCCACTTGGATGTAAAAGCCTTTACTTGAAGAATACCATATCTGAATTTCAGATATAATACCTTCGCAAGTTTGGGTTCATTTACATCTAAAAATGGTTCAAAACAGGGAGTTATTTTAAACATCAAAACATGAGTTGTAAGTGAACCAGATCTGCAATTTAAAGTGACTTGGTGCATAATAAAATTCCAGTAAATACTTTTAATTTCTATTTTTGATTCCGTAGTCAACATGGTAGGATGTTCGCAGAATCTACTCAGGCCCAGCTCCAAAAGCCATTTGCGAATGTTGGCCAACCAGGGAAAAGAAACATGGATATCTAATACCAGTAGTTCACTCATTGCCTGTCTGTAAGTATGGAGTTCATCGGTAGTCCATATTCTAATCCAGTATGACAACGTCATCCAAACTGCCCTATGTTCAACACGTTTTATCCCCAGGTCTACATAAAATGGATCACTGGTGTATTTTGGGGGAGGGGATTCAACCTTCTTAAAACCCTGTTTCCCCCACAGTTAGGGTGGACAGTAACCCCCCCCCCCACAGCTCTGAGCCATACAAGGCGGCAGTTTGAGCCCTGGACTTGTACACTTTGTCCTGGTTGCATGAAGTTTTTTTAAAATAGGTGCTGAATTTTGCATTAAAATAGTTCTTGTTTTCTTTATATACGGATACCATGAAAGTTTCGAATTAATGGTTACCCCTAAGTAAACAAAGCTGGGAACACGCTCTAGGATTGCACCATTCAACATTATGTTATTCTTAAAGCATTTGTGGGGCCTAATAGACATATCTTTAGTTTTTACAGGATTTTGCAGGCCCTTGGGTGTTTGTGACAACAAAATAGTATCAGCTGCAAATGTCAACGCGCAAATATAATTCGCTCCTGTCTTTGAAGAGTCATGTTTAGACTTTTGTAGGAACTCGACCATGTCATTAACGTATAAGAGAAACAAGGTTGGCGCCTGGACATACCACTGGCGCACACCTATCTTGACTGGTATTTCGTCTGTGAGTTCCCCCCCTTTACCCCAGCAAACTTTTGCGAAGTTGTCTTCGTGAAGCCTAATCAGCTGGACCAGAATATATTTTTGGTAGCCCCTGCTGCATCAGGTTTATCCATAACACATCTCTAGGAATTGAATCAAATGTGGCATTTAAATCAATAAAGGCCACATACAAATGACCCGATCTTAGCCTTGTGTATTTCCAGGCTATAGTTAGAAGACTGAACACTTGATCTATGGTGCTAGATCCCTTTCTAAAGCCTGCCTGGCACGGTCATAGTACTTAATTTTCGGTCATCCATTCATTTAACTTATCAGGGATCTGTTTGGAGTAAACCTTTTGCATTATATCTATCAGGGTAATAGGCATATAATTAGTGGGATCGTCCCTACTACCCTTCTTATATATCAGGACGATCTCCACGCTCTTCCAAGATACTGGGATGGACTGTCCTCTGCTAATTGCATTACATAAGAGGTTGATGTAGGGGGCCCACACCTCGGGCATGCTTAAAAAGGTCTCCAGGAATTTTGTCAGGGCCAGGAGCTTTAGATGGCTTTATAGCAGCTATGGCCAGCATGGTATCTTCTATACTAAAATATAGAGGTTCAATCTCATGTGACATCATTAGATCTTCAATAATACCTAAGTGGTACTAAAGCAGGACCCTGTCTCTTGGAGCAAGATCCTCTTTCCATTATTTAGATCTTGCTTCATTAACACCTTGGCTGCTAAGGGGTTTTCCCGCTGGGTGCTGCAGATCATCGTTTCCCATTGTTCATGACAAGGTCAACTCGTCATAAGCGCAGGGCAGGTAAAACCCATGACGAGTTGACCTTGTCATTAGCAGGGAAGTGGTTAATAAAATTGTGCCCTCTTCTTGGAAGGGGAGCATATTGGTTCCATTATTCAAGAAGAGCGAGAGGGATAAGCCTATGAATTATCGCCAGATAGCCCTCCTTGATGCCATTGGAAAAGTCTTTTCTAAATGTCTCCTATCGCTAATTACTGATTGGGTAGATGAGAATCAGATATTACCCCTTGAACAAACTAGTTTCCGTAAGGGGCATGGTACATTGGATAACCTCACAGCCCTTCAGGTTATTTTGGACAAATATATAAGAGTCCGGGGGGTAGGAGTGTATGCGGCCTTTATTGATTTCTCCACAGCATTCGACAAAGTTGACCGTCCCTTGCTGTGGAGAAAGCTATCTGATTTGGGTATGCCTCCTCTCCTATTAGATCTGGTGTGATCTCTACATACGGACACCTGGTGCCGAGTGCTACAAGGGGGAGAAAGAGGCTTATCGCATGTTATTCCCTCCATAAATGGATTAAAACAGGGTTGCCTTCTGGCCCCAATACTTTTCTCCCTGTATATTGCTGACCTTCCAGCTTCGCTTTCAGCTTGTGTTGGCATAGCCCCGGTAGTGGGGGGATCTTCTATTTCCTGCCTGCTATATGCAGACGATATCCTTATCCTAGACTTAACCCCCAAGGGTTTGGCCAACCGTCTGCAGGCTTTACATCTTTTTGCAGAAACCCACTACATGAGGATAAATGCCACAAAAAGTAAAATTATGTGCATTACAGGGAAGAAAAAATCTAAATCAGAGAATTTTGGTTGGTCAGTCGGCGGTCAGAAATTGGAGGTGGTTAAGACAAATACCTTTTTAGGAAAAATAATTTCTGCCAACCTGAGTGAGAAGCCTCACATTGATAATAATTCCCGTAAAGCCCTATCCCAAGGCAAGAGTCTGAGCGCCCTTTATTCCGCCGCCGGTAGAAGACATTTTGCTTGTCTACTGGAGGTTTTTAGGGCAAAAATCCCCTCAACCCTCCTGTATGGAATGGAACTGGTTGACTTAAAGCATTGGGGTTTTTTACAGACGTTAGAAGGAAAATTGTTAAGGTCTATAACTTCTCTCAATCCCGCCTGTTCTGTGACTTCCTGTAGACTTGAATTCGGTCTCCACAGTAGTTGGGCACAGGGTCTGTCAGCTCTTGTTCGATGGGTTGCTAGCCTGGCTAGAGGAGAAACGGGGTCTCTGAGATCGCTTCTCAAGGGGGAATTGTTGGGTAGCTTAAAAGAGTACTCCCAAATTGTTAAGAACTTTAGAAAGGCTGTGGCACTTCTTGAATTGGAAGAGAGTACACTTTTTACCATCTCTCCTACCCAGCTAAAATCTCTTTTGAAACAGGCTTCATGGGATCTTTACTTCTTGTTGGACAAGAAGTCCATGCAAGTAAAAAGGGGAGGTGATCTCCTTGTTAACATACTCAATGAAGCTTGCCCAACCCTATGTCGCCTGGAATTTACCACATGGCGTTCGGAGATTTTGGTTCCTCCTAAGGCAGGAATTGCTGCCCCTAAACATTCTCTTGGCAAAATGGTATGGGTCCTCTCCCATATGTAACTTCTGTAATATGTCTGCTCAGGATCGCTCTCGTGTATTGTTTGTATGTCCTGCATTGCGTCCACTTCGGTTGAAGTGGTTAAGATCAATATGCTTGCAATTGGGTATCCTTAATGTGAATTATTTTTTACAGGGTCTATATACGCCTCCAAATGAAATGTGTTGCTTCAATATTTTTAACTTTTTTAAAGGTTTTTTATCCATCTATTGATTAAATATGGAGATATGTGTCGCTGATTACCTTGTTAAGTGGAAAATGTTGTAGTTGTCAATTTTACTTAGAGAATGTGTATTTGTATTCGAGTATCTTGTTTTATGTGGACCTCTTAGGAGTGCCAAAACATAATAAAATAAATTGGAATTGATACCTAAGTGATCTTAAGCTGTCATCCCTGGACATGCATATAGTTGAGCAAAATGTCTATGCCATGTATTTTGGTCTTAATTATAATCCTGTACTGAATTGCTTATTTTGCTACTATTAGCAATAATCTGCCAGAATAATGTCTGATCACCTGTCTTTGCTGCAACTATCAAATCTTCCCAGCTGGCATCCTCCCAATTCCTACGAGCTACTTTCAGTACATTGTTGTACACTTTTCTTTCTTGCCTAATTAGCTCTGTCTCTTTAGATTGCAGGGCCTTAATTAAGCGTTTTTTTGCCATTGCACAGTCTTCAGTAAACCATGGATTAGACAACAGCGTATTATTACTATGGGGGCTTTCCCTTTCTCAGCTTTGGTAAGATAGGGATTTACATTTAATACCAGCATCTGGTGGATCTGAGTAATTGATATGGCATCCAAACTCTCATTTAAAAAGAAAGATAAAAGATCACTAACAATAGTATAAATGGAAAGGAGGGGTTAAAGTTTTTCCAGTATCAATGGCCATTTTACTGTCCTTCTGTTGTTACTCACTATGGGCTGTTTAGACTCTGTACCCAAACCAGGTTGGATCAGGAAGTATTTCCCTTCAAGAACTAAACATAATGGGAAATTATGTAATCTATAAGGGATGACGAATGACCCCTTGAGAAAGTATTTGATCAAGCAAAATCTGAGGGGCAGCTGCCATTGCAAGACCCTAGTCCTTTCTCTATAGTGAAATTGAGTAGCTACAGTGCAGAGACAGTGCACCCCATGGTAATTTTTGTTCACAGTAACAGAATACCCATTGCTAGGTCTTCCTTCTCGAAAATAGTATCCAGTACCGTTAATGGTTCATAGCAAAAATTAAAATCTCCACCAATTATAATAGGTCCATTAGGTTGAATAGAATGAATGATTCCTTCAAGATGCTGGATTAATAGCGATTCTTTTGAGCGCTCTCCTGGTCTCTTATATATATTAAATAAATACAACCTGGACTTGTTTGTGAATTTTAAACTTAATCCTAATATATCATCTGTATCTGTGGGTAGGATTTCTATGTATACATTTACATGATTTTCTATCCATATTAGAAGGCCAACCGAGGGTCTTCCTCAATTTGATTGTTGGGCCTTAATACTAAATGATCTGTAACCCACTTTGTATAAAGATTCCATCACCCAGATCTCTTGAAAAGGGCAGAGATCGAAATTATCTATATAATCCTGCCAATCAGGTTTCTGGAGTTTTTTAGCAAGCCCAGCTATATTCCAAGACAACATTTTAACACAATCTGTAATTGGGAGATCACATTTATTCATGGCACTAGGCCCTTCTACCTCAGCAGTATTGGATAAGTGATTTCCATTGGGGCTATACCCTTCACTGGATACTTACAAATTAGGTTGCCCATCCAGATCAACTAGATCTTGATCCCCAGCCATTTGGTACTGTGTACCCATCACCAAGGGAGGCAAATTACTCCACAGGTTCAGTCAATCTACAGCTTCAAGATGGTTTTGTCCCACTAAAGCATACGGAGCATGACCACAATTATCTATGCCAGTTTTGTTTTGCCTAAAACAGATTTTATAGTCAAAGAGTGAGTGGGTTCTTAGATTGTCAGCAAGGGGTTTTGAGTAAAATGTTAACCAAATCCCCTTCCTCTTGCCGTAACCGAATTGGGTGATACGGTACCTTGCGAGATTCCTCTTGCCATACTCGGCCCCCATGCTCCCTCCCACATTCCCAAACACCCTGTGGTGGTCTGTTCAAGCATAAATTATCTGGATGTATATTTGTATGTGGTGCTATTTTCTACGATGAATTCGCTCTATGGTGTTCTCGCAAATTAGTCGCAGGGTACCCCAAATTAGGTGGAAAATGAGGTATTAGGCTTATGGTATCACTCTAATGTGCTGTATGATTTGGAGGACAATTCAATATCCCATCAGTAGGTTTCCTGGGCAAGTTAATTCTTGTATTATTATAAATAGATTCATTTTCTATAGATTTACTATCCCCTGATGCAATAGCTACCCCCGGGCTTATTTGTAAATTACTGGTTAGTACCTCAATGATCCTTTTAAGTGCTATAACCTCTTCCTGGACTACATTTAATTTTGTACAGTGGTCCAACACAAGTCTGTGTAAGTCGGACGACTGTGCCTGTGTGTGAGCTTCTGTTGCGATTAAATTAGTAGAGCATTGACTTACTGGGTCTTTCCCTATTGTTTGATTCACCAATTTTCCCTCTGGATTGCCTTCTAGGGGTGAATACATATTAGAACACTCTATGTTTATAATCTCTCTTTGCAGTCCACTTCCATGATTGCTATCTATGTTATCTGTACCAACATTTCAAGGGGGAGTTATCTTGCTAGGGCTCATTCCTGCCTTTGAGGAAGATGCAGCTGTTGGAAGAAAGGGTGCCTTTTCATGAGTTTGGTGTACTACAACTATAGGGCTACTAGGTTTACCTGTAGTCACTTTGTCCTTTTTACTATAGCAGAATGAGATTTTGGATTTCCCCGTAGAGCTAGTCTCTTTGCCTTTCAACAGCATGTTTTCTACCTCTTCTATTAGATTGTCGATGGCAGCTAAAGTGCAGTTCTCAGCGGCGGATTTAGGCTGTTTATGTGTCCTTGCTATCTTTTTCCTGCCTGTTATTACTTCTGCTGCTTTCCTTTTCCCCATTATTATCCACAGGTACCCACAGGAATTTATAAAATATTCTGATCAGGCTGTAGGTAATATAACAGTCTTACTGGGGTCAAGGCAAAAATAGGCGGACATGCAATTTCAATCAGGGACTAGTACAATTTTATGAGCAAAGAGCGAATGAGAGAAAGTAAAGTATTATATATCAAGGGCAAATACACTTGTATTCAATAGTTTAACCACAATACAAAAATCTTTACAAAAATAACCCAAAAAGGATAAAAGCAGAATGTCCATGTATTAGAACACCTTTAAAAGTTATTTTGTTTTAAAATTATGCTTTTGCACAAAGTTATGAAAACAATTGCTCTTTGGCCAAAGTTCAGTATAAATCACAGCCCATGTGAAAACCAGAAAATGGTCTTGCTGGCTAGAAAGCAAGGCGGGCTAGGTAAAAAATAAAAATATCAGGGGGTGGCCCAGCCCAGCCTTATCTGGTCTTTGACGGGCATGGATGGGCCAGCCCTTGGCCCGGGCTTCCCCCTGGCTTGTCCAGTGCCGCGGTTGCCCTGACAGTGTTTTATGCGCCAGGAGGAGCAGAGGAGGTGCGCGGCTCCTGCCGCAATGTTGCAGAGCCCCCTGGAATTTTTAGTCCGGGACTCCGGGAGTAATGACCGCTAGCGCTGCGACTGCAGCGTGAGAGGCAAGGCAGATGGCATTACCAGTACAGCAGCAACTCAGTGGTCAGGTGTTTAGTTAATTAAATTATTCAAGAACAACTTAAGAGTATCTTAAACTATAATACAATTAAAGCACAAAAGGAGAAACAGTGAGACGACCCGTCCACCACCACCCATAAGTGCCCTACGCAAAAATATAAGCTGTGTCAAATATGAAGGTTGTGAATTCCAAGTGAGGAAAAAGGAGCCCTCAGGCACCCACACATGGTAGGTAGCCGTTTGTCTTCATCGGGTTCCTGTTGTTAGTATGTGTAGTAGTACAACAAACAAAAAAGTGCAGATTAAAATGAGTGTAGACCACTCCCCCAACCAACACTTTTAATAGAGGGGTGATTCAAACTCAATTAAAAACATTGTGAAAAATCGGACAATTAGGGGTTAATTAAATTTGAACCCCCTGTCCTAAAAATCGGTCTGACATGTTTCAGCTTGTGAGTCCTATTCGACTCAGCATTCCTCAGGACCAGTAACATATTCTCACCCAAAGGGCAGGGCACCCCTAAAGAGCCTACTCACATTGGACGGAAGGTTATCAACTGTTAATACGCGTTTACCAACTTGGAGACGCTGCACTGGTAAAACTCAGGTGCAAACCCTCTTTTCTATGAGGGATATGGATCTGAAAAGAGACTAACAAAACAAATAAATGATGAACAATTACGCATATTCCTCGCTTTCAAGTTTTATACATAATTATACCTTTATACTACCCATCACACACCCAGTGGCACAGTCAAATCAATGTGTACAAACCCGTAACCTACCCCTATCCGTTCTATAAAGGGCAGGTCCAAATTTGAGCCACTAGCTACCATCTTGATAGTAGTGATCTTTGTCTTACTAAACTCATGCTTTCACGCATTATCCGGAAGCATTCATTGTGCATAATGCACCTAGATCCTGGTTTGACATTCTTGCCCACGATCTTCATGTAGTAATCGAGTTAAAAACAACAGTTTTCCTTTGAGAAGTTACTCAGTCAATAATATAAAACATCTTCCTGAGTCCGTGGTGGGTGAATTCTTCACGTCAGCATCTATTTCAGAATAACGTTAAAGGAGAGTCAATTACCTTTTACGCAGATACATCTATATATCATTATATGCGTGTAGTCAAAAATTTGTTACTGCATCTCTACTCCCGATAAAAAGTACCCCTCACGAATTTTGCATTGCTATAATAGCGCTACCAGGTGCCCACTTAAAAACTGGCCCTCGTCTGTTATTCTGTATACGTAGGCACAATCCCTCTCGTGGAGCAACCTACCCCACCGCTAGCTAGCGCATCGGGTGTATAGGGCGTCTTAATGACTGCAGTTAGTTTAGCTTGGAAACAGGCTTTCCCCTACAACTGGAGATTCGAAGAAATACATGGGAAATCGTCTTTCACTCACTCGCTGGCTGACGGCTCCACCTAAACTTGTGCTCTTCCACGGCTCGTAAACAACTCGACCCCCGGAATCTGCCCTCTTTTGATCTCACGTGACCCAACGTGACCTGCGTGCTTTGTAACTACGTGATCTTGTCAGATCGCGTTTCTTTCAAATTTAAAGCCAAAGTAACTTTGTTTATTCGAGAATCAGCACTGTAGGTGTCATTACGTTTTACACTGTAATAAAGTAATTCATTCAAAGGGCTCCTTTCATCATGTAGAGCTTCTTATTTAAATAAAGACAAACTACGTGAAAACGTATATACACACAATACGGGACTCAACGTTCGTAGAAAGCTACATTCTAAATTCCTATAGGAAATAAACAGTTTGTAAAGGAATTATTCAGACTGAGCAGCATGTTTATTTTAAATCAAATCTCTGTATTTCTGTGCCTCGTTAATAGACGTAGATATCATACTTACATGACTGTTTTTCTCAAATGAATGCTCCTGCCCTATCACTATTACTTGCATATCATTACATGTTCTCATATCAAAAATCAAAAACTACATGTGTATTACAGGGCTATGGGGAATCATCTAGCTATGTTGTTACATGGTGTAAAATGAAACGTATGGTCACTCATACTCAATGTGTCACCGCATTTTTACTATGTAATAGCCACGCCTCTATTGGTGATCAATCACTCCATTTACAACACTATGGACAGGAATAGATTAGCGCTGCATCACAGACCCCCAAGGAATATCATCATTGAGTCCGTGACGATGAGTTGCCAATCGGTGTATCCATCTTTGTTCTTTTTCAAAAATGGAACTTTCACTGCTCTGCTGAGATGTTCTATTATGGTCCATTTTAAGTCATTCGGACATGCCCCCATTCTAGAAAGTGTGCTGTCAATTCGGTTGTATTCCTCTGGCACCTTACATTGGTTCGGTGTTCTCCTATACGTAGTTTTATTTTACGTGTAGTCATGCCCACGTATTTAAAATTACATGGGCAGACGATAAGGTAAACCACGTTACTCGAATTGCAGTTAGTGTGGCACCTAAGGTGCCAGATTTTACCTTCTTCCAGGTCAAGGGTTTTGGTTGCCGCAGTCAAATGACACACACTGCATCCACCACATGGATAATGACCCACAACTGGGGGTAAACCCCAGGTGGTGAGCACATTTGAATTCTGTATTGTTTTTTTATTTCTGGGGCGAGTGTGGACTAGAGTGTCCTTAAGGCTTCTTTCTCGCCTGTAGGCAAATAGCGGCTTTTGCCACTCAAGGCCATTGCTGGTCAATATCCTCCATTATTTATTTATACTCCGAGTTACTACATTTGAAATGTTGCTATATGTAGTTACGCAAGTCAAAGGTGTTTCAGGTTCTCCTTCTCTTGTATCATCTTCTAGAAGGGCTTCCCTATTTTGATTTCTGGCCCTCTTGCAACTTTTCTTTAGAATTTTTGCCGGGTACCCTCTGTGTGTTAGTTTGTCAGTCAGATCTTTAGCCTGCTTCTTATAGTCAGTAACACTGCTACAATTTCTACGTATACGTAGGTACTGACCAAAAGGTAAGTTTTCACGCAAGGGGGTGCGGATGAAAACTCGTAAAGTGGAGCAGGTTGTTCTTACAGGTGGGTTTGTAATACGTCTTAGTTGTTAAATGGTCACCAGTCCTGGTGATCGTGACATCCAAAAACTCGATGGTATCTCGACTATGCTGGTGGGTGAACCTCAGATGAGGATCACAGGTGTTCACCCAATCGAAAAAAGCCAATAGGCTCTCCTTGGTTCCCTTCCATATCAACAGCACATCATCAATGTACCTCTGCCACTGGATTACATTGAGAGTGTATGGATTGGTATTGGCCAGAATGAGTTTTCTTAAAATTGTAGACATATAGTCCAGCAATACTAGGAGCAAAAGTGCTGCCCATAGAAGTCCCTGTCTTTTGTAAGAAGATCTGATCTTGATACTGGAAATAGTTGCGTTTTAAGGCCAGAGTTGCAAACGTTCTGGAGGTTTTATATTCCCACGTAGTCTGTTCCAAAGCATCCGCCAGAACCTTTTTTTTTTTGGAAACCTTTATTAATGACAAAATAAAGAGTACACAGCTTAGCACCTACAACCTGCAGCTGCAGGCCGGCAGCTATCAATGAAAGAATCATGCGAGTGTTTACCTCCAAAAAGGCGAGGTAATATTGACTTAACACAGCATGTCGCCTACAACCCTGCTGGGCCGGCTGCGATGTAAAGGTGGTATAATCTGCTGAAGGGTGCATTATGACGACAGTAGGGTAACACGATATATGCAAGCAGTATATACTTGAGGTTTCGTTTATCATTTTTTACAAACTACAAAAACAAACATAAACTGTTCCCTCCCATGATTACCGACCATACACAGTATGTGGTATAAAGGACCTTGAGGTGAAGCGCTATAGAGTGGTACCTGTTATGTCGAAAATTGACCCTCGTAAGGGATAATGTTACTCAGCACCAGCTAGCTGACACGGGAGGGAAGGGGGGGAGAGCGGGGGGTATTCAATGATCCTATCTGTGAGGTTAGCAGTGTGCAAAGTCCTTGGACGCTGTGTTGCTGATGACAGTCTAGTGTAGTGTGCAAACAGTCTGGTGATGAGGACGAGTAGCTCATGAGCCATCCGCCGGGTAGCTTACGCTGGTAAGATATATGGTCTAGTTTCCAGAATACTCGGGGGGGTAGTATAGTGTTGTGAGTCAGTCGCCTCAGGGGCTAACATTCAGTCTGGTCTGTAAGTGGGATGATGCAGAAGGGGGGAGGAAGCCCGCTAGACGTGGCTAACTGGATATCTGGGTCAGGTCTGAGTAAGGGAGATGGGTTAGATTAGCTTGTTTCTCTGTGGCTTCCCGCCTCTGACGAATCATCACCCTGCTCACGAAGGAGATATGCAGTGAGCTGTTCCAATAGGTCCTTAGGGCGTGACTTATGTGGTAAAAGTTCAGCATAGTTATGTAGTTGATCCTGCCAAGTAGACATTGTGTTCAACCATATCTTGAATTTAGGCGCCCGGCCCCATCCCCATCTACATGCCACGTGGCGTTTAGCTAATAGGAGGCCTAGCACGAAGAACTTCCTATGTGATTTTATCGCCGGGGCTGAGTGGCCCAGTAGGCAGGGAGCGACGGCCACCCCGATCATGTCAGACAATGCCTTAAATATCGCACACCAATATGCCGCCACTGAAGGGCACGTCCAAGCCAGGTGGAAGAAGTCAGCACCCTCGCACTTGCATCGTAGACAGTTGTCATTAACGTATAAGAGAAACAAGGTTGGCGCCTGGACATACCACTGGCGCACACCTATCTTGACTGGTATTTCGTCTGTGAGTTCCCCCCCTTTACCCCAGCAGACTTTTGCGAAGTTGTCTTCGTGAAGCCTAATCAGCTGGACCAGAATATATTTTTGGTAGCCCCTGCTGCATCAGGTTTATCCATAACACATCTCTAGGAATTGAATCAAATGCGGCATTTAAATCAATAAAGGCCACATACAAATGACCCGATCTTAGCCTTGTGTATTTCCAGGCTATAGTTAGAAGCCTGAACACTTGATCTATGGTGCTAGATCCCTTTCTAAAGCCTGCCTGGCACGGTCATAGTACTTAATTTTCGGTCATCCATTCATTTAACTTATCTGGGATCTGTTTGGAGTAAACCTTTTGCATTATATCTATCAGGGTAATAGGCATATAATTAGCCGGATCGTCCCTACTACCCTTCTTATATATCAAGACGATCTCCACGCTCTTCCAAGATACTGGGATGGACTGTCCTCTGCTAATTGCATTACATAAGAGGTTGATGTAGGGGGCCCACACCTCGGGTATGCTTAAAATGGTCTCCAGGAATTTTGTCAGGGCCAGGAGCTTTGGATGGCTTTATAGCAGCTATGGCCAGCATGGTATCTTCTATACTAAAATATAGAGGTTCAATCTCATGTGACATCATTAGATCTTCAATAATACCTAAGTGGTACTAAAGCAGGACCCTGTCTCTTGGAGCAAGATCCTCTTTCCATTGGTACTAAAGCAGGACCCTGTCTCTTGGAGCAAGATCCTCTTTCCATTATTTAGATCTTGCTTCATTAATAAAATTGTGCCCTCTTCTTGGAAGGGGAGCAACTTGGTTCCATTATTCAAGAAGAGCGAGAGGGATAAGCCTATGAATTATCGCCAGATAACCCTCCTTGATGCCATTGGAAAAGTCTTTTCTAAATGTCTCCTATCGCTAATTACTGATTGGGTAGATGAGAATCAGATATTACCCCTTGAACAAACTGGTTTCCGTAAGGGGCATGGCACATTGGATAACCTCACAGCCCTTCAGGTTATTTTGGACAAATATATAAGAGTCCGGGGGGGAGGAGTGTATGCGGCCTTTATTGATTTCTCCACAGCATTCGACAAAGTTGACCGTCCCTTGCTGTGGAGAAAGCTATCTGATTTGGGTATGCCTCCTCTCCTATTAGATCTGGTGCGATCTCTACATACGGACACCTGGTGCCGAGTGCTACAAGGGGGAGAAAGGGGCTTATCGCATGTTATTCCCTCCATAAATGGATTAAAACAGGGTTGCCTTCTGGCCCCAATACTTTTCTCCCTGTATATTGCTGACCTTCCAGCTTCGCTTTCAGCTTGTGTTGGCATAGCCCCGGTAGTGGGGGGATCTTCTATTTCCTGCCTGCTATATGCAGACGATATCCTTATCCTAGACTTAACCCCCAAGGGTTTGGCCAACCGTCTGCAGACTATACATCTTTTTTGCAGAAACCCACTACACGAGGATAAATGCCACAAAAAGCAAAATTATGTGCATTACAGGGAAGAAAAAATCTAAATCAGAGAATTTTGGTTGGTCAGTCGGCGGTCAGAAATTGGAGGTGGTTAAGACAAATACCTTTTTAGGAAAAATAATTTCTGCCAACCTGAGTGAGAAGCCTCACATTGATAATATTTCCCGTAAAGCCCTATCCCAAGGCAAGAGTCTAAGCGCCCTTTATTCCGCCACAGGTAGAAGACATTTTGCTTGTCTACTGGAGGTTTTTAGGGCAAAAATCCCCTCAACCCTCCTGTATGGAATGGAACTGGTTGACTTAAAACATTGGGGTTTTTTACAGACGGTAGAAGGAAAATTGTTAAGGTCTATAACTTCTCTCAATCCCGCCTGTTCTGTGACTTCCTGTAGACTTGAATTCGGTCTCCGCAGTAGTTGGGCACAGGGCCTGTCAGCTCTTGTTCGATGGGTTGCTAGCCTGGCTACAGGAGAAACGGGGTCTCTGAGATCGCTTCTCAAGGGGGAATTGTTGGGTAGCTTAAAAGAGTACTCCCAAATTGTTAAGAACTTTAGAAAGGCTGTGGCACTTCTTGAATTGGAAGAGAGTACACTTTTTACCATCTCTCCTACCCAGCTAAAATCTCTTTTGAAACAGGCTTCATGGGATCTTTGCTTCTTGTTGGACAAGAAGTCCATGCAAGTAAAAAGGGGAGGTGATCTCCTTGTTAACACATACTCAATGAAGCTTGCCCAACCCTATGTCGCCTGGAATTTACCACATGGCGTTCGGAGATTTTGGTTCCTCCTAAGGCAGGACTTGCTGCCCCTAAACATTCTCTTGGCAAAATGGTATGGGTCCTCTCCCATATGTAACTTCTGTAATATGTCTGCTCAGGATCGCTCTCATGTATTGTTTGTATGTCCTGCATTGCGTCCACTTCGGTTGAAGTGGTTAAGATCAATATGCTTGCAATTGGGTATCCTTAATGTGAATTCTTTTTTACAGGGTCTATATACGCCTCCAAATGAAATGTTTTGTTTCAATATTTTTAACTTTTTTAAAGGTTTTTTATCCATCTATTGATTAAATATGGAGATATGTGTCGCTGATTACCTTGTTAAGTGGAAAATGTTGTAGTTGTTAATTTTACTTAGAGAATGTGTATTTGTATTCGAGTATCTTGTTTTATGTGGACCTCTTAGGAGTGCCAAAACATAATAAAATAAATTGGAATTGATACCTAAGTGATCTTAAGCTGTCATCCCTGGACATGCATATAGTTGAGCAAAATGTCTATGCCATGTATTTGGGTCTTAATTATAATCCTGTACTGAATTGCTTATTTTGCTACCATTAGCAATAATCTGCCAGAATAATGTCTGATCACCTGTCTTTGCTGCAACTATCAAATCTTCCCAGCTGGCATCCTCCCAATTCCTACGAGCTACTTTCAGTACATTGTTGTACACTTTTCTTTCTTGCCTAATTAGCTCTGTCTCTTTAGATTGCAGGGCCTTAATTAAGCGTTTTTTTGCCATTGCACAGTCTTCAGTAAACCATGGATTAGACAACAGCGTATTATTACTATGGGGGCTTTCCCTTTCTCAGCTTTGGTAAGATAGGGATTTACATTTAATACCAGCATCTGGTGGATCTGAGTAATTGATATGGCATCCAAACTCTCATTTAAAAAGAAAGATAAAAGATCACTAACAATATTATAAATGGAAAGGAGGGGTTAAAGTTGTTCCAGTATCAATGGCCATTTTACTGTCCTTCTGTTGTTACTCACTATGGGCTGTTTAGACTCTGTACCCGGATCAGGAAGTATTTCCCTTCAAGAACTAAACATAATGGGAAATTATGTAATCTATAAGGGATGACGAATGACCCCTTGAGAAAGTATTTGATCAAGCAAGATCTGAGGGGCAGCTGCCATTGCAAGAACTTAGTCCTTTCTCTATAGTGAAATTGAGTAGCTACAGTGCAGAGACAGTGCACCCCATGGTAATTTTTGTTTACAGTAACAGAATACCCATTGCTAGGTCTTCCTTCTCGAAAATAGTATCCAGTACCGTTAATGGTTCATAGCATCAATTAAAATCTCCACCAATTATAATAGGTCCATTAGGTTGAATAGAATGAATGATTCCTTCAAGATGCTGGATTAATAGCGATTCTTTTGAGCGCTCTCCTGGTCTCTTATATATATTAAATAAATACAACCTGGACTAGTTTGTGAATTTTAAACTTAATCCTAATATATCATCTGTATCTGTGGGTAGGATTTCTATGTATACATTTACATGATTTTCTATCCATATTAGAAGGCCAACTGAGGGTCTTCCTCAATTTGATTGTTGGGCCTTAATACTAAATGATCTGTAACCCACTTTGTATAAAGATTCCATCGCCCAGGTCTCTTGAAAAGGGCAGAGATCGAAATTATCTATATAATCCTGCCAATCAGGTTTCTGGAGTTTTTTAGCAAGCCCAGCTATATTCCAAGACAACATTTTAACACCATCTGTAATTGGGAGATCACATTTATTTATGGCACTAGGCCCTTCTACCTCAGCAGATTGTCGATGGCAGCTAAAGTGCAGTTCTCAGCGGCGGATTTAGGCTGTTTATGTGTCCTTGCTATCTTTTTCCTGCCTGGTATTACTTCTGCTGCTCTCCTTTTCCCCATTATTATCCACAGGTACCCACAGGAATTTATAAAATATTCTTATCAGGCTGTAGGTAATATAACAGGCTTACTGGGGTCAAGGCAAAAATAGGCGGACATGCAATTTCAATCAGGGACTAGTACAATTTTATGTGCAAAGAGCGAATGAGAGAAAGTAAAGTATTATATATCAAGGGCAAATACACTTGTATTCAATAGTTTAACCACAATACAAAAATCTTTACAAAAATAACCCAAAAAGGATAAAAGCAGAATGTCCATGTATTAGAACACCTTTAAAAGTTATTTTGTTTTAAAATTATGCTTTTGCACAAAGTTATGAAAACAATTGCTCTTTGGCCAAAGTTCAGTATAAATCACAGCCCATGTGAAAACCAGAAAATGATCTTGCTGGCTAGAAAGCAAGGCGGGCTAGGTAAAAAATAAAAATATCAGGGGGTGGCCCCGCCCAGCCTTATCTGGTCTTTGACGGGCATGGATGGGCCAGCCCTTGGCCCGGGCTTCCCCCTGGCTTGTCTCGTGCCGCGGGAGCCCTGACAGTGTTTTATGCACCAGGAGGAGCAGAGGCGGTGCGCGGCTCCTGCCGCAATGTTGCAGAGCCCCCTGAGAATTTTTAGTCCGGGACTCCGGGAGTAATGACCGCTAGCGCTGCGACTGCAGCGTGAGAGGCAAGGCAGATGGCATTACCAGTACAGCAGCAACTCAGTGGTCAGGTGTTTAGGTAATTAAATTATTCAAGAACAACTTAAGAGTATCTTAAACTATAATACAATAAAAGCACAAAAGGAGAAACAGTGAGACGACCCGTCCACCACCACCCATAAGTGCCCTACGCAAAAATATAAGCTGTGTCAAATATGAAGGTTGTGAATTCCAAGTGAGGAAAAAGGAGCCCTCAGGCACCCACACATGGTAGGTAGCCGTTTGTCTTCATCGGGTTCCTGTTGTTAGTATGTGTAGTAGTACAACAAACAAAAAAGTGCAGATTAAAATGAGTGTAGACCACTCCCCCAACCAACACTTTTAATAGAGGGGTGATTCAAACTCAATTAAAAACATTGTGAAAAATCGGACAATTAAGGGTTAATTCCTGGCCTGGCTGTCCTCATTTCTTTCTGGCAGGACACAACAGGTCTGGATGCCACCTTATGCCTCTGAGCCTAAACCACTCCTTACTGGGATTCCACAGGGATCTACTCTTAGTCACCTACTGGTCAATATCTACATCACCCCCCTGGTTTATCTAGCAGAACAGTATGGGGCTAAGATTATAGGGTATGCTGATGATACGCAGCTACTCTTTACCTGGCCAGAGATCATCTGGACACTGCTACGGTCCAGCTCTGCCTGTCCTCAGTTTTTCGTTGGCTAACCTTGGCTCAGCTAAAATGTAATGAGGATAAATCGGAGGTCCTCTTCTATGGTTCCTTCCCCCTCAGTTTCAAGAATTTATTGTGGCCCCCGAATATTCCATGCCCTAAGGCGTGAATCTTGGGATCTGGTTCGGGGAGGATCTAAGATTTGAGGACCATATAAAGAAACTAACCGCGACGTGCTTTGCAACTTTAAGAATGCTCAGAACATTTTTTCCATTGCTTCCTAGAGAGGCTAGGGAGACTGTTGCCCGAGCACTCATTTTAGCAAGGCTGGACTATGCGAACGCCCTGTTCAGCGGCATTCCTGCTTGCCTGGTTAAGCGTCTGCTGGTCATTCAGAATGCCACTGTCCGTCTCCTTTTTAATGTTCCGAGATGGAAGAGCGTTCGGTCTCATATGTCTAGCCTTCATTGGCTCCCAATACCACAACGCATTCTTTTCAAAGCTCTAGTGCTCTCATTCAGAGCCACTCACGACCAAGGTCCGGCCTATCTGAAGAAGAGATTTACTCTCTATGCCCCCACAAGAGCTCTTAGGTCATCCTCGCTGTTTAAAATGACCCTCCCCCGGTTCAAGCGAACCAGGTTAGGAGGCCAGTCCATTGCAGTAGTAGCAGCTGGAGCCTGGAACGCCCTTCCCCTTCATCTGCGCTCCAGTCAATGTGTAGCCCATTTCAAGAAAAATCTAAAAACCCATCTGTTTAGAAGTGTGACATAAGTTGATCCTTGTATGTTCTCCTTTGCTCCTTCCCATTGCGCCAGGATACTCCCAAGTAACAGTGCGCGTTACAAAACGATTTATACATACATACATATACATACATACCAGCGGGTGTAAACCGCATCCCTCGTCTGACAAAGATAGTCACCCCTCTGGCATAACTGGAGTAAGAGGAGAATACTTTGCATGAGGCCAATCGAGACGCAAATAAAGGAGAGCTATCTGGCAGTAGGTGTGTTTCCTTCAGCATGGCTATAGATACGCCCTGCCTGTCCAGGTATCCCAGTATTTGTCTCTTTTTCCTTGGGTTGTTCAGCCCCCGAATATTCCATGAGATCAGCTGAAACTGCTGTGCCGGTTGTGCACCTGTTACGTCACCCATTCAAACATATAAAGAAGCTTACAGCAAGTAAAGTCAGCACCAAGGACCAAAGCACAGTCAATATCATGTAGGCAAAAGTTCCACCCCATTATCCCCCCACAGTACCCACCCAGAACTTGCGTTACCAACATTACAGTAATATCAGCATTAGATCGGAGTGTCTTCCCACCCACACCGGCAACCCCAACTGGCCGGGTGTATAGTCCCCTCCCATCTTCCCAGAACCAAAACAGAACCAAAACCAGAAAAAAAGCTACATTTGCCCCTGCCCTAAGGAGGGATGGGGTGTTTAGGGGTTCGCCCATTGTGGGTCAGAAACTAGGGGCACCAAACCTGCCAACCACCTCCCTACTTACACCCACAGACACCAGGCTTGCCCCGGACGTCTACTGTGGGACGGAGGTGGGTGACCTTGCACTCAGTTGCACTATAGACCAGTGAGATTCAATTCAGAACAAGGACCTCACCAGGATACGTAGGTATCAGTCTCCGCATGATCAATGTTCAGGGATTGTTTGTCCCCGAGGGCCAATATCACAGTGCGCTATTTCAGTCCTGTTGTGACATAGGTGATTGTGACCTGGATCGTTGACGTGCCGCCTCTTCACTGCTCTGTTCTTTCCTGTGTTGCTTGATAAAGTCTTCCACCTGCTGTGGATTTTGAAAGAAGTGATGCTTGCCTTGAAGGGAAATTTTTAATTTTGCCGGGTACAGCATGGCGTATGGGATCTCCTGTGCTTGGAGTTTCTTTTTGACGCCTGCAAATTTACATCTGGCCTCCTGGAACAAGGGGGTAAAGTCAGGAAAAAAGGATAGCGTTGTTTTGCCATAGTTCACAGTCCCTAGTTCTCTTGATCGTCTCAGCACCGCGTCCCGGTCCCTGTAGTTTAGAAAACGCGCAATGATGGGACGAGGTAGGGCTCCGGGAGGAGGGCAAGCAGCCAAAGACCTGTGAGCTCTCTCGACGATGAGGTGTGAGGAGAAGTATTCTTTCCCAAACAGTTCCATTACGAGGTTCTCAACAAAGATCTCCATTTTCCCTGTGTTGGTGGACTCCGCAAGGCCTAAGATACGGACGTTATTGCGGCAGTATCTCGCTTCTAAATCATCGTTTTTGTCCGCAATTATTTTAAGCAGCCTGTCCATTTGAGTAACCTGTCTGCCAGTCGAGGTAGCCCCGTCTTCCAGCACCCAAATCCTATCTTCCGTCTCCTTGATGCGAGTGTCATGTTGCTCCAGCTTAGCCACCACGCTGTCCATAAGTGTATTTATGGTATCATTTTTGGAGTCTATTGTTGACAGGCTCTGCTTCATACCTACCAAGAGAGTTTTCCAGTCGTCCTCCTGAGGGGCCAGGGCGGTTGGACTGCCCTCCGTCTCCGGCGGCGTTTTGGAAGTGTTCTTGGATTCAAAGGGGATTTTAGACGGTCTTGCATCATTGGGGCCCATGTCCCGCCTAGGCGTCTGCGATGCAATGGAAGAAGTGGCCGCCAGTTCTTAGGAGGGTTCGGGCAGAGGGGGGGGGGGGGGCTGTTGCAGATTGGACAGGAAGGCAGGGTGTGGGTTGAAGAGCGTCCGTTGTAGCCAGCACTAGCTGAATGGGGGTTCGGGCTACCAGACACACTGATTGCGCAAGGCGTAGTTCGCGGGAAGCGGCTGTATTGCGGACCGACGTCCCACGCAATGGCCGCAGATAGATCAGGCCTCGTGCTATTTCGCGTCGTCACCACTCCAGAGTGGGAAGCAGAGAACAGGCCGATTGATCGCAGGTACAGGGATGCAGTTGGTATGGCCCCGCGTTCAGGGGGTGGGGGTAGCCTTGTCCACTCGGTCTGCTGGAGGGGGGCCGGTAGGAGACTGTGGGCACGGTAACCGCTGAAGCAGGCCCAAACAGTGGCGTGGCCCTGCAGTAGGTACAATCAAGAGGGCCCCACGTGGTTGTCAAGTCCACGGAGATACCGCTTGGGAGCAAGCAATCTAGCGCCAGAGTCCAAGGGCACTCAATGGCCTAAGCGATGTCAGCAATGGATCGGCCGGGTCTCCGTGGGCCGTGAAGCAGCGGGCTTGCGTGTGCGGCCTGCCCGTAGAACGGGAGGGCCCCCCAGGTGGTGTAGCAGAGGGGTGAGCAGCGGCGTCAGTCGGACGTGTGGCCGTAGCTCCGCAGATGGCGCTTCAGGTTTGCAGTGCCGTGGGGGCAGGTGTGTGTCGGCCCAACCGCTGAATAGAAGGGCCCAAGGCGGGAAATGTTAGCCGGACCCGAGTGGAGGCGAGCGTGGCAAGATACGTCCACAGCGCCGGGGGGGGGTTGCAAATTGCAGGCGGTGCTCACCTCCAGTGTCAGCTAGGGTCACTCCGACGGCGCCAATGTCCACGGGCCCCCAGGCAATCCAATACCCCCAGGTGGGCAGGTCACCTCCGGCAGTTCCGCACAGGCCGCAAAGCCGCGGCTTTGCTTGGCAGGATGGGCCGGTGTTCGGGAGCCTTCCCTCCGACGCAGCAGTCTGCTCAGGGTTCTCCGGTCGCTGTCTCCGCATCAGGTTGGGCTTTTCGGGCAAGTGAGGTACCGCTGCGTTCAGCGCGGTGTAGCGAGGCAATGAGGCGATGCTTGGACCGAATTCACTGGTCAGGATCACTACAGGATAGAGAAAGGTGCTCGATCTGGCAGGAGCCTCAAACCACTGCAGCCATCTTGGTTCGGTGCCACCTCCCGTCAGAACCTTCAATGTTGCATCCTGCGGAATGCAGGTATACAGGCTTTCAATGTCTAGAGAGACAAGAAAGCACAACTCCTCAGGCAATTTTACTGTCAAAAGCATTGCCAGTAAGCTCTTAGTATCCTTAATATAGGTACTCGTCGATTGTATCAAAGGTTTGAAGAAAAAGTCACAATATTTAGAAAGGGGTTCTAAAAGACCGTCGCCCAAAACAATTGGTCTTCCTGGAGGTGGAAGACGGTTCTTCTGAGTTTTGGGTAAACAATAAAAATACAGAACTTTTCCTTCAGAACTTGTGAGGAAGTCTGCTTCGTGTTTGCTGATATAGTCATCTCGCTCAGCAGTCATCACTAGTTCAACAATCTCATCCCTTAGTGATACTGATGGATCCTCTTCCAAAACTGAATAGCTCCTTGTTACACTAAGGAGGAGTCTGAATTCAGCGTCATATGCGACAGTATCCTGTATGACGATGCCTCCGCCCTTATCGGCGCTCTTGATCACGATATCAGGGTCACTTTTCAGGGATTCTATGGCTTTGTACTGAGCAACCGTTAGGTTTTTAAACGGTGTAGGTTCTTCAATGTGTTCTACTTCGCGGAACACCGCTTGTTCAAAGGCAGTTGTCTCTGCTGGGACTAAGTGTGCAGGAGGAATAAAGGTCAATCTGTTCCTAAACTTGGTATTACTACAGGAGGCTTGGCTTTCAACAGAGTCCTGATTCTCAAAAAATGCTCTCAACCTCAATTTTCTAAACAACTCACTGCTTTCACAAAACAGTTTGAAACGATCAAGGCGTGGTGTTGGTATAAAGCCTAACCCTTTCTCTAAAACTGATTGTTCATTAGGATTTAGGATCTTACTTGACAGATTTGTGACTAACGTACACATTGCTGGGGCCCACTCTCTGCTCCTGCGTTTTGCTGCATGTATTGTCTCCCACTACCTCTGGTGTCTGCCAACGGACTTAGTTCCCTCCCGGTCTTTTGCCCCGGCCTCTCTGGCCAAACCCTAAACAATGTGGGGGGTACATATTCGGTTGAAACTGGGGGGGTGGGACAAAGTGTGGGTTCCAGCCCATCTGTGGTGGAAACGGTGGGTGACTGTAAGGATTTGGGTGGAAAACTCCATTCCCTTGTTGTTTGTGTGGGAACCAATTGGAGTTATTTTGTGATCTTCTATCTCGGCCTCTCCCTCGTTGTTTGTTGCCAGAGCTCCCTACACTCGACCCGCTGGAATTGGAATCATCTGAAACGTCAAAATTATAATTGGTACGGTCAGGGGGTGTATACTCAGCACTTTCATAGGGATATACTTTAGCATGCGACCATTTTTTTAAATCCTTTTGAAATTTAGACTGTGCCAGATTATCTTTATACTCGTTCAGTTCTTTATTGAACTCATCTAATTTTTTCTTAAAACCTGTTACTGTGGTCTTAATGTGGGTTTCTGTTGCCTGGATCTCTATAAGAAGGGCCTCCGAAAGCCGAAGTGCAGTTTTTATAATCAGGAGAGCCCAATCATGTGTACAATGCCAGGCTATCTGGACCCATTCTTTTCTAAACACACTAGCCTCTAAAAAGATGCGGGGGCATTGTTCACTAGTAAACCTTTTCGGAGCAATTTTATTAGTCAGGTACTCCTTCATCATGGTGCCATGTAAAATAGCTCTAATCCGATTCTTTTTTTGTTCGCCCAATTTGTCCCAGTCAGAAGTCTGGGATATAGTATGGGCCACCAAAGGATCTGCAAACAAAGTGGGGTTTAGGTAATTAAAACCATAACAATATACCAATAAATCTGAATAAGGTGCACTATTGAAATAAACATGTTAACATTTTTGATTTGTAACGATGTCGTAAATACACAGTTAGGATATACATGATAAAAATTGTGTTTTTCAAATAGTGCAAAAATAACAGAGGGAAGATGTAGATTGTCAATTTTGTAAGACATAATCTCTAAAGAGCTATTGTGCTTTTTCACTCAGACCGTGTTTTAATACTTTCTCATATTTGATTAAAAACTTTACTAAATGACAGTTAAGCTGTGGGTTGTTCGATTTGAGACACTTTAATATTGCAGTTCTGCAGGTATGAATGACCCTTATTTTGAGAATATTTTTCAGCAGTAGGGGAAGGTATGGGCTAAAAACTGGGCAGATGCATATTAGGTAGATGAAGTCCTGTTTTGGTGCTCCACAAAGGCTACATGACTTTGGGCCCTTGTATTGCCAGCTTGGTTGGTCTGCATTAGGCGGCAATGCTCCAAGATATAGTGCTTGAAACTTTGGGGCAGATTTACAAGAAGTTTATGCATTACTGGTGCCACTCAGAGATGCGTAAAAATAAAGCGCGGCCACAGCAGCAATGCAAATCACCACTGTTGCTCCACAGTGGCGCAACGCTGCTTTGTGCATGAGAAGAACTGATGTATATGCTGCAAAACTGTTGCAAGTCAGCCTGCCGCATGTGCTGAAGAAGGGACGTAAGGCAGATTTGCTTCATGCAACGCCAGCCTGAGCTCTTGGCGACACTCACCACTGCGTGAAGCAGCAAAAAAGCATCCTAAAAATAACGCAACTCCTAAAAAAACAGTTTGGGGACCATAGAGGAGTCTGCATGCGACCAGGATGGACACTGCAGTAGTCAGGACCCTCAAGCAACCAACCACAGCAAAGGTTCTGATGCACATGCAGAGATCCTGGCAATGAAAAAGCGCACATCAAACCTCAGTCAAGAGGACAATGAAATACTGGTCAAAGAGGTGACCAATAATCAGCACCAGCTCTTCGTGAGTTCAAAGTTGCCACTGGCCAAAAAGGAGGCAATATGGCAGACCATTGTCCAGAAAATAAACAGTGAAGGACAAGCAAACAGAACCGTCGTCAACTGTAACAAGTGCTGGTACGAATGCAAGCGCCGAACAAAAGAAAAGCTGATGGCAAACCATAAGCCAGCATTACAAACAGGAGGAGGTAGCCCAGCAGAACAGGAGGTTCTGGATGTCCTGGAGGAACGTGTGGCAGCTGTTATCCCGGAGAAGTTGGTCATTGGAATATCGGGACAGGGCAGTACAGCCTTAGAAAATCAAGAGCAGTCAACAGCTAAGTCACAATAAGTGCACATATATGAGTAATGGGTCATGGTGGTGATCTCAGCTAGATATATCCCAGTGCCACAGTCTGCTGTGTGACACTTGATGTCCTGGGACTGGTCCCCTGTCCCACCTATCTATAATGGAAGTAAATCACATATGACCATAACACTTTGCACATGCCAAAACAGCCCCGCCATGTCTCTCTCCGATGGGGCAGATATACAATCCTGCTGTCCCGCCCAAGTAATACGTTGCATGAGGCACCAGTGGGGTAACCTAGTGCATGATCTTTACAAAGACAGGTAAATCCACCTTGCATGTCATAACCTGTGCCTGTAAATTTCACCCTTTAAATGCTACACTTGGCGTGTTAGTGGTGTGACATGTGTAGCTGCAGGTATTTCCATACAACACCTATGTCTACTGATGCATGTTCAGATTAATCTGTAAATGCATCTGAGTGCTATCTCACCCTACTGCTGGCCTAGCGAGGTGGAACAAGGAGGAATGTTCATATGTTCCCAGAGTATTTATCCTACTCAAATGCATAATGCATTCCAGAGCATACATCAGAAGGTGAATTCACCTCAAAAGATTGTTCATGTCCATGAAGGTGCCCCTTCCTGCAAAAAAAACTATTTCCCCACAAAGCTGGCATGCCTGCACCATGGTGCAAGGATGCCTGCATAGGCAGGCAACGTTCCTACAAATTTAGGGGGTTATCAACAAGCCACTTGTGCTGCCTGTGTGTCACTTTTAACATGAATAACATTTATGCAGTGGTGTTACAAGGTGCTACTAAAAACAAAACATCAGTGCCTGTACAGGCGGAAAATGTATCATGCACAATAATGTTGTAAAGATGTTGCAAGCCAAAATATCAGAAGGGCTGCAGTATGGTGTGCTGCAAAGGAGGTCAACACACTGCAATCGCATACAAAATTGCCCAGTGTTGGCTGAAAAGTGGACATACAATCAAGATAAACATTAGCAAGGCAGTGTGTCTTTTTTTTATATATTTTTTATTATTTTCCATACAGCACAAAAAATTTTAAACAATACATCTACATTCCAAAGCCGTAAATTATTATACACAAAACATAAATGCAAACATACACTTAGTCATGATAATACTTCATCTCAGACATATACATAAAAGAGAGAAAGAAAGCGAGATATTTTATTTACTAATACAAACATTTCCTACTCGTCCCCACGATCCTATCCAAACCCCTCTCTCCAATTGCTAACCGGTTCCCAAATCCGGATTCCCAGCTGCCTTCTTCTCCTGCCTTTCCTTGCATAAATAGGTTTTTCTAAGTTATATGATGCTAGCAAATTAGATAGCCATATTTGCAACCCTGGGGGATTCTTTTCCAGCCAAGCCCTGGCAATGCATAACCTATACACTGCCATGGCAACAAAAATAAATTCCCGCTGTGGGATACCATCCTCGGGAACAACTCCTAGCAATATATGTACAGGTCTAAGACTTATCTTAATATTAAGAGAAGCCTCGAAGAAGGTCTCCATGTCCTTTAAGAGTGTATGAAGCTGTGGGCATAATGCAAACATATGTATTATATCTGCTTCTCCTGAATTGCACCGCAGGCAGGTAGTACCTGAGTCCCACCCCACTTCGCTATCTTAGCCGGGGTATAGTAAAGTGAATAAAGGGTTTTATAATGTTGCAACTGCAACGACGCAGAGCATAAAAGTGTCCGTCCTAGCTCCAATGAGTCCTGAAACCATGCTACTTCGACCTCCAATTTGTCTGCCCATTTCTCACTGTACTTGTCAATATCATCCTGCTTTGTATCCAAGAGGCTGGCATAGAAGCTTCGTATCGAACAATCCCCCCCTAGCCTTATTTTCTCAATGATCTCGATTGTGTTGAAGCCCACCTGCCCCCGTGCTTATTCCCTAGATAGCTCCTTATCTGCAAGTACTTAAAAAAAGTCCTGCCTATCCAATCCGTATCTGTCCCTTAAGTCTGAGAATAATAGGAATCCCTCCGAGTTCCTGACATCTCCAATCTGAACAATTCCCTTCACCGCCCACCTTTCCATTGCCAAATCTCCAAAAATCTCTATCGGAAAAGATCTGTTTTTAACCAACTTTGTATACCAATTAAATCTCCCTATGCCCAATTTCTTCATAAAAGCACTCCATACCTTAATCCCTGCCTCTACTGTCTTAAACCTGGTTCTTTTATAGTATCCATACTCTATACATTTTAAAAAACAATTTTCCACTTCCTCCCCCAAGGCAGTGTGTCTTAAATTGTCAGGGAAAATTAGTCCCACCACACTGCACCATTAGTGTATTGAAAAGTGGTGCAATGATGATGCAAGGGGTATAAGTCTTGATCCTTGGTCTGCATCACAACATAGATTACTTCACTGCCACACAGTGATCATTTTTGGAAAAACACATGTGAAGCTTTGGGACACACATTTCAAAGGTTAAACATTCAAGCAGTAGTAACACATTTCCATATTTTTACAGCAGATGCAACTACTACATCAGAACAGGTGGATGACACACCTGATTTTCAAGAGATGGATGACAATCTGCCCTCAATAGATCAAGATACTATAGATGAAATCCTGTATACCATATGGTCACCTTCTCCTTCTCCTGAGAGTGACAACACTGCATTGGTCAGTACACATCCACCCCCTGACTCGGAGGATACGCATCTACACTTTAAAGGAAAAGCTGTTGGACTACAGCGTGACCTTCTAGGTGCATGTGGCTGTGGACAGTGTGGGTGGTACACTACAGGCCACCCTCGGAAGCCTGAACTCAGAACCTGTCAACCTGGAGGAGGAACAACGCAAAAACAGTCAAACCCCTGGCCTTGTACAATCATTGGCTAAAATATCATGTGTAATGAGGCTGAGGCATGAACAAATGTCAACACAAGATGTTGGGCATTAGTGCATTAATCAATATTAATGCACTAAAGTGGCACCAGGGAGGTGGCAAAACATCTGGAACAAATTTATGAAATCCTACGTGACATGCAGCAAAAGCAGGACACTTACCTTGCCACAATGTCTACCTATCATAGGGATTTATAAGCTGTTCTAAGCAAACAATAAATATTGATTAATGCACTAATGCCCAACATCTTGTCACAGGGAAATGCTTTACTTCAAACCTCCTCTCGCACTGCTGTTGGTCTCACTACTCACACACAATCTGCACATATAGAGCCCACGGAGCAACAAGCAGAATCATCTGACTAAAAGGACTCAATTACATTAGAATTTAAGCGCAAAAAAGGACACTGACATTACACTGAGTCACAGGTGTTGTTTCCAAAGATAACCTTCTTTCCAGTTTTGAAAAATATCACCATGAGGCAATGTCCTTTTCATACATGTTACACCTGTGCCCCTCCATCATGTTTGTCCTTATGGGTTAAGCTCAAAACATTGAGCCAATATCAATGTCTTTTTCACGACACAAGCACTTGACAACTTGATTTTTCACTCCTCACACCCCTTTGAGCAGTGGCATGAACTTGCTACTTGTAATACTTTGTATTGACCATTATCATGAAATAGCTCTAACAACATCTAGACTGACAATGCGTAGTGTGTACGTCCTGTACATCTGTGTAAGAAACAACACCTATGTACACAAATATATTATCAGTAAAGATTGTTGACACAGAATCTTGTAACATAGACATGCACGTGCTCTTTGCTTTGGCAGTTGAAAAATGATAGTCATATGTATGTCAAGCCACAAGAGTGTCTGCCCAAAACTGTTGAGTTTCAAGTGTTAAAAGAACATGCCCAAAGACATTAAAATGTAGCTTCAACATACTACATTTTGGTATGCCTAATCACACAAACACAAAATCAAGATTACATTGCATGTGCCTAATGACTCAAATATTGAAAAATGTCAATGCTGACCATCAATCAACATGATAAAAAATTGAAAGTTCCTAAATTTTATTAACAATAAAAACAGTCATAAAAGTATTTATGAACATATCCAAATAACGTCCTATATATTTATAAAACCTACAACTCTATCTAAAAATCTATCTAACCTAACTATGACTAACCTACATAACTTAACTTATCCTAAGCTAAACATGAATCACGTTAGTGCACTAAAACATCAGCCCCCACCCACCCTTAACACATCAATGCACAATGGAAATACATATACTTATTCTACACATAAACTAAGCTAATAAGTTGATACGCATCTACAGTTTCATGGAAAAGCTGTTGGACTACAGCGTGACCTTCTAGGTGCATGTGGCTGTGGACAGTGTGGGTGGTACACTACAGGCCACCCTCGGAAGGCTGAACTCAGAACCTGTAAACCTGGAGGAGGAACAACCCAAAAACAGTCAAACCCCTGGCCTTGTACAATCATTGGCTAAAATATCATGTGTAATGAGGCTGAGGCATGAACAAATGGCAACACAAAGTGGCACCAGGGAGGTGGCAAAACATCTGGAACAACTGTATGAAATCATACGTGACATGCAGCAAAAGCAGGACACTTACCTTGCCACAATGTCTGCCTATCATAGGGATTTATAAGCTGTTCTCAGCAACCATTAAATATTGATTAATGTACATCCAGTACATCTGTGTAAGAAACAACGCCTATGTACACAAATATATTATCACTAAAGATTGTTGACACAGAATCTTGTAACATAGACATGCACGTGCTCTTTGCTTTGGCAGTTGAAAAAGGATAGTCATATGTATGTCAAGCCACAAGAGTGTCTCCCCAAAACTGTTGAGTTTCAAGTGTTAAAAGAACATGCCCAAAGACATTAAAATGTAGCTTCAACATACTACATTTTGGTATGCCTAATCACACAAACACAAAATCAAGATTACATTGCATGTGCCTAATGACTCATCAATGCACAATGGACATACACATAGTTATTCTACACATAAACTAAGTTAATACGTTGTTTACATTTTTTTATTTTTGTTTTTTTAATGACAATTTGAAAGAAGTAGTAAAACACAAAGTCACATACCCACTCAGAAGTATATAAAAATGAGAATAGAAAAAGAAATGTAAACCTATTTACATGTAAAATAAATATCTACTATGTGTAACACTACCAAATCTAATTTACACTACACCTACACTATAACTCATCCTAAGTATAATAAAACAGACCTAATAAACATATATACAAAATAGCTACTACAGTTGTGCAAGTATTGTGTCCACACACTGCTGCAGGTGGTTTATCTTCTGTAACATTATCACTATTCGTAGTTCAAGACCACGTATTATAAGTTTTAAAAAATCCACATCTTGTGTGGACGTCCCCTGAATGCAAGATTGCCTATGTCCTTGGAGGCTGCCTTTCCATTTCCATTTTGTTTCTTCTTTGGGGGTACATTTGTGATCCATGTTTTGACGGCCTTTTGCTTCTCATATAGCCATGACATCAAGTGGAAGTCCTTTGCCACCTCACAGATGTGAGAGTACCATGTCGTCCTCATTCAGAAAGTACCGTCATCCTCAGCAGTCATGTTATCTTTTGGAAAAGAAAGCGTGTATCAAGAGAGAGAGAGAGGACTAGAAAGTTAGTCTGTGTCCCCGCTGAATTATATGTATTATCAAAGAAGACTAGCTCAATATGTCCATTAGTGTCAAGACTCTGATTAGTTTTGTCATGGGCACTTTGTTGGTGAGTTCATGAAGCCCTCACCCACCAACCTAGTTGGTGGCATGCTTCATCATCGGGCCCACCCAGCAACACCTAATGTGTCCCGGGTGTGCTACGACTCCTGATTACAGCGGAGCTGGTATGTTACTGAGAGTGCAGTGTGGGGTGTTTAGTGAAATGTCAGTTAAAACGGCTTGGGGAGGGTCCTAGTACCCGAGGGTAAATAAAATTTTAATAACCGGGCCACCGCCAGCGGTTAAAATAAGGCTTGGGGATGATAGGGTGGTGAGAAACTACCCCCTACATCCATCAGTTGGTCGATATGTTTCAGCCAGTGCCTTAGAATTAATCTGGCTTTCCTCAGGACCTATTAAAAATAGTGTTAGTGCAAGTGTCACTCAATGTGTACATAACTGACATATATAGATAGACAATGCATGAGTACATTTGAGATGCAGACCATGAAACTTTCATCTGATCACTATGTGGACCACACAGCAACAACACATTGCAAAGGTTGCGCATCACATACTGTGCCATCAGCTGAACCTCATTTCAATTTAATGGAAATCATAAGATGTTATGAAAACAATTGAACACTCAGAGGCAAAACAAGCTAGTAAACATACATAATGGTCTCAGAACAGTTTCCACAAAATGTACGTTCTATGGCTCACCATGTTACATTCATGTAGTCATGTGATCCATGACCTGAAATTACTGCTGAGATGAGACAGTGCCACAGCGTGTTGATGACAAAGTTGATATTTGCAAGCCACTTGCCCCATATGTACTGCCATTTCCCACCTTTACAGAGTTATACACTGGCGTTGCAAGTGGCATTGTAAGAAGCAGAGATGAGCTCTGTGTTGCAACAATGATGCCATATCTCATTAATGCCACTACTTATTTTGACTGACATGCAGCATGCCATGTAGTACTAACAATATCCTTGGGTATTGGGTACATTGTTCCCTCAACAACACATCAAATTAGTGCAACAATCCTGACTAGTGATAAACATGAACAGAAAATCCTGAGCTAAGAATGTTCATCAGTATCCAAAAAGAAGGACAAATGTTGAGTTCCAGATTTCAAATGTTCTCATTATTCTTCATTTATTGACAATCTTCATCAACAGATAGGAATGCAACCTCTGCCTAATCCTGACTAGTGCATCGTGTACACAATGATCCTCTGTGGAAACACTTTTTATGACAGCTAATTAGGCCTCATGCTGATGTCCCAAGGAAACATGTGTGGTAAACAATTTCAGTCTCACACAGTCAGGTCTCAGGAGGCATCTCCTGACTAGAAGATGTACATCAATGGCGTCAGCACACAATCAAATCTTGTCTTTAACACTGCACAATGGTCACATCATGACATGCCACGAGGCAGACAGACATTTCATTCTACTCGTAGCAGTCTATTTTCGGACATTGAGAGTGCTCGATTGGTCCAATGTTTCATTACCAAGACTCCTGAGATTTGTTGGATGTACCACATCTTATGGTTTGAATTGTAAAGTTGCTCACATGTTATGTTGCAAAATTATTTTAACATAGATGTTAGTGATGCACACTGAGCGTAGGCGGAATTTGCCTTGTTGTACTGCAGGTAATTACATGTACCTACTGCAAAACTCTGTTAACTTCCCTGGGCCGGCTGACTCAGACATTGCACCCCCACTGTAACCCCCGCCCATCATCCTGTTAAGCAACTGTACACCCCCCACACCTCCTGTCTAGTGAGGCCTGTTTTTAGACTACTTTCCTCTCTAAATGTTATCCTGCTAATGCTGCTGTCTCCACTTGGCTTCCGATATTCCAGTCAAGTTGACAATAGGCACTGCCTTGTGCATTGCAGACTGTGTGAAGGCTGTCTGACAATATCATGGTATTTCGTAGAGTCATACATGTCTTGATGCAGTACACCATGCACAATGCCGTGCCTCATGTTAGTTGAACTTGAGTAGCATAAGCCAAGTGGAGACAGCAGCTGGATTTGAGAACTATTTATTAGGTAGGTACAGACATATACAATTATTCTACTTTGGCCAACACAATGATTGAGAAATCATACTCACTGGTAGCGCTGGGGTCCTCAAACGAGTACACCTCCCCTTGCGTATATGGCTGTGATCCACCTAGGCAACATGAACAGATGTACAGTGAGCTGTGAATGCCGGACATATGTGCAGTGAATGCATTGTGCACAAAACATTATCTCAACACATGCAGGTAATTTACAGACCATGTAAATAATTTTCCATAAAGTAATGCAACATGGGACCACTGGCCCACTTGCCTGTGATGGGCCAGAGTCATCAGATATGCCCTGACGCAGGCACACTTGCCCAATGGTGCAAGGATGTCTGCGTCACGAAGATGATTGTTTATGTTCACAAATGGACACCTTCTTACACATGATAAGTCACCATAGTTGATTGACTAGCAACATGTTTGCATCAGGATGCATCATGCATAATAAGTTAGTCTGACAAATGACAAATGAGTACATATGTCCCCATAGTCACTACATATTTCACCTAAGGGGAGGTGTGCATTGCAATGCCTTTCCATTATGTTGCATTTCAAAAACTTCAGGAAATGTTTGATGGTCTATGGGTGTTGAGTGGGAACACACACAGCAACATCTATGGAACAGGACTATGATGTATCAGTGCCTGACAAATATGTGCGTTTTTTACATAGGCACTGAATGCCACACATGTTATCTTCACATATAACTGGTGATATTGTGATGCTAGATACTCTTTAGGTGCTTCACATGAAGTGCTCCACCCTCAGAACTGCGTGCTTGTGAATGAGCAACTATACCATTTACATTTTATTTACTGTTGTGTTTCGTACATGTGGAACTATGACCTCCCAACATGCAAAAATACCATTTGAAATCATGATGAATTATCTCAGAGACCTTTGTGCCACCAGTGCTTCTCATTTAATTATGGAGGGAGCAATGTATGGTGCTGCTGTGGACCTCTAAATAAGCAACATATGTGTTCTTAGATATTGACTTACCAATTGAGCCACCGACTTCCAGTCCAAGATGGTCCAGCAGGTCTCCCTCTCTGCTGACCACATCCTGCCAGCCGTGTTTCAGTTGGTGAACTGTTCGATCCACATCATACATCCTGGCCATGTGGTGCTGGACCTTGTACCACCTCTCCTGCCGTTCAGTTGGGGAGTAACCCTTGCTCACTCTGCCCATTGAGTTGATCATATGGGGCAGGAAATGAAAACTGAGCCACACTTGACCCCCAAACTGCCTGCGAGACAGGTTCTTAGACCTGCAGGACATGTTAAATGATACATAAAGTTCAGAAAATTAAACAACCCAAAAAAATGAAATCCCACCCTTTTTACTAACCTACACCTATCTACCCCAAATTAACATTCACACCCCAGAAAGCAACAATTTAGACAACACAAAGACTTTAATTTGACAATTCAAGGATAAACAAATGTTTAAAGTTCACCGAAAATAGACAAAACACACTACAAGGCCAAAAAACTGGCACAGCAATCCACAACAGCCTCCTTCCTCAAGCACACTCCTAGAACTAGTAAGTGAAAGAGAAAGTAACTGAGTACCTACTGATTTTCAGCATGGCTGAGTCAATGCATCATTTCCTGTATGGATACAACACTTTTTTACGTTTTCCGTCATATTTCAGATGAAGCGTCGTGATTTTGACGCAATTGCCATTTACAGTTCACATCTACATGCATGACATTTTTCTTTGTTGCGTGGGTCTCAACTTTGTTGTGTTAGACTTCATGCGGGAACAGACATCTGTACAGGAGATGAGACACTTTTTAAATTTTGCCTCAATATTCGCAAAGATGGAACCATTTTTAATTTTGCATCAATTTTTGGCAAGATGGGACCCATTTTGTTTGTCAAAGTGACTCAACCCCGGGAAGTTCGTGTTTACCGCCGCTGCTGCACGGCCAGAGGTAGGGGGAGGGGGCAGCGGAGCTGGGACCACACGCTTCAGGATCCCTTGTGGCCCTGACACCACCACCGATGCTGACTTTTCGTGCCAGGAGGCACGCATAAACTTACCACCGGGCTCCCCGCATCGCGGGAAGCCCGTGTTTACCGCCGCTGCTGCACAGCCTGTGAAAGAGGGAGCAGAGCTGGGACTACAAGCTCCAGACTCCCTTGTGGCCCTGACACCAGCATTCCACTCTAGGAGGCGCGCATAAACTTACCACCGGGCACCCGCAGCGCGAGAAGCCCGTGTTTACCGCTGCTGCTGCACTGCCTAAGGGAGGGGGAGAGGACCTGAGACTACAAGCTCCAGGCTCCCTTGTGGCCCTGACACCACCACCGACGCTGGCCTTTTGTGCCAAGAGGCACGCATAAACTCACCACCAAGCTCCCGCAATGCGGGATGCACCCAGACGGAGCTCAGGCCTGGCTGCGCCCATCAGCGACTGACTGAGACCGGACCGGGCCATCCCTCTTTCATCGGTAAGTCATCATGGGTAAGTGAAAAGTCCCATGCTCCACAGATACTAGCACATCCAAAGCAAAGATACCACGCAATTGTGCCTCCATTATCTCCTATTTAACTACAGCTGTGGGAGCTATAACCACGGAGATTCATAATGTGGAGCCTAGTTGGGTTTGGGGTTGGGAACTGTTGAACTGGATGAACGCCATTGATAATGCCCCATGTCAAGACCCTGATCTTGGCTTTATTTCAGAAGCGGTAGTAACACTATTAGGGACATTGAAATTCCATCTACCTCACGTCCCAAGGGCCAGATGGAGGGTAAGGGGAGTCCAGAGCTGATAAGAACTGCAGTTGCAGCTGTTGGCAAAAAAAGGAGGAAAAATGTCTAAAAGCAGGCCCTGCTATAAAGGTTTCTGCAACAGGGAAGGGGGTGATGATCACTGGAGCACAGTGGACTTTCCATCTTATAACCTCAATTCAGCAAGTGTGGATTCTGTTCTATCACATATTGACACTCTTGTTAGTTCGCTCAAGGAGGACCTATTCAAGTACGTTAAATCTGGATTAGACTGGGTGGCTTCGAGAGAGAGGAAGATGGCTGCGTAGGACTACAGCTCCATTCTGGTGGTACAGTTTTACATTAATAACTGTGCATGAGCTGAGAAATGCAGAACAAGAATAACAATTCCTGACTGTGAATAGGGATAGCTCCGATTGATCCGTGCGCTTTTGTGTTTGGAGCACAAATTGTGGTGAAAGAACCAGATGGAAAACTGATGCTGAATCTGTCCGAGCAACCCGGTCGATAGTAGTGCCGGAAAGAAATGCCTACGAGCTGACTTCACAGCACAGCAGCACAGCAGCACAGCAGAGCGGTCTTGATGTAACCTCCCCCGAGAAAAAAGGTGGAAAATTATGGTTATTCATCTGTGATGTGCATCGTACAGTATCCATACGATCGAACAAGACAGTGTGCCTGACTTGCCTGACCATGAGGTACTTTTCTAAAATGGCGGCATCAAGGAGCATGTAACATACATCTGTTTTGCACAAATGCACAAATGCGATTTTCAGTACTATAAGCATGAGCATGTCTGAAGTAATTAAAAGGGAGCCCACAATGTACATCAGCTAATGTGAAGGCGATTGAACCGAGTGAATGTTGTTGTGTCTGGAGAACAAGAAGTCAATCTGCTGAAAATGAAGATCTGAAACCTAGCAGGGTGGCCAGTAGCGTATGTTGGAATCATAAATAAAGATAGAAATAAAGTAGACGTTCACCTGTGGTCTGCCCTGTGTAATACCCATGTATTCAAACAAGCCGGCTTGCCTGACTCGGATGCCCTTATCTAAAATGGCGGCACAGCGGAGCATATAATGCATGAACACATCTACAAATTTTATGGGCATGGTGGATGCAAATAAAAGTGAGCATGCAAATCATAATGCACATTAGCTAATTTGAGTGCTAACACCAACTTAAGAGTCAACACGGTTTCCCAACAAGGAGAGTATTATACTGTGCGAACCTATGTAATCGAATCATACTACCTGACCTAACTAAAATGGTGGCGCCATAGAAGACGTACTATATACTGTCCTACAAATTATTCTAAGGGCAAACCGCTATATCAGCTATAACTGCTATAATAGACAAAACAGCGGCTGGTCTTAAATAAACGTGGGCTTCCAACTAACACCATTGCCAATACTAATACTATTTACTGATGCAACGCAACCTGAATTTTGCGTTACAAAGCAAATCACCTAAGCCCTAATCACATTGATAAGCAGGTATTGCTCTGAGCAAGAGAAGACATTGATCAAACCAGGCACTAGAGGAACGAGATATGTAAGCTAGTCATACGTCAAGCCCTCCCTGCTATGTTACAATCTTGAATAATTTGGTGCCCACGATCTACAGCCAACTAGCAACTTTGCTGCAATCACAGCTAACCTGACACATCATCGAAGTAACAGGCATATAGTACAAGGCAATACAAAACAAGTACAAGTACAAAGTATAAAGCGAAGCAAGCAAACCATAACATCATCATATGTCACTAAACATGGACCAACAGGTCAGTTAGAGTGTATCTAGTACTCCATAGTGTACCATACCATACAGTGCCTTACAGTACCACCCATCACACTACCGACCACAGTATAATCTTCAACTGCCATATTCTACTGCAATCTACTTATCGCTTATCTAATGATACTGAAAATGGCGGAAAAAGAAAGTAAACAGTCACTCAAGAGAGTGAAAGCAGATCACTCAAACCCAGACTCTCCAACAAAATCTAAACAAGACATCAACATTACAATGGAAATGATCCTTAAAAAACTTGGCTGATGTCCTCGACCTAGCTAAGTCAACCAAGGCCAACACAGACATCATTCAGAGCGATATCTCAGCCATTCACCACAAACTAAGAGAAGCCAATAGTAGACTTGCTGAGGTTGAGAACAGAATGTCTAGAAGACAACAAAAGCATTGTTAAAAAATCCATCCCATCACTCCCTACTTCCTCCAGGTCATTCTCTAAAGAGCTATCGAAATTGGAGGACAGAAACAGACGGGGGAACTTACGTATTTTTGGAATACCCGAAGGAGAGGAAGCCTTGTCTGAATCATGTATCCTCTTCTAAGAACAACGGTTCTCACAAGCAACTAACATAAAATTTGAGAAACCTCTTGAATTCGACAGGGCTCATAGAGTCCCCACAGGTTAATCCAATACCAAAAGACGCCAAGACCCAACATGTGTAAACCTTTAAGGTACCAGCATGTTGAACAAATACTTGCCCACATGAGAAAGCATAACCATATCGTATGGAAGGACAATAACATCTATATCTCCCAGGACTATACAAAACACCGGTGGAAACTCGCAGAGGCTTTCTTGCCCTTTGCTCAAAGATGAAAAGCATGAACATTCTAGGATCATTCTCTGGCCCAGCAAAATACAGAATCTCTGCTCATGGTAGTACACAAATCTTCAATGATCCTAACACTCTCAAAAAGTTTCTGGAGGATAAAGAAGACTCCCAGATGGAAACATCTTCGGCCAGCACAACAAGACTAGATACCAACTAGTCTAGATACCAAAGAACCTAGCCCGGAGAATCTTCGGAGATCCTACGGATTCTACGGAAAACTACGGGAGTCCGACCTTCTATTTCATCGAATATAAATGTAAATGTGTTATTCTCTATGTTCTATCCTCCCTATGTCTTAATCTGAATACAGGTACCTTCCTAGTGTTACCTAGTGCTACCCATGGCTTCAAGTGACTTCAAGTGTTTTTAAATGAATACATGGACCGATTGCACAATGATCCGAGGAATATGGCCTGTTGATCTTCGACCTCGTAAGCCAGATACTTAGAAGTTAAGGTCAAATTTACAAATTTTATTATAAATGATAAGTACTTGGTATAATGATAAGTGATAAATGTTAAATTATAAATGTTGGTTAGAAATGACTGTCGTGTTCATATCTAGGACCCTAATTCTATATTCCCGATGTATGCCCTTGTGAGGTTCTAATCAATAGTATCCTGATAAAGGCATAAGAATCAGATTCATATTCAGTAATAGCCCATGCAATCCAAAGCACAGCACGGCTACTCCCATCGACTCCTAGAAAGCACAACGCGTTCTTTAAACAAACCAAGCATCCAGCAGCCCGGGAAACCCCCCCCTGCTTTTGTTTTGATTTGAATAAGAACTCCTGAAGTCCAGAAAGAACTGTTAGTTCTTAGTGACGTCTTATGTCCAACCTTACGTCAAACCCGGCACCTTCCAGGTATAAAATACCAACAGTTGCCTGAAGCAAACACACGGTGGTTTGGAGCAGAGGGGCCATCTTCTTGCCCGAGAGCCCAGCTGAAGCGAGTGCCCACGGAAGCCCCCCCTCCTGTTTGACGCACTGAGAGAGACGCTGTCTTTTTCTCCAGCCGAGAAAATCCAGCTCCGGTGTTTCCAGCCTACCCTTGCGGGTTGCTGGAATATCGAGTCCTGAGGAAAGAGATACTAGACCTCCCACATTCTATTACCAAGGTACGGAGCTGACTAAACCCTTGAGAGAATTCTTGATGCAGATTCTTGGCAAAAATAATCTTAACTAACTTAACTTAAACTGCTACTTACTCATCCCTTCCCATGTATTAGGCTTAGGTCAGGTACACCGGGGTAGGCTTAGTTAGAAGCACCAGTTGAGTACGTTAGTCAATGTATTTATGTATGTATATATTTTATCCATTTTAAAGTATCATATGGCTAAGAAACCATATCAATGCTTTTAAAGTATTATTTCATAATACTACTTTTACTGTACGCACTTTACTTTTCTTTAAGTATTGCAATTGTGGCAATTCACTTCTCTTGCATGAGAAAGAAGACTGCTCAATCAATAACACCTTTTTATTGAAAACACCTGCCTCTCTATTTCTCTGCACTCTGGTGAAACTTAGTATGCACTGCTGACTGAGTGAAATAGCTGTCTATTGTTTTCACACAACTCTAGAGATACACTCTTATTCTGAGGGAGCAAAGTTGTCATGTTTATGCTTTTGTCGGAAACTGAATCCCTTCTTGTCTGAGCCAGGAGAGGTTGTCCCTCACTATTCATTCAAGAAAGTTTCCAGTGATCTCTGAGCTAGCTGGCGCAAACCCAAATTAAGTTTAACATAGTCAGTAGAGACCTAGTCGACCTCAGTCCTACGTCTACACTGCTGTTTATGTTATTCCAATGCGCTGAGCCTATTGGGAAAATAGGAACTACACTACATGACAATGCAATAATGACAATGTTATACATTATGATTATAAATGACAATGTAGATAATAACCATATGCTTATTCAGTGCTGAAAATTACTTACTTGTAACTTACTTTTAACCAGTCTAGCCTATCTAGTCTGTCTAGCCGGTCTTCGCTATCCAAGGTGGCTCTTGTCACAGTGTTAACATTCTAATATTTTCAACAGTTTGTACCCCGAAACAGCAGTCCTTCCTCTGATCGCCATGTTTGTAGGCTGTGTTTGGGGGAGGGGGGAGAGAGAGGGGCTTTGTAAGGGTTAGGGTTGGGGTTCATTGGAATTGCAGTACATATTTCTTATGCTCTCTTGCACTTTACTCCCTACACTATATTTATTATTTCTGAATACCTTAAATTAATTTTACGGCTTAACACACTAATAACAATGTTGATCCCGGGTGGTCGTATTGCGAGGCTGTTCATCAAGCAGATGAAGTCAAAAGGATCTCTCACCAGCACCAATCACAATACTTCCCAATGAATGGAACAAACAAATCCATTAAATGTGAAAGGGATCAATCACCCGGTTAAGAGAAGGAAAATCCTTGATTACCTCAACAAACAAAGGGGGGTATCATCCTCTTGTAAGAATCTAAACTTGACGAAACAAGATCCCTAAAACTCAAAAATTACCAATTTCCAGATCTTACTTGTTCAGCAGCGAAAGGCAAAAAGAATGGAGTCATAACCTTAATAAGCAAAAAGTCCTGAATCACTTTACGTTTGTCCATCTCAGACTCATAGGGAAGATGGCACATCACAAATTTAGTTAAGAATAAAAGTGAGTTCTATGCTGTTAACGTATATGCGCCTACCAAAGACGAACCTCCCTTTTGGGAAGATATTTATGCCCACCTAGGGAAATTCCAGATACAGCCACTACCTTACTAGTTGGGGACAACCTTTCCCTAGATCCACATCTAGATAAAACACTCACAGTTCCCATTCCACCTAAACAAATCACATAAAATACTTTAAAAATTCTGAGCAAAATTCAACCTCATAGAAGCTTGGAAAAATTAGAACCCCTCGGAAAAGGATTATACATTTTACTCTTTTCCCCATAAATCTTACTCCTGTATAGATTACATCTTGCGATAAGTAAAATTGATTAAACCACTATAGAGCCTAGAGCAATTTCGGATCACTCCTGCATAACTCTTTCCATCACTGACCACACATCAAGTAAAAAACAGTCAGTGTGGAGGTTTAATGATGAAATTGTTTCCTCTCAAAATAACATTAAAATCATTACAGATTCTATTCATAACTTTCTCATAGATACTAAGTAAGGTGAACGTTCAGATCTCACATGGTGGCATTCTCTAAAGGCCACAATAGGAGGTGACATCAGATAAGATCTAACATGAATAAGGAAGCCAAATCCAAACTAACTCAATTAGAGAAAGAAATTGCAGCACTAGAGAAAATTCATTCCACTAGCAAAGATAGTAATAGTCTCGGTACAATCCTAAATAAGAAGTACGAATACAACAAAATCATTAGTACACGTGCTGGAATCTGGATTACCAAACAGAAAAGCATCACACATTGTAAGTCAAATAAGGCCTGCAAATCATTAGCATCATACTTAAAGTTTAAACTTCATAGACATGCCATTCACTTCATGAAAGATGGATTGTAAAATTACTACCGATCCTGATAGCATGTCTGAAATCTTTAGAGAATTCTATTAGGAACTATATGAACAAAACTCTGAAGTTAACCATTCAAATTGCAAAAACTATTTAAATAGCATCAAACTACCGTCTTTCACAGAGGAAGAAAAAACCTCCATTAATGGACCGATCACAGACAAAGAAATCCTGGAGGCCATTAAAGATCTCAAAACTGGCAAAGGTCCAGGCCCAGATGGGTTCAATGCCAAATTTTTCAAAAAATTCTCCTTGTCCCTGGTTCTATTGCTTACTAAAATATAAACACTTCTCTGAGTCTGGCCAGGTCACAGGCTCCCAGCCAAAGCCATTATAACAGTACTACCCAAGAAAAGGAAAGATCCTCTTCTACCGAAGAGTTACAGGCTGATCTTGCTGATAAATTTGGACTGCAAGATCTATGCCTCAATCCTTTCCAAACGCATCCAAAAATATATTTCAAAACTGATCCACACTTCACAAGTTGACTTCTTAAAGCATAGACTATCCAATGACAACACAAGATTGCTGTGTCATACTATCGAAAAAGCAAAATTAACAAATACATCCACCGTAGCGATCACACTAGACGCTGATAAAGATAAATACTCAGACGTGAGTCCCTTGCTCACTTTGCCACTGGATTCAAGCAAGCCGGGCTGAAGACGGCTGGAATGCCAGAAACCGGTCCTCGGAAGCTTGTTTCCGGTCCAGGAAAGACATGGCTTGGCAGTTCGGGCTGGACTGTTCCCATGAGGCACAGGGTCAGACTGATTTGCATATAGCCATGTCTGAACTGGGGTGGCAGAGTGGGCTAAAGAACGGTGATGGATTAAACCCAGATCTTTTGACTGGGTGTGAGTGTTTGATTGATTCAGATGCTCCGTCCATCACCACCCCCTTTTGTACCGCTCCTCCTCTATCTCAGCTCTAATGAAGTCAATCCAACAATTCTCGGATGTGTCGGGATACTCTCTCAATAAAAAATATCTGAAGTTAAGCTTATCAATCATTGTGGCAATAGGGACATCCTAGGTTCATCCGGTCTAGCATGGCAACAGGGATGCATCAAATATTTAGGGATAGAATTTGCAAACAACCTGATAACCACTCTACATACCAATGAGAAAGCCTTACATACAAAATTTGCTCACTTCTCGACTCATGGTCACCTGAATTCCTCTCTTGGTGTGGTAGAGGGGACACACTAAAAGTGATGGTCATTCCATTAGTCAACTATCTCAATAGTATGCTACAAATTATGTTATCTGATGACTTTCTAAAGAAATTGGATACAATCTTTAATAATGTCCTATTGCAAGGGAAGAAGCCAGTAATCTCACTGAAGAAACTTAAATTATCAAAAAACAAAGGTGGAATTGGCTTGCCTAACTTCATGAATTATCAAATTGCTTACCTACGCAAACAGGGGTCCAATTGGTTCATCAGCAATCCTGTATACGAGCCGTCTTGACTAACCATTGATAGATCTCTCACTAAGAAAGCTCCTCTTGTAGCTATGGTATCTATGCATACAACGCAACTTCCACACTCAAAGAACATTATACAAAACACAAGGAAATGCCCTCCTCCGCTTAGATTAGCAATCAGATGTGAAATTAAAAACCTCCAATCTTACTTCCTTGTGGAACAATCCCAGTATCAGGATTGATGGCACCCCAATCTTCTGGTCAAATTGGTCGAACAGTGGAATTAATCTACTAAAAGATTTATACCTAAGCTTATCACCACTACCGTTCTCAGTACTACAGAACCAATTCAATTTGACAAAATTGGATTTTTACAAACTTCTGCAACTCAAAGTTCAGACCTCCAAAAAATCTCTAAAGGCGATAGCTCCATCCCTACCTAACTTATTAGGCTGCATTACTAGAGCCGGACATATGGTATCAGGCATATATAAACTTCTGTCACCAAACATAAACAAACCTCTCTTATACATCAAGTAAAATGTGAATCAGAATCAAACACTAAACGTGGTGTTTGACTGGGAACACATTAACAAATTTCCTTTTTCTAATAAGATATCACCAAAACTATCACTAATTAAATATATGATTAACAACAGAACATACTGGACACCTTCCAGACTTTTTAAATAGGGCTCCCTCCTAGTCCCAACTGTAGGAACAGTGAGGAAAGTGAAGGCAACTTAGCACATATGGTCTTCGAATGCCCAAACTTAGAGACTTTCTGGAGGAAAATAATGGACTGCATTAAACACACTTTCAATATTACTCCCTCACGAGAGTACTCATATATCCTTCACGGCAAATTGGAAAATCAGCTGAAAACAGATGGTGAGCGCCATCTAATAGACCTAATGCTTACCCTAGCATGCAAATTGATACTACATAATTGGAAGAACTTCAAGGCGATTTCCTTCCGAATGTGGCAAGAGTGGATCACCTTGCTTAGAGGTGCCAATAACGTGACACCACAACTCACCCCCTGGCGTTCCTCTCATAGACCAATTTGAGACTCATTGGATACCAAACTTCTTAGCTACAAGCCACCGTGAAGTATTAACTCAGAATATGCTTAAATTTTGTTTGCCAAGGCTGACGTTCTTTCCAGGAAGCTTGTTTGGAAGCGAGGATGTTGGTTCACGGACCCGGAGTGTTGTTCAAAGAAGATTTGAGTTTCCTGTGAGGCCACGCCTACCGGTACCAGGATGCTGAACGCTACCTGACACGGAAGGCAGCCAGGGGAAGGCATACTTCAGGCGCCACCGCCAGGAGTCACCGGGTGCAGTTCCTTCGCGTCGCCGCTCTGGGACTACATTGCCCGGCAGGCCAAGCGGCGGCTCACACCATTGACGCTCACAGAGAGCCGGGAGGTGCATTTAACCAGCGGGACCCCCAGTGAGAGCGGGGGAGTTTCCTGTGAGGCCACGCTTACCGGTACCAGAACGCTGAACGCTGCCTGACACGGAAGGCAGCCAGGGGAAAGCATACATCAGCTGCCACCGCCAGGAGTCACCGGGTGCAGTTCCTTCGCGTCGCCGCTCCGGGACTACATTGCCGGGCAGGCCAAGCGGCGGCGCTCACCATTGACACTCACAGAGAGCCGGGAGGTGCATTTAACCAGCGCGACCGCCATCTCGCGGGACGCGAGTGGGACGCCGAGCGAAGCCCGGGCAAAGGGCGGGCCGTCTGTGGCGGTCAGGGGCCAAAAGAGGCCGGGCTGGGCCCCCCACCCTAACTTCCATCATGGGCAAAAGGAAAAAGGTATGTGCTAGAGACGATGATGGGTCAAAAGCGAAACACCCCAGGAAATCTGAATCCATTATTTCGTACCTAACCTCAGCAGTGGGGGTGTTGACCAAAGAAATTGCCAACGTGGAGAAAGAACTGGGCCTGAATGCAGAGGAGATTGACCCAGTCCTGCCCCCAGAGCATAGTAGGAAGATACCACTAGAACCAAAGGTTGTGATCACCAATCGGGAAGTGAACTTAATTCACAATGTACCACCAACCCCACAAGACGCCTTGACCCACCCTACACCTATACCTCCTATGCCCGTTGTTACCCTGCACAAGTCGCATAAGAAGAGAAAGCCCCTAAGAACATTGGGCAGAGCGAAAAAAGACTTGGGTCACACTAATAGACTAGACCCGCTCTTTAAGAGCCAAATTGGGAAAATTATTGAGGACCTATTTATTACACGTCTGGAACCTGCACTTGTATCTGTAGCTAAAGACATTGTGGATACTCTAACTACCTGTGTAGCGGGGCTCCTCTCCAAATGTGAGAAAATTGATGTGTTGTTGAAACAAAACAAGGGGGCAAAGGGAGGTTTGATCCAGTCAGATGCCCCAGCCAAAAACCTGCCTACAGTTGATACCACTAACCCTATATCCTGTCGGCCCCCTAGCTTGGAAAGGACTGCCGACACTGTAGGGCAGACAAGTGCAAGGGTTGGGACAGGGAATCCTGTGCCTGAAGTAAATGCTTGGGGCAACCAGGCAAATGCCAATAGTAGACAGCCTCGACAGCCTGGCTATACCCTGGAGCTCCCACCGGAATGTGGCAAGTGCAATTACCATGGTAAGGAGTGTTCGTTGGGTGGGGCATCATCCTAAGAACATCCCAGGGGACTGCGTGGTGGTGAACTTTAATAACAGGAACTGTGCGGAAAGACTATTCTGGGACGGCTCAGATCTTGTTAATAAAGGTATCAGACCTCTTCCTTTGGGTTTTTTTTACCCACCAGCTAGGGTTTACAGATATCCATACCCACATAATCGGCTGCATACCCGACCGAGTATCATAAGGACCCTAACATACCAGGGTAGGATGAGTGCACAGATGGGTTCCGCTCAGGGGTCGTCACGGGGAGGGGATATTGAGCCCATGACCATACTGCCAGCATCCCTGGCAAACACTCAACAAAGGGGAGAGGTACAGCTTTGTAACCGATTTTCACCTCTGTCCCAGATGGAGTGCAATGATTGACTGGGCCATGAAACCTTAAGCCAGGGGATTGGGATAGACGGTGTAATCCATCCAGCTGACTCACGGACAGCCCCATGCAAAATTTTAAGCTGGAATGTGGCAGGTATCAGATCTAAAAGAACTGACCCCATTTGGGTGCAATTTATAAAACAGTCTATCTTGGCATTCCAGGAAACTTGGGACTCAGACTCTAGCTTTAATCTAGAGGGTTATCAGAGCTTTACCATCCCTGCGATCTGTGGGACTGTGGGGAGGTCTAAGGGTGGTTTACTCTTCCTTGTTTCCCTAAATCTTGCGGGGACATTTAGAAAACTCAATGGGGAGTCAGATAACTTTCTCATTGTAGAATGGTTTATGCCCAATAAGCAATATCTTTTGATAAATTTGTATAATGCCATGGATGGCCCCGAACATTTTAATATGGTAGAACAATTTTTGTCAGTCTACAAGGTTAATAACTCTTTTTCGGTAGAGATGTTTCTCATGGGAGATTTTAACATACACCCCTGTAAGTGGGATTGCTATGGTGATGATTCCGATGGGCACACAAATGGGAGGGTACCCCATTTCGAACATGGTAAACAGGGTGAGGCCCTGGAGGAATTACTTTCCAATTTGAATCTATTAGAACCAGTCAGGGAAAGTGGTAGTGAGAATGCCCCCACTTTTATAGGGTGGGGGGTTAATTCTGTCATCGACTAAATCTTTTTATCCCCCTTACTTTTGACTAAGACCCTGGTTTACAGTGTAGTGATGTCACCATTCAGTGACCATAACCCCCTTGTACTAGAAGTTGATGTGGGCGCCAAGATTGTCATCACGGCTCTAGGAAGGGAGGTACCACGAGAATTTTCCATGAAAGACCAAGGTAGATGGATAATGTGGGACAATATAGTCCCGGAGGCCTTTTTTGATGAACTGATGGCCAAGACTGAGTCCAACATTGGTATCTGCCTGGATGGCAATACCATGGGTACGGGAACTATAACCTCTTTTACAGAAATCTGCAAGCAAATTGCTGAAAACCTACATAAGGGGAATAGGACACACCGCAAGAAAGCACAGAGATGGTTTGACTCCTCTTGTACAAAAGCTCACAGGGCCCTCCTTGAGGCCCTCAAGAGGAGCCCAAGGGACAGGGCTCTGGTTTCCTCTCTCCGCAAGGACTATAAATTAGCAATCTCCGTGCGGAAACAGAAAATTAAAGAGGAGGCTTGGGATAATTTGCTGTCTACCGATGTATTAAGGGACAGCAAAAAGTTTTGGGCCATAATAAACCAGCCATTCTTCACGGAAAGCGACAATCTAGATACTGATTGCGTAATCCCGGATGATGTTTGGCTCCATCATTTCAAGAATATTTATGGGGACAACGAGACCCAGGAGTCAACATCAGAACTACCTACCATGAGTTGTCTTACAAATCCTATTCAATTTGAACTGGTGGAAGTAGAAAGGGCTATCCGTGATACATCTAAAAATAAGGCCCCAGGCCCCGATGGGGTGCCTGCTGACCTTTACATTATGTACCCTAATTTTTGGGCAAAGATTTTAACCAATGTATTCAATGCAGCAGCCCTAGTGGGTTTCCCCCCTTCTTGGGGCTCCTCCATTATTGTGCCCATCTTTAAAAAGGGGAGTCGAGGGGACCACGCCTGCTACAGGCCAATCTCCCTGCTAGACTCTGCCGTTAAGATCATGGGCAGAGTCATCCTTCAGAAACTAGGAGATTGGATGAATGGCAGGGGGGTGCTCGTGAATCTCCAGTACGGTTTCAGGCAACACAGGAGCACCATGGACCAATGCCTAAATTTATACCTTTTGATTAATAAATACATGGTAGCAAAAGAGGGCTTTCTATATCTTGGGTTCATGGATCTATCATCAGCCTTTGATCTGGTGAACCGCTCCAAATGATGGCATATCTTGTTGGATATGGGCATAGATGCAGCACTAGTTCACTTTCTTAGCGTCCTCCACCAGGACCTAGCGGCAGCCGTTAGGGTCACGCAGGATGGCAGGTGCACGGGCCAATTCAGTTCCAGACGGGGAGTCAGACAAGGCTGCATTCTGGCCCCCCTCCTCTTCACAATCTATATAAATGGCCTGGAAAAATCTCTGACCGGGGCCAATGTGGACATTCCACGTGCAGGAGGAACGGATATCCCAGTCCTCTTGTACGCGGATGACGCTGTACTTATCGCTTGCACAGGCCTGGGTTTACAGAGGCTGCTGGACAATTTCGGGGCATTTATGGAGTCCCTCGATCTAAAAGTAAACAGTAATAAATCCTACGTAATGATCGTAGGGGCCCGCAGGAAGATCAGTAAGGTTAAAACATTCAAATGCCTGGGTGCGGAAGTTTCTAGGGTCCCAGTATTTACTTATCTGGGTGTCTTATTCGACGAGAAAGGGAATTGGGGTCCCCAGCAGAAACATAAAAGCAACATAGTAGCAAGATCTACAACAGCCCTCCTTAGTTTTGCTAAAAGGCTGGGAGCTAAACCCTTGGAAGTTATGCTTAAAATATACAAGTCCAAGTGTTGCACGATTGCCTCTTATGGGGCGTCGATATGGGGATATGGACCAGTGGGCAAAATACAATTAGTAGAAAACAGGTTCATTAGATCCCTGCTGGCGGTACCTCAGTCGTCGTTGACTTTGGCTGTACATTGTGAATTAGGTGTGGGTTACATCACAGACTATCTAAAAGCAGCCCCACTGATCTGTTAGGCAAAGACGTGGCTCAATGAGAACATCAAGCTCAATCAACTTATCCCTAAAGATTGCTTGGCCCTCGACAAGGCAGACAGAATCCCATGGCTGGCATACGTTAGAGCGGTGTGTGTCAGGCTGGGACATCCTGAATTGTACACAGCTCCAGAGGGAATTAAGAAAGAGGATTTGGGATGGATTAAACACAATTTCCGGATCATGTTGGAGGCAGATAGGGAGGAGGTGGAGCTCAAAAAATCAGGAGTAAGAAGAATTTATGCCTTACAGACTTCGCCTTCCATTGAACCTTACCTCAAGATAGTCACTAAGCTGTTCCATCGCTTTCTGTTGATAAGATTTAGATTCAATCTCATTCACTTCATTTTAGGAGATTTCCAGCAATGGGGAAAACCAGCTGATTCCTAACCTTGCTCATGTGATAACTTCTCGACACAAGACACCCTTCATCTAATCATGTTTTGTGAAAACTTTTCAGAGGCACGTACAAAATTCTTACTGCCTATATTACGAGAAGCAGGGTTTCTACAGGTGAGGCCTGCACTTTTATATTTGCAACTGTTGAACAGTGTGCGGGTCAGTGGAGAAGTGTGGCTCAATGGTTAGAGCGGCAGACCTTGATGCAGAGTGCTGGCCAGGGACCAGGGTTCGATTCCCGCCTCGGCGGGATCGAGCTTAAATTCCTCTGACCGGATATTCTCGCCTCAGTGCCGAATCTAAGCATGGGCCCCATGCTGCAACTCTGGGCAATAGCTTGCTTAGTCTCCACAATGGCCCCCGATACACAAGGGATGCCTGGTTTCACCATGGGATGCCCAGGAGTGGACACCTCACAAGGAAAAGCCAGGAGGGGTTCCCTTGTGGTAGGAGTACAAGCGCCGGGATGCTTACGGGTTACTGTTCGCGCTATACAAATACAACACATTTACATTTACACATTTACATCTTCAGTGTAGCAAGTTTTCTGGTGGCCGCAGCGAGAGTGAAGAACAAATGAACAATATGCATGAATTAAGTTTTTGTTCTTATAATCATGAAAACTGGAACGAAGGTCTTAGAATTTTTATTGTATTTTAAATAGTATTTTTTAGGCCAGGCGGGACATTTGTTGACCAACTGTTTTGTACGAATCATGAATCATATGTAGTATATATACATGAATGTCTGTAAATATATGCCTTTTTATTTTTTTTATCTATTTTATGTTCAATGTATGTATGTATTGCTGCTTCTTTTATGATTTTAACTAATCGAAATAAAGAGTTTTGACTGACTGACAACTCAGAATATTGCTACACTGTCTCAAAGACATTGGGGCAGATGTATCAAGCTATTTTTATATCGCAAAAGCTGCAAATCGCAAAAATACAGCGTTTGCGACAAAAAAGTAGAAATTTGTGATGTATGTAATTTTTCGCATCGCTAAATAAGTAATCGCTATTTTTGCGATTACTTATTTGCGATTTCTGTGTTTCTGCAAATATTTTTGCGATTTCTAGTTTTGCATGCTTCTTATTTTGCGATAATCGCAAATGTAGAAATCGCAAAGACATGTATTAAAAAATCGCTAATTGCGAAAACAAGAAAATCGCAATTTAAGAAATCGCAATTAACACTAAGAGCAGTCAGGTAGTAACCAAAATTAAAGTATATAAAGAACTGTCACAATGGCTGGACTGTACCTGATCGCCAGGAGGCTGCGCATTCAAGCCCCTGCGCAGAGGAGACAGAGGCAGGAGAGAATCTTCAGACTGCGTATTACGCTGTTTCAGCAAACTGAAGAGGAAATTTATGAGAAATACAGACTGAATCCACACACCATTTTGGACCTAATTGATGAATTGAAGACATATTTGGAACATGCAACAGCCAGGACACAATCAATTCCAACATATGTACAGGTATTGTGCTCTCTGCACCTTTTGGCCTCTGGTTCTTTTCAAAGGGTCATTGCTGAGGTTGGAGGTGGTGTCTCTCAGAGTGCCCTTTCACGCTTTTTGAAGGTTTTTTTTGGAAGCAATGATGAGTAGGCTTCAACATCATATCTACCTTCCAAGTAATCAGCAAGACATTCAAGATACAAAATTGGAATTTTATCGAATTGCACATTTTTCACATGTTATTGGATGCATAGATGGTACCCATGTTTCCATCATTCCACCTGCTGCCACAGAATATGTGTATAGAAATAGAAAATGCTACCATTCCATCAACATACAAATGATGTGCAGTGCTAAGTATATAATCACTGATATAGTGGCTCAGTACCCAGGGAGCACACATGACTCATATATATTTAGGCACAGTGGACTTTACAGACGAATGAGTGCTGGCGAGTTTGGAGAGGGTTTACTACTAGGTAAATATATTTTAAATACAATGATTTTTTGCTTTTAATTCACTACTCCCATGTCCTAAGCAGGCCTTTATTAATTCTCATCATGCAGGTGATAGTGCCTATTCTGTTTGTGATTTCATCATGACCCCATACCTTAATCCAGCAAATGTACATGAAAGAAGATATAATAAGGCACACCGTTCAACACGTGGGATAATATAAAGGACTTTTGGAATTTTAAAAAGCCGGTTTTGTAGGATTCACAAGAGCGGAGGTGCATTACAATATAATCCTGCAATGTACTGTAAAATTGTGACCTGCTGTGCCATGTTACATAACATAGCAATGAGAAAAGAAACTATTTTGGAAATGAGTGATTCAGATACATCAGATGAAGAAGAAATACCCCCCCCCCTGAATTTGCAGTTTGCTGTAATTCAAATGCAATTGTGACTTTGTCCAGTCTTTTTGCAACATTTCCTGTGCAGTCATAGATCATGCGCTGCATTGTTACATTTTGCCTTGTGAAATTTGTAGTGACAGCACACAGCCTGTTAATGGCTTTAGAGTAGACAAGCATCCTTGCACGCATACGGCGTACAGCCCTGTTTCGTGCATCCTCAGAGCGCTCTATGGCCAAAGTAAGTCTATCAACAGATGCAGCTATGGCCCTCATGCCTACACCCATGCCTGCATAGTTTTTATTCATTTTCACCAGCTGGTTGTTAATGGACCTTAGGGCCCTGTGCTGCTAGCGCTGCACGCTTAACATGTCTTGCTCTAACCCAGCAAACACAGTTGGATTTTCCACAGCTCCATCTCTGCTGCCCCTTGAACTTTCCAATCTGTATGCTCTTCTTCTCTGTGCCTCTGTTTGCCCAGTATGTGATGGTCTAACGTATTCCTCCTGTGTACTCTCTCTAGAACCTTCAGGCTCAACATCATCTTCCTCAAATGGAGGCAGAGGGGCCACACGTCTTCTTCTTCCCCTGACAATGGATTCAACTTCCTCAGAGACACTGTCTTTTGCTGGTGAAACAATTGGGATCTATGCCTCATTAACTTTATTATCCTCCTGGGATTGACCTGCATGTGCTGTGGATGTAGATTGTGACATATGAGTTTGTTGTGTGTAGTACTTTTTCATTTCAATAAAGTTTACATTTTTTTAAAAATGAATAGTTCCTTGGGTGTGCTTCTCAAATCAATACTATTAATTGGTAATTTTTTGGACAATTAAATTAGGCATGTAAAACAAACTTAAGTGCAAAAAATGCTGCTGAAATGTACCCCCAAAGACTGAGACTCTCTTGTTTGGAATTACACTGTGCACAAGCACTGCATCTTACAACATGCATGACCAACAACTGCAGTAATAGAAATAGATTCTTCTTACCTTCTGCTTCTTGTCCAAGCTCAGAGCTGTCGATCTGCGCCACACCACTGACACTCTCTGGCAAGATAGTTGCCTCCACAAGTTCCTCATGAGGAGTGGGCTGCTCCACTGTGGATATTCCCCCGCCTGTCTTGTTTGAGTCCTTTAGCCTGGCAGCAAGCCTTTCTTTTGACAGGAGGCGCCTATCATACCACCTTTTCTTTAATTCATCAATGGTACGTGGCACAACTCCCACAGAATTCACTTTCTCCTGGATTTCCAACCAGATTTTTCTTTCCCTAGCCTCAGGAACTTTAAGGGCTGCTTTTCCAAAAAGCAACTCATGGTTGGTAGCCATCAATTCAATAAGGGTTTCCTGTTCTTTTGTCTGAGAATTTCTGCTTTCTTTTCCTTTTTTTCTAGAGAGGAACCTCCTTGGGAATTTTCTGCCTCCATGCTGCAGCAAAACAGGTCTTCACAGCTGCCAAACAAGCTTCCAACTGCCACTGGGTGTGGCTCAGGCAAGCAGGTGCAGGTAATCAGCAAGAGTTCCTCACTGTGATTTCATCACTTGTTTCCAACATTAGCAGATTCACGTTTTTTTGAGATTTCTTTTTTGCGAAATTTGCAAAATAAGAAATCGCAAAAGAATCGCTTAATATTCTGCCATTTTTATGGAATCGCAGAATAATCGCCAAAAAAGTGCATACATCGCCTTTTGTGATTCCATATTTGCGAAACGCAAAAGATCGCAAATAAGAAATCGCAAAAGGGAACATTGATACATCAGGGCCCTAGTCTTTCACAGCCAATTAACATTATAACACATGCTCTATCCCGATATCCTCTCCAAACACACAGGGCACTTGTACTTTTGTATTCTAACATGTAGGATTTATATCCAATTTATTACCAATTTAGAACGTACACATCATCTCCTTTATTGGTCCTCCAATTACAGCCTCATCATGGTGAATATGTTGACAGTGAGTACCTTAACATTGTCAAAATGTATTCATGATAATTGTGATATACTGTTGCTACAACCTAATACAACATGAATCTAATGATATGCACAATTTATAGTAGTCAAATGTTGTGGGTAATCTCCAAAGGTCAATAAACCTGCTATGTCCCAATTCAAATCCTACAGTGACTTTTCTATCCCCCCTCTGTATCCCTACTCCACGCCTTATCTGTATATTTATTTATTTTACCACTGTACTTCTGTGCATATGTACTGTTTTTCCTATGTTGCAGAAAATTCAAGAAAAGACTTGAACTAAAAAACGACTGTGTGATGTAAAGGTTAAATAGAATTGAGTCCAAATTGGGTGATTCTAGGGATGTCTTTAATGGGGGTAGGAGTCAGGATATAAATGATACTGGTAATATACTAAATAAACCAAACATGGCTGGTACTGGCATAAGTCTACAAACCACCCATAAGATGACCTCTGAAGAGGGAAGGACACTGATTACAACATTTTCGGACCCACAAAAATGAATGAGGCATCTAATGGATTTAAGGGTGGTACTGGTGAGGGGGCTGCAACCGCACCCCATGGAGAACCAAAACATCATGTTTGACAGGGTCTAACAAATTAGCTATAGGGAGCCTGTTAAGCAAGGAAGGCTGCACCTGCCAGCAGAGGCTACCCCCAGTAGCGGTCCTGATATGGGTGCCCCCTCTCGAAAGAAATAGTATTGACACAACTGAGGATCTCATTCATAAAGTTAAGTTCTGGTGTAACAAATCCTCTGAAGGGGATCCAGAGCATCCACACACATTATAATGGTCAGGCGGGTGGGATGGGTGGGATGCCGTCCTAAAACGGACAATGGTGATTTTATAGTCAGTAATTTTTATTGGATAGAAGTAGCAGGCTGGCTCATCCAGGAGAGCTACAAAAATTAAATAGCTCCCTTTCCCTGCTTTTGTACAAAGTGAGGCTGGGTGCCTCTTACAATTCTTAATGTGAGATATTTACCATTCTATTTCTTATTTAGTCGGTCTAAGGTAGGTTATCAAAAAGGAATTTATTCTGTATTTCAAAACAACATTAATAACAATTAAAACAGAAAAACCCAGACATTTAGAGTCTATTTATTATCTATTTTATTTGCTAAAAAGCATGAATTCATTACACATAACAGAGATAAAGGAACCTTGGTAAAATTATGAAGGAAACTTCGAATAGAGGAATTTGGAACTTTGGACAACTTATGTTAGACAGAAATAAAACTACAACATGATCAAAGAAATCCAAAAAACGTGGGGTGACCATTTGTGGATTGCCCTCGAAGAACTGGAGATTGAGGAAGTATGGAAAAGCAATTTGGAAAGGACGTCATTCAATAAAGTCTGCAACAACAGGGCAAAAGCATTATCCTTTGTAGAAGACAAAAGGAGATTAGCAAAACGCCGCCATGCTTGGGTTATAATAAATTCGTACATAAGCGTAAAACCACAACCCTATCTAGCAGCCCATTTCCGACTGTCACTCAAATGAAAGTTCCTGGCATATAGATTTGGTCAATCAATCAATCAATCAAAGACATTTATAGAGTGCACTACTTACCCGTAGGGTCTCAAGGCGCTTGGGGGGGGGGGTGCCGTTACTGCTCGAACAGCCAGGACGTGAGCTTCTTCCTGAAGGAGAGGTGGTCTTGGGTCAGGCGCAGGTCGGGAGGGAGGGAGTTTCAGGTCTTGGCGGCCAGGTAGGAGAAGGACCTTCCACCTGTTGTCGCTCTTCAGATGCGGGGGACGGCGGCGAGGGCGTGGCTGGCTGATCGGAGGTGGCGTTTGGGAGCGTAGAAGTTGATTCAGTTGTTGAGGTAGCTCGGGCCTTGATCGTGTAGGGCTTTGTGTGCATGGGTGAGGAGACGGAAGGTGATTCTTTTGTTGACGGGGAGCCAATGCAGGTCTCTCAGATGTCCGGAGATGTGGCTGTTTCGTGGGATGTCGAGGATGAGTCTGGCTGAGGCGTTCTGGATCCGCTGGAGTCTCTTCTGGAGCTTGGCGGTGGTACCGGCGTTGAGGGCGTTGCCGTAGTCCAGTCGGCTGGTGACGAGGGCCTGGGTGACGGTCTTCCTGGTCTCGGTGGAGATCCACCAGAAGATCTTCCGTAGCATGCGTAGGATGTTGAAGCAGGACGAGGAGACGGCGTTGACTTGCCTGGTCATGGAGAGGGAGGAGTCCAGGATGAAGCCCAGGTTGCGTGCGTGGTCCGTCGGTTTGGGTGCGGTGCCCAGGGCGGGGGGCCACCAGGAATCGTCCTAGGCGGAGGGCGAGGAGCCCAGGATGAGGACCTCCGTCTTGTCTGAGTTCAGTTTCAGGCGGCTGGTCGTCATCCACTCGGCTACATCTTTCATCCCTTCGTGCAGATTGGCTCTGGCGGCTGCGGGGTCGTTGGTCAGGGAGAGGATCAGCTGGGTGTCGTCGGCGTAGGAGATTATGTTGAGGTTGTGTTGGCGTGCGATGGCCGCGAGGGGGCTCATGTAGACGTTGAAGAGGGTGGGGCTCAGCGAGGATCCTTGAGGGACGCCGCAGATGACTTCGGTGGCCTCTGACTTGTACGGTGGTAGGCGGACTCTCTGTGTTCTTCCGTCGAGGAAGGAGATGATCCATTCCAGTGCCTTCTCCTGGATTCCGACGTTGCTGAGGCGCTGCACTAGGGTGCGGTGGCAGACAGTGTCGAATGCCGCGGGGAGGTCTAGGAGGATGAGGGCCGCTGTATCTCCATTGTCCATCAGGGCTCGGATGTCGTCGGTGGCAGCGATGAGGGCGGTCTCGGTGCTGTGGTTGGCTCGGAAGCCAGACTGTGAGGGGTCGAGGGATCCATTCGTCTCGAGGAAGGCAGCAAGCTGTTTGTTGACGGTCTTCTCGATGACTTTGGCTCGAAACGGGAGGAGCGAGATGGGGCGGTAATTCTTAAGTTCGGTGGGGTCCGCTGTGGGTTTCTTGAGTAGAGCGCTGAGTTCGGCGTGCTTCCATCTCTCAGGGAAGGTGGCCGTGTCGAAGGAGGTGTTGATAATGTCCCGCAGGTGGGGTGCGATGACAGCGTCGGCCATGTTGAAGACGTGGTGAGGACAGGGGTCGGTCGGAGATCCGGAGTGGACGGAGTTCATCATGCGGACGGTGTCTTCGGTGCTGATCGGAGTCCAGGCGCAGAGGGTGGTGGTGGGCGGCGTTGCTGCGGTCGTGGCGTGCGTCGGTTGAATGCTGAAGCTGTTGTGTATGTCCGCGATCTTGTTGTGGAAGTAGGAGGCGAGGGAGTTGCAGAGGTCTTGCGATGGGGTGATGTCGTTGTTTCCGGCGTTGGGGTTGGAGAGCTCTTTCACGATGTTGAAGAGTTCCTTGCAGTTGTGTGCGTTGTTGTCCAGCCGGTCCTTGAATGCAGTTTTCTTGGCGGCATGGATCAGTTGGTGGTACTTCCGGGTGGCGAGCTTGAGGGTGGTCATGTTGTCCGGTGTTGGTTCCCTTCTCCAGACTTTCTCGAGGGCTCGGCAGTTCTTCTTGGAGCTCTTGAGTTCGTCGGTGAACCGTGGGGCTTTCTTGCTGCCGGGTCTGCTGGGCGGGGTCCTCAGAGGGGCGAGTTCGTCCGCGCAGTTGCTGATCCACTTCTAGAGGTTTTCGGCGGCCTGGCTGGGGTTCGCTGAGCTGGCAGGAGGGTGCTGGCTCAGGGAAGCGGCGAGCTGGTCGGCTGTGATCTTGTTCCAGCTTCTTCGGGCAACCTGTTGCTGGTGGTGGTGGATCGTCTTTCTTTTGAAGGTGAAGTGAACACAGCTGTGGTCCGTCCAGTGGAGTTCTGTGGCGTGGCTGAAGGCGATGTCTTTGGTGATTATTGCTCGAAAGAATTAGCCCCCTCCTGGAAAAGTAACGATGAAAAAAAAGCATGTCGTTTATGTGGGTACCATATAGAAACTTTAAGCCACTTACTGTGTGTCTGCGAAATAGTAAAAGCAGAAAGAAGGAACTTGCTAAAAACACCCTTCATTGATTTAAACATTCGCACTGGTAGACATGCGGTGACAAGTTGGATGGGCGCCACATCAAACATTTTAATATGTCGGGGGTAAAATTCATGATAATAGTAGAAAACGTACTTACGAAAGCTGGAAATGACTAAAGGTCCGGCACCAGATAAGACATTTTAACAGTATTTGTAAATATTTTAATTGAGAGGAAAATGTTTCTCTTTTAACCTTTGTATGAAATGAAATGTGTTTTACATGCTTTATGGTTATGATAATCCAAATAAAGTTAATTTTGACTGACTGACATATGAACTCGGCCATCATGATATCAAGACTCAGTTCCAAATGTGTGACCTACTAGACCGCAGTGTAGGCCAGAGGCAGCGGTGGGATATGTCAACGAGAAAGGAGTGCTGGGGGCTTGTGTCGCACAGGCCAGCGATGGGCTGAGGAGGCTGCCAAGGTCGCGGGCCTCCAGCTTGGAGCTTGCACCGGCATGTGGTGGGGCCTCTTTGGCACACGCTGGTGTCGGCGGGTCTGGGGACCAATGTCCTGGGGTGCAGCAGGCGAACAAGCTCGCAGGCAACACCGCTCATGGCATCCACCTTGTGATGGGGTGAGAGGCGCCGCCCTGGCAGACACATTGGCCATTCCGGAAGAGAACCACACCCAGACCTACCTCTTTTTCATTCACACCCCTACGCTAGCCTGGCATACTCCGGGCCAGTCCGCTCCCCTCTACAGGGTGGGAAGTAACAAGCTACTTTTCTGCAATCTTCCCCAGTGGCTGAGGTAATATGGTTGCGTCCACTGTCCACTACACTCCAAACACCAGCATTGTATGTCGACATGGATGTCTGTGGTCTGCTTACTGCAGTCTGGCCAGCACATCCATGCCACACTTGGATTTGTGTACATTCTCATTCATGGGTCACCTGCCTCCTTCTCAGATGCCTGGTTCCCATCTCTCCCCACAATCTGCTATTGTGTGGCTGAGGTGCCATTCCTTTGATGGCTTATGTACATGGCTATCCCAGGTTACCACAGAAAATTGTGCTGTTGTGTCTGGTAGGTGGGCATGTTGTTTGGCATGTTGTATGTGAGTTTGTAACATGTGCATTCGCAGAGTTGTGAGTTGCATGATTGTGGAGTTGAGGTGTGTGGTGTGTTCATTTGGTACTCACCAACGAGCAGTGCATTTCCGTAGGTGCCATCCTGAAAGCTATGGTTGATGATGGGCTATCGGAAGATGTAGGAATCATGCACACTGGCTGTGTAGTTGGTGACAACATTGGTGAAGAGTTCCCGGTGGTCCACTATTGCCTTCACATTGATGGAATGTGTGTGCTTTCTGTTGCAGTAATTGTGTGCAGTGTCAGTAGGGGGCACAAGTAGGCCATATGTGCAGTCGATTGCCCCCAACACGTGCGGTAAGCCAGCTACGGCTTAGAAGCCTTGCTTGGTCTCCAGCTGTTCCTGTGCAGTGTGGGGTAAGTGAAGGTGCTGGAGTACCAAGCTGATGATGGCATCCAATACAGTTGTGATGAACTTTGATAGAGCTGGCTGTGAGACTTCTCCAACTCTGGCAGTTGTTGGTTGGAAGGTACCGGAGGCCAACAGATGCAGCACAGCCAGGAGCTTTGACTGCAAAGGGATGTTGGTTGTCCACTGTGTTGGTACCGTCAACCTATGATAGCCAGGATGCGGAGGATGGTTGTCCTTTTGAGCCTGTAGTGGGCAATGACATCCTCTGGTGTTAAGTCTGTGAGGCTGGTGCGTTTTCTGAAGGTCCGCTGTCATTGTCTGCGCTGTCTCTGTGGTAGTCCGGTGAGGGTCCGGGGGGGGGGGGGCCTGGGGGTGGTGGCGGTGGGTGTTGTGGCCCTCTTGGGGCTCTGAGCTGCATGATCAGTAAATCCATGGCATTTGTTGTTCTTCAGGTGTGGCTCTGGGCTGGGCTCCCTTTTATGGTGCAGGTTGTCGTCCGCCTTGGCACCAGGTAAGAATAGGTGTTAAATACCTGCTGCTAACATGCCTTATCACCTGTTTTGGAATCTTATCGCTGATCTGGCTGGTCATTGAGAATGTTGCGGAGTGGTGTTGTCGTGGCTTTTTGCACGGGTACGCCAACTCTGCATATCATTAGCGTTAGTTGCCGGTGTCATCTGTGGCAATGTTTTTTGCGGCTGCTACCGCAGGAAAACTGGTGATATCAGCTATTAGCACCAGCTTGTGAATAAGGCAATAACTTTATAGCCACTTTGACTGTGATAAAGTGCCGATAACTTGGCGCTAAGTGCTTGAGAATATGCCCCAAAGAGTCTGAGCGATCATGCAAATGAATCTGCCTCACATGGAGAAAGAAGTCAGAATGTTTCTGAGATTGGTGGGCTACTGTCGGCAGTGGATAACCACATTTTCCCTAGCGGTCAAGCCACTTTAGAGGTTGACTCACAAAGATGTGTCTGATCTGGTGCCCTGGGACAATGATTGCTTGATTGCATGCCTGGAGCTGGGAGAAAGCATTTGTCGCACTCCTGCATTAGAAATGGCAGATTACAACAAAGTTTTTTTTCTCTGTTGTAGTGGATGACAAGGTTGTGCTGTCATGTCATAAACCATCTACCTGGATCCCGGATGATTTCAATGGAGCGGCGACTCTAGTTCCTGAATCCTCCCAAGCCTTGCCCTTGGTTTACAGGAGGGGACACTGTTCTGTTAATAAATCCCATGGGGAAGGGGGTTGGGATGGAGATAGCATGTAGACTCAAAGATGCTGTGGCTCATCGACTCAGCAGCAACAGCAGCAACACTGCAGCAGGCATTCACACCAGTCTGATGAATAGCACTGGCTGATATGGTACCTATAAACAAACAAATAATGAGGCTTTGTCTAGTATTAACTCTAACTCTTAAGGCATACCCTCACAAAAGCTTTTCAAATCTCAACCAACCTTTAGTTTGGTTGTTTCTTTGTTTTCATTTAGATTGTCCCTATTAACATTTTCAAAACTATAGTGAGTATGATTTCAACATCAAATCCACAAGCAAATTTGGACAGGGTTAGGTTCACCAAAGTCCTCTCTGGCAGAACCCTGACAACGGTATGCACAAGTTGAACAAAAACACTTCTTACCTTTGTTTGCAGCACAATGTTGTGACTAACCTCAGAGCATAGTAAAATCAAGTCTGTTATTGCATTTTTTTCTTGTTATTTTTCCATCCAGGTCCGAGATTAATGTGGGACGTTCTTTGCAGTGAGGTGGAAGCAGGAGGATCCTGGGAGCCGGCAAGACAGAGTACTGGAAGGCAGGATATAGGTAAGTGGCAGCTGAAGAGGCAAAATGAAGGGGAGGAGTGTGGGCGGTCTTTAAATAGGACTGATTCAGAATATTCATTTTTTTTAAATCATACATATTAAATATTTCTCCCCTTTTTTACAGAGCACAGTATACAATATACAGAAAACAAAGAAAAATTGGTGACTTACATAATATACAGAGGGTAACACAAATTCGAAAATGCTTGGTACTATAAAGACATTTTAGACATCAGAATTAACATTTCATTACATAGAGGATACCAGTAGGTGTACAAAAGAAAAAAAGATTTAAAAAACAAAAAAAAAACAAGATGCTAACTAGAATGTAACCCCATAAAGCTAAAGGCAAGGAGAGTACCTAAAAACATACTTCCTGCCTTTCCTTCCACTTATTGAAAGGCTCCCATATTAGTGACCCTAATCTTCTTCCTCTTTTGCCCTTCCTTGCATATATCCCTTTCTCAAGATTGTAAACCGAAAGGAATTTAGCCAACCATTGATGAAAGGTGGGTGGTATTTGATCAAGCCACACTGAGGCAATACAGATTCGTAACACAGCCATAGCCAGGAATATAAAATAACATGCAGGCTTATCTATGCCGTCACCATCAATGCCTAACACAATTCTTGCAGGTGAGAGAGTGGTCTCAATTCCAAGTGATCTACCAAGAAAATATTCTATAGCTCTGAGGAGTAGCTGTAAATGTGGTTAAGTAGCAAAGACATGTACTATCTCAGCTTCTGTGCTATCACAACGGGGGCAGGTAATACCCACTGTTCCCCCCCACTGCGCAATTCTAGCGGGCGTGTAATATAGCAAGTACATTGTTTTATAATGCTGGGCCTGAAGGGCGGCATAGCAGAGGATATTTCTTACTAGTTCTAATGAAAGATGGAAGCACTCATGCCCTACCTCAAGTTTCTCGGCCCACTTACTTTCATACTTCCCTAGGTCATCCTCTCTACATGCCAACAACTCGGAATAGAGCATTTTAATCGTGGAACTATCCCTACCCTCTATAACCTCCATAATTGGGTTTTTCCCAAACCCAGCTGAGCCGCTTCTTTTGGATATTAAAAAGCTCCTAACTTGTAAGTAATTAAAAAAGCTCCATGTCTCGACCCCATAAAGCAGCTGAATATCAGAAAACTGACATTTTCTCTTCAGACCCATCATATCCCCCACCTTCCTCACCCGCACTGTCCTCAATCTGTAAAAACAGAATCTGCAAACATTTCCACAGGAAAAGTATCATTTTTATATAACCGGGTATATGCGTTAAACCTCCCTGACCCATACTTCTTCCTGAACGATGTCCATATCTTATATGAGGCCAACATGGTCTTAAACTATGTCCTCTTAAAATAACTCGGGTCTGTGTATTTCAAAAATACATTCTCTGCATCCCCTCCTGGCAGTATTGGGTATATTGCAATGGAGCCTAAAGTACCCTCTAGCTCTGGTGCGCCACCCCTAAAAGCTCAGACATATACTGCAGGGGTGCTGTCCAATAATACATTTTAAAATCAGGGACAGCCCAACCACCTCTGTGCCTAGGGAATGTCATGTATCATAAGGCCCTCCTCGTCTTGCCATGTGCCCATATAAATCTGTTTATCAGCTGTTCTAAAATGCCAAACAATTTTGCCTCAAATGTGAGTGGGATTGCCCTAAAGAGGTATAGAAATTTTGGTAAGAGGATCATTTTGATGATATTAGTAAGCCCCACTATAGAGAGCTGATGATTGTGCAATCTATCCAGATCCTTTTTTGCCTTATTAATTATAGGTTCTATGTTCCTGTCCACCACTTTGTTCAGATCCGCAGAAATATTAATCCCCAAATAAACACCAGATTCCACTACCAGGTAATCCGAGCAGACCACCTTCTCATTCTTAATAATCTGCGTTTTAGGTCCGTTAAGGGCATATCTAGAGACTCCGCCGAACCCCATAGCTTCCAACTTGACCTCTCTTACAGCCTCTGTGGGTGCTGGGATGACAATTGCCACATCATCTGCATACCCCAGAATTTTACAGACACCGCCGTTGGTCTTAATAGGAAGAATCCTCTCATTCGCCTCTAGTTTTTGGAGCAGGGGGTCTATATACAATGCAAAGAGCAATGGCGAGCACAGGCAGCCCTGCCTTGTGCCTTGTTTAATCTCTAGGGACATCATATATTCAGCATTCACACGAACGCGTGCTGTGGGAGCTAAATATAGCTCCTGAAAAGCTTGAATAAAGCCCTCTCCGATGCCAGACCATCTGAAAGTTGATCCGCGGTAGTCCTAGGAGACCAGATAAAATGCTTTTTCAGCATCCAACAACATAACAGACATCGGGTCTCCTCGAACTTCTGTGGCATCAAATAAAATAATGACTCTACGGATGTGCTGCATCGTGCCTCTTCCTGGTATAAATCGATGTTGATTTACACTAACCAATGTGTCTAGAGCCGTTGATAACCTGACGGACAAAGCTTAGGAAAAGATTTTTTCATCGGAGTTCATCAACGTTTTTGGTCTGTAAGACCCCGGATCTGTAAAAGACTTCCCTTTTTTCAAAACAATTACAATATCTGCTCCCGCCCAGGATTTGGGAACAGAAATCCCTATCTGGGCCTGCTGCATTGTAGAAATCAGGTCCAAGGAAATTACATTATGAAAAATCTTATAAAATTCAATAGGTATCACGTCGGGTCCTGCTGCCTTACCTGATGGTAAGCTCGTCAAGGCAGCAAGAATCTGGTCCGCCTCCAGGGGTGAATCAAGCACTTCTCTATTCTCCTGAGAAATATATGGGGCAGGAATACCTCTAAGATAAGATTGAATTTCCAAGGGATCTTTTGGTTGTTCTTCATCATATAGTGTTGTATAAAACTGTCAGAAAACTTCTCGTATTCCCCTCTAGTCCGTGAACAAATGCCCAGAACCATCAATGACCCCTTTGACTTCGCCTAAAGCAGCTTTCTGCCTTGCACAAACTGCTAGGGTGTGACCCACGCGTTCGCTAAGTTCATAACGTTGTTCTTTTTTTGTTAAGTAAGTGGCAGCTACTTTGCTAGATAAATTCTCCTCTGCCTCAGCTTTGGCCCTAGCCAAGTTAATAACTGCCTGCTCTACGGGTGCACCTGCTGTTGAGAGTACCACCAATCCTCCTCAGCCTCCACAAGAGCCCTACTCAATTCTGAAGCCCTTACCTGCTCCTGCCTCTTTCTAAACAGACTGAAGCTTAAAGTTTCGCCTCGAACACCTGCCGTAAAGGCATCCCAAGTGACTCCTGAGGAGGTGCTATCCCTATTTATGTCCCAACAACCTTTAAACCAACCTTTCATGTGTTGAACATAATTACTTTCCTTTGATAACCCCCGCTCAAAAGTCCACTTTCTCTCAGGCCTGACTTTCCTTGTGATATCTAAGGAAAGAGTTAGAGGGTTGTGATCGGAAACGATTTGAGAAAGTTTTTCGATCTGGGAATTTAACAAGAAATTATTAGAAATCAGAAAATAATCTAGCCTAACACACACCTTATGAGGGGCTGAGAAAGAGGTGGTCCCAGAATCACGAGCCTTCAATTTTGTCCACACGTCTACTAACGCATTGTTTCTTGCTAGGCTTAAAATCGCGTGACAGACTTTCTTTTCCACCCCTGATACTTCTCAGTTTGATCTAAGCCTATAACTCCTACCCCGTTATTATTAAAGTCCCCACAGAGAATCACATGTGGAGCCTATGCTGCCAATTCCATATCTAAGAATGAGAATATCTCAGGGTCATCTTCAGTTGATCCATAGATTGACCTCAGAGTAACCCAGTTCTCATTTATCATACATTCTATCAAAACCCACCTGCCCCATTGATCCTCGAGCTTTTTCCTGACTAGGGCATCTTTTGATCTAGACAATATTGCCACCCCTCTAATTTTAGCCCCCTGCTTTGAGAAAGCCAACAAGTGATACCCCAGCTGTTCCAGTAAGAACCCCTTGGTTCCCTCAATGTGTGTCTCCTGGAGACATATGAACTCCACACGTGAAGCTCTCAGCACTGCTGATACTCGTTGCCTCTTAAGTCAATCATTCAAGCTACATATATTAATTATAACTATTCGTGTACACATTAAAAAACATCTGGTGCCTGTCTTAACCAATTCTCCGGACCATTATTGCTCAGGTTTCTACTGTTATCTTCTAGCCCTGCCGAATCCAACCCTGCCATCATTTTACCTTGTGGTACTCCCATATGTGCAATATGTGCAATACCAGTAGCCGCTCAAATGCCTTCCGATGCTGTGCCCTGCGTCCTTACCCCACCCTGCTCCCCCTGCCCCCTCCCACAGAACCCTCCCCCTTACAGGAAAATAGGTCAGTCATGACCTATGTGTGACAGCTATTGGCCCGCAGGTAGTCGTGAACCCCCCCTCCGTTTATTATCCACCCTGGTGCCGTTATGCCATTATGCCATTATGCCACTACACTGTTGCAGTGCTAACGCACTTAATACCATACTGGGTCTAACACTACATCACTATAAAGACCAGTTCGGGTTCATTTATCGCAATCCAACCTGGCCTCCCCCTGCATTTGTTTACGGGTAGTATACAGCAAATCCATAGTGGGTGTCTGCGATGGTGTAGCGGTTTGGTGCTGTGAATCTGCACCACCTTCTTCACGATACACCTGAGATGTACCAGAATAGTCCCAGTCAAGTTTTCAAACTACTTCCGCTTATGACGGGCTCCCTGTTAACTTTAGTTTGGCTCGGGACCTTTCCTTCACCTGTTTGGCCCTAGAAGTGACTGATGCCTTCTGAACTTAAGTACCTTCTTCAGTGGTGAGCTCTGAATCTGAGTCCCCTGTACAGCTTTCCCCACTAGACAGCGAAGACCCTGTGTCCTCATTAAGGGGAAAAAAGCAGTCATTGTTAGGGGAGCCTGGTACTGGATCAGGAAGAGCCACATTCTGAATCAGCTTGGAGGCAGCCAGTCCCTCGACAGTTACTGATGTTGGAATTGAATGTATCCCTGCTGGGAGAGACTTGTGCCCTATGTCTTTGTAACTTTTCATTTCCTTATCAGCACCTGACCCTGGGGTAAGTATTTCTGATCCGGATTGAGCTTCATATGCAGGACCCCCCACAGAGTGAGTATCTGACCCATAATCAGCTAAAGCATGTCCCGCAGCTAGTCCCACCGCTTGCGCTGCTTGCACTCCCGCCTGTGCCTCTGGCACTACTGCAGACACTGGCACAGGTACCTGTGCTTGTGTGTTGCCTTCAGGCTCCTCCGAGTTGATCTCGAAATGTGCAGTCCCCTCCTGCTGGTGCTGGCTCCCTGTGCTACCAGCCGTTCGTTGAGTGCGATCCTCCAGGCCTGCCTTGGATGCCTGCGAGAGCTGCTCATAAAACCTCTCATTCACCTTGTCAGTGCTCTGCTTACTCTGTCTTAATGCCGGGCTGGAAGCGCGTTGATTCAGTATCCTGTCTGCAGACAGCTTGCCTCTGTCCTCACCCGCCTCCAGGGCCCCGGGAGCATCCACCGCAGGGAATGATTCATACAAGGTAGGCTGCCGGGAAGTACTTTCTTAAGTCCTTGTGCCTGCAATTTGGCGATTCTTAACGCCTTTTCTGGTGGCGGCAGCAATCTCCTTTTCTCCGGAGCTCTGACCCCGTAGATCCTCAGCAGCCTCAGTGTTCTTGGTGGCCAGTTTCCTTGCTTGCGTCATACCTCGCAGAATGGGGGCCAGAACGGGGGTCGGTGCTGTAGTATCTTTTGATGAGTCCTTCTGGTCTTTCGCCTTAGTCCCTCTCGGCGTCAATCGGATTGACCGAATAGCATAGATTCTGGTGGAGCTGAGCCTTAAGTTGCTCGGCCAGGGAGAAGAAACCTCGCTGAGAAAAACTTGCAAGTTGATTTTTACACCCACACAACCTGTTCAGCAAGCGCCCCAGCCAGTATGGAACGCTCAGCATACTTAGCATACATTAACATGATTATATCATCGGGAGGGGAGAGGATCGCATCTGCTCCCTATGTCCGGTCAGCGGTCATCTTGCCAATATCATCCACCCATGATTCAGAACAGTCCTAAAGTTCACATTCTGATTGTTTGTAACAACATGTGCAGATTATTAATTTGCTGAGGCTGCCTTTTAAAAGATGTTTTAGAATGTTCACAAAGGTTGCGTTCTAATTCCTATAGCAAGAAACAGGTGCAGATGATTAAATTGATAAGGCTGTCTTCTAGAAGGTGTTTTAAAATGTTCACAAAAGTCACATTCTAATTGCTTAAAGCAAGAAACAGATGCAAGGGATTAATTTGATGAGGGCTGTCTTCCAGAAGGTTCATGTTGAGGTCATCTATGCCGATTGCTTGATGCTTATCCTGGTGGATTTTCTGGATGTTTTCGTGGTGCCTGAAACCTAACCTTGCATTTGCATGGTAAAATGATTGTAAAAGCTGTTAAGCCTTTTCGAACAAACCTGGTAACACCAGCTGCAGCTAGCTATTACCAACAGCATGTAAAAAGGTCAAAAGTCAGGGTACAAGAAGTGTGTTCATTCATAAGTGTTGAGAGGATTGATATGAGTCATGCAGGTATATTGTGATAGTCAAGAGAGGTGAGCAGTGGTAGGAATCCTGACTGTCAGTCCTCCCAAAAGCAGTCTTACAGGCCGTGATTTAGTGGGGTGGGGGCATGAAATCGTCTCACCAAACGGGGGGCATGAACTGAGGAGGCCGGTTCCCAGGAAGTCTTTGAAGGGTAAAAATTCTTCCAATCTGTAAGGTAAAATCGTTTCTCTGAGATTTTTTAGAATCCATGATGCTGTGAACTTTGCACTCTTGTTAGCCATTAAACAGAATGGGTGATGGTGGGGTATCTATTTGTGTGGCTGGCTGGTATGGCTTGATCAGTGAAACGTGAAATACTGGGTGGATAGTGTATTCAGGGTGAAACTGTAACTTGAAGGTGACTGAATTAATTATATTAATAATGTCATAAAGACCTATAAACTGTGGTTGTAATTTCCTAGGGCCTTCTAATTGTAGGTGTTATGTTGCTAACCATACCCTTTCTCCTTCCTTGTATATAGGTGCTAGGGTTCTATGTTTGTCAGCTTGTGCCTTTAAGACCAATTTGGCTTTTGCTAAACTTGTCTTATCATGTTTTAGAATCTCATGCAGTTGTCCTAATCTTTCTGTGACTGAAGGTAGTGTAGTAGAAACTCCTGATATATCAATGGGACGGGCCTGAGTATGCTGTCCTGACATGAAGATTAAAGGTGGGGTGTATAGTTTGGGGCTGAGTGGGTGCTGTTATTATAAATCAATTCTGCTAAGGGTAATGCCTGGTCCCATTGTTCTGTTTAAGTAAGTAGTAAGCATCATAGTGTAGCTTTGAGGGATTGGTTGACCTGTTCATTTTGCACATCGGTGTGCGGGTAGAAATAAGATTAAAAGGCTACCTCTATTCCTAACTTATCACAGAGTCTTCTCCAAAATTAAGATGTAAACTGAACCTCGAAATCTGAGATGATTTTAGTTGGTAGTCTATGCAGTCTTACGATATGATCAATGATAATTTAACTAACTTCTGTGGCAGTGGGTATCTTTTTGAGGGGAATGAATTGTGCAATTTTTTATAACATGTCAACAACTACTATAAAGGCAGTGAAGGTATTGCTTGATGGGAGGTTAGCAATAAAATCCAGACTAAAGGCATGCCAAGGAACTGGGGGTATAGGCTGAGTATGTAATAAGCCTGCAGATGTAGTGTAAGTATTCTTGTTTCCTACAAAAGTTGGGCAACCAGATATGCATTCTTGTATATCCTTCCATATGTTGTTCCACCAGAAGGTTTTTTGACAATTCCTTAGGGTTTTCGTTATACCTGGGTGACCTGCTAATGCTGTGTCGTGATTCCATTAAATTACCTCACTTCTTACTTCTATAGTAAGGACGTACAGTTTCTGAGCATGAAGGAACAGCTTGTCTGTAACAGTATGGCTAGGTGTTTAGATCTAGTCTTCAACTTTCAGTTTTATAGATTCTTCATGTAAGGGTGCCATAAAAAAAAGTCACCCTAGTTGACTGTGACTAACATTTTCTGGTAGAATGATGGTAAGGTAGTCTGATGTGGAATGGAAGAGTGAGCATACTCCAGTCTAGAAAGAACACCAGGCAGTAAGTGCTTGGAAGCTGGGCGATAGGTGAAGTTGTAATCAAACCCTCTAAAGAAATGCAGCCATCGCATTTGACGGGGTTGGAGCCCTAGCGGAGCTAAAGAATCGTACATTTGTATGATCTGAGAATATTGTGACTCGTTGTTTAGCCTCCTGTAGGTAATGCCTCTATTCACTGAACACCAGTTTGAATGCCAGAAGTTCTCTTACAGCCACTGTATAGTTTTGCTCTGCAGGTAAATGTTTTGAGGAATAAAAGGCTATGGGATGCATGTGGCCAGGTCTTAGATTCCTTTGAGATACAACTCTTCAGGCTACCTGCGAAGTTTCAGTTTTGACGTAAAATGGCTGGTCTGGATTGGGATGCAGTAGAATGTGTGTTGTGGTGAATTTCGTTTTTAATATTTGCAATGCCTGATTGGCTTCTAGAGACCAAATGAATGATTGCCCCTCTTTTAGCAGCTGTTTTATGGGTGCCACTATCTCTGAAAAGTGCGGGATGAAACAACAATTATAATGGCTAAGCCATGTATCTTTTGAATTTCCTTGACATTTGTTGGAGTTGGCCAATTGTTAATGGCTTCTACCTTTTTGGGTTCCATAGTGTTGCCTGTCAGAGATAAGTGATACTTCAGAAACTCTATGGTCTGTACATGGAAGCAACATTTGTCTAATTTAGTTAAGATAGCAATTTCCTAAGGCTCTGCAAGATGGTGTGTACATGTGCTTTGTCTGAGTTTGTGTTAATTAGAATATCGTCTAAGTAGACAATTGCACAAACATCCAAAAACTCGCTCAGGACCTTGGTAATGAAATATTGAAATGCTGTATGAGCATTACATAGCTCGATGGGCAATAACAGTACTCTCAAACAGCCTATTACCAAAATCTTCACAAAGTGAAGACCAAACATAGTCCGGACTTTATTGCAGTCTCTCAGACACACCGCCTCTTCCTAAGAAGTCATCGTAGCCCTCCCCTAGGTTTCATCTATCCCCCTGAGGCTCACAGGCCCCATGTCAATGTCAATACCAATCCAGAGTCAGTTATTGCAAGAAGCAAATTTGTATTCCACCACTCTAACTTTAACCCCCCCTTAGCTTCATTTAATAGATTTGATGTTTTGTCCCCCATGAGCAACTGGCCTGACTACCTCACAGGGTATCTCCAACAGCGGCTACACATAATTGCCTAAGAATAGCAATCTCTGACCAACATGGCATTAACGATCTTCCTATGGGGGCAGAATCTTTAAGTTTAATCTCATGGAACGTGGCTGGCCTGAGCACCAAATAAAAGGCCGCAAACTGGCTGAATGAAGTTGACCATCATTAAATAATTTGCTGTCAAGACAGATGGCTATCGGGCCTGCCGCATATAAATGGGTTTGCCACCTACCATGGTGTAGCCACCTCCTCGAAGTCAGGTCAAGCTAATGGGGCTTAGTTAATTTCATATCTGTCTCTTTGGTCAATTTCACAGTATCCATTAAGACTATCACACCTTTCTACCATATCCTTCTGATCGCCTTGCAGAAGCCATTTGATTTGGTACTTGTACATATTTATTATAATATATTTGATAGTGCAGAAACTAAAGTTTGGGATAGTAAAGAGGATGCCCTGCATAAGATGTTAAGTGATCAGATAAATGCGGTATCACCTATTTGGGCAGGTGATTTTAACATTGACATGTGTACCTTTGGAGAATCTCCAATATGCAGAGTCAGTGATGAATTTAACCAGCCCCTCAAACACTTTAAACACAGAGTGTGCTAAAGATCCTGACACATACAGGCCTTAGTTCAAGCGCCACAATAGATCATGTTTTAATATCCAATTAACTGACTTCAGTGCTTATGACATGCAAAGTTGTGGCCTGGTGTATAAGTCACCACATCCCTCTCATATTGGAGCTTAAGATACCCCTAGATTAGGCCACATGGAAACGCCCTCAACCCCAGACAGAGTTTAGCAGGAATTAAGAACTATTTAATACATGGGAGAAAAACAATAAGGAAGCATTCCAAACCCGACAGAAGTAATAACTGCATACACTGGGCTGTATAATTATATGTCAGATAGGTTACCAAGTGCAGGGCAAATTCCAGTAAGTGGTTTGATGGAACCTGCTCTAAGGCCCATAGCCTTTTAAAGCTTGTGCTGAGTAAACACCATTGAGACCAGACAGTAGTAATCCAGTCAAGGAAAATCTACAAAGAAGCAACTCCAAAGAGAAAGAAAGAGATAAAGGAAAAAACTTGGGACTCCCAAACTTTTTGGCAGGTTGTAAACTCCCTGAACCACCTGGGCGAGAGTCTCTAAACAAAGGACTGGGGTACCCCATGTAAAGACTGGGTGGCCCATTTTTCTAAAGTCTTTGACCCGAAAGAGCAGGCCCTGAATAGAGGCCCTAACATGATTGTTATCTGTGATCCAACTGCCACTCTGGAACTAAGCAACTTCATAAAAGTACCAGATGTAATCTTAGCTATAAACGTGCAGCCCCTCTGGGAAAACCCTTAAGCCTTATTAAACCTCTTCAAAAGTTCTGGGCACCCCTAATTACAAGTGTTTTAAAAAGTGCAATTAGAGGCAGGAGGCTGCCATTGTCCCTACTTTCAAAAAATGATATAAGAGTCAGCCTCAATGCTATTGCACAATACCCCTTCTAGATAGCACAGTTAAGATCCTAAGAAGAGTACTACTGGCAAAATGGGAAAGCTGGGTTACAGAGTCATACAGGTTCTCAGACCTACAGTTTGGCTTCCGTCCAGGGCTAGGCACTGTTTAACAATCTTTAAATCTCTCCCTGATTGTCCAAAAGTTTACTAAGACCAGAAAGCATGTGCCTATCTTGCATTCATTAACCTAACATGTGCCTTTGACATGGTGGACCGCCCAAAGCTGTGGTCCATAACGATGCAGTTAGGTATTGACAGTGCAATAATCTCCCTAATCAGTAGGCTACATGAACATACTACAGCCAGAGGACCGTACAGTAAAAATGGAGATTTATCTGAAGACTTTCCATCAATTACTGATGCCACGTTTTCTCTTTGTAATTTATAATAACTCTCTTGGTGAGCACCTGATAACGGCTAGGAAGGACCTGCCAAAGATCAACAAGAGAGAAATTCCCATGCTGCTTTATGCAGACAATGCCATTCCCATTGTTGCGAATGGTCTCCAGATTTTACAATCCACCTTTAATAGTTATATTAGTAGTTTAGGACAAAAAACAAATCAAGCTAAATCCTTTGTAATTATATGCAGTCCCAAACTTAGTCAAGTCAAGTCAAGTCATAAAATTTATATAGCGCACTACATACCCAGAGGGTTTCAAGGCGCTTAGGGAGGGGAGGAGGATTATTTGTCAAATATCCACGTTTTAAGTTGCTTTCTGAACGCTAGGTGATTCTGGGTGAGGCGAAGGTAAGCGGGGAGTGAGTTCCATGTTTTGGCAGCCAGGTATGAGAAGGATCTGCCTCCCATGGTGGTTTTGTTGATGCGAGGGACAGTGGCGAGTGCTTGGCTGGAAGAGCGAAGTTGGCGGAGGGGGTGTAGAAGGACAGTCGAGAGTTGAGGCAATCTGGTCCGATGTCGTAGAGTGATTTGTGTGCGTGGGTAAGCAGTCGGAAAGTAATCCTCTTATTGACGGGTAGCCAGTGGAGGTCTTTAAGGTGACCAGAGATGTGTTCGTTGCGTGGGATGTCTAATATGAGCCTGGCTGAGGCGTTTTGGATTCGTTGTAGTTTCTTCTGGAGTTTAGCGGTGGTACCTGCGTAGAGGGTGTTTCCGTAGTCCAGTCGGCTCGTGACTAGAGCGTGGGTGACTGTTTTCCTTGTTTCGGAGGGGATCCAGCGAAATGTTTTTCTGAGCATGCGAAGGATGTTAAAGCAGGAAGAGGAAATGGCGCTGACTTGTCTGTTCATTGAGAGTGAAGAATCCAGGATGACGCCAAGGTTCCGTGCGTGGTCTGTCGGGATGGGTGCATTTCCGAGGGCTTCCGGCCACCAGGAGTCGTCCCATGCAGAGGGGGATTTACCTAAGATGAGGACTTCTGTTTTGTCTGAGTTCAGTTTCAGACGGCTTTGTTTCATCCATTCGGCGACTTCTTTCATTCCTTCGTGTAGGTTAGTTTTGGCAGTGCTGGGGTCCTTGGTGAGAGATAGGATCAGTTGAGTGTCATCCGCGTAAGAGACTAAAAGGTTTTTACTTGGTGGGGAAGAAATTCCACATTTTACAAATTAAGGAATTCCGATCGATGTAGATTTTAACTAGAAATTCCTTGTGAGAAGTTGGCCTGATATATGATGTCTCCAATTCTGGGGGCACCTTGTATCAGTCCAAACAATCCCTTATGGTGTCTGGTTGTAAGTCAACCTTATAGACAAGCTATCCTAAGGGTAGCATGGACTAAGCAGCCTTAAAGGCTTAACTCAAGAGGTCGTGTTAAGCGAGCTGTTTTACCAATCACAATCCTGTAATATCAAATGAAAGGACACCACATAAGTTATATATTATAAAAATATATGTATTTATTACTAGAATAATCCTCTATACTCTTTATGAGTCTAGAAGCACAAGCGTTTAAACAAAAGCACAGTTAAACATATAGAAGTTGCACAATTATGGATGAGGTCGGGGCCACGCAAACCATATATTAAAAAAGTGGTATAAGTATCACTAATCGAACAGTGGTCAGGCCTAGGGCCTGGAGAATCGCTGGGAGCTATCAGGACTAGCAATGCTGAAGTCAGGAAAACCCCGCGGGACTCGGGTGCAGCGCTTAAAACACAGGCATGCACCAATGTAAAGTCAATGGTGCATAAAAGTTACAAAGTTACTGTAAAAGGAGACTTCCGTTTAACCTAGAAGGATGAAACTTTAGACATATACACTAGAGGTGTGTACCAGTGCAGGAGCACTGGCATTGCTGAGTTACCTCACCCACAGGAAGCGGGTGCATGGGTGCAAAGTAGTGTCAGGTTTCGTGACGCAGTTGATGGTGCCTGAAGATGAAGATGCTGCAGGCGTCGAGAAGAGAAGTGTCCGGTGTGATCCAAGGGTGGATCGAAGATATAGATGATCTGAAAGCAGAGGGGACAGAGTCTGGGTCACTCAGCAGTGACCAGGGTGGAACCAGGAAGAAACCAGGCAATGTCGGGGGCAATCAGGTCGCTTCTTACTCGCTTCTTACTCGGACCAGGAGGGTCAGAGCGGGTGCTCCTTTTCAGAGGAGCAAGGGCAAGTCTGGAGCAACCAGACTCACAAGTCAAATTTAAATGTTCGTCGGTACTGGGGCCGCTAGCAAACGGGCAAGTGACCGGACCAACGCGTTGAGCCAAAAGATGCAGTAGGGCCCCACGCAGCTCTCGTGAGTGTAGAGGGGTGAGCTTCAGTGCAAGAGAGGCTCAGGGCTGGGGCTTCTCAAACCCCAATGCACAGCTTCGAGGGTGCCTCGGGAGCTGCACGGTCAGCGCCTCGTGGTCTTTCCAAGAAGGCGGGCCCCACGCTTCAGGTCGCCTCCATGGGTCTCAGCTCTGCAGGGACTGTGGATCGGGCTGTTAGAAGGCAGGCACGCTGGCTCTTGTCGATCTCTGTTGTTCGAGTTCTGGCAGGAACTGCAACAAAGCAAACGTCGAGGTGCTGGATGGTGCCTGTTTGCACAGGGTGGTCACTCCTAGACCACAAGGGAGATTCTTCAGTCTTCTACGTCGAGTAGGATGTCGAAGGGTCCAGAGTTTCGTTTCATAAGTTTCAGTCAGGATAATCTGAGTGCGTTGGCACTGCTCCCATTCTTATACCAATCTTGGGGGCTGGATTACCTGCTAGGTCCCTCCTATGGGTTGGACCCAGGAAGGGGGTGGTTACACCCCTTTCCCTTTGTCCAGGGTCACGCTGGGACTGGGGCTGGTGTGCCCCAGAACCGGTTTGACCGGATTATGCAAGGGGAAGCCTTGTGCGCCCCCGGCACTGTCTAGTTACTTTCAACCCACACTGCCCCAATACACTATCTCCTGTCTGGGGAGGTGTAGCACCTCCCTGCGACAGGAAACCCTTTGTCCAAGCCTCCTCTGCCAAGTTTTGCTCAGCAGCAGGAGGTCAGACTTGTGTCGGTGGCAGCAGCATCCATTTTGTGATGCTGAGGCTCTGGTTAGGATTAACCGCGTTTTAGTAAAGTAACATGTCTTCTACCTCTAGAAGGGTGGAATGCTATCCCCGTCAACAGGAATGTCGAGGGGACAGTATTCCAAATCGTATGACACCTTACACGACATGTTTTGATAAAGCCAAACCAAAGTTAGCACATAACCGCGATGGATTATAATGCACTTAAGAGTATATGGTATGGCATTATCCCGGAATAGCTTAGGGAGTTGTTCCCGACAGCTGCAGAAAGGCTCAGCTTATGCTCGAGCACCATCTCACGTAAAACCAAGCACTCTGCCTCAAAGATTGATAAGGCCTGCCATAGGAGTGACTTATAGGTTTATATGTGTCCAGCTATAGGTTTAGATATAGGTATACTATATCTAAGCAAGGGGTGACTACACCAACTTGCCCCATCTGAGTGATCAGCAGTTGTGTCAATTTAAGAACCAGCGAGGGGTGGCAAAAGCTATGCTGCAGCCCCTGGTAGGCATTGGATGCACCTATGCCCTTGGCACCTAAGGTACACTGTATAGGGGTTGACAAGGTGTACAGTACCAATTTGGTTATGTACCTATAGTACATGTCTGTGAATTTAGAGAGAGAACAGCAGGCTGTGGGTCTGATTAGCAGGCCCACAGCCACATTAAGTCGAAAACCAGTGAAGCAAAAAGCAAAAATTGGGGTGACCATCGGATAGCAGACCCTACTCTCCTACATTCCTCTTGGACGTAAGAGCAATGCAATTCCAAAGAGCAGTAGACACAGATTCTACCAAAGACTTTTAAAATTAAATGCGTGTCTGTTGCCACTTTTGGCTCAGGCTTATGGGGGTATATTAGTAGTAAATCCTTGCAAATTGTGGAGAATATGTTTATAAGAAGACTCCTGGCAGCCCCATATTCTACACCGACGGCGTTTTGCCATGAAGAGGTTGGGCTTGATTAGATAATAATTATATCAAGCTACAACCACATTTGTTATGGCACAGACTATGGATCCATCCAGAAGCCCATTTATGCAGAATAATCTTACAAGATTGTCTGAAACCGGACAATTGCTTGGATATTCCATGGCTCAGGTATTTTAAAATGAGTGCCCCAATATGTCATCTTAACCTGGACAGTTTGCCGACTATTCTCCTAACTCAAACTAAAGCAATTTTTAATTAAAAAAATACAATGATCCCGGGCAGAGATTAGAGTGGGAGGGTTAGAAAAAACCCCAAGTTCTTTCTGAAAAGGTTTTGTCTCCAAACTATACACTTTCTGCTTGATTTCCCAGTAAAAGGCACATGGTTTTTGACTCTCCCCTGCTGTCACCATGAATTTCCAGCAGAACAAAGCACTTTGCACTTTTTGCTTTTCTGCACACTTTACACTGGTCAAAGAGTGTGGTTTCTTCGGCCTATACTACGAGCACTAAAAAACAAGGGGCACATGCATCATTGCATTTTGCCATTGCAAAGGGCCAGATTAGCAGAATCTGCACCTTAGCGACCGCAATTTTTGCATTTGGGATGCATCATCCCAAATGCAAAAATCCTCATTTAAGTAATCACAAAATTTGCGATTACTTAAATTGCAATTGCATTTAGGGAATCGCAAATTGTGATTCCCTAAGTGCAATGCATAAAAAAATTCGATTTTGCTATTAAAAATGCAAATTACCCTCAACTTTAAGTTGAAGGTAATTTGCGAAAACTTTGAAAAATGCACAAAAGTGAATTTTTCAAAGTTACATGTTACACACACACATGCCCTTGGGACATGTGTGTGCGCAACATGGGTGTACATAACATTTTCAAGGGTGCAACAGGGTGTCCTTTTGGCACTCTTGAAATTGCATGAGCAATTTATGAGTACCTATTGGGTACTCGCAAATTGCGCATGCAATTCCCTCTGATTCCTATAGGCCTCTAGGCCCACAGGAATGAATAAGAATCAATTCCTTAATTGCAACTAGCAATTAAGGAATTTTAAGGGATCCTTTTTTGGGGGGGAATCCTTCATGCATTGCATTTTGCAATTTCTAAATAGCGAATCAGTAAAATGCGCTATTTAGAAATCGCAAAATGCGGACTTGATGCTTGCGCCCCCAAATCTGACGCCGCAGCCTTTGCTTATTTGCACTGCTTGGGAAATTAAACCGTGATGAATGCTGTTTTATATTACATTTTAAGTGCCATAAAGATACAATATCATTACTGAATGATTCTCTCATTTTACACATGTCTTTTCATACTTGTGTTTAGTGCTTTTGGAAAATGTCTCTTTCAATTTTCTGAAGCTTAATGCTGTTTGTGGTTTTCTTTTATTTGCTTTGACTTTTATGGCTCAGTTGAGCCGAATAAAGCATCTGATGATGATACTCAAACAGCCCACACTTAGTCCTGCAGGCAGTTTTCCATTCATCGCCTTTTCGTACACGGGTTAAGTACTCTTAAGTACATTATTTTGCTTCACTGGGACATAACAGATACACTATTTCTAGGAACATCGCGGGTCAAAATCTTTATTTGCTGCTGACTGAGAAGGTTCCACTTTGAAGTTAAAGGAGACTGCAACAGTGATAAGTAGAATTCTTGGCCCCAGAAAAAGGCCTCTGTCAACTGGAATTTATATGAAATAGTCGTTTTAATTTTAGATGGCTAACACCTTCCCTTATAAGGTTTAGTCTGGTTACTCTATGGTAAAAATGGGCATAGGTATGTTAATTGATAGCTTGTAAATGCTGGATTTTAGTTCTGTGCCTCACGTATGAGTGTCGCATTAAAACGTAACACCCTTCCAAACCACTGTTTGCATAGGTGATGGAATTGTAAGTTTCAAACAACAAAGTGGTTGAAGGAATATTTTAATTAATCTAAGCAACTGTCAATCCTTTAGACTTCATTACAAAAAAACAAAATGTCACCTACTTCGACACTTTTCACTGAGACCGACCACATGCAAATCTCTCTTCGTTTTGATCCAATAGGGACAGTCCAGCCCGAACCGCTAGGCCAGGTCCCAGCCAGAAAGGAATTGTCTTTTCTTTACTGAAGTCTGGCCTTACTTGTCATACTTACGGTGTCAAGAAGGAACCGGGATCCTAAAAATGAAGACACAGCATTATAGGAACAAAGTTACTGTAAAGATGGAATATTTTTAAACACTCCATTCATGACTATATGTTAACCTTTACTAAAAACAAAGTGAAGTCGATACTGCCTATGATTCTGCGAAAACATCGCAACTTTTTATTACCATTGCAAGCTTTAAATCTTAATGGCCGTCCTGACTGGAAGCACGGAAAACATGCTGAAAACATGGTGACAACCAAAAAATATAGAGAATGAGTAACATGCAAATTAAGTGGACAGTGTCTGATTTTGTGAATGGGAGTTATTGCTGCTGAGAAGCTAAAGCTTTATTAAGCTTTGGAGTTGGGTGGCGATTGCCCTAGGAAATGGCGGTATCTCCTCATGTGGGTGCTTTAGAGGTACCAGGTCAGCAGATTCTAACTCTGAGAGATAACAAACAGAATTAATATAGTGTTCAGTATCCAGGTCCAGTGTTGATGATAATTGAGTGTAGGTCCCACTATGAAGCGATGATATGGATGCAACCCCTTATGTACTCATGGGGCCCCATTTATGAGGCCTTGCGTCAGTTTTGCGCTGCTGATGCGTCACTTTTTGTGACACATCGACGCCGTAAAACATGCGCCTTGTTGCGCCATATTTAAAAAGTGACGCATCTAGGTAGATGCATCACTTTTTAAACCCCTGCGCCACATTATACCTGCATCAGGTATAATGTATGCAGAGGGGGCGTTCCCCCGCAAAAAGCCTCGTAATAGTGACGCAGTGAAATCTATGAGATTTCACTGCGTCACTTTTAGGAAGCTGTTGCGTCAAAATCTTGTTCCTGCCTCACAGCAGGCGTAAGACTGACGCAAGCCCTTTCACATGGGGCTTGCCCCATGTGAAAGGACGCATTGCTGGAGTTGCGTCACTTTTGTGACACACTCCACAATGCGTCACTTTTACGCTTACCGATACGTCAGAAATACTGACGTATCTGTAAGTCTAAGCACAATGATGCGTCATAATGTAAATATGACGCATCATTGGGGTCACAAGGAGGGCGCAATGAAAAGTGACGCATCACTGTTTTCACGCAGCGATGCGTCACTTCTCATAAATGAGGCCCATGGCTTCTACTGGATCATGCTGGTCTCTATTGTGATCGCTGTAGCTTACAAGCCAATATGGCTCTGGACATTTGTAAAAGCAAGTTAAATGTAGTGTGCTGAGTCCCCACTCAACTCACCTGCACTAGTAGGTCCGTACTCATGACACATCATTCCTTGCATTTCTGGTGAGGGGTAGAAAGACATCCAAGGTACAGTATGTCTCAAGGTTGCTTGAGATGGCTGGTGGTATCCAATCTGTTAATGGTAGCAGCATCAGGGAAGGAAGCACAACGTCAAACTTGTTCTTTGTTAAGAGGAAGAATAAATCACAAGCTCCATTCTTTGGATGCACCAATAATAATATGGTTCACACAGTTCTGGCTCCATGGTGGTAGTTTATGGTAAACTAATTGTATTTTTTCGATTCCTAGCAAATGGGCATCATCTTATTGCCAGAGATTATGCATCCTTTTCAGTTTGTGTGGTACAATTTTCCTCTTCACAGAGGTTTTTGGAAAATGTGTTGTTGACCCTCTTCCCATAATAGATTGGTATTAATAGTATATGCTACTTACATTGCACACATTCAAGTGTTCTGGAGGCAAAGTGAAGGGATGTGTGTATTCCCCCAGCAGGCACTAATTGTTGGCAAATAGTTTAAAAATAAATGACACATACATGGACCAAAGAACAATGATGGGAGGGAAAAAGTGGCACAGGTTGAAAGGAGCATTTATTGTAATGGATGGAATATATTTTCAAGGGGGAAAAATCTTTTTTTACATAAATCTAGACCTACAAAGGTTGGCAAAAGATGAAGGTTTTGGTTTCCATTCTCTGTGGAACAATCTTTTGAATTGCAAAGTATTTCTTTAATTCAAGCACATTAAATGCAAAATAAGAGACTGAATTTATCACACCTCTCTTTTTCTGATGTGCATCTGCATAGTTTACGTGGAGGACCCCGGAGGAGCATCCACATCGGTCGGAGGAAGCTCAGCCGAGTAACCCATTCAAGCAGGAGAGATGTATGATCGGATAGGCACCATAGCAGAATCTGAACAAATGACTGTGGTAGCAAGTCACAGGCCGGCAACCAAAGAAGATCAATTCTGTACTCCATTTTGTAGGCTGCGGACATGTGCGGTTATGATTGCTGAGCGGGGTTCCATTACTACCATGCATCACAGAGACCAATGGAGTCAGTCCAGGATGTCAAATGTGCAGAATGCACCACCACCCTTCCTGGGCGCAGAGCATCAGAGGTGCTATCACTAGGTAAGGTGGGGTCCCAGGTGGAGGCCTTTTAGTAAGGGTAGAATGTGCCCATTCCACCATGAAGCAGCAAGACATCTTAACTGCCGGAACTCATGACTTGAACCAGTCTTCCAGGAGGCCATCCATCATGGATACCTCCACTCCTCTGGAAAGCCAATAAGTCACAGGTTGTTACACTTGATCGATGTTTCGCTTCTATTGCCCTTTTATCTAGAGCAGCAACCATGGACAGCAGTTTGGAGACTTGGCGCTTAAGAAACACCACGTCGTCTTCATTGGTCAAAATCTGGCTCTCTTTTACGTCACCCTTTCAACTAATTTTCACAGATCTTGACTCATGAGAGAAAGATCGATGCAGATACCACTGCCTTCCTGGAGTCTTGAATTGCTTTAAGAATGGCCGTCAAATCTGCAAGGGGACTCGCAAAGTATGATGGGGGCTCCCACCTTCACCCCTCTGTGGTTTGGCTCTGAGGTGCTATATTGGTCTATTTTGGTTTAAGCTGGTTTTATAAGGGGGGGCTTATTGTGTCCGAACTTTATTTGGTAGGTGGTCAATAATATAGGGAGCAAAGACGTTATAGAGCTGGCCCACTTGTCATATGGCAGCACAAGCAGCCTGCTCCACCGAGTTCAGAAATGCCCAGGGAAAGGCATATACCTGCCCAGAGCATGCCGGTGAATCAACTATAACTCTGCAATAGGTCAGTGTGAGAATTCATGGAGCTCCAACCTGCTTGCCCCGGGCCAGTACGAGTAGTCAGCAATGATCGCTCCGGTTCTCCTCAGGGGAACGGTTCCAAATCCTGCAAACGAAAGACTAGTCCAAAGGGAGGCTTATTGTGATGCTTTTCAGGAGTTCCACCAGCACTATGCCCGGCCCCTTGTATTGCTTATGGGGCGCCCAAACTGAGGCACCTTAAAGTAAGTACAGTCAAGGCTACCCTGGTACACCCAATAAGGGCAGACAGGTGTCAGACCAAAGTCACTGTCCCTCCTGTCATTCAAGAGATACCACCAGTGTCTAGAGCAGCAAAGCAATGGGGCTCTGTACTGCCATTAGGGTACTATCTATCTCCTCCTTGACTCTCCACAGCTGAAGGAGCCAGGCTACACCCGATAACTTGAGACTGCCATCCAAGGCATCATCAGGTACTCAGGCATGGTCATGCACATGCCCCTGCCCCATTTCAGATTCAGATGTCACCATACAACGGCAACAGTATACATTGCTACCATGGGTGCATGGAGCCCACTACCTGTGGGCCATAAATTGGATCTGTCCAGTCACTGCAGCCTGCAGGAGAAGTGCACAAGTGGCAATATCGCAGGACCCCACTGTGCTGCATAGCTGGTGTACAAGCCTTGGAATAGTCCAATCTCATGTGTATACACTCACTCATTCACTATATAAATGGGGTAAAGAGAGCCTCAATAGTGCAGTTTGTCCCCCTCTGCCTCACTGTGAAAAACCAAATTTCACACCAATCTCAGTGCACTCTTAATTGGGCAGGTTGTTTGCCAGCTGCTGGGTTGAGGCTACTCCTGGGCCCCACATGGCCTCCATTGAGATCTCCAGGACACCTCCTTGAGCATGATCAGGCCTGCTTGTGCCGCTGGGCACCTCCGGCTGCCAAATGCAGCTATGTCTCTCGCTTAGCACAGAGACATCGCCTGCAGCCACTCAGGGGCTGTCAAAGGAAAATATTACAGCTGCTATTTTGGGTTCACTGCGCTATTCGGTCAGGCTCAGGACCGAGCCCCATACGGTCCAATGTTGCACCAAACAGATCATGGTGGGTGCCAAAGCATCCACAGCTGTCAGGGGTCAGCAGGTTAACCCTGCCTTGTTGCTGTCAAGCAGGATTAAAGTTGATTCAGTTCAGGCGATGGGAGCACTGTTGAGGCTACCCGCCATCTTGGCCTGCTTGGCCATACCCCAAATATATCTTTTTAACACACACACACACACACACACACACAAATATATATCATTAACATTTTGAAAAAATGTAACAATAGTTCCTATGGGACGTAATTTTAATTTGATGCCTCCATTGTTTTCTAAGGGGGTGTATTGCAGTACTTGGGAGTGGCCCTCTGTGGTGCTTCACTTATTCCAAGGCTGGGCTGGAGTACATTTAAACCTGTTTTGAAACCTTTAGGGCTATTGTACTTTTAAAAGTATAGTTTGTGAACAGAAATGGTCTTACTCATTTTTGTGTACGTGTTTTTATTTGCCTGCCTCTCCCTGACTCGTGAAGGCCGTGAGCCGTCATGAGCATGGAAGAGGTTGAGGCGTAAGAACTCCCTTCTGACTATAATTTCTAGAACCTGGTACTCCTCATTATCGACACTATCAACAATCATAAATGCTCACCATTCCCACAGCAAATAACTTTTACGGTGAGGAAATAATATTACAGTGCGTAGCAAACCAAAGGTCAGTGAGTTTGGGGGTGTAGTCAAACATGTAGCTAAAAACAAAGGGCTTAATTTATGAGTAATTGGCATAGGGCAGCACTGCACATCTTTTTGCTGTGCTGCCCAACACCAATGTGAAAGGACAGGAATGCACCATATTTATAAAATATGAGGTATTCCTGTCCTTTTCCCTTGTGTTGGTGCACAACTTGCTGCCCAGCAACAACATAGGCAGCATTGTTTTTGTAAAGGAAGGGGCACCTTCCTTCACAAAAACAATCGTGAGAGGCGTTTTCCCCTTTCTATGTGAGCTGGAGAATGTAGCACACATAGAAAGAGGAAACAACAAGGAGAAATGAAAATATTTGTCCTCATTACGCCTCCGCTGGGGATGAATCCGTTTGTTGAGCGGCCCAAGTTTACGTGATTTTGTAAATATGGGGCAGCATCAAAATCCACGCAAAGCCAATGGAACCCCTCCTTGACGCTAAGTAAGGCAGCACATTTACTTGCGCTTCTATGTCCTATATCTATGAGGCCATGCAAAGCCATGTAGGTGACTTTGCACCACCTCATAGGTATGGTTGAGATGCTTGAGCTGCCGGATCCTCAAAAAAAGTGATGCTCTGGCGATGCAACCCTCTCATAAATAAGCCCCAAAATATTATGCATGTTTTTTAGATCCTTCACCATCAGATGTTAACATATAAAATAATGGTTTTAAACAAGGTCAAGGTGCACCACTTCAGAGTTTGCATGAACTGATAACTTTGATGAGGTTAACAGCAATAATCACATTAGTTGTTACTTGTGTTCTTTAAGAGTTCTTTTATTAGGTTCAGTTGTAAGTAACAAATCACACACAGGAGCTACAGCCGACGCGTTTCGTCCTCTTGGGACTTCTTCAGGGCTGTTTACAAAAAAATGACAATATACAAAGACATACAGTTAAAATTTACATTAAAAACAAAAGCAATTATGCTTTTATAGACAAAGCCAGGCTTAAAAAACAGTACATTACAGGATTAAAGACTAGTGCCACGATTATATACAATTTGCCAACAATAGTTAGAGTAGAAGATTTTGAAAAAATTATGAAAAAATTAAAAGACAACATATTAGAATTTTTCAAAAGCGGTCAGTTGCATATTGTTCACCATATAGGTCTATCCCTCTTGTGTCTGTAACCCACCTCAGAGAGCCAAAAAGTATTCTATATATCTATACAGAAATGGGAACCCCCGCATAAAGAGGTAACATGGAGGAGTAATCAACAAATTTTCTGCAAAAAATAGTAGCACTTGAGTAAAGAACATACCGAAGTGAAAGATAGGAAAGTGTCCTTATGTCTTCTCCCGTGACTATCAGGGTGCGTGGAAATATCTGTAACGATTTATTATGCTCGCTAGGGTATCTAAAATTGATTAATGAGAAAAAATTAGTGAATGGTCAAATGTCAGAAGTCTTTAGATCAAAGGACACTCTAAGACACTTGAAAGCTTCCAATAACTCGATGGTTGTGAGTAAAGACTATGACCTACCCTGTTGAACAAAAAGTTCTCTGTGGAGGAATCTCATCTGTCCGAGCCGTTCTTATTATTAGGCGGTATATATCTGTTTGTAGTCTGTACTGCCAAAATTCTGGCACGCACCCTGATAGTCACGGGAGAAGACATAAGGACACTTTCCTATCTTTCACTTCGGTATGTTCTTTACTCAAGTGCTACTATTTTTTGCAGAAAATTTGTTGATTACTCCTCCATGTTACCTCTTTATGCGGGGGTTCCCATTTCTGTATAGATATATAGAATACTTTTTGGCTCTCTGAGGTGGGTTACAGACACAAGAGGGATAGACCTATATGGTGAACAATATGCAACTGACCGCTTTTGAAAAATTCTAATATGTTGTCTTTTAATTTTTTCATAATTTTTTCAAAATCTTCTACTCTAACTATTGTTGGCAATTTGTATATAATCGTGGCACTAGTCTTTAATCCTGTAATGTACTGTTTTTTAAGCCTGGCTTTGTCTATAAAAGCATAATTGCTTTTGTTTTTAATGTAAATTTTAACTGTATGTCTTTGTATATTGTCATTTTTTTGTAAACAGCCCTGAAGAAGTCCCAAGAGGACGAAACGCGTCGGCTGTAGCTCCTGTGTGTGATTTGTTACTTACAACTGAACCTAATAAAAGAACTCTTAAAGAACACAAGTAACAACTAATGTGATTATTGCTGTTAACCTCATCAAAGTTATCAGTTCATGCAAACTCTGAAGTGGTGCACCTTGACCTTGTTTAAAGTAATTCATAGTTCATGTATTGAACCAACATTGTAACGGTGGGTGTTATTGAAGTTTGCACACATATTGTCCCATGTATTATAGTGTGGGTCTAAACTAACTTTGGGAGAATATTTGACCAGGTGCTGTTCTGGTGGGAATCCTCCACCGTTGTTCTTTTTCCAAAACATATAAAATAATGGGCAGCGTAAATGAACAATACATTTGAAAAAGTTGTTTCTCAGTGGGAAATGCACAGTTGTACAATATGAACCCTCTATTAGGGAATGCACTGCAGAGGTCTGTGTGTAACTAGAGAACCACAGAATTGAATCTTGATTTGTGCAGTGGAGAATAGTGATGTGCATTTTTTGTGCTATGAAGTCACAGCATGTGATAGAAAGAACTGTGAATATGTAAGTAATTATTTTATACTTGCATTACACACAGTCTAAGATAGACTGCTACAAAATACACAAAACATTTCTCGACAAAATGGTGCTTCAAAATGTAGATTTTAGTATCACCAGTGCGCATGTAATGCAATTTCTTTTTTTACAAATCTGTGGAAGAAGCAAGTCAAAATCATTGATCAACAACAACCGGAGCATGATCAGAAATGACAATAGGTTTTATTGACGTAGAGATAAGATTTTGAGTTAAGGATTGGGAAAGAAAGAAATAGTCTAATTGAGAAAAAGCGTTATGTGGAGGAGAGAAAAATGGAAAGTCACTAGTGTCTGGGTGAGATAACCTCCATGAATCCACAAAGTGTGATTGGGAAATTGAATTAAGAAATTGTTTATGGGATTTATGAGGGATGAAATGTACCTGGGATTGCCGGTCATTAAAGGGGTCAACAATCTGATTGCAATCGCCTCCTCAAATAAAGAAATCATCTCTAAACCAAATACATTTTTGTGCGACAGTAGGCCAAAATGCATAATCTGTTTGAGTTGGGCCATAAACATTAAACACTGTCAAAGAGATGTTGTTAATAAGCAATTTAACTAACATCCATCTCCCCTCTATATCAATTTCTTGTGATAATTCTTTACATTTAAATTTTCTGTGACACAAAATATTAACACCGATTTTTTTTAAAGGAAGTGGGGGACACTAAAACAGAACCAACCCAACTCCTCCTTGTAGGAAGGTGGATACCTGACTATGGTTACCCCAGATTTTTTTGCCTTGTGTTTAGCTAGTTTTCGACTTAGTTGGCCTGGGACCCTGCTAATCAGAGTCCCAGGCTATCTGCTCTCTCTGTAAAATGGACTCCATGCACCCTAGGTGCATAATCAATTTGGTACTGGACACCTTATCAGCCCCTGTACAGTGCACTATAGGTGCCCAGGACATAGGTGCAGCCAAGGCCTACCAGGGGCTGCAGCATATCTTTTGCCACCCCTAGCTGGCATTTAAATTGACACAACTGGCTGATCACTCAGCTGGGGCAAGGTGGTATAATCACCCCTTGCTTAGATATAGTATACCTATATCTAAACCTATATCTGGACACATATATACCTATCAGTCATTCCTATGGCAGGCCTTAACAATCCTGGAGGCAGAGTGCTTGGTTTTATGTGAGATGGTGCTTTAGCATGAGCTGAGCCTGTCTGCAGCTGTCGGGACCAACTCCCTTAGCTGTTCCGGGATATTGCCATACCATATACTCTTAAGTGCATTATAATCCTCGCGGTTACTTGCTAACTTTGGTTTGGCTTTATCAAAACATGTTGTGTAAGGTGTCATACGCTTTGGAATACTACCCCCTCGCCAGTCCTGGTACGAGGGTAGCATTCCACCCTTCTAGAGGGAGAAGACATGTTACTTTGCTAAAACGCGGTTAATCCTAACCAGAGCCTCAGCATCACAAAATGGATGCTGCTGCCCCAACACAAGTCTGACCGAAACTTGGCAGGGGAGGCCTGGACAAAGGGTTTCCTGTCACAGGGAGGTGCTACACCACCCCAGACAGGAGATGGTGGATTGGAGCAGGGAGGGCTGAAAGAAACTAGACACTGCCTGGGGCACACAAGGTGTTCCATGCAAAATCCAGTCAAACCGGTTCTGGGGCACTCCAGCCCCAGTCCTGGCACGAAACTGGACAAAGGGAAAGGGGTGTAACCACCCCCTTCCTGGGTCCCACCCATAGGAGGGACCTAGCAGGTAATCCAGCCCCCAGATTTGGAATAAAGGTGGGAGCAGTGCCAATGCACATCTGATTATCCTGACTGAAACAAATGAAATGAAACTCTGGACCCTTTGACATCCTACTCGACATAGAAGACTGAAGAATCTCCCTTGTGGTCAAGGAGTGACCCCCCTGTGCAAACAGGCACCATCCAGTGCCTCACCACTTGCTTTGTTGCAATTCCTGCCAGAACTCGAGCAACAGAGATCAACAAGATCCAGCTTTCCTGCTTTCCAACAGCCCGATCCACAGTCCCAGTGAATCTGAGACCCGTGGAGGCAACCTGAAGCGTGGGGCCGGCCATCTTGGAAAAACTACAAAGTGCTGACTGTGCAGCTCCCGAGGCTTCCATCGATGCTATGCATTGGGGTTTAAAAAGCCCCAGCCCCGAGCAGCTTTTGCACCAAAGCTTTCCCCTCCACACTCACCGAGTGCTGTGTGGGGCCCTTTTGCATTTTCCTACTTGACGCGTTGGTCCGGTCGCTTACCCGTTGGCTAGTGGCCCCAGTACCGACGAACCTTTGAATTTGCTCTGCTAGTCTGGTTGCTCCAGACTGGCCCCCGCTCCCCTGAAAAGGAGCACCCGCTCTGACCTTGCTGGTCTGAGTAAGAAGGTATCTTTAAATCCTGCGTGGGTTGCACTTGCCAAGGCTTGTTAACTCCAATCTGGAAGCCGACACCGCCGACAGTGAGAGCCTTTTTTTGTGGGACAGCTCATGATCCACTCCTGGATATCCTTGGTGCCCCAGAGTCCACGTGGCAGCGGAGACAAGCTTCTCGACAACCACCTGATTCCGCCCGACATCGCCTGGTTCCTTCCTGGTCATTGGCTAGTGACCCAGACTCTGTCCCCTCTGCTTTCAGGTACTCTACATCTTTGATCCACTTTTGGATCACACCGGATTCTTCTCTTCTGGGCGCCTGCAGCATCTTCATCTCCAGGCTCCATAGATCTACACAACGAAACCCGACACACTTTGGCACCTATGCACCCGCTTCCTGTGGGTGAGGTAAATCATGAACGCCAGTGCTCCTGTAGTGGCTTACAACTCTAGTGTCTAAGTCTAAAGTTTTGTATTTCTAGTCCAGTCGGATGACTCCTAAAACTGTAACTTTACGCACCATTGACTTTGCATTGGTGCATGTGTGTGCTTTTAGCGCTGCACCCGAGTCCCGCGGGCCTCTCCCGACTTCATCACTGCTATTCCCGAGTAGCCCCAGCGATTCCCAAGGCCCTAGGCCTTACCACTGATCGAATAGTGATACTTATACCACTTATTTAGTATATGGTTTGAGTGGCCCCCGGCCTCATCCATAATTGTGCAACTTTCATATGTTTTACTGTGCTTTTGTTTAAACGCTTGTGCTTCTATACTCATAAAGAGTACAGGGGATTACTCTGAGAATAAATACATATATTTTTATAATATATAACTTGTGTGGTGTCCTTTCATTTGATATTACAGGATTGCATATGATAAAACAGCTGGCTTCACATGCCCTCTTGAGTTTAGCCTGAAGGCTGCTTAGTCCATGCTACCCCTAGGATAGCTTGTCTATAAGGTTGACTTACAACCACCACCATAAGGGATTGTTTGAACTGATACAAGGTGCCCACAAAATTGTGGACATCATACATCAGGCCAACTTCTCACACTCCTCCATTTCAATGCCTCTGCTTTCGTAAAATTAGTCTCTTGTAGAAAGACCAAATCAGGATTATCTAGATTCTCTGTCTTTTGATAGAATTAATACATCCGTTGACATTCCAAGAAACAACCCTGAATGTAGAATATCAAAAATATGTAAAGAGAAACATATTCAACAGTAAAGTAATAATGTAAATAAGGGGGAAAGGGAGAGGGAGAGAAAAATAAAAACTGAATGCAGTCATTCAAATGGAAGGGATGGTGAAGTGAAAGATACTAGAAAAACCTGTAAATAGAAAAGAACCACATTGGAGAAAGAAGATAGATTGTTAGAGAAGAAGAAAGGTACAAAGGGAAGAAAATGCAATAACTTCTTGAGTAGGAGAGGGAGAACAACCCTTAAGAGGAACGAGGAAAAGGAAAGAAAAGAAAGAGCAAGAAGAGACATTACATGTCAGAACCTGACGACTGTAAATACACACCTTCATTAGGGACAGAAGGAAAAATGAGGAGTGGCAACAGACCTACGGGGACAGCACATCTAACAAGGGACAAAGCACTACAACAGGACTCCAATTCAACATAATTAGGAGTGGCAGCATTAGGCGGGTATAGAACGCTTTCCAAGGGGCGTGTAATAGGAATCAGGAAGTCATGTGAGCGAAAAAGTGATCAAACAGAGTAACATGCTTCAATATAATACAAGTAAAAAATAAAGAAAGATAATAACATTGCAGAAACACTATGAAAGTCAGTATCAAAAGGAGGACCAGCAATCTCCATTGAGGAAGGAGAATGAGAGAGAATAAATTTTCTTAGATCAGCAGGATCCTCAAACGAAGATGTTTTGTTCCAAAAAGTAAAATTAAATGAGCGAGGATGGAAAAAGCCATAGTGAGCACCAAGAGAGCGAAGAGCAGGTCAAAAGTCCAGGAATTCCTGACTCCATTTAGTGGTGACAGTTGAAACATTTTGAGAAATAAACAATCTTGTAACAGACCAAAGAAGTTGTTTTTTGAGTTTAGCAGCACTTAGAACTTTTAAAAGATCAGTACATTGCAGAAATAAGAGAATTGCTCCACAGGACTTGGATGGTGCAGATGAGGATGACAAGCGCGGGCCCAATCTATGCGCCCATTGAATATTTATTTTGCTCATCGTGGGTAGATCCAAAAGCTGTGGGAGAAAAGAGGTGAAATACGTAACAGGGTCATCACCTTGGAGGCCTTAAGGAAGGCCATGTAATCGAAGATTGTTGCAACAATTTCTGATTTCAAGGTCTTCAGACGATCTTTTTTGCTGCAACACCTCTTTCTCTAAGAGTGTAATTCTGGAATATGAATCCTGTACAAAGCTAATTTGTTGTTCCACCAAGGCTAACCAGGAATCCATAGGTGCCCATTTGTTATCCAGAGTCTGTAGACAAGTATTTCTTTCCTCAACAAATGGTCTTAGAGCACATATTTCCTCCAGGACATAGGCGAAATAGATTTGGGTGGAGAAGGGGGATCTTGTTTAATTCTTTTGTTGATAGATGAAGAAGATTTTGCTTTGGGCACCAAAGTAGGTAAAACTGCAGGGTGAGAATATGCTGATTGCGCCATTTCTTCACAAGGCTGTAAGAAATTATTGAAAAAAGAAGATTGGGTAGATCAAGATACTGGTTCGTTAAAATTATGTGCTCCTACCTATGAACCAACACAGACACGGACTAAGAAAAGGCTGATGTGTCAAAGCACAATCGTTGGGATTAAGAATTTTGCAGATTTCAAAAATCCTTTAAATAAACACTCCTCTCAAAGCAGGAATATAGTTCAATAGTGGAAATGCGGAAAAAGTTAATACAAAGTGTAGAAAACAGCATTCCAGAGCACAACAGATTGGATTCTGTGAAGAAATAGTGCAGGCTAGAGTCTAAAATGGCGGCTGCAAAGCAGCTTGCAAAGTCACCTAGAATCTTTGGTGTCTATCCAGGAGCATGGCGTTCAAAAATGACATTCTCCACTGGAGAAGGTGTTCAGAGGCAGGGAAACAACCGTATAAAATATTGAAAACAGCACCGGAATTGCCGAAATTACATTGCCGATCCCGGATGTGGTGCGGAGCCCCGTATCTAGGCGGCCAACTTAGTTTGCGTCGCACACGCCTCAATCAAGAAAATTATTTTTAAATAATAAAAATATTTTTTTTTAGTTAAAGGACTGCTATATTAAAAAGGGACAACATATTTGCAGTAAAAAGTAATTTATAAATGCGTTTTACATTTTTGCATTTTTAATTTGCTAACTGCATTGTTTAAAATAAATAAAATTATTTCAAAGGTTTATTTAGTGCCTTTTCTGTTCACTGTGTCTCATTCGAGAACACAAATTCTGTATTATTTTATTTGTGATTTAATTAGAAACATGATTATTAATTAAATTCTCAATTACAATATATTGTATCAAAATGGTATATGTATTTAAGGGGTTTGACAATACAGAGTTTCACGACCACTTCCCTACCTTGTTGGAATGCACCAGAGAGTATTAAAGGAGGCCCATCTTACGTGATTCAATGAATGGTGCCGTACATATGTTCCATCAAAGATCATGCTGAAGGGCAAACAGACAAAATAGAAAAAGGCATCTACAGGTAATTCTCTAATTTAGGGATGATAAAAGAGTAACATGTGCCAGGCATGTTCATCTTAACACTAACTCTCTTACGGAAGGTAAATGTAGCTGAACATTTATTGACTTATATTCGGGTTTTAAACTTTAAGTAGACATTAATGAGAACATCAGGAGTTTCTAATCTTTACTGTTTTCAGCCCTTGCCCATTATTTGTTGTTGCTAATCATCTGGGAATGTTGGCAGGCACATCCCTGTATATTACTGTATATTAGAACATTTTAATAATGGACATAATCCTATTTCAAATACTATAACACAAGTTAATCAACTCTTGCCAATTAAGAGCTGCAAATGTTTTCTCTTTCAAGATAAATATTTCTCTGATCAAGACGTAAAAGTTGAATTTTTCTCTGATGCTGGCATCTTGGTAGCCTTTTTTGTGTCACTTTATAAGTGGATTAAAGGATTGCATTTCCATTTTAAGTCCTGAAAATTCCAAGTGTTTTCACACTCCTACTTCAGTCCTCATTTCAATGGTTGACTTAGGAAGGTTGAAATGACAGAAAATAAATTATCCTGCAAAAGTCTTTTTAGTTCAATCCATTCACTAATAAATAGATTTACAAATGTAAATGTAATTATTTTCAATAGAGAATATTTAGCAGAAGTTGTTTGCAGATATTATACATTCCCCAGGATAATTTACTTATTGTGAATGACCTTAAATAAATTGAAGAGCAAAGCTTGTTATTGATAAAATGTCCAAATCCCACATTTGACATACTATATGACGCCCTTGAATAGAACATTTGGATTTTCAATGTACTCAGATTTATGCATTTTCATTAATTTCAGCTATTTGTACTGAAAAGCACCATCATTCTGCAAGTGAAACTTGAGCTTTTGGCCTTGAAATGATTTTAAAACCAGCAGCAAATCATTAAATACATTAAGCGAGGGATTGCAATTTCCCATCTTAATCAAGCCTAGATTAGCATTCATTAGGCATTATTTCTATTACCTTCCAGTGTATGTCATTGGGTAAAATTAGCTACTTTTAGGGTATTGATTCTCTTGAAACTAATTGATACGATGCTGTTTGCAAATCAAGGGCGCATTGAGTTAGGCATCTATTGTATTTATATGGGGGTGCTTACTACTCCTGACGAGGCATAGAAGATGCGACTGTCTATTGTGCATATTTGTAATTTGTAAAACACGTTTTAGTGTCTTTGACCGCAATAATAAAATTGAATTAATTTTATTTATATGGTTCACAGCACAGTCTAAATTGTATGTTGACAGCATAAAGTGAAAAAAACTGGCAAACAGAAGGTTTTGGAACTTTGCATTGAACTAAATAATGGAGCAGGTCTGCTGGGCAGTTGCAGTGAGGCCTCAAAAGGTTATTGTGGCCCTCTAGTTCACACAGAAGGTCGGCCAACTTACCCTTGGATTCATTCTGGGTAATCTAGAATGAAAGCAAGCAGGTCCAAATTTCATTCATAGTCAGCAAGGCAGTCTTCAAGCAGCGGGGTGGTTCTTTGGCAGCAGGACAGTCCTTCTTCTGTAACTCCCACAGCTCCAGGAGTGTTCTAAAGAGTGGCTCTGGAGGCCCAATATGTATATCCGGTGCCAGCCTATTGTGTACGGGATTGCCTCTCCTATCCCCACATATGGCTCTATGAAGTTCTTCCAATATCAAGGCTCCAAAATGTCTGAAGTGACAAAAGACAGGACAGGCATGGTGTCAGATTCCTTGTGTATGCAGGAGGCACAACCATTTGAAATGTAAATGGTGCTAGGTACATCTCCTCTCAATCATCCTGCCAGGATGTCTCATTCTGTCCACACATATGCCCCCTTTGTGTAACTGTCTAGAAGGAAAACACAAACCTCAACAGCAGGTATTGCAACCCGGAACACGGGCTGAAGGCACAGATGGTTAAAACAAGAAAATGTCAACTTTTTAAAAGTGGGATTTTAAGAAATGTAATTTTAAATCCAGATTCACCTTGGAATGAGGGCTTTTAATTACAATTAATTGGAGTGTAACCAGCATATCTCTAAATGCTTCTAAGTCAAAGTTATCAGTTATTTAATGAGGGATATCCTAGATGAATATCTGCTAACTGTCCAACCCTTTGCACAAGTAACTTGGCATACATTCCTTGAGCTTAGACTTTAATCATGTCTTTGCATCATCTGTGATATCTTACATTTACCACCAAGACATCTGCCCTCTTCTTTCCATCTTGCTCTCACTAATTTAGTACTGTCTCACTTATCCTTTACTTTCTTTGCTTGCAAGGTCCAAGCTTCATCTGAGAATACATGTAGTTACCAGCAATTATCAAAGGGGTATAATTGCATTCTAAAAATATTTGATCTCTACACTTGTGAGCTACATGTAAAGGTAAATTTGTAGTTGCAATTTTATGGAATAACTAATATTGTTGGATATTGCCATTCCAGACCTCTGTGAATTGTGGTAATTTTGCTTTTCTGTGTTTTGAAATACTGATAAAATATTTGAACAAAACTTGAGTTAACTGAAAAGAGTCTTGATGGATCTGGGCATGCCTAAAGAGCAGGTGGCCCTGCTCATCAATTTGCATTCAAACACCTATGCAAAAGTAAGATGGGGGCACCCGGTGAGACTACTGATAGCTTTAAAATCGACAAGGGGGTTAGACAAGGGTGTGTGTTGGCCCCCACCCTTTTCTCTTTGTTTATTAATGGGGTGACTAAGTACTTTTCCAACTTTCCAACTGACGCCCCCTCCCTTTCTGGAAGGAAAATTCCCCTCCTCATGTTCGCAGACGACACTCTTATCATCTCTAAAACGAGGCAGGGCCTACAGTCTGCGCTGGCCCGCTTTGAGTGTTTCTGCAGCGAGCATGAGTTAGAGGTGAATGTCAGCAAGACCAAATTCATGGTTCTGCGAGGCCTCAAGGCTGTGAAGGCCAAGGTGTCAATGAGTGGAGCTATACTGGATCAAACGGAGGTGTTTACATATTTGGGTGTCACACTAAGTGAGAATATGAGCTGGAAACCTCAACTGGATCTAATGGCCCTGAAACATGTCCAACTGGGGGGAGCCCTATTGAAGGAGCATGCAAAATCTCTGACTAAACCTCCGGCCCGCTGGTCAAAATTTATGGCTCCAAGATAATCCCTGCAATTATCTATGGAGCAGAACTGTGGGGTTATAGTGATCTATCCACTCTGAGGGTGGCACAGAATAGGTTCCTCAGAATGGCAACTGGGCTCCCACAATCAACACCTTCCATACCCCTACAGCTCGACTCGACTACAGCTCAACTTAGGTGTTAAACCCATTGAGGATGTGGCACGGTATAGACCACTGGCGTGTTGGCGTCGTCTGTCGACTACACCCGAATTATCTTTGTTTGCCGAGGCTACCCTTGAAGTGAGGGGGCTTGAAGGGGCCCATCGGGTACCCCGGTTCTCTCATCTTAGAGAGCTCCTGATAAACCTGAGCTTGGAGGTGCTATGGGTTGATCCAGCTAGTGCTACCTTCCCATCAAAAAAGGGTCTTAAAGATATCTACTGGCACTGGATCGGAGAGAGGAGATCTACTTTGGTTGTTGGCCCTACCATGTCTTTGGAATTTTTGGTTATTAAGGATGCCCCCAGATATGAGGCCTATTGGGACTTAATATCCAAGCCGAAAGATCGTAAATTGTACCATCAATTACGAGTTGGCTCGTTACCTGTGCGGGGGCTAACGCATTCTTGGTCCTTGGGGGGCAGTGATAAATGTCCTTTCTATGTGGCAGCAGTAGAGAACATCGAACACATATTCTTCTGCTGCCCCATGTATTTGGTACCCAGAAAAATGTGGCTTTCACCGGTCTGCCGCTCACTGGGTACTAGATCTGCTATTGCAGCTACTAGGATCTTAAAAACTGATACTACTCCCCTTATCGTCATTGGTGTAGCAAAATTCCTGAGCTGGGCCTGGTCACTCCGTAGTCGCAATCTTGGAAAATGAAGTTTCTATGTTATTCGCTTTTATGTGTTTTTAACTGCAACATAGTATTACTTATAGGTCACCATGGGTCTTCTTACATCATTGTTTATATTTAATACTTTTTTAACCTGGTTTTAAACTGTAAAGTATTTATTATCTTATATACTAATCTGTATGAACTGTATTTTTATGTACATTGTCTTTTATGATGTAAATCGAATAAAGACCTGTTTGACTTGAAAAGAGATTCAGCTTAAGTTCGAATGCTTTTAGTAGAAAAACATGTTAACTATGTTATGAGATCCTACTTTCCCTTGGGTCTCTGATCCAAAGTATCAAAGCTTCAAGATACACAGAAAAAAAGATTGTGCCAATAAAAGCCAGATTTGCCAAGTTCCCGAATTATTCTGGGAACATCCAATCTGAGCCCATTTTTCATGACCACGTTTTTGGACTTTTCCCATGAGGTTTTATGGCAAGCAAAACCTACCTATGTCCATTTTTGACATTGCAGCCAACAGATTATTCCAGGACTTTATGGAAAAACTCTGTTTCTCTGCCAGATGCTAGGAGTTTCATCATTGGTGACTGTGTGACAAAGATATAACAACTGTTACAGGAAAACATTTCCCTAATCTAGTGAACAATTTTGCTCATCTATATGTATGCTCTCACAGAACGGACTGGAACTTATATACTTGGCATCACTTTACATAAATAAATAAACAAATCTAAATTGTCTTTGAAATCATTACACATTTTATTTGTCATTGTGAACCTGTCCATTCTTTTTCTTGATTGCTGTTAAGCATATTTATTCATAGTGCATTCGTTTAGATTTAGCTCTTCATCAAATGTTAACATTTTATTTTTTAAATTCTTTACATAAAGAATCATAAACCTTGAGTGCATAGTTTGCACTTGAATGATTAGTGCTACACATTCATGGCCTAAAGCAATATACATATTATTATTGACATACTTGATTCTCCAGTAAGACAATGGTACTCCATTGAAACATGTCATTTGAAACAAGAGGTCCAATATAATATGTATTTATATATTTACAAGAACAGTAGCAAAATCCATATGTATACCCTATTTAATGAGATTTTGTCCCACTGCATGGATCTAACCTTTAGTGCTCAGCATCCTGTTGTATGTTGGAGTAGCATAATTTTGGCTCCATCCTTCTGAGTTTGGCTAGGCCATATATATATTTACATTTGGCCTCTGTACTAATGTGGCACAATAATACTAATAAGATATGAAGCACCAAAGTTATAGAACGTTGATCTATTGTGTGTTTTGACATACAGGTGTGTGAATATTAACGTTTTCTTTTTCAGAAACATCTAGATTGCTGATATTAATCTTCTAGAGGATTATATTGTAAGGTGGTGCGCGAAAATGCATTTAGTGCAGTGCATTCACCAGGGAATAGTGAGAATGAATCATTTGTGTGTTCAATGCTTTCTTCATATATTGTGAGCAGTTGTTGTTTTGATTAATAATACATGTATACATTTATTGTGCCACATATAAGAGTACATGAAAATAAGAGCTCTATTCCTTTATTAAAGATTTCTTTATTGGATTATATGTATGTTGTAGACGTAAAATGCATTTAAAGAGAAATGTTGAGTTAGAATGATTGTGGGGCTTAAGATTACCCTTACAAGAATGGGGTAACCCTTAAGGTATGGACCTGGGTAACTAGAGATATAAACAAACAATGGTCCTAGACCTATAGATTGAGGTACACAGATCAAATCAGAAATTGAATTATTATTCAAAAACAATAGCACCTTTGATGAGTCTGCTAACTGCACAACAAAGACTAAATCTTTGGGAAAAACCTTACACCACGGTTTTGGAAAAATATATATTCTTGTTTAATTTTTATATTCAAATTTTTTGCATATTTTTGTCAATAAAAACATATGGGTTGCCCCAAAACAGAAGAGTGCGAAGGAAAAGTGTGATTCAAGGGGGTGAGCAAGTGAAATGGAAAAGAAATTGCACAGTAGTGAAAAAGAAAATTGAGTATAATTTTAACAATCAATACTGTATATACATTATTCAAAAAATAGCAGTATTGGACACCTAGCCAGCAAACATAAATTCATTTAAGTTGCAATCAACAACATTGTAGTGTTCATGTATCAATGTCCATAGTCTTGCACTGTCTACAATGTTGGAGAGACACTGGTCTGAGGTGTATGTATTGAAAATGTCGACGTCTCGACTCGACTTATTCCCAAACGGTGATTTGGACCTGGGGATGGCGAGTCTTCATCCGGACAGAGAGCAAACGACGAGGCAACCGGGGAATATTGAATAACCCTAAAACAGAGAGGGGGATACGGAATTATTATCCGTGGTGTAAAGGTGCAGCCTATCCCCAAGGGGGTATGGCAATCCCTCTTACCCTTGGTAATAGAGGAAACGTTGATTTTGGTGATCGAAATTCACCACGTCTCAAACAGGAATCCTGGAGAGACAAAAAGGAATAGAATCTAGAATATATCCAAATCCCGTGGTGCTTAATCCCACCCATGATAGTTAATATGGCAAGGGCATCTATTTACCTTGAAATTATATCTGGGTCCATGTGATGGAGTCGTTATTTCTTATATGGACATGGTAGGTGCTGCCTGGAATTAATTTAAGACAACATCAGTCTACCCTGTACGCACTATCTCAAAAAAACTAATATAGTAGAGGCATCTATTTACCTTGAAAATATATCTGGGTCCATGTAATGTAGTCGTGGGTTTCTTATGTGGACATGTGGTTGGTACCTAGAATTAATTTAGGACAGCATCAGTGTGCTCCGTACGCATTGTCTCAAGATAACTGATTTGTTGCCATATTAGGCGTTTGTCAATTACCTTAATTGTGTATGTACACAGCCTCCAAGATGGACAGATATGAACGGTCACTCCAAAAATGAACGCGCACTGCAAAAATGACCATAAATCATAGTTGATTATGTCATTGATATTGCTTGTTTGGAGGATTTTTTAAGTAAACCAGATAGGCTTACCTGATTCCGGATTATGTATTGTTTAGAAGACGCTAGTGGAGCTAATCCAAATTTCTTCCAGAAGTAAGCTGTATTAATGAAGACATAAAATGAAGAATCCGGGCTTACTGAGGGTAAAACAGGCTCGTGTCTGGATATCTAATCTCATCATAATTTGTCATCATACAAGTAATAATTCTGGACGAAAGCCTACCCGCTATGTTCCTGATTCCAGCGTTTCCATCCGAGCCTCCCAGTGCTTCCGGATGTCTAATTCTTGTGGAAATTACTTCCACTTGATTTGGAACGCTGTTTTGAGAAAACACAATACCGGAGGGACATGTTTAAATGATCAATCTTAACGGGCGATAACGTAGTCAAGCGGGGTTTCTTAAAATTGCTCTCAAACCTACCCGTCTTTCCGTACAAGGAATCCTCTATCTCCGAGCCTCACGGTGCTTCGGGATACCGGCGGTGAATACAACAGTATTTCCGCATTGGTAAATACCCAGGCTGCATGGCGCAGTCTGCATCGAAAGAGGACTGATTTGATTAGCGTTTAGAAGTCCGGAAAGGTGTTTGATCACGATAATTAAAATAAGGAATTTTTAAGAAGGCATTATAGTCAATGGGGCCAAATATCTCATGTATTTGGCAATCAAGAGTACAAAAAATTGCAGAATTCAAATAACATCAAAACGATGTTAGGTGGAAGTCAACAAAGGACTAGGGAGCATTGGAGTTGGGTAGAGGTAAACAAGGGACAAAAGCTGGTGTGTCGTGTCTATGGTACCTGAAGTGAACACTGTAAGCACGTTTAACTGTAACAGATAAAAATGTTATACAAGTTACATTGATGACATACCATAAGGCTCATGTAACACATTGTTAACCATACATAGTAACAGGTATCATTACATCATGTTTAGCGTGTACCACAATTATGAATATAGATGACTCAATGCAATTGTGAATTCACATTCCCAACAATGACACTTGTTTATTCAACTCCTCTAATTCATTTAGACCCTTTTTGACAGTATTAAGAGTGTGTATCCACTTGCACTCTCTTCTGTTCAGGATGTTATGTAAGTCACCTCCTCTGGGGTTAGCCTTTATCTTTTCTATGACCCACCATCGAAGGCTATTTTCATGATGTTCAAATCTGTGGAAGTGATCCACCAGCGGTGCACCCAGAGTCTTACATCTTATGCGGCTCATATGTTGTAAGATCCGGCATTTGATTTTTTGTGTGGTCTGCCCCACATACAAAAAACCGCAGGGACATATAACCGCATAGACCACCCATGATGTATTACAGTTGGTATGTTGGGTAAGTTTGTATGTTCGCTCGTTATGTTCAAATTTATCACATTCTCGTGTGAGAGAACAAGCTTTACAATTCCCACATTTTTTGTGGCCTTCTACCGGTGGGGCTCCCCAAATTGTAGGTTGGACTGAGAGTGATCTGTGTGGTAGAAGGGCTTTTACCAAGTGGTCACGAATATTTCTACCCTTGCGAAATGCATGCAAAGGTGGCGGCATCCCACCCAGTTCACTGCTGATTAGATGCCAGTGGCGATTTATACATTTTTTTATGTTGTTACTCTTTGTATTAAATGTTGTAACACATACAAGCCTGTCTTCTTTGGGCTTATGGATGGTGCCAAGTAAATGTTCACGGTGGTTATGCCAGGCCCTTTTTCTCGCTTTTTTGAGGAGTCTGATGGGATAGCCTTGGTCACTCAATCTTAACATCAACGCTGATGATTCCTCTAGGTAGTCATCCTTCCTGAAACAATTCCGACGCAACCTCAGGAATTGTCCGAAGGGCAGATTGTCCCTGAGGTTGCGTGGGTGGTGGCTCGTATATCTGAGAAGAGTGTTGCGCTCACTACTTTTTCTATAAAGTGTGGTATATAATTTTCCTTCATCAGTTTTTATTTTTAGATCTAAAAAATTGATGGACATCGGGTCACATTCCAAGGTGAATTGGATGTTATTGGAGCAGGTGTTGATCCAATTGTGGAAATCCCTAAGATTCGAGTCACCACCGCGCCAAATTAACAGAACGTCATCAATATACCTTACCCACAATAATATATTGTTGAGGTAAGGATTACATTGATTTTGAACGAATCTGTTTTCATACTCGCTCATGTAAATGATAGCTAAGTTCGGGGCAAAGCTTGCCCCCATATCCACACCACTGGTTTGGATAAAATATTCATTTTGGAAAACAAAAAAGTTTTTTGTCATTGCAATTTCCAATAATTTAACAATGAAATCAGTTGGTACTCTATGTGGGGCAGGTCTCATATTGAGGGCCCGTTCCATACAGGACAACGCCTCATTTTGAGGGATGTTAGTGTACAAGGATGCGATGTCCATCGCAGCCAATATACACGTATTATGATCATAAGCAAGGCCCTCCACCAATTGGATGGTGTGTGTGGTGTCTCGCACATATGTTGGGGTAGCTATGGCTATGGGCTTCAGAAAAACATCAATGTATTTGCATAATGGTTCTAAAAGGGACCCACACCCTGATATTATAGGCCTTCCCGGGGGGTCGTTTAGCCTTTTATGTACCTTAGGGAGCGTGTATATGGTCGGCATTCTAGGACTCTTATTGTTTAGGAATTCATGCTCATGTTTAATAATGATCCCTTGTTCCAACGCTCCTTTTGTTAGTTTTTGAATCATATCACTGATGGTCTTTGTTGGATCCTTCCTCAAGCGCACATAGTTGCCAGGTGTGTCCAACTGTGTATATATTTCCGATTTGTAGCTTTCCAAATTCTGTACAACAATAGCCCCGCCTTTATCGGCGGGCTTAATAACGATGTTGTTGTTATTTTTAAGGGATTGTAATGCAGATTTTTCGTCCCTGCTTATGTTGTACGGAACATATTGTCTTGCAGTTAAAGTGGCATTGATATCCCTTAGTACTACTTGTTCGTAAGTTATTATCTTGTTATCAATCAGATGTGTGGGGGGGTTAAACTTCGATGGAGGTCTTAACCCACTGCCTGAGAATATTGGATTAAAAGGGACTTTTTGGAAATAATGTCTGAGGCGGATTTTACGAAAGAATTGTTGTAATTCTACTCTAAGGTCAAAGTCATTGGGCATGTTAGTCGGAACAAAAGACAGTCCCTTTGCAAAAACTTGTTGTTCAATGGGGGATAGTCGGTAGTCCGAGATGTTAATTATGGGATTGTCTGGTTCGTTTCTCACCACTTGTATTGCTGCCTTCTCGTATTGATTTCCCTGTGGGAATTCTGTTGGAACTGGGTTTGCTTTTTCCCTCGCCCTGTTCCCCTGTTCCACGGACGGGATCTCGTTCCCCTGGGCCTCCCCCAGGGGCGGCCTCTCGTAGATGAACCCCACCATTGGTCCTCCTCTAAAAAAGGCTGTTGGTCTTGGTAATTTTGATTGTGAGAAGAGTTAGTGGCTGTACCAGTGCTCGTGCTGGGGCGTTCAGAATCACTGTCTGAACCACTTCCTCCCGATGACCCGGAGAAATTGTTGTACCTCCTAAAGCCACCTCTACCCCTACTGGTCCAACCTCCACGTTGGTCTTTCTCAAAATATCCCTCCTGGAGGTAGGGGTACGTGATTTTTTTGTCGTACGCTTTTATGTCCTTTGCGACTTTTTCTAACTTAATACCTTGAGTATATATTTCGAAATCTTTGATTGTTTTTTCTAGTCTTTCTAGAGCTTCTTTGGCATTTACCAAGGCCTTATCGTCAATGATCTCTCTACGTAGGTCTGCAATTTCCTTGGTGAGTCTCTCGACCTCCACCACAGCAGTCTCTATGCCCAACACCATCCAATGTCTGGAACACGTGTTGGACACAATGCTGAAGTTCTCTTTTAATTTAGGATTCTCAAGGAAAATTGCAGGCTCGTTTTTTACCTGGAGACCAATGGGAATTACATTTGATCGTAAATATTTTGCCAAAGTATGGCCATGCAATCTCGTTCTTATTAACTTCTTTTCTAATCTCTCCAACTTCGAGATTCTTTCGTTAAGAGAGAGGTCACCAGAGACTGTACTTCCAGCGATGAGAGTACCCCCACCCTCTTCTTCCAATAATTTATCAATATAGTCTTCACTATATGTGAGGGTTTCTTTCTCAGACATAGTCTGGTACAGATGTTATATTTAAAGTCAGATTTCCCTGTGACTAGTTGTAACACATTTAACACAGAACTTTAAGACAAAACACAGGTACAAGAACAAAAACAACCCTCGCAGCCGTGCTGCACAAAGGTAACCATTACAAGAATGGGGTAACCCTTAAGGTATGGACCTGGGTAACTAGAGATATAAACAAGCAATGGTCCTAGACCTATAGATTGAGGTACACAGATCAAATCAGAAATTGAATTATTATTCAAAAACAATAGCACCTTTGATGAGTCTGCTAACTGCACAACAAAGACTAAATCTTTGGGAAAAACCTTACACCTCGGTTTTGGAAAAATATATATTCTTGTTTAATTTTTATATTCAAATTTTTTGCATATTTTTGTCAATAAAAACATATGGGTTGCCCCAAAACAGAAGAGTGCGAAGGAAAAGTGTGATTCAAGGGGGTGAGCAAGTGAAATGGAAAAGAAATTGCACAGTAGTGAAAAAGAAAATTGAGTATAATTTTAACAATCAATACTGTATATACATTATTCAAAAAATAGCAGTATTGGACACCTAGCCAGCAAACATAAATTCATTTAAGTTGCAATCAACAACATTGTAGTGTTCATGTATCAATGTCCATAGTCTTGCACTGTCTACAATGTTGGAGAGACACTGGTCTGAGGTGTATGTATTGAAAATGTCGACGTTTCGACTCGACTTATTCCCAAACGGTGATTTGGACCTGGGGATGGCGAGTCTTCATCAGGACAGAGAGCAAACGACGAGGCAACCGGGGAATATTGAATAACCCTAAAACAGAGAGGGGGATACGGAATTATTATCCGTGGTGTAAAGGTACAGCCTATCCCCAAGGGGGTATGGCAATCCCTCATACCCTTGGTAGTAGAGGAAACGTTGATTTTGGTGATCCGAATTCACCACGTCTCAAACAGGAATCCTGGAGAGACAAAAAGGAATAGAATCTAGAATATATCCAAATCCCATGGTGCTTAATCCCACCCATGATAGTTAATATGGCAAGGGCATCTATTTACCTTGAAATTATATCTGGGTCGATGTGATGGAGTCGTTATTTCTTATATGGACATGGTAGGTGCTGCCTGGAATTAATTTAAGACAACATCAGTCTACCCTGTACGCACTATCTCAAAATAACTAATATAGTAGAGGCATCTATTTACCTTGAAAATATATCTGGGTCCATGTAATGTAGTCGTGGGTTTCTTATGTGGACATGTGGTTGGTACCTAGAATTAATTTAAGACAGCATCAGTGTGCTCCGTACGCATTGTCTCAAGATAACTGATTTGTTGCCATATTAGGCGTTTGTCAATTACCTTAATTGTGTATGTACACAGCCTCCAAGATGGACAGATATGAACGGTCACTCCAAAAATGAACGCGCACTGCAAAAATGACAATAAATCATAGTTGATTATGTCATTGATATTACTTGTTTGGAGGATTTTTTAAGTAAACCAGATAGGCTTACCTGATTCCGGATTATGTATTGTTTAGAAGACGCTAGTGGAGCTAATCCAAATTTCTTCCAGAAGTAAGCTGTATTAATGAAGACATAAAATGAAGAATCCGGGCTTACTGAGGGTAAAACAGGCTCGTGTCTGGATATCTAATCTCATCATAATTTGTTATCATACAATTAATAATTCTGGACGAAAGCCTACCCGCTGTGTTCCTGATTCCAGCGTTTCCATCCGAGCCTCCCAGTGCTTCCGGATGTCTAATTCTTGTGGAGATTACTTCCACTTGATTTGGAACGCTGTTTTGAGAAAACACAATACCGGAGGGACATGTTTAAATGATCAATCTTAATGGGCGATAACGTAGTCAAGCGGGGTTTCTTAAAATTGCTCTCAAACCTACCCGTCTTTCCGTACAAGGAATCCTCTATCTCCGAGCCTCACGGTGCTTCGGGATACCGGCGGTGAATACAACAGTATTTCCGCATTGGTAAATACCCAGGCTGCATAGCGCAGTCTGCATCGAAAGAGGACTGATTTGATTAGCGTTTAGAAGTCCGGAAGGGTGTTTGATCACGATAATTAAAATAAGGAATTTTTAAGAAGGCATTATAGTCAATGGGGCCAAATATCTCATGTATTTGGCAATCAAGAGTACAAAAAATTGCAGAATTCAAATAACATCAAAACGATGTTAGGTGGAAGTCAACAAAGGACTAGGGAGCATTGGAGTTGGGTAGAGGTAAACAAGGGACAAAAGCTGGTGTGTCGTGTCTATGGTACCTGAAGTGAACACTGTAAGCACGTTTAACTGTAACAGATAAAAATGTTATACAAGTTACATTGATGACATACCATAAGGCTCATGTAACACATTGTTAACCATACATAGTAACAGGTATCATTACATCATGTTTAGCGTGTACCACAATTATGAATATAGATGACTCAATGCAATTGTGAATTCACATTCCCAACAATGACACTTGTTTATTCAACTCCTCTAATTCATTTAGACCCTTATTGACAGTATTAAGAGTGTGTATCCACTTGCACTCTCTTCTGTTCAGGATGTTATGTAAGTCACCTCCTCTGGGGTTAGCCGTTATCTTTTCTATGACCCACCATCGAAGGCTATTTTCATGATGTTCAAATCTGTGGAAGTGATCCACCAGCGGTGCACCCAGAGTCTTACATCTTATGCGGCTCCTATGTTGTAAGATCCGGCATTTGATTTTTTGTGTGGTCTGCCCCACATACAAAAAACCGCAGGGACATATAACCGCATAGACCACCCATGATGTATTACAGTTGGTATGTTGGGTGAGTTTGTATGTTCGCTCGTTATGTTCAAATTTATCACATTCTCGTGTGAGAGAACAAGCTTTACAATTCCCACATTTTTTGTGGCCTTCTACCGGTGGGGCTCCCCAAATTGTAGGTTGGACTGAGAGTGATCTGTGTGGTAGAAGGGCTTTAACCAAGTGGTCACGAATATTTCTACCCTTGCGAAATGCATGCAAAGGTGGCGGCATCCCACCCAGTTCACTGCTGATTAGATGCCAGTGGCGATTTATACATTTTTTTATGTTGTTACTCTTTGTATTAAATCTTGTAACACATACAAGCCTGTCTTCTTTGGGCGTATGGATGGTGCCAAGTAAATGTTCACGGTGGTTATGCCAGGCCCTTTTTCTCGCTTTTTTGAGGAGTCTGATGGGATAGCCTCGGTCACTCAATCTTAACATCAACGCTGATGATTCCTCTAGGTAGTCATCCTTCCTGAAACAATTCCGACGCAACCTCAGGAATTGTCCGAAGGGCAGATTGTCCCTGAGGTTGCGTGGGTGGTGGCTCGTATATCTGAGAAGAGTGTTGCGCTCACTACTTTTTCTATAAAGTGTGGTATATAATTTTCCTTCATCAGTTTTTATTTTTAGATCTAAAAAATTGATGGACATCGGGTCACATTCCAAGGTGAATTGGATGTTATTGGAGCAGGTGTTGATCCAATTGTGGAAATCCCTAAGATTCGAGTCACCACCGCGCCAAATTAACAGAACGTCATCAATATACCTTACCCACAATAATATATTGTTGAGGTAAGGATTACATTGATTTTGAACAAATCTGTTTTCATACTCGCTCATGTAAATGATAGCCAAGTTCGGGGCAAAGCTTGCCCCCATAGCCACACCACTGGTTTGGATAAAATATTCATTTTGGAAAACAAAAAAGTTTTTTGTCATTGCAATTTCCAATAATTTAACAATGAAATCAGTTGGTACTCTATGTGGGGCAGGTCTCATATTGAGGGCACGTTCCATACAGGACAACGCCTTATTTTGAGGGATGTTAGTGTACAAGGATGCGATGTCCATCGCAGCCAATATACACGTATTATGATCATAAGCAAGGCCCTCCACCAATTGGATGGTGTGTGTGGTGTCTCGCACATATGTTGGGGTAGCTATGGCTATGGGCTTCAGAAAAACATCAATGTATTTGCATAATGGTTCTAAAAGGGACCCACACCCTGATATTATAGGTCTTCCCGGGGGGTCGTTTAGCCTTTTATGTACCTTAGGGAGCGTGTATATGGTCGGCATTCTAGGACTCTTATTGTTTAGGAATTCATGCTCATGTTTATTAATGATCCCTTGTTCCAACGCTCCTTTTGTTAGTTTTTTAATCATATCACTGATGGTCTTTGTTGGATCCTTCCTCAAGCGCACATAGTTGCCAGGTGTGTCCAACTGTGTGTATATTTCCGATTTGTAGCTTTCCAAATTCTGTACAACAATAGCCCCACCTTTATCGGCGGGCTTAATAACGATGTTGTTGTTATTTTTAAGGGATTGTAATGCAGATTTTTCGTCCCAGCTTATGTTGTACGGAACATATTGTCTTGCAGTTAAAGTGGCATTGATATCCCTTAGTACTACTTGTTCGTAAGTTATTATCTTGTTATCAATCAGATGTGTGGGGGGGTTAAACTTCGATGGAGGTCTTAACCCACTGCCTGAGAATATTGGATTAAAAGGGACTTTTGGGAAATAATGTCTGAGGCGGATTTTACGAAAGAATTGTTGTAATTCTACTCTAAGGTTAAAGTCATTGGGCATGTTAGTCGGAACAAAAGACAGTCCCTTTGCTAAAACTTGTTGTTCAATGGGGAATAGTCGGTAGTCCGAGATGTTAATTATGGGATTGTCTGGTTCGTTTCTCACCACTTGTATTGCTGCCTTCTCGTATTGATTTCCCCGTGGGAATTCTGTTGGAACTGGGTTTGCTTTTTCCCTCGCCCTGTTCCCCTGTTCCACGGACGGGATCTCGTTCCCCTGGGCCTCCCCCAGGGGCGGCCTCTCGTAGATGAACCCACCATTGGTCCTCCTCTAAAAAAGGCTGTTGGTCTTGGTAATTTTGATTGTGAGAAGAGTTAGTGGCTGTACCAGTGCTCGTGCTGGGGCGTTCAGAATCACTGTCTGAACCACTTCCTCCCGATGACCCGGAGAAATTGTTGTACCTCCTAAAGCCACCTCTACCCCTACTGGTCCAACCTCCACGTTGGTCTTTCTCAAAATATCCCTCCTGGAGGTAGGGGTACGTGATTTTTTTGTCGTACGCTTTTATGTCCTTTGCGACTTTTTCTAACTTAATACCTTGAGTATATATTTCGAAATCCTTGATTGTTTTTTCTAGTCTTTCTAGAGCTTCTTTGGCATTTACCAAGGCCTTATCGTCAATGATCTCTCTACGTAGGTCTGCAATTTCCTTGGTGAGTCTCTCGACCTCCACCACAGCAGTCTCTATGCCCAACACCATCCAAAGTCTGGAACACGTGTTGGACACAAAGCTGAAGTTCTCTTTAAATTTGGGATTCTCAAGGAAAATTGCAGGCTCGTTTTTTACCTGGAGACCAATGGGAATTACATTTGATCGTAAATATTTTGCCAAAGTATGGCCATGCAATCTCGTTCTTATTAACTTCTTTTCTAATCTCTCCAACTTCGAGATTTTTTCGTTTAGAGAGAGGTCACCAGAGACTGAACTTCCAGCTATGAGAGTACCCCCACCCTCTTCTTCCAATAATTTATCAATATAGTCTTCACTATATGTGAGGGTTTCTTTCTCAGACATAGTCTGGTACAGATGTTATATTTAAAGTCAGATTTCCCTGTGACTAGTTGTAACACATTTAACACAGAACTTTAAGACAAAACACAGGTACAAGAACAAAAACAACCCTCGCAGCCGTGCTGCACAAAGGTAACCATTACAAGAATGGGGTAACCCTTAAGGTATGGACCTGGGTAACTAGAGATATAAACAAACAATGGTCCTAGACCTATAGATTGATGTACACGGATCAAATCAGAAATTGAATTATTATTCAAAAACAATAGCACCTTTGATGAGTCTGCTAACTGCACAACAAAGACTAAATCTTTGGGAAAAACCTTACACCACGGTTTTGAAAAAATATATATTCTTGTTTAATTTTTATATTCAAATTTTTTGCATATTTTTGTCAATAAAAACATATGGGTTGCCCCAAAACAGAAGAGTGCGAAGGAAAAGTGTGATTCAAGGGGGTGAGCAAGTGAAATGGAAAAGAAATTGCACAGTAGTGAAAAAGAAAATTGAGTATAATTTTAACAATCAATACTGTATATACATTATTCAAAAAATAGCAGTATTGGACACCTAGCCAGCAAACATAAATTCATTTAAGTTGCAATCAACAACATTGTAGTGTTCATGTATCAATGTCCATAGTCTTGCACTGTCTACAATGTTGGAGAGACACTGGTCTGAGGTGTATGTATTGAAAATGTCGACGTTTCGACTCGACTTATTCCCAAACGGTGATTTGGACCTGGGGATGGCGAGTCTTCATCAGGACAGAGAGCAAACGACGAGGCAACCGGGGAATATTGAATAACCCTAAAACAGAGAGGGGGATACGGAATTATTATCTGTGGTGTAAAGGTGCAGCCTATCCCCAAGGGGGTATGGCAATCCCTCTTACCCTTGGTAGTAGAGGAAACGTTGATTTTGGTGATCCGAATTCACCACGTCTCAAACAGGAATCCTGGAGAGACAAAAAGGAATAGAATCTAGAATATATCCAAATCCCGTGGTGCTTAATCCCACCCATGATAGTTAATATGGCAAGGGCATCTATTTACCTTGAAATTATATCTGGGTCCATGTGATGGAGTCGTTATTTCTTATATGGACATGGTAGGTGCTGCCTGGAATTAATTTAAGACAACATCAGTCTACCCTGTACGCACTATCTCAAAATAACTTATATAGTAGAGGCATCTATTTACCTTGAAAATATATCTGGGTCCATGTAATGTAGTCGTGGGTTTCTTATGTGGACATGTGGTTGGTACCTAGAATTAATTTAAGACAGCATCAGTGTGCTCCGTACGCATTGTCTCAAGATAACTGATTTGTTGCCATATTAGGCGTTCGTCAATTACCTTAATTGTGTATGTACACAGCCTCCAAGATGGACAGATATGAACGGTCACTCCAAAAATGAACGCGCACTGCAAAAATGACAATAAATCATAGTTGATTATGTCATTGATATTACTTGTTTGGAAGATTTTTTAAGTAAACCAGATAGGCTTACCTGATTCCGGATTATGTATTGTTTAGAAGACGCTAGTGGAGCTAATCCAAATTTCTTCCAGAAGTAAGCTGTATTAATGAAGACATAAAATGAAGAATCCGGTCTTACTGAGGGTAAAACAGGCTCGTGTCTGGATATCTAATCTCATCATAATTTGTCATCATACAAGTAATAATTCTGGACGAAAGCCTACCCGCTATGTTCCTGATTCCAGCGTTTCCATCCGAGCCTCCCAGTGCTTCCGGATGTCTAATTCTTGTGGAGATTACTTCCACTTGATTTGGAACGCTGTTTTGAGAAAACACAATACCGGAGGGACATGTTTAAATGATCAATCTTAATGGGCGATAACGTAGTCAAGCGGGGTTTCTTAAAATTGCTCTTAAACCTACCCGTCTTTCCGTACAAGGAATCCTCTATCTCCGAGCCTCACGGTGCTTCGGGATACCGGCGGTGAATACAACAGTATTTCCGCATTGGTAAATGCCCAGGCTGCATAGCGCAGTCTGCATCGAAAGAAGACTGATTTGATTAGCGTTTAGAAGTCCGGAAGGGTGTTTGGTGTTTGGTAAATGCCAAAGAAGCTCTAGAAAGACTAGAAAAAACAATCAAGGATTTCGAAATATATACTCAAGGTATTAAGTTAGAAAAAGTCGCAAAGGACATAAAAGCGTACGACAAAAAAATCACGTACCCCTACCTCCAGGAGGGATATTTTGAGAAAGACCAACGTGGAGGTTGGACCAGTAGGGGTAGAGGTGGCTTTAGGAGGTACAACAATTTCTCCGGGTCATCGGGAGGAAGTGGTTCAGACAGTGATTCTGAACGCCCCAGCACGAGCACTGGTACAGCCACTAACTCTTCTCACAATCAAAATTACCAAGACCAACAGCCTTTTTTAGAGGAGGACCAATGGTGGGGTTCATCTACGAGAGGCCGCCCCTGGGGGAGGCCCAGGGGAACGAGATCCCGTCCGTGGAACAGGGGAACAGGGCGAGGGAAAAAGCAAACCCAGTTCCAACAGAATTCCCACGGGGAAATCAATACGAGAAGGCAGCAATACAAGTGGTGAGAAACGAACCAGACAATCCCATAATTAACATCTCGGACTACCGACTATCCCCCATTAAACAACAAGTTTTAGCAGAGGGACTGTCTTTTGTTCCGACTAACATGCCCAATGACTTTAACCTTAGAGTAGAATTACAACAATTGTTTCGTAAAATCCGCCTCAGACATTATTTCCAAAAAGTCCCTTTTAATCCAATATTCTCAGGCAGTGGGTTAAGACCTCCATCGAAGTTTAACCCCCCCACACATCTGATTGATAACAAGATAATAACTTACGAACAAGTAGTACTAAGGGATATCAATGCCACTTTAACTGCAAGACAATATGTTCCGTACAACATAAGCAGGGACGAAAAATCTGCATTACAATCCCTTAAAAATAACAACAACATCGTTATTAAGCCCGCCGATAAAGGCGGGGCTATTGTTGTACAGAATTATTACTTGTATGATGACAAATTATGATGAGATTAGATATCCAGACACGAGCCTGTTTTACCCTCAGTAAGCCCGGATTCTTCATTTTATGTCTTCATTAATACAGCTTACTTCTGGAAGAAATTTGGATTAGCTCCACTAGCGTCTTCTAAACAATACATAATCCGGAATCAGGTAAGCCTATCTGGTTTACTTAAAAAATCCTCCAAACAAGTAAGATCAATGACATAATCAACTATGATTTATTGTCATTTTTGCAGTGCGCGTTCATTTTTGGAGTGATCGTTCATATCTGTCCATCTTGGAGGCTGTGTACATACACAATTAAGGTAATTGACAAACGCCTAATATGGCAACAAATCAGTTATCTTGAGACAATGCGTACGGAGCACACTGATGCTGTCTTAAATTAATTCTAGGTACCAACCACATGTCCACATAAAAAACCCACGACTACATTACATGGACCCAGATATATTTTCAAGGTAAATAGATGCCTCTACTATATTAGTTATTTTGAGATAGTGCGTACAGGGTAGACTGATGTTGTCTTAAATTAATTCCAGGCAGCACCTACCATGTCCATATAAGAAATAACGACTCCATCACATGGACCCAGATATAATTTCAAGGTAAATAGATGCCCTTGCCATATTAACTATCATGGGTGGGATTAAGCACCACGGGATTTGGATATATTCTAGATTCTATTCCTTTTTGTCTCTCCAGGATTCCTGTTTGAGATGTGGTGAATTCGGATCACCAAAATCAAAGTTTCCTCTACTACCAAGGGTAAGAGGGATTGCCATACCCCCTTGGGGATAGGCTGCACCTTTACACCACGGATAATAATTCCGTATCCCCCTCTCTGTTTTAGGGTTATTTAATATTCCCCGGTTGCCTCATCGTTTGCTCTCTGTCCTGATGAAGACTCGCCATCCCCAGGTCCAAATCGCCGTTTGGGAATAAGTCGAGTCGAAACGTCGACATTTTCAATACATACACCTCAGACCAGTGTCTCTCCAACATTGTAGACAGTGCAAGACTATGGACATTGATACATGAACACTACAATGTTGTTGATTGCAACTTAAATGAATTTATGTTTGCTGGCTAGGTGTCCAATACTGCTATTTTTTGAATAATGTATATACAGTATTGATTGTTAAAATTATACTCAATTTTCTTTTTCACTACTGTGCAATTTCTTTTCCATTTCACTTGCTCACCCCCTTGAATCACACTTTTCCTTCGCACTCTTCTGTTTTGGGGCAACCCATATGTTTTTATTGACAAAAATATGCAAAAAATTTGAATATAAAAATTAAACAAGAATATATATTTTTCCAAAACCGTGGTGTAAGGTTTTTCCCAAAGATTTAGTCTTTGTTGTGCAGTTAGCAGACTCATCAAAGGTGCTATTGTTTTTGAATAATAATTCAATTTCTGATTTGATCTGTGTACCTCAATCTATAGGTCTAGGACCATTGTTTGTTTATATCTCTAGTTACCCAGGTCCATACCTTAAGGGTTACCCCATTCTTGTAATGGTTATTATGTGGTAAATATAAATTACCTATACTTAATTTATGCGGTAAAGTTCAATAAGAATAACTCAGTCAAAAATAAGAGGCAGAATCCGTGGTATTTGAGGTTTTAAAAGGGGTTTTATTCCTTAAAAAGGAATTGGTTATATGGTTCGAACCATGGCAAATCGCATTCCGTCACCACGAATGTTCGGGAAGGGACAGACAACACTTTATTGACAGGTTATCATATATATAGTCAATGCATTACAGTAAAGACAGATGCAGGAGGCGTAACAGCTGAGAGGAGAGATAAGAATACACATACGTAATGAAAGAGGCGTTACAATAGGCGTGCATGAGGGCATGTACTAGAAACGTCATTATGAGATGTCACAGGTGGGTGCATCCATAAGAGAATCCTGCAGTGTCAGCAGAAATATATGGCAGAGATGCGCGCGCAGCAGCATGACGTGTAACTGGAGGGTGAAGGGGACTTGACATTTAGCCTTACATGAGGAGACAGAAGTCTGGAGTGTCAGAACAACCTAATCCCAAATCGTATCTAGTATCTTGTGTTTAAGGAACTGTATTATCTAGAAGGAAAGGTCTCTCGGGCAAAAGGCTATTCTATACTGACTGCTAGTGCGTGCATATGCGTCTAAGTGTCTACATGAGATGCGAGGGGGCATGGGCCTACCATGGTAACAGGAGCTATGAATTACTTGCATGGAGACAGTGAGGCCGGGCCCTTTGCTCTGCAGCTGGAAGGAAGTTTTCCTAAACTACTAGACAGGAATGTATTTTCGAGGAGCGGAGCAGATAACTTGAAGGCAAAATACCGTTTTGGCAGGCAACAGGCCGAGCCAGGCACCGTTAGCCGCGCAGGGAGTAAGACAAAGGTCATGGATACAGATGCTCATCCAAGCTGGAGCATTCAGAGGCAGAAAGCAGGAAAGGACTCAATGACAGAAATCAGGGCCTAACTCGCCTGAGCCAGGGAAAACGTGAAAAGTGCACCATGAAAAGACGTTGGCAAGGCACACTTAGGAATGGAATATCCGACCCATTCATGGTGGATCTGAAAGAGGACATGTTAACGTTGGACGCAAATGTATTTGCGTCTTCATAGCTGGCACAGAAGGGAAGTTACATGCACTTTAAGCTCGTACATGGAGACGGTGGGGTACACGTTAGGGAACATTTCTGACCATAAAATGTATATTTCCTCATTCCCTCCTTGTTCCCTATGGACCCTTCATGATATATCGATACTCATAAATCTATCAATCTGTTCACGAAGTATCATTTGCTCGTCTTTCTTCTTATGCCGTTTTGAATGAGAACTTGAATGAGGAATACATGATGTGGCGCACAAGCCGCAAATCGCTGGCCCACATTGTAGACATAAACAACAACTGAATACTATGAGAAGGGCAATACCTAGGAAGGATAGGACCTTTCATCCCCAGGCTGACAACGTGGTCCAGAACCAACCGGACCAAGTCCAGGTGCCTGGATTCTGGTGTATCTGACTTGTAATTTTGTGAAGACGAGTAATGGCTCTATATACTGATGGCGCGTTTTCTGGAATGAAAACACAGCAACTCGATCCGATGACTCTACAGGCTCCGCCCCTATCGGCCAGGATGACGTCAAGGACGAGACGATTTTGAAGAACAACAATCCGCATCGCAGACTGCTCCTCTGTTAAGTTGCCTAGGGCAGAAGTAGTCTCATTCACTACTGCTTCGAGGGTTCTAGTTAACTTGCGTATCAGTTTACTATTAAGGATAGCACCTAAGTAGGGAAAGAAACCTTTATTGAAATCTGTGTATTGCTCCCATGCCGTTTCAGTATAGTCGACAATCGGGAGATCTCTCTGGGGTCTATTGTGTACTAGATGGGTATTCCTATGATAATCAGGAGGGGCTAGGAAAACAGGTGGCAGAAGGAATGCAATGTAACAGGTACCATCCCAATCTAGAGGTAAACGTATATATGCGGTATGACCACAAATGAAGTAGGAATGTCGTGAAGCTTTAAACGCAGACTTGCCCTTATCACTGAATTCGATCACAGTAGTACATTTACTATGACCCAGGTGTACTGAACCATTCTTTCTAACACATAATTCACCTTTGACTGGTAATACTGACATAGCAGGCAAGACTGGCTCGGATTCGGATTCAACATTCAGAATCATGAGATTAAGTGTAAAATTACCTAATCCATATACTTCATTTTCTAGATCAGTCCCTGTCCTTTTGGGGAGTCCCTCCTTGTCAGGGAAACATACTTTATGCAGAACTGTGTTCAGGTTTCCCCATACCCAGTTGCCCTGGTAAACTACGGTATTTGAATCTAAAGAATTAATCAAACTAAACCATGGGCCACAGGAACCATTATGTGTGAACGGGTACGGGAAAAGGGGCAGAACTCCCTTGTATTTCTGGTAGGGAGGGAGTCGGCCACATATCCAACAATTTGTAGCGTTGCTGGTCTGATGAGAGTGATGTAACATACTAATGAAGGTGTTGTTGCGCAGCGCAAGTCTGTAGGACAACTCATGCGGGGGTAATTCACTAAAAGAATGTTCGGCAGTGACGTTGAAAGCAGAATGTGCACTCTTGAAAATAGGGTAATAGATGTGCAATAGTATACTTGCAGCAATAATCAAAAGACTTAGAAAAAACATAATCAATAGTGTCACTATACAGTGACTACGAAGTGATTTACAATATTCATGTTTCTTGAGCTGTTTCTGTCTATCTCTCTCTCTATTTCGGTCTAGGGGATACATGTCAGAAACTAATTTAACCGATTCACCTAGGGGAGGACTTAAACAATTAAACTGTCTGACTTGCTTGACCTTAGTTTCAGTTTGTATTCTTGGGAAGCGGTTTTTTCAACCAGGGGGAGTTTTGAGTCAGTCTGTGGAGGAGGGCAGGGGTGAGAATTCAAATCAGAAGACAGTCCGTGAAATTTCTTGATGTGGCTCGAGTGCAGCCACCCCTTGCGGCCCTCAATCTTCACTGCTGTCCTCGTCGTCAAAAGTACAAATTTCGGCGTTTGCCAGCGGGGCTCCAGCGGGCTCCGTCGGTCGAAGTTCCTTATAAACACATAATCCCCAGGAACCACTTCATGGGGCTTCACGTCGGTGTTGTCGGGAAAGGCTGCAGCTACCTGTGAACGACAAGATTGTAGTGCAGACATCAAGGAGGCAAGATAATCTGTCAGCATATTACAATCAACATCCGTTATCTTACGAGGTATAGGCATCCCCCACATATTTGGTGGCCTACCGAAGACCACCTCATACGGGGATAGCCCTGATCGAGAATGCGCTATCATTCTCATGTAGAAGAGCGCAACTGGCAAAGCTACTATCCAGTCAACGCCTTTCTCTCTGCAGATTTTAGCAAGTCGAATTTTCAGAGTCTGATTATGGCGCTCCACGAGACCTGCTGCCTCGGGATGCCGGACACAGTGGAATTTCCACTGATAGCCTAACAGGAGTGTAACTTGTTTTACAAGCTCGGATGAAAATGGCTGGCCGTTATCTGAGTATACGATACGGGGCAAACCATACCGTGGGAAGAATTCGCGAACCAGCTGCTTGGCAGTGGTCGGAGCAGTGTAATCTGGGACTGGATATGCTTCTGTCCATCGGGAGAGTGCACATACAACTACGAGGACATATTTGAATCCTCAACAACGTTCCATCTGGATATAATCCATCTGGAGGACTTCAAAAGGGAGATCGGGAGGATGAAATCCACCTTGCTCTACAGGAATGCTTTTACCTGGGTTGAACTGACAACAGATCATGCAAGTACGCACTTTCTGTTTGGCTGCTGCTCGTAAGTGTTTGTTGAACTAGATGTTTTGAATACTGTCTAGCATAGCTTTTTCTCCTAGATGTGCAGGACTGTGTACTGTGTTGATGATAACTTGAACCATAGAGTCGGGGAGAAACCATGTAGATTTTCCCTTCGTCATCCATCCCTGATCTGTTTGGATCCCTCCTAGTTCAGTCCATTTCTTTATTTCATCTGGTGTGGCATGTGTCTGTATGTCAATTACATCATGGGCGGGATCCCTAACTGTCATGCAGTGTGTCGGTGTCGGAACTATTGTCTTTGTCAAGTCAGTTGCGTGAGTCTGAGCTGTGTGCTTGGCTGTTCGGTCTGCCAGGTCGTTACCCTGGCAAACGATATCAGTGATTTTTGTATGTGCCTTGCACTTCATGATGGATATAGCAGTAGGCAGATGTATTGCATCTAACAGAGCTTGAATGAGGGGACCGTGTTGAATGTTGGCACCGTGAGAAGTTAAGTAACCTCTCTCTCGCCATAGTACGCCGAAGTTGTGCACAACTCCGAAAGCATAACGGGAATCTGTGTATATGTTAACTTTCTTGTTCTTGGCTTGGATACAGGCTTGTGTCAGAGCGATGAGCTCTGCTGCTTGAGCTGACAGGGTGTCAATACAGTTTGTCTCTATAACTTCAGTGTCTGTCGTGACTGCGTAGGCGGCCACTAACTCTCCTGTACTTGTTCTCATACATGAACCATCCACATAGAGTGTCAGGTCTGGATCTGGTAATGGAGTGTCTGTCAAGTCTTGTCTAGGCTTCGTCGTAATAGTAATGACTTCAATACAATCATGTGCCAATGGGTCTGTTCCACTTAACGGCAAAAGTGTGGCGGGATTTAATGTACTACAGCGTCTGATCTCTATGTGTGGTTGAAACAATGTCAATTCATAACCTGTCAGTCGTGCTATAGTCAAGTGCTGGGTCTGTGTTCGGTTTAAAAGAACTTCCACGGAGTGTGGAACTTGTACTGTCAACTGATGTCCTAACACTATAGAATCACTTTGTCTGATTGCTAGAGCTGTCGCTGCAACTGATTTCAAGCACGCAGGCAGAGCCTGGGCTACTGGATCTAATGTGCTAGAAAAGTAAGCACACGGTTTGTGTGAACCTGCTTGTTCCTGTGTGAGTACTGACAAGGCAGTACCTTCGCGTTCTGTAACAAAAAGTGTAAAAGGCTTACTGTAACATGGTGTTGCTAAAACAGGTGCTTGACATAAGGCTTTCTTTAAGTCTTCAAAAGCTTGTGTATGTTCCTGAGTCCAAGGGAGGACAGTCGAAGACGCTGCCTCCTGGGTTGTCAACTGAATGAGTAGCTTTGCTAGAAATGCATACTGAGGAATCCATTGTCTGCAGTAAGAAGTAAGGCCTATGAAGGCCCGTACCTCCTTTTGTGTCTTGGGTCGTGACATATTTACAATTAACTGGATGCGATCAGGTGCGGAGCTGTCTCCCCCCTTTGGACAGCAAGTGCCCAAGGTAAACAACTTGCTGAACACAGAATTGCAGCTTCGAAGGGGACACCTTGTGCCCCTTGTCGGCCAGAAAATGTAAAACCGTCAGTGATGCTTTTTCACATTCAGGTTCGCTTCGGGCGGTGATCAGCAGATCATCGACATACTGAAGCAGAGCAGTGTTATCAGGCATATGAATACTGTCAAGTTGTCTTTTCAGTGCTTGGCTATAGATGCTGGGGCTTTCTGTGAATCCTTGAGGTGCGCGTGCAAATTTGAAGCTTCGTCCATTTAAACAGAATCCGAACAAGTATTGGCTTTCCGGGTCAATTGGAACACTAAAAAAAGCGTTCTTCAGGTCAATTACGGTAAAGAACGTTGCTTCTGGATCGATAGCTGTCAACAATGAAGAGATATCTGGGACCACGGGGTACTGTGGTACAATACATTTATTCAACTCGCGCAGATCAATAACTAATCGATAAACTGGTGGTGCATTGGGATCGGTGCATTTAAGAATTGGAATGATAGGGGAATTACATACATTGGAGTCGGTTTCCACAACCACTCCTTGTGCAATGAGCTCGTCAATGATTTGCAGCAAAGCCACTACAGCATCTGGGGGTAACTTGTATTGTCGCATTCGGGGTAATACCACTCCTTGCTTGAGTGTAACTCGATATGGTGTGATGTGCATACAACCTACATCAGTGGGGCCTTGTGCCCATAAATGTGCAGGGACATTCTGTAATCTGGGATCCATATCTCTCAATACATAGTGACCTTTAAAGTCGCACAGAAACAGTCGTACTCCTTCCGGAGAACAACATATTACAGCTCCTAGAGCTTTCAGTGTCTTTATACCTAGCAAGTTTTCTGGGCATGATTTTGTAAGTAGTAAGTCTGTAGTACGTGTCAAAGGACCAACTGCAAGGGGAAGTGGTTGCGATACTTCGTTAATAATAGGCTTTCCTGAAAATCCAAGGGAAACATTCTGTGAGCCTGAGAGGGGTGCCCCTGGAACCTCGTCGTGACTGATAGTTGTCCTGCTTGCCCCTGTATCAATTAAAAACTTTCTGTCTTTCCCTAATACTTGACTATGTACATAAGGACCCTCTTGATCTACAGGAACCTCAATAAGAGGCAAGCCAACCTCCCTCTCTAGGCTGTTTCATGTGTATCGCTGATAGTCAGGATAATCATTTTGCGCATACTGATACATTTGTTGTGTCGTGTTTTGTGTTGCGGTGATGGGCTGTGACTGTGGCACTGCTACGGTCTGTACTGTCTGTTGTGAGGCTTGCATAGGCTGGGTATTCTGTGGTACTTGTTGTTGGACCTGGTCTTGTCTAGGTGGACGTGGTCTCTCTTTGGTTTTACCCGTAGAGATATTATGTTTCAGAACTGCACAATCGTTTATATAGTGACCTGGCTGCTTACAGTAGTTACATGTCCCTTTAACAGGACCTGCTGAATTATTGGACTGTGTCGTACCCTTTTTCTGACCGTCAGCTGGAACTGACTGAGCAACTAGCATTTTCATTTTCGTGTCTTTCATACGTCTTTGTTCGTGTTCCTGTTCTTCTCTAATTCTATTCTGGTGGTACTGTAACGTTTGTAACATTTGGGATGGGGAATTTGCTTGCCATGTACTCTCGACTTTATATACACGGGTCTTAACCTGAGGCAGGGAATTCTCGACTAATTTTGTTACAAAAAGGTGCGGGTATGACTCGCTACTTGGTTTCAGACCACTGTTAATAATAAAACATTTCTCGAATCTTGAATAATAGTCACTAGTGTCTTCATCGTATTTCTGTTTACAGGCTGAGATTGCATCCCAGTCTTCCTTTTTCGTTGTCAATAATCTTGGCAGAACTTGCACAATTAATCCTGGTAATGCTTTAGCTTTTTCCCCAAGGCCTACCCCTGGAGTACGACCATTTTCTTCGTCCTCTATCTCGGTCCAATTAATCTTTTTATCTCCCACCTCCCATTCTTTCTCTTTGAGTTTCTCGTAAATGCCGGCTGGCAACAGTACTTTTAACATTTTCATAATATCCGAATATGTGTAGTCTCCCATGAGTAGCATATCTTTAATTTCTCGGTGGAAACCTGCAGGGTCTTTATCGTGACAGGGTACTAGTTTCTTCATCTCTAGCAATTCTATTTTTGTGAGGGGTGTATATACATACACACGTTCTAGTGTGTCATCGTCTTTTCTTACTGGATGTACTTCTCGTAAGGGATTCTGTCTGTCTATGTAATACGTTTTTCTTTCCATGAAGGGAGCTGGATCAAGCCGTGGACACAAGAAGGCACTGTACCTGTGCCGATGTTCTAGAATTACTTTAATTAAATCAGTACCTAGACCTCTCCATTTCCTCATGAGTAGTTCTATCAATATATCGGGTAGGGGACCTGGATCAGAGTGTTGGCTTTTATACAATATAAGAAGATGTTGTATCATGTACATACCAGCTAAACGCTGTTCGTCTGGTGAAAGATTCAAAAATGTGTGTGCTAGCGCATCATCACTATATTTATCAGAACTGTCGGCCCATTGTACTGCTGACCTGGCTAATTCTTGTTCATCCATAGAATCGAGTACATGGAACCCCATTCGTTCTCGAAGTATTTTATCCGTAGCCTGAAATAAGTGTTCAGGCGTCTTTGGATTTGACATGGCAGCTTGAAAAAGTCTCTTACTTTCTGGACGTACCGGACGTATTGAATTATTCAAGGGTCTTCCCTTACCTACATAAGCTATCATTTCTCTAGCTGGTAATTGTAATTGTCCTGTTGCCGTTCCTTGTTGCTCGTCCTCCTCCGAGGATTCAGTCTTATCTGCATCATTCTCTCTTTCAGGCTGTTCTCTTTCATGTATCTGTACTACTGCTTTTCGGATCCTTTTGTACATATTTTCTATACAACTTTGTTTATCATGTTTTCCGTCCGCTATATTCTGACCCCATTTGTTAAGTGCTTTCATTTCTTCCTGGTCTACACCAGGCCTATCTCTGTTTCTTATCAAGCAGTTTATAAAGAAACGTAGCAACAGTTTTTGAGTATCAACTTTCTGGTATGCCATGGCCTCGCCAATGCTTTCAGGACCTTGCCCTGTTTGGACAAAGTGATATATTTTGTCTAGATGATCAACCATTCCTGGTAGTATCAGTAAGTAGTTTGAAACTCGTCGTAGACGGACTGATGATAGCATCATTCTGTCGTCATCTTTACCGGGCACCGGATCATATCTACAGTCTGTAAGAGGCTCATTAAGTATGTCGTAATTCGCTGTTTGTGGTGTACGTTGGTGTGCTAAATCCCTAAAAGTCAGTCTATGTGCTTGTGGTGGGGTCTGAAAACCTCCTGTGGCACCTCCTGAGGTGCCAGGTCCAAAAGGATTTGTTGAGTGTAAGGTAGGGAGAATAGGTGCAGGAAGGAGTGGTGGAACGGGCGGAAGGTGTTGAACGGCAGGAGGAGTTTGTTGCTGTAGAAGTGGGGGTGGATTATTTCGGGGCGGAGTGCCATCAGCGGGTGGCGCCTGGACACGTGGATCTGTATATGCGGGAGCTACATCGTCTAAGTAGGATGAAAGGAAAATGTCCTTTGCGGTCTTGTGGTGTAATTTAGTCGGAAGCAATGGAGGTGGCAGATCTTTTGGTACTTCCGGGGTGGCCTTAGGTAAACCCTCGGCCATAAGAGGATACATACCATTCATAAGAGTGTTTCGTTGTCTGTCTACTTGTTCTGCTTTTACTTGTATACCCTCCTCAACTAATACGTTTTCTCGGGCTTTGTCAGACTCCTCTCTACTCTTCTCTTCTTTTCTGAGCGCTTTCTCTGTGCGTCTATGCGATTCTTTACGCCATAATTCGATGGCATCTTTCTGTGACTGTCTGGCTTTCTTTTTCCATAATGCTTCTTCTACTCTCATGATGCAATCAGCATCCCATGTCCCAGCAGCGGGCCATCTCTGATTCTCTGTTAAATCTTTAGTATAATCTACCCACAAATCGAGATATAATACGGCATCTAGGCCATGTTTGTGGTACATAAAGTACCCTGGAGTGTCCCTAGGTGGAATAGGAACAGCTTCCTCGAGTACCTCTTTTCTGGTTTTTATCTGTCTTAATTTGGAGAACAGCGGCATGTTTCAGCCGTGCTGCTTGATACTTGATACTTACTCGAACTTGAACACAGTTAATACAATAAACACAGTAATAAAAATCGAACAATCACTCATTTAAAACCACATTAAAACATTTTCAAAACGAACAATAATAATTAGAATAAAACTAGCTAACTGCATGACACAGGATGTACTGCTAAACAGTACAGATACACCGCTAAAAACAGTGGATACCGGATATACTGCTAAACAGTACAGATACACCGCTAAAAACAGTGCATACCGGGTCTGTGTACCCAAACCCGTCTTGACCGGCACAAACTAATGCGCACGTCTAGATGCGTCCCCAGCAACGGTACTCACCGGGAAGCACGGAACAGAAGGCCTCGGAAACTCGACACTGGACTGGACTGGACTCGACTCGTGACGCAGATACTTCGGAACTTCGGAACCTGGTGGGCCTCCGTATACCTCGGATCTTGCTCTCTCAGCTAGGCTCTGGTCGGGATCCTCCGCACTCCTCACCGCCTCGTCTGGGTGTTGATCGCAGCCTCAGTCACCTCCATTGGCCTGAGGGAGATACAGGAAATCCTGCGGGTACGCGTAGTTGTCCGTCCGGCTGTGGCAGGGGACCGGGCCTGCAACGCACCGCCGGCGCGTAGGTGGGGGAGGGGTCCCTATTCGGGCGCCAATTATGTGGTAAATATAAATTACCTATACTTAATTTATGCGGTAAAGTTCAATAAGAATAACTCAGTCAAAAATAAGAGGCAGAATCCGTGGTATTTGAGGTTTTAAAAGGGGTTTTATTCCTTAAAAAGGAATTGGTTATATGGTTCGAACCATGGCAAATCGCATTCCGTCACCACGAAGGTTCGGGAAGGGACAGACAACACTTTATTGACAGGTTATCATATATATAGTCAATGCATTACAGTAAAGACAGATGCAGGAGGCGTAACAGCTGAGAGGAGAGATAAGAATACACATACGTAATGAAAGAGGCGTTACAATAGGCGTGCATGAGGGCATGTAGTAGAAACGTCATTATGAGATGTCACAGGTGGGTGTATCCATAAGAGAATCCTGCAGTGTCAGCAGAAATATATGGCAGAGATGCGCGCGCAGCAGCATGACGTGTAACTGGAGGGTGAAGGGGCCTTGACATTTAGCCTTACATGAGGAGACAGAAGTCTGGAGTGTCAGAACAACCTAATCCCAAATCGTATCTAGTATCTTGTGTTTAAGGAACTGTATTATCTAGAAGGAAAGGTCTCTCGGGCAAAAGGCTATTCTATACTGACTGCTAGTGCGTGCATATGCGTCTAAGTGTCTACATGAGATGCGAGGGGGCATGGGCCTACCATGGTAACAGGAGCTATGAATTACTTGCATGGAGACAGTGAGGCCGGGCCCTTTGCTCTGCAGCTGGAAGGATGTTTTCCTAAACTACTAGACAGGAATGTATTTTCGAGGAGCGGAGCAGATAACTTGAAGGCAAAATACCGTTTTGGCAGGCAACAGGCCGAGCCAGGCACCGTTAGCCGCGCAGGGAGTAAGACAAAGGTCATGGATACAGATGCTCATCCAAGCTGGAGCATTCAGAGGCAGAAAGCAGGAAAGGACTCGATGACAGAAATCAGGGCCTAACTCGCCTGAGCCAGGGAAAACGTGAAAAGTGCACCATGAAAAGACGTTGGCAAGGCACACTTAGGAACGGAATATCTGACCCATTCATGGTGGATCTGAAAGAGGACATGTTAACGTTGGACGCAAATGTATTTGCGTCTTCATAGCTGGCACAGAAGGGAAGTTACATGCACTTTAAGCTCGTACATGGAGACGGTGGGGTACACGTTAGGGAACATTTCTGACCATAAAATTTATATTTCCTCAACCTTTGTGCTGCACGGCTGCGAGGGTTGTTTTTGTTCTTGTACCTGTGTTTTGTCTTAAAGTTCTGTGTTAAATGTGTTACAACTAGTCACAGGGAAATCTGACTTTAAATATAACATCTGTACCAGACTATGTCTGAGAAAGAAACCCTCACATATAGTGAAGACTATATTGATAAATTATTGGAAGAAGAGGGTGGGGGTACTCTCATAGCTGGAAGTACAGTCTCTGGTGACCTCTCTCTTAACGAAAAAATCTCGAAGTTGGAGAGATTAGAAAAGAAGTTAATAAGAACGAGATTGCATGGCCATACTTTGGCAAAATATTTACGATCAAATGTAATTCCCATTGGTCTCCAGGTAAAAAACGAGCCTGCAATTTTCCTTGAGAATCCAAAATTTAAAGAGAACTTCAGCTTTGTGTCCAACACGTGTTCCAGACATTGGATGGTGTTGGGCATAGAGACTGCTGTGGTGGAGGTCGAGAGACTCACCAAGGAAATTGCAGACCTACGTAGAGAGATCATTGACGATAAGGCCTTGGTAAATGCCAAAGAAGCTCTAGAAAGACTAGAAAAAACAATCAAGGATTTCGAAATATATACTCAAGGTATTAAGTTAGAAAAAGTCGCAAAGGACATAAAAGCGTACGACAAAAAAATCACGTACCCCTACCTCCAGGAGGGATATTTTGAGAAAGACCAACGTGGAGGTTGGACCAGTAGGGGTAGAGGTGGCTTTAGGAGGTACAACAATTTCTCCGGGTCATCGGGAGGAAGTGGTTCAGACAGTGATTCTGAACGCCCCAGCACGAGCACTGGTACAGCCACTAACTCTTCTCACAATCAAAATTACCAAGACCAACAGCCTTTTTTAGAGGAGGACCAATGGTGGGGTTCATCTACGAGAGGCCGCCCCTGGGGGAGGCCCAGGGGAACGAGATCCCGTCCGTGGAACAGGGGAACAGGGCGAGGGAAAAAGCAAACCCAGTTCCAACAGAATTCCCACGGGGAAATCAATACGAGAAGGCAGTAATACAAGTGGTGAGAAACGAACCAGACAATACCATAATTAACATCTCGGACTACCGACTATCCCCCATTGAACAACAAGTTTTAGCAAAGGGACTGTCTTTTGTTCCGACTAACATGCCCAATGACTTTAACCTTAGAGTAGAATTACAACAATTCTTTCGTAAAATCCGCCTCAGACATTATTTCCAAAAAGTCCCTTTTAATCCAATATTCTCAGGCAGTGGGTTAAGACCTCCATCGAAGTTTAACCCCCCCACACATCTGATTGATAACAAGATAATAACTTACGAACAAGTAGTACTAAGGGATATCAATGCCACTTTAATTGCAAGACAATATGTTCCGTACAACATAAGCAGGGACGAAAAATCTGCATTACAATCCCTTAAAAATAACAACAACATCGTTATTAAGCCCGCCGATAAAGGCGGGGCTATTGTTGTACAAAATTTGGAAAGCTACAAATCGGAAATATATACACAGTTGGACACACCTGGCAACTATGTGCGCTTGAGGAAGGATCCAACAAAGACCATCAGTGATATGATTCAAAAACTAACAAAAGGAGCGTTGGAACAAGGGATCATTAATAAACATGAGCATGAATTCCTAAACAATAAGAGTCCTAGAATGCCGACCATATACACGCTCCCTAAGGTACATAAAAGGCTAAACGACCCCCCGGGAAGACCTATAATATCAGGGTGTGGGTCCCTTTTAGAACCATTATGCAAATACATTGATGTTTTTCTGAAGCCCATAGCCATAGCTACCCCAACATACGTGCGAGACCACACACACACCATCCAATGGTGGAGGGCCTTGCTTATGATCATAATACGTGTATATTGGCTGCGATGGACATCGCATCCTTGTACACTAACATCCCTCAAAGTGAGGCGTTGTCCTGTATGGAACGTGCCCTCAATATGAGACCTGCCCCACATAGAGTACCAACTGATTTCATTGTTAAATTATTGGAAATTGCAATGACAAAAAACTTTTTTGTTTTCCAAAATGAATATTTTATCCAAACCAGTGGTGTGGCTATGGGGGCAAGCTTTGCCCCGAACTTGGCTATCATTTACATGAGCGAGTATGAAAACAGATTCGTTCAAAATCAATGTAATCCTTACCTCAACAATATATTATTGTGGGTAAGGTATATTGATGACGTTCTGTTAATTTGGCGCGGTGGTGACTCGAATCTTAGGGATTTCCACAATTGGATCAACACCTGCTCCAATAACATCCAATTCACCTTGGAATGTGACCCGATGTCCATCAATTTTTTAGATCTAAAAATAAAAACTGATGAAGGAAAATTATATACCACACTTTATAGAAAAAGTAGTGAGCGCAACACTCTTCTCAGATATACAAGCCACCACCCACGCAACCTCAGGGACAATCTGCCCTTCGGACAATTCCTGAGGTTGCGTCGGAATTGTTTCAGGAAGGATGACTACCTAGAGGAATCATCAGCGTTGATGTTAAGATTGAGTGACCGAGGCTATCCCATCAGACTCCTCAAAAAAAGCGAGAAAAAGGGCCTGGCATAACCACCGTGAACATTTACTTTGCACCATCCATAAGCCCAAAGAAGACAGGCTTGTATGTTTTACAACATTTAATACAAAGAGTAACAACATAAAAAAATGTATAAATCGCCACTGGCATCTAATCAGCAGTGAACTGGGTGGGATGCCGCCACCTTTGCATGCTTTTTGCAAGGGTAGAAATATTTGTGACCACTTGGTAAAAGCCCTTCTACCACACAGATCACTCTCAGTCCAACCTACAATTTGGGGAGCCCCACCGGTAGAAGGCCACAAATAATGTGGGAATTGTAAAGCTTGTTCTCTCACACGAGAATGTGATAAATTTGAACATAACGAGCGAACATACAAACTCACCCAACATACCAACTGTAATACATCATGGGTGGTCTATGCGGTTATATGTCCCTGCGGTTTTTTGTATGTGGGGCAGACCACACAAAAAATCAAATGCCGGATCTTACAACATATGAGCCGCATAAGATGTAAGACTCTGGGTGCACCGCTGGTGGATCACTTCCACAGATTTGAACATCATGAAAATAGCCTTCGATGGTGGGTCATAGAAAAGATAACGGCTAACCCCAGAGGAGGTGACTTACATAACATCCTGAACAGAAGAGAGTGCAAGTGGATACACACTCTTAATACTGTCAATAAGGGTCTAAATGAATTAGAGGAGTTGAATAAAAAAGTGTCATTTTTGGGAATGTGAATTCACAATTGCATTGAGTCATCTATATTCATAATTGTGGTACACGCTAAACATAATGTAATGATACCTGTTACTATGTATGGTTAACAATGTGTTACATGAGCCTTATGGTATGTCATCAATGTAAATTTTATAACATTTTTATCTGTTACAGTTAAACGTGCTTACAGTGTTCACTTCAGGTACCATAGACACGACACACCAGCTTTTGTCCCTTGTTTACCTCTACCCAACTCCAATGCTCCCTAGTCCTTTGTTGACTTCCACCTAACATCGTTTTGATGTTATTTGAATTCTGCAATTTTTTGTACTCTTGATTGCCAAATACATGAGATATTTGGCCCCATTGACTATAATGCCTTCTTAAAAATTCCTTATTTTAATTATCGTGATCAAACACCCTTCCGGACTTCTAAACGCTAATCAAATCAGTCCTCTTTCGATGCAGACTGCGCTATGCAGCCTGGGTATTTACCAATGCGGAAATACTGTTGTATTCACCGCCGGTATCCCGAAGCACCGTGAGGCTCGGAGATAGAGGATTCCTTGTACGGAAAGACGGGTAGGTTTGAGAGCAATTTTAAGAAACCCCGCTTGACTACGTTATCGCCCATTAAGATTGATCATTTAAACATGTCCCTCCGGTATTGTGTTTTCTCAAAACAGCGTTCCAAATCAAGTGGAAGTAATCTCCACAAGAATTAGACATCCGGAAGCACTGGGAGGCTCGGATGGAAACGCTGGAATCAGGAACATAGCGGGTAGGCTTTCGTCCAGAATTATTACTTGTATGATGACAAATTATGATGAGATTAGATATCCAGACACAAGCCTGTTTTACCCTCAGTAAGCCCAGATTCTTCATTTTATGTCTTCATTAATACAGCTTACTTCTGGAAGAAATTTGGATTAGCTCCACTAGCGTCTTCTAAACAATACATAATCCGGAATCAGGTAAGCCTATCTGGTTTACTTAAAAAATCCTCCAAACAAGTAATATCAATGACATAATCAACTATGATTTATTGTCATTTTTGCAGTGCGCGTTCATTTTTGGAGTGACCGTTCATATCTGTCCATCTTGGAGGCTGTGTACATACACAATTAAGGTAATTGACAAACGCCTAATATGGCAACAAATCAGTTATCTTGAGACAATGCGTACGGAGCACACTGATGCTGTCTTAAATTAATTCTAGGTACCAACCACATGTCCACATAAGAAACCCACGACTACATTACATGGACCCAGATATAATTTCAAGGTAAATAGGTGCCTCTACTATATTAGTTATTTTGAGATAGTGCGTACAGGGTAGACTGATGTTGTCTTAAATTAATTCCAGGCAGCACCTACCATGTCCATATAAGAAATAACGACTCCATCACATGGACCCAGATATAATTTCAAGGTAAATAGATGCCCTTGCCATATTAACTATCATGGGTGGGATTAAGCACCACTGGATTTGGATATATTCTAGATTCTATTCCTTTTTGTCTCTCCAGGATTCCTGTTTGAGACGTGGTGAATTCGGATCACCAAAATCAACGTTTCCTCTACTACCAAGGGTAAGAGGGATTGCCATACCCCCTTGGGGATAGGCTGCACCTTTACACCACGGATAATAATTCCGTATCCCCCTCTCTGTTTTAGGGTTATTCAATATTCCCCGGTTGCCTCGTCGTTTTCTCTCTGTCCTGATGAAGACTCGCCATCCCCAGGTCCAAATCACCGTTTGGGAATAAGTCGAGTCGAAACGTCGACATTTTCAATACATACACCTCAGACCAGTGTCTCTCCAACATTGTAGACAGTGCAAGACTATGGACATTGATACATGAACACTACAATGTTGTTGATTGCAACTTAAATGAATTTATGTTTGCTGGCTAGGTGTCCAATACTGCTATTTTTTGAATAATGTATATACAGTATTGATTGTTAAAATTATACTCAATTTTCTTTTTCACTACTGTGCAATTTCTTTTCCATTTCACTTGCTCACCCCCTTGAATCACACTTTTCCTTCGCACTCTTCTGTTTTGGGGCAACCCATATGTTTTTATTGACAAAAATATGCAAAAAATTTGAATATAAAAATTAAACAAGAATATATATTTTTCCAAAACCGTGGTGTAAGGTTTTTCCCAAAGATTTAGTCTTTGTTGTGCAGTTAGCAGACTCATCAAAGGTGCTATTGTTTTTGAATAATAATTCAATTTCTGATTTGATCTGTGTACCTCAATCTATAGGTCTAGGACCATGGGCTTAAGATTACAGCTGAGACAATACTAATGTGTAAAAGTTGTTTTTTTGCATGTTTCTCCTATTTAGTTAGTGAAAGGCCCATTGTATTTCAGAGATAGTGAGGCGAGGAAACGCTGGCATGGTCAAATAATTTTAACAAAGGAAGTGTTACTAGTGGGTACTATCAGATGAAGGGAGGAATCAAGGATGCTTTGGACGCAGAAACTGGAATATGGGAGAAGTGTTCAAGATGAAATGTTATTTTCTGGGACCTGGAAACATACTGTGATATGTATGAGGTCATATTTCTAGAATGTTCTATGTGCATTTTAAGTAGTGTACCCACCTTGGGTTTATTTAGGTTCCCTCTGGTCTTGAAAAGACACAGACCTCTCTTCTCATCTCAGATTGTACAGCTTCATGCTATACATGACTCCTTACCTATAGGACTTCTAGAGAGGTTCTGATGTTGACATCTTTCTTGCTTCCTTTGTTCAATTGGGATTTCCCTATCCTTAGTTTAGGGTAGGGATTCATAGATTTTGCAAATTTTTTCCATGTGTGAGAAGAAGCATCAAAACCATGCATCTAATCATCAAATCCTTTTTGTTATATTTTGTATAGTGCAGCAGAGATCCTCATACGCTCTTTTCTGTCAAGGACTAATATGTTATGCCGCTTTGGTCTTCTTTTAATAACCCTGTATTTTTACAGTATGTTTTTGAGATTGATTTATATTAGTCTGGCTCTGAATTATAATAACTCCTTTACCTTTAAGTAACTGACTCAGACCTTTATTGTGCCATCCTAATGATCACAATGCACTTTGAGATATAAATTGTTGTTTACCCCTTTTCCCCTTAGGCTACTTAAAAGGTCTATTGATCAGAATCAAATTGTAAGGAATAGCCCAGAGTGTTCTCAGATAGGATGGCTAGTACCTGAAGTAAAGGGGTTAGAAAACTGTTACTTTAGAATTAGTCCAGATCTAATCTTAGTCCCTAGTGCCCATATTTTGACTTGAAAAAACAGTGTTGGTGATGTTTCAGTAGTATGAGAGTGAGTTGCAAAGCGGAGGAGTGAGTTTAAAACGAATTGTATGTAAACGGCTTATGTTTATCTTACAGGATTCATGCCAATTGCGTGGTGTCTTGCGGAGATTGCGTGATATTATGTGGTAAGCTGATGGTGTCAGTGTAGCGTTCATTGTGGAGAAGTTTTTATTTCTTTTGATGTGACCTAAGATTCCAGATTATCTTTTGTCTGAAAGTGAGGAATGATTAGTATGGCAGAACTTTTGCGCAGAGGAAAGCTGAACTGATCAGAGTGATTCCCCACAGGGCGAGGTTTCAATTGAATGTTTGTTAGGATTACTTTTGTATGATTGATTTCTGTTGATTCTTTAGTAAAGTAGAGTGCATTCGTAAAAATTGTAAAGAACGGGGAGCTGCTCTGAGGCATGAGACAGTCAGCACAGCGTGCCGCACTGGGCTAGGTTGGTTGGTGTGAAGCTGCACTGTTATTGGCTGTGTATGTCAGGAGATGCCGTGCTGTTTTTCGGTTGCTTATTAGGAACAAGATTTTTAAGAAAAAAAATATTTTTTTGTGTTCAAATAAGTAAATTCTAATTGAAATTGAAATGTTTTAAAGTGGTACAGGATTTGTTTAGAGGAGATGGCCTGAATTGAATCCTCTTAGAAGGGCATCAGATATAGGGTTACACGCCATGTATTTAGCTAGAACAATGGCACAAGAGCACTGTGAAAATAATGTTGAACTGGCCTTTCCATGTCATGGTACATTTAATCTACGAATTATTGAAAATATGAAGAGAATTCTAATTGAGATTTAACCGCAACCTAGACCCATGCAATTTGAAGCCCTTAATGCTCAGGAGCATGTGACTCATGCCAAAGAAAAAGAGAGATATCAGGGACGATTGAAAAAGGGAATGCATACTTACGCAGATGCGAGGTAGGATGCAGAGCAGAAAAGGTGGAGAATTGACATGATGGAAGGAGTAAAAATATACCCATTATTGTAAAGCAGAGAAGTGAAAAAAGGGACCAACAAGAGAAAGAAGGATAAAGCAAGAGGATCTGGAGTGAAAGATGAAAATAGTGACACTAGTGACAGTCTTTTAGATGTATTAATGTCTGAGCGACTTTTTCCGTATAATGAGCTGCAGTGGGAATATTGGATTGCCTACTGCACCAGTAAGTACGAACCCTGGTATAATAGGGATTTCTCCTGTGCAGAAGGATCAGAGCGCGATGGGGACTTTTACAGTGAATCAAAATATGATAGGAGGAAATTCAGGGACCTGCGTTTCTGGGTCATCCACTATTTGTACAGACCCAGATGCACTTGCAGTTCCTGTTACCATTGGACAATGGTTTCTATCTATAAACCTGGTTCCAGGGGAAATGGGATTCAAACCTCAGCTGTTCCCACCCAACAGCAAGCATCAGAAATTACACCTATGAGTCGGAGGGTAGGAGAATTCATTTCTTTAAGAGCGATTAATGCAATCCTTTTGGTGCAAGTTCAGACTCATCTGTGCATCAGTCTGGATTTGGACCTTTGAGGTCATATCCAGATCTGGGTTAACCTACATAGGAAGTAAAGGCAGTATCCAAAGCTCTTAATGTACATCCTGGTCTTAATATCCAGGAATTAGAAGACTTTTTTAAAGTTCCTAATGCTACATTATCAGCAGCTTGCAACACAGTATCCCAGTGTATAGTGCTCCAAAGATTGGAGAAGATAGTGCCTGTGGTCGAACTTTACTATGGTTTTCGAGCTTTTCATCTCAATGCACGCAGACCGTTAATCTTGGACCTTTCTGCCCTTGCACTTTTAGAGTTAACAAGGGAGTGCTGCAGTGTTCTTGTCTTAGCCCCACATTGTTCAATGTTTATGTGGCACCGTTTGCAGAAATTATAAGAGTGTTTGGATTTATACCCATTTCATAAGCATATATGACCCAGCTTCTCTTATTGTTAGATAAGAGTACTAAGACCACTCAACCCCACTTCTCGAAAGGCCTAAAAGCAATCTCATCATAGATGGCAGAGAACTTTCTCCAGCTGAATGCTGGTAAGATGGAGATTATGCTCTTTGGCAATGCCCAAACACTCTGGTCTCCAGGGTGATGGCTTCTTGAGTTGGGTACAGCACCTGTTTCTAAGACAGTGGCTAAAAATCTGGGTCCGATTGGATCGGACTCTCACTATGAAAGATCAAGTAGCAGCTAATACTGGCACCTGCTTTCATATGATTTGTCTTTTGTGTAGAATATTTCTTCTCCTCCCACTCTCTGTGCTAACAACTCCCATTCTGGTGCTGGTGATCAGTTGCCTGAACTATTGTAATGCTCTCCTGGCTGTGGCAAACAATCCTTCATTGAATAGACTCCAAGGGGTGCAGAACACAGCAGCCCAAGTGGTGCAGAACACAGCAGCCCAACTGGTCCAGAACATGACAACCAAAATTAGTTCACTCCCCCTTTTACAACTTCTATACTGGCTTCCCATACATTAGTTCAAACCCTGCTGTAGTGTACATAAAGCTCTGAATGGCAGATGACACAGTTATTTAATAGAAAAATTTACCCTATACCAGCCAAGCAGATCTTTACGATCTGGAAATAAATCACTCCTTATTACTCCCAGTTGTAGTGAAACATGCTAGGGGTAAAGTCTTCTCTGTACTGGCTCCCCACCACTGGAATCAATTACCTCCCCACCTCTGGAAGTGTTTGGATGATCTTCGTTTTAAGAAACTACTTAAAACTGAGCTCTTCTGCAACTAATTCCCTCTGGTCTGTGTCTGTTCCCCAGTTGCGGTGAGATACCGCTTTGGGGGTGAGTGAAGCACTTTATAAACTATTTAATTAATTAAATAAATGAATAAAATACATTGGATGGGAGTATGAATACAGAAGTGAGTCAGGGAACTCTTCAGTCCACATTGAAATCAAACTTGTTGGATGTGGGAAAATTGAAGTTGGAATTGGATCAAATAGAAACTCAGAAGATAACTGTTGATCATGAGTACGGATGTTACTAGGAGAACAAGACATACTAGGAGAGATTGTTAGAGGAATTAAACAGTATAGCGCAATGGGCACACTGGAGCCTAAAGAAATGGGCTATTTTGTGTCTTGGTTTGTGACAGGATTGATATCCGAGATTAGTATGCTGTTTCAAAAGCATGTGATTTGTTGGGAGACTAAGTCAGTTGATGACTTTTTGTGATATGTAAATACTGCAAGGATGAAATTAAAATGAGGCAGGAGACATGAAATTAAAAATTGATGGTTGGGCAAAGGAAGGCTTCTCATAGAGGAATTCAAAATTCATTGTTTGTAGGAAATTCCCCTCCAATGCAGGCAGTGTATCAAAGGTGACTCCAGCGAGCCAGATTCAAGGTGGATTTCAGTCACAAGGTAGAGTACGGGGTGTCCCTATTGATACGAGTACTGGAATTGATCTAGCTACATTGAAAAAGTCACTACTGCAATAGGTTGGGGAATCTGAAGAACACATTTTGTCTTAACCCTGTAAATAAGGGTCAGATTCCAAGGTTTGTACCACCTCAGAACAGTAATTCCATGCAGCAAAAGAATGTCCCCATACCTGGATCTCAGAATTTTAACATGCCACAAGCCTCAGTAATGCAGGATCCCCAACACCTGATACCACAGCAAGCTGCTAATCTTCCCAGATTGTCTTCAAACTAGGTCTCAAATTTGAATCGGAATGCTTTCCAAAATAATAATACTTACAAGCAATTTCCCACTGTAGGAAAGTAGGATCTGCTTTTATGGTTACCTCGAGTTATTTCCTGGTGACTAGTCTGAATGGGATCCTGCTAATCATGACACCAGTCTCTCTGCTTTCTCCCCTAAATTGTTATGGTAAGTTCTTAAGTTCATCCCTGATTGGACACTGGTGTACACTTATCAGTCTCTGGTATATGGTATTAAGGTACCCAGGGCATATGTATAGCAGGGGCCCCCCCATGGGATGAAGCATGTTTTATGCTACCCATGGGAGACCACTTAATTTGTATCTACAGGCCTGCCATTGCAGCCTGTGTAAGCTGGTGTTAGCACCACTTATGAATGATATACGTTTCCCTATATCTAAGGTCTCTGCACTTAAAACATATAAGTCACCCCTACATCAGACCTTTCCAATCCTGAAGGCAGGGGCTCAGTTCTAAGTGTGAGGGTGCCCTGCATGAGTGGAACACCCCTACAGTCTTCAGAGTCCCTTCTCTAGGGTTGTAAGTGAGACAGCTATATAACATATAGAGGGGCACCCCGTCATTATGAGATTACCATCTCTAAACTGACTGTAACAAACACTATTGTGTTTGCTATCAAACATGTTGGAATCATACTCCCACACCATAAACGGTGTGGGAATTAGGATTCCAAGCACTGTAAAGGCCCTCCGTTAGGTCCTCAGTGCTCCCAGTAATAGTCTTTTAGACCCGGACAGCACAACTTGGTTGCTGCCGACAAGAGACATGATTCTGTCCTCCTGCTGCTGAGCCAAGCGTGAGGAGTAGATGGCAGAGCAATAGGAATCCTGTCACAGCGAGGTATGGCAACCTCCCTGACAGGGTTTAGTGTATTGGGGCGGGGTGGGAGCGCTTGCCAGCGCAACTCAGTCTGCTTGAAGGGCAAATTTGGTGCCCTCATTGCATAGTCCAGTTCAGCCGAGCTCAGGGAGCCATTGGTTCCCACTCAGGTGCAAAACTGGACAAAGGCCACTGGAGAATCATCCTCACTGTCCAACCCCTCCCCTGGAAGGGAACCCAGACTTGTCCCAACCCATTCCTTAGGGTACTTAAGGGCTTACCTGAGGGTGGGTCCCCAAAATCATCGTGGGACATGACTCCACTTCAACTTTGACCGTCTGGGCACTCTGAAGTTTGCTGGACTTTCTGTCTGGGCATCAAGGCTGCAACAGGAAGACTCCTGCCACTCCTGATCTCTTCACCCTGCTCGTCTGCTGCAACATTCATACCTGTGCTCCATACAGGAAAACCTTCCAAGGCCCGTGGGCATCCAAGACACCAGAAGGAATCTCCCTTGAAGTGAAGGAGTCACTTTCCCGCATCTGCAGGCACCGCAACCAAGCTGACCGGTCAGCTGATCCTGGGCTGATCCTGGATTCCCACTCAATCCAGATCTGTGACTGGGGTGAGTGTCTGAAAAGTTTCAGTGCTCCGTAAATCATCTCTTTCTGTTTGCTTTGTTCACCCTAAGTTGGCAGGGTATGCTCAGACGTGGGTCCCTTGCTCACTTTTCCACTGGATTCTAGCTAGCCTGGCTGATGAGGACTGTTAGCCCGAAACCGGTCCCAGGATGCTTGTTTCCGTTCCAGGGAAGACATGGCTTGGCAGTTCGGGCTAGGCTGTTCCCAGTAGGCACAGGGTCAAGATTGATTTGCATATAACTGTGTCTGAACTAGGGTGGCGAATTGAGCTAAAGAACAACAATGGATTCACCAAAAATCTGTGACTAGGGGTGAGTGTCTGAAAAGTTTCAGCTCTCCTTGTGTTTGCTTTGTTCGCCCTAAGTTGGCAGAGTATGCCCAGACTTGGATCCCTTGCTCACTTTGCCACTGAATTCAAGCTAGCCTAGCTGATGAGGGTTGCTAGCCTGAAACCGGTCCCAGGATGCTTGTTTCGGGACGAGGGAAGACATGGCTTGGCAGTTCGGGCTGGACTGTTCCCATGAGGCACCAGGTCAAGACTGATTTGCATATAGCTGTGACTGACCTGGGGTGGCGAAGTGAACTAAAGAACGGTGATGGATTCAACCAAGATCTGTGACTGGGGTGAGTGTCTTAAAAGTTTCAGCGCTCGGTCCATCATCTCCTTGTGTTTGCTTTAATTAGAAGAAGGACAAAGCACCTCACGAGCAGTTACCTGACCCAGTACGAGCAAATCATACCGGCGGCTGAGAATGTGTCCTTTTAAAATCCCGCCACTTTGCTGCCCCTTCCTGACAATGATTTTTTTTTTTTTAATTTGTTTTTATTGCAGAATTAGAAACCTCAGCTTACAATTGTTCAACCAGTCCACTCATGGTGTCCCCCCGCATCAATCGTGAGAGCGTATACCATACACAGCCATTCAGCCCGCATCCCGGAGGCCGGGCGGCGCAGTGTCCTAAGTAATAGTAAGACATCATGGTGAGCATCCCTAGGACAATGGTCGAAAACGTTTTACATATCCGCATTTTACCCCCCCAACCACAACCTATCCCCAACATCAGCCATCCTACATGTGCAGTTCAATGCTACATAGCCGCTACCGTTCCACCCCCGTGCACTGTGAGGCCTTATCATGTCTGTCCCGTACCCCCCTGCCACCCCCGCTATCCACCTACGCCCCACAGGCCCAGTCTCAGTCCCAGAGTCACTACTGCAGCCAATCTAACCCCCGGCTCCTAACCCACCCCGAACTCCCTCTAAACAACCCCCTAGTGCCCCCTCCCCAGCAACCACTAATGGCGTGTGTCATGTTCCTGATTATTGTATGGGTTCCGCTACAGTGTCAATGATATCTCTGAGTTAGTATGCCTCGCGGCGTCCTCAGGTCCCATCCATTCAGTCCTCATCCTCCACTAATGAATCACGCAAGGCCTGCACCACCAATTCCCACGCACGCGCTGATTCCAAGGCTTTCTCATTATCAAGCTTGACAGCCTGCTTCATTCGAAGCACACTCTCACACTCGGACCACCGCAGCAAATCATTCATCCATCTCCTCACTGACGGCCCTCCCTTAGATTTCCAATGCCACGAAATCTCTCTTTGTGCTAGTATCAACCCCAGGTCAATGAATTTGCTCGTCACCTTAGTGTGTTTGGTGTGCGGGAACCAGAGTAACAGACATGCCGCCATATCAAATTCCACCTCCCTGTCGGTCACCGCGTTGAGAAGGTCCCCTACCTCTGCCCAATAGGCCTCCAGATTCGGACACCCCCAGAACAGGTGATCCATGTCCGCCTCAGGCGACAAACACCTCGGGCACCGTGCGTCTTGCACCTGGAAGTACCGTCTTATCTTTTCCGGAGTCAGGTAAGCCCTATGTAACACAAAGAAGTGCACCTGCTGGAAACGCCCGTTCCTCGTGCCCTTCCACGTACGCTGCAGTATATGGCTCCATGTCGTATCCGGAATGGGCCTACCAATGCTCTCCTCCCATTTCGCCTTGAGCCCCAGGAGCGGTTCCAGTCCCTCGTTCAGCATCCTATTATGGAGGCAGGTCACCGCCTTAAAGGTGCCTGCTGCCATCACTACGTACTGGCATGCCATAGTCGTGTCCGGTTCGATGAGCCCTCCCTTCCAATGTTTCTGTATGGCCGCCACCACCGCCGCGTGTAAGAGGAAACCCCCGTCAGGTAACCCAAACTGTTCCTGTAGTATTCCAAAGGGCACCAAGGTCCCATCGACATACAGGTCCCCCACCACTTGCAGTCCCGCCTCCTCCCATTCCAACAACGGGGACCAATCGCCCCCATGTGGTAGGGCTGTCAGCATGCCAATCGGTATCTCCGGCGCATACGGTCGAGTCGCCTTTGCCCTCCTGAGACTCCTCTGCCAGCACAACCTGAGCGTCCGCTCCTCCATAGTGAGGCCTCGCAACTCCAGTTTCTGCTGCATGACGATGTAGGCCAGCACATGGCGCTGTATCCCCAACTCTCTATCACACTCCGGTCCCCTAAACACCCGGGCCACGTGCTGCGTAAGAACCTGGAGCTGCGCCGCCAAGTAGTACAGTTCAAAATCGGGGACGGCCATCCCTCCCTCAATCTTGGGGCGTAGCAACGTGCTCATCGCCACTCTACGGCGGCCATGCCCCCACAAGAAACCGATGACCATCGTCCTCAGGTCCCTAAAGAACCTCTGAGGAATCCAGATGGGCAGCGTCCGAAAGTAGTACAGGAGCCGGGGAAGCGCCACCATTTTCAAAAGAGCAACCCTACCCAGCACCGTCAGTGGAAGGGTCGCCCAAAAAGACATACTACCTCTCAGCGCCGTACGCACCGTCCAATATTGCCCTCTAATAGGTCCGCGGTCACGTGGTAGATGCGGACTCCCAAATAAGTGAAGCAAGATGGCTCCCAAACCACCCCCAAGTCACGTGCGGGGCAGGGCGACTCCGCGTGGAGCGGAAAAAACACAGGTCTTCGCCCAATTGACCCTGAGGCCCGACAACTGGCCAAACTCCGACAACAGGTCCATCGCCCCTTCCAGCGCTCGCTCCGTCTCATCCAGATAAAGCAACAGATCATCCGCGTACAGCGAGATGTGGTGTAGCCTCCCGGCGCTGTCAATCCCCGCGTATCTGTCTCCCGACCTAGCATGGACCGCCAAGGGTTCCATTGCCAGGGCGAACAGAAGAGGGGAAAGGGAGCACCCCTGCTGTGTGCCTCTACCGACCGGATAAGCCGCGGACACCAAGCCGCCCAGGCATACTCGCGCCGTTGCCGAAGAATACAGCACCTTCGTCCATCTGCGGAACCCTTCACCAATACCAAACCTCTCTAGCACTCCATCCAGAAAAACCCATTCCAAACTATCGAAAGCTTTCTCAATGTCCACTGACAGTACCGCCTGGGCCCCGGTCTCATCCACTACAGCATCCATTATCCCAACCAGGCGACGGATATTCAACGCCGTACTCCTCGTGGGGATAAACCCCGCCTGATCCCTATGCACCAGGCCTGTCATATGTGGAGCCAACCTGGGAGGCCAGGATCCGGCTCAGTATCTTGTAGTCCACCGTCAGCATGGACAACGGTCGATAGGACCTCACATCCGTCGCATCCCTGCCGGGTTTTAGCAGCGGCACTATCAATGCTTCCCTCATGGATCCGGGCAAACCCCCTGACCTATAAGCCTCCGTGTATACCACCAGCAGTCTGGGTGCCAAACTATCTACAAACCTCTTGTAAAACTCTATCGGCAATCCATCCACACCGGGTGTTTTATTCCGCGCCATATGCTTAATGGCCGCCCTTATTTCAGCTAGTGTGATCGGCCCGCCTAGATCTTTCGCGTCCTCGTCGTCAAGGACCGGAAGCTGCCTCGCCTCTAGGTACTCTGCGATTACGTGGGCTTCCACACCCAACTGACTCTGGTACAATTCCTCATAATACGCTCGAAAGCACTCCAGCACCGCCGCCTGAGAATACACCGTTTCCCCCAGTGCGTTGTTGATGCTAAGGACCGGGCAGCCCCTAAGTTCAGGATTAGCAAGTCTGGCCAGGAGCGTGCCCACCTTATCCCTTTCAGCATGCGCTCTGATGGCGTATTGCCTATAGTCGTAGCTCCTCAACCGTTCCGTTTCGGTAGCGACCACTTCCTTAGCCTCCAGCAACCGGGCCTGCAGGTCCGGTCGGGACGGCCTGCGCCGCTCCAAGTCTCTCAGTTTCTCTTCCGCATTCACAAGTGCATTCAACACAGACGTACGAGCATTCGAAAACCTGCCCAGGCATACCCCTCTCACCACCACTTTCATCGCATCCCATTCAGTGGACCTACATGTGGCAGTACCCTCATTCTCGCTAAAATAATGATCGATGCCCTGCTGTACCGCATCACTGAACACCGAGTCTTCCAACGTGTCTGGCCGGAGCCGCCATGTTGGAATCGCCGAACGCTCCCGCTGCCACTGGACATGTACCAGTAGGGGATTATGATCCGATATGGTTCTGGCCAAATACTCCGTATGAGATATCAGTGGGGCCAGGGACCCGCCACAGAGCACCGAATCAATTCTCACATGTAGTGCATGGAGGGCTGAGAAAAAGGAATAGTCCCTAACATCCCTGTGTTGTTCCCGCCACACATCCAGTAACCCCCACCTATCCTGCCAATCCTTCCTGTGCATGGCTAACTTGCGTACCGGGGAATCAACAAAGAGAGGGTGAGACCTGTCCAAGGCCACATCCGTAATTGAATTAATATCCCCCCCCAGTATCACCGGGCCCGCTAGGAAAGAGGCCAAGGACCCGGATAGGCCATCCAAGAATCGGGCCTGATCAGCATTCGGAGCATACACACAGCAGAGAACCACATCCCGACCATACAACCGCCCCTCCACCGCCACAAACCTTCCCTCAGGATCCACCACTTGATTCAATACCTGAAACGGTATCCCCTCTCTCACCCATATCAGTACCCCTCTAGCAAACGCTGAGTAAGTGGTGCCAAACACCTGACCCCGCCACCTCTTTTGCAGTGCGGCAGATTCCTTTTTTGTCAGATGGGTTTCCTGCAGCATGGCAACCTGGACCCCCCTTCGCACCAAATACGCATGTACCTTGTGGCGCTTGACCATAGTACGAAGCCCCCGGACATTCCACGTCAGGCATTTTAAATTAGGTAACGTCCCCATACCAGCAGTGAACAATCCAAGTCAAACATCGCCAGTTCGCGCCCACACCATAGCAGTTGCCCCCACCCAACACAAATGTTAGAAAAAAACCCACCCCAAACGCCACTCCCCAGGACAGAGCCCACAAACCCAGTGTCAGCCCCGATCCAAACCTCAAACCAAACACTCATCCGTCTAACCTGTGGTCGCCACCACAGAAGGCCTTAAGGGCCCTGGGGGGGTGAGTTATCGCCAACCCCAGCGAGCGGAGCCCGCGCCCCGCGCTCTCCATCCCATCATGCCAACGCGGCACCCTACCCGGCAACCCACCCATCTCCAACAGGATACCGCCCTACCAAAAACCGTGTCCAAGTCCCAATGAAGCATCAACCATGAAAAATCCCATCGGATGTCTGGGGGGTGACCACCGGCCCCTTCGAGCTCTCCGCCTCCGAAAGGTCCTCTCCGGTCCTGCCGCCTTCGTCGCCAGAGTCCGTCCCTGCCAGTTCACTTTCAGGCTGCGATCTTGTAATGGCCGCCGTCGCTGCAAGCGCCTCTCTCTTGTCCGCAGCCATTTGGGCCTCCTGTTTCTCCCGCTGGCGCCTATTGAGGGATCGGATCCATTGCGATTGTCTGACCTGAGGTGCTTTAGTCCGCTCCCGTCTACTTTTGTGAGACCTATCTGTTCCAGCCCTGTACGATTCTAGCCACTGCCATGCTTCGTCCGGGGTCTGAAAGAAGTGCGTGGTCTCATCCAGGATGACCCGCAGCTTGGCCGGGAAGAGCAAGAAGTACTGGACGCCCTCCTCTCTCAGTTCCTTCTTCACCGCCAGAAACAATGCCCTATTCTTCTGGACCGCCTGGGTGTAGTCCGGAAAGATCGTTACCCTGCTGTTCTCCACCTCATACGGGCCCGACGCCCGAGCCCTCTGGATGACGAGGTCCCGATCCTTATAATGGAGGAGCCGCACCACCATCGGTCGGGGAGGGCGGCCACGCGCTGGTGGGCGAGCCGGCACCCTGTGGGCTCGTTCCAGGGTAAAGAAAGGAGTAAGTCCCTCTGGTGCCACCACAGTTCGGAACCAGTCCTCCATGTAGGCCACCGCATCCTCCCCCTCAATTCGTTCCGGCAGGCCTACAACCCGCACATTGTTCCGCCTATTGCGGCTTTCGGCATCCTCCGCTCGTCGTTCCAGCGAATCCAGCCGGGTCAGGATGTCTGTTATCCTATGTTCTGCGGTCACCACCGACGGTTTCAGGTCCAATAAGAGTTGGTCATGGTCCTTGACCTTATCCGCCAGCTTCGCATGATCCGCTCGCAGGAGTCCCAGCCCCGTGGCGACCTGTGCAATGTCCTGCTGCAACGCCTCCTTGGTCGAGGTGATAGCGTCTAGTATGGCATCCAAGCGCCGATGCAGTCGCTGCTCCTGGTCCAACATCGGCGGGGGGGCCTCGCCCACCTGGGACAGCGCAGCCAAGTCCTCCCGTCCCTGCTCCAAGGCCGCCTCTCCTCCTGTAGCCGCCATCTTAGGTACTGCGTCACAGGCAAAGGGATTCGCCAAGTCCCGGCAACCGCCGTGGGACGGGGCGAGCGTCTCAGTAATGTACGGGATCGAGTGCCACCACTGATGCCCGCAACTCCTAGGACCAAATGGGCCAGCACCGTCCGATTCGCCCCCTCCAGGCCCGGAGGGAGGAGCGGGAGGAGGATGGGTAGCGGCGAGCAATCGTCCCCAATGTCCGAGCAGCACCGGGTACCAGGTCCCCCAATCTTCAGGACCGTCGCCACAGCCCCCACAGCGTCGATCTCACAGCAGTGGGCCCCCCCACCAGTCGGCGCCAAGTCCGCTCAATGTCGTCGTCCGGAGCCGTCGGTCCGCTCCGCCGCCATTTTCTTCGCACTCTCGGAAACACCTCGGCCGTCGTTCGTCGAGGTCTCCCCGGGGTCAGCGGTCCTTCAGTCGCTTTCCACCGATGCCTAGTGGCTCCCCAACACTTCGCAGGCCAGGATTACTGACCACGGGTCGCTCCAGGTGCAGGAACCAGGAGAATTAGCGGGATTCCGCGCGGAGTTGCAAGCTCACACCGCCATCCCGATCGGCGTCCAAGCCACGCCCCCCCCTTCCTGACAATGATGATGGTAAATTGGAGCATTATTGTCTTGAACTCACTCAACTATGCATCAAGCTGAAACCAGATATACAGGGTGAACTACTACTAGAATCTGATTATGTATTGTTTGTGGATGGCTCATGTTTACTAGATCACAAAGACAATGTGAGAGCTGCTTATGCCGTCTGTATAATTCGAAAAGTAGGGGAAGCTGCTTGGCTTCCAGAGTAGTCTCCACAAAAGTGATTGAATTGATTTGTCTTACCTGAGCATGCTACGTTTCAGATCAATTAAAGGTGACTATGTTTGCAAATAGTTAGTATGGCTGTGGTGTGGTGCATGACTTGCAACAGTTATGGTCCCAGAAGGAATTTATGACATCTCAAGATCCCCCATACATGACGGTCAGCAACAGATATGCTGATGAAGTCGCAAGGTAATGTGCTTATAATGATTGTACCTTCAATGAGGTCTAAGTAAATGAAGGAACAGAAAAGATCAATTACAAGCTTTTGCTCACAGCAGATGAGACTTCGGAGGAAGTTAAGAGGTTTCAGGAGAATGTGTCAGAAGCAGAACAGCTGAGCTGGGTAAATGCAGATTGTGTTAAAAGAGATGAGGATGAAATATTGGTTTCAGGAGATGACAGACCTATGTTGCCAAATAGTTTATTGCCGTCAAATGCTAGACATTACCATGATCTGACTCATGTAGGGAAGGATGCCATGGTTGGATTGTTTAGTCAAACATGGTTTAATCTAAGTTCAGGTTGGTGGCCACAGCATTATGTCACAGATGTGTTGTGTGAAAAAAGGGAAATAAAACGCAGTGACATTAAGCCACATAGGGAGGTCAGTTGGTCCCTTCAACTGGATGCAAATGGAATTCATTGAGATGCCCGAGTGCAATAGGTTGAGATATGCACTGGTTACTGTCTTCATATTTTTACCATGGGTGAGTCATATCCCAGAAGAAGGAATGATAGGCTCACGGTAACACCGTTTTTGTTGAGAGAGTTCATACAAAGGTTCGGCTTCCCGACTCTTTGGAATCGGACAGAGCAATATATATATCAATAAATAACGCAATTGCTTCATGGGATATAGTGAGCTCATCACACTTCCTCCAGTCCGTGGGAATCTCCTTTACCACAAACAAAGGCCAGCCCAGGTCCATCATTTTAATGAATGTCTATGTTTGCCCAAATTCAGTATCGAGGCAATCCTTCTCAGAAGAGGTGACAGCGACAGTTTTAAGAACGAAATCTGGATACCCGAACGTAGATATAATATTATCTGGTGACTTCAACATGTGGCTAATCACTGACCTACAGAAAAACGAGTAAATCAAATCATATGAAAGCATTTGGGTCATACCACCGCAGAAGCCTCCAGGATGGCATAAGGAAGACCTGAAGGGACGATCCTTACAAGGCAACCTTGAACATCTAGGCCTTAGAGCCCTAAATGGGTGCTTTTTCCTAGACAAGCCACCCGGCCTTTCATACCTATCGAAAAATGGTGCTTCCCTGATCGACTACACCTTTGTCAGCCTCTCTCTCCAGCACTAAATATCAGGTTATGGACTCGGAAATAGAAAAGAAAGCGATCATAGTCCCCAAGAAAAATAACTGAGCACCAGACTAACGCAACATGAAGAAGTAAGGGCACCGGCATCCGATAGCTACATGATCAATTTAAAACGAATCAAGTGCTCGGTTAGTAATCTACAAAAAGTTGCAATAGAGGCAAAACAAATCTTTGAGAGTACCAGTTTGTCTACTGACGACCAAATTGCCAACTGGACAACATTCGCAACTAAATTGACAGACAGACACGCAAAATGTTTGCAAACCCAAACGGCGCACAACAGCCGACCTCCTAGAATTCAGTGATACAATCTGCAAAAAGAACTATGAATCGGCTATGGCGGGAATTAAAAACAAACCCAATGGACCCTACAATATTAACAAAACTGAGAGAGGCCCGCCGCCACCTGAAGAAGGTAAATAGAGAACAACGCAGAGCTCACTGGAACTCCTTCTGGGCCAAATTACACCAAGACATGAAAACAAATAATTCTGCGAGGTTCTGGCATACCATCAATAGCTTTGGAGGGCGTGCCCCGAAAGTTGCGTCGTCAAATATACTTGAGCCTGAGTGGGTTGCTTTTCTGCACATTCATTTCAATGACCACCAAGATAATATTTCTTATCAGAGCATCAGCAAAGAAGGCAACAATGCTCAAAAAGGGGCATTTTGGCCCTCAGATCGAAATTTTAAAACACTCACAGTGGATGAATTTCCCAACACAGGCCAAACAAGTGAAAAACTAACAGAGAGCCTAATCCATCAAAGCAGTATCGAACATAGAGCAGTCCAGAAGGACCAAATTGAAAACCAGATCAAAAAGGTTCGGAAGGATAGTGCCCCAGGACCAGGAGGCATCCCTCAGGCTTTGTTCAAGGAGGATTCAGCCTTTTGGGCTTCTAACCTATCTCCACTTTTCAACTCTATCCTACAAAATAATATCATTCTGCCCTCTTGGCAGGGATCGATTCTTGCACCAATTTTCAAATGTGGAGAAAAAAATCTCCTGGGAATTACAGCCTAATTGCCCTTATTGACAATGAAGCAACCCTTTTCCCTCCTGAGGCGGAAGCCGGGAGGTCTCTTCTCTTTTCTTGGCACTTTTAATCTGAGTGTGTTTGACTTCGTGTTAGTCACTTTTAAAAACTGTGTGCAGCTTAGGATCGCGCTTGATCTATAAGCGTGTTGCTGCCTTGCCTGAGACTTCCTAGCGCTTTTAAGCGCTTCGCCTGCTCCCTTCCCCCTGCCTGGGTTTTCAGACCCCCTCGGCCGAGTATTGACGCCGAGGGCTGGGATCTGATTTTGGCCGCCATCTTGGGGGTAGGACTCTCCGCCCTCGCGCTCTAGTAGCTCTATAAAAGGGAATCGTGTCATCTTGCTTGTGATTACCATCTGCTACCTAACCCTTTTCCCTCCTGAGGCGGAAGCCGGGAGGTCTCTTCTCTTTTCTTGGCACTTTTAATCTGAGTGTGTTTGACTTCGTGTTAGTCACTTTTAAAAACTGTGTGCAGCTTAGGATCGCGCTTGATCTATACGCGTGTTGCTGCCTTGCCTGAGACTTCCTAGCGTTTTTAAGCCCTTCGCCTGCTCCCTTCCCCCTGCCTGGGTTGTCAGACCGCCCTCGGCCGAGTATTGACGCCGAGGGCTGGGATCTGATTTTGGCCGCCATCTTGGGGGGAGGACTCTCCGCCCTCGCGCTCTAGTAGCGCTATAAAAGGGAATCGTGTCATCTTGCTTGTGATTACCATCTGCTACCTAACCCTTTTCCCTCCTGAGGCGGAAGCCGGGAGGTCTCTTCTCTTTTCTTGGCACTTTTAATCTGAGTGTATTTGACTTCGTTTTAGTCACTTTTAAAAACTGTGTGCAGTTTAGGATTGCGCTTGATCTATAAGCGTGTTGCTGCCTTGCCTGATACTTCCTAGTGCTTTTAAGCGCTTCGCCTGCTCCCTTCCCCCTGCCTGGGTTTTCAGACCGCCCTCGGCCGAGTATTGACGCCGAGGGCTGGGATCGGATTTTGGCCGCCATCTTGGGGGTAGGACTCTCCGCCCTCACGCTCTAGTAGCGCTATAAAAAGCTCCTCCCTTTCTCCGCGCAGCGGACGCGTACTGCGGACGCGCCGGATCTGCGCCGGAGTCGTGCCAGAGTCCTGCCCGTCTGCGCCCGTCAGCGTCCCGGAGGCGAACGGCGTGACAGGTTCTCTTGGTCGTTACTCCCCATTTCCCCTGTTCGATTATGTTGTCTTATTCATCCCAGGAGCTTCACTCCTTGCGCACTGTTGAGGCGTCCTGTTATTCAGTTTTTCCTGGTCGCTATAGGGGTAAACATAAATGCCCAGGCTGTAACTGGCATCTTACTAGCGCCCTTCCCCCCACCTCCCACACGAAGGTGTGTAGCCCTAAACATCTTTGCCTACTCCTCAACACTAGGTCGCTGCACAGACACACTCAGGAGATTTTTGATCTCCTTTCTACGTACAATCCTACTTGTCTTATGCTCACTGAGACTTGGCTCAATGAGTCCTCCCATCCGGACATAGCTGTAGCCATTCCCCCTGAGTACAACATCTATAGACAAGATAGAGTTAAGGGAAGAGGGGGAGGAGTCGCCCTAGTTGTGAAAAAATCTCTCACGTGTGCAGTTATGCACAGGGAGTCCATCACGGGCGCCGAATCCCTGGCCTTTACCTTATCCCTTTCACCCCAACAAGCTGTGAAGGGTCTCTTAGTATACAGGCCTCCGGGACCTGTGGGGTCTTTCTTTGAGGATCTCCAGCAGGTCTTGTCTGTACTAGTCCTGAGATCTAAGCAGTGTCTTTTGGCGGGAGACTTTAACTTCCATATGGAAGATGTTCAGGATCAGGATGCTATTAAGCTGCTTGATATCATGTCTGCCTTGGGCCTGCTCCCTTATCTTTCCGGCCCGACCCATGACAAAAGTCACACGTTAGACCAGGTCTTTTCCACTTCACCAATTATGGTTACTTCTCTCCTGCCGGTTCTATGGTCCGATCATCATCTTGCTCATTTTCAAATATCTGGCACTGAGAAACCAGCTAGCAGTGCCATGAGACAGCAGGGTAGTGACTATAGGGCGTACCATCGGGTGACCCCAGATTTGTTAGCCCAGGCCCTGGTGAACAATCCCCTTTCTTATACTGGTGATCTGGACAATGACCTTGACATCCTGCAGACCTGGCTCCTAGCTAAATTAAATGAGCTGGCCCCTTTACAGCCACCCAGATCTGATACTAAACGGATCTCAGCCCCTTGGTTTACGGCAGAGCTGGCCCACTCCCGTAGACAATGTAAAATCGCCGAACGAGCATGGAGAGCCCAATATGATGCTGAGGCAAAACGGACCTATAAATCCTTGATTAAATCTTATCATGATTTAATCCTACAGGGAAAGAAGTGCTACTATGCTAAAAAAAATTGAGGAAGCAGCAAACTCCTGCAAGGAGATCTTTTCGATTGTACGAGAATTCACTACCCCGCGTTCGATTGTAGCACAGGAAGTTCCGGCTGGTATCATTGCTAATTTTTTTACTACCAAAATTAGGCAGATACAGGACTCCTTTCCTCCGAGACCGATAGCTGATCCTTTGACCTCGCCAAATGAGATAGCTCACCTGCCTACTTCTGGCCCTGTCCTGCTGGACTTCCCGCCTCTTACGATAACCTCATCTTTAGCATTGATGAGGAATCTTAAATCTGGCTCACCATGCGATCCCTGCCCGGTGAAATTTCTGGCTAGAATGGCAGATGTTGTCAATCCTATAGCCAATCCGATTCTTAATCTTTCCCTGAGTCAGGGAGTCCTGCCACACTCCTGGAAACAGGCCATGGTTATTCCTCTCCTTAAAAAGCCCAACCTTGCCCCAGAAGTCCCGTCCAACTATAGACCGATTTCGCTCCTTCCAGCACTTACTAAAATCTTGGAGAAACATGTCCACAGCGTGCTCTCCAACTTCCTGGAGTCGAATGAGCTTCTTCATGCATCTCAATCGGGCTTTAGATCCAACCTAAGTACCGAGACGGCGCTTTTGGAAGTCTCAGAGATTGTGAAGGAGGTGCTGGACACTGGAGGCAGGGTGATGTTAGTTATGTTAGACTTGTCGGCGGCTTTTGACACCGTTCCCCATGAGGATCTCCTCACAAGACTACATGACATCGGTCTAGGGGGGACGGGGCTCAACTGGTTTTGTTTCTTCTTAGCCAACCGCCGACAAACGGTCTGGGCCTCTCCTGGATCTGCCGAAATGCCGCCATTGGGGGTTGGAGTACCTCAGGGCTCAGTATTGAGCCCTACTCTTTTTAACATCCTTATGACCCCTCTGGTGACATTGGTGGAGTCCTACAGGGCCCAGATCGTCTCATATGCTGACGACACCCAGCTTCTTTTCACCTGCCGCAAGAGCGAAGAATTCGATGGGGAAAGTATCCGAGTGCCTTGGGGCTGTTTTTAACTGGTTCCAACTGAACAGCCTCAAGTGTAACTCGGATAAATCCGAGATACTTTTTTCGGATGCCCATCGGAACCGGACTGGCATGGTTGGTGGCCTGCTGATATGTTCCCTCCAGCCCAGTCCTCTCAATGGGCTAAGAACCTGGGAATTAAAATCGACAATGGGCTTACGCTCAAATCCCAGGTGTCTACCCTTACAGGGACGTGTTTCGGCATCCTCAGGATGCTTCGAAAGTTTTTTCCTTTGCTTTCTGAGGCACATCGGAGAATAACTGTACAGGCCCTCGTCGGATCCAGATTGGATTATGCTAACATTCTGTATCTGGGTCTTCCAGAATATCTCTTACAGCGAATGCAGGTGACCCAGAATGCTGCAGCTCGAGCTATTTTTGGTCTGCATCGTCGAGCCAGTGCTTCAAACCTGCTACAATCTCTCCATTGGTTCCCAATACGGAAGAGGATAATGTTTAAGGCTTTGACATTTGCCCACAAAGCCCTACACGCCACTGGTGCAAAATACCTACAGAAGAGGCTGGATTTTTACCGGCCGACACGATCTTTAAGATCAGAGTAATTGGCACTTGCTGTAGTTCCCCGTATTAAGAAGGCCCGTGTAGGTGGTCGGTCCTTCAGATTCCTGGCCCCTCAGTTGTGGAATTCTCTACCGCTGTCTTTACGGTCCACATCCAATCTGCTTGCCTTTAGGAAGGGTCTAAAGACTTGGCTATTCTCTGGTTAGAGCGCCTCTATCCTTACTCTCTGTTTTCTTTGTTATGTTTTTCAGTCTCCTTTCTGGGTCTGGAGCCCAAAGCGCCGGGACTCTCCTTTGGAGTAGCCGTTGCGCTATATAAGACCCATAAATACCATAACATAACATAACATAACATAACATTTTGCCGGGATATTGCTCAACTCACTTCGGGCATGGGCTGACGACCATTCCGTAATTCCTCCGAATCAAACCGGTTTTATAAGCGACACTGGCACCTCGGTCAATCTCATGACTTTCTCCTGCTTGATAGATCAGGCGGAGATTAGTACTAGCTCGTTCTACATGGGATTCATAGACTATAAAGCTGCATTTGACAATGTCAACAGGGCCAAGCTCTGGCAGAAGCTTTCCAGATTGAACATTCCAAATGGCCTTTTAAGAGCCATACAGCTCCTGCATCAGGATACATGGGTCAGGATCAAGATCGGGGACGGCTCCAGACTTTCACACCCAATCCTAACGACGAAAGGTCTCAAACAATGATGTGTCCTGGCACCCACACTTTTTAACTTATTTTTATCAGACTTTCCTGAAGCCTTAAACAAGGTAAACTCTCATGCTCCCAAACTAGCTGGGTTCCCGCTGTCAAATCTTCTTCATGCCGACGACGTGGTTCTTCTAAGTAAAATAAAGATTGGCCTGCAAAGACTCATGGACGCTACCTCCAAATATTCAAATAAGAACGAGCTCCTGATAAATAACAAGAAAACAAAAATCTTGGCGGTACGTCCAGGAAGGCCAAAGAAGTTGGCTTGGGTCCTAAATTGTGAAAGCATTGCAGAATCCAATTGCCACAAGTATCTAGGTGTTCTCTTCAACAATAACGGAAGACACAAAACTCACTTACAAGAAAAAAAAAGAAGGGTGCATCGCTAGCTTTTGCAATTAGTTCTATTCATAAGAAGTTACTCGGCCCAACATTCGCTCCAACCCTGCAGGCAGCACAGGCAAGAGGTCCTAAAAGGATTGTATAGTGGCCAATTAGACAAAATTATTGCAAAAATCTATCGAACAGTGTTCAAGTTACCTACACAAACGTCACTAGCCCAAATCAGGCTTTTCCCAACTACACGCTGCCACGCACAATTCTTCTAAAATTTCTCGGACTTCCACATAAAATAAACTATATTGTCCAAGGCCATTCAGCAAAGACAATTTGCAGTTAATGAGACTACTAAGTGCAGCATTCTCTCAGATATGTCAGCAGCAGCAGCGTGGAGGAGAAAGGAATTTGTCAAAATTCTATCTCTTTTCAAAGCAAATGGTGCTCAAGCTATGATTGCTCAACAATCGAAATTGAAACAATTGGTCAAAGGCATATTCCATATGCTATCGGACTTGGATGAGACACATGATTTATTGAAGGAGATTTCACAGTGCTGTAAGGGGTGATTTGCTGTCTTAGGGTTAAGGTTTTTCACATAACCGCTGGATATGGCTAAATGTTTTTGATGAAATCACTGGGTTTTGGATATTTCACATGTGGGGGGAGTAGAAAGAGGGGGTCCCAAGAGTGTAATAACAGGACAGCCAAGTTGTTAGGGGGAGGGGTTGTGTGGTCAGCGTGGGGCGGAAGGTAGGGCCACACTATGGGGGTCGGGGAAGGTGTTGCATGGGGGGTCACTGTATGGAAAGGGGAAAAAATGAAGCCGGTTGTTTTTCAATGGAATGTTGTTTTATTGCATCTGTTCCTGCAAGAGAAGTTATTTTTTTATTAGTAATATGTTAACATTGAAAGTTGTTTCATTTAATGTAAATGGGCTGAGAAATCAGAGAAAATGTGCGCTATTGAAGTATGGTTAAAATCGGAAAATCCTGGGGTAATTCTTCTACATGAAACCCACATTTTGAATATAAAAATCCCAGAATTCTCCATGTTCAAATCATGGGTAGCCTATAGGGGCTTCTCATCGTCCTCTGCCTCCCACAGAGGGACTGCTATATTCTTAAACAAAAACTTACAAGCAGACTATGTTAACTCTGGTAAAGATCAACTGGGGAGGTGGTGTTGGGTCACGTGTTCCTTTAGATCTAAGTTGCGCCCTCTTACATTTGTGAGTTTCTATGCACCGATGGAGGATAATGCTAAGGCTTATGAGGAGCTATGCCAATCAGGTTTTCAGGTTTTAATGTCTTTATTTCGATAATAAAATCATAAAAGACAAGTTAAAAACATTACAAAACAAAACAACCACTATACATAAAGTTATATAGAAAATCAATAAACATATTATTAACTTTGCACTGAAATCACGGTTAAAACTAATTATTAAACTTTTCTTAGTTTTACAAGACATGTATAGACCTGGGGCTAAAAAGAGCAGAATTAGCACATTTTATAAGTGAGATCTTACATGATACAATTAAGATAAGTTCCTTCTGGCCCTAATTGCCCATGCCCAGCCTAAAAATTTGGCCAAGCATATCACAAAAGTTTCCGAGGTATTAGTTTTCAACACTCAGATCGCCTCGGAAGACCTTCTACAAGAAAGGCGTTTGAACGGGGTTTTAGCCATGTGGAACGAGGTTCTGAATACTGCGGACAAGCAAACAATAGATGACCTTCTGTTTCTTTTTGATCTGGGAACCAGCTACAGAAACTAGAGGAAGTTTTACCCCAGGATGAAGTAAATTAATTCAAAGGTAAGGCACCCACTCGAAACTGATGATAAAGTTTTTTGTCCAGTGGTCTGGTGATGGTGTCCCAGTAAATCTCACGTGAGGGATCGAGCTTAAAGCTTAAGAATCTTCCCGTGAGGCTGCCAGAACTGGAGGCGGTTACCAAGGAGTGGCGGGTTTAGGCCCAAAATAGTTCTTTGAATTCTTTTTTAGATGGGAAAGTGTTGGTGCCTGGGGAGACCCACAGATGTTTTAAACCCATATCATGCAGGCTCTTTTTCACCAAACGAAGCCATGGGATTCGTTCAGAGCCCCCCATGGACCTCACTTCTGCTAACTCCTTAGCAAAGAGTGTGAGATCCAGGGAGGTCCACAAGCGCCTCCAAGTAGCCACTACTCTAAATCTAGCCATGTCTGTAATTGGTGGGCAACCCATATCATGACAGAGGGGTATCGATGGGGAGGCTTGTGGCAACCCTACCAGGTTCCGAAGGAATTTGCACTGGATTCTATAGAGGCTAGAGAGGTCCATGAATCCCCATAACTCAGCCCCATAAAGTATGGCGACGTTTATTTTAGTGTCATAAATTTTTATGGCAGGGATGACCCGTTTGGTAATAGATCTCTTCTGCTCACGCAGAAGACATCCGGTCAGTTGGGCGAATTTTAACTGCTGGGTCGCTATTTGATCTTTCCACGACAGACGGCGGTCCAAGGTGTCCCCCAGATAAGTCATGGTTTCAACTTGTTCCAAGTTGACCCCGCTCATTTGAACGTTACTGCGTACGATGTTATTCCTGGTTAAAACCATGAAATTAGTTTTGCCCACATTTGCCTGTAGGTCATTTTTCACACAAAACTCCTCAAAACGGTCCAAGGCCGCCTGTAGGCCTGCCAGGGTCTTGGATAGGAGTAAGGTGTCGTCGGCAAAGATAAGCATGGGGAATTTGGTCCCTGCCAAGGATGGGGCATCAGTATGGGTGGCCGAGAAGAATTTTGCTACTTGGTCTATAAAGAGTAGGAAGAGAGTGGGCGCGAGAACGCCCCTCTGTCGGACTCCTCGAGTTACAGGGAAGAAATCCGTGTGTTGTCCTTGTACTCCCCACCTTACCCTAGCGTAGTTCTCTTCGTGTAATCTAATGATCAAATCTAGTAATTCTCCAGGCATACCCAGGTCCCTCAGTACCTGCCACAATTCACCCCTAGGTACCCGATCGAAGGCTGACTTCAGGTCTATAAATGCGGCAAAGATGGTACCACCGCCTAGCGTAACAACCTTCCAGAAGATCATACAAAATCGGAGCACCTGATCAATGGTACTCGTACCTGATCTAAAGCCCGCCTGCATGGGAGATAGTATGTTTTCAGAGTCCATCCACCCTTGCACTCTGGCCAAGATCATACGGGCAATGACCTTTTGGAGGCAGTCGATTAAACTAATCGGGCGATAATTGCCCGGATTAGACCTGTCTCCTTTTTTATATATAGGAAGAATATCAGCCCCCTTCCATGTTTTGGGGATGCGTGCACCCTTTGCTATAGCATTAGCTATATTTGTTAGATATGGCACCCAGAGAGCAGTATTTGTTTTAAACAAATCGGCTGGTATTTGGTCCAACCCAGGAGCTTTCCCCCGCTGAGTCAAACCAAGGGCTAACTCTGTCTCAATATTAGTGAAGGTCAGGGTCGTTTCACAAGTGGGTATTACATGCAGCTGATTCAAAATGGGGGGAGGGTCAATGCCTTCTGAGCTAAATTGGGATGAATAATGGGTTATCCAGGCTTCTGGGGACACATGGTTGGTTGGAATACGGGAGTCACCATCCTTCCCCCATTTTACTATGTCCCAAAATTTAGTCTGGTTGTTTGACTTGGTGGCATCCAAGAGGTCGGCCCAATAATCATCCTCCCACGCCCTCTTTCCTTCCCACTGTACTCTTTTGTACCGTTTCCTAGCCTCCTTTACAGCACACATATTTCTAGATTTAACTTTTTCAACTAGATTACTGTGAGCCTCCCTACAATCTTTGTTATACCATTTTGCCCGAATGGCAAGCGGTCGCCCAACACCCTTCTTACATGGTTTAGAAAGAAGTAGCTTAAGCTCAGCAAAATATTGTTCATGCAAGTCCATAATTTTGTTTGGTTCAATGGTACCCCTCCCGATGTCCTCTGACATCATTTTGTTTGATGCAAGCTCCACCACTTTCTCTAAGTTAGTCTGTATGGTTTCATCTCCTGATATGTTAGACCATTTCAATCTCCTTCGATCGTTTGATAAGATTACAACCCCTTGCCCCTTAGGAACTGGATCTTCCAATCTTACCACACCGTGCAACTTTAGTTTCAGAGACAGAGGGTTATGGTCGCTTTCTGGGCGAGGGACAATTTCCATATCAACCATCAGACTCCAGAATTCCATTTTTAAGAAGATATAGTCTATACGGCTTTTTCTCAGGCCATTGTCAAAAGTAAAATTGGCGCCTAGGTCGAATGGAGTGCGTCCGTTTGCAGCCCTTAACCCCCAGGTGAGACAAAAAGCAGTCCAGTTCAAGGCAGCCTCCGTTGCTTTAACAGGTTTGCTGGTCAATAGATCCGGTATATTCCAAGTTGCATCCTCTGCGGAGCCCCAGCTATCCCCTGCTAAGTATAGTGGCTCAATGGTGCAATTTAGGTCGCCAGCTAACAGGATCAATGTTCCTTTGTTCCACCCTGCCAGAAGATTGTCCAAGGCACCCACCAACGGGGGACATCGACCACCAGGGAGGCCACAAGAGTAGATGTTAATAATAAGCATGTCCTGACCACCTTCCTTGCACAACCTAATAGCCAACATGTCGGGATTGTCCTCATAAAGTTCTGTAGATGTATATCCCCAAGCCTGTTTGACCCACGTTGTCAAACCCCCCGAAGCGCGCCCTTTATTGCTCTTTGTTGCAGGTTTGAAAAAGTTTATGAAGCCAGCTTTGTGTATAGGTGCAGTTGCCCAAGTTTCTTGTAGTAGCACTACGTCAAATTTATCGATAAACTCCAGCCAATCCTCAGAGTCCATATGAGCCTACGCTCCAGCAACATTCCAGGACACAATATTAAATGTCGCTGTAGTGGGTTCTGCAAGGTTATTACCTAGATGGGGAGGGGAGGGGGAATTGGTTGGGGTGGTGTTTGTGGGCATATTTCTGACCCCTTTTTCTTCAGTGTTAATTTTTTGCACGCTTTCCCCCTCTGCCGGGACCATCATTTTTGCCTTTTTATATGGCATAAACTGATTACCCAGTGTAGGTGTCAAATGGGGTTTGAGTGGAGTTTGTACTTCTTCCCCACTATCATCGGTAGGGTTATACATCGTTCTGGGTAAACACAGTCAATCTACCAACTCCAAGTCAGACAGTGCTCCAAAATGATTGTATAGTAGGGGGTACTGTTGTGGGTGGGGTGTTCTAGGCCCTTGAAACCTCCCATCTCTCACTCTCCACTGGTTTGGGCCAATGGGATAGTTGGTATGTGAATGAGGGTAAAAGTAAGCAAGGTCCAAAGTTTGGACGTCGCCCTGACGGGCAAATCTAGCATTCCGTCGAATTAGGTCGACCACCCAGGGGTCTTTGAATGATATCAAGATACAGTCCCCTTCCAGATCTTTGGTGCCCTTACCCACCCAGTCTACTCTCCTTACATAAAGGATTTCTGTAGGGGATGATGGTGGAAGTGGGCGATTTTTGTTTAACCTGTAAATTACTTTATTCCGCAATTCCCCTTGGGTCTCCTTAATACCGTCCCTTAGGGGAGCTACACCAGTTAAAACTATGGTATATTGGGACGCTTCTGGTGGTAGATTGACTCGGGGTGAGGGGCGTGTCTTTTGATTACCCACCAGCTGAGTCCTAGAAGGTTGGGGGTTGGTTTTACCCCTACTAAGTGGTTGTACTGGGGTACTATTAGGTTGTTTTACCAAGCCTTTTAACATAGACTGATTCGCTATAGCTGAGTTAGATGTGGGTGGGTGTTTTTCCCTTGATAGGTTCTTTGGGGGACCTCTACTAGCGGTGGTTGTTGTAACAGCGGACTTTGCCCCTACTATGGGTTTATTAATATTAGTAGTTGCTCCCCCTGGCGGTGCGGACTTGGTTACCTGGGTCACTGAGGGATTACAAGCTGTTTGTTTTTTACCCTGAGTCGGATTACGAACCCCCACCCCGGGACTAGACATTGATCATTTTTGCAGTAGACCCAAGTTGGTGTTTACTACTGTTTCCAGTGTGTCAATTTTAACGGTCATCAGCCTTGTTCTCTCCAAGACCGGGAGCAGAATGGTTTTTAGCATAGCCTCAATTTTGACCAACAAAGTGTCGTCACTATTGAGGCATGTTGGACAGGGATTTGATGACCCCAGGGGAGCTAGTGATGGAGAATACACAATTGGGAAACCATGGGGAGGTTGAGGGGGTGGTATACTCACACTGCAAGTGTCATTCAATTTGGGCTGTTTTTGATCTTTTTCCCCCTGTGGGCTCGAGACATGTTTTCTCTTCCGGGATATTGGTTTTGGACTCGTTTGAGTCAACTCAATCAAATTAGGAGGAGTAGAATCAATAGATTGGGGTGAATTGACCAAACTATATTCGTCATCCCCGGTATTCTGGCTTTCGTCCCCATCCCTTGTCTGATTAACGTTGGAATTCTGGGCCCTGTTGTCTAGGGAAAGGGGTATGGTAACCCCATCTCCATCCACGTGAACTATTGCCTCTGTCTCAATGGTAGAAATGCAGTTAAATGCAGCATGAGAGACAGGACTTTTGGCTAACGCTAAAGCACCCATTGAGGAGCGCTTTCCGGTGACTAGGTCGAGGGACATCCTTTTTTCCACCATTTCTATTTCTTTTTCCAAAATCCCAGTGGCTCTGGTGATAAAGGCGTCTAGGGGACCAGAGACTACGCCCTTAGAAGTTTGTATGTGGACTAAACGTTCTTTCCCTGATCTCAATGGCATGGTGAGATTCTAAGTGGGTAAGTATAAGAGTAAATAAATAGTTCCACTGTACTTCGGGTGCTATATGTCCCCCTCCCTTGTGAAGGCTGATAATGACAAGATACCTTTTGGAGCCGTGCAGGAAGAGTAACGTAGATCTGATGGAAATTTTGACAGGGGTCCGGGCCAACCCAACCTTGTCCGACCACGGACGGCCACAGACGGTCCTGCCCTTGTCCCGGGCTTCTCCCGGCGCACTCCCGTGCAGCGGGACACGGCTGCTACTGATGTACAATCCTAAGAAATGGGGAGGAGCCTGCAGGGAGAGCGTCCCAGGTGGTGGCGGTTGGGGGTTGCTGGCGCTCCTGGGACTTGTAGTCCTGCGCCGCAACACGCTCGCAGCCCTGCACAGTCAACCTCCTACAAAGAGCCCCACACAAAGCGGGACCCGCGCAGCGGGTTCCGCGAGCAGTTAGGGTGAAGGCAGAGGTCCAAAACAGCAGACCAGGGTCCCAGCTTGAGGCAAAAGCAGTTTTCCAAAATGATCATGCCAATCATTAATTCAGGTCCAGGAGATTTAATTATGGGTGGGGATTTTAACATCTTGATGAACCCCTGTATAGATTCCTCAGTACATGGGAAGAGGCAGATAAAGCCAAAATCTTTCAAGGTTTTGAAAAATTATGGAGCAATGTTAAATCTGCATGACCCCTGGTGAGCTGTGTTTCCATCAGAAAGGAAATTTACGTGTGGATCAGGCCGGTTTTGCTCCTCGTCTCACATTGATTTTTTTGTTGGTCTCTCAGTGTTTAGATTTTTTTCAACAAAAATTTCACTTCAATAGATTTTCTGATCATGCAATGTTGACATTGGAATTCCATTTAGGGACAGGCTTGAGACTTCCGAAACGATGTGTTTTTAATAAGCAATATCTAAATGATGTGGAGTGGGTGGAGTTTATGGGTTCAGAGATTAGACAATTTTTAATCTGAAATATTCAGTCCGCTGCTCCAAATGTAGTCTGGGACTCACCTAAAGCGTTTGTTCGGGGGTTAATGATGGGTAAAGATGCAGCAATAGCTAAAAAAGCTAGGCTTGATAAAATAAAACTTGAAGATAAGATTCAAGCCTTGCAGGAGGCATTTCTACAGAATCCCTCTGCTTTCATCAAAACACAGCTTGATTAGGCCAAGTGTGAGCTTTGTTCCGTGTATGATGCTCAAAGGGAAACCTTTTTCCAACGTTTTCAACAGAAAATGTATGAAGAGAGTAATTTCCCGGGCAGACTTTTAGCATGGCAGGCCAAAGAGCAGGCCGCCGCAAACCAAATTAAGTCATTAAACTGTCCATTGACGGCAGTGTGCACTGAGGATCCAGGGATAATTGGGGGCATTGTGCTTGCCCTTTATGAGGCCATTTATGGTAAACTTCAGATGTTCGATGACCGGTTACCTGAAAAATTCCTCCATGAAAATCCACCTCGAACCCTCTCGGAATTGGATAAGGGCTCTATGGTTAGTCCCTTTGATGATACGGGGGAGTCTATCGGGCCTGCGGATTGCACTGGAGGGACAAATGGGCTGTATCTGGAGGGAGGAAAGGGGGTCAGAACTCACTCGAGGCACTCCTAACATCTATGAGGGAGGAGTTAAGGAGCGGCTTTGTGGTCTCAAAATTAAACCAGAATGAGATCAGGGCTGCATGCGAAACCCTCGAGAAGAAAGTAGATGGTCTATATGAAAGAACGGAGACCCTGGAGGGCTCGGTGGGGTCAAAGAAAGCTAATTTGGAGACAGCTGAGACAAAGATCCAAAGCCTACGGAGAGAGGGAGATGCTATGAAGGAAAGGGTTGAGTCACTGGAAAACTATTCACGACGGAATAATCTTCGGGTCTTGAAGGTCCCGGAGGGGAAAGAGGGGGGTGACATTAAGGCTTTTGTGGTGTCATTATTAAAAGACTCCCTACATCTGGACGAGGCAGCTGACATCCTAGAGAGAGACATCCAGCGGATACATTGAGATCCCTTTCATTTAAACCCAGGTAGAGTCAAACCTAGAAAGATACTGGTCAACTTTCATACATATACCCTGAAGGAGAAAATCCTAAACCTCGCATTGAAGGCTAAATCATTAAAGGCCCCAGATTTTTCCTTTGAAGTCAGGTCTGACCTATCCAAATCCACTTTAGACTGACAGTGGGAGCTCGGCCAAAGAATGGAAAAGTTCAGAGCGCTAGGGGCAACAGTGCAGAGGAGGTTCCCCGCGTTCTTACGGGTGATGTACAATAATAAAATGTATAACATCCGATCCCCTTCTGAGGCCGATGAACTACTAGAATCCATTCGGGACCATTCGCCGGGGGGGGGGGCTAAAATAAAGAGCACCTCCCCATTACTCCTAATGTATTTGGTTGGTCCTTTGATCTTTTCTGGGGAGATTATGGGGGGGCCTTCCCCGTCAGTGGAGTGAGAATAAAAAGGGGAATGGAGTGGTCTAAGTAAACTAAAATTGGGGAAAAAAAGAAAAAAAATGATTCAAACGGAGTATATAACGGAGAAATAGTGAATCAGTGATAAAAATGGTTATAAAAAGCAAGCAGGGAAAAAAATATATATACATAAATAGGGGACACACAGGGGATAAGGCTTTTTCCTTTTTGTGAGCCACTCTTTTTATTATCTGTTCTTCTCAGTCGGCGTCCCCACTAAACTAAGCGGTGTAGGAGGAGGCAGGCTGTCTGAGGATGCAAACCTGGCTACACATCTGGCCAGTGTAAGTGAGGGGGGTTTTTCCAGAGGGGGCGGCAGGGGGGGCACTGGGTAGGAAAAATTCAAAAAATCCTCATAAGTCATCCCTCTTTAAGTCTTTCAAGTCTTTTAAGTGTCCTAATAGCGGATATTTCCAGGCTAAGTGTTATCAGCAGTCGTGCCTAAGGGGTCTACGTTCTTTGGGTTGGTGGATGGGATGGGTTGTAGTAAGGAATTGACATGACCTCCCTGCAATTTTTATCCTGGAATGTTAATGGCCTGCGTGTGAGGATAGAAGACATAGAATCCTCCAATATTTGAGAGACTCCCCCGCGCAGGTCATTGTCATACAGGAGACGCATCTACTTAAGACAGAAGTCACCAATATGCTGAAAAAGCAGAAAGGAGTCGACGCGTTTGTATGCACAGACGAAAATGCAAACATAAGAGGGATCCTCTTTATCTTTAAAGAACAGGCAAAAGCCCAGATACTGGACTATAAAGAGGATCACAGTGGGAGATGGCTCTTAATAAGAATATCGGTAGATGACCTGAATTATACATTAATGGGCTATTATGGTCCAAATCAAGATGACCCATCTTACTTGAACACGATTCGGAACCACCTGATTACTTCCCAGGATCCGGTTATTTGGGTTGGTGATTTTAATATAGTGCTTAACCCTAATCTTGACAAGTCACCTAATTCTAGAGCCTGCGCACTCTCTAAATCTTGGCAAACCCTAGTATCAATAATGACCCAGTTGGGTCTAGCGGATCTATGGAGGGAAAGGGCAGGCAATAAACTGGGGGTCTCTTTCCAAAACCTTAAATACAAGCATACGTCGATAATCGACTATGCACTGTTTAGTTACTGCCTTAAAGATTCATTGACGGAGTTGGTATATCTTCCTTCCCACCTGTCTGATCATTCAGCTATCTTATTTAACTTAAAAAATGGTCAGGAGATTAAACATGCCTCTTGGTCTTTCGACCGGATGATTCTACTAGAAGATGAGGAAATTAGCTTTCTGGTAGCAGAATCCATATCCTTTTTGGAGATTAATCTGGAATCTGCCATAGCTACGCTATGGGAGGCCCTGAAAGCCTTTTTGAGGGGATGTACAACTAACAGAGCCTGCCACAGACGGAAGGTACACAGAGAGACAATTAAAAATCTTGAGCAGGAAATGCGTCTAATGGATCAAAAGCTTGGTTCCTCCATAGGCTCAATAGAAGAACAAGAGAAGCAGGCTGAGCTGAAAAAGCAGCTTGAAAACATATTACAAGAAAGGGTTGCTAAGAGATGGGAGGCAAGCAAGATCTCCCATTTCAAATTTGGAGAAGCTGCAGGCAAGGTTTTGGCTTGGAAAATAAAATCTGACCAAGCAAAAAATTATATCAGGGAAATAAAACTGGAAGGTGAAGCGGCATTCAGGACTTCTAACTCGGAAATCGGAAGCACATTCCGGGAATTCTTTCAGGCGATATACAAGGAGGATATCACGGAAGACCCTGCGGCAAGGGATTCCTGGCTAGACAGGGTCTCCCTGCCAACTCTTTCAGCATCGCAGAGTAGCCACTTAGAGATGGAAATATTAGAGGCATAAGTCGGTAAAGCCATTGGACAATTAAAGCGAGGGAAGGCGGCCGGCCCTGACGGCCTTCCAGGAGAGCTTTATCGTGTGTTAAATGCAGTCATAGTTCCAACATTGATGGCCCATTTTTACAGTATTCTTCTGAAGGGGGAGGTGCCCCCAGAGTAATGAAGCGAAGCAATGATCGTCCTGATCCCTAAACCAGGTAAGGATCCAACTGACTGCGAATTCTACCGGCCAATTTCGCTCCTGAACAACAACTATAACATTTTTGCTACCATCTTGTCAACTAGATTGGGGAGCGCAATTGGCTCAATTATCCATCAAGACCAAAAAGGGTTTATAAAAGGGTGTCAGTTAGCTGATCTTACCCACGACCTGATGGGAGCAATAGACATCACCTCCACCTTCTCTCTTCCCTTGGCTACCCTTACTTTAGATGCAACTAAAGCCTTTGATAGGGTCAATTGGCCCTATCCGGCCGTGGTAATGAAAAAGTTTAATTTTGGAGATCTCTTCTGTCAAGTTATTGATCTCTTGTACAGGGCCCCACTGGCCAGATTACTGGTCAATGGTGTATTGACAGAGCCCTTTAGAATTTCGAGGGGTACCAGGCAGGGATGCCCGCTTTCTCCCCTCCTCTTCAATTTGCAGATCGAGCCGTTTGCGCAGGTTTTGAGAGAAGAGGATGACATCCCCTCTTTTGAATTTGAGGGGTGGGAGAAGCAGGTAGCCCTCTACATGGACGATATCCTCATTTACACATCTGATCCGGATCGGTCATTTCCTACCGTCATTAAGAGGGCGGAGGAGTTTGGGCGGATTTCGGGGTACGAAATCATCTCAAGCAAAACGGAAATATTGACCTGGAATAGCGCTAATACACAGCTCATAGTGACCAGTTCCATGCGTTATCTTGGAATACGGATCCCTCAAGAGGTTGGAAACATCGTGCAGTCCAACCTAGACCGGATCTTTATTGAATGTCAGAAGATATTAAAATCCTGGGCTTGTCTTCCACTTACCATACTAGGGAGGACAAGCTTAGTAAAGATGTCCATCCTTCCCAAATTTACATTCACTTTTAACACCATCCCCCTGGCCTTTGATGATAAACAGCTGGACAAATCTCAGCGAGAGATCAATTCCTTTATTTGGAATTACAAATCGACTAGGTTGGCCTAGAAGAAGTTGAGAAGGAGGAGGGAAAAGGGCGGGCTGGCACTACCCGATTTACAGTACTACGCATGGGCTTTTCAGCTATCCCATTCGAGAATGCTTTTGAAAACACCATCTAGCTCATCTACAGAGATAATGTTTAAAGCCATGTTAGTTGGGGCGGACCTTCCAATTGACGGTTTCTTACTTACATTTGGGGACCAGAAATTCTTTAAAAAAATTAAGTTAAAGATTCTACAATCCTTGGCAAGAGCCTGGGCACAGATTAAAAAGAGAATAGGGCTTTCTTACTTCTCAAACTTTGCCCCCCTATGGGTCTCCCCAGGGTCACCACTGTGTTTGAAGGATAGTCTTGCAATCCCCGTGTAGGATGCTGGGATTGTAAGATGGGGTGAGGTATTGGCAGGGGGGTCAATGGTAGCATGGGAAGAACTACCTGATAGGGTAGGCCCGGCTCTATTCAGATTCAAACACATGCAGCTTGACAGTTGGGCTTGGGCTTTTCGTTAGGAAAGGTGCCCAATTGGGGAAAATTAGCAACCTGGAACAACAGTTGGTAGAGAGGCAAGAGGGAGGCAAAGAGGTGGCGCCTTGGTACTGGAGCATTTTGGAGGAGGTGGATGGCAAGTTTACCCTCCCAGTTGAGCTGTGGGGAGGTGAACTAGGCCTTCAATGCGAGGTGCTATGGATAAAATTGTTCACTCTTCTGTATAAGACTGTTAAACCAGAATGGCTGAGGTGTAATCATCTGTTCACGTTACATAGCGCCTCCCTCTCCCCTATAAGGCTATCAAAATTCCAGCCAGGAAAGAGCTGTAATAAAGCAATCTCCCCGAAGCATCTGACGTACATATGTTTAAGGATTGCCCTCCCATTTGTTTATTTTGGGAAGAAGTAAAGGCGTCCCTGGATTCTATCCTCAACATATCATTGCGCATTACTCTGCCATTAATAATATTTGAGTTAGTTGAAAGCGTTACTGGCCGGGCAAGGACCTTTCTTTTTTATGCAATTCTGCTGGTTGATACCACGGCACCATTCACATGCAGGCTGGCTAATGTCCCTATATGAAACATCTAAGGTGGACTTGGCCAGACCTTGCAGTAAACGAAATTTGACTTTCTGGGACTTGCTGGTTCAGTAGAGATAGGATTTCCGGGTTTTTTTTTTCTTGTTTTTTTTCCCGGGTCCTATGATTATGCATACCACACTTCATGGACCTTGGGTTGCTGGTCCCTTCGGACAGTGTAACCTGTCCGACAGGTTAAAAAATACCTTGGTGGAGTAACTGCTAGCCCACACCCCGCTCCCTCCTCTTGTCTTCTGGATTCGTCTCCCGCCATTATATTAATTGTGTCTAGGAATGGGTGATGATTAAAATATGTTTGTCTCTCAAAAGTAGGACACGTATGGTGGCTGGCGTTTCTTGAAAAGAGAGTAAGACAAATGAGGGGAAAAAAACAAGAGAATGCTGTTGCTATGTAATTATTTTTTTACCATTTTTATTTGCATTTATTCCATAACTAAACATTACAGTCATTTCAATAGTAAAGTGCATATGTTTCCTCCCCACTCCCGCCTTCCCCCACGTCATTACCCAATTTGATACATACGGTCCACAAATGAAAAAGACCACAAGGTTAACCCTCCATGGTATCATCAACATTCTAAGTATTGTATGTTCCCTCTGTTTTCCACTATGCCCCTCTCCCAGTGTCCCATTACAGCCCACCATCCAATCCGTGATAGCTTCTCCATTTCCCCCACACTTTGCGGAACTTCCTAGGGCATCCCCGCGCTTTATATGTGACTTTCTCGGCCGCCATATATAGATCTAGGCCTCTCCACCATTCTTCCAACAATGGTACCTCTGGTACCCCCCAGTGTTTCGCTATGTCCCTCTTGGCCACTACCAAGCTATTTAATTATTAATTTGGCCATGGCAGGGTCTTTAAAAATTAAATGAGGCACAAGGCAAGGGTGCCCTTTATCGCCAGTTCCGTTTGCCTTTTACATCGAGCCCTTGACAATAACCATTCGGAACTGTGCTGACATTTGCCCCCCAATTCCATCAATGCAAAAATTAAAACTATACGCAGATGACATCCTGCTCTTAATCAAACCAACAGTTGAGGTGCAAGACAAAGTCTTCGAGATGTTTGAAGACTTTGAAGCATTAGGTGGCTATTGGATAAACAAAGGAAAGACCGAAGTAATACAATGTGGGAGGGCCGCTTTAGATCTGCACCCCGATATCTATAACTCTGTTAATTCTAAACCAAAGAGATACTTGAGGATATTTTTATTCTGAGTCAGTGGACGATTGATATAAATTGAATTTTGTTCCTTTGATTAAGAAAGTTCAAGGATTGTTTTCTCGATGGAGCAGGCTCCCTTTGTCCATCTTGGGCCGCGTTGCTTTAATGGCACAATGGCCAAACATTCACCCCCAGTCACAGATCTGGGTTTAATCCATCGTTATTTTGCTCACCAAGCCACCCCAGTTCAGACATAGCCATATGCAAACCAGTCTTGACCCTGTGCCTCATGGGAACAGTGCAGCCCGAACTGCCAAGCCACGTCTTCACTAGACCGGAATCAAGCATCCTAGGACCGGTTTCTGGCTATCAGCCATCTTCAGCCAGGATAGCTTGACTCCAGTGGCTTAGTGAGCACCGGACCCATGTCTGGGCATGCCCTTCCCACATAAGGTGAACAGCAAAACAGACAAGCTGATGGACGGAATGTTGCACAATGGCAAAACATTCACCCCCAGTCACAGATCTGGGTTTAATCCATCGTTATTTTGCTCAACAAGCCACCCCAGTTCAGGCATGGCCATATGCAAATCAGTCTTGACCCTGTGCCTCATGGGCACAGTCCAGCCCAAACTGCCAAGCCAAGACTTCCCTGGACTGGAATCAAGCATCCTAGGACCGGTTTCTGGCTATCAGCCGTCTTCAGGTAGGATAGCTTGACTCCAGTGGCTTAGTGAGCAGGGGACCAACGTCTGGGCATACCCTTCCCACATAGGGTGAACAGCAAAACACACAAGATGATGGACGGAATGTTGCACAATGGCAAAACATTCACCTCCAGTCACAGATCTGGGTTTAATCCATCTGTATTTTACTCACCAAGCCACCCCAGTTCAGACATGGCCATATGCAAATCAGTCTTGACCCTGTGCCTCAGTGGCTTAGTGAGCACTGGACCCACGTCTGGGCATACCCTTCCCACATGGGTGAAGACGGCTGATAGCCAGAAACCGGTCCTAGGATGCTTGATTCCGGTCCAGGAATGACATGGCTTGGCGGTTCAGGCTGGACTGTTCCCATGAGGCACAGGGTAAAGGCTGATTTGCATATGGCCATGTCTGAACTGGCGTGGTGTGGAGCGCAAAACGATGGATTTAGGCCCAGATGTCAGTAGTGGGGTGAATGTAAGACATTGTTCTGCATTCTCTCCATCAACTGTTAAAAGCTATCAAAAAATGGGCAGAACATGAGAATTGTGAAATTTCATCCCATATTTGGTCCACCATCAACAGGCTAAATTTTAGTTCTTTGAGAGGGGCAAATTGGCGCAGGATGTTGTTTTTCAGCAAATGGTTATTGTATCGAACCCCCTGCTGCCTGTCAGAGATGTATGTTAACCAGTCCTCTCAATGTTTTCGGTGCATGAATCATCCATCTGCCAATTGGTCACATATTATGTTGAGCTGCACAAAAGTTAATGATTATTGGGTACATGTATTTACCTATCTGGAACAGGAATGTAACATCCAGCTGGAATTTATTTGGTTTTGATCCTGATCTCCCTTTTACAGACTCAATGATTGCATTTTTGTATGTAGCTATGGCAATAGCAATATCACTGTTACTGCAAAAATGGCTTACGGATCTGCTTCCTTCGGCCTTGGAGTGGGGTCAGAAGATGAGAAGGGTTAAGAAAAGTGAATAGACTTTCGCATTGCGAATGGGTGGCCTTAAGAAATTTAATAAAATATGGGGTACCAACTTTGATTATTAGTTAGGGGAGGCAAGAGATGCTGTTGGTATGCTGCGTGGGGATAGAGGTTTTAGATTCCATCAAATGTCTCTTATTGTGTAAATGTTTGTAGTGGGTTTTGTTCTTTTTAAAAATTGTTAATCATGTTAAGAACTTGTAATGCTTATAGTGTCTCAGATGAGATTTTTATTTTTCATAATATATCGGTGCAATATGTATATGTTTATGTTTTTAAACTCCGACTTCAAATAAAAAAAGAAAACAAAATCTTGGCGGTACGTCCAGGAAGGCCAAAGAAGTTGGCTTGGGTCCTAAATTGTGAAAGCATTGCAGAATATAATTGCCACAAGTATCTAGGTGCTCTCTTCAACAACAACGGAAGATACAAAACTCACTTAGAAGAACAAAAAAAGAAAGGTGCAGCGTTAGCTTTTGCAATTAGTTCTATTCATAAGAAGTTACTCGGCCCAACATTCGATCATACACTGCAGGCAGCACAGGCAAAAGTCCTTCCTAAATTAACTTATGGATGTGAGGTCCTAAAAGGATTGGATAGTGGCCAATTAGACAAAATTATTGCAAAAATCTATCGAACAGTGTTCAAGTTACCTACACAAACATCACCAGCCCAAATCAGGCTGGAACTGGGCATCTGTACTTAATCACTGGCCAGATCAATGAGTTTCTTAATGTGCTGTCACAAAATGAGGTTGTCGGAGGAAGGTAGCCTAGTGCAACACCTATGGTCTTGCCTTAACACAAAACTATGGTGAGCAGGGCATGAATACTGGGCAAGAGGTCTAAAAACTCTAGGCTTGAATGAAGTTTGGAACATTCAATTCAGCCATAACAAATTTAAAAGGGTAGCAAAAATAAGTGTAAACAAACTCTCTTCACTGGAAGACCAGGCACGTCTAGCAAAAAGAAGCCACGGCTGGATGACCCTGCTATAATTCGTCCAGCTGACACCTCAGAGGCACCTAACCCTGCCATTTACCGCACGCACCAAACAAAGTGTTTAAAAATTGAGAATGGGAGTTATCAACATGTTGTGTCATCTGCCTAAATGGAAAAGAGACCATGGCCAGGAACATTGTCGACTTTGTGGAAACCATAAGGAAGACATAATACATATCCTATGCCTTTGTCCAAACCTGTTGAAGGAAAGACGGTCCCTCTTACGGAAAGGCTGGAACTTCAACGAGGTCAGATCATGCAGAGTCACAGTATTGGCCTGCTTTGACCTACGGAACACCAATTTAAACTGTGCTCTAGTAAGGTTTATGGATCGAGCTGTAAAAAATCTAGGGGAGGGGACCCAAGAATAGGATCCTTCATCAGAACAATAATTTGGCAAGTCCCCCCTGTAGTCACTCAGACAAGGTCAACCTGTTAGATCCATTATACCAACTGACTAAAGGGGCCGGGCACCCAGGCGGGACCACTCTAGGACAAAAAAGGGGGGGGGTCTTTTACTACAAGGACTTGGGCTTCCACCTTCTTTTTAATACGTACATTTTATTCTTTTTTAACTTGCAAAGGTTTTTGAAATCATGCAATAAAGTTTTCTCCTACTGACAGAGGCATGCACTTCAATAACGAAGTGCTTAGTATGCTGTGTGCTGCCGTACAGGTTGAACAGAAACTGCATTGTAGTTACTGACCTGAGGCTTCAGGTTTAGTGGATCAAATCAATGGCATGCTGAGATCAAGACTTGACAAATTGTGTGCTTCTACATCTTTGAAAAGGCCAGCTGCTTTGCCGTTGGAGTTGATGAATCTGCGCAGCACCCCCAATTGTAGAAAAAGGACTGTCTCCTCATGAGGGGAGATTCCCTGCACTACAGTCTTTCCTGTGGATCGCTTGGTTCTGTGGTTGAGAACCCTATCAAGCCTTGAAAGGAGGAAGTAATATAAAAAATAATATACAACAGGGACAAATTAAGAGGCCAACTTGTCCAATGATAACTTTTGATAAAAGAGAGAAATATTTGTTGTTTCCAAGAAGGTGGTTTGTATCCGTTGAATACTATCTAAACATGTTGATGCATATATGAGGCTACATTTGTGGAGCATTCCAGTACACTAGATGAGAATTTTGTATCAATCAATTGCCTGTATTTATTATATGCACAAACTAGAATATTAATTAATGACAAAGTGAACTGTCTTATATGTTCTCTCTTCTTTATTTGTGGTGTGCATTTTTATTATGGTGAAACAGTTTGGTAATGTTTTAAGGAATTTGTTTTTATCTTTCCTATGAATTGTTTGTTACTCATATGAATAATAAGATTATATTGGATGTATTTTAATCCTTTGCAACAATATATTTTGTAGTATCTGGTTCGCTCCCATTTCTCAGTGCTGCTGTCCTTGTGGAACGGACACTAGAACCTTGCTTTGTCAACAATGGGTTTGGAATGTTTGGGGATGGAATAGTGAAAGTTTGTACAGGATGCTGCTGGACTGTGGAGGAGAATAAACTACAAAAATACATCTCTACTTATCTTGAGTCCTGCCTATTTCTTACCACGATTATCACATACTTATATTAAATATTTGATACAGTTAGCTATTTCTTGACACAACATTTGATTGTGGTGGTTGTCCGTATGAGTTGTGGCTGAGCTTGAGATTGTATGTTATTTGAAACTATAGTGAATGTGACCTGTGGTGAAGTTGGATACCAAAAGGAACACTTTCTGATTTTACAGAGGTTTAATTGGTGCCATAATCCTGTCTGTGGGAGTAATTTTTAATGGTTTTAAAATTCAAAAACTGCCTACAATAGTAGAGAAATTGGCCACTAGTACTACAAATTCCTTATTACTTATAAATACTGAGATAGTAACGATAAGGTCTACGATCCAGCAGAACTGACTTGGTTGGACCTTTTGCTCACAAAAGAGGGCAGAGTCTATCACATGTTGAAAGTTCAGCACTGATGTACTTATATTCAAGATGAACATAAGGATCTGAAGAAAAATATTAAGAATATATCCGGTATGACAAAGGATTTGAAAGAGTCAGAAGCAACAGGTGCTTAGGAATCCATTGGAAATGGAGTTGCTTCAGTAGATCGATTGTTTGGAAGTTTCGGAAGTGGAATCATGGGTGCCATTTTAAAACCTCTTTCGATAATCGCCCTTTGTGCAATATGCGTATTCCTGATCTTTAAGGGATACCAGCATGGACAAACCAGACAGGGAGAGAAGGGAATGAAGAGAAAGAGAGCAGATGTTAAGTTAGAAAAAGATCAGAGTAGCTAGTAAGGTGATAATAAGCATCTAAAGGGTACTACAAGTAAGATGCTCAAGGCAACTAGGTTTTGATTAGTCTAATCTGAAAATGATCTGATTCTAATATGTGATGTCTTGATCGCCATCAGAGGGGAGATTGGGGGAGCAAATATATATATATATATATATATATTGTCCACAGCTCCCTCACATCTGCCTGTGGAATGTAACTTGAAAAATAAAAAAAACTGCAAAAAGAATACCCGTGGAGTGCGACCCATTTGTTTCCTGTGAGGGAGCTGTGGACAATATATCAGCAGCGTGGTTCAGCTGCAGGGCGCCGCACCCGCATTGAGCGCTGTTGGAGTGGCGAAAGGAACCAGTCATGGAAAATATATATATATATATATATATATATATATATATATATATATATATTACCTACTGGCGATAGCCAGTAGGTATATATAGTTAGGATTTTTTCTCTATGGGACTTTTGAAAATTCTATGCCTAATAACTTTGGCGTTTGTGGACGGAATTGGCTGAAATTTTCAGGAAAATGGCACATTTTGTTTCTGAGCAGCTCCTGGAAATTTGGGGGGGGTTCGTCAAGGGGGGGCCGAGAAAAAAGGGGGGTCCCAAAACGCGTTTTTCCCATGTTATTTTCCATAGGGCGGTTGGACTCACTTTTAGCCCGAACGGCTGAATGGATTTTCACGAAACTTGGCAAAATTGTAGGGACTGTTAGCCCGATGTGCCTTTGCTAGGTCTCAATATATGTGCTTCAGTGGATTTTGAGAAATTAACGTTTAAATCAAGATATATATCTGTAACAGCGCTCCGGGCAGCTATCCGGTTAGCGAACCTTTCGCGTAACGGAACTTTGCGATGAGAAGCTGATTGGCCCTCCGGTGTCTGTCAACATTCTAAACAGTCCGGAGCGGCCGCCATCTTGTCTCTTGGTAGGATCGAGAGACAAGAGGAGGCCAAAACAAAGGGGGAAATTACCATAAGGGGGCATAGTAGATCCTCGTTGACCCCCTAGGTTTTATGTGGAGGTTTTAAAAGGGCCTAGGAGGGTCCAAAATAAAAAAAAAATTTTTGCGTGGTAAGCGCCAAGTTCGCGAACCGGATAGCTTTCTGGGCAGCGAACTTTATGGATAAAAGAATGAAAGACTTTTCTAATACTGTATGTTAATTGTTTGTTGTTTTTCTTGTTTTTTTTTGTTTTCTTTGTTTATTTATTTTTTTTATTATGATTGTGTTTCATACTTTATTAAATTTTCTAACATTTCATTGTCAGAAATGTCATAATTTATTATAGGGTGTAATTGTTTTTCATTTTGAAGCAAGTTGTCTACTGCTTCAACACATTGTAGAAGTTCGTGGTCTCTACTGTCATCCATAAAGTCATCAAGTTTGTCTTGGCTGCTCTCCTTCAGTTCAATCGAAAATGAAACTTGTTGTTCGCCTTCCATTTTGCCTGAAATTTTGAATAAGAAAATATATATTAGTAGAGATAGGGCACTGTTGGGATTAATTTTAGATAGGCAGTTTTTATCAGTGAATTTATCTTTTGGCAGTGTATAGTATGAGAGTGGAAATAGGACTATAAAAAAGTGTATGTGATTTAACCAAGACAAGCCTTACTCCATTGATAACTATAACAGAGAAGTCTATCTAAATACATTACTACTACAGAGGGATAGTGTATATCTAGCAGAAAAAGTCTACTATATTAAGTCATAGTGCACAATATATTAAATTATAACTTACCTTCACAAAGAAGTTGAAGTTTTTTGAAGCTTTTGAAATAGGAGGTACAACAAGAAGTAGTAGTCAAAATGGCTGTGTTTCCTTCTCTCCCTTTATATATATACAGGTATATAACCAATCAAATGTCAGGTAATAAAAGTAGAAAATGAAAGTAACATTTTCATTGGTTGTCAATTCCAACAATTCAGATGTGTTTTGTGAAGTAATTTACCTCACGGTACTTGGAGAGGTCTACAGGCTAAATGGCTAAATGGAATTTCAATGAAATTTGTGAGAATGGAAGGGATTGTTATGTAGTATGAGCTAATCTATATTTGGTGAGAGTGTCTCTAGTCGTTTTTCTGTAAATTACTTTCCCGCCTTTTTTTAGGACCGCTTTCCGGGAAGCTGCCCGGTTAGCGAACCTTAAGCGTCACGGGAGTCCACCATTTTGTGTTTCGTTCGCATTAAGATACAAGATGGAGGGCAAATAATGTTTAGAATGGGTAGAAGGGGTCATGGTAGACTTATCTTGACCCCGTAGGTTTTCTGAGCGTGGCTGAGGAGGCTTATATGTGCGGAAAAAAAACTTTTTTTTAAAAAATTCCGCGAGGTTAGCTTTCGGTTAGCGAACCGGGTAGCGCTCCGGGGAGCGAATTTTGTGGAAAATTAGTGAAAAAAGTTAGAGAAAAATAATAATTGTGAGTGATCAGATGTAGGGTAGCTCTGAGAAGAGCTTTTGGGTTTATGGTACATTTAGGTACTTATAAGTAGGTACCAATGCACAGTCTTAAATTCAGAATGAAAATTCTGTTGCCCTCATCTGAGAAATGAACTCCATCTCCTCTGTAGATATCTTGCATGTAGTAACGCAAGTTATTGTTGTACAGAGAGCCCATTCCATGGTCTCTCATGTAAGCTGAAACAGATTTGTTTACATGCTTCCTCGCTTTCTCAATTTGTGGACAAAATTGGTTGGACCACCTCCATTTCTGTCTTTGGCATATATTGGAATATACCAAGGCAGTTTGAGGAAAAAGTGCCATTAATTGCTCCAAGGTGTCCTTTAAAAGCATTTCCAGACCTACCCCTGTCAAAGTGCCCAAATCATTACCTCCACAGTGCACTATTAACAGGTCAGGTTTTGGCAAATGCATAAAGGTTTTCACCAATGGAATCAATTGGTGACATTTTAATCCTCTTTGGCCCAACCAGTTAATTTCCACATCTTGTAAATTGAGGTTGTGTAAATTTCTGCTCTCAGCATATCTTTGAGCCCAGTGGATGTAACTATGTCCAACAATCCAGACGTTAAACATGGTGGAAGAAGGTTGTTCTGCAGTCAGATGAAGTGTGGTAATGAAAGGGCAGTTGAAACAGTAGGAGTTTCTAAAGAAAAAAAACTGTGGTTTTACTATGCTAATGATTCATTAGCAGTGATTGGTGCATTTCCATTTCTGAAAACAGAAAGTTAGGGTGCATGGATGTGTTCTTTGAAAGATGTAATTTGAATGGTCAAGGAAGAAACAATTAATGAAAGATTGCACTGGATACGCAGGTGCACTGAGAGTTCAGAGTTCAATTGAAACATTGTTGTGTGAATTTGCAAACATGAGAGGTCTTCCAGGAGGTGGTTGCTATGGAAACAAGGCAGACAGGGCAGAGGGGGGAAGGGTTTTGGTTTGAAAAAAGTGAGGGAAGAGGTATGATTGGCTAATATGAGAGATATGTGAAAAGAATATCTGTATTTCTGTGCTTTCAATAGCTGCAGCCTTTGGAGTGCATCCTTTTTCTTCTGCTGAAGACAATTTGGTGTATTTCTGAGACTGTTTTCAAAACTCAAAAAATATTTGCTAAGGTGAGAAAAGATTTATTTAATTTAGATAGAGAATAGTATGATTTAAGGAGAAAATGATGAAGAAAGCTGTGTTTTTAAAATGTGGTTTTGTCTCTAGTGATATACTAATAGAATTAGTTTCATAGAGAAATTATAATTGCATATTTGGTGTAACATTCTGGCATGCAGTAACACAAGATATTGTAATACATGGAGGCCATTTCATGGTCTGTTATGTAAGCTGAAACAGATATGTTGCTTTTAAAAATGATTTAAGAAATCAATTACATTTCTGGATATGTACTGCTAGAGCTTCATAGGTTGTTTTGGGCCATATTTATAAGGTATTTGAGTGTCTAAGATGTTGTGTTCGCCTTTTAAAATGTAAAGTGTTCCTCATGGGGCAAGTGTCTTGTAAATACGGTCCCACTTGTGCTTGGCAAATTTAGATTTTGATTATGGGAGTTACCTAGCCATGTTAATAGTGTCCCAAAAATGGTGCTAGGGCATTCCAGAAAACACTTTCATGTGTCTCAAGGACATTTTTAGTTATTTCTTCATGAATGCAGGTATACAATTGATTTATATGCTGTGTTTAAAAACGAATTTTGAAATGAATTAAATTTCAGGATATGTACTGTTAGAGCTTCATAGGTTGTTTGGGGTCATATTTAGAAGGCATTTTAGTGTCTTTGAAGTTATTTTTCCCTTTTTAAATGGAAAGCGTTCCTCATGGGGCCCTGAGCAGTTCTTAGCCATGTTATTTAATAGGAAGTGGATAACATGGCTAAGAGCATTTGCTGGAAAATGCATGAATATCGCTGATTTTTCTGCTATATTCATGCATTGCGGCCGTTTTTTTTCACATTGCTTCATAGGTTGTTTGGGGTCATATTTAGAAGGCATTTTAGTGTCTTTGATGTTATTTTTCCCTTTTTAAATGGAAAGCGTTCCTCATGGGGCCCTGAGCAGTTCTTAGCCATGTTATTTAATAGGAAGTGGATAACATGGCTAAGAGCATTTGCTGGAAAATGCATGAATATCGCTGATTTTTTTGCTATATTCATGCATTGTGGCCGTTTTTTTTCACATTGCTTCATAGGTTGTTTGGGTTCATATTTAGAAGGCATTTTAGTGTCTTTGATGTTATTTTTCCCTTTTTAAATGGAAAGCGTTCCTCATGGGGCCCTGAGCAGTTCTTAGCCATGTTATTTAATAGGAAGTGGATAACATGGCTAAGAGCATTTGCTGGAAAATGCATGAATATCGCTGATTTTTCTGCTATATTCATGCATTGTGGCCGTTTTTTTTCACATTGCTTCATAGGTTGTTTGGGTTCATATTTAGAAGGCATTTTAGTGTCTTTGATGTTATTTTTCCCTTTTTAAATGGAAAGCGTTCCTCATGGGGCCCTGAGCAGTTCTTAGCCATGTTATTTAATAGGAAGTGGATAACATGGCTAAGAGCATTTGCTGGAAAATGCATGAATATCGCTGATTTTTCTGCTATATTCATGCATTGCGGCCGTTTTTTTCACATTGCTTCATAGGTTGTTTGGGTTCATATTTAGAAGGCATTTTAGTGTCTTTGATGTTATTTTTCCCTTTTTAAATGGAAAGCGTTCCTCATGGGGCCCTGAGCAGTTCTTAGCCATGTTATTTAATAGGAAGTGGATAACATGGCTAAGAGCATTTGCTGGAAAATGCATGAATATCGCTGATTTTTCTGCTATATTCATGCATTGCGGCCGTTTTTTTCACATTGCTTCATAGGTTGTTTGGGTTCATATTTAGAAGGCATTTTAGTGTCTTTGATGTTATTTTTCCCTTTTTAAATGGAAAGCGTTCCTCATGGGGCCCTGAGCAGTTCTTAGCCATGTTATTTAATAGGAAGTGGATAACATGGCTAAGAGCATTTGTTGGAAAATGCATGAATATCGCTGATTTTTCTGCGATATTCATGCATTGCAGGCCTTTTATTATCACATTTGCAAGCACTTCTTAGCCATGTTATCCAATGGGAGGTGGATAACATGGCTAAGAGCATTTGCTTCAAAGGTTGTTTGGGGTTATATACCATTTTTGGGAAATTATTAACATGCCTATCTAACTCCCATAATCAAAATCTAAATTTGCCAACCGCAGGTGGGAGCGTATTTACAATAAATTTGCACTATGAAGAATGTAAAATAGCATACTAGATACTCAAATAACTTATAAATATGACCTAAAACATCTTATGAAGCACTAGTAGTGCATATTTCCAGAAATGTATTGGTTTTCATTTAATGATTTACTTCATTGGTAGGCCTTCACATGTTTTTTTACCTTGGTTTTTTTTCAGTGAAAATCTTATCTGCAACCATGTGTTGGCTTCACCTCAAATAAACAAAACAGGTGATGGACTGAATGTGGATCAATGACACACATTCACCCCAGTCCAAAGATCTGGGCCTAAACAAACCTTTAGATAGGCTACATCTTATCGTCATCCTGAATTAATGATTTAAAATATTAGGGAGTGATTTATGAGTGTTGTATGCCTGTTTTGTACCATTGAGTGTCATTTTTGTGATGCAGTGCTGGTGGAAAATATTTGCTATGTTAAATAATTAGTACGGCATTAAGTTTTAGATGACTGTTATTTATTTACTGTTTGGTAATAGTGGTTAATAACATTTTATATTATATTTTTTCACAGATTCAACTGCAGATTCTTTCATAGTTTGGAAAATGCCTTCCAGAAGTCGAATACGAAAGGCTAGAAAACGTCAAAGACAGCAGGATGATGTTTTATTGCAGCAGTCCTCTTCCCCAAATACTTGTCAAAACACCAAGAAAGGTCCGGGTAAGAGCACGAAATCATTCTTAAGAAATATTTGTAGTAAAAAAAATTTTGCTCAAAAAAATGTGTCTGTTCACAAAAAGAAAAGTAATTTAAATGGAAAGGAGAGACACATCACAAATGTTACTGGTAGAGGAAGAGATAACTCTGTGCATGATAGTAGAAGGAAACAACAGTTTAGGGACATTCGACAACGAATGTTCCGTAATAGGATATTAGTTAATTTATTGAAAAATATTAAAAAGAAAGGCCAACAGAAAGCGGCATTTTATAGGAAGAAGAAAAATGTAGAGAAAATTATTGATCATGCTTTTGAAATCAAGCGAAAGTTGTTTATTTTGGTAATCAATAGAATTAGGAAACTAAGCAAGGTAATTTCTGATTTCAAAACAAAAAGTAGATGGAAGAGAGTAGTAAATCGTACTAACTTTTGTGAAGTTTTTTCTGGAGAATGGATGCATAGTTCAAGTTCTGAGGCATTTTTTAATGAGGAGACTTATTTTCAGGATAATGATTTGGTGCATGCAGTTGACATCAGTGGTCGAGCTTATGAAGTGAAGGATGGTTGTCCAGTTGAAAAAGAACAACTTGTGACAACAGAGACAGAAGAGGCGCTAAGTGATGAGGTTTTAGGAAGACGTCCTAAGGGTCCTGTGTACATTTGGAAGTGTAGTTCTATTTGCAGTGTGCGACAGGTTTCCATCAATTTGCTTTGTGATTTTATACGGACATTTAATAAGAAAAGTTTGAAGCAGAAAATGAAGTTGTTGCAAGATTTAGATCCTTGCAGAGTGAGACAAATGACAGGTTTGCGTGGTCATTCACTGGCTTGTCTTTCCAGGAGAGTATGCCAGAGTGTTTTTCATCATTTCAGGATGCTAGCAGTGCATCATAATAAAGTGAGAAAATTAGTGAGAATGTTGTATTATGCTAAGAGTCCAGCAATTATGCTTAAACAGTTATGTGCTGCTCTTTTGCATGGTTCTGAAATAGATGTGAAGAATCTTTGTGAAGAAATTGAGTTTTGTTACTTTGGTAGTAAAGATGAGAATGTTCAAATTGACCCTGAAGTAGAGGGTAATGTGGAAGATAATGTACAGGTTTCCAGTACAGACAATTTTCAGAAGGAAATTGCCACGTTTCAGATGAAATCAAGTGAGAGGCCTAATTTCACTTGTGTATGTTGTCGACGCACTTATTATAAGAATCAGACTAAGGTAGTGGATTTATATGCAAAAAGTGAAAGGGTAAATAATAGTGAATGGAAGGATTTTGCCACATACTTGATGGTAGAAAATTATTTTGATTTGGGATCGGATCAACGTGTGTGTACTTATTGTTGTAATAAATTAAACCAAAACCAGATGCCTGCTAGGGCAGTTCATAATAATCTGGAATTGGTTGAGATTCCTTCTGAATTGAAGGATTTAAATACTTATGAATCTATTTTGATTCAAAGTATCCATCCCTTTCAGGCTATTGTAAGAATGGAGCCAAAGACAGGGAAGTTGCCTCCAGCAGATTTACAGAGAGGATTAAAGGGAAGAGTTGTTTATTTGCCTCTAGATTTGAAGAAAAACATTAACACAATTGGAATAGAAAAAGTGGAAGAGGAACCTCTGGTTATCTTGGTTAATGGGGTTCCGACAAAGAATAAGAAAATATGGCAAGATTTAGTGGATGTTAGGAAAGTCAAAAAGGCAACAGTGTATTTGAAGAAAAATAATAAGTACTATAAGAATGTATATGTTGCAGAAGAGGAAGTAAGTGATGAAGAGGATAGCGATTTGTGTGCTGGCCAAATTGAGAAAGTAGAGGCCTCTAAAAGTGAAGAAATATATGAACATTATAGTGTTCATCCTTTGCATTCCAAGGAAGTCATGGGGAATGCTATTGAGTTGTTTCAAATGAAACAAGCCAAAGGGAGTCCCATTAGTGTTTGGGAGGAAAGTTTGGAAGCTCGGTGTTTCCCACAGCTATTTCCCACAGGTCAAGGAGGAAGATATGATGAGCGACCTCGTGAAATTCCTGCGTCTGAATACCGGACTTTACGATTGTATGCAGAAGATCCTAGGTTTCGGCAATGCATTCCCTATTTGTTTCATCTCCTGTTTGAAAGCGATCTGTCTGGACTTTCATATGCAGTGAACCACATCTTAAAAAGTGGTATACAGATGCGAAACATCTCGGCAAGTGACTTTATGCATAAAGTCAATGTCCAAGACAGTATTTTGGATTCTCACTTAATTCATCTCATGGCGTGTCAGCGTGGTACTAATGAGTACTGGTACCGTCGTCATGGTGATTTAAAATGTATGCTGAGGAACTTAGGAACTCCGACATGGTTCCTCACTCTGAGCTGTGCCGAGTATGGCTGGGATGACTTACTTGAATTTCTACGAGAGGCAAATGGAAATATTGAAAACATTGAATTCAAGACACCTGGAGAACTGTGTTCTTTGGATCCTGTGAATGTATGCAGGTACTTCAATCATAGATTTGAAGCTATGATGTCTTTCATCACAAATAAAAAGAATCCACCTCTTGGAGAGGTGTTGGATTTCTTCTGGAGAAAGGAGTATCAAGCAAGAGGTGCCCCTCATATACATATGTTGCTGTGGATCAAGGATGCACCTAAATTTGGAACAGATCCGGATGACTTAGTGATGAATTTCATCGAACAGTATTCTACGTGTGCTGTTCCAAACGCAACGGAGAAGAAAAGTCTAAGAGAACAAGTTCTACGTTTCCAAAGCCATCGTTGTGGAAAGTACTGTCGTCGTAAATTCAGAAACAAGGACAAGTTCTACACCAAATTTCGTTTCAACTTTCCACGACCGGTGATTTCTAAAGGAAGAGTGAACAGTTTGATGTCTTCGCTGCGACATAATGTGACGAGGAAATCACCCAAGAATACATACAATTTGAAAAGGAACGAAGAGTCCAAGTACATCAATGACTACAACCCAGTGATTTTGTCCATGTGGAATGCCAACATGGATATACAGTTTGTGGCTGACAACTGTATGGCTGTGGCTCGGTATGTGACATCTTACATCACCAAAAAAGAAAAGACCGAACTGAAGGATATGTGGGAGGACATTTCCCATGAAAAGAGCCTCAGCAAGAAGTTGTACAGTTTCAGTCTGAAGATGTTGTCGCATCGAGAAATCGGAGCTTACGAATGTTCTGATCGATTGTCTTCAGCAAGTCTCTATGCCAAATCCAGGAGTCTCGTTTGGGCGAGTCTTGGTCTTGCTGCAACGCGAAATCGAGTTCTAAAACCTGTTCGGGAAATTGAGTATTTGGCAGAAAAGGAACCAAACAGTACCGACATTTTGAAGACCAACATGTTGGATACATATTATCCAAATCGAAGCAGTCACCTTGAGAATGTTTGTCTATATGAGGTTCTCCAAAATTATATATTCAAGAGGAACATCAAAGAAGATATTGAGAAAGGAGTGTATGCTGTAATTGGAAGTGAGGGATGCCTGGTCAAGCAAAGAAAATGCCAATTAGTAAACCATCGAAAATTAAGTGGCGAATCTCCAGAAAAAAAGGAGTTTTTCTATTTAGCACTTTTGCAACTTTTCAAGCCTTGGCGTGCAGAAGAGGAACTGCTTGGAGATTTCCTCTGTTACGAAGACTCTTTCAATGCAGCCAAGGAGTCCATAGAATGTCCTGCTTTTTCTAAATATCAAGAAATGCTAACTTTGGAAATTGAGCAGGAAGCAACGATTGCAGCCGAGATTGCCAGAGACAGTTCTCAGGACAGTCAGAGTTCTGTTTCATTGAGTCAAGATCCACTTGGAGGACCTATTATCGAAAATGAAGCTGCCACTGCTATGAATGAAGTAGAAAGAGCCATGGCACATGCTCAGGAGGATTCAGTTAACTTACAAGACTTGGAAAAACAACTCAACGTTGAGCAGAGGAAAATATATGATGAAGTTACCAAGGAAATTGAGCACGGATTAAGTCATGAGAAGAAAGAGTGCTCGTGTACGTCGTTGAAGCCTGTCCGACTGTACGTGAGTGGAGAAGCGGGAACTGGAAAAAGTTTCCTCATTAAAGCAATCTCTTGTTATTTGCAGGAAAGGACTGAGTCATCGCTGTCTTGTGTTGTCACCGCTCCTACTGGACTGGCAGCACATAATATTAAAGGTATTACTTTGCATCGTCTATTGATGCTGCCGGTGGAGCATGACAACAAATTACAATACAACAAGTTATCTGGAGATGCTTGCTGTGAAGTTTCAAGAGTTTTGAGGAAAATGAAACTACTTATCATTGACGAAGTAAGCATGGTTTCCAATGTCATGCTTGCCTTTGTGCATTTGAGAATGCAAGAAGTACTTAAAACTGAATATGATGTCTTATTTGGTGGGAAACACATTATTGTTTTCGGAGATCTTCTACAGCTGACACCAGTAAAAGGTCAACCTGTGTTCAAAATACTCACGCATGAAGATACCAGGAAGTGCCTAGGGAGCATTGGCAACGTCAATATATGGTTAAACTTCAATTATGCAGAACTGCATCAAAATATGCGTCAGGCAAAGGATGAAGATTACAAGAATATTCTACAAGATATTAGAATTGGAAAAGTGACCGAGCATGGGAAAGAAGCTTTAAATGCACGGTAACTGTCAAATTTGTATCCCAAACAAGAGATTGTGCCTGAGAATATTTTTCAGAAAATTACTGAGAAGAAATCCGGGATATGTCTCATGCCAACTCTTGCAGAATGTGCCATCTTCAACAACAAAATGTTGAATTTAGAAAAGCAAGATATTGTGAAACTGGAAGCTATCGACAAATTAGAGCATATGGGATCAACAATTATTTTGTCAGATAATTTGAAATCAAAATTGGATTCATTAGAGAAGACTATATCTAAGACAGCGGGTTTTGAAAAGACTCTGAATGTGTGTTTAAATTGCCGAATCATTTTGAGACGGAATTTACATGTAGAAAGAGGTCTGGTAAATGGATCAATGGGTAATGTTGTTGATTTTGAGAAATACAGAAATAGAGATGGAATAGAATTTTTAAGAATTAAATTTGATGGCATTGAGGAAGTACAGCAAATTGGTCGTTGTTCTGCTAGGTTTTTGCTTGTTAAAGATTTATATGTTCGCCGTAAACAGTTTCCTGTTTGCTTGGCATATGCGGTGACAATCCATAAATCGCAAGGTTTAAGTGTAGACTGTGCATTGGTGAATATTGGCAGTTCTGTGTTCAAGGAGGGTATGGCATATGTGGCATTGTCACGAGTTAGAACTTTATCGGGATTGTACTTGATTGACTGTGATGTCACAAACATTTGTGCAGATCTAGATTGTGTTAAGGAATACAATAGGTTAAGAAGAGAGTATGCGCCACATTTGCCTCAATATCCTTTGTTTGAGAAACGTGTGGTATGCCGGAAACGTAGAAATAGCATTAATAGTAGGGAGGTTGTTGCAAAAAGACCAAAAGTCAATGAACCGAAAATTGTTAGCAGAAAGAAAGTGGATTCTGTTGAAGATGTTGTTGGTTTTCTATTTGAAAACAGTTCTGGTGTCAACTGCTATGCAAATGTAGTGGTTAATGTTCTCTTTTCACTAGAGAGTTTAAAAGAACAGATTCTGTTGAATTCAGAACACATTTTATGCTGTTTGTTGAATTCTGTTTTCGAGAAATGTAGCAGTGATCGAACAAAAGTAGAAAGTGTGTCTGAAGTTCGTTATCTTTTAGATGAATGTTCAGGTCAAACAGACTTCTCTGAAAATAATCAGCAAGATTGTCAGGAGTTTTTAATGTATATGCTTCATATATTGCAAGTTGAGGGTGTAGATGTAGATCAACTGTTTGGGCTTTCTTATCAATGGCAGCATGACTGCGAGAACTGTATGGTATCAAGTACTACTAGTGTAGACTCAGAAAGATTTATATATTTAACTTTGCCAGACAGTAAATCAGTGTCCTTTAATAAGCTAGTAAATGCAGCGGATCACAACATGGAGTGTAGCCAATGTAAATGTGATATGATGTCAACATTATTTATACGTAGATATGGCCAGTATGTCATTTTAATGATTCAACGATGTAGGCCTGATGGATCAAAATTGTCAACTTTAATAAAAAATTTTGTGGCTTCTCAGCTGTCAATATCAGGGAGGACTTTTGTTACTGTAGCAATTATCTATCACGATGGTCCATCAACAACATCAGGACATTATACAGCTTACTTAAAGTCTGGAAACGGCTGGTCATTCTGTAATGATTCTGTTGTAACTTTCAAAAAAAAATTGCCGTTTGACCTTAAAAATTCTTACCTGGTGTTTTTAAAACCAAAATTTTAAGTAGAGGGAATGTAAGTCTGCAATGCTGTCTCGATTAAAAATCCAACTATATAAACCTGATGCAAGTAAGTCTGCTTCATAGTAAGCAGTATCAGTGTCATAGGAAAAGGAGAACATGAGTGACAAAGAAGACTAAGATATTAGTAGTCCAGGATTGTGAAAATAATCTCAAATATTTTATTTTTGAAAGTTGCGAAAATAGAAAATGTCGGGATTTGATTGGAAGAATTACAAGACTTGCGAATCACGGCAACATGATTTGGCCTAGTGGAAACATGTGATATAATGAGAGAAGTTTTTTTTCTATGTAACATATTTCACGTATCGATGGAGGTTTTCTTTCAGAAAGTGTCGGGCTGAAAATATTTAAAGCACAACAGAGTGGATGCTGTTTATAGGAGATCGTTTGACGTCATTGAAAGTAAGTTAATTTTAAGAAGTTTTGAAATCAGATTTCTTAGGTTGTATGGGTTTTTTAAACACAGTCATTTTGATTGTGGTTTTTTTTCCCCGCTGTTACATGATGAATACCTTCAAGTCACTGATTTAAGTGAAATTTGATACATTCTGAGAACAGCAAAAATAAACCATTTAACATGTATAATTAATGTTATGCTTTTTGTCCTTATGATATACATTTAGAAATGTGTGGTACATATGGGTAAGCTGAGTTCTGTAAATATCAATTTTAATGCTTAGAGTGCTGTACTTCTGGGTAGTGTTTTTTTTTTATAAAAAAAAGAGGCCTCACCTCAAAGAAAGCTCTTGAAAGCACACATCTTATTTGCATCCTAAAACAATCATTTACAATGTTAGACACAATTTTATTATGGCTTTACATCTTTTTTGCGCTGCTATTGCATCACTATTGTGAGACATTAGCAGTGCAAGAAAAACATCATGTTCCAAAATAGGCCTGAGTTCAGCAACATCAAGATACAGTTTCTTTGGAATATATATCTTTAGGATTGTGTAGGGGACGTAGAGAAGCAGAGACTTCTGTAAATGTCAAAGTTGTTGAAAAACTGTTTGTTTTTGAACCTTTTCCCTTGTCTTTTCTAATTTTTAAATACATGTTTTAATATTTTTTGAAATGTTTGTTCTTTGTTTTACAGATTGAAAGTATGAAAAAATATTTAAAAAAGGTAACAAGAATTATAAGGTAAATGTTTTCCACTCTTTTTACCCGCAATGCACTGCTGATGATGTCATTGACACTATCTCTCATTTACTCTCTCTAGCTGTCTTTCTTTTTACATTACTCTCAGATTACTTCCCTTATACTAACTCTTCTTTTTTTTAAAAAAATATTTTTTTAGTTCGCTTAAAGTTCGCGAACCGGTCAGCGAACTTGAAGCGAACCAAAAGAAATAGAGCTTGCCAGAGTGATAAACATTCTAGCAATTTTGTTTGAAAGGGGAGGTAGTTCTGAAAAGAACTGTTTTTTTTTGTTTTTGTTGTTTTATATTTTTTTTTTATTTTTTGAACATTTTTTGATTTTTTTGTATTTTTAGAACTGTTTTATGTTTTTTTTGTTTTTTTTATGGAGGGGAGACAACAAAAAACAGGCTTTCAAAACGGCTCAACTGGAGCAAAAAAAAGAAAATTACTTTTTGGGTGCATTAGGGCATTTATGATTTTCATATGCAATGTTCATGAGGTTGACACTCATGTTGCCATATGACAGCATATCACCACAGTAAACACAAGATAACTTTATGTGCTGGAAGTTAGGTTGGATGTTTGGCACAGTCTCTTGTGCCTCTCTTCCCGTCAAAGACAATGTAGATGTAGATCTTGCCACAGGAGTTGCCGTCGGATTGTCTACAAGATCCCTTAACTCAGCCCGGCTGTAGTTCAAGGGATGCCACCTGCTCATGTGACGATGCATTGTATAGTTCCCCATACTGTACTTCTTTTCTGTGCCTCTCGACAATCTGTAGTCACAGATGAGGCAGGTGGCATATTTTGCATTCACTTTCTTTGTTCCAGGAGGGATGGTGAAAAACTGCCAGATGAAACTGGATTTTCGTTTAGAAACCCGGGGCAACTCATCAACAAATTGTTGTTCCTCTCTCTCCTCTTCTTCTTCTTCCTCATCTTCCTCCTCTCTGTTAGTCATAATTTGACTAGGTGGTCCTCTCTTCTTATGAGGAGGTGGAGGTGGTGGTGGGGGTGCACCAGCTGCAGCAAGAATGGAAGCCATTGTGGATCTTCAGATAAATGGTCTTTCTCTCACCAAGATGAAAGTCAGAGTGAGGAAATAAGGAGGGGTTTACATGATTTGGGGAAAACAAAAGTTCTGAGCCAATGAAAAGTGTTATTTTTAGGTCACATGACCTAGTCATACATCATTTGGAAACCAAAAGTGAAATGAACCAATGAGAAGTTTGATAAACAAGTCACATGACCTGTTCCGCTTACGTTACGCGGCGCGCGCCGCGTCCCAGATCGCTTCTGGTTCGCGGTCCGGAGCACTTCCGGGAGCGCTAACGCGACGCGTCATTAGACGCATTACGCGATAACGTGATATGTCGCGCTTCCGCGACGCGTCACTGTTCCGCTAACGTAACGTTGACCGGTTCGCGGACTAGATCGCGGCATCAAGATGAGCTAACGGAAAGCTTCCCGGTTCGCGAACTAGAAGCGAAGAAAAAAATATTAAAAAAAATTATCAATAAATATCTATATATATTTTGGGATTTAAAGAATAATACATTTTACAGCTACAGATGTTAGCTTTTAAAAAACCAATGAAATTCACTGAAAAAACCATAGGTTATAGACCATATATAGTTAGAAATTTGCATTTAAAAAACCATTGAAATTCAATGAAAAAACCATAGGTTATAGACCATATATAGTTAGGAATTCGCATTTACAAAACCTTATTTTACTCGCAAAAAACCATTGAAATTCCATATATAGTTAGTTGCACTAACTATATATCGCGCACCCGCAATCCACTGCTGATGATGTCACATATTACATCATTCATGACATGGTCAGTGACATCACTGATGACATCACTGATGACATCTCAAATGACATGACTGATGACATCACTGATGACAACATCCAGTGACTGTATGTTTCTGTAAAGTTAAAATATCTCTTACATATTGAAGAATGAGTGGATGTATAAGTGTCTGGATGAAGGATTTAGTAGGTGCATGACTGACTGTATGAGTGAGCGATTAAATGTGTCTCACTGAGTGCATGGGTTAGTGACTAAACTGTCTTAATTTGTGCATCATTATGTCTGTTGTTCTGTAAACTGTTGCATGTGTTGATAAGTAGCTATATGAGTAACTATATGGGTTATTGATTGGTTGCCCAAGTATTTGTATGGGAGACTGTGTGTGTTTGTGGGTGGCTGGGAGGTGTATGACTCTGTGCATAGATGTGTGAGCAGTTGATTCACTAGATGTATGGTTTCAAAAGTGCATGTGGAAACAGCTGTATGGGCGGTTGACTGTGTGCATGAGTGTATTGGTGAGTGAATGGATATCTCAGTGCTACATGTCAAAGTAAGTACATATGTAAAGCACAGTACATGTGAGAGTTGACATATATAAATAACTGTGCATAAGAGCCAGTGAATGTGTGAGTGGCTGTATGGATCATTGTGAATTTGTATCAGGGATTGTATAAGAGAGTAAATATGTGTTAGTATATGTTTGAATAAGTAAAGTTTGTCTAACTGTATAGTTGAGGAAATGGAGGTGTGATTGATTCTTTGCATGACTGACTAGGTGTGTGAGTAACTCCATGGATGAGTGACAGTCTGTGAGTGTCTGTTTACACTGATTGTATCTAAGGTTATATTAGAGTCTGAAGAGGTTCATCGTATTATCACATGAATGATATCATCAGTGATATGATCAGTAATGTCAAATGAGATGTCATCAGTGATGTCATCAGTCATGTCATTTGAGATGTCATCAGTGATGTCATCAGTGATGTCACTGACCATGTCATGAATGATGTAATATGTGACATCATCAGCAGTGGATTGCGGGTGCGCGATATATAGTTAGTGCAACTAACTATATATGGAATTTCAATGGTTTTGTGCGAGTAAAATAAGGTTTTGTAAATGCGAATTCCTAACTATATATGGTCTATAACCTATGGTTTTTTCATTGAATATATATATATATATATATATATATATATATATATGTATATATATATATATATATATATATATATATATATTCACAGAAAAGAACATAGGTTATAGTCCATATATAGTTAGGAATTTGCATTTACAAAACCTTGAAAATTCAATGAAAAAACCATTGGTTATAGAACATATATAGTTAGGAATTTGCATTTACAAAACTTTATTTTACTCGCATAAAACCATTGAAATTCCATATATAGTTAGATGCGCTAACTATATATCGCGCACCCGCAATCCACTGCTGATGATGTCACATATTACATCATTCATGACATGGTCAGTGACATCACTGATGACATCACTGATGACATCTCAAATGACATCACTGATGACAACATCCAGTGACTGTATGTTTCTGTAAAGTTAAAATATGTCTTACATATTGAAGAATGAGTGGATGTATAAGTGTCTGGATGAAGGATTTAGTAGGTGCATGACTGACTGTATGAGTGAGTGATTAAATGTGTCTCACTGAGTGCATGGGTTAGTGACTAAACTGTCTTAATTTGTGCATCATTATGTCTGTTGTTCTGTAAACTGTTGCATGTGTTGATAAGTAGCTATATGAGTAACTATATGGGTTATTGATTGGTTGCCCAAGTATTAGTATGGGAGACTGAGTGTGTGTGTGGGTGGCTGGGAGGTGTATGACTCTGTGCATAGATATGTGAGCAGTTGATTCACTAGATGTATGGTTTCAAAAGTGCATGTGGAAACAGCTGTATGGGCGGTTGACTGTGTGCATGAGTGTATTGGTGAGTGAATGGATATCTCAGTGCTACATGTCAAAGTAAGTACATATGTAAAACACAGTACATGTGAGAGTTGACATATATAAATAACTGTGCATAAGAGCCAGTGAATGTGTGAGTGGCTGTATGGATCATTGTGAACTTGTATCAGGGATTGTATAAGAGAGTAAATATGTGTTAGTATATGTTTGAATAAGTAAAGTTTGTATAACTGTATAGTTGAGGAAATGGAGGTGTGATTGATTCTTTGCATGACTGACTAGGTGTGTGAGTAACTCCATGGATGAGTGACAGTCTGTGAGTGTCTGTTTACACTGATTGTATCTAAGGTTATATAAGAGTCTGAAGAGGTTCATCGTATTATCACATGAATGATATCATCAGTGATGTGATCAGTAATATCAAATGAGATGTCATCAGTGATGTCATCAGTGATGTCATTTGAGATGTCATCAGTGATGTCATTTGAGATGTCATCAGTGATGTCATCAGTGATGTCATTTGAGATGTTATCAGTGATGTCATTTGAGATGTCACCAGTGATGTCATCAGTGATGTCATTTGAGATGTCATCAGTGATGTCATCAGTGATGTCACTGACCATGTCATGAATGATGTAATATGTGACATCATCAGCAGTGGATTGCGGGTGCGCGATATATAGTTAGCGCATCTAACTATATATGGAATTTCAATGGTTTTATGCGAGTAAAATAAAGTTTTGTAAATGCAAATTCCTAACTATATATGTTCTATAACCAATGGTTTTTTCATTGAATTTTCAAGGTTTTGTAAATGCAAATTCCTAACTATATATGGACTATAACCTATGGTTTTTTCTGTGAATTTCATTGGTTTTTTAAAAGCTAACATCTGTACCTGTAAAATGTATTCTACTTTAAAACCCAAAATATATTTTAGATGTTTATTGATAATTTTTATTGAAATATTTTTTTTCTTCGCTTCCGGTAAGCGAACCGAGAAGCTTTCCGGTAGCTCATCTTGATGCCGCGATCTAGTACGCGAACCGGTAAACATTACGTTAGCGGAACTGTGACGCGTCGCGGAAGCGCGACGTATCATTGTCGCGTAATGCGTCTTATGACGCGCCGCTTTTGCGCTCCCGAAAGTGCTCGGGACCGCGAACCGGAAACGGTGCGGGACGCGGCGCGCACCGCGTAACGTGAGCGGAACAAGTCATGTGACTTGTTTATCAAAGTTTTCATTGGTTCATTTCACTTTTGGTTTCCAAATGATGTATGACTAGGTCATGTGACCTAAAAATAACACTTTTCATTGGTTCCGAACTTTTGCTTTTCCAAAATCACGTAAACCCCTTCTTCTTTCCTCACTCTGACTTTCATCTTGGTGAGAGAAAGACCATTTTCCATTTTGATTGCAATGGCTTCTATCTTTGCTTCAGCTGGTGGACCCCCACCACCACCTCAACCTCCTCATGACAAGAGAGGACCACCATCTCAATTCATCTCAAACAGAGAAGAGGAAGAAGACGACTTAGAAGAAGAGGACAATGATGAACCTGAATTTATTCAGGAGTTGCCCCGTGTTTCCAGAAGGAAAACAAGTTTCATTTGGCAATTTTTCACAATTCCTCGAGGGCAGAAGAAGGTTAATGCCAAATATGCCACCTGCCTAATTTGCAAAAAAAGATTATCTCGAGGCACAGAGAAAAAGTATAGTATGGGCAACTATACTATGCATCGCCATATGGTCAGGTGGCATCCATTAAATTACAGCCGGGCAGAGTTAAGGGATCTGCAAGATAATCCCCCAACAACTCCTGTGGCCAAATCAACTTCTAATATATCTTTGACTGTAAGAGAGGCACAGGAAACTGTGCCAAACATACAGCCAAACTTCAAGCACATGAAGTTAACGTGCATACATTGTGGTACTTTGCTCTCATGTGGCAACATGAGCGTAAACTTAATAAACTTGGTGTTTGATAACCATAACTGCCCTAACCCACCCAAGCAGTAATTTTTTCTTTGCTCCTGTTGAGCCCTTTTCAATGCCTGTTTTTTTGTTGTTTCCCCTCCATGAAAAACACTAAAAAAACATAAAACTGTTCTAAAAATACAAAAAAAACCAAAAAATGTTCTGGAAAAAAAAATAAATAAATAAAAGAACAAAAACATAAAAAAAAGTTCTTTTCAGAACTACCCCCCCTTTCAAATAAAATTGCTAGAATATTTAGCACTCTAGCAAGCTCTATTTCTTTTGGTTCGCTTCAAGTTCGCTGCCCGGTTCGCGAACTTGAAGCGAACCAAAAAAATATTTTTTTAAAAAAAAGGAGAGTTAGTATAAGGGAAGTAAACAGAGAGTAATGTAAAAAGAAAGACAGCTATAGAGAGTAAATCAGAGATAGTGTTTAATAGATCTATTTATTAATTCAGGATGACGATAAGGTGTGATGTCTCGTGAGGTTTGTTTGAGGTGAGACCTACTCAGGGTTACAGATCAATTTTACACTTGTTGAAGAATACAGAGCAGATAAAGCATGTGAAGGCCTACAAATGAAGTAACTCATGTCCTCTTATTACATCATTCATGACATGGTCAGTGACATCATCAGCAGTGCATTGCGGGTAAAAAGAGTAGAAAACATTTACCTTATAATTCTTGTTACCTTTTTTAAATATTTTTTCATACTTTCAATCTGTAAAAGAGAAAACAAACATTTCCAAAAATATTACTAAATGTATTTAAAAATTACAAAAGAAAAGGGAAAAGGTTCAAGAAGAAACACTTTTTCAACAATTTTGACATTTACAGAAGCCTCTGCTTCTCTACGTCCCCTACACAATCCTAAAGATATATATTTTAAATAAACAGTATCTTCATGCTGATGAACTGAGACCTATTTTGGAACATGGTACTTCTTTTGCACTGCTGATGTCTCACAATAGTGATGCAATAGCAGCGCAAAAAAGATGTAAAGCCATCATAAAATTGTCTCTAATATTTTAAATGATAGTTTCAGGATGCAAATAAGATGTGTGCTTTGAAGAGCTTTCTTTAATGTGAGGCCTATTCCTTTTTTTTAAAAAAACAGTACCCGGAAATACAGCACTAAAAGTATTAAAATTGACACTTACAGAAGACTCAGTTTCTCCATATCTACCTCACATTTCTAAATGTATATCATAAGTACAAACAGAAGAACATTAATTATACATGTTATATGGTTTATTTTTGCTGTTCTCAGAATGTATCAAATTTCACTTAAATCAGTGACTTGAACGTATTCATCATGTAACAGCGGGGAAAAAAAAACACAATCAAAATGACTGTGTTTAAAAAACCCATACAACCTAAGAAATCTGATTTCAAAACTCCTTAAAATTAACTTACTTTCAATGATGTCGAAGGATCTCCTATGAACAGCATTCACTCTGTTGTGCTATAAATATTTTCAGTCCGCCACTTTCTGAAAGAAAACCTCCATCGATACGAAAAATATGTTACATAGAAGAAAAGACTTCTCTCATTCTATCACATGTTTCCACTAGGCCAAATCATGTTGCCGCGATTCGCTACTCTTGTAATTCTTCCAATCAAATCCCGACATTTTCTATTTTCGCAACTTTCAAAAAGAATACATTTAAGATTATTTTCACAATCCTGGACTACTAATATCTTACCCTTCTTTGTCACTCATGTTCTCCTTTTCCTATGACACTGATACTGCTTACTATGAAGCAGACTTACTTGTATCAGGTTTATATAGTTGGATTTTTAAATTGACATTATAATTAAAAGTTTTGGACCAATAATCAAGACAGCATTGCAGACTTACATTCCCTCTACTTCATGAACCTTTTGCAATTCTTCACAGGAAATCCCGAGATTCTTTCATTAAAATTTTGATTTTAAAAACACCAGGTAAGAATTTTTAAGGTCAAACGGCAATTTTTTTTTTAAAGTTACAACGGAATCATTGCAAAATGACCAGCCGTTTCGAGACTTTAAATAAGCTGTATAATGTCCTGATGTTGTTGAAGGACCATCGTGATAGATAATTGCTACAGTTACAAAAGTCCTTCCTGATATTGAAAGCTGAGAAGCCACAAAATTTTTTATTAAAGTTGACAATTTTGATCCATCAGGCCTACATCGTTGAATCATTAAAATGACATACTGTCCATATCTACGTATAAATAATGTTGACATCATTTCAGATTTACATTGGCTACACTCCATGTTGTGATCCGCTGCATTTACTAGCTTATTAAAGGAGACTGATTTACTGTCTGGCAAAGATAAATATATAAATCTTTCTGAGTCTACACTAGTAGTACTTGATACCCTACAAATCTCGCAGTCATGCTGCCATTGATAAGAAAGCCCAAACAGGTGATCTACATCTACACCCTCATCTTGCAATACATCAAGCATATACATTAAAAACTCCTGACAATCTTGCTGATTATTTTCAGAGAAGTCTGTTTGCCCTGAACATTCATCTAACAGATAACGAACTTCAGACACACTTTCTACTTTTGTTCGATCACTGCTACATTTCTCGAAAACAGAATTCAATAAACAGCATAAAATTTGTTCTGAATTCAACAGAATCTGTTCTTTTAAACTCTCTAGTGAAAAGAGAACATTAACCACTACATTTGCATAGCAGTTGACACCAGAACTGTTTTCAAATTGAAAACCGACAACATCTTCAACAGAATCCACTTTCTTTCTGCTAACAATTTTCGGTTCATTGACTTTTAGTCTTTTTGCAACAACCTCCCTACTATTACTGATATTTCTACGTTTCCGGCCTACCACACGTTTCTCAAACAAAGGATATTGAGGCAAATGTGGCGCATACTCTCTTCTTAACCTATTGTATTCCTTAACACAATCTAGATCCGCACAAATGTTTGTGACATCACAGTCAATCAAGTACAATCCTGATAAAGTTCTAACTCGTGACAATGCCACATATGCCATACCCTCCTTGAACACAGAACTGCCAATATTCACCAATGCACTGTCTACACTTAAACCTTGCGATTTATGAATTGTTACCGCATATGCCAAGCAAACAGGAAACTGTTTACGGCGAACATATAAGTCTTTAACAAGCAAAAACCTAGCAGAACAACGACCAATTAGCTGTACTTCCTCAATGCCATCAAATTTAATTTTTAAAAATTCTATTCCATCTTTATTTCTGTACTTCTCAAAATCAACAACATTACCCATTGATCCATTTACCAGACCTCTTTCAACATGTAAATTTCTTCTCAAAATGATTCGGCAATTTAAACACACATTCAAAGTCTTTTCAAAACCCGCTGTTTTAGATATAGTCTTCTCTAATGAATCCAATTTTGATTTCAAATTTTCAGACAAAATAATTGTTGATCCCATGTGCTCTATTTTGTCAATAGCTTCAAGTTTCACAATCTCTTGCTTTTCTAAATTCAACATTTTGTTGTTGAAGATGGCACATTCTGCAAGAGTTGGCATCAAACATATTCCGGATTTCTTCTCAGTAATTTTCTGAAAAATATTCTCAGCCACAATCTCTTGTTCGGGATATAAATTTGAAAGTAATCTTGCATTCAAAGCTTCTTTTCCATGCTCGGTCACTTTTCCAATTCTAATATCTTGTAGAATATTCTTGTAATCTTCATCTTTTGCCTGACGCATATTTTCATGCAGTTCAGCATAATTGAAGTTTAACCATATATTGACGTTGCCAATGCTCCCTAGGCACTTCCTGGTATCTTCATGCGTGAGTATTTTGAACACAGGTTCTCCTTTTACTGGTGTCAGCTGCAGAAGATCTCCGAAAACAATGATGTGTTTGCCACCAAATAACACATCATATTCAGTTTTAAGTACTTCTTGCATTCTCAAATGCACAAAGGCAAGCATGACATTGGAAACCATGCTTACTTCGTCAATGATAAGTAGTTTCATTTTCCTCAAGACTCTTGAAACTTCACAGCAAGCATCCCCAGATAACTTATGATATTGTAATTTGTTGTCATGCTCCACCGGCAGCATCAGTAGACGATGCAAAGTAATACCTTTAATGTTATGTGCTGCAAGTCCAGTAGGAGCGGTGACAACACAAGACAGCGATGACTCAGTCCTTTCCTGCAGATAGCATGAAATTGCTTTAATGAGGAAACTTTTTCCAGTTCCCGCTTCTCCACTGACATACAGTAGGACAGGCTTCAACGATGTACATGAGCACTCTTTCTTCTCATGACTTAATCCATGCTCAATTTGCTTGGTAACTTCATCATATATTTTCCTCTGCTCAACGTTGAGTTGTTTTTCCAAGTCTTCTAAGTTAACTGAATCCTCCTGAGCATGTGCCATGGCTCTTTCCACTTCATTCATAGCAGTGGCAGCTTCATTTTCGATAATAGGTCCTCCAAGTGGATCTTGACTCAATGAAACAGAACTCTGACTGTCCTGAGAACTGTCTCTGGCAATCTCGGCTGCAATCGTTGCTTCCTGCTCAATTTCCAAAGTTAGCATTTCTTGATATTTGGGAAAAGCAGGACATTCTATGCTATCCTTAGCAGCAGTGAAAGAGTCTTCGTAACAGAGGAAATCTCCAAGCAGTTCCTCTTCTGCACGCCAAGGCTTGAAAAGTTGCAAAAGTGCTAAATAGAAAAACTCCTTTTTTTCTGAAGATTCGCCACTCAATTTTCGATGGTTTACTAATTGGCATTTTCTTTGCTTGACCAGGCATCCCTCACTTCCAATAACAGCATACACTCCTTTCTCAATATCTTCTTTGATGTTCCTCTTGAATATATAATTTTGTAGAACCTCATATAGACAAACATTCTCAAGGTGACTGCTTCGATTTGGATAATATGTATCCAACATGTTGGTCTTCAAAATGTCGGTACTGTTTGGTTCCTTTTCTGCCAAATATTCAATTTCCCGGACAGGTTTTAGAACCCGATTTCGCGTTGCAGCAAGACCAAGACTCGCCCAAACAATACTCCTGGATTTGGCATAGAGACTTGCTGAAGACAATCGATCTGAACATTCGTAAGCTCCGATTTCTCGATGCGACAACATCTTCAGACTGAAACTGTACAACTTCTTGCTGAGGCTCTTTTCATGGGAAATGTCCTCCCACATATCCTTCAGTTCTGTCTTTTCTTTTTTGGTGATGTAAGATGTCACATACCGAGCCACAGCCATACAGTTGTCACCCACAAACTGTATATCCATGTTAGCATTCCACATGGACAAAATCACTGGGTTGTAGTCGTTGATGTACTTGGACTCTTCGTTCCTTTTCAAATTGTATGTATTTTTGGGTGATTTCCTCGTAACATTATGTCGCAGTGAAGACATCAAACTGTTCACTTTTCCTTTAGAAATCACCGGTCGTGGAAAGTTGAAACGAAATTTGGTGTAGAACTTGTCCTTGTTTCTGAATTTACGACGACAGTACTTTCCACAACGATGGCTTTGGAAATGTAGAACTTGTTCTCTTAGGCTTTTCTTCTCCGTTGCGTTTGGAACAGCACACGTAGAATACTGTTCTATGAAATTCATCACTAAGTCATCCGGATCTGTTCCAAATTTAGGTGCATCCTTGATCCACAACAACATATGTATATGAGGAGCACCTCTTGCTTGGTACTCCTTTCTCCAGAAGAAATCCAACACCTCTCCAAGAGGTGGATTCTTCTTATTTGTGATGAAAGACATCATAGCTTCAAATCTATGATTGAAGTACCTGCATACATTCACAGGATCCAAAGAACACAGTTCTCCAGGTGTCTTGAATTCAATGTTTTCAATATTTCCATTTGCCTCTCGTAGAAATTCAAGTAAGTCTTCCCAGCCATACTCGGCACAGCTCAGAGTGAGGAACCATGTCGGAGTTCCTAAGTTCCTCAGCATACATTTTAAATCACCATGACGACGGTACCAGTACTCATTAGTACCACGCTGACACGCCATGAGATTAATTAAGTGAGAATCCAAAATACTGTCTTGGACATTGACTTTATGCATAAAGTCCCTTGCCGAGATATTTCGCATCTGTATACCACTTTTTAAGATGTGGTTCACTGCATATGACAGTCCAGACAGATCGCTTTCAAACAGGAGATGAAACAAATAGGGAATGCATTGACGAAACCTAGGATCGTCTGCATACAATCGTAAAGTCCGGTATTCAGACGCAGGAATTTGATGAGGTCGCTCATCATATCTTCCTCCTCGACCTGTGGGAAATAGCTGTGGGAAACACCGAGCTTCCAAACTTTCCTCCCAAACACTAATGGGACTCCCTTTAGCTTGTTTCATTTGAAACAACTCAATAGCATTCCCCATGACTTCCTTGGAATGCAAAGGATGAACACTATAATGTTCATATATTTCTTCACTTTTAGAGGCTTCTACTTTCTCAATTTGGCCAGCACACAAATCGCTATTCTCTTCATCACTTACTTCCTCTTCTGCAACATATACATTCTTATAGTACTTATTATTTGTCTTCAAATACACTGTTGCCTTTTTGACTTTCCTAACATCCACTAAATCTTGCCATATTTTCTTATTCTTTGTCGGAACACCATTAACTAAGATAACCAGAGGTTCCTCTTCCACTTTTTCTATTCCAATTGTGTTAATGTTTTTGTTCAAATCTAGAGGCAAATAAACAACTCTTCCCTTTAATCCTCTCTGTAAATCTGCTGGAGGCAACTTCCCTGTCTTTGGCTCCATTCTTACAATAGCCTGAAAGGGATGGATACTTTGAATCAAAATACATTCATAAGTATTTAAATCCTTCAATTCAGAAGGAATCTCAACCAATTCCAGATTATTATGAACTGCCCTAGCAGGCATCTGGTTTTGGTTTAATTTATTACAACAATAAGTACACACACGTTGATCCGATCCTAAATCAAAATGATTTTCTACCATCAAGTATGTGGCAAAATCCTTCCATTCACTATTATTTTCCCTTTCACTTTTTGCATATAAATCCACTACCTTAGTCTGATTCTTATAATAAGTGCGTCGACAACATACACAAGTGAAATTAGGCCTCTCACTTGATTTCATCTGAAAAGTGGCAATTTCCTTCTGAAAATTATCTGTACTGGAAACCTGTACATTATCTTCAACATTACCCTCTACTTCAGGGTCAATTTGAACATTCTCATCTTTACTACTAAAGTAACAAAACTCAATTTCTTCACAAATATTCTTCACATCTATTTCAGAACCATGCAAAAGAGCAGCACATAATTGTTTAAGCATAATTGCTGGACTCTTAGCATAATACAACATTCTCACTAATTTTCTCACTTTATTATGATGCACTGCTAGCATCCTGAAATGATGAAAAACACTCTGGCATACTCTCCTGGAAAGACAAACCAGTGAATGACCACGCAAACCTGTCATTTGTCTCACTCTGCAAGGATCTAAATCTTGCAACAACTTCATTTTCTGCTTCAAACTTTTCTTATTAAATGTCCGTATAAAATCACAAAGCAAATTGATGGAAACCTGTCGCACACTGCAAATAGAACTACACTTCCAAATGTACACAGGACCCTTAGGACGTCTTCCTAAAACCTCATCACTTAGCACCTCTTCTGTCTCTGTTGTCACAAGTTTTTCTTTTTCAACTGGACAACCATCCTTCACTTCATAAGCTCGACCACTGGTGTCAACTGCAAACATCAAATCATTATCCTGAAAATAACTCTCCTCATTAAAAAATGCCTCAGAACTTGAACTATGCATCCATTCTCCGGAAAAAACTTCACAAAAGTTACTACGATTTACTACTCTCTTCCATCTACTGTTTGTTTTAAAATCAGAAATTACCTTGCTTAGTTTCCTAATTCTATTGATTACCAAAATAAACAACTTTCGCTTAATTTCAAAAGCATGATCAATAATTTTCTCTCCATTTTTCTTCTTCTTATAAAATGCCGCTTTCTGTTGGCCTTTTTTAAAATTTCTTAATAAATTAACTATTATCCTGTTACGAAACATTCGTTTTCGAATGTCACAAAACTGTTGTTTCCTTCTACTATCATTCACAGAGTTATCTCTTCCTCTACCAGTAACATTTTCGATGAGTCTTTCCTTTCCATTTAAATTACTCTTCTTTTTCTGAACTGAAACATTTTGGCGAAAAATACTTTTTTTACTAAAAATATTTTTTAAGAATGATTTTGTGCTCTTACCCGGAGCTTTCTTGGTGTTTTGATAAGTATTTGGGGAAGAGGACTGCTGCAATAAAACATCATCCTGCTGTCTTTGACGTTTTCTAGCCTTTCTAATTCTATTTTTCGTAGACATTTTTCAAATTTAAAAAAGATCTGCAGTTGAATCTGTGGAAAAATATAATAAAAAATGTTATTAACCACTATTACCAAACAGTAAATGAATAACAGTCATCAAAAACTTAACGCCCTACTTATTATTTAACATAGAAAATCTTTTGCACCAGCACTGCATCACAAGGACATTTTCAGTCATTTCCTCTTGAATGCAGGTATACAATTGATTTATGTCCTGTGTTTAAAAACGATTTTTTGAAATCAATAACATTTCTGGATATGTACTGCTAGAGCTTTATAGGTTGCTTTGGGTCATATTTATAAGGCATATGAGTGTCTATAATGTTATTTTTCCTTTTTAAATGGAAAGCGTTCTTCATGGTGCAAGTTTCTTATAAATACGCTCCCACCTGCGAAACGGAACTTTGCGATGCGAAGCTGATTGGCTCCCCGGTGTCTGTCAACATTCTAAACAGACCGGAGCGGCCGCCATCTTATCTCTCAGTAGGATCGAGAGAGAAGAAGAGGTGAAAAACGAAGGGGAAATTTAATGAAAGGGGGCAAGGTATACCCCTCTTAACCCCCTAGGAATGTTGTTGGGGTTTTTAAAGGGTCCCGTGGGGAAAATAAAAAAAATATATTTTTCACGGTAGAAGCGCTTTCCGAACACCGAACTGGGCCGCAAATTGCTGGCGAAACGGGAATAGGTATAAGGGGGTGCGGGAGACCATTTTGTGCTTCGTTTTAATTAAATTACTAAGTATAAGGGGGTGCGGGAGACATATCCTAATCCCTTATATTTTCTGAGGGTGGCTGAGGAGGCTCATATATGTTGATACATGTGTTCCAGCGACTGTGCGTGAGCTTTTTTTTTTCTTTGCTGCGTCACATCTGTTAACGTTCGATTCGAAGGAAATCAGGAAGTGTTGACAACCAATTTGTCAGTGCGATAAAATATTTCGTTATAAATGAATCCTTATTGATAAACATTGTCTGCGCCATCTTGTCTTTTTTACAATGCCACAATTTTGTCGTGCACAGTAGCCATTTTAGATGCCAGGCCGGTCCCAGGCTATCACCTAGCCCCAGCTGTAGAGAATCCACACATACCAACCCTCCCGATTCAGGCGTCAGACTACTGATTTCAGTGCTACTCTCCCGCCTCCCGATTCCTGCAACAAAAAACGCGGGGGGATATTACAAACCACTAGCGATAACCTCTTTAGAGACAAAAATTATCGCCGCACATTGGCGATTGTTATCGCAGATAAACCTTGCTATTAGCAAGGTTTATCGCAAATGCGATAAAAAACGGCCGCAATGCATGAATATCGCTGAAAAGTCAGCAATATTCATGCATTATCCAGCAAATGCTCTTAGCCATGTTATCCACCTCTCATTGGATAACATGGCTAAGAACTGCTCGCAAATGCGATAAAAAGCGGCCGCAATGCATGAATATCGCTGAAAAGTCAACGATATTCATGCATTTTCCAGCAAATGCTCTTAGCCATGTTATCCACTTCCCATTAAATAACATGGCTAAGAACTGCTCAGGGCCCCATGAGGAACGCTTTCCATTTAAAAAGGAAAAAATAACATCATAGAAAAGAATCGTTTTTAAACACAGCATATAAATCAATTGTATACCTGTATTCAAGAGGAAATGACTGAAAATGTCCTTGAGACACATGAAAGCGTTTTCTGGAATGCCCTAGCACCATTTTTTCGACAATATTAACATGGCTATGTAACTCCCATAATCAAAATCTAAATTTGCCAAGCGCAGGTGGGAGAGTATTTACAAGACACTTGCCCCATGAGGAATGCTTTCCATTTAAAAAGGAAAAATAACATCAAAGACACTCAAATGCCTTATAAATATGACCCAAAACAACCTATGAAGCTCTAGCAGTACATATGCAGAAATGTAATTGATTTCAAAAATTATTTTTATAAACAACATATCTGTTTCAGCTTACATAAGAGACCATGGAATGGGCTTCATATACAACAATAACTTGCGTTACTGCATGCCAGAATGCTACACCGAATATGCAATTACAATTTCTCAAAGTAACAAAATCTATTTCTATATCACTACAGACAAAGCCACAGTTTAAAAACACAGCTTTCTTCATCATTTTCTCCTTAATTCATACTATTCTCTATCTAAAATAAATAAATCTTTTCTCACCTTAGCAAATACTTTTTGAGTTTTGAAAACAGTCTCAGAAATACACCAAATTGTCTTCAGCAGAACAAAGAGTATGCACTCCAGAGGCTGCAGCTATTGAAAGCACAGAAATACAGATATTCATTTCACATATCTCTCATATTAGCCAATCATAACTCTTCCCTCACTTTTTTCAAATCAAAACCCTTCCCCCCTCTGCCCTCTCTGCCTTTTTTCCATAGCAACGACCTCCTGGAAGACCTCTCATGTTTGCAAATTCACACAACAATGTTTCAATTGAACTCTAAACTCTCAGTGCACCTGCGTATCCAGTGCAATCTTTCATTAAAAGTTTCTTCCTTGACCATTCAAATTACATCTTCCAAAGAACACATCCATGCACCCTAACTTTCTGTTTTCAGAAATGGAAATACACCAATCACTGCTAATGAATCATTAGCATTGGAACTCCACAGTTTTTTTTCTTTACAAACTCCTACTGTTTCAACTGCCCTTTCATTACCACACTTCATCTGACTGCAGCACAACCTTCTCCCACCATGTTTAACGTCTGGATTGTTGGACATAGTTACATCCACTGGGCTCAAAGGTATGCTGAGAGCAGAAATTTACCCAACCTCAATTTACAAGATGTGGAAATAAAGTGGTTGGGCCAAAGAGGATTAAAATGTCACCAATTGATACCATTGGTGAAAACCTTTATGCATTTGCCAAAACCTGACCTGTTAATAGTGCACTGTGGAGGTAATGATTTGGGCACTTTGACAGGGGTAGGTCTGGAAATGCTTTTAAAGGACACCTTTGAGCAATTAATGGCACTTTTTCCTCAAACTGCCATGGTATATTCCAATATATGCCAAAGACAGAAATGGAGGTGGTCCAACCAATTTTGTCCACAAATTGAGAAGTCGAGGAAGCATGTAAACAAATCTGTTTCAGCTTTCATGAGAGACCATGGAATGGGCTCCCTGTACAATAATAACTTGCGTTACTACATGCAAGATATCTACAGAGGAGATGGAGTTCACTTCTCAGATGAGGGCAACAGAATTTTCATTCTGAATTTAAGAATGTGCATTGGTACCTACTTATAAGTACCTAAATGTACCATAAACACAAAAGCTCTTCTCAGAGCTACCCTTCATCTAATCACTCACAATTATTATTTTTTTCTAACTTTTTTCACTAATTTTCCACAAAATACGCTCCCCGGTTCGCTAACCGAAAGCTAACCTCGCGGAATTTTTTAAAAAAATGTTTTTTTGCCGCACATTTAAGCCTCCTCAGCCACCCTCAGAAAACCTAGGGGGTCAAGATAAGTCTACCGTGCCCCCTTCTACACATTCTGAACATTATTTGCCCTCCATCTTGTATCTTAATGCGACCGAAACACAAAATGGTGGACTCCCGTGACGCTTAAGGTTCGCTAACCGGGCCGCTTTCCAGAAAGCGGTCCTTCAAAAAGGTGGGAAAGTAATTAGCAGAAAAAACGACTAGAGACACTCTCACCAAATATAGATTAGCTCATACTACATAACAATCCCTTTCATTCTCACAAATTTGATTGAAATTTCATTTAGCCATTTAGCCTGTAGACCTATCTAAATACCCTGAGGTAAATTACTTCACAAAACACATCTAAAATATTGGAATTGACAACCAATGAAAACTTTACTTTCATTTACAATTTTTATTACCTGACATTTGATTGGTTATATACCTGAATATATATAAAGGAAGAAAAGGAAACACAGCCATTTTCACTGCTACTTCCTGAACTACATTTCAAGAGCCTTTTCACCTCCCTGTAAATTTATTTGATAATTTGTAAGTGGCACTTTAAATTAATTTGTAAAAACGTTTATTGATAATTATTTACTGTCCCCCTGCTATAGTTATAGATACAGATAACCTCTCTGTTACATTTATTGATTGACTTACACTTCTCTGCTATAATTATGAATTTACTTACTTTAACTTCACTGTTAAAAAAACAGAACTACATGTCTGAACTTAAACCCAACAGTGCCCTAACTCTTCTAATATAATTATTTTTTTATGCAATTTACAGCAAAAAAATGGAAGGGGAGCAAGAAAAAACTAATGCTTCCTTCGAGATTACATCCGAAGACATTTTACCTGAAGAAAATGTGGATGAAGATTTTATGGATCAACCTTTTGACGAACAATTTATTCAAACCTTACAAAAGACAGAAACATCCATGTTTGACGAGATACCAGATGATATAATGCTGGAAGTTTTAATGAACTATGAAAATAATAAATAATTTTTTTTAAAATCAAAATAAATAAATAAATTAAAAAAACGAACAAAAACAACAAATAATTAACATACAATATTAGAAAAGTCTATCATTCTTTTATCCTTAAAGTACACTGCCCAGAACGCTTTCCGGTTCGCGAACTTGGCGCTTACCACGCAAAAAAAAAAGATATATTTTTTTTTTTTTGGACCCTCCTAGGCCCTTTTAAAACCTCCACATAAAACCTAGGAGGTCAACGAGGATCTACTATGCCCCCTTATGGTAATTTCCCCCTTTGTTTTGGCCTCCTCTTGTCTCTCGATCCTACCGAGAGACAAGATGGCGGCCGCTCCGGACAGTTTAGAATGTTGACAGACACCGGAGGGCCAATCAGCTTCGCATCGCAAAGCTCCGATACGCGAAAAGTTCGCTAACCGGATCGCTACCCGGAGCGCTGTTACAGATATATATCTTGATTTAAACGTTAATTTCTCCAAATCCACTGAAGCACATATATTGAGACCTAGCAAAGGCACATCGGGCTAACAGTCCCTACAATTTTGCCAAGTTTCGTGAAAATCCATTCAGCCGTTCGGGCTAAAAGTGAGTCCAACCGCCCTATGGAAATTAACATGGGAAAAACGCGTTTTGGGACCCCCCTTTTTTCTCGGCCCCCCCTTGACGACCCCCCCCAAATTTTCAGGGGCTGCTCAGAAACAAAATGTGCCATTTTCCTGAAAATTTCAGCCGATTCCGTCCACAAACGCCAAAGTTATTAGACATAGAATTTTCAGAAATGCCATAGAGAAAAAATCCTAACTATATATACCTACTGGCGACCGCCAGTAGGTAATATATATATATATATTTATCTATATATATATATTATGGGGGAGAAATGACTATGTGGAAGAGGCAAATCGCCATCTCAATGACGAACATTGCTATGCTAAAACGATATGAAGACTTCCAAACTAATACTGCAGTCCTATCAAAAAGATCTCCATCAGTGGAAGCGCGACAGACTCATTTCTAAAGATGAATTTATATTTCTACACAAAGAGCATCCGATATTACCCAATATATATTTCATCCCGAAGGTGCACAAACAACAGAAGCCCGTGCAGGGTCGGCCGATAGTATCGGCAATCAACAGAACCTTCGAGAATACATCAAAATACATTGACTTTTATCTGCAGGAATTTGTTGTCTCCCTACCAGCCTACATTAAAGACACTACGGAATTTCTATACCTGCTCAATCAATGCACTTGTTCAAATGACTTTTTGCATATGACAATGGACATAGCTACGCTGTATACCAGCAATTCCCATGCAGATGGCATTAGGGCAATCAAACACTACCTGGGACAATGACCCATTGAATTTTACCAACATAACAAAATGCTTGTTACAATGATTGAAAAAGTTTGAATAACATTGTTTTCTTATTCAATAATTCTGTCTACAAGCAGTTGAGGGGGGTGGCCTTGGGGGCATGTTTCTCCCCCAGGTACGCGGGGCTCCTCGTAGGCTGGTGGAAGGAACATGTCCTCAAGGGGCAACATGCCATCAGCTGGGACAAGAACATCATAAGATACTGGCGTTCCATCGATGATGTATTTATCATCTGGCGAGGCACTATGCAACAGGCAAAAGACTTTGTTAATAACATCAATGACAATGTACTTAATTTAACATTCACAGCCAGCATCAGTTCTCAGGAGGTGAGCTTTCTCGATGTGCAGATTAATATAGTGGAGAATAGAATAACCACCAGCCTGTTTAGAAAAAAGACTGCAGGCAACATCATTCTGCACGCTAAAAGTTTCCATCCGCGTCACACCACTGCTGCCATTCCCTATGGGGAATTTCTTAGGATCCACAGGTCATGTAGTACCCCAGAACTTAGAGACAAACACCAACAAGAATCTAAAATGAGACTCATTGCCAGGGGCTATGACGCTGCCAAACTAGATGCTAGTATGGCAAAAGCTAACCGCCTAAATCATGCAGACCTGTTAGACCCTAGTACAACTAACAAAGCGACTATTAAAGAACAAGAAGGAAAAAACACTATTCGCCTCATTACTGGATATAGTCGCCAAGCCAGCCAAATCACCAAGTTAGTTAAACAGCAGTGGCCAATTGTCCTCACAGACCATGTGTTGAAAGAGATAATGCCCGAAACCCCCACCGTCACATACAGACGCGCTATGCAATGCGCAATGACTGGGTGTCTAATAGCCCCAAAACACCTAAAGAAGACAATTGGTTGTCTCCCCGTAAGGGTTTTTTTCGCTACAGCTCATGTAGGGCATGTAAATTTGGGGAAAATACAACGACATATGTAACCCCATTCGATACAACGCCTATCAAATTAAGAGCTCATTTTACGTGCCGCACAGAACTAGCGGTTTACGTATTGAAATGTAGCTGCAGCCTTGTTTATGTGGGCAGCACCTAGTTACCAGTACATCAACGCATATTGCAACATTTGAGGGCGATAGTCAATGCCGACCAAAGCTACCCCGTAGCGCGGCATTTTCAAAACAGCCATGAGAAGAATCTAAATCATCTCAAATATTTTGTAATCAATGCTATTATGCCCAGCAAGAAAGGAGGAGACAATGAGAAACGACTCAGACAACTCGATTCGAGGTATATTGTTCTTCTCAATAGCAAGACCCCGGGGGGTTAAATATGGGAGAGGACCTTCATAACTTTCTGGATTCTCTCGTAACCTTAAAATATTGGAGGGTCCTGTGTCAGGTTAACACTTCTGTAACTAAGAGCCAATAGTAGTACGTGAATACCATTTTATGCACCTGTACTTTACCTACGGCAGGTTATGAAGATTATACTTTGAGAATTCAGTTTACACTAAAAATTAATTTAAAATAAAATGTCCTTTCGTTATCACTTTAGTAGATCACACACATTTACACACTCTCAGGATCTACATAAATCTTAGTTCATCCTGCCTACGCACTAGTCACTTTAGAGCACCACGTTAGGAGCACTATAGATACATACACCCCGCTTAGGCTCTTAAGTTAGGGTATCTGGGCAACGGGTTTACAATAATCATTATAGTCTGAACATGGTTATATGTATGATCACACTTTGTTCCTTAAAACAAATGTTATCAGATGTCAGTAATGAACAGAATAGATGTTCACATCTCAGGAGCAATGTATTAGAATTGGGATTGACATATATTAGGCAGTTGTATCGTAACTGAAGTGACATAGTAAGAGCGCACATGTGAATATGGTATTTGCATGGTAATAATTTAAGCATTAGGCATTTATTTGTCATCAACATATTTTGCTTTCCTTGAAATGTGAGCGATCTCGAAAGTATTTATAATTAAATGTGATTATACGTTTAATGCAGTATTTATTAACAGTATTTAATACTGTTCTTTATATGAAATTTGCATGTTTCAAAATGACGCTCGTATTAGTATTCCCATTTTGATCCCTTGTTCAAAGTCAGTCCTGTGTTGATGTCAATGACCAGGAATTAGCGCGCCTTTAGCAGGGAGTCGCCCTATATCACAGTGGTAGCCCTTCCACTCTCTATCAGTGAGCAAGGACTTCACGTCCAAAACGCATCTGAGGGCTTGTACCATGAATGAAATAAAAAAGTTTATGGAAATTTGAAAGACTGCCTTTGGCTACATTTCTTGCAGTCTGCGTACCTGTCAGTGCTACCACGCACTTCTAAGGCAAGTTTGGAGTTTCAACAGAAGTAGTAAAGAAACTACTTCTGAGAACCAAATCTGGCTCCCCCCGGGATCCCTGCCCAGTCTCAGTGGCTCATCTGGCAGCCGCCCCTACATCTGTCTTGCTAGCAGATTTGTTCAATAAAATGTTCAAAGAGGGAGCATATCCACTATGTTGGAAACAAGTTTCAATAGCTCCTCTGCTGAAAAAATCTAATCTAGACATTTATGACCCTAGTAGCTATCGGCCTATATCCAGACTCCCTCTACCGGCCAAGCTTATTGAAAGGATCATGAACGTTCAGCTCTGTGACTTCCTCCGATCCTCTGGGGGCTTGGACCCTGCTCAACATGGGTTTAGGGAAGGTCACAGCACCGAGTCCGAATCATTAAATCCACTGAGGAAATCAGGAAGGTGATGGATGCTGGAGGACGGGCAGTCCTGGTGCTCCTGGACCTATCCGCAGCCTTTGATACGGTCCACCATGACATTCTATTGGACCGTCTTGAGGGCTGCGGAATCCAAGGAGTCGCATTGACCATGCTGAAATCCTTCCAAGCAGACAGGATACAAGTGGTGGCCATGGGAGATTTTGAATCGAGCCCTTTTACCCTTCCAGGAGGGGTTCCTCAGGGCTCCTCCCTGAGCCCTACCCTATTTAATGTTTATGTTACCTCCCTCGCCCCGGTGATTCGTTCTTTTGGTTTCGAATTAACATCGTATGCAGATGATACTCAAATTGTGGTATCTCTGCTTCCGGGGCGAGAGGAAGGAATTGCGGCCAGATTCCAGGATTGCATGATGGCAGTAAGTTCATGGATGGCTAAGAACTGCCTTAAATTGAATTCCTCCAAAACTGAGGTTCTTCTCTTTGGAAATGTGACCAATCTCTGGACCCCTGACTGGTGGCCTCACGAAATGGGAGCCCTACCCATTCCAGCCACTACAGTAAAAAACCTGGGGGTAATTATTGACTCCCAACTCTCCTTTAAAGCACAGGCTAATGCCTTATCATCCTCCATTCACTGGATAATAAAAACTATTAGGAAAATTCTTCCTTTCCTCTCCAGTGATAGCAGGAAAACGGTGGTGACAGCACTTGTGCTGTCTCGCCTTGACTACTGCAATAGCATGTATCTGGAGGCCCAGCAGGGAGTTCTGAACAAATTGCAAACGCTACAAAATGCTGCTGCCCGACTGATTACCGGTCTACCTAAGTTTGCATCGGTAGCTCAGGAATTAAAAAATCTACACTGGCTTCCAATACGGAAACGTATAATGTTTAAGGCTCTTTGTATGGTACTCAAGGCAGTAAATGGAATAGGTCCATCCTTCCTTCAAGAACACCTCCAACTGTACAAACCAGGGCGACAACTAAGATCTGCTAATAAAAGCCTGGTCATGACTAACCGTATTAGGAAAGCCCGTTGGGGAGGCCGTAGCTTCTTCCATGGAGCATCTAACATCTGGAATGAATTGCCTCTCGCCCTAAAACAAAGCAATGATCTCCTGACCTTCAGGAAAAATATCAAAACATGGCTTTTTAACCTCCAGTAACTTTCTTTGCCTCTTGGAGATAATGTATCGTTTCAGCGCCAGGGCACCGCCCGGTAACAGCGCGCTCAACAAATGGTAAAAATAAATAAAATAAAATAAATAAATAAAATATATAGATATATATCTCCTCGAACTCCGTGAAGTCGCTGCAGCAGCTTGATCTGATCGCCAGCTCCAACCAACACAGACACGGACCCACTTCTTTGGTGCAGATTTTTTTATTAATGCGTACTATCTTGTCGCCATAATGTTTCGGCTCGAAAGAGCTTGTTCACATGACAACGTGATTAAAGGGAAACACCTTTTTACAGTGACCATTACCATCCACGTGATACAGAATGCCAGAATGGACATATAAGACAGATTCAAATCTACCAACTTGGTATGTACACAGAAACAATTTGTAACTTCTATTGTTTTGTACAAAGATGGCATGTGCCATAGATGATATCTTAAACATCAGGTATGCATGTACATTTTGAATTTTTTTTAAAACAAATTTGAAAATAGATAATAAATACATCACAGCTTTTACATTAATTGTAGTAAAAGGAAGGTCTCATTGTGCAAAATTACGCCATATAAATATATACTTGTAGTGTTTGTAAAATCTCAAATGCTAGAATTGCTGTGTAAACCTGACGCCGGAGCATTCACGTAACCCCAGTATATTCTAAAGGGACTTGTGCAAAAATATCGCTAATGTGCAAAATGTCGCAAATATAACCATTGACTGAGCACTGCCACTAATCATGGACAAATAAAATGCATAGATTATCTTAAACAGTATACAGCATAATTTAAATCATTATGTTTCCTGATTGTATATTCCTGGAACATTTCAAAATTGCAAGATGAATCCCCATGTATCAGGTCCAAGCTTAAAGTACCATTGTGGACTATAAATACTTACAGCTGTGCAAAACAGTGCAAAAAGTGCCTAGTGTGTATAAAAAGGACTAATGGATTTAATAGATTTTGACGGGAGAACAGTGTTCACCAAATTACTGGATAGCTACACGAGTGGACTGAGCCCAATCTCACTCAAATTTTCCTTACAGTTACCTAATATCAACAAAATTGGATTATTAGCAACAACCACTGAGGAAAGGGGGGATAAAGTGCATATACCTATATACACAAATTAATATGAGACATATAGTTCTATGGGGGTGCTATTGCCGACATCCATATGTCAACAATATTCTGCTTAGAAATGAGAGTATTGGCCCCCCACATGTCAAGTTAAACAATGGTATCTGTATGGGAAGAATGGATGTGTATATTTTAAAACACTTTAAGATAATAAATAATTTATAAATTATTAAAAAATAAATGATTACAAAATCACTAGAGAACCATTCACTAAAATATACAGGTAGGTAAGTGTCTAATCAGTTCCAAAATTGGAGCATGATAGTTACTGCCCAAGACTGGTGTGCAAATCTTCCGTAATATTAAGCCCACCCGGCTGTTTGGAGTCAAGACGGAGGATATAGTTTGTTTCCAGTTTTTGAAGCGTAGCTTCTCTGTCCCCTCCACGTCTACTCGCTATCACAGCATCGATTACAAAGAATTTTAGCCCTTTGTTGTTACTTTGGTGCGCTTCTTTGAAATGGCGGGCCACCGGGTAGGTATTATCTTGGTTTGTAATTGCGCTTAGGTGCTGAAGGGTTCCTTTATACACCGCCAACTTCGTACTCCCTACACACCTAAGGGAACATGGACGTTGGAGCACATAGATGGCATATTCAGTTTTACAAGTTAGAACCTTGTCTATTCTATGTTCCTTGTCACTGAAGCCATCCTTATAGACCTTGGTATTTACCCCATGTGTACAAGATTTGCAGATTTTGCACTTGAAAAAGCGACTATTGGTTTGTCACCATGTTGTTTTTTCTGTAACTTCGGGATTGGTGTTGATAAGGCGGTCTCTCATGGAGGGTGCTCGGCTATATGTGATAGTTGCCTTCCGGGGTAAGGTAGGACCAATGATGGGATCACTCTGTAGTGTCGGTTTATTGACACTATCTAGACATACAGAGCTACCACTTGGAATTGTGTGGTCATACTTGGCCAACAGATCCTGTCTTTCTCTTAATTTGGATTTGGTAATGGCCCTATCCACCAATTCCTCTGAATATTCCCTTTCGAGGAATCTGATCTTGCTGTTGGTCTGCGCCTCCCTAAGTTCAGTCTATATATGTATGCATGTAAGCTGCTCTCTCTGACAAATCAATGCCAGCTCTTGAAGGACGCGGGGAGGATCGTGGGGGCATTGGGGCTCAAAAAAAAACCTGTTCTTTTTGAGAACTAACTTTACTGGTAAAAAAGAGCTATATTTCTATGATAGTATGTGAAACTTTGTGGGGTTTTTTGAGCACCAGTTGTACTCTCTATGCATGAGCAGCCTCGTTTCCAAGCCCATGTTTCTTTCTTTTTCTTTAAGTTCGCCAAGCAAAGCTGTACTCATTTTAGGTATTAAATTTTCCATTTTCTTTTCCCGGGCCGTGTGTGTCATCCGCTGCTATACTTTTGTAATATATTAACAATCATATTGCTGAGGTGCCAAACGTAGATTACATACTCCGTCCTCCGCCATTTTAGTAGTTTTCCTCCGTTATTTTTTTTATACCTGTTACTTTCATTTTACCCTCCGCCTATCTTGTCTGTGATCGATGAGATTTCGTGCCACAGATACCACGGTGTTTGTCCTTGGCCTCCGATGTTATCAGACTAGGTCACACGCATACCTAAAAACTAATTTGAAGCACGTAAGCCACAGCCATTACAACGTGTGTCCGTCACCAGAAAGCCATTATCATGCTTATGCCTTTATCATGGGTGGCAAATGTATATGGCTAATGACATACTCGTGCTCTCATCATTATCATTGCAGGTTTTTCACCTGCTCAGTGCTTCAGGCACCACTAACTCAGTGACCAAAGAGGCCACTCATTTAGTAGTGGGCCCCCTTGTTCGATAGTTTGGGAACAACTCTAAAATGACGCAGAACACGTGTGCCCTGTCTTTTTACACATAGGGTCACGTGTGTAGTGACGGATGTGCTGGATGGGTGTGGTGTGGGTGTATACCAGCCATGAGAGAGTGTGTGTTGATCTGACAACTAGACATGCAACTAAGAAATCACTACAATGGAAATCTGGGCTTTGTACTGTTGTTGTGTTTTCCTGGTAGCGTAAGCACAGTCGGCTGTACTAACGTATTCAGTCTTGATTAATTTACCACCTCCCCCAGGGGATTTTAAATGTTGGGAGAGGGGTCAATAATTGTTCTGATTTTTCTCTTTTAGCGTGCAGTACTATATTGTTTTATAAAATGTATAAGTCTTCAAACTATCTTTACTCTTACGAAGTACGGCTGCTATTTCTGTAATTGATTTTAAAAGTAATATACGCTTTTTTAAAGTTTTAAAACACTATGTTCATGATTATCCCAGATAATTTCTTCCCTTAATATGTACATTAAATACATAAATATATGTTTTTGAACAATTAGAATCTATTGTGCCGTACGCGTACGGTGCGGCGTATATGAAGTCACGCGGGATATGTTTTTCATAATGGGGGGCCTAGAGGATCTGCCCTGCGCGGGGATCGCTACCCCCGGATCTTTAACTATATGTATGTGGGGGGCTCATGGCCACCCGGAGTTCCGGGGACCGCCTCCTCCCCCACTCGAGCCCCCCCGGGGCCTCTTTTTATTAAAAAAACTGTGCAAAGGGTTATGTGGTATTTTTCTTTAGTTTCTGTCTTATAGAAAATCCAGGGTAAATATAAAAAAAAAATTGTACAGCCACTCCCTTTCTGCCTGTTACCATAGTAACAATTAATGGATCACTTGCGTGAGTACAGAGGTTAGAAGTTCATAACAATATGTTGCTAATTGAAATAGTTACTGTGCTGGAGATTTATATTTATTTTTTTCATAGGAATCGTTAGTCGTAGAAGAAGTCAGTGGAAAAGTTTTGTTAGTTATTTCTTCCTGTTCAGGGAGTATTGGGGTAAAGTGCTCCAAGCGGGACTTTACGAAGTTTAATGTCCATTGGCTGTGAAGAATTAAAAGTAGTAGGTTTAGCAGTCATTCCTTGCTCGTCTGTGGAACAACATGGACATTTTATTGACTAAAGTGTTCCAAGCACAAGTTTGCTACTTATTGGGTGGGAACGGTTCACTGTTGTCAGTGATATTGTGATGCATTTTCCAAAGGAGTATGGGGAAAGAAAGTAGTAGAGGGCAGGTTAGGAACACTATTAACTCTGTACAGTGCCCATAAGCTGGTGGAGAGGAATTATGAGGGAAACAATTTTTTTTATATGTTTCGAAGGGCCATTTATATAATTGCTGTGTGGTGTGTAAATCACTGCGGAAAAAATGACAGTATCTTGCGCTGTTTTCTTTTATCAAGTTTGTAGGTGACATACTTCTTAGGAGTACTATTTACTTATAATGTGGTGTTTACTTTCCTGATGGGGAGGTGTGGTTGTGCAGCCAAAAATTCAGTCTAGGTTTGAAACAGTTTTTATTAAGCAAATACAAATAAACTTTCTTCAGAAACTGTTGTTGTATAAATGAAAGGGGTGACAATAAAAAATGGAATTTCATAAAATATCAGTTAAGCGTGGCTATATATTTCTTTTTTGTGCTACAGTTTGTAAAAGTGTTGCCCCACATTCTTGTTGATGTAAGAGGGCATCAGTTAGTTTTAGATAAAGTAGAATAGAAGTGCTGCAACAAACACTCTTGCACTACATTATCTCAGATCAAGAGAACAAGTAAAACAGTAAAATTGGAAAGGGGCGACCATTCGGTCCCCCCGAACGTATGGTGGAGTACCACGATCCCCCCGGGAAGCCATCTTGGGCGGGAGGCGTGTCTCGGCTGGTATGCCCGAAGCGGCGTAGCCGGGGCGCGCCTTTTTCCCGCCCTAGAGTGGGCTGGCCTAGACACCAACGCGGCCGGCCACGCCCTCGGAGGCAGGCGGGGGCGGGTTTACGCCCACCCTGAAGACGGATAAAAGGAGCGGAAGCCAAGAAAGCATCCTCTTGTTCCTGTGCTCTGAAGCTGCACCTCCCCGCTGCACGTGAGCTCGAGACGGAACGAAGAGCCAATTTTGAGCGTTGTAATCCCTCTTTTTGTCTTACAGATATCCCGTCTAAAGAATGCCCAAGAAGGTCGGAAAGCGGGTCGGTACCGATAAGATGCTCCGGATGCTCATGAAGGAGATATCCGATCTGAAGAAAAAGGTTGAGGCCAAGGACGGGGAGGGAGGACCGAAACGGCCTTTACCGGGAACAATCCCCGGTGGAAAGAACAAGAGGCCCAGAAGGGGAGCACTTGGGGTGGAGACCCCGGTTCCCTAAGCGCCACGAGAAGAGCCAACCCCGGCGCCAAAGGAGGGGAACCCAATCCCTGTGGTAGTCACCCCTGCGAACAGGGAGGATATGCCCCCCGAGTTAGCGGCGCAATTGGCAGCGTGGTTGGGAAACGATAGCGAGGGCACCACGGCTGACGACGCCCGGGCAGTGATGAGACAACTGCGGGAATCGAGGGAGGCCGCGAAAGCTCCATCTCCTGTTCTCCCGCAGGTCCCAGCGGTTGGAGGTACAGCAGGCCCAAGTTCGGCGACAGGCGTGGGGTCTACTTCAGGTAAGCGGCCATTGCCGATTGCGGGGGGGGACTCTGCACCTTCTCGAAAGGAGAAGATTGCCCAGCACGTCCCACTAGAAGTCAAGGAGTTGATTTGGGCGGACAAATATGTAAACATGTTTTCATTGCTTACCGACCATTACGAGATCGAGCATGTAAAGAGTCAAAAGGAGCTCATGCATCCGAGTGTTTGGCGCGCTAAAATGGCCACCTTTAAGGTTGAGGAGTCCATTGGTACTTGGGGCAGAGCGTGGGGAATTTTTACTTCCATCATGGGGGAACGCAGACCTGAGTTGTTGACCGAGTTACCCATCTATCAGTCACGTATTATGGAGTATTCTGTGGCGTATGGGGGCAATCAGTGGTTCTGCTATGATAATCTGTTCAGAAAAGCTAAGGAACACGACCCGTTGTTGTCCTGGGACTGTTATGACTCTGTGTCTTGGCAAAAAATGGAGAGTACAGGGATGTTGAAAATGCCTTTAGTAGGGAGTAACGGGGGGGAATCCTCCCGCCAAAACTCTGGGACGCCCTTTCGGACAGGTACAGGTAACGAGTCCCACACAAAGCCAAGTGGCAACACAGGTAAAAAGGGGATATGTTGGAATTTTAACAGGGGCAAATGTACCAGGCCTCAAGGGTCATGCAAATTCAGACATGAGTGTGGGGGATGCGGGCAGCCATCCCATCCTGAGTCCATGTGCAGAGCCAAAACTGGTGATAACGGTGGCAAGGGAGGCGCCAAACAGGTCTAATGTAGTCCGAGGGGCGCCTTTACCGACCCCGATTGATACCATGGCAATGATTCCTTGGCTCAACGAATACCCAGATTACGCTTCCGCTGGGGTGTTGCGGAACGGGTTTTCATATGGTTTCCGCATCCCAGTGGGGGATTTTCAGGGGGTACCGGACTGTAAGAATCAAATGTCGGTTTTACAGCACACGGCGGTGGTTCAAGTAAAGATTAGGAAAGAGGTGACTCGAGGTCGTGTCGCCGGTCCCTTCGATTTGCCGCCAGTTGCTGATTTTGTGTGTTCTCCTCTGGGGGTGGTTCCCAAGAAGGACCCGGGGGAGTTTTGGCTGATACACAATTTGTCAGCCCCACATGGTCTTTCCGTAAATGATGCGATAGATCCAGAAGTATGTTCGGTGCGGTACGCATCTTTCGATGAGGCCGTCGCCATGTTGAATCGCCTGGGGCCCGGGACGCTGATGGCCAAATCGGACATCGAATCAGCGTTCCGGTTGCTCCCGGTACACCCAGACGATCAGCGTCTCCTTGGTTTCCAGTTTCAGGGTCGATATTACATGGATAAATGTATGCCGATGGGATGCTCAATTTCATGTTCCTATTTCGAAAAATTCAGTTGTTTTCTGCAGTGGGTATTCACGAGGAAGACGGGTTTTCACCATGTTATGCATTATCTCGATGACTTTCTGTTTCTGGGGGCAGCCGGGGATTCTGAGTGTGGACAGGCCTTATATGAATTTTGTGTCCTAATGAATCAATTCGGTGTGCCATTGGCGCCAGGTAAGACTGTGGGTCCCTCGACCTTGATCGAGTTTCTGGGGATCGAGCTCGACTCGGTGGAGGGTTGCTTTCGATTACCGAAAGAAAAAGTGTTCAAATTCAGGTTATCCCTTGAGACATGTATTCGTGCAGCGAAAGTAAACCTGCATCAATTGCAACAGGTGGTGGGTCAGTTGAATTTTGCCCTAAGAGTAATGCCGATGGCACGCCCCTTTTCCCGCTCGATTGCACAGTCCATGGTTGGCTTGAAGGAGGGACATCATCGTACGAGACTCTCGGCAGAGGTTCGCCAGGACATGCGCATTTGGATTGCATTCCTGGCGGATTTCAATGGTCGAATTGTCTGGAATAAACCAGCAATGTCTTCCGAGGAGTTGGGGCTATGGACAGACTCGGCGGGGAGTATGGGTTTTGGCGCCATATTGGGTACACAATGGTCGGCTCAAAAATGGCCGTCATGGTGGCATGAGTGCGGGTTGACGAGTAACATTGCTTTTCTCGAACTGTTCCCTATTCTGGTGGCCTTGAAAACATGGCCAGAAGGGTTTAAGGATCACTCTGTGGTGTTCTGGTCTGATAACATGACCGTGGTTGAGTGTATCAATAGTCAGGCAGCTCGTTGCAAATTGATTTTGAGACTGCTCAAGGAAATTGTGTTGTGGTGCATGCAACTAAATGTACTGTTTAGGGCGCGACACGTGCCGGGGGTGATGAACCAAGCGGCTGATGCGCTCTCTCGTTTCCGTATGCAGGCCTTCTGGGGTTTTCTGCCCACAGCGGACCCGGTGGCGGCACCCTTTCCCGAAGCTCTCTGGTCTCTCGGTGCCCCGAACTACAAGACCTCGTGGGAGAGAGTTTAGCACCCAGGACGAGGAAGGCATATGAAGGGGCGTTCCGTTCCTATTGGGCCTTTTTGGGTACTGCCGGGAGGGAGCTTTGGGGTCTGGAAGAGTGTGTAGTGAGATTCCTGCTCTCTTTACGTCACGCAGGCAAGTCAGTAGCTACGGCCCAGAGGCATCGGGCCGCCATTTCCTTCATGGCAAGGGCTCATGGGATCCAGGACCCGACAGCGTCTTTCGTTGTACAGAAAGCGCTACGTGGGTGGCAACGCCTTGAGGGTCGCAGAGTAGACGATAGGCACCCGATAGGTCTGGATAGGTTGGCCCTGTTATTTTCCGTGCTACCGGTAACATGTTCATCCCAGTACGAAGCAGTGTTGTTCCGAGCCGCATTTGCATTAGCATTCCATGGGGCTATGCGGGTAAGCGAATTAGTGGCAAAGAACAAGCAGGATACGATGGGGGGACTGTGCCGGGAACACATTCAGGTCAGGGAGGAGACGATGACGGTCTCGTTTGTCAGGTCCAAATCCGATCAGGAGGCAATCGGGGACTGCGTAATCATCCAGAGGATCCCCGGGTCTGCCATGTGCCCTGTTGGGTGCGTAGAGGAATATTTAGCGCAAAGGGTGGCAGCATGGGGGGGGACCTTGTTGAGACACGCTGACGCCACCCCACTGACGAGGTTTCAGTTTCAGCGGGTGCTTGCGATGTCGATTTCTGCCGCGGGCTTGAACCCCGGCGACTTTGGGACCCATTCCTTCAGAATAGGGGCTGCTACGGAAGCTACAGCCAGGGGTCTGAATGTTGATCAAATAAAACGTGTGGGGCGTTGGTCCTCGAACTGTTATAAGAGGTATGTACGGTTGCACATGTTGTGATGCTATAACGTGTACTCACGCTTCTTGTTTTTTGTTTGGTTTTCAGTTTCGCAAGCCTACGAGGTGGGGCGGACTGTCCAGTCGACCCGACACCGGGCGGCCAGCGGTCAGACATTACTGGCTGGGAAAAAGGAGGTGTGGGTCATGGGCCACTCATACGTGAGGCGTGCCGCGGACGTATTCAAAGCAGGTGACATGACTCACGTAGCAGGGGAATACGGGTACAGTGTGTCCTTCTACGGAAAGGGCGGGCTCTGTATTGACCAGTTTCGATCATTTTTCGAGGGCTTGTTAGGGCGGACAAGGTCACCGCCGTCTGTAGTCATAGTACATCTTGGGGGCAATGATTTGGTGACCACTGGTAGACGACTTCTTCTTGAGGCGATGCTTTCCACGGTAAGTTGGTTGGCGAGAAGAGTTCCAGGGTGCACAATTGCATGGTCCCATATGATCCCACGGAAAGTGTGGCGGGGGGCTATTTCAGTTACTGCTGTGAATCATTCAGTAAGGAAGATAAATAACAAAGTGAGTAGATTGTTTCGTTCAAATACACTACATTCTGTTTCACATGGTTGTATCAAAGGGGACAGTATGTATTTGGGGGACGGCGTTCATTTGTCCCGGGTGGGGAACGAGTTACTCATAGGAGACTTCTTAGCCTGGTTAAGGGGTTTGCAGCATGACCTTTAGGTAGGAGTGTTTTTGTGGGGGGTCCGGATAGCCGGTCAACTATCCGGCCTGTGGCGGTAAGGTCATGATCGGTGAGCAGTAATTGGAAGATCCCTATGAGGGGGCGTCACCCATTACGGATGGGAGCGCGCGGGGGAGGTGGCCAATTGGCCCCTCAACGGGGAGGCGGTCCTGTCTAAGGAGAGGCCGCCGGAAGGAAAGGAAAGGTGGTCAAGGCCCCTTCCTGGATAGGAGGGGCTACGGCCCCTCCTGGAGAATTTCCCGGGGCCAGGACATCTGCGACGGCAGATGGGTAAGTTGTGTGGGGTGCGGGAGGGGGTTTACGCTACCTTTTAGACACCTCACACGAGTCCTCGAACGACCGTTAAATGGCGTCGAGTCTATTGGGGCCCCCGTCAAGTACAAAGGGAAATTGGTAGATGCACTTGAGGTACGCCTCGGTGCGGTCGCCCCTCTCACAAGTGAGGGGGGTATGTCTGGTTTAGGGATCTGACACCGGTTACGACCTTGCCGTTGGCCCTTAACGTTAGGATGTACAATTTCAAGTCAAATGTTTTGTAGGATGTTAGTTCGGCTAGGAGAACCTCTGTATTAGAGATCTGTTAAGGTTAGCCAAACATCGTAATGTGGAAATGAAATTGTACATAATATGAAACTGTTATTTTAATGTTTTAAATTTTGTTTCATATTTTTAATAAATACGGCCGGGAAGGGTTTACTCCCTTCCCGCCTTCCAAAAATTCAAGAACTGTTTCCGGTTTCCCAATTCTTGGGGATTGTGTTGAGAGGGGGTGGCGGGTATCTCGGCCATAATAAATTATTTCATATTACATAGAAATGCATGCATTATTATTTTTCAAATTTGTATTCTGTACAATTCAGAAACTTGCTACAGTGTTTACAGGTTGCAGACTGTTCCGCTAATAAAACACATACTCACTAAAGAATATATAGAATGGTACTCTTATAATATATAGCACAGGTCCAATATATTCTTTAGGGAGAATGTGAATATGAATCGCAAGTAAGAATAGAAATTAGAAAATAACATTCAGAAATGTAGGGTTTATTAAATATTTAAAGTAACAAAGTATGCATGATAGCTATATTTTAATATATACTAGCTTACCCGTTGCACGTTGCTGCGATATCAGAAGAAAGGAAATTCAAGGAAACTTTTTAAGATAACATTAACTTTACATTGTGTCATTGTTATTGAAACATATTCATTTTATTTTTGAAAACATTTTTAAGTGTGGCTTGAGCAGTGCGCCCTCCATTGGCTTCCAATCTTGATTCTGGTTGCTCTCCTGTTTCATTCGAGTGGGCTTGAGCAGTGCGTAATTGATCTGTTTCCAATCTTGATTCTCCTTGCTTGTTCATTTGAGAAGAACAGGCTTGAGCAGTGCGTATTCGATCGGCTTCCAATCTTGATTCTCGTTGCTCGTTTGTTTGAGAATTACGGGCTTGAGCAGTTTGTATTCGAACAGCTTCTAATCTTGCTTCCCATTGCTCGTCCATTTCTGAACTTTGTAATGCCTTTTTCTTTTGTGCTTCTGATGTAGATTGACCAGTCGATTTCCGTTTGGGGTCATAACTGTCGACGATGCTCGCAAATTTGCTGTCTATTTCAGCATTTGAAAGATTATGAGGGCCCAGGGGGGCCGATTTTTAAAAACATTTTTTGACAGAAAATATTCCGGGAGTGTACTTAACAACTTCCCAAAGTTTCATGGTGATCGGAGGAATGGTGTAGTAATGCATAAAGGACAAACAGACAGACATACTTTAGTTTTTATATATATAGATAAAAATATCTGATCAAGTACTTCTTAATGTTTGATAATTGTATTACAGATGGCGCTGAAATATCTTCCATTCCTCTTCTGTAGCAATAGGACAATCTATTATGATATAACGATTGATACCATTTTTACAGTAAAAAGAAAAGAAAAATAAAGTTATGTATTTAACAGAACATCCATGATGAAATACTGTCGAGTGGTAATTAATTACTGAACTTCTTTACTCCGGGAGATGAAAAAGTTTGATCTTCGTGGCAATGGGTTATAAACTCCTCTGAGATCATGACGGTGAGAATATTATTATGTATATATTCTCACAGCATATGATCACAAGGGGAAAATAGACTGAAAGCCGCAAGCCGGTAACGTTGCTTACTTATCGTTACTGTTTGTGACGATGGATTGTGAATTCCACTAAGATCACCATGACTGTTAATGTTATAATATACATATTAACAGTATGTGATCTTTAGGGGAAAACACAATAAGAAGTGTAAGATTGTGACTCTAATTGTAAATGTTTAGGGTTTGCGTCGACGGGTCAGCAACACCTCTCGAGCGAAGTACAGTATCAATATTATAATATAAAAAGTCATTATATATAAGATGAAAGGACCCAGAAAAGGATCAATATTTGTTATAATCTATTTGTTTCTAAAAACAAGCTGCTGAAGTTACAGAGAAAAAGCAAAAAACATGCACTAACATTTTTTCTACATATAAAAGTTTAAATATTGACAAAAAGCCACAATTTATAACTAAGTACTATGCCTATGCCATATTGAAACAACTTACAACTCCGGAATATGTTTGTTGATGCAAAAAGGGAATCCAATGATAGAAAACGGAACCTGCAAAAGAGATTGGCGATTTAAAAATAGCTCGCGAAAACGAAACTAATTGCACAGTAGGTGTGGTTTAAATAGTTTTTGGTTCTTTAGTAGTCTATGGAAGGAAGATGTGGCTCCACCTATTTAGATGGCATGTTTTGCAGTTTACATGTGCTCACGTTTTTACTGTTTTTCTTCTGCACGTGTTCGGAAAAGTTACAAACTGTGAAGCTGTAAAGGTTTCGATTTTGATAGTAACACGTATAAGGTATTAATATCCACATACGTTGCAGAGTTTAAAAAGTGTTATTCTGTAAAATGTGTTCTTTGCATTTTCATGATTAAAAGCATCTAAATAGAAGACGTATAAAAAATATCGTTATCTTTAGAAGAAAAAAAATGAATTAATATTGGTTATTTTTATGGTTCTTAATTTTAAAAATGCTAGCATTTGTAAATCGTAATCCTACCCTCTGAAAGGTGTGCTGGCGCATTCAAAAATAGAACCTAAAATTTTCCAAAAAATGGAGATACCAATATCAGTTAGAACAACCTATTCAGTAATTCCAAAATCTACATACACATCAACTCATTCACCAAAAGTTCTTTGTAGTCACTCATACATGTACTCACTCATCATATGTACTCATACACCTATACATCCTGTTACACACGTACACTTATACAGAGAGTTATTCACACATATACTCACACATGGAAATACCCTATCAAACATCCATTTACTTGCATATACAGCTCTACACACACCACTACACTTATTTCTACAGAAACGTACAAATACTTACTCTCTTAAACAATCAGTTATAGAAACACATACTTATTTATACAGGAACTCTTCCAATCTGTCAGTCATATATCCTTACTTATATACATCAATACTCACATATACTAGTTTAAAACATATGTACTTACTCATAAAGACACTATTGAGGAAGTCATTCACTCACTAACACACCCTTACACACAATCATCCACCCATACAGTCCTGCACACATGCTGTCTTCAAAACACATACAAACATGTGAGTCAGTTATTCATGTGTGCGCTAAGTAATACCCCCCACCATTCCATACAGACACTCATTCTGATATTCAAAAAACCAACTAATAACCTATATAGACACTCATGTAGCTACTCACTAACCCATGCAGCCACTTATACATAAAGTGAGACACTGATACAGATATTTACATATTTAAACATTACTCGCTAATACATGTATTCACTAAGATATACTTAATAAGTCAGTTATACAATCAATTTTACAACAAAAAAACATTTAGACACTTATTTACCCATTTATTCTTCCATCAAAATTTAGATATACATATATTCACTGAAAAAACCACAGGTTTCAGCCACGTTATAGTTAGGAATTAGCATTTAAAAAACCTTAGAAATTCACTGAAAAAAACATAGGTTTCACACATGTTATAGTTAGCTGGACATTTCACTCATACAAAACCATTGAAATTCCCCCGTTATAGTTTGTTCAGCTAACCAATAAGTCAGTTATGCAATCATTTTTACCCAAAAACATCCATTTAGACACTTATTTACCCATTTATTCTTCCATCGACCTTTAGATATACATATATAAAAAATATTTATTTTTCAGAAAGACACATATTCACAGGATGATGTCATCAGTGATGTCATCAGTGATGTCACTGACCATGTCATGAGTGATGTAATATGTGCATCAGCAGTGCATTGCGGGCGCGCGAGTTATAGTTAGCTGAACTAACTATAACGGGGGAATTTCAATGGTTTTGTATGAGTGAAATGTCCAGCTAACTATAACATGTGTGAAACCTTTGGTTTTTTCAGTGAATTTCGAAGGTTTTTTAAATGCTAATTTCTAACTATAACGTGGCTGAAACCTATGTTTTTTTCTGTAAATATATATATATCCGTGAGCAAGAGGTAGGCTTACCTCGAAACGCGTTGGGGTTGTTTTTACCAATAAACCTGAGCACTGCAAAATCGATTTGGGCCTCGACTCTGGTGTCTTTGCATAAAAGGATTACGCCAGGAATTGATGCATATTGAGGTTTGGTGATCCCGCCGAGCGCCCGCTGTGGAAGCTGCAGAAGCACGCCATCGGTGTGTTTTGGATATATATATATATATATATTCACTGAAAAAAACATAGGTTTGACACATGTTATAGTTAGCTGGACATTTCACTCATATAAAACCAATGAAATTCCCCCGTTATAGTTACTTCAGCTAACTATAATTTGCGTGCTCGCAATGCACTGCTGATGACTTCACATATCAGATTACTCATGACATCATCTATTAAATGGGTTAGTTTTGAAAATTACATATTTTTTATATATGTAGATCTGAAGGTTGGTTGAACATGAATTTAGTATATAAGTGTATATACGGTTGGTTTTTTGGTGAAAAATAGATTCTATAACTGACTGATAAACTATATCTTAATGAGTACATGGGTTACTGAGTAATGTTTAAATATATACATATCTGTGTCAGTCTATCAGTTTCTGTTTTAGTGGCTGAATGTGTTGATGAGTAGCTATATGACTGATACATTATGTCTATGTAGGATATTGTTTCTTTATTATTAGTAAGAGTGTCTCAGTGTCTAAGTGTTAATATGCTACATTAGGAGATTTTACATATTGCATACATACAAGAATCAGTGACATACTATTCCTATATGTTGTAGGCAGCATATGTTAGATATTAGATGTTAACAGTGATGTCAAGAGTGATGTCACTGATCATGTGATGAGTGATGTAATATGTGAAGTCATCAGCAGTGCATTGCAGGCGTGCGAGTTATAGTTAGCTGAAGTAACTTTAACGGGGGAATTTCATTGGTTTTATATGAGTGAAATGTCCAGCTAACTATAACATGTGTCAAACTTATGTTTTTTTCAGTGAATTTCATAGGTTTTGTAAATGTTACTTCCTAACTATAACGTGTGTAAAACCTATGGTTTTTTTCAGTGAATTTCATAGGTTTTTTAAATGCTACTTCCTAACTATAACGTGTTTAAAACCTATGGTTTTTTCAGTGAATTTCATAGGTTTTTTGAATGCTACTTCCTAACTATAAACGCTTTAAAACCTATGTTTTTTTCAGTGAATTTCATAGGTTTTTTAAATGCTAATTTTGAACTATATCGTGAATGCAACCTATAGTTTTGTCACTGAATATCTGCAAATATTCTTTTCAGAAAGAAACAGTTTTCTTGACTATCAGAGTTGTATAGGGACTCCTTGTAAAGCGCTAGTGGATTAGAAAGTCTCTACCTTGCCTTATTTTGAACGTATTGAAATTTGTCAGTAAATGGAGATCGCCTTTGTAAACTTTTGTGCGTGACCGGATGCACACACCCCAGTATTTTTCAAAGACATGAAACGTTTTATACTTTAACAATTTTGTGCTTGGATCCCCTTCAGAAGATGTACAAAATCAGGATGTATTTAGGTTTACTCCTTTTCACGTTTTAAAACTTCAGTAAATTAGACCGCTACTTCCAAATGACGTACGTGACAAGATACTGTCACCGCGTACACGTCCTGATGCGTGCATGTGAAGTCATGTGACTTCAAAACAACATTTCCAATTGGTTTTTAGTAGTTTCTGTTCTCTAATTTTCACACATCCCACCCACTTCCCTCCCTCACAACGTACACATCCTAATGCGTGTATGTGAAGACATGTGACTCGAAAACAACAATTCCAATTGGTTCTTAGTAGTTTCTATTCTGGAATTTTCACGGACCACTCCAACCAGTTCCCTCACTATCTTTTGTACTCTGAAGGGAGAACAACGTTTTACATCTTTCTGAACACTTCAGTGAAATGGCTGTGTGGAAGTGCTTATATCAAACATGACACTGGTATAATCAGGATAGACAAATAAATGACACAGTGATGGAAAAGTTTCTTTATTTTTTATACTTACCTAAGAAATAGTAACAAAGTAAAAGTACATTTCTTTTAAAAACATAGTATCTGTGGAAGAAAAGTAAAAATAAGATTATAATGTACATTTCATGAAACAAAAAAAAGTATGACTGAATGAAACAGAAAGTAAAAGAAAAAAAGACTGAGGGAGAGAGAGAGAGAGACAGAGACAGAATGTCTAGTATATAAATCAATAAGTAACATAATTAATTGAAAAAGATAATAGCACTGAAGGAATGAGTGTCTAAACAAAAGTAAAGTGAGAGAGAAAATAAGAGTATGATCAGTGATAGTACACGAATTAAAAAGTCTCCTAAAGAAACACAGTAACAGTACAGGAATATATTAAGGAGATAAATAAAATAAAGGAAAAACACTTAGAGAAACAGAGTGAAAAAGGGTGAGTAACAGAAGGTAAACAGAGTACAAATAGACAAGCACTGCAAGACACATATAAATAGAAATAAAGTAGGGTAAGAGAAGTAAAGTATGGGCCTTATTTATGAAGGCCTTGCGCCGCCCATGCGTCATTTTTAACATGAGAAAAATTGGTGCATCGGTGGCGCAAAGCTTTCATAAATGAGGCCCTTTACATTTAAGTTTAAGAATTGAGCATAATTAATGAAAGCAGAGTAAGGGAACAAATATTAGATACGGTAAGACAAACGAATTAAGATTCTAGAAACAAAAGTGATGCAAGGTCAATAAAGGTGAGTCACCATGAGACAACAGTAGAAAGAAACTGAAGAGATAGATAGACTGAATAAAATAGTGACAGAAAAGATGTTAGAGAAACAGGAGAAAAAACTTAAACAACGCAAAATGTGAATGAGTTAAACGGAATAAGTGTGACTGAACAGTACTGAGAAAGAAAGGGGATGAAAAGAATAAAGATGAGAGAGAGGCAGACAAAACTCTTGGATGTTATTAGTTGTACTTACCTTATAAATGTAATATCTGTGGAAGACAGTAAAAAAATGTGTTATAATACATATTTCTAAATCCACTGTAACAAAATAACTTAAACAACATATTACATGGTTTATTTTTGCTGTCCTCAGAATATATTGATTTTCACTATAAACAGTGATTTCAATAGTAATCATCATGTAACAGCGGGGAAAAAAAACCCATACAAAATCTCTATACATAATATAAATACCTGAAAAAAACATATATTAAATGTTTTTCTCTAATTCGCAATTTCTTGAGTAAGCACAGTACATCTTCCACGTTACAAACTAATTAAACTATACCACTTATTTTTAAAAACGTCTCAACAAAGCCCCGTGCAAGTATCTTCTTTAAAAATCTATCTTAAATACACATTTTCTTCTCTCATACCTTTCCGCGTGGCCAAATAGTATAAGTTAACTCGTTATTTTTTAAATACCTCTCAAAAAACATCTGTCCATGTATGTTCTAAAATAATTATCTGAAGTACTCATTGTCTTGTCTCATATTTTTCCGCGTGGCCAAATAGTATGAGTTAAGTAGTTATTTTCTCAAATTTCTTAATCTTAGTCTTATCCATTCTTTTCTGAACCTTTCCAGTTAAAAATTATAACGGGTTCTGTACCATCAAACATTAAGTAAACTTGTACCTGATGCTATCACTATGCCAAATACAAATGTCATTTTTAGATTTGCACACCCTCAGTCACATGATATTTCTAAACAACAGAGTTTCATATCTTTACAGTATTAATCTTCCTACACCAAGTCATTTTACTGAAATTTGGGTTGCAAAAATAGCAGATAAGAGTTAGTTAGGTCAAAAGGCAAACATTTCTCAAAAGACAATTGACTATCATTGCAAAGCGTCCAGCCTGTTGCACATTTCAAATAAGCTGTGTAATGTCCCGATGATGTTGAAGGCCCTTCATGAAAAATAATAGCTACAGTTACAAATGTTCTTCTAGAAATAGATACTTGAGAAGCTACAAAATTTTTAATTAAAGTTAACAATTTACTGCCATCAGCTCTGCATCGTTGAAACATTAAAATTACATATTGTCCATTTCTGTGGATAGATAAAGTTGATAACATTTCAGACTTACATTGAGAACAGACCATGTTCTGATGCGCATATTTAACTAGTTTATTAAAAGACACTTCTTTACAGTCTGGTAATGTTAAATATATAAATATTTCACTGTGTATATCAGTAGTACTAGAAAATGAACAATTATCACAATTATGTTGCCATTTATAAGAAAGGCCAAAAAGACTATCAATATCTACACCTTCATCTTCCAAAACTGTACACATATACATAATAAATTCCTGACAATCTTGCTGACTATTCTGAGAAAATTGATTTAGTCCTGCACATATGTCTAAAACATTCCTTAGTTCTGAAACACTTGCTACTTCACTATTACCGCTGCTACATTTTTCAAATACAGAATTTAACAAACAACAAAATGTTTGCTCCTGATTTTGTACAAACAGTTGCTTAACATTTTTTAGAAAAAAAACAACATTAACTACTACATTTGCATAGCAGTTGACACCATACCTGTTTTCAAACTTAAATCCAACAATCTCTTTAATACTAACCTTTCTCTTACTCTTACCAATGACAGCTACATCTTTTTTTCTTCGTTTCTCGACTACTTCGGTACATTTTTCCTCATTTCTCCTTTTCTGACCAACCATACACCTTTCAATTAAAGAATATTGAGGTAAACTTGGAGCATATTCTCTTCTTAACCTATTATACTCCTTTACACAATTTAAATCTGCACTAATCTTTGTCTCATCAAAATCAATTAGATAAAGTCCACATAAAGTTCTAACTCGAGATCAAGCAACATACGCCATACCCTCTTTGAATACAGTGCTTCCAATATTTACCAAAGCACAATCTACACTTAAACCTTGAGATTTGTGAATAGTCACTGCATATGCCAAACAAATTGGAAATTGCTTCGGACGGACATATACGTCTTTCACAAGCAAAAAACGAGTTGAACAACGACTAATTTGTTGAACTTCCTCAATTCCATCAAATTTTATTCTTAAAAATTCAATCTCATCTCTATTTGAGTAATTGACAAAATCAACAACATTACCCATTGCTCCATTTACCAATCCTCTTTCTACATGTAAATTTCTCCGTAAAATTATCCGACAATTTAAACATATATACAGATTTTTCTCTAAGCCAGCAGGTTTAGATATAGATTTCTGAAGAGAATCCAATTTTAACTTCAACTTTTCAGACAAAACAATAGTACTACCTTCATGCTCTATTCTATCTTTAGCTTCCAGTTTCTTAATTTCTTGATTTTCTAACTTCAACATTTTTTCATTGAAAACCGAACATTCTTTGAGAGTTGGCATCAAGCAAATGACTAAACTTATCTACTACCTATTAACTATATATTTTCTCAGGTACATTATCTTCATTAGGAAACAGCTTGGAAACTAATCGTGTTCGTAGAGTGTCTTTCGCATCTTCAGTTAGTTTTCCAATCCTTATATCTTGAAGAATATATCCATATTTAGTATCCTTTGCCTGTCACATATTTTGAATCAGTTCTGTATATTTGAAATGTAACCATATATTAACATTTCCAATACTGCCCAGGTACTTTCTGGTCTCTTCATGCGTAACAGTTTCAAATACAGGTAGTCCTTTCACAGGAGTTAGCTGCAGTAGATCTCCAAAAACTATGACATGTTTACCTCCAAATAACACATCATACTCTGTCTTAAGTATCTGTTGCATTCTTAAATGCACAAAAGCAAGCATTAAATTGGATACCACGCTTACCTCATCAATAATGAGAAGTTTCATTTTTTTAAGGACTCTAGGAACTTCAAAACAAGCTTCTCCAGATAGCTTGTGATATTGTAATTTGTTTTCATGTTCAACTGGCAGCATCAGTAAACGATGTAAAGTAATACCTTTAATATTATGTGCTGCCAATCCAGTTGGAGCAGTAACAACACAAGACAGTGTTGACTGAGTTATTTGCTGTAGATATGTAGTAATTCCTTTAATTAGGAAACTTTTACCAGTTCCAGCTTCTCCACTTACATATAGTCGAATAGGTTCAAATGACATACATGAGCAATCTTTTTTCTCATGACGAAAGCCATGCTCAATGTGCTCTGTCACTTCATCATATATCTGTCTTTGCTCAAGATTAAATTGCTTCTTTAATTCTTCTAAGTTTATTACTTCCTCTTGACCTTGTTGCATTGCTCTTTCCACCTCATCCATGGCAGTAGCTGCTTCATTTTGGATAATTGGTTGTCCCAGTGGATCTTGACTTAATGAAGCCGAACTTTGACTACCTTGTGAACTGTCTCTAGCAATCTCCCCTGCAATTGTTGCTTCTTGCTCTATTTCATCATTCAACATTTGGAGATAATTACTAAAAACAGGACATTCGATACTACTTTTAGATGCGTTGAATGAATCTTCATAACTATCAAAGTCACCAAGTAGTTCCTGTTCTGTACGCCATGGTTTAAAGAGTTGCAAAAGAGCTAAATAGTAAAATTCTCTTTTGTCAGGTGTATCGCAACTCAGTTTTCGATGATTAATCAAGTGTCCTTTTCTTTGTTTCACCAGACATCCTTCACGTCCAATTACAGCGAGTACACCTTTATCAATATTCTCTGTAATATTCCTTTTAAAAGTGTAGTTTTGAAGTATTTCATACAGACAATTATTTTCAAGCAGAGTACTTCTATTTGGATAGTATGTATCCAACATATTTGTTTTCAGAATGTCTGTACTGTTTGGTTCTTTCTGTGCTAAATATTCAATTTCTTGCACAGGTTTCAGAACACGGTTTCGTGTTTCTGCAAGACCCAAACTCACCCAGAGGATAGTCCTTGATTTTGCATAAAGACTTGCTGATGATAACCGATTACAACATTAATATGCTCCAATTTCTTGATGAGACAACATCTTCAAACTGTACGTATACAATGTCTTGCTTAGGCTCTTTTCATGAGAAATTTCTTCCCACATCTCCTTCAGTTCCGTCTTTTCAGATTTCGTGATGTAAGATGTTACATATCGAGCCACAGCAATAGAGTTGTCTGCAACATATTGTATGTCCATGTTAGCATTCCACATTGACAAAATGACTGGGTTATAGTCATTTATATATTTGGATTCTTCACCTCTTCTTAAATTGTACGTATTTTTAGGTAACCTTCTTGTGATGTTATGTCGCAAAGATGACATCAAATTGTTGACTCTTCCTTTTGAAAGTACCGGTCGTGCAAATCCAAAACGACATTTGGTGTAGAATTTACTCTTTGATTAGAATTTTCGCCGACAATATTTTCCACAACGATGACTTTGAAAGCGTAACCCTTTTCCTCTTAAGTCCTTATCAGTTGTACTATTAGGTATGTCACAAGTGGCATACTGTTCAATAAAAGACAGTACAGTCTCATCCGAGTCTGTTCCAAATTTAGGAGCATCCTTGATCCATAACAGCATATGAATATGAGGAGCACCTCTTGCTTGATATTCTTTTCTCCAAAAGAAATCCAGTACTTCACCAAGAGGTGGATTTTTCTTGTTTGTAATAAAAGACATTATAGCTTCAAATCTATGATTAAAATATCTGCAAACATTAACCGGATCTAATGAACACAGTTCTCCAGGTGTCTTGTAGTTTATATTTTCTATGTTTGCATTCGCCTCCCGAAGAAATTCAAGTAAATCTTCCCAAGCATACTCTGCACAGCTTAGAGTTAAAAACCATGTAGGTGCTCCTAAGTTTCTAAGCATGCACTTCAAATCTCCATGACGACGGTACCAATACTCATTAGTACCACGCTGACAAGCCATTAAATTAATTAGGTGTGAATCCAAAACACTATCTTTCTGTTGCACTTTATCCATAAATTCCTTTGCTGAAACATTTTGCAGATGCACTCCACTTTTTAAGATATGGTTTACTGCATAAGAAAGACCAGATAAGTCACTCTCAAACAGAAGATGAAACAAATATGGAATGCATTGGCGAACCCTCGGATCTTCTGCATATAATCTTGTTGTCCGGTACTCAGATGCAGGAATCTGCATAGGTCGATCATCATATTATGTACCTTCACCTGTAGGGAATAACTGTGGGAAAAAACGACCTTCCAAACTTTCTTCCCATACACTAATAGGATTTCCTTTTGCTTTTTTCATCTGAAATAATTCAATAGCATTCCCTATTGCTTCTTTGGAATGCAGTGGATGAACACTGTAATGCTCATAAATTTCTTCACTTCTGGATAAGTCAACTTTTTCAATTTGTCCAATAGACAAATCATTGTCCTCTTCTTCACTTACTTCTTCTTCTTCTACGTATACATCTTTATAGTACTTATTGTTTTTGACTAAATACAACGTTGCCTTTTTGACTTTTCTAACATCCACTAAATCTTGCCAGATTTTCTTAATCTTTGTAGGTACACCATTACCTAGAACAACTAGAGGTTCCTCTTCTACATTTTCAACACCAATTGTTGCCATATATTTTTTAATCAAGTGGCAAATATACAACTCTACCCTTTAATCCTCTTTGTAAATCTGAAGGATTTAATTTGCCAGTCTTAGGCTCCATACGAACAATAGCCTGAAAAATATGTACACATTGAATCAAAATAGTCTCATAAGTATTTAAATCCATCAGTTCCGATGGTATATTTATCAACTCAAGATTATTATGGACAGCTCTAGCAGGCATTCTATTTTCATTTAATTTATTATAACAATACTTACAAATACCTTGCTCAAAACCCAAATCAAAATAGTTTTCTACCAACAAATAAGTTGCAAAATCTTTCCATTGACTATTACTTTCATCTTCACTTTTTAAATATAAATCAACTAACCTAGTTTGACTTTTGTAATGAATGAGTCGACAACACACACAAGGAAAATTTGGTTTCTCACCTGCAATGACCTTAAACTTTGTTATTTCCTGTTCACAAATTTCAATATTAAAATTTCCAACATTTTCTAACATATTTCCTTCTATAATTATATCAGTTTCTTCATTATCTTCCTCTGGACCAAAATAACTTACCTCAATTTCTCCACAAATCTTCTTAACATCTAATTCACATCCATGCAAAAGAGCATTATTTAACTGTTTAAGTTTAAGTGCTAGACTTTTTGCATAATACAACTTTCTCACTAATTTTCTCATTTTCGTATGATGTACTGCTAACATCCTGAAGTGATGTCACACACTCTGGCATATTTTTTTAGAAAGACAAGCCAGAGAATGGCCTTGCAGACCTATTTTTTCTCGCACTCTGCAATGATCTAATTCTTGCAACATTACAATTTTTTTTAAGACTTTCCTTAGTGTGCTTACGTAAGAAAGTGCGAAAGAAATCAATTGAATCCTGTCATACACTACAAATGCTACTACAATTCTAACTGTAAACAGGAACATTAGGACGTCCCTCTAAAACTTCTCCAGCCATCACCTCTTCTGCATTTCTAACCACAATGTTCTCTTTCTCAATTGCTCAACCATCCTTCACTTCAATGCTCGACCAGTGGTGTCAACTGCATGCAACAAATCGTTACTTTGAAAGTAACTCTCTTCATTAAAAAATGGCTCAGAAGTTGAAGAATGCATCCACTTCCCAGAAAACACTTTACAAAAATTACTTCTATTTATGTGTCTCTTCCATTTACTTTTAGCTTTTAAAACTCGGATTGCCTTATTTAGTGTATTTATTCTATTAAGTACTAAAATAAATAATTTTCTTTTTGTCTCAAACACGCGCTGAACAACACCCTCTATATGTTCTTTCTTCTTATAAAAAGCAGATCTTCTTTTACCAACTTTCTCCTTTTTTAATAAATTCGAAACTGCTCTGTTATAAAACATATGCTTCCTGATTTCCGTAAACTGATTCGTACGAGTTTTGCTGTTTACATTTTCCTCTCTGCTGATTCCAGAAACATTTTTATGTTTTGTTCCATTTCTCCTTCTAGATACTGATAACTGTTTTTCCTTTTGAACGTTATCGTTAATAGTTTTCCTTTGACATAATCTTCTTAACACCTTCGCTGCTAAGGGTTTTCCCCTCCGGTGCTGACTTTTTTGAAAGCACCTTTATTCATGACGAGCTCAGCTCGTCATAAGCACAGCTCAACCGTGCCTCATGATGAGCTGAGCTTGTCATGAGCATGGAAGGGGTTAAAAAAGCTTTGGTTTTCTTACCAGGAGCATTCTTCTTTTTATCCGTCCTTTGTTGTTTTGATAATTCTTGTATTTTTTTCCTGTTCAAATGGTATGTCCGTTTACAGAGCTTTCTTTTTTCACTTCTGGTCGGCATACTAATTTATGTTTCTGATGAAAATGACAATCTGTAAAACACAAACATAACAAATATTATAGTTGGCTACTAACATATAACATACAAATTAAAACCACAGATTCATTTTCAAAGTAGAATAAAGACAAAGAAACAGTCTCTGAACTGAGTAGGAAATCTTGTAGTGAATGTTGGTTCTAAATTTATGATAGTCCATAGCTGTGTTAACATTATAGACGTATTTTCTGATTCTAATTTTTAAAGCATACAAACAGCACACTGTTTTTCAAGAACTGTCGGTCATCCTAGTGCTTTAGTCTTTTTTACTATAATCTCTTATACTCTTCATGAGAACATGTCTTGTCATTCTCAAAAAGCAGATCAACGACGAATAGGACAAGAAAACTGTCTTCAAGAATGCTTTACTATCAAAAATAATTTTATTCATTTAAAAGTTCATAATCTAAAAGAACTTGAAGCATAATGTCATCAGGTACTTCTTCCAATTCATAGTCCTCATCCTCCAAACACTGCTCTTCCACTTCCACCATCTCTAAATAAGCACTGTCCAGTGAAATGTCCATAAAGTCCTCATTGTCATTGTTTTTTTCTCCTCAAACACTGCTTCTAATAAGTCCTCCATCAGGTCATTATTAATTTCAAAATTAATTTCCTTTTGTTCTGAATAATTCTCCATCTCTATTTAGTTTTCGTTCTTCTGTATCTTTTTAAAGAAATATAAAGACTAAATTATATCTTTTTCATAAATATATAACTTAAAAGTACCTTTATTAATTTTTAAACTACATATATTTTTATACTTTCTAACTCATTAACTACATATATTAAGATAGCACCTTCCTCTTGTTTTGAAAACAAATTGACACTATAACCCTAGACATTAACCTTTTTTTTGCATTAAATAATTACTGCTGTAAAAAGACATTTTACTGTCAAATTTGTTTTTAGATTTTCTAGATATCACAACTATTGATAAACTTTATAATTAATTTTTAGGGATTCATTTTCTGAGTTCACCACTACAAAGAGCTATTCAAACTATATACAGTCTGAAGGAGAGGCTCACATTGTACAAACCATAACATTTACTTAACAGATTACTACTTCCCACAGAGACAGTTGCTTTTTTGTTCAACAGCAAACTCAGCATGTGAATTTCATTGCATGTACAAAGTTTCATACTAACCATGAAGAACCACATCATAATAAAGCTCTGCAAATATATGTAAAAAAGTGCATACAGATAGTACAGTTGTTTAATTATTTTGTCCACCATAAGCGTGGAAAGGTATACTCAGACGTGAGTCCCTTGCTCATTGCACCATCAGGATTCAAGCAAGCCGGGCCGAAGACGGCTGAAATGCCAGAAACCGGTCCCCGGAAGCTTGTTTCCTTCCCAGTGAAAGAATTGGCTTGGTAGTTTGGTTTGCCCTGTTACCATGATGCACTGGGCCAGGGACAGATTAATTTGCATATAGCCAGGTTCTGAGCTGGGATGGTGCAGTGAGCTAAAAAACGGTGTTGGATTAAGCCCTGATCTCTTGACTGGGTGAGAGTATTCTGCTTATTCAGAAACTCTGTCCATCACCACCCCCTGTTGTTTAATTATTTTGTCCACCATAAGCGTGGAAGGGTATACTCAGACGTGAGTCCCTTGCTCATTGCACCATCAGGATTCAAGCAAGCCGGGCCGAAGACGGCTGAAATGCCAGAAACCGGACCCCGGAAGCTTGTTTCCTTCCCAGTGAAAGAATTGGCTTGGTAGTTTGGTTTGCCCTGTTCCCATGATGCACTGGGCCAGGGACAGACTAATTTGCATATAGCCAGGTTCTGAGCTGGGATGGTGCAGTGAGCTAAAAAACGGTGTTGGATTAAGCCCTGATCTCTTGACTGGGTGAGAGTATTCTGCTTAAATCAGAAACTCTGTCCATCACCACCCCCTGTTGTTTAATTTTTAAAATCTGGCATGGATCTGGCCTTCCAGGACCGGTTTGGAGACCCCTGCTTTAAACCTTTACATTTCATTTTCAAACCACGTTTACTTTCTATGACACACGTTTTTTTTCAATGTTCCACATTCAACGCCTAAACACTGTTCCCTTTTTAGTATCCGAAGCCGCAACTGCAACATGGCTAATGCACGAATTAATTAGTCTACCTTTCGTGTTTTTTCAGTGTTCAAATTCTATAAATTTCTTCACATAAATAGATACCAGCGGCTCAGTACCTCCTACAGTCATAAAACCAAGTCGCTCCCTTTCACTTACAAATGCCTTTGAGACAGCAAAAAAATGTCGGGCAGATTTACAATTCCCTTACGCCACTTTAGCATCACTTTTAACATGGGACAAGTGAAGCAAAACTGCCGCACGGAGCATGTTAATCTGCCCCTAAATCTTTATAGAAATGAGTGTACTCAAACATGTAATTAGTCGTTCACATGCAGGCACTTTCAATTACATGACTTATTTAAGTAGAACCGGTATAATGTTGCATGTCTTTTCAAAGATACACCAGTGCCTGCTATAATGCCGACTTTTTCCTTATTCTTCAACAGTGGGTATTTTTTTTTCATGTAATGAGAATTGTTATGAGTTTTTAAACGACAAAGCTTACGCGGTAATAGTCACTCTGCATATGCTTCCCTGTAAGAATGTAGTTTATCTACCCCCGCATGGGAACTTTTATGTTTCCATCTGGCCGCGAATTCCGGCCTTGAATCACAAGACATATGGCTGAGATACCCGCCACCCCCTCTCAACACAATCCCCAAGAATTGGGAAACCGGAAACAGTTCTTGAACTTTTGGAAGGCGGGAAGGGAGTCACCCTTCCCGGCCGTATTTATTAAAATATGAAACAAAAATAAAACATTAAAATAACAGTTTCATATTATGTACAATTTCATTTCCACATTACGATGTTTGGCTAACCTTAACAGATCTCTAATACAGAGGTTCTCCTAGCCGAACTAACATCCTACAAAACATTTGACTTGAAATTGTACATCCTAACGTTAAGGGCCAACGGCAAGGTCGTAACCGGTGTCAGATCCCTAAACCAGACATACCCCCCTCACTTGTGAGAGGAGCGACCGCACAGAGGCGTACCTCAAGTGCATCTACCAATTTCCCTTTGTACTTAACGGGGGCCCCAATAAACTCGACGCCGTTTAACGGTCGTTCGAGGACTCGTGTGAGGTGTCTAAAAGGTAGCGTAAACCCCCTCCCGCACCCCACACAACTTACCCATCTGCCGTCGCAGATGTCCTGGCCCCGGGAAATTCCCCAGGAGGGGCCGTAGCCCCTCCTATCCAGGAAGGGGCCTTGACCACCTTTCCTTTCCTTCCGGCGGCCTCTCCTTAGACAGGACCGCCTCCCCGTTGAGGGGCCAATTGGCCACCTCCCCCGCGCGCTCCCATCCGTAATGGGTGACGCCCCCTCATAGGGATCTTCGAATTACTGCTCACCGATCATGACCTTACCGCCCGACCAAAATAAATACGACAATTCTACCTAATTTACTAAGATTAAAAAACGAACATGACTTATTACAAGCATGAATACTGATCAACATTAGTGCAAAATTACTTTATTTGCAAAACATCCTGAAAATAACCATTCTTTATTGCATATTCAAAAAATTTCACGACGATCATCACAACCTGCAAGAAACAGAGTTACAAGATCAAACTTTATTCAAAAACAACTAGCTGTCCTCAGGGGTTGGTGGGTGGGTCAAAATTGGCTCTTCGTTCCGTCTCGAGCTCACGTGCAGCGGGGAGGTGCAGCTTCCGAGCACAGGAACAAGAGGATGCTTTCTTGGCTTCCGCTCCTTTTATCCGTCTTCAGGGTGGGCGTAAACCCGCCCCCGCCTGCCTCCGAGGGTGTGGCCGGCCGCGTCGGTGTCTAGGCCAGCCCACTCTAGGGCGGAAAAAAGGCGCGCCCCGGCTACGCCGCTTCGGGCATACCAGCCGAGACACGCCTCCCGCCCAAGATGGCTTCCCGGGGGGATCGTGGTACTCCACCATACGTTCGGGGGGACCGAATGGTCGCCCCTTTCCATATGGCTGAGATACCCGCCACCCCCTCTCAACACAATCCCCAAGAATTGGGAAACCGGAAACAGTTCTTGAACTTTTGGAAGGCGGGAAGGGAGTCACCCTTCCCGGCCGTATTTATTAAAATATGAAACAAAAATAAAACATTAAAATAACAGTTTCATATTATGTACAATTTCATTTCCACATTACGATGTTTGGCTAACCTTAACAGATCTCTAATACAGAGGTTCTCCTAGCCGAACTAACATCCTACAAAACATTTGACTTGAAATTGTACATCCTAACGTTAAGGGCCAACGGCAAGGTCGTAACCGGTGTCAGATCCCTAAACCAGACATACCCCCCTCACTTGTGAGAGGAGCGACCGCACAGAGGCGTACCTCAAGTGCATCTACCAATTTCCCTTTGTACTTGACGGGGGCCCCAATAAACTCGACGCCATTTAACGGTCGTTCGAGGACTCGTGTGAGGTGTCTAAAAGGTAGCGTAAACCCCCTCCCCCACCCCACACAACTTACCCATCTGCCGTCGCAGATGTCCTGGCCCCGGGAAATTCCCCAGGAGGGGCCGTAGCCCCTCCTATCCAGGAAGGGGCCTTGACCACCTTTCCTTTCCTTCCGGCGGCCTCTCCTTAGACAGGACCGCCTCCCCGTTGAGGGGCCAATTGGCCACCTCCCCCGCGCGCTCCCATCCGTAATGGGTGACGCCCCCTCATAGGGATCTTCGAATTACTGCTCACCGATCATGACCTTACCGCCACAGGCCGGATAGTTGACCGGCTATCCGGACCCCCCACAACACTCCTACCTAAAGGTCTTGCTGCAAACCCTTTAACCAGGCTAAGAAGTCTCCTATGAGTAACTCGTTCCCCACCCGGGACAAATGAACACCGTCCCCCAAATACATACTGTCCCCTTTGATACAACCATGCGAAACAGAATGCAGTGTATTTGAACGAAACAATCTACTCACTTTGTTATTTATCTTCCTTACTGAATGATTCAAAGCAGTAACTGAAATAGCCCCCCGCCACACTTTCCGTGGGATCATGTGGGACCATGCAATTGTGCACCCTGGAACTCTTCTTGCCAACCAACTTACCGTGGAAAGCATCGCCTCAAGAGGAAGTCATCTACCAGTGGCCACGAGATCGTTACCCCCAAGATGGACTATGATTATAGCCGGCGGTGACCTCGTCCGCTCTAACAAACCCTCAAAAAAGAATTGAAACTGGTCAATACAGAGCCCGCCCTTTCCGTAGAAGGACACCCTGTACCCGTATTCCCCAGCCACGTGACTCATATCACCTGCTTTGAATACGTCCGCGGCACGCCTCACGTATGAGTGGCCCACGACCCACACCTCCTTATTCGCAGACGGTGATTTCTGACCGCTGTCCCCCAGGAGTCGGGTCGACCGCACAGTCCGCCCCGCTTCGTAAGCTTGCGTAACTGAAAATCAAACAGAGACAAGAAGCGTGAGTATACATTACAGTGTCACAACATGTGCAACCGCACATACCTTTTGTAACAGTTAGAGGACCAACGCCCCACACGCTTCACTTGCTCCACACTCAGACCCCTGGCTGTAGCCTCAGTAGCAGCCCCTATCCGAAAGGAATGGGTCCCGAACTCGCCGGGGTTCAAGCCCGCGGCAGAAGTAGACATTGCAAGCACCCTCCGGAACTGAAACCTCGTCAGTGGGGTGGCGTCCGCGTGTCTCAACAAGGTCCCCCCCATGCTGCTACCCTCTGTGCTAAATATTCCTCTACGCACACCACAGGGCACATGGAAGACCCGGGGACCCTCTGAATGATTACACAGTCCCCGATTGCATCCTGATCGGATTTGGACCTAACAAACGAGACCGTCATGGTCTCCCCCCTGACCTGAATGTGTTCTCGGCACAGCCCCCCCATCGTATCCCGCTTGGTCTTTGCCACTAATTCGCTCACCCGCATAGCCCCATGGAATGCTAGTGCAAATGCGGCTCGGAACAACACTGCTTCGTACTGGGATGAACACGTTGCCAGGAGTACGGACAACAACAGGGTCAACCTATCCAGACCTATCGGGTGCCTATCGTCTACTCTGCGACCCTCAAGGCGTTGCCACCCACGTAGCGCTTTCTGCACAACGAAAGACGCTGTCGGGTCCTGGATCCCATGAGCCTTTGCCACAAAGGAAATGGCGGCCCGATGCCTCTGGGCCGTAGCCACTGATTTACCTGCCTGACGTAAAGAGAGCAGGAATTTCACCACAAACTCTTCCTGACCCCAAAGCTCCCCCCCGGTAGCACCCAAAAAAGCCCAATATGAACGGAACGCCCCTTCATATGCCTTCCTCGTCCTGGGTGCTAAACTCTCTCCCACGAGGTTTTGTAGTTCGGGGCACCGAGAGACCAGAGAGCTTCGGGAAAGGGTGCCGCCACCGGGTCCGCTGTGGGCAGAAAACCCCAGAAAGCCTGCATACGGAAACGGGAAAGCGCATCAGCCGCTTGGTTCATCACCCCCGGCACGTGTCGCGCCCTAAACAGTACATTCAGTTGCATGCATAACAACACAGTTTCCTTGAGCAGTCTCAGAATCAATTTGCATCGTGCTGCCTGACTGTTGATACACTCAACCACGGTCATGTTATCCGACCAGAATACCACAGAGTGATCCCTAAACCCTTCCGGCCATGTTTTCAACGCCACCAGAATAGGGAACAATTCGAGAAAAGCAATGTTACTCGTCAACCCACACTCATGCCACCATTACGGCCATTTTTGTGCCGACCATTGTGTACCCAATATGGCGCCAAAACCTATACTCCCCGCCGAATCTGTCCAAAGCCCCAACTCCTCGGAAGACACCGCTGGTTTGTTCCAGACAATTCGACCATTGAAATCCGCCAGAAATGCGATCCAAATGCGCATGTCCTGACGAACCTCTGCCGAGAGTCTTGTGCGGTGATGTCCTTCCTTCAAGCCGACCATGGATTGCGCAATCGAGCGGGAAAAGGGGCGCGCCATTGGTATCACTCTTAAGGCAAAGTTCAATTGACCCACCACCTGTTACAATTGATGCAGGTTTACTTTCTTTGAACGAATACATGTCACAAGGGATGACCTGAATTTTAACACTTTTTCCATGGGTAATCGAAAACAACCTTCCACTGAGTCGAGCTCGATCCCCAGAAACTCGATCAAGGTCGAGGGACCCACAGTCTTACCTGGCGCCAATGGCACACCAAATTGATCCATTAGAACACAAAATTCGTGCAAAGCCTGTCCACACTCAGGATCCCCGGCTGCCTCCAAAAACAGAAAGTCATCGAGATAGTGCATAACATGTTGAAAACCTGTCTTCCTTGTGAATACCCACTGCAGAAAACAACTGAATTTCTCGAAATAGGCACATGAAATCGAGCATCCCATTGGCATACATCTATCCATGTAATAGCGACCCTGAAATTGAAAACCCAGGAGACGCTGATCGTCTGGATGTACCGGGAGCAACCGGAACGCTGACTCGATATCCGATTTTGCCATCAGCGTCCCGGGCCCCAGGCGATTTAACATGGCAACGGCCTCATCGAAAGATGCGTACCGCACCGAACACACTTCCGGGTCACGGAAAGACCACGTGGGGCTGATAAGTTATGTATCAGCCGAAACTCACCCGGGTCCTTCTTGGGGACCACCCCTAGAGGGGAACAAACAAAGTTAGCAACTGGTGGCACATCGAAGGGACCGGCGACACGACCTCGAGTCACCTCTTTCCCAGTCTTTCCCTGCACCACCGCCGTATGCTGCAAGACCGACAGTTGGTTCTTACAGTTCGGTACACCCCGAAAATCCCCCGCTGGGATGCGGAAACCATATGAAAAACCGTTTCGTAACACCCCAGCGGAAGCATGATCCGGATATTCGCTGAGCCAAGGAATCATTGCCATGGTATCAATCGGGGTAGGTAAAGGCGCCCCTCGGACTGTATTAGACCTGTTTGGCGCCTCCCTTACCCCCGTTATCACCCGTTTTGGCTCTGCACATGGACTCAGGATGGGATGACTGCCCACACCCCCCACACTCATGTCTGAATTTGCATGACCCCTGGGGCCTTGTACATTTCCCTCTGTTAAAATTCCAACAGATCCCCCTTTTACCTGTGCTGCCACTCGGCTTTGAGTGGTACTCGCTACCCGCACCCGTCCGAAAGGGTGTCGCAGAGTTTTGGCGGGAAGATTCCCCCCCATTACTCCCTACCAATGGTACTTTCAACATTCCCGTACTCTCCATTTTTTGCCATGACACGGAGTCATAACAATCCCAAGACAACAATGGGTTGTGTTCTTTAGCTTTTCTAAACAGATTGTCATAGCAGAACCACTGATTGCCCCCATATGCCACAAAATACTCCATAATACGTGACTGATAAATGGGTAACTCGGTCAGCAACTCGGGCCTGCGCTCACCCATGATGGATGTAAAAATTCCCCACGCTCTGCCCCAAGTACCAATGTTCTCGTCGACCTTAAAGGCGGCCATTTTTGCGCGCCAAACACTCGGATGCATGAGCTCCTTTTGACTCTTTACATGCTCTATCTCATAATGGTCGGTAAGCAATGAAAACATATTTATATACTTATCCGCCCAAATCAACTCTTTAATTTCTAGCGGGACATGCTGTGCAATCTTTTCCTTTCGAGAAGGCACAGACCCCTCCCCCACAATCGGCAATGGCCGCTTACCTGAAGTAGACCCCGTGCTTGTCGCCGAACTTGGGCCTGCTGCACTTCCAGCCGCCGGAACCTGTAAGGGAACAGAAGATGTTGCCTTCGCAGTCTCCCTCGATTCCCGCAGCTGCCTCATTACTGCCCGTGCGTCGTCAGCCGTGGCGCCCTCGCTATCTTTTCCCAACCACGCTGCCAATTGTGCCGCTAACTCGGGGGGCATATCCTCCCTGTTCACGGGGGTGACCACCACAGGAATTGGATTCCCTTCTTTCGGCACCGGGATTGGCTCCTCACGTGGGGTATCAGGAACCGGGGTGTCTCCCCCAAGTGCTCCCCTTCTGGGCCTCTTGCTTTTTTCACCGGGAACCGCTCCCTGTAAAGGCCGTTTCGTTCCTTCCGGCCCGTCTTTAGCCTCCACCTTTTTCTTCAGATCGGCTATCTCCTTCATGAGAATGCAGAGCATCTGCTCGGTACCGACCCGCTTTCCGACTTTCTTAGGCATTATCAGACGGGATATCTGTAAGACAAAAAGAAAGATTACAACGCTCAAAATTGGCTCTTCGTTCCGTCTCGAGCTCACGTGCAGCGGGGAGGTGCAGCTTCCGAGCACAGGAACAAGAGGATGCTTTCTTGGCTTCCGCTCCTTTTATCCGTCTTCAGGGTGGGCGTAAACCCGCCCCCGCCTGCCTCCGAGGGCGTGGCCGGCCGCGTCGGTGTCTAGGCCAGCCCACTCTAGGGCGGGAAAAAGGCGCGCCCCGGCTACGCCGCTTCGGGCATACCAGCCGAGACACGCCTCCCGCCCAAGATGGCTTCCCGGGGGGATCGTGGTACTCCACCATACGTTCGGGGGGACCGAATGGTCGCCCCTTTCCATGAACAACAGCCTTATTGTCACAAAAACAAGTTACCCTACCATCTGTTCGCAAACATATCTCTTTCACTTAGCTAATATTCACAGAGAAGTGCATTCCTTATAAAATAGTGACCTTCCTTTACAATTTGCTGAGGTGACTCCCTTAATTTTTAATGCATCCTCCACTTCAAGGCAGCCCTATTTTTTTTATAACTACTAAGCAATGGTTTAGTGACTTGTCTGCCAGAAATTATTTGAAGTCATTCTGCTACTCTTCACTCCATAGTCCGCGACCTATTTTTCTGGACTTCCTGTTCTACTACCACTGCTGCGACTTTTGTGTTCCTATTTTGTTTATTACAAAATGGATGTCCCTCCTGTCTTCGCAAACGAGCTGGAGCACTTAGAACTATTTCACCAGAGGATGCTTGAGTACTATGGCATCTTACCACTCTCAACTTTGAGTGCATCATATCGATTATCATTTCGATTTTCCTATTTCACTTGTGTGCAGCCTGTATTTCATTGCCTGAGCTATGATTTCATGTGGGCCCTGGACTTATGTCTCTGCAACTTGGTATCTCCTGAAGTGAATTACAATCATCTCATGAATCCGTTAATTGATCATGAACAGCTTTGTTCCAACGGAGGGATTATGGCCTTTGCAGCGATACAAGGAGTTCTGGGTCATTGGAATATATTCGCAGCGGCGCAAGATTTCTTAGAGGCTCCGGTAACTAAAGACCATGTATGTTCTTTTCCTCTTTTCAATTGGATGGCTGACATGTTTTTGGATGACAACAGCGACTTCCTTTTAGAAGCGGTAGCTGCTTATTTCGCCTACACAGTTGTTGGATGACTCTTATGCAAGCCATTGACGTCTACATTTTGTTTTGCCTCCCTATCTTTTTCACGTTTTCTTGGATTTTTTTTTCACATCAACAGACCTATTGGCTTTACTAACAGTGGACATTATAATTTCCTGCTGGTGAGATTTTCGTGTTTTATGTGGACTAAATTTTTTTTCCTCAGCTATTCGATTTCGAACTTAACTTTTTATTGAACTCTAATGTCAACAATTCAGTTGCATATCTTATCTTATCCTATTTCAAACGTACTCGGAGCAAAACAGGGTAATATATTCTACATGTGCCCTGATTAATGTGTAAAGGTAGCATGAGTTTTTTATAAGTGTAAACGCCAATTCTCCTTTCAACTGCTTATTTGCGCCTCACACACCTCTGCTGCTTTAGTTTTCCTGTACTGAAATATTTTTAATGCATATGAGAAAAATATGTTCTTTCACTAATATTTCCATTACTTTTCGCGCTGTATTTCAGATGGAGTACTGAAACCTTCAAAAGATATATCAATACAGTAGTTCTTCTCAACACTAATTTGCGAACGTTCCAACAGATTACATACATGCACCTCCAGCCAACTTGTTGCTTTTGGCGCCTTTTTTTTTCCTTACACAATAGCATAACACAAACTTGATAGTGCTTTGCATGCAGAGAGCTGATTGTTAATCAGCTGATGTCTAACCACTAGCATTTTCATGTATCATTCCTAAACTGAAAGGCAAGACACCTTCTTAGATTTAATGAAATATAATGTACTTCCTCATAACGGTGTAGAATTCATTTTGCTAAACCATATTCATTTTACATCAACTATACCGTTTGTATTCTATGTACTAGTGACTATACCGATTACTTTGTTTCTTACAATATCTGTACTCGTATTAGATAAGAAACTTGCCTTGAAAACATTGCATTTCTGAATAAACATTTCAAATATACACGTTCTCTCTTTTAATCGATATTTTCAACTGAAATAATTGCATACTAAAAGAGTATTCATGTGTTCCACGTAATCTCAGCGGTACTAACTTCATGTTTTCTTTTGTCGACCTGACTTACTCATACTAGAACCCGCAGGCCTATGACGGTCCATCAAGCCTTTCTTAGCCGGTCGCGGACCATGCAAACAGTTGTACCTCTGTAAGAAAATAATTTATTACTGTTACCAAGCACCGCCGCAGTTCCGCTTCACTCAGTGTTAATCACTGCTCCCCCGCTTCTACAGACCAGACGCTATGTCGTATTTCACTACTTATCATGCTTTCATCTCCACAATAACAAACACTTCTCCGCCAGCCACCAGAGAACAGAGTACAGATGCAAAAGCACTAAGAAGTCAAATACGACATACCCTTTGCTCTGTGGAGCCAACTGAGCAGTAATTGTGAAAGTAGAAATTTACTAGCGCTTCAAAAAAGCATCTCAATTATATAAATAGTTTTTTGAAAACCTGCCAAGTACTTTGATGCGACTATCTGTGTGTGCCTCCACAGCAAACTTCCTCAGCCCGGACTGAAGGCAGACACAGACAGACATACACACAGTAAGATAACACAGGGCAACAGAGACGGAAAGCAGAAGGGAGATAAAGATGGAGTCAAACGGCCGGAGGGAGAGAGATATTTGTATACTTGGTCTGCTACCTCAATGTATGAAGGCATGTACTGCACGAACCTGTATACAACCTCATAATCACAATTTTTTTTTATTTTACTCCGCCCCTCCCCCTCTCACCCCACCCCCACCAGTGCAGCCCGCGGCCACAAACCACACTGTAATTTTGTCGTCTGACAGAAAGTTTATGAATACCTTAAGCATTACCACTTTTTGACGACGCTTTCATATGTGTACTACACGAACCTGTGTACAACCTCATGGTCACAACTTTTCATTTTATTTTAGTCAACCACCTCCCCCTCTCACCCCACCCCCACCAGTGCAGGCCGCGGCCACAAACCACACTGTAATTTTGTCGTCTGACAGAAAGTTTAGGAATACCTTAAGCATTAGCACTTTTTGACGACGGTATCACATGTAATGTACCATTTCTCTCTCTATCTGCATTATCTATGTCTCTGCTAATACCATTTTTTCATCTCAAAACCAACTTCTCTCATTATATGTAAACGCTTCAAAATCACACAAATAATTACTGTCTATATTAAACATATTTTATATTCCTTTTTTTGCTGTTCACCAAAATTATATACAAAACTATAATTTACACTTGAAAGAATGTGAAAGAAAAGGCGCGCAACTCCCATTAAATTCACAGGACTTCAGGCCCCCACCCCCCTCCCGTCTGGTGTGGCAGCCCAAGGTAACATATATATTCTAGATACACACACCGCCGCACCTGAAGGTTTCACATCTCTGTAAACATCCATTTGAATGTTAATTAGGCCTTGCAGTTATTTTACCCCTTCTAAAAGCCCCTGCAGCTTTACTCTGCCTACTATTTAAACATTCATATACGCCTAATAACATTTTTTTCATTTGCCCCCCTAAAATTTCATTCCAGTTTCATCTCTGACTGACAGTGAATTAAAAAAACTAACAGTAAAAGATTACATAAGAACATGACTGAAAACCATTTACCTTATTGAAATTTATTATTCAAAATTTTTAAACTAATAATTGCAAACAAATAATGTTGTTGAAGAGTGATGAAACGAAATGGAAAAATAGTTTTAAAAATACAAGACATTATCACAGTCAAAAAAGAAGTTACTCAAAGACTGTGAGAGAAATGACCCAATTTTAGTGTCTAAACCCCATTTTACAGTACATGACAAAACAAACAGTTACAGACTTACCTTTACCAATGCTTTGTACGATGTCGAACAGTGACAGTCACAAAACAGATATTCATTTTCGAAACTCAGAATAATGCTTCTATCACTGCAACCAAAATTCAATGGCACAGATATCCTGTCAATACAGACTCATATATGTGTCTACAACCAATCATATTTCTTCCCTCAAAATTTTGAAATCAAATTTACATTTCAGTTGGTTGTCCCTTACAATATTTTCATTGTCACATAAAGGTCACCCATCACCCACTGCCTTCTCTGGCTGTTTCCATGGTAACACCTCATTCTGCACCTGGCTAAAGGCACAGGTCAAAAGTTCATATCTCAACGTTCTACATCAAACCAAGAATGCTGATTTCCCTCCAAAAACACCTGCCTATCCACTGCTCTGTTACATGTCATTTTTTTGACGCCCAATAGTAATTTTCGTTTTACATAAAAATTAACATGCAATGTAGTCTTCAATCTTGAGGTATTACAATCAACCAATCATTTTTATTTTTTCAACCACACCAAGCCTCATCCATTTTTTTATCCTGACTTTCAGCTTCTAACTACCATTCCACTTCTAGAACCCATCTGAGTACGAGTGCATCTGCCTTGAAAATGAAGGTTTGGCTTTTAGGACACAGCTATATTCACTGGAGTGGAAAATATGCAGCAAACAGACGAATTTCCAACCTTGATTTACCAAATGTGCAGATAACGTGGATTGGCCAGAGAGGATTGAGATGTCACCAATTGATACCATTGGTGAAAACTTTTATGCATCTCCCAGAACCTGACCTTATAATTGTGCACTGTGGTGGGAACAATCTAGGCACATTGACTGGGGTAGGTCTGGAAATGCTTCTGAAAGACACCTTTCGACAATTGATGACACTTTTTCCTCGGACTGCCTTGGTATATTCCAATATATGCCAAAGACAGAAATGGATTGGTCCAATCAACATTGTGCACAAATTGAGAAAGCAAGGAAGCATGTAAATAAATCTGTTTCTGCTTTCCTCAGAGATTATAGCATGGGTTCTATTTACCACAACAACTTGCGTTACAACATGCAAGGCATCTATAGGAGAGATGGTGTTCATTTCACGGATGAGGGAAACAGAATCTTCCTCTGTAACATGACACTCTGCATCGGTACTTACTTATAAATGCAGGAAAAACTCAATGAACACAAGGGCTCTTTTCAGAGCCACCTTATATCTAAACACTCAAACTTCTGATTTATCTCCATTTTCACACTCTTGTAAATAGGTGTGCGTGACCGGGTGCGCGCACCCCGCAACTTTAAAAAAAAAATATATATATATATTTTCGCGTTCAAGGGCCTTACTGCACCCCCTGAGAAAACCTATGAGGCCAGACAATCTCTACCTTCTCCCCTTTCCATGTTCCAACGCTTTGAAATGTACAATATATTCACTCTCACTAACAACTTGGCGGTCAACACTTCCTGATTTCCTTCGAATCGATGGTTCACAAACGTCACACAGCAAAAAAAAAAATACCGCTCACGCACAGCCGCATCAGTGCGCGCACCCTAGACGCTTATAGATATATAATTGACTTCAACTTTAATTTTCTCAGCAACTACTGAGCGAATGTACACCATTCAAACAAAAGCGTAATCTGCGAGCCGGACTCTACCTTTTTGCCAAATTTCTTATAAATCCATTCAGCCGTTCGAGCTGTAGCCGTGTCTAAACGTCCTATGGAAAATAACATGGAGAAAACACGTTTTGGGACCCCCCTTTTATCTCAGCCCCCACTTGACGAATCCCCCCAAACTTTCAGGGAAGGAGCGCAGCGGACCGAGCCATCTTCTTTGAGAAATTCGCAAAGATTCATCCACCGGGGCCAAAGTTAATCCAAATAGAATGTTGAGGATTTCCTATGGAAACTAGGTCCTAACTATAACTACCTACTGGCGACCGCCAGTAGGTAATAAAAAAAATATATTTTTCAGAAAGGCACACCTTCACTGGATGATGTCATCAGTGATGTCATGAGGGATGTTATTTGAGATGTCATCAGTGATGTCACTGACCATGTCAAGAGTGATGTAGTATGTGATGTCATCAGCAGTGCATTGCGGGCGTGGGAGTTATAGTTAGCTGAAGTAACTATAACGGGGGAATTTCAATTGTTTTGTATGAGTGAAATGTCCAGCTAACTATAACATGTGTGAAACCTATGGTTTTTCCAGTGACTATATATATATATATTCACTGAAAAAACCATAGGTTTCACACCAGTTATAGTTAGGAATTAGCATTTAAAAAACCTATTAAATTCACTGACAAAACCAGTTATAGTTAGCTGGAAATTTTACTGACATAAAACCAATGAAATTCCCACGTTATAGTTAGTTGGACTCACTATAACTTGCGCGCCTGCAATGCACTGCTGATGACATCACATATTACATCACTCATGACATGGTCAGTGACATCACTCATGACATCACTGATGACACCATCCAGTGAATGTGTGTCTTTCTGAAAAATAAATTTGTTTTATATATGTATTTGTAAAGGTCGATGGAAGAATAAATGTTTAAATAAGTATGTAAATGGATGATTTTTAAAAAAAAATTGGTTGGTTAACTGGCTTATTAAGTGTATCTTAGTGAATACATATATTAGCGAGTATTGTTTAAATATTTAAATGTTTGTATCAGTGTTTCTCTTTGTGTATAAGTGGCTGCAGGGGTTGGTGACTGACTCACTGTTTGTATGTGTTTTGAAGACAGCATATGTGCAGGACTGTATGGGTGGATGAGTGTGTATATGTGTGTGTTAGTGAGTGAATGACTGTCTCACTAGTGTCTTCATTAGTAACAACATATGTTTTAATCTAGTATATGTGAGTATTGATGTATATAAGTGAGTATAGTATATATAGTGAGAGATTGTAGGAGTTCCTGTTTAAATAAGTATGTGTTTCTATAAGTGATTGTTCAAGAGAGTAAGTATGTGTAAGTTTCCTTAGAAGTAAGGTGGTAGTGTGTGTATAAATGTATATGCAAATAAATGGATGTTCAATAGTTTATTTGCATGTGTGAGTATGTGTGTGAGTAACTTTTGGATGACTGCTGATGTGTAACAGGATGTATAGGTGTATCACTACATATGATGAGTGAGTATATATATGAGTGACTATATAGAACTGTTGGTGAATGAGTGGATGTGTATATAGATGGTGGAATTACTGAATTGGTTGTTGTTACTGGTTTGGGTACCTCCATTTTTTTGAAAATGTTTGTTTCTATTTATGAATATGTGTTTCAAGCGTTACATTACACTGAAATTAGGTCTGTCACTCTGTCACAAGGATGGTGTCATCAGTGATGTCATGAGTGATGTCACTGACCATGTCATGAGTGATGTAATATGTGATGTCATCAGCAGTGCATTGCAGGCGCGCAAGTTATAGTGAGTCCAACTAACTATAACGTGGGAATTTCATTGGTTTTATGTCAGTAAAATTTCCAGCTAACTATAACTGGTTTTGTCAGTGAATTTAATAGGTTTTTTAAATGCTAATTCCTAACTATAACTGGTGTGAAACCTATGGTTTTTTCAGTGAATTTCAAAGGTTTTTTAAATGCTAATTCCTAACTATAACTGGTGTGAAACCTATGGTTTTTTCAGTGAATTTCAAAGGTTTTTTTAATGCTAATTCCTAACTATATAAGACCTGAAAGCCCACCAGGAATCTCCAGTATGCGCCAGGGGACTGCATTGCAGAGAGGTGTAATGAAGCCACAACCCTTTTTACACCTCTCTGCAACGCAACCCCCGTGCATGTTTAAAGAGGGGGAACTAATTCCCCTTGCATACTGGGGGCCCCTGGGGGCCAATTAGCCCACCTGGAACCTCCAGTATGCGCCAGGGGCTGCATTGCAGAGGTGTAATGAGACTATGCCCCTTGTTACACCTCTCTGCAACGCAGCCCACTGCCGCGTTTGCAGAGTGGGAACTAATTCCCCTTGCATACTGGGGGTCCCTGGGGTCAACTAGTCCACCAGGAGCCTCCAGTATGCGCGAGGGAGCTGCATTGCAGAGAAGTGTAATGAGGCCACACCCTTGTTACACCTCTCTGCAATGCAGGCCACTGGCGCGTTTGCAGAGGGGGGACTAATTCCCCTTGCATACTGGGGGTCCCTGGATCATATCTGCCCAAACACCGATATTCCGAACGATTGTAAATGACTTTTCTTGAGAAACATTTGGATTTGGATTATCATGTCCTATACTTTGGAATTTTTGAAAGACTGACTTTGAGGATGCTATAAATTACTCAAGTCTGCCCGAATTGTGTGGGTAAAATTGATACCTAGTCACTTTGAATAAGAATATACTTATGTCTTGTCTAACATTTGGAAGAAATATCTAGTTATATGACAACTGGATACCGACATAACTTGAAGGAAATAAGAACGCCCTGAAGAAGTTCTGTTGTACAGAACGAAACCTTTCGGCTGGCTGTGGTACATAAACTGAAGGAAAATAAAAGCATTTGAATATACACCAAGATTCAGCGCTTCAATAAGGACTCTAAGTGATATGATTTGATTGGACTCATTGTGAAAGTGGTGCTGTGCCAAACTTTGGAATATTCTCCACTACTCTCTACTACTTACTCTCTCCGACTCCACTACTCTCAAATACTCACTGTCTACTACTCATTCTCTACTACTCTACTACTCTCTACTACTCTCTCTCTACTACTCACTCCCTACTACTCGCTACTCGCTACTCCCTACTACTCACTATCTACTACTCTCTACTACTCACTCTCTACTACTCTCTCCCTACTACTCACTCTTTATTACTCACTACTACTCTCTACTACTCACTCTCTACTTCTCACTCTCTACTACTCTCTACTACTCACTCTCTACTACTCTCTCTCTACTAGTCTCTACTACTCACTCTACTACTCACTCTCTACTACTCACTATTATTATCTCTGCTACTCATTCTCTACTACTCTCTACTACTCACTCTCTACTACTCACTCTCTACTACTCACTCTTTACTACTCTCTACTACTCACTTTCTACTGCTCTCTACTACTCACTCTACTACTTACTCTCTACTACTCTCTACTACTCACTCTCTACTACTCACTCTCTACTACTCTCTACTACTCACTCTACTATTCACTCTACTACTCTCTACTACTCACTCTCTGCTACTCTCTCTACTGCTCTCTACTACTCTCTACTACTCACTCTCTACTCTCTATTACTCACTCTCTACTCTCTACCTCTCTACCTCTCTCTTCTTCTCTCTCTACTAATCTCTACCTCTCTACCGCTACCTCTCTACCTCTCTACCTCTACACCTCTACCTCTCTACCTCTCTCTACACGCACACATATACACATATATGCATATATATATGCATATGCATTTATATATGTATGTGTATGTATAAAAAAACAACAAAACATTTTTTTTTTAAACAGCTACTTATAAAACTGTCATTCTTTTTCCCCATGGTACACTCCCCGGTACGCGCACCGGTGCGCGCACTGGTGCGCGTACCGGGCGCTCCCCCCGCGAAAATAAAAAAAAAAATTATTTTTTTTTTGCCCCGCGAGGCCCTTTTATGGCCCCCACATCAAACCTAGGGGGTCAAGGGGGGGTCTACTCTGCCCCCTTATGGTCATTTCCCTCTTTGTTTTGGCCACCTCTTGTGTCTCGATACACAAGATGGCGGCCGCTCCGGACTGTTTAGAATGTTTACAGACACCCGAGAGCCAATCAGCTTTCCTCACGCAAGTCGCGTGGCGCGCACGGTACGCGCACCGGTGCGCGTACCGGTGCGCTGCTATAGATATATATATTTTTTTGAACCTAAATTACTCAAAATCCAGTGGAGCACATATCTTGAGACATAGCAAAGGCACATCGGGCTACCAGTCCCTACAATTTTGCCAAGTTTGGTGGAAATCCATTCAGCCGTTCGGGCTAAAAGTGAAATCGACCGCCCTATGGAAATTAACATGGGGAAAACGCGTTTTGGGACCCCCCTTTTATCTTGGCCCCCGCTTGACGAATCCCCCCCAAACTTTCAGCCAAGGACCGGGGCGCCGCGAGGCCATTTTCAGGAAATTTTCAGGCAGATTCGTCAACCGGTGCCAAAGTTATTCCAAATAGAATGTTGAGATTTAACATTGAAAAAAATCCTAACCATAACTACCTACTGGCGACCGCCAGTAGGTAATACATATATATATATATATTTACTTTTTGCCTTATGTACTCATGTGGGGCAATTATACTAATGAGATATGTGCACCAAAGGTATACCAAGTGAATTTATTTTGTGTTTTGACGTATAGCACTGGCAGTCAGTGATCCTCAAAAGTTTAGTGTTGTTAAGTTAGTGCCAAACCCTATGGCAGGCACTGTGATAAATCACAAAGCCTTTAGCTCTCAATTATTGCTCCTTAACGGATTTTATAACGGGTCATGACTGAGAGCTCTGGAATTAAGGCTGAAGGCAATGCAAATTTCTCACAGTGCCTGTCAGTGGACCAAAATATAAAATTTAAACTTGGTAACCTGTGATTCCTCAACACCTTGAATCCTTCTGGAGCCTCCGAGAGACATGCGCAGTGTAAACTGGTGGAGTGAGCACCACTTCCCTGCCGCCAATCACCAGCAGCCCGGCCCCAAACACTGCTAGCACTGGAAGCAGTAAAACATAAAATAGTAATTCATTTTATTACCATTTTATGTTTCACTTTTGCTGCACTGGCTTGGGTTTAGTAGATATTGCACATCTTTTCCATGTATGGGGAGAACGATAAAATCCCTTCGTCTAGTCATTAAAACATTTTTCGTATAGTTTGCATAGGTGCTCGAGATCCTTATATGCTCTTTACTGTTGAGGACAAATATTGTACACTGCTTTGGTCTTCCTTTAAAAACCCTGTTTTTGAGATTGATTTATATCAGTCTGACTTTGAGTTTGTAATATACCTTTTAACTTTCAGTTACTGATTCAGACTTTTATTGAATGGTCCTAATGATCCTACCGTTCTTTTACCTATAAATTGTGTTAACCACTTTTCCTCTCACGCTATTAAAAATATCTATTAACCAGATTTGAATTGGAAGGAATGGCCCAAAGCATTCTCAATGTCTTGTTTTGTAACATTAAGACATGAAACAACAGCTTGTCTGATGCCAAGTTGTCTAGAAGTCATGAAGTGGATCATGCCCCCCTCCAAACAAACAGGGCAAACAAGCATGAATTGGATTCGAAACATCATCTATTGAAAAGGGTGAACTCTCTCAACCCTTTGCTTCTTTATTCCTTAACTACTGATGAAAAAAAAAGAGTCAACCTGTACCCTGCCATATTTGCCAGTGACTCTGAGTTCCTCATTTGACTTTCAAATAATTTAGGCACACTAAAATCGCAGAATGCCAGGACCACGTTTCATTGGATGAAACCCTGGTTGTCCGCCTGTAACAAAGGCAGAAGTTATGGTACTTTCAGACTCAGGGTATGACTTGCTCTGCTTTGAATGAATGGCCTACTAAACAGAGATCCTCCCTAACCACTTCTCATGAAAGATTAAATATGATGATCATATTCAACATAGAGCTGTTATTTTAGTCCATGAAACAACCATTTCCCTGCTAATCTAAAATATTCATTGAGTGAGGTTGGCAGAGGCAATCTTGATGGGATGTTTATGTTTATGTTTACGTTTGTGGGACTTGTAAAGCGCTCGCATACCAACGGTCTCAGGGCGCTAAAAGTAGAGGAGAGCTATCTTTCAGGCTCTAACAGTAAGCTTGGGTGAATAACCATGTCTTAAGTTTTTTTCTAATGCTGGGATATTCTGAGGTTAGTCTGATTTCAATTGGAAGGGAATTCCACAATGTGGGGCCTAATACCGAGAAGCGCGAGCCACCAATTGTCGCTGATCTAAGATTCCATGTAGGCAAGTATCTTGAGAGCTTGATGGATATGAACTTAGGTCCTGATTCATGAAGAGCATTAAAAACCATACAACCGGTCTTAAACATAGACCGCTGTATCACAGGAAGCCAATGAAGCTGCTTCATTAATGGTTTGGTGTGCAATGTCTCAGTTGCTGAAAGATCAGCCTAGCTGCTTGATGTTGAATGAGCTGTTACCTATGAATTTGGCTAGCAGGGAGTCCTAAATGTATGAAATTGGCATAATCCAACCGGGACATTATTATTGCGAGCAAAGTAGCTATACTTGCCTACTTGGAGAAACATTTCCTGACTTTCTTGAATGTCCTCAATTGATACATGCAAGTACATGAGACCAGGCTAATCTGTTCCTGCATGGAAATATTGGCATGTATCTTAATTCCCAGGCTTTTCACTGAGTTTTTTGGTATGGGGGGATGCCCAATGCAGCTGGCCAGTGTGCTGGTGTCCACTGTTCTATTCTGTTGTTTGAAATACTTATCTCTGTTTTATCAGAATTTAACTTGAGATGCTTATGAGTCATCCACTTCTTGATGAAAAGCATAGTATGTTGAAATGAGCCCTTAGAGTAATTTGTATCATCAAGCAGGAAGATCAGCTGCATATCATGTCTAGAATCTCACAACAGAGGGGGATATTCCCAAAAAGTGGCGGAGAGGTATCAGCACCAGAGTGCAGGGTGTTTGCAAGCAGGGAGGTTTGTTTATGTACAGGAAGGTGTCCCTTCCTGCACATAAACAAACATAAAATGCCAGTTTGAAGCTTACATGTGAGCTGTTTCATTCATCACACATGTAAGTCACAAAATGGCATTTTAAAAAAGGGTTTGTTTATGTACAGGAAGGAACACCTTCCTGTACATAAACAAACCATGGCATTTTGCATTGTCCATGTGTGCTGAACAAGGCAGCACACATGGAAAATGCAAAAACGAGGAGAAATAAAGCATTTCCCTGTATATTGCCAACTTAAGACCAGGGTTTTCCTGGTCTTAAGTATAACGTTAGCTCCTATTTACGCTGCCTTTGTGAATAGGGGGCAGCGTAAATATCAATGGGTGTTGTGATGGAACGCCCACCACAAATGTGGGTTGGTTTGAGCACTGCTAATTTAAATGTGTAAGTTACACTTTGTTTACTGTGCTCCATGGTCTACTCCCCACTCTGGAGTGGGTGGTTGTAAATAAGAATAAAGCAAGTCTTTGATCGGCTTGTCTCCCTGGGCACAAGTGTAGGCTGGCATCTCCAGAGTAAATTAGTGAGACGACTGTTCAATGCTTCATTTGAATAGTTCCATTTTAATTATAATCCATGGTTTACAACAAAATCCATAATGTTGATTCACATCAAACAAAATATCTGAATTTTCATCAATATAGCTTTCCTTTCATTGTTGGCATTAAATGGCCTCCCAATGCATTTCGGCGCGACCAGCGCCTTTATCAAGGGATCTGTGGGTCAAAATGCGAGTAATTAGTACTACTTTACTGTCGCCAACCAAATAGTGCTATAAATAGCTACCAACATCACGTAATAGTTACTAAAATAAAATAAACTAAACCAGGCTAGAGTTAGCTATATACATGGCATACTGTTGTTGCACAAGACCTTACATGACTTCTCAATAATGGTGGTAAAATTGCGACAGGTACGATTATTTGAAGAAAAAAAGTAGTTCTATTACCCCTGAAGCACTGTTGGTACTAATCTTACTAGTAAACATAGAACTGTGTAATAGGCGATTGTGCGTCAAAACTCTGCATAAACTGTTGTATGGGCGTGTTTAATACGAATAGAAACCGCTGATAGTTTAAAGGAGTGCGGTGTGATAATGTGTCTAACTTGCACGCCAAAACGTTACAATCTAGCATATGCGAATCAATGAAGTCACATAGATTAATGTCGAAATGCTAAAGCGCTGCAGTTTACGCAAACGCAGCTTACCGATAAACACAGGTTTACTGCGTCCCGTTCTATCTGCTGTGCCGCTATGCTCCATTTGGAATCTACGGAGTGGCGGGAAAGGAACTAAGGGGAAATGAGTAAGTGGAGTCTATAACTACGCCTAAGCGCTAAGGTTGCTGGATCTTGTATTTTTAAAGCCAGTCGGAAAAATATGATAAAAATAGCTAACCAGTTGCTCCATGTCAAGGAACCTGTAACAAAAAGGTTAGATTCAATTACAGATAACAAGAAAATTACACTCTTTAATTTAGGCCCCCCGCTCTCAAAGTTTTTAAACGATAAATCCAGTAATTTTTTCTCTTGAGGAGTTGCGTTTTGTTATTGGTGCCTTCATGTTTGTCCACGATTTCTAAAATGCGTGCCTTTAATTGTGTTATCTCATGTTTGGCTTCCATAAAATGCGTGGCCACTGTTGATTTGAGCATTTTCGTTCTAATCATTGAGCCTGATTTTCAGTTTGCGCTCTGTGTGTCCCACGTAGTACAGTTTGCACGGACAACTAAGTAGGTATATGACGTTCATAGTGTCGCACGTTCCATTTACTTTGAGGGTAATTGTTTCTTTAAATTCAGGAGGTGATAACAAGTTACCCCACCACAACACCCACTGCAAGCCCCTTCCACACGAAACACAGCGTGAAGGGGGGCCTATTCACAAGGCAACGTTAAGCCACATTAAGTGGCTTCATGCTGCCTTGTGAATAAGGCGAGGTCCCTATCGCCAACACAACGTTACTGAAAGTGATGTTGTGGTGGCGATAGGAGCTTGTGAATACGCCCCAGAGTTTACACAGGGTCCCCGGAATAGTTTAGATAAGTCCAAAACAAACGGCAAAGTCTTAGTGAAACACTGAATCCTGAAAGTTTCGTAAATTAGGGGATGAAAAAATGCACTCTTCTCGGTTTTACCTGAGGTGTAGTTTATATGGCTTATGAAAATCCTTCATTGAGGGGCATGGCTTAGGCGCCGATGGGAGAGGCGGTGTGAGCCAATAGCTCCGCGCCCGATCCCGGCTTTTATCCTGTTAAAACCTCCTGTATTTAGCTCACAGTAATGGAGCATAAATCGGAGTACCTGGAGCAGATTCCGCGACCAGCATTGCTGCACCGGAGGGTTCCGCTGTAACACGGGAGCCGGTTGAAGTGCCAGAGGAGCCGAGGGGCAGACGGCAAAATGGCGGCGATCATCGGAGGCTCGGAGCGACCAACGCTGAGAGGCACACTGCAAGGTCCTTAGAGTACTCGAAACAGAGAGCGACGAGAGCGCGGATCGAAGAGCAGCCTGCGGTCCACGCGGAATGTTCAGCGGACTTGGTGTGGGGAAATAACTAGAGCAAACTCAGCGTGGAGGAGGGGGACCTGCCTGGTGCTCTCAGATGGCGGCTGCCCGGAGGATTGCTCGGGGAGCACAACGCACCTAAGTCTGCAACCGGAGGATATCTCGATGGTCTATGGAGACCGCGGACACTGGGTGGGGAAGTGCAACACCTGAGCGGTAACTGGATCGTGGAGGCCCGGGGTCTATGGGGGTGCCAATGCGAGGGAAAGAGCTGAGGATGTGGCACATCGATTGACGGGACTTCTGAGGGTCCCCGACACCCTGCAGAGTATAGCGTCGTGCGGAGAAAGAAGGAGGTAGCAACACAGACAATGAGCGGGTGGTGGATGTCTCCCCTCTGAGGCCCTGGTGAGTGTGGTAGTGTGGTCGGGAGCAGGTCCACAGCGCCGCGCGGGTAGAGAGAGTGGAGGCACAATTGAAGGCATTGGGATGAAGGTGCCTGGAGGCGCTGTGAGCGCTACACTGCTATATTCATGCTAAGCCTTGCTATTGACGGAAGCACCGAGTGAATGCTGTCCTTTGCATACTGACGGTGCTTGTTTTTTTTCGACCTGTTGGCACTTCATGCCTGTGTGGATCGTTGGTACCTTGGGCCCGTAATAGCTCCTGACATAACCCCCTGGGAGGTACCACGTGGGCAAGAGGGAGAGGACTCTGGTGGAAGGGACTCTATAACTAACCGTCACCTGAACGCGAATGGACAGCACATGCCAGGGATGCACAATCTCTGATCCGGACACGACGCATCTGGCTGTGGGGACAACCGCCTGGGCAAAGCCCGGGAGACCAAGTGCGGGCTGGAAAGACGACAGAGGGCTGTCGGGCTCGACAATATAGGTCTTGCAGCAGGAGCAGTGGGGAAAGGCTGGAGACCTGTATAAACACCTGAGTGTGCCCACGGCCCATATGGACGATATGCAGCCCACATCCGACCTTGGGTGACTCGTGGGGACTCGGGACAGGCTATGGATGGTGCAGCAACAGCAGCGGATACCCCTTGTGAGGAGCTGGGAGCCCCGGAGTGGTGCAGATTAACGGAGGTAGGGACCCGAGTGTTGCCCAGATCCGGTTTGTTCTGGGTCGATCGACCAATGGGTCGCCTTGGAGTTGGCTAGGTGCCACTGAACGGACGGGGGGCTTTCAGTAGTACTGGTGGTCACATACTGCTGCAGGATGAAACCGAAGCCGAGAACGGAGGAAGGTGGGGGGCAGGAAGATGGCCATGATGATAATGAGGGACCTGAGGGCACGACACAGGAACAGCGGCTGAATAAACGCCTTGATAGAATCCTGGAGGGCATAGCGGCGACGAAAGACTCCTTACACCAGGACATAACGCAGGTCGCATCAGGACTGGGAATCCTGAGAGCAGACCACTCAAAATTGGCAGACAGGGTGAAAGAGAACGAACTGGTCATTCAAGACATCAAACCAGCGGTGGTCACTGTGGAACGCAAGTTGGGTGATGTGCTGGACCGCCTGGCGAGTCTGGAAAAAAAGGCCGAAGATGGCGAAAGTTGCAATAGGCGCAACAACGTCCGGGTGGTATGCCTGCCCGGGAAATCGGAGGGAGCTGATATGATCGCATATCTGGAGAACTGGTTCAAGATGGATGTTGCTCCGGAAGGATTGTACCCTTACTTTTCCCTTGAGAGGGCGCACAGAGTCCCAGCCAAACCGCCTTTGCCTGGTCGCCCTCCCCGACCAATAGTGGTCAAAGTTCTTCATTACAAAGACCGGGACCTGCTGATCCAGAGGGCACGCTCAGCAGGGCCTTTTAAAGTGAGGAATGGTACGGTCACGATATTCCCGGACTATACCCAGGAGATACAAAAGCGCAGGGCCTCCTATTTAACTATCAAGAGAGACCTCTGGGATGAGGGGATCCAATACTCTCTGATTTTCCCAGCCAAACTGAGAGTGATCCTGGATGGCTCAACACAATTTTTCCTAACACCTGAGGATGCATGGACTCGGCTCGAATCCTATAGAGCAGGCACAGATTGTAAAGGTAGAGGAGACCGAGGACCGCTGAGACCAATACAGATGTACAAATCACAACGCCTCCGCAAGCGGAATAAAAACCACCAGACGCAACAGAACACTCAAATGGCTGCTGATAAACAAGGAGTTCTTGCGGCAACAGCGGTGATAACTGGATCGCAGCAAGGAGGACCGACGGTGGGATCGGTTTCTGACGATGACAGGGGGAAATCGGGCACAGAGTTTTTGGACACAGAGAGCACTAAGGGCCCGGTGGTCACCCCCGAACAGCGGAGGGAATATTGGATGAATGACCCTTTCAGAAGACGGCCTCCTGAGAACTGATCCTAGCAGAGCTGATGGACGTGGCAATGTTTGGTAATGTTGTTACTGTGATGCACTATAGCAAGGGATCTAGGGGCCAGGGGTGGAGGCGAAACATGCCGCCCCTTGGGCCTGAACGACCCTCTCACTGCCCTTAAGGCACTCTGTAGTGGCTACTGCAGGATAGAATTGTGTGTTTTGTTGCGGAAGTTTGGATGGGTGCTAATAGTTTATTATTGGGTCCTGTTCTGGGGGGGCGGGAGTTGGGAGTTATGCAGGGGGTTGTACATTGGGGACAGAGCTGTTTTGGTGTGGGCAGGCGAGGCATGAACATAGGGATGCTGAGGGACAATTGCAATGGGGAGGTTACCTGATTTGAAGTGTATTACATGGAACACACGTGGACAACGGACCATGTCCAGACGCCATAAGGTGCATGCGTATTTGGTGCAACGTGGGATACAGATAGCGCTGCTTCAGGAGACCCATCTTACTAAGCAGGAGGGCACCGCCTTGCAGCGGCGATGGCATGGTCAGGTGTTTGGCACGACCTACTCAGCGTTTGCCAGAGGGGTCCTGATATGGGTGATGGCGGGGGTCCCTTTCAAGCCACAAACCAGGTGGTTGACCCAGAGGGTAGATACATAGCAGTGGAAGGGAAGCTGTGGGGCCAAGATGTGGTGTTATGTAGTGTGTATGCCCCGAACACAGATCAGGCCTGCTTCCTAGATAAAATCTCAGGGTCTTTAGCACACTATCTGGCGGGACAGGTGATACTGGGCGGGACTTCAATTCGGTCACAGACGTAGTTTTAGACAGATCACATCCACCACTGACTGATTCACCGGTACGTAGGCTTGCTACGCAGAGGTCAGACTGGCAGGGGAAGTGGGGCCTCACTGATGTATGGCGAGGGCACCACCCCAACGATAGGGACTACTCCTTTTCCGCACTCCATGAACTGCACGTTAGGATTGACACCATCTTGTGTAGCGACTCAATAGCTATCCTAGCGACACACTCCGAATATTTAACTAGGACCATTTCCGATCACAATCCCCAATTGGTGTTTCTTAACTGGCAGCATGTGAGGACTGTGGTCCCCACTTGGAGATTGCGTCCGGAGACCCTTGAGGATCAGGTTTTTTGTGCTGAAATTCACGATGCCATTGAACATTACTTGACCGAGAACAGAGGGACAGCTTCCTCTAGAGCAGTGGAATGGGAAACACACTTGCGGATGTGGAAAGGGCAGAGGGGGCACTGAGGGACTTTGAGACGCAGCGACCAGAGCAACCGACACTGCAAACGCAGCTAACGGAGGCGAGGGAGCTAGTCGCAGCGGAAACTGAGAGATTGCGGAGCTATGATTATAGACAGTATGCAGCGAAGGTTCACGCTAAAGGGGATAAGGTGGGCACGCTCCTAGCGAGACTGGCGAACCCGGTGCCCAAAGGTTGCCAAATTATGAGTGTGCATGAGGCGATGGGAGAAATGGTCTATTCCCAGACTGCAGTCCTCTCGCGCTTCTTGGGTTACTATTCGACCCTCTATCAAAGTCAACTGGAGGCTGAGGATTCAGAAATAGAGGGGTATCTAGCAGAGATTCAGCTCCCGCAATTGGATGAGGACAGTGCTAAGACTCTGGGTCACGACATAACGTTTACTGAGATTAGGGCTGCGAACAAGCAGATGGCTCGGAACAAGACGCCGGGAGTGGATGGCCTACCAATAAAATTGTACGCAAAATATATTGCCATTTTGGCACCTCACTTGCTGGAGGTCTATGCCGAAACTGCGGAGCGGGGACACCTGCCCAGGTCGATGAGAGAAGCCCTGGTTGTCCCCCTGTTAAAACCTGGGAGAGAGGGTAGTGATGTGACCTCCTATAGACCGCTGTCCATGTTGACAGTGGACTATAAAATTCTGAGTCACATACTGGCCACTAGGTTGCTACCGCACATGACCACACTGGTCCATGAGAATCAAGCTGGGTTTATTCCGACCAGGAATACCTCGACTAATATCCACCGCCTCCTACGGGTGCTAGGGAGCGACCTGGGCACGGAACTGATGCCGGCAGTGTTGTCCGTAGATATAGAAAAGGCTTTCGATAGCCTGGAATGGGGGTATCTCGATAAGGTGTTGGAGAAGTTCGGCTTAGGTGATCGGTTTGGACGCTGGACAAAAGTCTTATATTCCTCAGCGACTGCCAGGGTGCGACTAGGGTCAATAATATCTTCTGCGTCCCTGGTACAGAGAGGAAAGAGGCAGGGGTGCTCACTTTCCCCCTTGCTGTTCGCATTGGCGATTGAGCCTCTGGCGGTCCAGGCTAGGACGGGGATGGCATATAGTGGTCTTGTATGTGGCGGGATCCCGCAATACATATCGTTGTATGCAGACGACCTGTTGTTGTTCTTGGAGGACGCGGCGCAGCAGGGAGCGATTGACATGTTGTCGCATTTTGGGAAACTGTTGGGCCTTAGGGTTAATTGGAGTAAAACGTGCATCTTCCCGATGCGAGCGGATGTGCCCCGACCACAACTAACTGGGGACATTATATGGAAACAATCGTGTTTTACCTATTTGGGAGACCGTATTTATCATGGTGTTGACAACATGTTGGAAGGGAACATAGGACGTTGTATAAGAGCCCTGAGGGGCTGTATGGCATTCTGGACAACTCTTCCCCTTTCAGTACAGGGGAGAGTGGCGCTGCTTAAGGTGGTGGCTTTACCTCTGCTGCTCTATTATTTCCATACGCTGCCGATATGGATCCCTCAACGGATCTTTCGGGAGCTGAGAGCACTGATCACTGGCTTTTTGTGGGGGCACGGGAGACGATGAGTAGCACTAACTACGCTGATGAGACCAAAAGCGGAGGGGGGAATGGCAGTTCCTAATTTTGAACTTTATTATTTAGCAGCGCAACTGCAGATCCTTACACAAAATGTTGCAAAGGAGTTTAGGGGCCTTGTCCAGACCCGAGGGATGGGGATACAGAGGCATGTCCTCTCGTATATCATCATGCAGCAAAAGCTTGATGTACGGGATTTAACGCTAGAGGAGAAGACCCTGCGATTATGCTGGAACAGAAGTCAAAAGAGAGCAGGGGTAGCACACCCGTACGCACCTGAAATCCCTCTGGGTATGTTAACAGCGTTGCCACACGGAGGGGACTGGTCCCCACTCATGGACTGGGAGGAAATGGGACTTCACATGATAGGCGACCTATATACTGAGGGCGAGTTGATGCCATTCAGGGCAGTGCAAGATCCATTTGGCCTTCCTGATGGGAGTTTCCTGTTATATGCAGCTGTAACTACAGCAATACGGAAACACTGGAAGACTGGACAGTCGGAGCCACCAACAACCATGGCTTGCCAATATGTGGTAATGGCGGCGGAAACATTTAAAGCGGTCACCTGCCTAAAAAAAAATATATATATAAAAAATAAAATAAAGAAAGAAATACAAAAAATGAAAATCCTTCATTATTATTTAATAAATGTATACTGGTCAGCCTTGGGTAATATACTAACCATTACTATTCCTGAGGTGGGAATAATAAACCAATGTTGAACCTCTTGTGTATCGTAAGCATTCGCCACACAGTTTTGTTATTAGATAGTTACTTCATCTGCATATGCACGTTACATTGTAGGTAAACATTTAATTGCAGACTTTACTTATTCAACCTGCCGTGGTTGTTAGTGTTACAGAAACATCACGCTATGCGACTGCCTGCTACAGATCAGTGTTTTTGAAGGGCTTTCACTTGTAGACATGTCTAAATGAATAAATAGAGTTGTTTATAAATGGATACATAAAATGTAATGCATCTAAATGTTTTATAGTAGCATTACAATCAATTAATAACGTTGGATCTGCCATGGTTAAACCAATCTATCTGGATGTGAAAGGTTCATGGTAGCCATTTGATTATTTATAAGGTGGGTTGTCGTGCTTTTAGGCTCAATCCATTGTCACAATTTCGTGTCAATTTGTTCTGACATTTGAACACTAAGCCAATGCTAAATTAAATGTCTTTAAACTGACATTTAAAATTATCTTTCAGTTAAGAAACTTTGCTAATTTACTGACACAAGAGGTTCTTAATAATGGACACTCGTTAGTTGAGCTTACATTAACTTGAGATAATGAACCATGTCCCTTCGTTAAGGGATCATAGTGAAAAGTCAACTGTGCATTTAATGTTTATCAACAAAGACAATTGCTCGATAATGACTGCCTCTGAGAGATGAATGTATCCCATTAAGTCGTTTTGAATCTCCAAAAAATATACAATTCAAATAAAGCTCTTAAACTGAAAGTATTTCAGCATAAGACGGCATTCACTAATCCTTTATTCTTTTAGCCTGCACTGAGTGCTCTTATAAAAGTAAAGTATTGAATGGTATGTCTCGCATGAGCCGAACAACGAAACTCTACACCCTTTTGCAGGTGTAAACGTCGAACCTATTCTGTCCTCAAAAGTATAACTCTGACCAATAAGAGTCTTCCAGTTGCCACCCAGACCTGGATGCCCTTCTTATGTAGTGATGGAGCAGGGAGAGACACACATTTTTGTGTTCCCCTTGTAAAGTCCTTTTCTCATAACTTTAATATTATTAATTGTGTGAAGCATGTAAACTAATCAACCAAGTGCACATGAAGTTGACACAACACTTGGGAAAACTAACTGCTGTTCTGCAGAATATTAATTTGCTAATAGAACCAATGAATCATACTAATATAGAGCTGTTATATTGTAGATATAACTGAATAAACATGTGTGTTTTGTGCTCATGTTAGAGGTTTTGTGGCAAAAAGAATGCAGATGGTGAGTAAACAATGCTTATATGTTCGCTTTTTCTAGGTAACACCTAACATGTGAAAATTAGAATGGTGGGAGGTAAACAGAAGGGCTAAATTTCTATATCTAATTTCTGTTGTGTTTGTTTTCATATTAGTTCCCATTGTGACCTGCGCGGCGTAGTCTGAAAGTGGCTGTTAAAACTAAATAATAGAATAGAAACCAAAGATGGTCCCCACGGATGCGCGAAGCAAACGAAAAGTTATGAGTGTATTGCCTATGCTAGGAGGAAGAGATGTCAAGGCCAGCCTGGCCTATGAACGGGAGTTGTGCCAAAGGATGTCTGCATTTAAAAGCCTGGGAAAGGAAGGAGCTGAAACTTTATTATGCCTAAAAGATACAAGAAGTGAACGACAAGTACAAATGTGAACATTTAGTCATGAGAAAGCCTTGGGAATGACAGTGCAGAATCCCAAACTGATTTGAACAAGGAGGACATGAGTTGATCATCACCACCCCTCTAATGGACCAATGAGAAATGAGTGCGGACCCTAAAAGTTTTAATTTTGGGTTTAGTTAGTTAGTGAAAAGGGTATAAAAGAGCTTGTTGCGAATGAGGTAAAAAAGTTGGTTCAGTTGACTTTATTTCACACCACGACATGCTGTCGGTATGAACAATTTTATGGTGCAAAGACTTTGAAAATGTGGGACTTTCAATTTTGATGGGGAAAAGAAACGAAATCGGTCGCAGAGATTTTTTGTCTGGAGGTAGACATCGAGGATGTTAGAAAGACAGTCAGCTTGGGAACCTGTTCTATGCAGTTCTGTCACCTTGCTATGGCAGGTTGGGAACATGCTTTCTAAATTTTCATTTCTCAAAGAGAGTCCACGCTGTTCACAGTAGCCGATTAAGGGCCCTTGGAACGCGGGACTAGGCACGACTAATTTCCCCTCAGGCGCCATATTGGGCATACTGAAGGTTCAGCTGGCTAGTGTTCAGGGCGATTAGGCCCAGCACTACATATAGAGCTGAACTTCCCCTAACGCAGTGATAGTGAGTAGACTCTTGAGGCGGAAGCCGGGAGTCAGGAAACACATTTGTTTTAACATTTTGTGTCATTTTATTCTTATTTGCACTGTTTAGTAGATCGTAAACCTAATCTGTGTGACATTTTAAAAATTTGTTTCACTTCATTTATTTGCACTGTTTAGGAGATCGCAAACCTAATCTGTGTGGCATTTAAAAAAAATCATTGAACGCTGTGTTGCTGCGTATTGATTCTAAATAGCGTCCTGCCCCTACCTTCTCTTTTGCTGGCCCAGAGAGTCCACGCTGTTCACAGTGGCCGATTAAGGGCCCTTGGAACGCGGGACTAGGCACAACTAATTTCCCCTCAGGTGCCATATTGGGCGTACCGCAGGTTCAGCTGGCTAGTGTTCAGGGCGATTAGGCCCAGCACTACAAAATGCCCCTCCCACCTCGGCCGCTCAGAGGCCAAGCACAGCGGGCACGACTATGGCGCGCCGGAGGTGCGCCAGAGGTAAGCTCGTCTGCGCCCGTCCGCGCTAGGTAGAGCTCAGAGCTCAGCACTACGGTAGTGGGTCACCAGGTCCCACTCGAATACTCTAGAGATGCTCTGCTGCAAATGAGACAGAGGCAGCAACCCCCCGCGTACACTCCATGTCAATGGATGGTCCTTCCAACCATTGCCTCTACTGCCCATTCAAGATAGAGATTAATGAGCCTTGCCTAGCCTCTTCCATCATCGTACGTGTGGCCCTAGTTAATTGTAGATCGCTTCCAAAACACGCGGTAGAAATGTATCGAATCTTAGAAGATCTTCAGCTGGAGATCCTCTTCCTGACGGAAACATGGTTAGGACCTGACTCAGACCCAGACATCATTAAGTTTCTTCCACCGGGCTTTCTTATCCAGCATGTAGACTGATCAAAAGGGAAGGGAGGGGGAATCGCTATAATCTATAGGGACCACCTTTCCTGCCGTTTTCAAGGCAGCCCCCTCACTGACTGCGAAAATGTTCTATTTACGATTCAAGCTTCCTCATGTAAATCCCTCTCAGGATTTCTTATCTACCGCCCGCCGGGCTCTATAGGACAATTTTGTAGTTCACTCTTGGAACACTCATTTATGCTGGCTGCCACCCATTCTAACTTTATGATCTTAGGAGATCTAAATATCCACTTTGACAAGGGCGAAGATAAGCTGGCCTCTGATCTGTCATTAGACCTTGCAACCCACCAGCTTCGACTGGAAAGTCTTTATCCCACCCACATGCTGGGTCACCCCGTGGACCCTATTTTTTCCAACATCCCGACCTTACAATCCCAGCTCCCACCCCGATACCGTGGTCAGACCACTTCTTAATAACGTTTAGCTGGCGACTCCCTACCATCTCCAGCCCTAGACCCTTACCCAGTAGACCTACACGCCCTTGGGCTAAATTGGACCCGGAAAAATGGAAGTACAACATGGAGCTCTCCCCTCCACTGTTAGTCTCAGATCCTGCAGGAGCAGACTCTGAGTTCTCAAAGTGGATTGGAAAGACATTGGATATAACTTGGTCGAAAAAATCCATATGCAAACCTCGAGGCAAAATCACCTCACCCTGGTTCACCAAGGAAGTACGCCTCTTAAAAAAGCTCTGTAAAAAAACTGAAAGGGAGTGGAGGAAGAACTTCGACCCCCTCAAGAAGCTAGAATACAAGCACACAATCCTTAACTATAAAAAGGCCCTTAAAACTGCACAGCCCACTTTCTTTGAAGAAAAAATTAGGTCATCCGCCAACTCATCGAGGGAGACCTTTCAAATTGCAAATAAACTCTTAAAAACCAGTGACCCTCCTTCCCCAGTGAAACCATCGGTCAGTCAGTGTAACGAATTAGCTGAATTTTTTGATTGTAAGATCAAAAAAATTCTCAACTCTCTTCCCCCGTATACATTTGACAACCTTGACCCTCATAACTCGCCCGGATTGGTTTCCCAGGCCCCGGAGCCCAAGCTGACCCTGTTTGCTCCCATGACATTAGACACGCTATCCCCAGTATTACAATCAATCAAAAGTGGATCCCCATTAGACCCTGCACCTCTTAACATTCTAAAATTAGTTACCCCAACCATCTTGCCCCACATGACGAATCTGATTAATACCTCGCTCTCTCATGGTATTGTTCCGCCGAACTGGAAAAAGGCAATCATTAAAGCCCTGATTAAGAAACCTTACTTGGACCCCCTGGAGTTAAACAAGTTTTGGCCGATCTCCCTACTGCCAGGCATCAGTAAAGTCGCAGAAAAATATATTAACCAGCAGCTATCCGACTACCTTGAAGTCAATGGCCTACTTAAACCCTCACAGACGGGCTTTAGGCCAGGCCAGAGCACGAAGACCGCTATGGTGGCGGTGGTCGAAGAGGCCAGAAAGATCATGGACTCGGGAGGATCAGTGGCAGTGATCATCCTGGACCTTAGTGCGGCCTTCGACACTGTTAACCACTCCATACTGGTCCACAGGCTTAAGGGCCTGGGTATCTCAGGGTCTGCTCTGTCTTGGCTGGAATCCTTCGTGAGTGACCGCTCCTTCCAGGTGGCGGACGGCAATTTCACCTCTAAAATAACATCCATACACTGTGGGGTTCCTCAGGGCTCATCCCTGAGCCCAACCCTTTTTAATGTGTATATGTCCCCCCTTGAGAAGTTTGTCACTCCATCTGGGATCAAGCTATTAACCTATGTGGATGACACCCAGAAGGCGGTATCCCTTAGTCAGCATGACCACCCTTCCACCAATCTCTATACCTGTGTTGGAGACATAACCAAATGGATGGATAGGTCCCATCTTAAGCTCAACAGCGAAAAGACGGAGATCATGGTCCTGGGCAACCAGTCATACTTCCGCCCTGAGTCCCTGTGGCCTCCCTGTATGGGTACACCCCAACCCCTAAATGTCAAATTAAGAGCTTGAGGATCGGGCTGGACGAAGGTCTTACCTTCTCCTCCCAAGACAGGAAAACTGCCGGCACCTGCTATGGCCTCCTACGGACTTCCAGAAAAATTCTCCCATTACTTCCCGCTCAATCCCAAAAACTACTGATTCAAGGCCTGGTATTGTCCTGTTTGGATTATGGCAATGCCTTGTACCTAGGGGCTCCCAATAAGGTGTTGGCAAAACTCCAGGTTGTGCAAAACACTGCTGCCCGTCTTCTCACGGGCACACACAGCCGATGCTCAGCCAAACCAGCCCTTAAGTCACTACATTGGCTGCCTATCCAAGAAAGGGTGTATTTCAAAGCCCTTTGCACCACCCATAAAATCTTGCATAGAAGGGCCCCACCCATTCTAAAGGACCTCATCGTCCCCCACAAAACCAATAGAACTCTCCGTTCCTCACACCTTCACTTGACGTCAATACCTAGGATCAGGAAGGCTCGCTCTGGATGCTGACATTTTTAATACAATGCTTCCAAACTGTGGAACACACTTCCTCTAGATATTCAGGCCCAGCCCAATCTTCTTTCATTCCGCAAACTTCTTAAGACATGGCTATTTCCTTAATTTACTCTTCCCTCAATCGCTTCTGCTCTATCACTAGCGCTGGGACGCTCACGGGCAGCCGCATGCTTTACAAATCTGTAAACATAAACATAAATATAAACATAAACAAATGTATTAAATAAATGCTTAAATTGTGCTTGTCTAAAAGATGTTGCTATTATAAAAAAAATCCTTTACTAATGAATGTAGATAACATACTGTAAAATATAAACTCAAGTCTGTTTTTATTAGAATAAAAAGTCATGATAATTAAATGTTAGGAAGTTATGGGAATATTGTGATTGAGCTGGACTTAATCGCCATCAACTGATTCCTACTAGTTGGTCCATCGACCAAATAGCGGACTACCTTGATAATTTATTCATTATGACTGTTGAATATTTTTTGAAATGTATATAATGTATAAAATATAGAATATAGGTTAATGAGGTACTCCGCTTATCCAGCAGCTCGTCTTCTTTTCGCAGATTATGGGGCAGTGTGTTCTCATGTGTGAATGTGTTACGGTGCTATGGGCCCCACCGTCGAGTAAAGTAAGTTGCCCCTGCGTTAGTGAAATTAGTTTTGAGGGTTGTTTGGAAGCCGCGCTGTGTCACTAGAAACTTCAGCTCAAAGACCTTATTCCCTGTCACCAGCTTCTGCAAACACATGGCTCCACCCAAAATGTTTAAAAGCTGCAATATTAGGTGGTTGGGTCAAGTCCTAAAAATCACTGACATAGGTAACCCTTACTACTGGTATTTCTCAACTTTTCAGTGGCCCAAAACTGTTTTGGCAAGCAGTAAATGCACCCTATTTTAAAAAAGAGGATAATGCAGCAATAGAGGTTGCCATTGATGATGTGGCATGGATTAACTTCTTCTCTAATGTGTATAAAAGGCAGGGGGAAAGTCTGTGCACTATTACTGAAACTGAAGCACCAATTTCGGCTCACTCACCGATAGACCTAGAAATTTGCCTTGAGGAAGTCCTGGTGGCAATAAATAGTAGTAAAGGAAACAAGGCACCGGGCCCGGACGGAATACCGATAGATGTTTTTAAGTTGATTCCGGATTTGTGGGCCCCAATATGCACAAGGGTCCTGAAGGCATGTTGTGCTGTAGGATTTATTAAAACCTGGACTGAGTCGGTGATTATACCGATACACAAAAAGGGGGATAGAAAGAGCCCTTCCAATTATAGGCTAATTTCCCTGCTGGACTCCCTTATGAAGCTAGCAGGCAGGGTGGTCCTAAATAAACTCCATACATGGACAGAAGACAATAACATCCTGAGCCCAGTTCAAAATGGTTTTAGAGAAGGGATGGGTACGGTGGAACAGGTCCTTAATTTTGCAATCATTATGGGGAAATACACACGGGCGAAGAAAGAACGCCTATATGCCATCTTCGTAGATCTCACAGGCACTTTTGACTGTGTGGATCATGCAAAGTTATGGCATACCCTTGAATAAATAGGAGTGGATCCAACCATAGTATCATTTCTTCGCCAACTGTATTCCGGGGCTACAGCAAGGGTGAGATTTGGGACCAAGGGGAAGTGCACTGGGCCTTTCCGCATCGAGAAGGGGGTGAGAAAGGGCTGTGTGCTGGCCCCATTCCTTTTCTCCATCTATACCAATGCTTTGGAGGGGGATTTGGAGGCCAGCACCATTGACTCCCCTAGTTTCGGTAAGAGACAGGCATGCTCACTCCTCTATGCGGGCAACACAGTGCTTATGGCCCGAACAAAGATAGGTGCTAAAAGGGCTTTAGAAAAATATAATCATTTCATGGGGTCAAGAGGCCTGAAAATCAATGCAAAGAAATCATTTATGATGGTGTGTGGGAAAGGGCGGGCCGAACATAAGGAAATTAAGGTGGATGGCCTCACTATTGGATGTACAAAATCCTTTTCCTACCTGGGGGTATTGCTTGATGGTTCGGGCCTGTGGGGGGCAGCCATAAAGTCCAGGGCCTTGCTATTTAAACGCTCTATAGCAGCACTCATGAATTTTGCTAAACAGCTGGGTAAAAGACCACCAGAAATACTTTTAAAAATCTACAAGGCTAAGTGTAGGAGTATTGCCCTATATGGGGCTGGTATCTGGGGGATCCAGAATGCAATGACCATTCAAATAGTCGAAAACGGTTTCATAAAATATTTATTAGCACTGCCTCAGGGTGTGGCAACATTTAACTGCCATGCAGAGGTAGGTCTGAAATATATTTCCGATCTTATTAAACTCCAGCCAATATTACTCTGGCATAGGGTATGGACGACGGAAGCTTTGGGACTCAATCGGGGCATCATAAAGGATGCGATGGCCCTTGACAATGTTAAATCTATTCCTTGGTTAATGTATGTTAAGAATACTCTCTCTGATCTGCAAAGACCAGAGTTATATAGTAACCCAGTTAATAATCTTGGAATTTCAAGGAAAGACTTGAAAAAATTATGTATGAGTCACTTTGATATATTGAGAAGTACAGGTGAACTCCTGAAATGTTCAGTCATTCAACACCAAGGGACCCTGATATGCCAGTGGATCCAACCCTATTTATCCATTTGCACTGTGGGTTTCGACCGTTTTATATTAACACGGTTCAGGTTTGAGCTATTCTTCCGCTTGGTAACCTTTCCTCTAAGAAATGATTGGTCACGGAACCTGGCACCCTGTACCTGTGAAAATATGTCGACACAATCTACTTTCCATCTAATCCTGTTTTGCAAATATTATAATGTTGAACGCAGAAGGTGGATCAGACAATATTTGAGACAGAACCAATGGCGACCATGTAGACCAGCATATTTAAGTCTATTGCAATTAGGGAGTGAGAAATGCATTATGGTTATGACTGGCTTTTTAAAAAGTATTTGAAAGAAACGGAAATTAATGATGTTATCTGATTGATGAATTAACCCCTTCCATGCTCATGACAAACCCTAGCCGTCATGCACTACGGTGCTCGTGTGCTGATGACGGCTGGGGTTCGTCACGGCCCGCCCCTGTTCGTGCTGTTTACAGCACACCAGGGGAATCGCGGCCGCATCGAAGGGGTTAATAGAGATAATTAGTGTATGTATTATGAATTGCTTTATATCACTGATGTACTAATTGAATCTTTTTTTAATTTAACTGTTTTTATTGGATGGTGATTAAGTGTTTTATGGAATGTGTATTTGTATTGTGAAGCTTTTATGATTTTATACTTCATTTAAATCGAATAAAGCATTTCTGATTCTGATTCAGTGGCCCATTTGAGTATACAGCAGATGCTCTCCTACTACGTGGCCACCACTGGGCTCAAATTTATTATGCAGGTGTAAACCAGTTTAGGTCTCTAATCCAGTATAGATTCCGATTGTTGATCTGCTCTCGATCACATATAAGTATCCATTCCTGAGAACAGTAAATAGTTTATTAAGAGTCAAGATGTATTACTGCAAAAGGTACAGTTCTAAATATCCTTCCATGGCTTATTTATAAAAAAGGAAGAATGCCGTCACCAATCAAGATGGTATGTTTCGTCATCGGATACCTCTGAATTTCAGATCCAAATCCTGTGGTATGTGATGGGTTCCAACCAAAGCTCTTTGAGGTTATTGTTTTTCTTAATACATTTTATTATTTGGTAGTTCAGGTGATCTGGGACGAAAGAGATTTAAATATGTGTCTAGAGAAGTTAAGAAGTTTTATCGATGTTCCCCAATCGCATCATTAAAAAACATCATAGACAAGGAACGTGTATTATGCAGATTCATGGTGTGAATTGAGTGTCAATTTTTGCCCTTGCAATAGGCCCAGGAGGGTCCAGGGTATTTGTAAGATGGCTCACTAGTTCTGTGAAGTCCTATTTTAAGGATCGCTATTAAGAAATCGCCAATAGGAACGATGATACATCTAGGCCATTATCCCCTCCAGCTTCTTAAATGTCCCCACGTCTACCCCATACGCAAAATGCACATTTATCTATTATGATATACAATCAGTGTATAGTGTTTAAATATCTTGCAGTGCGTATCTTATGCCTCCTTTCTTTGGAATACAATGTACATTTGGGGTCTGATGATCCATGGATTCCAATATTACTAGCTCTCCTCCTTATCATACATGTCTATGTACAAGAATGCTGGCAATTGTGTAATTAGCATCCCCCCTAGCTAGCTCAGATCTATATCCATTTTTTTTTTTTTTTTTTTTTTTTATTTAAAATTTTTTATGGCACATCATACAACAATTTGTCATTTACATACACAGAGATCTCAATACACAGTATAACCCAAATAATTACTATGTTGAAAAAAAAATTATAAGTCATCAACACTTTCAGGTGGAAAACAAGCCTTATAAATTATTAACCAAGGGGTATCCTTACTGTCTCTTTCCACCGATATATAGGATTCCAGATTTTTAATCCCAATTTTCTAGTTCTTTTACCCTTCCTAGCGTATATACCTTTTTCAAGGTTAAATATCCCTAAGAACAAAGCAATCCATTGTTGTATTGTAGGGGGGGTAGGATCCCGCCATGCTCTTGCAATTAATAGTCTGTACACTGCCATCGCTAGGAATATAAATTCAGTATTGTCGTCCCTATAGCCCCTAACCCCTAGCATGATAACCATTGGTGTTAAAGTCTCATTTACACCCAGAGTAAACCTCATAAAATCTTCAATCTTCTTTCGTAGATTCTCTAATTGGGGACACAGTGCGAAAATGTGAATACTATCTGCTACTGGAGCATTGCATCGAAAACAAGTTGTCCCTGTGGTCGCCCCCCACTGTGCAATGCGGTCCGGTGTATGATAGAGTTGAAATACAGTTTTAAAATGCTGCGATTGAAGAGGAGCAGAACACAGCACAGAGCATCCTAACTCTAGTGAATCCAGAAAGAATTGACTCTGTACACCTAGTTTCCCTGCCCATTTATCTCCAAATTTCTCAGTATCGTCTTTTTTTAGGCCTGCTAGACTGGCGTAAAAGAATCGTATAGAACACACTCCCCCTTGAGCTAGAGATTCCATAAGGTTACTTTTCCGAAATCCGGATTCTCCCCCCTTTTTCTTACCCAAAAAGCTCCTGATTTGCAAGTACTTAAAAAAACTATTTCTTGTAATGCCAAATTTACCCATCAGATCTGAAAATTGTAATATATTCCCATCCGTTCCCATCAAATCCCCTATACTTTTTACGCCTTGCATATCCCATCCCGCCATTATAGAATCTGAAAATATCAAGGGGGGTAGTGTTCTATTCCTGTACAATCTAGTATACCTATTGTATCTTCCTAGTCCGCATTTCTTTGCTACTGCTATCCAGATATTATATGCAGCTTTAACTGTTTTAAATCGTGTATGCTTATAGTAAAGAAAATCTGCGTGATTTAGGAAAGCATTTGCGGCATCTGCCCCCAGTACAATAGAATATACCATTGTCGAGCAAGATCTAACATTCACCTCTCGGTTATCAGCCCCCAGCAAACCCTGGGTGTATTGTAGTACAGATGCCCAGTAATATAGCCTGAAGTCTGGGACCCCCCACCCTCCTCTAACCCTTGGTAACGTCATGAACTTATAGGCCCTTCTCGTTTTCCCATAAGACCATATCAATTTATTAAGTATTGATTCTAGTTTACTAAACCAGATTGTTTCAAAGAAAAGAGGAATAGTGCGAAAAAAATAAAGGAATTTGGGAAGAATAATCATTTTAATTACATTTGTACGTCCTACTAGCGAAAGTTTAAGCTTATCAACTCTGGCCAGATCTGTACTAACATCTTTAATTAACGGAGAGATATTCCGTCCTACCACTGTGTCCAGATTAGGTGATATCTCGACTCCCAAATAAGTTGCTGCGGGAACCACTCGAGCATCATTATATAAGACCACAGTGTTTTGAATGATTTGTGTCTTTGCGCTGTTTAGTTTATACCCGGATATTCTTCCAAATTTACTAGCCTCCCGCTCCACCTCCTCCACTGCTTTGGCTGGGTCTGGAGTGATTATAGCAACGTCATCTGCATATGCTAGAACGTTAACCTCCACTCCATTCGAGATGAGCGGTGGAATATTCGGATTAGCTTTTAAATAACGCAGATATGGATCCATATATAATGCAAAAAGAGGGGGGGAGCTAGGACAACCCTGCCTAGTACCTCTTTTAATTTGTACAGGTGCCGTTAAGTCTCGATTAATTTTAATTCTAGCTGTAGGTGCCTTGTATAGAACCTGAATTGCCCTTATGAATTTATCGCCAAAACCATATACTTTCATTATTTCCCATAAGTATAACCAAGCCACCCTGTCAAAAGCCTTCTCGGCGTCGAGGAACATGGCTGCCAGCGGGCCGCCAATAACCTCCATAGCATCAAAGCAAGTGATTACTGTTCGAACATGTGTAGTGGTACCTTTTCCTGGAATGAATCCATGCTGCTCTGATGCAACTAATTTTTCAATAATGGTAGACAGCCTTGTTGCCAAAATTTTAGAATATAGTTTCACATCCGCGTTCATAAGGGCAATTGGTCTATACGACCCTGGTGTTGTAGGAGGCTTGCCCTTTTTAAGAATGACAATGATCTCCGTGCCTCCCCATGAATCTGGAACTGAGACTTCTCTCTGTGCTTGTAGGAGAGTATCTAAAAGCTCCGCACTTATAGAGGAAAAAAATGTTTTATAAAATTCAATTGGAATGAGATCTGGACCTGCGGCTTTAGAAGATGGGAGTTCCGAAAGTGCTAATGCAACTTCTTCTAATGTTATATCGGAATCTAGCTTAGTCTGATCTACTATTTCCAGCGTATCTAGCTGTATATTTCCCAGATAATCTCTTATTTCCCTATTTATTTCCTCGGAACCCATCCTGTTGTCACTGTCATATAAGTTCGTATAGTATTTCCAGAATTCATTCCTTATACCATTCGAATCTAATATCACATTTCCTAAGTTATCTACCATGCTTTTAATATCACCAGCATTAACTTTCTGCCTCGTCCTAACAGCGAGGATATGCCCCACCTTCTCACTATATTCAAACACCTGTTCCTTCTTTGCGAGATAATTCATGGCTGTTCTATTTGTAACCATTTCAGCAATGTCATTCTTTAACATCATTATTTCTAATATTTTTTGATCCAGTGGACTCCCGGCTATAATCAATCTATTAAGTTCTGCTTCTGCAGCCAAAAGTGAGTTCATCTGTTGTTCAGACTTCTCTCTTTCAGCATTCCTTCGAAAAGATGTAAAACTAATCGTTTCGCCTCTAATCCCTGCTTTAAAAGCATCCCAGACATTACCACTACTTGTGCTCCCCTTATTATTAAGCCAAAATTCGGTTATCCATTTCATCATATGCTTACAGTAGCTTTCGTCTTTCAACAGCGCTCTTTCAAATGTCCATTTGTACACTTTTTTGCTTATTCCACTGAGATTCAATGTCAATAGTAACGGGTTATGATCTGACATCATACGTGGCAACTTTGTAATAGATGCATTAGATAACAGCACATTAGAGATTAAGAAATAATCCAACCTGACAGTAATTCTATGGGGTGCTGAGAAAAAAGTGTCCCCATCACTCAATGGATTCAAATTTGCCCAAACATCTGATAAAGCATTATGTGTAGCCAGATCTACTATCGCTTTATGTACCCTCTTCTTACGCCCAGTATAACCAAAATTCCTTTGAAGCTCTATACTGGCTGGTCGACTAATATTAAAATCCCCACAACATACAATAGGATCCACCCATGTTGTCAACTCCTGATCCAAAAATTCAAATATGTCTGCTTCATCGGCTGTTGAGCCGTAGACTGAGACCAAAGTAAATCTAGCTCCTCTGAATACTACTTCCACCATAGCCCATCTTCCCCACTTATCTACCTTCTTCCTAACCACCAAACACTCTCTCCCCCTTCCCAAGATTGCCACCCCTCGTGTTTTTGAAGCTTGTGTAGTATAAGCTAATACTTCGAACCCCAGCTGTCCTAACAAGAAACCTTTACCCCCCTCAACGTGGGTCTCTTGAAGACAGATCAGATCTGGATTTAATGCCTTACAAAAAGCAGAGACCCTTAATCTCTTCTGGAGGTCGTTAAGGCCACACACATTCATTGACATAATTCTACATGCCATTCAGAATTCCAAGAATTATATCCATCCTGTCCGTCCTACTCTCCCAGTTTCCTCTTACTCTCTTTGTTACCTTGTTCCACCATCTACTTAAAATCAATACCATCTTTTTACCAGAGCTCTGTGTATACACTACTACAAATGATGTGTGCCATTTTTCCCCCCCTCTAGTGTTCCCCCCCTTCTCCACCCCAGTCTAACCCACCCCCACCCTCCCCTACAGGCAAATAGGTCAAGCATGACCTATGTGTGATCGCCAGGGAATCAGCAGTCGCCACTTCTCCCCGCCTCCTACCCCCCTCTATTTCAAATAAACAGTTACTATATTCTGGTTAACTGTCCTTATACCCCAAAACTTCAATCATAAAGGCCTTTGCTTTAATTTCAGAAAAAAAGAACTTGACCTGACTTTTAGTTACTATTTTCAGCTTTGCTGGGTAGAGAAGGTAGGCTTCTGAACCCAGAGATTGTATACTCGGAATCAGCTGCCTCAATCTCCATCTACGCTCTACCGTAGCATGGCAAAAATCAGGCCTTGCAAAAAATGACACGTTATTAAAAGACTTTCTTGACTCAGGTTTGGCCTTATCTAAGATCAGCTGCCTTAGCAGGAAATTTCCAACAAAAATCAAAATTGCCCTTGGTTTACCCCCTTGGGCCCCTTCCTGCCCTCTTTTAAAGAACGGAAAGCGGTGGGCTCTTTGGATTTCATGTTCCCATTGCCATGATGTTAGTTCTGGGAAAGCTCCTTTTAACAAATTCACCACAAACAGTCTGATGTCTCCTCCTTCCAGTCCTTCTTCAATTCCTAGCAGTCTGATGTTATTTCGCCGCTGCCTATTCTCAAAATCCTCGAGTTTCCAGTTAACATCTTCAGCAACCTTCTGATGCTCTTCCTTGTATGATTTAATCTCTCTCAGGTCATCCTCCACTTTCCCAGTTCTTTCTTCTACGTGTGCCACCCTCTCCGCCATCTCGTCCTGCCTTTGACTTATCTTCCTCAATTTATTCTGTACCTTTCTAGCCTCATGCCTAGCTCTCCTACTTTCCCCTCTAGCCTCGGATTGCATCAATTTCAGAGTGTTGAATAATAGATCCAGAGTAACAGGTGGTTGTGTGGGCTGCAAAGAACCCTGCTCTCCAATCATTGTAGCCGGGCTATCCTGCTCTAAAAAGGAGAATGTGGTAGTAGAGTAATCCCAGGCTAGTTTTTTAGTGGGGTCTGTAGTGCTGCTTGCTGAGGATGGTTTTCTTCTGGATAGACGTTTTTTTTGAGTATATTTCTGAACCGGAGAGCTACTACCTGTATCTCCCCCAGTTGATTCATCAGAACTCTCTCCAGTAAGAAGTGACTGTGACTGGGAGTCTTCTTCTACCGAATAGAACCTCTCCGCGGAGGCTGCCTCAGATATAAAATGCAATTCAGTGGAGTGGGAGGTAGAAGCTGATGATTCACCGCCTGATTTCCCTCCTTCTCTTTCCAAATTCATTTCTACTTCATTCTCCCATAACGGAGGCATTGCTTGTGCAGTGTCAGTTGTTAACAAACCGTTCGCTAATCCTTCATCGCAATCCATAGCTATTGTCAAGCCGCTATCTTTATCTGATAATTGCGCATTCAGAGCATTAACCTCAAGCACTTCGTTACCAACCTTATGCAGTGTATGATGTGCACCTGGGGCCATTTTGCTTGAGAGCTGTGCAGAAATGGCCATTGCAGTACTCTCACCCTCTGCATCTCTCTCAATCCCATGTGTGACAGCAGCGCTAACCGTGGATGCAGGCAGCACCTCAGCCGGCTTCCCTGCAGCGGGTCTTTCTCCCTGTTGCTTGGTTACCGCTATCCCAGCGCCCGCGCTGGCGCCCTTCACTGCCTTCTCTCCCTCTCTCACTGCCGGTGTCAGCCCACGGACCTTGCTGGCAGGATCCACAACTCCTTTAGCTTCCTCTGCAACTGTATCAACAGGTACTGAACCAGCATCAGCCACGGATACATTCTTACCGCTGCAGATCCCGGCCGGATTCAGAGGTATATTTGAAAAACTTTCCGTCACTGAGGGCTGGCGCATAGCACTCTCTTTCGTCTTCTTGGTGTTTCCACAATCCTTAGCCGAGGCTGGGTTGTCACCGCCCGGTTTCCTCAGAGTTGGCTTTTTGGGAATAGCACCGGCTTTCTGAGCCGCGTTCTGCGATACTTTTGTATCCATTTTTGTATCCTGTTTGGTGTCTTGCTTCATATCCGTCTTGACTTTCTCTTTAGCATTAGAGGCTTTGCTAGAGTCAGTTTCGCCGGGCTTCCCGCTTTTATTTTCTCTGCCTTCTTTTGCATCCTGCACTCGTTGCAGTCTCGTTGGCATTCTGAACCAAGACTTCAAAAACAGCTTGGAACTTGCTGTAATATTTCTCCAAATCTTCAGGGCGATCCGTTTTGTAAAACTTAATTCCTGAGATAGGAATCCGGTGTCTTTCCTGCAACTCCTGTTGCAATGAAGCTGTGTGTTGTGCTGCCAAGTACTGCTTTCCAAATCAGGTTCCAGCATCGATTCAGTCAACCATTAGGCCTGAGGCAGGGAGAAGTGGAAAAGTGCGACTTACTCGCTGAAACCCTCAGCGGCCATCTTGCCTTGAACCACAGCTCAGATCTATATCCAAGTGCCTCACACTGGCGTGTCATCCGGAGACTACAAACACTAAAAAATAGAGATGTATTTTGTTTGTGGATCACCTCTTTCAGTTTCAGCTCCTAACTGGATTGTACATATGTACACTATAAGCAATGTATAATAATTCTGGTGATGGAACAGCTGGAGAGTCAAAACAGCAGCGTTGATGGAATTCACTGTGAGTGAACAATTGCCATAGTCCCACTGGACTGGAGTGAGTGGGTGCCTATTGTAGGGTAGCAGTTTCACGCAGTCGACCAGTACACTGCATCCTTTGCATTAAATTGCTGCAGATAGAAGGGAAACCTGAGGGAGAGGGCACCCTGGTTGCCCTGGAGAGAAATACTGAGGATAGAAACACTTAGGTTAGTGTTCAGGGACCGAAGAGGAGAGTATGTGGCTGGTGGTAGTTGTGACCTGCACTACTGTGAATAGTAACACAGCATTGGTGTGCTTGTGTTTTCATTTCCAAGGGGTAATATCTGATTTGAAAGTATTCAGGGTGCTATCTTAGCAGCAGGCAACAGTAGTACTAAATTTGGCATACCCCTGAAGTGTGCCACTGACTGAGCGCAACAGTGGATAGCCTGTACTGTTTCCTTAAAACATGGGGAAATTGGCTTACATTCAATTGGCATATTTACATAATCAGCATATTTAATTTACTTAAACATCTCTATTAAAGTGATACTACAGGTACAGAGGGCCTGTAAATTAAATGCTGCTACAGGGTGTGCAGGTACAAAAAGGTACACAGACAACTGACTATGGAACCAATCAGAGACAGTTGTAAAGGTATTGCAGTGCAAAATCAAGGGGAATGACAAAATGGCATTATTCTTATTACTTGATCGATTCATATTTTTAATAGTTAAACAGTGAGTCAGAATACGTACATTCATATAAAAAATAATTAAATGTAACAAAAAATGGTAGCAAAGATTAAAGACAAAAGTGTAGAAAAAAAGTCTGGAAAATAAAATATAAATAGGTGAAATGGGTATTCGCAAACAACTGATAATGAGCCTTTCTTTGGGCTAAAACGTAATAAACCATCTATAGGAAACAACTAGTAATTCAAGGTAGATAAATTAGCATATTTCACAAGTTAGTTGGATACAATAAACAATTCTTTGGTCTAGTGCGCATTTATTTTATCTTTTCTTTATGATGAACAGTGTAAGTCCTAGGGAGTGAAAGTTGATGCGTCTCGGTCTCTCAATCTGGCCTCCTCAGCACAAAGCGGGACCGAAATTCATCCACGCTGTGATATTTGAAAATACATCATAGAGCATTCCGGATGGAAGCTCCCAAATAACCTGGGTTCCGGGAATAAACGTGCAATACAATTGCATTCAAGTGGTATGCGGGTTATGTGTCCTATAAACGTGAAGCTCACTCTGTGTGGTGATTTAATATGGAGATGATATACCTCCTGAAGGTGATGTTGGCTAGCATCTGTGATCCACAGCTGTTCCACGTTGGTCTGTTCAGTCACTCCACCTCGGTCTACTGCCCTCCATTGAAATCTACCCCATTCTGCTCCAGTATACTCCAATCCGACCCTCTCCACTCCACTCCAATCTACTCCACTCTTCTCCAATCCAACCAGTCTATTTTCCACACACCATTCCAATTTTTCACACTCCACTCCAAACTCCACTGAAATCTATCCAACTACGTGTCGGGAGAGAGCAATAGAGCATAACGGAAACGAGTCAGGCTGGAAGATTACGAAGATTATCATTTTAAATGATCCATTTACCCATTTGTTTCTTTCTGTGGCAAATTTCATAAGTGGACTCTTAATACAGATTTTAGCAGAAGCAAGATTTTCTGCCCAAATCTGTGTCATGAGCCCTACATTGTCACCGCAAATGGCTTTGCTTTGTGCATTAATTCTTCGGTGACTCCTGGCACAAATCCACTAGTTACCTAATGAAATGTGTCCTGGCAAAAAAGCCTGGGGTTCTTGTTGCCCATCGCCATAGCTGAACATCCTGTAGACTGACCGTTGGCACTGGTAAGAAAAATTTGGCCCTAGTGGGTGTGCAGCACTGACTGTGCCACACACTTAAGTAGAGTGTGTGCAGTTTTGAACTGTCAATGCGTTCTGGCAAAATAAATAAATCCCCAGCCTAAACCTTACTTTTTCATACATATAAGTCATCGCTTGGGTAAACCCTAAACAGTCCTTGGGGCAGGGTGCATTGTATTTAAAAAGTTATACAGTACATTTAAGTTGAACATGTTCTAGTTGTGAACAACCCCTAAATTTGTTTTTCACAACTTCAAGGACTATCTCATATATATATAGGCTAACAATGGGTTACCTTCTTACATTTAATAAGTAATAACTTTACTGAGGGAGCAGTTAGGAATATCATGTTTGGTGTCTGAGTAATTGTAATGTAAAACTCTCTTTAATGGTAAAGTCACAATTCTCAAAATGCCACTTCAAGAAAATTGACATTTTCTTAACCTACACAAGAACAACTAGAGAGTAAGGAAAACGTTTGCTTGTCCTTTCCCTGAGTAGTATGCAAATAAACAAAGTGGACAAGTCCTTTAGTAGGTTTTTGGTCATAGTTCCTGACCTGAACCTTCGAAAAAGAAGCGCAAATAACTGATAGTTGTTTTTAGGAAACCCCTCACCCACCTACCTAGTAGGTGGCATGCTTCATCATCCGGGCCCAGCTGGATCACAGAGTGCAATCCTGCTGTGCTTCAACCCCTGAATTACAGTGGAGCTGATTCTTTGTGTGAGAAAAGTGAAGTGCTTTGTGAAGTGCAGTTATGTGATAAAATGCCTCTTAGAATACCCCTTATGAAAGTTTTAATGGAAGGGTCCTAGGACATAGGTAAAAACATTGCCAGGATCAGCGTGAGGTTTAAAAATGTACCTCTGTATCCCCTAAAGATTTAGGTCTACTAGTTTCAGCCTTCGGATGTGTTCAGGAGCCTTTCGTCAGGACCATTAAAGTGTGTGGTCAAAATGAAGGGCCTCTGTGGTGTAAATATCAGTACACACCCTAAAGTATGCTGTGAGTGTGGTGGGATCTTGTTACTTACAGATCCTCAGTAGGGAGTACCGTAAATGAAAGAAGTAATAAGTGCAGGTGCAATTCAACAAGTTTGTTTTCTCATGCATGTCTTACTTATTAGCGCTCCTATATAAGAGGAATGTTGAGATGATGGCATCCTGCATGTGACTGGGTGAAGGCATGCATGACGGCTATCTGAAAAATAACCATGCATGAATACAATGTGCCCCGCTAGTGCCTACTTATTTGCAAGTCCAAAGATTAATGGCACTCGAAGACTATTGCGCTTTAAAGCAATGGCGGAGAAAGTCTAGTCTGCAAATGTTTCACGTTATGGCACATTTGGTGAAGTTTATAAAAATTAAAAATTAAGTGGCGGGGTAAGCCCGGAGCTCCGGCCGGTGATTGACCAAAATCCTCAAATATCCTGCACCTGAGCTGCCGTTGTGACGGTAGTCAGCTGTCCCAACCTGCCCTGAGCATAGCGCTACCGAAAAGGTGACGCAGACGCTCTGTACACCTCCTGAAGAGTCGCAAGGGAGTCGCGGTAGGCCGGAAAGCAGTGGACCTGCGTGCTGGCTGACCCGGGTTGCGTCCCCCTGCGTGCGGTAGTGGAGGGATGATGGGGACTGGAGTGAAGCGAAGTCCTCCGAGAGATCCCTAACTTGCGAGGCCTGGCAGTGGACACACGAATCAGGCGAGCGACCCGGAGCCCCCGCACCCCTGCCGAGTGTTGTTGGTCACAGCGAATTAAGGCGGACAGGGACGGCGCACACAACTTTAGCGCCGGAACCGCAGTGCCCCGCTGAAATCGGGAGCACACAACTGCCGGCGTGCAGTGGAGACTTTGCGCCCTGAGTGGGGGCCTGAGCTGGGGCATCCTGCAACAGACGGAGCATTGGTAGAGCATGGGGGCCACGGGGAGGCGCCCTCTGGCCTGCTAATTAATATGGGGCCCCAGAGGGACCGGCAATACGGGCAGAACCACAGCAGCCCAGGTGGGACTGGGGGACAGTGCCTCATGCACGCCTAGGCTGATGTTTGAAGCCTCTGCGGACCCCTGGATAACACTACACCGTGGACGGTGGGCGCGACACCGGTGTGCCCCCTGCTGGACCGGGCCCTTGTGTGAAGCACTTTGGTGAGGTGACACTGGGCGGCGAGTGGGATAGCGGTTGTAGCAGGAAAGAAGACCTGCGAGTGCCCAATAGGAAGACCCGGGTCCCCCCTCTCCCCCACGGCTGCCGGAGGAAGCCACAGATACAGAGGGCCCGATCAATAGCGTGCCTATTGCTGGGGGTCAGCTCCCCCCCACGGGCAACGGATGAGTGGAACACATTGGCAGGAGAGGAGCGGGGCACCACGATCACAGCGCCACCATGGGCAGGGGCGACAAGACCCAGTCTAAGCTGTCTTTCCAGCAGCAACGCTCGCAATCGCAGGATGGTGTGGACAGAGCGCAGCGGGCCCGTTAGAAGAGGAGAACCCGGCAGAGGAACAGGACCTGAAGGCCATGCTTCTAGCCATGGAAAAAGATATCCAAGGCAGCATATCTACGCTAGGCTCCAAGATTGACTCGCTCCCATATCGGATGGACAGGATGGTGGAAAGGATTGACAGGCATGCAGAGAGGCTAGATATGAACGAAAGGCGTATCTCAGAAGTGGAGGAAGCGCAGATGGAGCTAGATGTGGGCCATAAGAAAATCAAACAGCGGATGCAGGCCCTCCAAGACAAGGCTGAGGACTTAGAAGCACGGTCACGACGCTGTAACCTCCGGATCACGGGCCTGCCGGAGACGACCCAGACTGGCAACATGGAACGCTTCATTGAGTCCTTACTGTTGGGAGCGGAAACCTTCTCTCAAATGTTTGTAGTTGAGAGGGCACACAGATCGCTAGGGCCGCGTCCACGCCCGGGAGCCCCACCACGTCCAATCATAGCTAAATTGCTCAACTACAGGGACCGTGATGCTGCATTGAGGCAGGCCAGAGCCAAAAAATCGCTCCAGTACGAGGGGTCGGAGATCTCTTTATACCCGGACTTCTCTGCCAGAGTGCAAGAAGCGCGCAACCGCTTTGCTCCGCACAAAAAACAGCTCAGAGACATGGGTTTGGACTACGCTATGCTGTACCCGGCCAGACTCAGGGTAAATCGGCAGGGGCACTCTCACATATTCACAGACCCTCGGGCTCTGCAGCAAACCCTCAAGAGTTGGGCGAAGGAACGGCACGGGAACAACTCGCCGAGGGACAACGCAGATGAAGATATGAGCCCCTTAGATGAGCAGGAATGACACCTTTGACGGCGTAGGAGTTGGGAATTTGCTGGTTATGGGAACTTGCGGATGACAATAGACATGAGGGTCTGGCCTGGCTGGATGGGGCCCTATTTGTGGAGTTGACTCTCAGGTAGCGTTTTTTGGCTCCACGAATTACCGCTCATGGCAGTCTCGACCACGACTAAGGGAACAGCTCGGCTGCCCTACTGAGGGCGCACGGATATGAGGAGAGGAGGCTGGCTAGAGGGGCAGCGACACCGAGGCTTGGCAGACATGAGATATGGGAACTCATCACCAGGTATCCGGTGTGCGTGGATACCGTCCGTGCCACTGTAGCTTTAATTTTGATTGACTGTTGATTATGTATGTTTACAGTCTCAGATGCACGCAATTGATCACCGAGGGCAAAGAGTGCTGTGCCTACTGCGGAGCGCAATACAGGCTCCGGTAACTGGTGATATGGCAACCTCGGCCCTGGCACGCAATGCACCTGTCTGACTCGCACGAGTCTTTACTGTTTGGGGGAAATCAGGGTGAGTGGCAGGTTGGAGACGGGTACTGTAAGGCCAGGTTGGGGGTGGTCTTCTATGGGAGGGGGGGCGGGGCTCTATGACGATCTGCACGGGGATATTCGGGGACCAGGGATTGTTCTTGACTTTGTTCGGGGGGGAGGGCACTGTTTCATTGCAATTCACAGGGGGGCACAGTGAGGGGGGGATGAGGCCGTTGACATATCACAGGTTGAGCACACTGGCCAGGTACATTACAGGAGAACTTGCGATTTCCCCACTAAGCATACCCTATCAGGATGACTAACCCACCCGGAGCACAGGAGCACACACAGACGGCCACCATACGCACCCTCACATGGAACGTTAGGGGGTTAAATGATTTCAGAAAACTGAGGAAAGTGATGAGCTATTTAAAAAGACAAAGAGTAGACATAGCGCTGCTGCAGGAGACCCATCTGCCACTCTCGAGCAGGATGCTATGCAGTAGAGGCCTGGAGGGAAACATAGCAGCAGCAGGGTTCACGACCCATGCCAGAGGGGTCATCACATGGGTCAACCCGGGGTCGAAAATCACACTGCAGACACTAAGAACCGACCCAGAGGGCAGATACGTCTTAGCGAAATGTAAGGGTATGGGGCTGGATTTACTAGTAGTGAATGCTTATGGCCCAAACTATGATGCCCCGGAATTCTATGAATCGTTAGCAGCGGTGATCGGCGCCTATGACACAACCCAAATAATCTGGGGGCGGGACTTTAACCTGACGCTTAACCCAGATATTGACAGGTCGGCTGGCCCACCTCGGAGGCCCTCAGCTGCGGCACAGACGCTGACTGCTAGACTTATCACTCTAGACATGGAGGACGTATGGAGAAGCAGAAATGCGAATCCGGGTGGGCATACCCACTACTCAGCTTACTATGGAGTACACACTAGAATAGACTACTGGTTTGCTACCCCGTAAGTGCTTCGCAGGAACAGAGAATGCAAGGTCCTACCGCGCACTCTGTCGGATCATTCCCCCCTACTGTTGGTCATAGCAACCCCAGCCAGGTCAATTCCCCCCTTTACGTGGTGCTTTCCTCCATACTTGCTCCTAGACCCTGTTTTTAGAGGAGAATTGGCAAAGGCAAATGATTTATTTTTTGAAAAAAATGTGGGGGTCAGTGGATGCTTTCCAAATGGTATGGGAGACATTTAAGGTCTACATAAGGGGCATCGCTATGTCGAAACACTCCAGCGTTCTGAAGGCCATAAGGCACCGGCTATTGGACTTAGAAAGCCAGCTGCAGGCCCTTGAGAAACGGCAACTAAGCCGATCAGATGATGCTGCGAAGGCGGAAATAAAAACCCTCATAGCAGAGTACCATGATGAAGCCGACAGGAAGGTAAAACATTTGGGCAAATATGCCACCGCCCGCACTTACGGTGAGGGTGAAAGGCCTGGCTCTGTTCTGGCAAACATGTTAAAGGGCAGAAAAGGGAAGCCGCTGGTCACGGAGCTGAAGGCTGCAGATGGCTAACGCGCCACGGACCAGGCCGATATAGCTAACATATTCAGTGCTTACTACTTGGAATTGTACTCCTCGAAGTGCGGGGATTTGTCAGCTGAAATTCTAGATTACCTGGAACATATAAAGCACCCGTTCCTCACTAACACACACAGGGAATTCCTCATGCTTCCTATACAACAAGAAGAGATTAGGGAGGCCCTGGCCTCTCTGCGCACGGGCAGCACCCCAGATATAGATGGCCTGACAGTAGACTTTTATAAAACGTTTCAAGAACAACTGCTGCCGCATATCTCCACTCTGTTGAGTGACATCTGTATTCAGGGTAGAATGCCGAGTTCCATGAGGGAGGCAATGATCGTCACTATCCTTAAACCAGATAAGACGCACGACGAGTGCGGATCATACCAGCCGTTGTCATTACTTAACGTGGACACTAAGCTATATGCCAAAGTCCTAGCGACGAGACTTGCACTACTGGCCTCCGACTTAGTGGCTCCTGAGCAGGCAGGATTTATACCTAGCAGGAATTTGACGTATAATTTTAGAATGGTACTAGGAGCTATCCAACATGTCAAACAGGATATAGAAGCCATGGCAGTATTCCTGGACATGGAAAAGGCATTTGACTAGGTGGAATAGCCGTTTCTACTCCAGGTATTATGGAGAATGGGGCTGGGGGAGCCCTTCCTGCAAATGGTTGGCGCCCTTTATACTGGGCCCTCGGCTAGAGTGTGGGTTAGTAACGCGGTCTCGCAACCCTTTTTCATCAGCAGAGGGACTCGCCAAGGGTGCCCCCTTTCCCCTTTGTTGTATGCTCCAGCGGCAGAACCGCTGGCCTGCACGCTGAGAGAGTACCATAGTCATGAAGGCATAAGATTTCCAACCTACAAAATAGTGGTGTCAATGTATGCTAATGACACGCTGCTATATGTTCATGACCCTGCGACAAATCTGTCTCCGCTGCTGAGAGAGGTGGTTCACTTTGGAGCGCTCTCGGTCCTTAAAGTCAATTGGGCGAAGTCTATCGTCTTTCCTCTCACACCTGAGACTAGGAAGTTAGAGATGGAATACCCGCTCCAGTGGTCGGAAGACCCGATTAGGTACCTTGGAATACGACTCCACACGGATCCGGAGATGCTCCTCAGCCAAAACTATGGGAGAGCAGTCAGCAAGCTGGAAGATGATATAGGGCTTTGGAGTAGACTACCACTCACTTTGATGGGCCGCATAGCCATTATGAAAATGGTGGTTCTACCGCGGTTCCTTTTCCTATTCAATGCCATTCCAATAGTACTATCTAAGGCTTTTTTCCAGCGGCTGACAAGTCTCATGATTAGCTTAGCGTGGGCAGGAAAGCAACCCAGGGTTAGGTGGTCACTCCTCACCCTGCCCTACAGCATGGGAGGACTGGGAGCCCCGGATCTTGAACTTTACTACAGAGTAGCACAAGCGTCACACCTGCACACTTGGGTACATGGCGACAAGATGATCCTGCATGTTCACATGGAGCGACTGTTTGCACACCCGCAACCGCTCCAGGCCACGATCTGCATGCCTTTGGACCGCAGAACCGGACTACTGGATTCCATAGCTGCTACCAAACATGCCTGGCACTCGCTACTACAGAGGCAGGGAGGCACGCTGCTCTATTCACCAGATATGCCCCTGGAGTGGATGCTCTGGCTTCTGCCTATGGGAGAGAAGGGTGTCACTAGGGAGCTGGCGAAACTCGGATTGCACCGAGCGGGCGACCTCTTTCAGGATGGAGTAGTCAAAACCTGGGACCAAGTGGGCAGCGATTGCAGAGAAATATCTATGATGCAACACTTTCAATTCCACAGGGTGCGTGGTGCCCTTTTGGAGCTGCTTGGCGCGGATATGGCAGAACCGCCAGAAGTCCTTGAACTAAGCATGGGCGCAAAATCCGTTCCGCTCGCGGATTTTGCGGATTTTCGGCAAATTTGCGATCCGCAAATTCCCGCGAATTTGCCGAAAATCCGCGAATCCGCGAGCGGAACGGATCCGGGGGGGGGGGAAGTTCAAGCTTCAAGCTTGTAACTATTTTAGAATGGCGCCTGCAAGCTGCCAGCACCATTCTAAAATAGTTACTAAGTTAGCTTCAACAGGAAGCACTAATAGATAAAATGCAGGTGCTCGAGCACCTGCTTTATTTTATCTATTAGTGCTCCTGATGAAGCTAACTTAGTAACTAGTTTAGAATGGCGCTGGCAGCTTGCCGGCGCCATTCTAAAATAAAACAGGAGTGGGGCACAGAGCAGAAGGTCACAGAGTGGGGCAGAGTGCAGAAGGGCACAGCAACAAGTGGGGCAGAGGGCAGAAGGCCACAACAATGAGTGGGGCAGAGGGCAGAAGGGCACAACAACGAGTGTGGCAGAGGGCAGAATGGCACAAAAACGAGTGGGGCAAGGGGCACAAGGGCACAACAACGAGTGGGGCAGAGGGAAGAATGGCACAAAAACGAGTGGGGCAAGGGGCACAAGGGCACAAAAACGAGTGGGGCAGAGGGCAGAATGGCAAAAAAACGAGTGGGGCAAGGGGCACAAGGGCACAACAACGAGTGGGGCAGAGGGCAGAATGGCACAAAAACGAGTGGGGCAAGGGGCACAAGGGCACAACAACGAGTGGGCAGAGGGCAGAATGGCACAAAAATGAGTGGGGCAGAGGGCAGAAGGGCACAAAAACGAGTGGGGCAGAGGGCAGAAGGGCACAAAAACGAGAGGGTGGCAGTGATGAACCAGAGGGCGCATCGCGGTCTCGCACAAAAAAAAAACTGCGAACACGCAAAGCGCCCCGCGAACACGCCAAGCGCCCCGTGAACATGCAAACATGAAGAAATCTGCAAATTCTCACAAATTCGCAAATTTTGCGATTGCAAATCCGCAAATCGCAAATCCACAAAATTCGGCCATGCTTACCTTGAACTGACATAGGCCAAAGAGTCCCGCAAACTCCTTACGAATCTCTATAGAATAGCTAGGTCACAAGGAGAGCACCAGCTCATGAAAGCGAGAGTGGCTTGGCAAAGAGACCTGGAGACCATGATAGACGACGCTGTGTGGCGGTACTGCTGTGAAAGCACGAAGCGGATCTCACTCAACGGACGACATAGGTGGATCCACTTCAAATTTTTGCACAGGATTTACTACACCCCGGAGAGACTCCATAGGTACGGTCTGCGGCAAAAGTCAGACTGTGAAAGGTGCAACACTGCTAATGCTGATTTTATGCATTTGGCATGGAAATGCCCGGGCTTCCAGGCTTTCTGGCGCGACATATTTTCGGAAATGAGCAGAATCCTGGAGGTAGATATGACCCCGGAACATGGTTTGGCACTCATAGGCAACTCCAAGCGGCTCCCGGTTGTGATACGGAGACTCGCAGACATGGGGATGCTAATGGCCAAGAGAGTAGTAGCACACTGTTGGATGAGGGGTCCACTCCCTACCAAAACTAGATGGGTGCGAGACATGTTATACTGTAGCACCCAAGCAAAGCATTATAGTGAATTACTGCCCCCCAAGAGCCACCCTAACAACTTTTGGGCTCTGTACCAAATGTACCTCAGCGGAACGGAGGAGGAAGGGACCTCACATCCAGAGGCAGGGCCCCCTGGGCCACAGACCGACTATGGCACTGATCCGGAACCTCATACAGTGTGATTGGAGGGACGCACACATGACTCAGAGATTGATTCACAGAGCTCAGCAGAAGGAGAGTAGGAGACGGGCTATGGATAGAGGACGGGGAAGCAGCGCAGGAACGCTTCTCACCTCATGGCTGGTTGGGGCACTGAAATCGCGGCGGACACCCTAGCTTGGGCAGCCCTGATATGACACTGGCATTGCTCTTGCGTGAATTTAAAGTATGCATGGATGGGCAACTGGATATGGCCTCTATGGTATCAACACCTTTACTACACACTGTGAATGCAATGATGGCGGGGTGCGGGGAGGGTCATTTCTTGGATTGGTGTTGTTGTTTGTTAAGTAAAGACACGAACGTACCTGATTTTAATCTAAGCTTCAGCGTATAGTAGAGGGAGGGGGGAGACAAGCTGTTGGGAAAAAGAATGAAACCCTAGCTTGGGCAGCCCTGATATGACGCTGGCATTGCTCTTGCGTGAATTTAAAGTATGCGTGGATGGGCAACTGGATATGGCCTCTCTACGGCATCTACACCTTTACTACACACTGTGAATGCAATGATGGCGGGGTGGGGGGGGAGGGTCATTTCTTGGGTTGGTGTTGCTGATTTTAATCTAAGCTTCAGCGTATAGGAGAGGGAGGGGGGAGACAAGCTGTTGGGAAAAAGAATGAAACCACGCAAGATAACTGCAAGACACTCTCTCAGAAATGTCTGCTGGTTAATCCGTCTGCCCCCTAGAGGGTTTCGCCGCCGGACCCCCGGGTTGTCGGCTGAAGGGCTGTGTCTACACAGGACAGATGTTTAGTATAAATGTGAATAACGCGGCCGGCCCTTGAGGTTGTAGGCTTAGCGCTGTGTCTCTGAAGTTCGTGCCAATAAAGCTTTCCCCCCCAAAAAAAATATTACAAATTAAGTATCTAGTGGTTGCACGTGATTTTATCAAGAGAATACCTTTAACACAGACTGACAGGACATTGTGACTGACAACATGTATGACTGACAACATAAATGTGGCCTCACTTTGACTCTGTATGAAAATTGACTCATGGATCTGATCGATCAATGCTACACCCCATCCTGACACTAAAGATGGACTAAAAAGGAGTAAAAATGGCAAGGACAGCGGTTGCAGTAAAGTACTAAATCGCATTGCGGCTCCTGTGTTTAGCCCGCGGGCGCTTGTACTCACGTTTGTCTTGAGATATTATTCGCTATGAACTACTTTGACGATCCGGTTCCGCCGTTCGTTTTGTGCTGATGGTCTACCTGCTAGCAGTAGGACGAAGGCGGAAGTGGTCGTCTCATCACGCGGACGGACCTGCTCATCTCGCCTGTTCGTGCAACTGGTGCGCTGACCTTGCGCTGCCTATGGCTTAGTGTGAGGATGCGCATGCGTGTTAATGCGCCTGTAAGTTAAGCGTACGTTTCAGAAAATAGTGCACTGGCTTAACGCTCTCGTACCATGAGGAGGCAGATGCATAAGCTTGCCAGGTGTATACTGTAAAAAACACACTGTAAAAAAACACTGTGGGTAGCCTAGTGCGCATTTGTGGTTTACTTACATTAGATGCAGCGCTGGCTAAATAAATGGCATGGCCAAATGGCTGTGCATTCAAGGGGTATTACTAACAAGAGGGTTTTACTGGTGGCTAGCTAAGCTCATATTTGCATACTTATAGGTTAAATACCTGTTGGTTAAAGCGTGATTGTGTCTGGGTTGTACCTCAGACGCGTCCTAAAGAGATGCATTAGTGCTGCATACTCAGACATTGTGTTTATCTAGGATCCTTTTCATAGGTCTGTCAGTCACAATGTCCTGTCAGTCTGTGTGAGAGGTATTCTCTTGATAAAATCACGCACAACCACTAGATACTTAATTTTGTAGTGTTTTTAACAGAGTTGGATTTAAGGAATTGGCCTAGACTTTCTTCCAAGGATGACTCGTATAATAATCTCTAGATGTCATAAGAAACTTTTTACACAGCAGTTGAATGTTAAATAAAACAGCCTTATGATCGGACCAGACCAAAGGCAAAGCCCTTTCCAGCTTAGAAGGGGGCTGTCTATAAACATTCCAACGAGGCAGTGTCCTGCTGTATGGGTTGAGTCCGATACAAGTTGTCTGAGCTCACCACTAAGGACTAACAAGCCTATTAACAAATCAGAAGCCAGCATTTACTAAGGACAATGACACAAGCCAATGACAAATATGGGAGGAGAGTTGGTGGGGCTTCAATTCCGTACTCCAATTCAGCATGGCTCGCAAAGCATTGAATGCGCTGCTCAGGCTCTACCTAAAAATAGACATGTTGGAAGGGGAATCCACACGTAGGCAGTGCACTGCTTGATGGTAATCAAAATATCTATATTCGGGTACCAGAAATAGTGTGGAATTTTATGCAGTGATGCCACACATGACAGCATTCTTATATGAAAGCTGAAAGCTCTCATATTAACCTCTGTGATGATTCAAGTTTATTGTTTCAGAGCAAGGCCTTTCTGCAAATCTATATACAGAAACTGGCAGAAGTGGTCGTTCCGGGGTTGGAACGTCCTCTATATGCACATTCACAATTTTACTGGTTTAAGGATGAGTCCCCAACTTCTCTACCATCTCGTTCCAACTTTGGAAATTTACTACTGACAAAGGCAGAAGTAAAACATTTTTTTCCTAATGATGGAAAAAGGGGGTTTAGAGAAGGTGAATTTTCCAATTGTTGCTCTTATGAGCAATTACAAGCCAAGCAAGTCTATTTGTCCATGTGAAAATGGAAAAGAAGAGTTTGCTAGGCGTATGCTTTCCAGGCCTACTTCTAGCGCTAGGAAATTTCTGAAAATTGCAAAGGTGTACTAATACAAGGACATACCCACGATGAACTTGTGACTTTCTGTAAGAATTGGGACCATATTTCTTTTTACACTTTCCCTACAACATTTTAATATTAGCATGGGTAAAATATATATGTACCAAAAAATGCCTCTAAAAACGGTAGTCAATTGCACAATAGTTTAGCAAAATAATTCTGTAGCTGAAAATTTTCACCAATCTTGCTTTGGCATGGATCGATATGGGAGCATTATATGTATCATGAAATTGTACAAAAGCTTACATGTTTTTTAATTGGCTTCCCTGTTGTACCTGCAAGTCAGGATTGTGCTGCAGAGGGTTGGGGCTACTTTGAATTGATTCAAAAAGTCCAGCGAACAAATAAAACATGAAAACGTGTTGTCCGACGCAAAAAAATAAGTCCCAAGCCTCAGACGATATCAATCCCTCAGCCCCTGATGCTTAATAAATGATAAAACCAGAGAACAAAACAGGGTCTTGACTCCTAATCAGCAAGGCTGAGTCAATATAAACTAAACCAACAATACAAGTGCCAGTACTGAACTAGGTAAATATATAATCGCAAACAACGAGCTGTTATGAATAAAGCATAGCAGTCTATTATACCATTTGTCACAAATTTAATCAAGTAATTTTTTCAAACGTTTTTCATATTTTTCAAACAGATTTTTGTGCATATCAGAAATATATACAAAATGTACAGCTAAATACAGACTATACAAATATTTACAAAACAGATAAAAAGTTTTATTATACATTCACACTAAGGTATGGGTCCGTGTCAATGTTACATTAAGTCATATAACACAATATACATTTATCAATTATGGTTTGAATAATGCTGGCATATGTTGCCCAAACAAAACGTTTTTATATTTTTTAGCTCAGTATATTGAACTTTAAACTGACACTGAACCTGTAAAGGTCTCCACTTCACCACACGACTCCTTTTCCTATTGAGGCCTCACCCTTACTCAGGGTGAGGCCTCGATAGGAAAAGGAGTCGTGTGGTGAAGCGTAGATTTTTGAAACCCGATATTACTTATTGCAAAGTGTGAGCTACGTTGGACTCTTAACTTTGTCGAGTCGACGGGGGCATCTTCGCACCCAATTCATACCTGGTTTATTTGTAGACCCAGCCTTTTGCATAATTTGGAACCACGGTCGAATTCAGACCTATATCGAAGCTAAGCCCCGGATGAATGTTCATCACGCCGAAACCGGGCACTCAAAAACCATTATTCATGATTGTCAAGACTAGTCCTCTTCTGACTACATTTCCACACAAACAGGAGATTTAAGAAATCGTGTTTGGTCCTGAGGAGAACCCCGCAATAAGGGGGTTCGAAACGCGTCGACCTTTATAGGTTCAGTGTCAGTTCAAAGTTCAATATACTGAGCTAAAAATATAAAAACGTTTTGTTTGGGCAACATATGCCAGCATTATTCAAACCATAATTGATAAATGTATATTGTGTTATATGACTTAATGTAACATTGACACGGACCCATACCTCAGTGGTATTTGTTATTGTTTGTTTTTTGTATGTGGACTTAGTGGCAAAAGTTGTATGCGTGGAGCGTGAAAGCATTAGTGTGAATGTATAATAAAACTTTTTATCTGTTTTGTAAATATTTGTATAGTCTGTATTTAGCTGTACATTTTGTATATATTTCTGATATGCAAAAAAATCTGTTTGAAAAATATGAAAAACGTTTGAAAAAATTACTTGATTAAATTTGTGACAAATGGTATACTAGACTGCTATGCTTTATTCATAACAGCTCGTTGTTTATGATTATATATTTACCTAGTTCAGTACTGGCACTTGTATTGTTGGTTTAATTTAATAAATTATAAAGGCATCAGGTGAAACATGTATATTTGAGGACTAAAAGTCACGTATCTTGAAATGGATCCGCAGGATGGAACCTCTTGCCTTGCATGCTACAAAGGAAAAAGAAAACCCACACATATTAGGAACATTAAGATTCGTCTCCTCACAAAGCAATTAATGATGCTAATTGTATTGATCTCAGAATTAGGCCTGGGCGGTAAATTTTGTTACGCTCGCGGAATTTGCGATATTTTGACATTTTCGCGTTCCGCGGTGAGCGCGAAAATGTCAAAACGTTTGCAATTTGCCGCAAACGTACGTTTTTTTCTTGTTTGCGCTTTAAAATGCGTTCTTGCACACGTGGTAGCGACTTACTGGGTCCCTGCGTTCTCCGATGAGTTTTCCTATCCATTCGCGTGCGCCACGAGATGTTGGATTGTTGGTAACTGGTCACGCTATCCCGCTCAAGTTTGCGATCGCGAACAAGTCATTCAACCCGGAAGACGAAATAAACATCGCGAGCAAGATGACCGCGCCTATTAGCGACCGCATGGGCAAGTTACAGGTACATTTCCCCACGAGCACGCAAAAACACATTGCGAACGGGCGGGAATAGCAATCTCCGCATCTTCGCGAAAGTTCTGCATGCTCGCAGAGATTTTACGCAATTTCACGATCGTTTGCAAAAGTAAATTTCGCATATTCTGCCCACCCCTACTCAGAATACATAAAAAGAAACACACAGCCTCAGTAGACCAGCTGAAATACAACCGGACACATTCAGGTCGCACACGCACGAACAGTGAATACTGTTGTATCGTGCCTGAGACGCAACAGGCACGCACGTAACGTGAAGGTCATGTTACCTCCCTTAATAAAAGAAGGGTACACGCAAACGTACGCCGGTCGGGCTGCGTAGGCAAGACCCAGCAGTAACAATCACCCTGTCTCCTGTGACTTATTTAATTGCCCCCTCAGGCCCACAGACCTCAGCCCACCCAGTGTTGGCACCAGTCCAGTGTCAAACACAACAATTGGCGACAAGGGTGGTCGAGCCCTCCCAACGGTCGGAGTGGCGGCCCTGAGCTTCTACACCTGCTCGCGCCGCTCGTGCCCCAGAGTGCGGAGTTGCTGTGCCCTGGCACTCGGCGTCTGCATCAGAGTGCTGGCGATCGTGTGAAGAGGTGGAAGTGGCCTGGTTTGCCCCTAGGGGCCAAGGAGGTGAGCGAGCTGCCAGTTGCGTGTACAGCCTGCCGCAGCTGTGCGCAGCTGCGCAGTGACAGGTTTAGCTGCGTGAGGTGGGGCCGCTGCCCGGCCCATCTGTGAGGCCCTCCCAGCTCGAGTAAAGCTCTTGGTGAGCCTGCGGTCCTACCCCCTCCCTGCGCCTCGACAGCACTGCATGCAGGAGGGAGAGCCTAAACTGTGCCACGTGGGGAAGAGCAAGGCCTTGATGCAGGCCTAGCAGCTTACCAGAGAGCAAGACGAACGGGCCTTGACACAGGCCTCGCAAGGGGACAGAGGGTGAAGATATAGGCCTTGCTTCAGGCCTAGCAGGGTGCAGAGCAGGGTGCTGACGCCACCGTCCCCTGAGAGGAATAGCAGAGGAGGCAGACACCTTGAAAGGGAGAAAAGGGACACCAGTTACCTAACCTGGAGGCAAGCCCTGCCACACCCAAGCAGCCGGAAGTCTAATTGGAGGACGGAGTGAGCGTCCACGCAAATAGCACAGCGCAGCTGCGACAAGAAAGGGCAGTGAGCGCGGAAAGGGCACACCGAGTCAATACACACAAGGACTAAAGCAGTAACAATGTCCACAATGCCACCCATAGAGGGTTTCATAGTGGAAGTGTCACCTTCATCACTTGCACCAAAATGGAAAGATTGGGTGGACCGCCTACTAATTTTCTTTGAGGCAACCAAGGGCAATAAGGACCAGAAAAAAGCGATGCTGTTACACCTTGGGGGCAAAGACATACATACCATCACCAAGACACTTGTAGAGGCCATGCCGAAGAATAACCACACATTAATAAATGCCCTCAATGGACACTTCCAGCCGATGGCCAATCAGGACTACGAAAGGTTCATATTTAGGCAAGCGCGCCAGCTTCCCGAAGAGTTGTTAGACACGTACCATGCAAGACTCAAAAACCTAACATCCACGTGCGGATTCCAAGACGAGACCGAAGAGATAAGGGGACAAGTGATCCAGGGTTGCGCCTCCGCCAAGCTCCGTGAATGAATACTAGAGGAATCTGGCAAGCACCTCACTGAAATACTGACCATGGGGCACACCAAGGAGCAGTCCAAGGCACGCGCAGCACACATAGAGGCGGCCCTCCAAACCCCAGTGAAAACAGTGCCGGTGAATGATGTGATGACCAAGCCCACGACGAAGTGGAACAAGAAGGGACCCAGGACATCGAACTCAGGACAAGTGAAGACGTGTGGATACTGTGGTGGGCCTCCCCACCAAGCAGCAGAATGCCTGGCCAAGGAAAGAGGTGTTCGGGATGTGAACGATTCAACCATTTTGAGAAGGTATGCAGATCCAAACTTTATCTCAAGCCTCGGCAGATGGTCAATGCACAACCCGAAGGTGAGAGAAAACCCAGCAACATGGACGATGATGAGGAGGAAGAGCGGGAAGTCTACAAAGTACACATGATTGGCGCTGCTACCCAGAAAGCGCAATGACTGCCACAGTGTAACATTCGTGTGGGATCCCAGGACGTCATGCCCGTAGTGGATACCGGGGCCAGCATCGACATCATGGCTTCAGCTCTCCATCAAACTATGGATCCAACACCTAAACTGTTCCCGTCAGCAATTACTGTATACGCGTATGGTCAAGACACTCCCCTGAAAATATGGGGTCGCTTCAAAACATCTATCTCCCATGGTGACAACTCTATCACTACCAAAGTGTACGTCACAGAAGATGGGCAAGGTATGCTTCTGGGGTGCAGTGCTGCAGAAGATTTGGGAGTGATGACATTCACTTCAGTGTGCATCACAAATCAAATCAAATCAAATCAAATGAGCTTTATTCGATTTTAAAATACAAAATCATAAAAGCGTACATTTAAAAACCAATTTAAAAAAGATCTGTACAGTTAAAATTTACTGATATAAAAGAGATACTGTGATACAATTCATACAGAGCCAATAGTTATGAAGGAAACACTCCACTCGATGCAGTTTATATAGCCAATATCAAAAGTAGAAGGAGTAAGGCATATGTATGTGCATGTTGGGTTTGGAGTCTTTGCAGCTTCTTTATACACTAAGGGCCCGATGTAGGTAGCCCTTTACCGATCCGAATCGGCCGAAAATACCGATTTTCGGCCGTTTCCGATCGGTAAAGGGCTACCGAGATGTAGGGGCACATTTTCGGTAATTTTACCGAATCGGTATCATTACCGAATCGGTAAATATACCGATTCGGTAATATGTACCGAATCGGTAAAATAATTACCGATTCGGTAATATTTACCGATTCAGTAAAATTACCGAAAATGCAATGTAGGTAGGCAATGTACCTTCTGCACATGGCTTACAGAATCGGTATTTTACCATGGAATACAAATCCATGGTAAAATACCGATTCCGGTGTGCATGCACATGTGTGCATGCACACCTATGTCATGTGACAGGCAGACCTGCCCTTAGGGCAGGTATGCCTGCCACATGGCACCTGTGCCTGTTTTGGGGGTGCCAGAGGGTGTCAAAGTGACACCCCCTGCACCCTTGTGAATTCTTTAATTACCGATTCGGTAAATACCGAATCGGTAATGCCTAATCATTCTTATGGGCTTCAAAGCCCATAGGAATGAATGGGCATTACCGATTCGGTATTTACCGAATCGGTAATTAAAGAATTGTTAAGGATTCGGTAACGAATCCAGATGTTGGGACCTACATACCATTTACCGATTTTGAAATACCGAATCGGTAGGATTCGGTATTTTAAAATCGGTAAATGGCATTTACCTACATCGGGCCCCTTATATACTAACTTTCCAGAAACTTTCTAATGCAAAAAAATACAATGTCCATATGCATTACATCATGTTCCGGAACCTAATGACAAGTCGTAAAAATGAGGATACTGCCTTGATAACATAGTCATGTTCTAGCTGTTTTAACTTGAGGAATGCCGCTCTGCAATTACGTAGCCCGCAGGTCTTAAATATGGGCTTCAGAAATCTCTCCCTTGGTATCAGGTAAAACTTGCAAAACAATACACAATGCATGTTTGATTGGTATGAGGTGTCATCGCATGGGCAAATTACCCTTTCCCTTGACCAGTCATTACCTTCTGGGAAGGTAATCAATCTATGAGGTGTCCATGCGGAAACGAGTCAACAGCATGCGAGCATGACAGCTTGGCTCTAATAACAGATACAGTTGGACCCCTTCACTAATAATAGTTAGTTGGTTCTCTGTAACTGTACATTTAGCTTTTTCCAGAAGCCACCTCTTATTATCTAAGTGTTCAAATACCATCTTTTTCAATGGTTTTCTGGGCACAGCTTCCATGCTTACGGGATTTTCAAAGAATCCTGGGTGTCCAATCTCATTTAACATTTGTTTTACATAGTTAAACCATTTTATATTAGCCACTCCCTCTAACTTAAGGCAGTCTGTGATGACATCTCTATTTAGGCTTGTCTCAGGTGTTACCCATACTTTATGCCACAATAATACAGGGGAGGATTTGATAATGTCGGAGATATATGGTAAACCCACTTCCCTGTGAGCGATATAGGTAGCTAGGGATTTGGGGGCTGCTAACAGGTAGCGAATATAGAGATTCTCAAGGAGTTGGATCTGTTCTGCGTGGTCAATCCCCCAAATACCTGCTCCGTAAGTGCCAGTGGATACACATTTTGATTTATAAATTTGTAAAAGTTCTCCAACCGGTCTACCCCCCAATTTTTATGCAAAATTAGTCAATGCTCCTGTGGCCCTGGAGAAGGCTAGGTTCCTTGCTGTCACAGCTGCCTGCCAAGAGCCCTGTCTATCAAAATTGATTCCTAGATAGGAAAATCTGTCGGTATTCTCGACCTTTTTCCCGTCCAGGAAGATTAGGCATGGTGACCTCTTTAGCCCGGTTCCACAGGACATGGTGTAGGTTTTGGTAGCATTGACTTTTAGCCCTTTTTCTCTCATGTAATCGGTGAATTTGACTACTGCCCTTTGGAGGCCGACCCTAGTCCGGGACATTATAGCGCCTTCATCCGCATACAGGAATATTGGTACTGGCGAACCATTATGATTGGATAATCGTGCTGAAATTCGCTGTGGTGTTGTTCAATAGAATTATTATACAGTGTGAAAAGAAGGGGTGCTAAAATGCACCCCTGTCTCACTCCCCTCAGTATCTCGCCCTTCCTACCATAATGAACCCCAGCACCTGCCCCCTGCACAATTCTTTAATAAATAGAAGGATTTGTCTATCCAGACCGATGTTGCTAAGTATTGACCATAGCCTCTCCTGATTCACAAAATCAAAGGCGGAGCTCAGGTCCACAAAAGTAACAAAAAGGTTTCCCTTCTTAGCCTGCTTGTATTTGGCTATTACTAGTGCTAGGTTGAGACCCTGTTCTATTGTGCCTTTGCCTGCCCGGAACCCGTATTGTAAGTTGGAGATAACATCGTTCTTCTCCGCCCACGCCTTGATCCTGTCTAAAATTATCCGTCCGGTCACCTTCATCAATGCATCAAGTAGCGATATCGGACGGTAACAGGTGGGGTCGTTCCTATCCCCTTTTTTAAAGATCGGGATCACAATGGCATCTGGCCAAGTTGGAATAAATCCATATCTATTAGAACAATTTAGCACATTGTTAAGCAAAGGTGCCCAAAGGTCAATCTCAGATTGTAAACATCTATCGGGACGCAGTCCGGGCCAGGTGCTTTTCCTGAAGAGCTTTCCCTAATTGTCCGTATGACCTCCTCATGTTCAAATAAAATACCTAAGGGGAACACGCTAGGTGAGTTATTGTCATTGATTGTACCTATTTCATTATCGATAGCATTTCCGAGATCAGCTGAATTGGCCTTATCGTAGAGGCCTTTAAAATGTGACACCCGGTGATAGCAAGGTCGATTACGTCTGCCTCCCTACTTTGTAAGAACGGGGCATTAACCGCTTTCCAGAAGGCTGTTTTGTCTTTTCTTTGGGAGGCTTCGTGTAATGCCAAACATGCATCCCTCTTTAATTGTTTTTTTCTGGTGGTTATAGCGGTATGATATGATTTTCTGGCTTTCTGGATTAATTTGATGGATCTTGGGGAATCGTGTAAGGCCTTTCAAGGTAGTTAGTGCCTTAGTGCAACCTTCATCAAACCAGTTGTGAACTTTATTTGTGCTTTGGCGGTATTCCCTTGTTTGTAGTTTTTTTGATTCCACTGTGATTTTAATAAAGGAATCAATTACTGTTTGGGGTTCCTCTTTTTGTGAGAGACAGGTTAGCATGAGTTCGTAAGTGTTTAAAGCTAGATCTTGAAGGAAAGTCACAGGCTCCACTTTGTCCCATTTAATGGAACATCCATTTCTACCCGCCAGACTTAACGGGGGGTTATGAGGGTGGTTTCCCACCGATTTATGCTCGATGCCCATATGTATTATGCCAAGGGAGATAGGGGAGTGATCGCTGAGCGGGGAGTCAAGTATTTCCCAGGATGATACTAGCCCTGCATACCTAGAGGGTAAGAGGGCGAAATCAATAATCAAATTACACCCTCTCCCATTAAAGGTGGGCTGGAACGGTATGGTTGGTTTACATAGTTCAGTAACATATGACAGGTTAAAATGGGAAAGCAGGTTGTTTACCAAATCCCCTAATTTGGAGTGGGTGAAATGGGTTGGGGTATCCCCCTTGTTGTCGCCGCACCTCTGGGGCATAAAGTACAATTGAAATCGCCCACCCAGAGCAAGACTGTATCCCCAACCACCTGTTCCTCCAGATGAAGTAAGTTGCTCATAAGTTTATTAATAACCATTTCCATTGATGATGTAGGGATATTGTTATAAAAGTTTACTATTGTCATATTTTTTACGTCGCCCCAGGTAGCTAGTATGATTTGATAGAACTTCGTTGCCATAAATTTAGCTACTTTGAACCTGCCCGAGGTAGAAACGTATGTACACAAACCCCCTTTGTTTCTACCTTGTGAGCTGGCTATGGCCGGTGTGTTAAAAGTTTGATACCCAAGGATATGTAAATCATTTATGGACCACGTTTCCTGAAGGCAGAGTATGCTATGCTTGGTTGCTATGTCCAGCCATGGGGGATAGGTTACTTTATCTGACAGCCCGTGACGTTCCAACATAGAATATTATTGTTAGATTTTTTCTCTTTTGGGGGAACCCTTTCGTTGTACACTGTGGTAGCACCATCTTTTAAGCCCTTGATGAATATTGGACCTGTTTTCACTACAGGGTCTACTTGATGTCTTTGTGCTTAAAGTTTATTATCCAATAATATCCTTTTTCGCGTAGTGTTAACTACTATATCTGGTATAGCTTTGTCCTTATTGTTTATCTTAGGAGTTTCTGCGTGATCCTGCACCTGAAGCCCAGTTTGTTCTATCAGTGGCAGTTTGGTAGTCTCCAAGGGTTTCTCCCCCTTTCTGTTCTTCCCCTGTCAGTCTTGGTTGTCCAGGCCAGATGGAGCATCGTAGTGGTTATATACAGGTGTGGGCCACCCTGATGTATATGTGACTTCTTGTGTTCTGCCCTGATGGTGTATGTGGGTCCTGGCTGTGAGTGAATGTGGGGGGTAAAAGGCTCCCAGTGGATTAATACTTATAGAGGTATGGTTTATAGAAGTGCATCTAGTACTCTGAAGAATGTTGTGAACGAGTCTAGGGTCACTAAAGGTTAGGACAATACAGTCTCCAGGGGAGGTCTTCTTTTCCCTTCCCACCCATGCTACCCTTCTTACCATTTTAAAACAATTGAATAATTCATTGTTTAGCCCAATTTGATTTCCCAGCCAGTGTAGGGATTTATTCCTTAGTTCCCTCCAGGTTTCGTGCTTCGCTAGTGCTAATATGGGAACATTGGTCAGTACCACCACATATGAGTGGCGGTAAGTGGTAGGTCTAAACGATCCCTCATAGCCAGATTATTAGAATTAATTAGGTCCTTGAAAATTGGGGCAGGGCTTACGGTCTCGTTAGAAACGGGTGCCATGGTTAAGGGATTTATAGGGTCAGGGTATATTAATGGGGTATTTCTACAGCTCTTGAGTCTGAGATGTAATTGCATGTTGTCCCCAGATGAGGCTGTTGGGTATACTGTAGGTTGATCAGTGATGGGCTGTGAGTTATGGGTAACCTTCCCTTGGTTGCCAAGTCATGGCCGGTTTACATTATCGTCTCTTATTGTATGGGGTTTCTCTTTAACCAGTGCCTCCAAGCTGGTCATTCTATTGGCCAGGGACTGTGGTGCCACGACCAGGGAGCAGTGGAGAGTGTCTATACCCTTCGTGAGATTTTCAATCGAGTTTAATTGCGCTCAGTTTGGGTAGAAAGGCTAGGTTTACCATGATTTTTATTAGGCCTACGCGGGGCCATTAGTGCAACAGGTTGTTTCCCCTTGGGCCTTTTTCTATTTGGGAGCACCTTAGGAGGGCTTATATGAATAATGCTAGTATTTGTCATTGGGTTGTTGTTTCCCCCCACCATGCTTGCGGGATTCTTAGGGCGTTTATTCTGGGGTTGGGCCTCTACTTCTTCATCTGAGGAACTCGCCTCAATCTCCACTGGAAGTTGTTGTACGCATCCATTTGTAACTCTGTCCTGCGTACGGTTTTCTCTCGGGGGGTTATCCTGGGGTTGTGTGGGTACTAAGGGTACTACATCCGAATTGAGTGTCTCTTTTCCCAGCGTTTCTTCCACGTTAGTGATCTGTTTTTCTAACACACCCATGGCTCCCACCAAATATGAGAGCAGCGAGGACTGACCCCCAGATTGTGGATCTTGTGTACCCTTGGTATCAGCGTGGGTCTTCTTTCTTTTACTCATGATAGTATCCCGTAGAATAGCTTCCCAATGTGACCAATAGTCGCCTAGCTGAATCAATACATACCGATAAATGAAAAGTATATACAGTGCAATACCATTTAAGGGGCGAACTGTTAGGGAGTGGGCCCGGCCCAGCCTCCTTCAGGCTCCGACGGGCTTAGACAGGCCCTTGGCCCGGGCTTCGCATCACGAGTCAATCCAACACCTACTAGATGAGTTCTCGGAGGTCTTAGAGGGAATCGGAAGATTCAAGGGCAAAGAAGTTCATCTACATATCGACCCAACGGTTCAGCCCGTAGCACTGTGGCATTGACGGATAGCATTCCACCTGCGACCCTAGGTTGACGAAGAACTTAAGAAGCTGGAGGCCGCAGGGATCATTGAGAGAGTCACGGGCCCACTCCCTGGGTTTCTCCGATCGTTGTCACCAGAAAATCCAAGCAGCTTGGCGTGGTGAGGATCTGTGTAGACATGCGACTACTAAATGCCTCAATCAAACGGGAACGCCACATCACCCCAACCATAGATGATCTCATTGGGAAAATGGCTGGGCCAGTTTGTTCTCCAAGCTTGACTTAAGGTCCGGATTAAGCATGGGCGAATTTTGCGAATCTCGCGTTCGCGAATTTTGCGGATTTGCGAACTCGCAATCCGCAAAATCCGCGAATTCCCGCGAATTCGCGGATTTTTTTTTTTTGTGTTCGCCCGTGTTTCTGCCAGTTCGCGAGGGTTTTTACAATTTCGCAATTTGCGAACTTACCTGTCGGGTCGCAAGTTTTGCGAACTTGTTGTTTCTACGTGTCCAGCCTGTTTGGGACACTCTTCTTCATCACTGCCACTCTCTGTCACCACTGCCACTCTCTGACTACTCATGCCACCCTCTGGCCCACCCATGCCACCCTCTGTTTCATCACCACACCCTCTGGTTGTCCAGTGTACATTATTTTCGGCATAGCAAAGCACACCTTCCCTGCCTCAAGTGACCTGAATTAATTTGGGGCTGATTAATGTGTCACAGAATATTTTTTTAGCTGGCACCTGCTTCCTTAGTGCGCCCTGATTAGTGATCTTTTGCACTTGCTAAGTGCTTTCATTGTTGCAAAATTAGTTACAACACCTGCCCTGCCCCAACTGACAATAATGAATTAGGGGCTGATTAATGGATTTTAACTTCCAGCCTGGCTCCTGCTTGTCTCCCTTAGCTGTAATTCAGGACCTTTGTGGCATATGTGTAACTATTCTGAGGTTCAGAGCAGGGTCACATAATAGTTGCAACTGGCAACTGAACTCTGGAGGGGCCCCTCAGGAAGCACTACAGGAAATGGCTACTAATGATGAGCCTGAACTTTTGAACCTGGTAAGTAGTTTCAGTTTTGCTAAGATCGTATTTCTGCAATTTAGCACTTATTCGCGGGGCGCGAAGTTGTACTGGGAAGCCGCGAACTCACGCGAACAGTGCGAGCAGTGCGAGCAAAATCCGCTGCTCGCGGATTTGCGGATTTTGCGGGAGATTCGCGAATCTCGCGGATTGCGAATTTCCCGAAAATCCGCAAAATCCGCGAGCGAAACGGATTTTCCGCCCATACCTAGTCCGGATACCATCAACTGGTGCTAGACGAGGCGTCCCGAAACATCACCACCTTCTCGACTCACGTGGGGCTTCGACGATACACACGGTTGAGATTTGGGGTTTCTAGTGTAGCTGAGGTCTTTCAGAACATCATACAGGAGTTAATCATGGACATCCCCGGCGTTATCAGCGTCAGTGACAACATCACGGTCCATGCGAAGTCCCCTCCAGAACACAACTCCCGCCTCACCCAAGTGCTTCTCCAATTGCAGAACGCAGGACTCACCCTACACCGGGAAAAGCGCACAAGGTGTTTGTGTGCGATCATTGCTCTGACCATACGGCTCTCTCCGGCTGGTGAAGGAATTCGTGGGAGGCTGCTGTAATCTGCTGTGCCCTGACCCAGAGAGGCGCTGCTTGTTGCTCTTACCTGGAGCTTTGTGTTGGGAGATTGGAGGGATTGCGAGTCTCAGGACACTTTGCTGCGCACACCTGTGCTGGAGACCTGACACGCCCTCAGCCTCAGGCGCATTTGATAAGACCTCACCGCAGCGCACAAGGTGTTTGTGTGCGATCACTGCTATGACCATACGGCTCTCTCCGGCTGGTGAAGGAATTCGTGGGAGGCTGCTGTAATCTGCTGTGCCTTGACCCAGAGAGGGGCTGCTTGTTGCTCTTACCTGGAGCTTTGTGTTGGGAGATTGGAGGGACTGCGAGTCCCAGGACGCTTTGCTGCACACACCTGTGCTGGAGACCTGACATGCCCTCAGCCTCAGGCGCATTTGATAAGACCTCGCCGCACCCGCTATCGCGGGTGCCGCAGCGCATGAGGTGTTTGTGTGCGATCACTGCTCTGACCATACGGCTCTCTCTGGCTGGTGAAGGAATTCGTGGGAGGCTGCTGTAATCTGCTGTGCCCTGACCCAGAGAGGTGCTGCTTGTTGCTCTTACCTGGAGCTTTGTGTTGGGAGATTGGAGGGACTGCGAGTCCCAGGACGCTTTGCTGCGCACACCTGTGTTGGAGACCTGACACGCCCTCAGACTCAGGCGAGATATAACCAACCTCCTATCTCTGCGGCGCGGGAGCGTCCCGGGAGAAGCCCGGGACAAGAGCGGGACCGTTCAAGGCCGTCACAGGCCGGAGGAGGCTGGGCTGGGCCACCCCTTTAAGGCATTACATTGTTTTGCTGTCCACACTGCAAACTTAGTATCCACAGTCTATTTGTATATGTGCTTGTGTCTTTCAACCCCCAACTGCTCCAACAGGCTACACAAGCCCATCTACTTTAGGACTCTTCCCAAATGCCAATGTCCACACGAGCGAGTAAGGGAAAAAGGGCGGAGGGAAAAAGGGCAGGGGGAGGGAACGTTGTCTGTGGTACACTAGACAATTTTATAACTCGTGCTTTCTCTGTTTTGGAGAAGGAAATAGCTATTACTGAGCGTAGGATCTCGACTGAGCTATTGACCAACAAGCGCTTGTCGCTAGGGCTACTGGCGCTAGCAGCCTCACCGACCCATACTCTAGAGTTTGATACCGGACTAGATCCTAATGACGTCTCCATTGGGTGCACCATCGAGGAGGTGGAAACGGAGGGCGCTGCCATATCCGATATCACACCTGGCCAGGGCCCTCTGGACCTATCAAGCTCGGTTAGCTTAATTACTGAACATGATGAACATGACGTTGAGTGTCATAGCAGCACCGCCCAGAGCCCTCAAAATCTCACTGCGAAACCTGACCCTCTAGGTTAAACAGTAATAACACCCTGAATAAAAGGAAGAGAAAAGGTAGCGGGCAAAAGGGGCTTGCCAGAAACCTAATAAAAAAACTTAAGGTTGCAGCTCATATCAACTGCAATAGGGACAAGGAAAAGGGGAGGGTGGGGAACATAGACAAATCAGTTACAAACTTAGCTACAACAGTAGTTAGTAATTCTCCCGGTGCAGGACCTGAGCAAACTACAACTCTGCCAACCTCCACAATCCCGACAGAGTTTACAGAACTGACCCCCTCTGGCTCAATTTGAGCATGTTGTAAGATCTCTTTTTCTCCCGATACTCGCGAGGGTGAAGGTATTAACAACGAGAATAGATAGATTTGAACAAGTGATTCTTGACAACTTTTTTCACTTAAAACCCTAATTAAATTACAATCTAGACTGGGGCACAACATTTCTGAACAGGGGAAGATGCCTGACTTGGATTCTGCAGCTATGCCCGCATCGTTGCAGGATAAAGCAAAACCAGGTGCTATTCCTAGACCCCAGCCTGGCGCCATTTCGGGAGCTGCTAATAATGTGCGGAATGGCGCGAAGGGAGCTAGCAAACCCCTATCCTCTTCTACACGTAAGGGAAAAAAGAAAGATGTCTCGCAGCAGGCTCCCATTTGCAGCCCAAAAGTTGTTAACAATCTGAGCAAACCATCTATATCAGACAATGGTAACCTAGTACCACACCAGGCGACAAGCAAGTTAGCGCCCCCAGCACAAACTACTAGACACATCAACCTCCCTCCACAGTGTTCACCGTTTGTAGTCGTCCTGACCGGAGTACCGCAGCTAGAAGCTGGCAGGCGGGAATCGTATCAAGAACTAAAAAACAAAACAACCCATTGGCTAAATGCTAACAGACCATTACTGCCTCACATGGATGGCCAGGTCCTCCATGTGAGACAAACTCATTGGGTTGGGTATAGGACTAAGGATATCCCAGGCGATTGCATCCTGGTAAACCTTAGAGATGCTAGAGTTGCAGGCTTCATATGTTCCCAACAGGGATAACAGGAGGGCAGTGTGATTAAAACTTGTGATTTGGGGTATTTTTATCCCCAACCAATGTATGCTCCCCAGCCTCGCTATGGAGGGTGGCCACAGGATACTCCTGTAAATAGCAACCACCCAGTTTGGCGTGTAACATCCCACAATGCCCACTTTGATCTTAACCCGTATGGGGCTGACTCTATGTACTGACACGATTTACATAAGTTAATGAATAGGAAGAAAAATCGAGTGTCAGTCTTAGATGGATCAAATGCATGCGAGGATCCCCAAGTTCACCAGGTAAACACCAAGGCAGGTTCTTGCCAGGTCCCATCTCCCCTGAATATATTCCTTGAGGTTAAATCTAATGGGGCTGGAAGTTCCGCCTGCCTTGTCGACTCTAGCCAGACAAGTACTAATATGAACTTATCCCTGGAGGTGGATAGCCACTCACCAGGGTACCCTTTAAATCATGCAGGATTGGCCTCAGATGTATCCCCCCTGAGGATATTGAGCTGGAACTTGGCAGGAATTTTGCAGAAATTAGAGCTACCCGATTGGATCGAGCTCATTGAGACCCATGCAATTTGCTTGTTCCAAGAGACATGGAGCCTGGTTCCACATCATAAAGTAGGGTACACTACTTTTTTCCTCCCTGCAGTATTGTCCCAATCAGGCAGAGGTCGCCCTTCGGGCGGGCTCCAGATATGGGTGAGCATTTCCTTGGATTGTGAGATCACGCAGATCCAAAGTAACTCCCCCGATATCCTAGCCCTGTCCTTAAGCAAAGGGCATAACGGCAATAAATTGGATATCTATAATATATATGCCCGTGGAACGAAAGGAGGAACTTCTTCACCTGTGATAAGTCTCCTGGAAAAAATGCTTAGACAGCGACCCAGTGGTGTGCATGTTCTGGTCGCGGGGGATATGAATTGTACATTTGAGCCCCTTGCTACCGATGACATATTGGACACTAATGAGGAGGATATTAGAAGGGGCATCCCAATTCTTAATTTACCTCCTATAAAGAGGTGGACGCAACGAGCCATCCAATTGAATTTGATGGCCGTTGAATTTGATCTCAGAGCAGTAAATGGTAGATCAGCTTCAGATCAAATGGGGGCCCACATTTTTAATAGAGTGAACTATACCTCTAGAATAGACTATATCTTTCTTGATTTTAAACTTTGGCAACTAATGAAAGATATGAAAGTCCTTCCTACCACCGATAGCGATCACAACTCCCTATCGCTATATGTTAATTCATTGTGACCAAATATTGGAGATCCTAAACTTGCGACTCCAATCCGGTCAACTAAAGATGTACACCCATCCAATTGTGGAAGGCGCTTGAGATGATCTAGAATTGCTTTAGATGAAGGCAAGCTGAAGGGTATTGAGGAAATATTAGTATCAGCATTGGCTGATCTATCTGACCAAGCTGTCCTGCCTAGGGCTTCTGAAATCTTCCAGAATATGATCACTTCTCTGGGAGACCTCTTCCTTATTCAAATTCCATCAGCACAGAGAAGCAAGCCCCAAATGGCGATTACCAAAAAAGGCTGGTATAATACAGAGTGTCGTAAAAAGAAATAATTGCTAGTTAAGGCAGTCAAGACTGGACAGGTAGACCAGCTAAAACTGGCTAGGAGTGAGTATAAACGGGCTGTAGTATCAGCTAAAAAGGATTCGGAAGATCGATACTGGGAAGCATTGAAAGAGGCAAGTCTGGGGAAGGATGCGGGACGCTTCTGGGCCATCATTAGAGAAAGGAATAGGCCAGATGGAACCCTGGTAACTTGTAACATATCTGCCCAAAGGTGGTTTGACCACTTTTCAAAACTCTATTCATGTTCCCAGAATATCTCTTTGCAGTGTAATGTGTTAAATTACCTAGGAATTAAGAAGGACCCAAATACTTATCCTTTCACACAAAAGGAGGTAGAAAGGGCAATTGATTGCATTGTTCCCCGTAAAGCGGCAGGTCCTGATGGTATCCCGGAAGACCTTATCCGTTTTGACCGGCCGAAATGGGCAAAGATCATCAGCATGTTAATTATTGCTATGGTAAATGGTGCACAGGTCGCTGTGTCGTGGAAAGGGGCAGAGGTTGTCCCTATTTTCAAAAAGGGAGATAGGGACGACCCTGCCAACTACCGACCAATACGTTTACTGGACTCCTCACAAAAAGTAGTGGGGAAGGTGATCCTTCAGAGAATTCAACAATGGATAGATGATAGTAGAGTCCTTTCTGATTACCAGGCAGGTTTTCGATCAGGAACTGGGACCATAGAGCAGGCATTTCGCCTGCTCCTAATTTATTGGAAAGTGGTCGTTCTGGGCAGGGGCAGTCTTTATCTCGCTTTTATAGATCTAAAGACTGCCTTTGACCTGGTCCCTAGGGAGCATCTGTGGGGAGTTCTCTTAGGAATGGGGATTCCGTGCTACCTTCTCTTGCTATTAGTGAGGATGCACGAAGGCAACTTCGCGCAAGTAAGGTGGGGCCAGCAGGGGCAAAAGACTGACAGAATCCCGGTGAACAGGGGCGTCCGTCAGGGATGTGTTTTGGCTCCCACCCTGTTCTCTTTATATGTGAACGGGGTGGTGCAGCACTTACTGCTAATTCGAAAAAATTCCAACTCTCCTGTGCGCCGACGATACTCTGCTTATTTTTAAATCCCCTGTTGGCCTGCGGACCCTCCTAGACAGTTTCCAAGCATTCTGCACCTTGCGAGGCCTAGTGATCAATACAGATAAAACGAAATATCTGATAATAAATCCCCAAAAAAAACACATTCGGCCTCCTGTCCTGAACCATGTCCAACTGGAGAGGGTTACTGTCTTTTATTACCTGGGCATTGGCATCTCTGATAATATCCAGTGGACATCCCACTTACAGAAGATGCTATTGTGTCACAAAAGAGTAGGGGGGCTATTCTTCGGGAACAGCGCTCTACAACATCGAAGCCTATTGCCCCTGTGATAGTTATATACAAAGCCAAGGGAGTGACCTCTGCCCTGTATGGTGCAGAGTTATGGAGATTGGGTAGTGTGGATTTGGTGACGAGATTGGAAAATAAGTTCCTTAGGGATCTAATGGCGCTGACCCAGAGCACGCCTATGTTACCCCTGCTCATGGATTTGGGTTGCCATGCAATATCCGACCTCGCCAAACTTCGAACACTCCTGCTATGGGCTCGCTTATGGCACGCCCCAGAATTAGCTAAGTACGCAGAGGGCCTCTCAAAAGTCATGTCTATGGTTGGTTGGAACAAAATCAGCTGGCTCGAGCACTCTGAAACACTCTTATGCGACTTGGGCCTTAAGGACGCCTGGGTTACCAAATCTGCCCCCCCTTAAGTAGTGTTAAAGAGAATCTACTGGAATTGGGTAGCGTCCAAACAATGTTCCGACCCTAACCTAGGCAGGGTTACTGAACGTTTCATGGAGACCAAAGATGTAGCACTGTGCGAATCCTACCTGGTTATCATCCAGAAACCCTTTGATCGGGCACTATACTTCAAATTCAGGGTTGGTATTTTACCGATCTGTGAGTTTACTGCTCGATGGGCGCCTCCCCGACAGACCTTACCCAATTGCCCCTTCGGCACCACGAGAGTAGAATCAATGGCCCATGTTCTGTTCGCATGCCCTTTGTACCAACTGCCAAGGAGGCGTTGGCTTAAGCCTTTCTGTAAAGAATTGGGAACAAGGCAACATTCTGTGGCACTGCGTATTCTTAAATCTGACACCCGTACACTTTATGCATGCGGCATCGCAAAGTTTTTAAGTTGGGCTTGGTCCATCAGATCTCAAAGGCTTAAAGTCATTATTTAATTCAGTTTTAAAAAAAATCTTGTTAATGAATTGTATCCCTATGTCCCACCTAACTGATAATGTGCAAAGTCTATAAGACGGCTTTTATGTATTTTATAGTTACTAGAACTTTTCATTGGACGATAAGGATGTTTTATCAAATGTTTTAATTTCATGGAATAATATGTGTATTTATGCTTTTAAGATATGTTTTTATCGAAATAAAGCATTTTGAACTGAACTGAACTGAAGAAGAAGCTGCAATTCTTCGGCTACATGTTTTCTACAGAAGGAGTCAACCCAGATCCTGAAAAGATCAGAGACATCAAAGATGCCGCAGCTCCTGCTAACGTAACGGAGGTCCGTAGCTTCCTCGGTATGGTGAACTATTGCGGCAGGTTCATTTGCGACCTTACCACTCTGACACTACCGTTAAGAGAGCTAACAAAGGACTCTACCCCTTGGAAGTGGGGTCCGGGCCAAGTCAAGGCTTCCAAAGAGATCAAGAATGCACTGTCAGAGGCGACCACCCTTGCCTTCTTTGACCCGGGAAAGATGACCCAGATAGCGGTGGATGCAGGTTCCATGGGCCTAGGGGCTGTACTGTTGCAAAGACAAAGTCCGGATGATTATTAGGCCCCTGTAGCCTTCGCAAGCTGGTCCCTTACCAAGACCGAATAGAGATATTCTCAAGTAGAGAAGGAAGCTACTGCTATTCATTAGGGGTGTTAACATTTCCACCTGTACGTCTATGGCAAGCCGTTCGTGGTGGCGACGGACCACAAGCCCCTTGTGGCTCTGTTTTCAGGGACATGTACCAAACTACCACACCGGATTTAGAAGTGGATTCTACAGCTCCAAAATTACAACTGTAAGGTAGAATAAAAACCAGGGCCCCAAAATCCTGCAGATTTCCTGTCTCGGCACCCCAGAGCGGCCACGGCAAAAGAGATGGAAGATGCGGCTGACATGGAAGAATATCTACGGTGCGTTGTGGCCTGCTCCGGCCCCCTTCCACTCTCAATGGAGGATCTCAAAGAAGCGACATCCAAAGATGACTGTCTGCAAAGGGCCAAGGCAGCTTTGCAAAGTGGCAATTGGTACAAGGCTAAAGAAGATTGGAAGATCCTAACGACCCATGCCCAGCGGATCATGGACAGCCTATACCATGTCGGAGATGAGCTCACCGAGGACACCACAGGGTGTTTGCTACGAGGACACAGGCTGTTGATCCCAACGTCTCTAACAGATAGATGTGTCCAACATGCTCCCATTGGGCACCAAGGCATGGTAAAGACTAAGTCCCACCTTAGAACCAAAGTGTGGTTCCTGCTAATGGACGAACTAGTGGAGGCCACTGTTCGCTCTTGTCCATCATGTCAAGTAACCGGGGAGATACCCCGTCCTGCTCCAGTCCTTGCGGAACCTCGGCTGAGATTGACGTGGTCATGTGTCAGCCTGGATTTTGGTAGTCTTCCAGATGGCTGTTACATGTTCGTGGCTATTGATGACCATTCAAAGTATACGGAGGTTGAAATCATAGCTGCTCCTAGTGCCAATGAGGTGATACCGAAGCTTGAGAAAATCATGGTGGCTCATGGACTAGAGCAGGAACTACGAACAGACAATGGACCTCCCTTCTAAGAGCAGGAACTGGCCACCTACCTCAACAATCTTGGCATCCACCACTGCCGGATCACACCCTGGTGGCCCCAAGCCAATGGGGAAGAGGAGAGGTTCATGCGGCCTCTAAATAAAGTAATATTCATTGCCCATGCCAAGGGCCAGTCAATAGAGTTGGCCATCTTTACCTTTCTCCGAAGCTACTGCCAGACGCCCCACACCAGCACGGGCATTGCCCCAGACGATCTTCTCATGGGCCGGGTGGTCACAGATTCAATACCTCACCACCTGATGACACCGAATTGAAGCTAGACGTCGGGAGGCCTGTACCCAAGTCAGCCACCGGCGGAGGGATAAGCCCCGGCAGTTTGAAAGAGGGGACCTGGTGCTACTCAGGAATCGCCTCGCTAGTGGCAAATTCAGGTTGCCCTATGGAAAGAGTCCTTGAACTGTGATCAAAGTCAAGGGAACCCAGATCATTGCCACCAGAGGAAGAAAAACGGTGGCCCGAAATGTGTCTCACTATAAAAAGTATCACTCGGAGGTGTCAGCGTCATCATCAGCCTGGCCGAATGCTGATTCCGACACCCTGTCATTGGCTGATGCCAGCCTACAGGAGACCGTGGAACTGGTCGCCATGGCCGAAGGTGGTGAATCTGGTAACTCTAATCCAACTCGGCAAGATGGTGTTCGGAGTGAAAGGCTGGAGAACTGTTGTGATCCCTCTGAGACTGGTCGAGGCGAAGCCACATCTGAAGTTGAAGTCGAAGAGTCTCAGGGCCGAGGTCAGTCTGAATACCGACTGCGGGGCAATCCCGAACGATCAAGCCGGCTAAAGGACTACCTCACGTAAGACTATTATTGATTGACTTTATTGGAGTATGTTGTTGATAGACCCGAAGTTTGTAATGTGAAAGCTGGTCTGCTGTCCGGTCTGAAGCTGATATTGTTTTGATGTTTGTTGGGGAGGAATGTTGTATCGTGCCTGTGACGCAACAGGCATGCACGTAACATGAAGGTCATGTGACCTCCCTTAATAAAAGAAGGGTACCTGCAAAAGTACGCCAGTCGGGCTGCGTAGGCGATACCCAGCAGTAACAATCACCCTGTCTCCTGTGACTTATTTAATTGCCCCCTCAGGCCCACTGACCTCAGCCCACCCAGTGTTGGCACCAGTCCAGTGTCAGACACAACAAATACAACTGTTCAATCATCATAGAAAGACGACAATGCTAAATACGAGACATTCAAGCGAATGTGACTTGCATTTAGTTGGGTACTCTGGGTCGAGCGAGTAGATTAACTGGAGAAGGAAAGAAAAAAAATGTAAAAATGCAAAGCAGGCAGGTTGCTATATTTTTATGTAGACTTCAGTACTTTTCGCTGCCCAGAATTCAAATAAAGTTCATAATGAATTCAAAGGTGCCCTCGTATCATCACCATCATCATCATTTATCTCAGCAACATGCTAGCCCAATATCTCATCATTGTAAACTGTTCTGTTTTTTTTATAACTGTAAGTATACAAAAAGAGATGCAGAGAATAAACAACCAAACCAATCAGAGCAATGGTGATAACAAATAGGCACGGGCACTGAAGCCACCTTAATTAAGACAGCCATAGCCCTGTTACACTCCAAAATCCAGCAGAACCAGATTTTGGCATAAGATAATTCTTAGGACAAATGCTCAACCCAAAGTGCATAATTTACCTTGGAGTATGAGAAAGGCGGTGAAAGTAGAAACTGAAAGATTGTTGAAAGCTGTCATTATAGAAACTGTGGAGGCATCAGAATAGATAGCTCCCTTAGTCGAAGCAAGAAACTCTAATAGAAAGATTCATCTAGGTGTGGACCTGAGGTATCTTAATGAGAATATTATTGTGGAAAGGTTTTTCGGCTGAAAATTATCGAAATGTTAGCCATAACTAAGGGTATGGAATGGTTTTCAAAGGCTGTTTTATCATCAGCTTATCATCAGATTTGTTCACACCCGGACAGTAAGAATTTTACTGCATTCATGACACCCACAGTTTATTATAGCTTTGTATGAATGCTGTTTGGCTTAGCTTTGATGGCTGTGGTCTTTCATAAACTCATTGTAGCAAAGTAGGATCTGCTTCTTATGGTCATCCCCTCCTTTTTGCTAAGTGTGATACTGTTGTTGACTAATCTGACTGGAATCCTGCTAATCATGGTCCCAGTCTATCTGCTTTCTCCTTAAACTGTTATACTATGTACTTAGGTACACTCCAGATTAGATACTGCGGTACCCTTGTCAGTCCCTAGTATATGGTACCCAAATACTCAGGGCATAGGTACCCTAGAGACCTCCCATGGCATGAAGCATGTATTATCCCACCCATGAGAGGCCACGCAAAATGGAACTACAGGACTGCCATTGCAGCCAGTGTAGGTTGTTGCATGAACCAGGTACTTGAGATATAGGTTTACTATATATATGGGTCACTGCACTTAAAACCTATGTCACCCCTCTACAAGGCCTTTACAATCCTGAAGGCAGGGTGCTTGGTTCTAAGTGAGAGGGTGCCATGGCATGAGAAAACCCCCCCTGCAGCCTATGGAGTCCATTCTCCTGGGTTGTCAGTGAGGCAGCCATTTACGACATATAGGGTGGCATTCTGCGACAACGTGATGGCCAACTATAAAATGGCTAAAAGTAACCCTATTGTGTTTGGTGTCAAAGATGTTGGAATCATACCCCCACATCAGTAACTGGTGCGGGAGGTAATATTCCACCCCTCAGAAGCGAGCTTTGTGGGGTCCCTTATGTTCTCGGTACCAGCCTTCTAATCAAAACAGCACAAAATGGTTTCTGCCACCGGACACATTTCTCCCCTCCTGATGCTAAGCCAAGCGTGAGCAGGGGTAGGCAGAACAATAGGCATCTTGTCACAGGGAGGTGTGACCACCGACCAGACAGGATTTAGTGTATTAAGGCTGGGTGGGTGTGCTTTCAAGCGACTGAAAGTCAGCATGAGGGGCACTTTTTGTGTCCCTGTGCATTGTCCAGTTCAAATCAGTCCTGGGAGCCGTTGGCTCCCGCTCTGGCCCAAAACTGGACTAAGGACATGGGAGTAACCTCCCCTCTGGCCAGACCCTTCCCTGGGAAGGTCCCCTGAATCTTGCCAACATTCTTCTGTGGGTACTTGAGGGCTTACCTGGCTGTAGGACCTTAGATTTGATGTGGACAAGATTTGGAACCAGAAACCACTGAACTTTGATCGTCTGGACACTCTGGACTTTGCTGGACTTCGTTTGGGCCCGATTTCATCTCCCTCTCAGTCTGAAGTACTGTTTGTGCCGGTGCACCATACATGATTTGTGCAGGACCTGTGGAGCATCAAGGACAACCATAGATATCTCCAGTGGAGTGAAGGAGTCACTCCCCTGCATTCGCAGTCACCGCAACATTGCTGTCTGGCCAGCTGACCCTGAGCTCCTATAGACTCTGAAGGCTTCAGCCACACAGGAGTTGGGTTTCTACATTCCTTGAGGCCTGAGCTGCACTCTCACCAAGTTTGAGGACAGATTCCCTTGCAGGGCTGCAATACCCGAACCACTGTGCAAAATGTACATTTGCAAATGCATATGCTTGTTGAAATTTCCTGAAAAAGTGCATTGGGTTCCTAATAGCCCCAACCTCTGTCACCATTTCCTACCAAGAACTTTGACCTCCTTGCACCGAGTGCTCTCTGGGACTGTTGTTTGGTGAAATCACTTGAGGTCCTCTTGTAACTCCTGTGCCTTTGGCCTGTGGGTCCATTTGAGGTTCTACTTAGCTTTTCTTGGGCCCCCCTTGGTTGGTCCAGGCTTTCCCTGACTCTCCTGTGTTTGGTGAGTCTCCTGGACCTTGCTGGTCCGAACGGTTCACATTCTTGTCCATCTGCATGGATTGCTGTTGCCAAGGCTTGTTGTTGCTCCCGCTAGCCACCGACCCCATAGCACTCAACATCCTTTGTGGGACAGCTTGTATCCAGCTCCTGGTTGGACTCAACATCTCCAGGTCCTCATAGCTGCAGACTCAAGGGCTCCATCATTGCACCAGAAGCACCCGACATTGGTGGGTATTCATCTACTGAGTCCCTGGTCAGTCTTGAGTGACCCAGACTCTGTCCCCTCTGCTTTCAGGTACTCTTCAACAAGAATCCAGATTTCGATTCCAACAGACACTTTTCTTCCTTCCAGCAGCGGCTCTTCTTTGAAGTCCTACACTGGGTTCAACTGCGGTTTCCGACACCACTTCAGACCTCGGCACTTGGCTTCCCTGGGAAAGGTAACTTGGGTACCTCGGTATCCATGGGTGGGGTAGCTCTCCAACCCTCTGTCTTCCATAGGGTTTCTTTGAAGACCACTCGGAAGGGTCCTTAAACTCTAACACTTCAACCCTAACTTTCCCAAAGAATTGTACAGAGCACGCGATTGTGTTTCCGCAATGCACCCATCCTCCGTGGGGGTCCCTACTTACTCATCTTGGGTTGTTCCTTGGGGTCCCAGCGATTCTACATTCTCTCGACTCTGTCTTGACTCAAGTCGTGGTTCTTATACCACTTTCTTGGTATATTTTATGGTCCCCCCTGGGGCCCAGTATGTATTCATGCTATTTACTATAATTTCTGTGCTTAAGTATTGTGTGTTTTTGATTATATCCTTGTGGGAGATACTGTGTCATACTAGATAGTGTTATATTAATAAATACATATTTTTATAACTACTGTGTGGTTCTCCTTTTTCATTTAACCATTACTATAAGGTTGCATTCTGGTAAAACAGGCTGCTTAACAATCCTTCCAGACTAAGCCTGAAGGCTGCCCTCCAAAGATACCACTTGGATAGCTTTCTAAGATTATCTTTGACCTCTTACATCCCCATAAGGGTTGTTTGGACTGGTGCAAGTTGCCCACTCTGATTGGTGGGCAGCATATACCAGGCCAACTTCCCACACTCAGGGACAGACTAATTTGCATGTAGCCAGGTTCTGAGCTGGGATGGTGCAGTGAGCTAAAAAACGGTGATGGATCAAGCCCTGATCTGTTGACTGAGTAGGAGTGTTCTGCTTAATTCAGATACTCTGTCCATCCCCACCCCCTTTTCTGAATCGTTTTGTCCACCATAAGCGTGGAAGGGTATGCTCAGACATGAGTCCCTTGCTCACTGCACCATCAGGATTCAAGCAAGCCGGGCCGAAGACGGCTGTAATGCCAGAAACCGGTCCCCGGAAGCTTGTTTCCTTTCCGGTAAAAGAATTGGCTTGGTAGTTTGGTCTGCCCTGTTCCCATGAAGCACTGGGCCAGGGACAGACTAATTTGCATGTAGCCAGGTTCTGAGCTGGGATGGTGCAGTGAGCTAAAAAACGGTGATGGATCAAGCCCTGATCTGTTGACTGGGTAGGAGTGTTCTACTTAATTCAGATACTCTGTCCATCACCACCCCCTTTTCTGAATCGTTTTGTCCACCATAAGCGTGGAAGGGTATGCTCAGACATGAGTCCCTTGCTCACTGAACCATCAGGATTCAAGCAAGCCGGGCCGAAGACGGCTGTAATGCCAGAAACCGGTCCCCGGAAGCTTGTTTCCTTTCCAGTAAAAGAATTGGCTTGGTAGTTTGGTCTGTCCTGTTCCCATGATGCACTGGGCCAGGGACAGACTAATTTGCATGTAGCCAGGTTCTGAGCTGGGATGGTGCAGTGAGTTAAAAAACGGTGATGGATCAAGCCCTGATCTGTTGACTGGGTAGGAGTGTTCTGCTTAATTCAGATACTCTGTCCATCACCACCCCCTTTTCTGAATTGTATACCATAGAAAGCAATTGGGACCAGGCCTCACAGCTACCTAAATATGACAGGGGCAATGACACCAGCAAATCATTCTTGTGCATAATGGAAGGGATTAACCCACACACCCAACAATTCATGATGTAAGTGGTACTGTGTACCTGATGAAGCATCTGTATGAAAGCGTTTTAGGTATAAGTCTGTCTATGTCTTTATGTGAGGCCAGTGTAATGAACAGGTGCTCAGGTGGAGCCATGGTAGTCCCTACCAGAGTGTGCAAAGGATGATGTTCTTCTAAATACAAGGCCACCCCAAATAGTGTTCTCGTTACTATGAGGATGACTACTACCACTATTACTCAACTCCCTGTAGACCAACTAGACCACACAGGACCATTCTGCTGTAATGGAGGGGCCACCAGGATCTGTTCCTCCTTCATGACTACACGGCCAAATGGAAACATATAAAGAAAACTTAGGAATTGGAGCCACAATAAATACAACTGACCAGAGTAGCACAAGTCACTCAGCGTCTGTCTAGAGCCTTGCTGGTAGGCTCCTATTGGTCATCAACAACAGTGCTATGAAGCACTCCCACGGGGAAGCTGCGCGCCCACAGCCCTTGCTGAAAAATAAATCCTCTTCTTTCAGGATAGGGCACCCTCCTTCCTGGGCCAATACCCTCAACAATCCTGTCTAGTGTCCAAGGCAGTGAACCAGTGTAGGTCACTCTAATCTAATATAGTCACCTTAGGCACAGCACCTTACGCCCTAAGCTCAAGTCCTTCCCTAACTCCTTGACTGTCCTGCTGGTGCACTGTCCTTCTTTCAGGGCTGCAGGTTACACCTGATGCCTCTAGGCACTGTCTCATCAATAAAAGGGGGTGCAACTGAGGGTCAGTTGGGCATTGAGACTCAGACTCTGGTGCACCAGATGCGGGAGTATCCGGGCAGCCCTTATTTCTCGGGGGACTGCCTCCAGGAAGGCCATACCGCTTTCTTCATCTGTCTGCGCCCACCTCAGTCGGGCATCAGAGATGGAAACAAAGCTGGGCACCTGCTCTCCTTCCTGGTCAGCAATGCCGTTGAGAACCCATTGATCATACGGAAGTGGGAGGGGGATCCTTTCGACATGCGATCCATGCACCCAGTGTCTCCTGCCTTCAAGCTTCACTGTGGTGCGGGTGGTGAGCAGGACAAGCAGAGCTCTCGTCCACCTCAGCTCCAGGCAGTTCTTCCGTTGAAAATTCTTTACAAGGACAAAATCCCCGGGCTGTAGCTGATGCCCTGGCCCCTCTGGTACTGGTTGCAGTGTGGCTTGAATCTGTTGGTGGATAGAATAAAGATCCTTAGACAACTCATACAGATAATCTATCAGTGAGGGGTACTCTATCTCGGAAAAGTGCTTGGGTCTTGGGACACCCCAGATGTTGGTGGAATGCCCAAAGACCACCTCATATGGGGACAACCCTGTTCCAGAATGAGCTGTCGCCCTGGTAGATAATAAAGCCAAAAGTAATGCATCTGGCTATCACAATCCTGTAGTTTCTTGAATCTTTGCTAGCTTCAGTTTGAGAGAACCATTGTACTTATCAACCAGGCCTGCTGACTGGGGGTGGTTTACTGCATGAAACCTCTGCTTAATATGCAAACCTTTGCACACCAATTCAATTACTTTTGAATTGAAGTGACTTCTGTTGTCACTCCAGATCACTCGTGACAATCCGTAGTGCGGGAAGAACTCTTTTAAGAGTGCTTTCGCCAACGCCATAGCTGTATTCTCCTTAGTGGGGTAAGCCGCAATCCATTTATTGAATTCACAAATCACTACTTGCACATACTTCAAATTATTAACTTGTTCCATTTCGATGAACTCCATCTGGAAAGCCTTGCAGGGGAAAGAGGGTGGTGCACAGTTACCTGCATGTTTAGGAGGGCCTTTCCCAGGATTATGCTTCAAACAAATGATACAATGATTTACTTGATGTTTGGCTACCTTGGAGATATTAGGGTTATTCCATACTGTGTCCAGTAGTTTACATATTCATTTGGCACTAATGTGTGCTGGACGGTTTGCCAGGGCAACAACAGGGAGCACATAAGCTTTGGGCAGCAACCATCTCTGCTTCCCAGACTGATCAGTCCAGCACCCATCATCATCCAAACACCCCATACTCTCCTCCCATATGAGGAAACTGAAATTTTATGTGGTCAGTGTGTCCCCCCACTCGCACCCTATCCATGTACCCTATGCCCCATGTATGTCCATGTTATCGTGTAATTCCCTTCCCATGCCTGTAATAGTAATGCCCCTGCATTTCCGTCTAATGTTAGCATGTCAGTCATTAGGCCTTCCATGAATGAAACGCTAATTCTGCACTGAGGCCTACGTTGCCAATGCATTTACATGGTACACGTTTAAAAGTCGAGAAGCACACGTTTTTGTGGCCCAGTCGAGACAGGCCCTGAATTCAGGCTCCGAGCCTCTTCTGACTTTGAAAGCTGCAGTTTCGGTATGCATCCCTGACCTCTCCCTTACTCCCTGCTCAGCCGAGAGGTGCCCGGCCTGGCCTGCCTGCCAAGACGGTATTTTGCCTACAGTTATCTGCTCAGCTCCGAAAAACACATTCCAGTCTAGTGAAAGAGGTAAACATATTCCGCCTGCAGAGCATAGGGCCTAGCCTTCCTGTCTCCATTCAACTGATTTACTGAACCCGTTGCCATAGTAGGCCCATGGCCCCACGCAATGCACTAAGAAATATATGCGCACACTAGCATTTAGTGATGAACCGCCTTTACTCGAGAGACCTTTATTTCAGACAATACATCCTCCAAACACAAGATATCAGATGTGCCAAAGGTGCAGGTCGTTCTGACATTCCAGATTCCAGACTCCTCTACTAGTGCTAAAGTCAGCCCCCAGCTCTCCCCAGTTACACGTCAAATTCACGTCATGACCAGTTGCGCGAACATGTAGGGTAAAAGTTTCTGCTGACCCTGCAGACCTCCTCTATGCATCTACCCACCTATGACACACCTATGACTCATCAAGTGAACATCCACGTGCACGCCTCCTTACACGCCTTCTTTCACGCCCATGTGTTCTTATCTCTCTCTTTCACTTGCTCCGCCTGGAATGTTCCGCCCTCTCTATTCATTACAATTGTATGGTTTTACTATATATAATGTGTTATGTGAATAAAATGTCAGATATCCCTTCCTGAACCTTAGTGGTGATGGAACCCGATTCTCCCCTGACTCGAGTCATGGAAATAAAGCCCTTTTGACTCGGACACCACGGACTCTGCCTCTCATTTTATGAGCTATCCTTATTCTTTATTAATGTATAGAAATTATGTCCGGGTAATATTTAATTTACCACATAAATCTGGCGCCCGAACAGGGACTAGTCCCCTTCCCCATGCGCCGGCGATGTAAGGTGCAGCCCCCTGACCCTTCTATAGCCGTGACGGACCTATTCTGTACACATCCGCGGGATTTCCTGCCAACTCCCTCAGGCCCACGGAGGAGACGGAGACTGCGACCAGGCATCCACACGAGGCGGTGAGGATTGCGGACCATCCCGACCAGAGCCCAAGCCGAGAGAGCAAGGTCCGAGGTATCCCGAGGCCCACCTGTTCCGAGGCGCATGCGCAGCAGCAGCAGCAGTAGCAGCAAGAAGCCGTAGCAGTCCAGTCCAGTATCGAGTTTCCGAGGCCTTCAGTTTTGCTTCCCGGTGAGTACCGTTGTTGGGAACGCATATAGACGGGTTCATTTATCTGAGCCCGGTCAAGACGGGTCTGGGTACACAGATCCGGTACAGACGTGTCCATTTAGGTGGATGCGGTAAAGACGTGTCTCTATGAGACCGGTATGACTGTACCGTTTTAGCAGTGCATCCAGTAAACGAGGTTTATTTTTAGGATTGTGTCTTTCTATGTACTAGTTAATATCTCTTTCTAATGTTTTAATGTCGTGGTATGAATGATTGTTTTCAGTCTATTATTGTGCTTATTGTGTTTTTGTTCACGCTAGTTCAAACATGCCGCTGTTTTCGAAATTACTTCAGATAGGGACCAGGAAAGGGATACTCGAAGAGGCAGTTCCCGTCCCACCTAGGGACACTCCTGGAAATTTTATGTACCAAAAACATGGCCTAGATGCCATACTGTTCTTAGACTTATGGGTAGATTACACGAAGGATCTGGAGGAGAAATATAGATGGCCTGTCTCAGGGACATGGGATGCTGATTGCATCATGAGAGTAGAGGAAGCACTGTGGAAAAAGAAAGCTAGACAATCCCAGAAAGATGCCATAGAGTTGTGGCGTAAAGAAGCGCATAGAAGAACAGAGAAAGAAATCCACAAAGCAGAGAGAAGTAGAGAGGCATCAGAAAAAGCCAAAGAAAAAGAGCTAAAGGAAGAAGGTGAACGGGTTAAAGCAGAACAAATTGATAGACAAAGAAATGCCCTTATTAAAGGCATGTATCCCATCCTCGCCGAGGGCCTACCTAGAGTGACCCCGGAAGTACCCAGTAACTTGCCGCCACCACTGATCCCGACTAAACTCCGTAGTCATAAACAGACAGCAGCGGACATTTTTCTTTCCTCCTATTTAGACGACGCTGCTCCAGAGTATGTAAATGAAGATCTTCCTCCTCCTCCTAACCCGACCAATTCTCCTGTCAATATCCCTACCAATCCTTTTCGCCAACAACCCGTAGTACAAGATCAACCCGCATTAACAGCAGCACCGGCAGTGAAAGACAGCTCAAGCCAAGACGACTCAAGTCTAGGGGCAACGGGAGGGGGGCCCTCTGGAGACATACCATATACACCGCACACCCCACCACCAATAAAACGAACATTACGAGAAATAGCATTACAAAGCACGCCAAAACCCATGACACCAGCATCTCTTAGACAGTCACTTTCTGATTGTATATATGATCCAGTACCAGGTGAGGGCGTAATGCTCAAATACTCAGTACGTTTAAGACGCGTTGCAGATTATTTGATCACTTTACCAGACATGAAAGAACACCTAGACAGAATATACCACTTCATTAGAGCGGGGGAGAGACCAGAAAGTATACATGAGGCCATGGCACATAGAAAAGTGGAGATTCAAAGCCTGCTTTTAAAGTTTTTGATTAATTGTTTGATCAGGGAACGAGACCAGCCAGATAAAGAAGTAACTAAAGGTATGAGGACTTGGAGTGACAATATAGCTGTTGGTAAACATGATACACAGAACAGAATAGAAAGCATGTACAGGAAAATACGTAAAGAAATTCTTGATATACACAAGAAAGAACAAGCTGAGAAACAAGCCGAGAAAGAGGACGACGAAGTCTCAGATGAGGATGATGCAGTAACAGAGGAAATAAATAAAATGAATAACGTAGGTAGGGCAAGGCCGTTTGACAGACCCATACGCCTAGATTACAATAAACGTTCCCTCTCTCCAATACCAGAAAGATATTCCCTTGAACACCTATTCCAAGCTACTGAACATGCACTGAAAAAACGAGTAGGTAGTAGTGAACTTTGTACTATGCATGAACAGGAACTAGCCCGGTCAGCAGTTCAATGGGCTTGTAATTCTAATATATATAAAGATGACATAGTAGTGCAAACATTTTTTAGTCTTCCTCCGGAAGAACAGCGTTTAGCTGGTATTTACATGGTTCAACATCTCATCACCTTGTATGAGAGTCAGCATTCTGATCCAGGTCCCTTGTATAAAATACTGGACGATTTACTCCTGGAAAAATGGAGAGGCCTAGGTACCGAATTAATTAATGTCATTCTGGATCAACGACATAAGTACTTGACTTTTCTGACCCCGCACTTTATTCCTGCCCCACATCGAGAAAGAAAGACCTTTCACATAGACAGACAGAATCCCCTACGAGAGGTTCATCCCGTTAGAACTGGAGGGGGTGAGCTTCAACGAGTATACGTTTACACACCCTTGACGAAAATGGAATTATTGGAAATGAATAAATTACTTCCCTGTCACGATAAAGACCCAGGGGGATTCCACAGTGAATTAAAAGACATGCTCCGCATGGGGGAGTACACATACGCTGATACCATTAAAATGTTGAAAGTACTGTTACCAGCAGGCATTTACGAAAAGCTTAAAGAAAAAGAGTGGGAGGTGGGAGAGAAAAAGATTAAATGGACAGAATTAGAAGACGAAGATAAAACACGAGCCCCTGGTACTGGTCTTGGGGACAAAGCTAAAGAATTACCCGAGCTATTAATACAGGTTTTGCCGAGATTATTGACTATTAAAAAGGAAGATTGGGATGCTATTTCAGCCTGCAAACAGAAACAAGATGAAGACACTAGTGATTTTTATTCTAGATTCGAATTTTTTTTTCTTATTAACAGTGGCCTGAAGACAAGTAGTGAATCGTACCCGCATCTTTTTGTGAGCAAATTAGTAGAGAATTCCTTACCCCAGATCAAAAATAGAGTACTGAAGGTTGAGAGTACCTGGCAAGCAAATAGTCCTTCCCAAATGTTACAAATGTTACAGTATCACCAGAATCAAATTAGACAAGAACAGGAACACGAAAAGAGAAGCATGAAGGATACGAAAAGGAAAGTACTAGTTGCTCAATCAGTTCCAGCTGATGGCCATAAAAAGGGCACGGCACCTGTCAAAGGGAACTGTAACTACTGTAAACAGCCAGGTCACTATATAAATGAAAGTGCTGTCCTGAAACACAATATAGCTACAGGCAAGACGAAAGAAAGACCGCGTCCTCCTAGACAGGATAACCAGAACACGCAACCGCCACAGAACACGCAACAGACGGTAGCTGTACCCCAACCCATTGCTGCCACACAACATGTCACACAACAAATGTACCAGTATGCACAGTCAGACTATCCAGATTATCAACAGTACTCATGAAACAGCCTAGAGAGGGAGGTTGGCTTGCCCCTTATTGAGGTTCCTGTATATCAAGAGGGTCCCTATGTACATAGTTGTGTATTGGGAAAAGACAGAAAATTTCTGATTGATACAGGGGCGAGCAGAACTACCATCAGTCATGACGAGGTTCCAGGGGCACCCCTCTCAGGCTCACAGAATATTTCCCTGGGATTTTCAGGAAAGCCTATTGTTAACGAAGTGTCAAAGCCAGTTTCCCTAGGAGTTGGTCCATTGTCCCGCACTACAGACTTGTTGCTTACGAAATCATGTCCAGAAAACCTGCTTGGTATAAAAACATTGAAAGAATTAGGAGCAGTGATTTGTTGTTCTCCGGAAGGAGTGAGATTGTTTTTACGTGATTTCAAAGGACATTATGTGTTGAGAGATTTTGACCCCAGACTCCAGGATGTACCACAGCATTTATGGGCGCAAGGTCTGACTGATGTAGGTTACATGCACATTACACCACACCGTGTCACACTCAAGCAAGGAGTTGTACTGCCACGAATCCGACAATACAAGTTACCACCTGATGCTGTAGTTGCATTACTGAAAATTGTTGACGAACTCATTGCACAGGGTGTGGTTGTAGAAACTGACTCCAATGTATGTAATTCTCCTATCATTCCGATTCTTAAACGAACTGACCCAAATGCACCCCCGGTCTACAGACTAGTGATTGACCTCCGAGAATTGAACAAATGCATAATACCACAGTACCCAGTGGTCCCAGACATTTCTTCACTATTGACTGCAATTGATTCCGAAGCGACGTTCTTCACTGTAATTGATCTCAAGAACGCCTTCTTTAGTGTTCCGATCCATCCAGAGAGCCAAGACCTCTTTGGATTCTGTTTAAATGGACGAAGCTTCAAATTTACGAGGGCTCCTCAAGGGTTCACAGAAGTGTCCTAGTATTTACAGTCAAGCATTGAAAAGACAACTAGACAGTATTCACATGCCTACCGACACTGCACTGCTCCAATACGTTGATGATCTTTTGATCACAGCACGGACAGAACGAGACTGCGAACGTGCATCACTGACGGTCTTATACTTCCTGGCAGAAAAGGGCCACAAAATCTCCCCTTTAAAGTTACAATTCTGTGCCCAGCAAGTGGTATACCTTGGACACTTGCTGTCCAAGAGGGGTAGACAGTTGACACCATTACTGTGAGATCAGTATCAAGGACGAGCCCTGACGATTGTATAATATAAACCACCACTGCTGCATCAGCTTTCAGGCAGCTCAGGAGAGCTCTGGCGACGTTATCAAGAGTAGCAGAAAAATAAGCGCAGGGTCTCTACTTTCCACCGAAACCCTGTGTTAGAACAGAAAGTGTGCAACCATCCGCCTCGTGTACTTAGAGAACAAAAGGCTTCTGGGAATCAGGAATACCAAGCACAGTTGCAGAGCAAAGCGCAACCTTTAATTGCTCAAAAGCTTGCTTACATGCATATGTCCAAGGCAGGGGTTCATGCACATCTTTGGTGGTCAGGTAAATGAGGGGTTTTGGTAGTAAGGAAAAGTTAGGGATCCAGTGACGACGATATGAAGTTATACCAATGAATGCACTTACCTTGAGATGGGTCTTAGGAACAGGCATATTAGTAAGCAGCTATACGTTAAGGCGTTAGTATGTGACCCTCCTTGTGGAGCACGGCAGAATTTAAAGCTCCAGCCGGCTATCGCAAATACAAACAGATTTCTACTATCTGTATGGATTTGAATGCTGAAGAAGCATTATTCAAATCGATCACAGAAAATAATTTTGATGACAGGGGAATCATTGTCAAAATCGTGGTAACGTCTGGAACCACAGGGTACTGGGGAACCACTATTTTGTTCACTGCTCTAAGGTCAATGACAAAGCGGTAAACATCAGGGTGGACATCAGAAGAATACAAGGGTGTCTTTTTATTAATAGGAAGAATGGGCCTATTATAAATATTCACCATTGTTTCTTCAACCACACCAGACTTAATCAAATCCTGTATTTTTGCAATAAGGCCTTTTCTCCTGCATGGGATATCTTGTACTGGGGAATATGTTGCAATACAGAATTGTCCCTAATCTGTATAGAGACTGGTGGGATCTGGAGTAACCCCCACATCTGTGTCTCCTGTAGGCCACAGTGTACATGGCATATCTTTAAACTCAGTGGGGAGGGGGGCATTCTTTGCGAGGCATTCCTTGGCCTGGGCCACTTGTGGTCCAATAGTCTTGTAAATACCCTCTGGAGAACAAAAAATTGTTGCATGTAATCTTTTGAACAAATCAAATCCCAACAATTCTCCCCACAATTTGACATTAATAAAAATGGTGAATCAAGCGGAAAGGGGACAATAGTGAGAGCAAGGGGCTTGGAAAAGGAGCTAACAACAGGCACACCTGAGAAACCCACCAAAACATTGTTTTGGCCAGACAGAGATGCCCCCGGGACCAGTGAACAGGAAACAGAGCTATTCATAGCCCCTGTGTCAACTAGAAAATTCTCTGTGGTACCCTGTAAATACGCAGTGGCAAATGGTCCGCGTTGATCTACAGGCACTGGAATTGGTCCCTTGCCCTATCCCTGGCTATCCTAGCTATGGGACAACCCTGCCACTTCGCCCATGTCATAGTCATCATGATAGTAATGCCGGGGGTTGTCAAAATAGTTCCCACTCTGTCTATTAGACGATGTGTTCTCTGATCGCATCTCCACACGCCTCCTCCTCCTCACCATGTCCTCTAAAACCTCGACCTCTCAGGGCCTCACCTTTCTGCAGCAACTCCGGACACTCGTTCTGCTAATGTCTTTCCTGCTTACTGTATGCACATTGATTGAGCTTAATGGGTGCACTTGAAGCACCACCCCTGTTAGACCGGGGCAGCCGTTGGGCCGAACCCAAACCTCTGTCTCTTCCATTTCCCCTTGCTACTTGTTGCATCAACACCCTTGTCTGCAAACCCTTTGACTTTATATCCATATTCTCTTTGTCCTCATTCCCTCTATGCTCATAGTACTGTGCCATACTCAATATTACTGACTGAGAGAAGGTCTTCCAAGTACTTTCCGAAGCCTCAACCTAGTTACAATCTCGGGGAGCAAGTTAGTAACAAACCTGTTAACTAAAAACGAACACCATCCTCCTGTGCAAAGTCCTGACCATTAAAGTCTAAAAACACCCCTTCAAATCTGGTAAAGAAATCCGGCACACTTACATCCTTCTTCTGATGACACACAGTCAACTTATCCCAATCCACTCACTTTGGTGGGATAAGGGAGTGCAAGTAAGTGATAAGACGCCCCAGCAAAGCTAGGTGCTCTGCTTTCGGCTTCTTGCCAGGCTTACGCTCCTTATCCCATGCCTTGAACTCATCCCATGTGCCACCCAAATCCAGTGCATGATCCTGCGTATGTACCATCTGCCTGTACTAGCAGGTCGAAAAATAACTCTATATCAGCTAATGTCATCACTGTGGAGGAGGCCGCCTCAGTCAATTCTTTATAATTTGCAGCAGAATTCTTCCGAGGGTCTGGCAGCTGGCACTTTAGAGATAGGACCTCATTCCTCTTCCAAAGAGTATAGATCCACTGTTCCTGACACCAAGTGTCGATTCAGGGTCTAATTACAGTCTCTGTGGAGTCGCGCAATTCTGGTATTTTAGGGTAGTAAATGGGATGGACCTCCCTCATGGGATGCTGTGTCCCTATCATCGGAACCTTTTGGACAAATCTGCATCTGGAACCCACCTGTGTTACGATGCTAAAAACCTTATTGGGAGCTTAATCGGGAGCATGTAACCTGCCCCATATGTCATAGATTATTTGCAGTGCAACACCATGAAAACACTGTGCCCACAGTCCTATCAGCGTGGCCAACATATGCTTAAGGGCATGCAGCTGTTTGAAGGGTTCATAATCTTTTCCTCACACTCCACACATCTTCCACACTATAGATCGCGTTCGGAGCCCACTGAGCTGCCGGATTCACCACCAGTTGCTTTTCCTCATCACCCACAGCAGAACACACCAACACTTCTTCATGGGATCTCGTGCTGCTGCCCAATTCACTTCATGCATCCCACACACAGGGGTTTCGACATTCTACAGTGTTTGGAGTGTCACACTAAAGGGGGATAGAGCAGACACAGAGACAGGTATCATCATGTAGGGAGACAGTGTTATAGGGGTGAAAGGGGGCGTAGCAGTCGAAACAGAACCAATAGACAGGACAGGAGAGCTAAGGGCACCCGTCCCTGTGACTTGCGTGAGTAGAGGAGAAGCAGGTGGGCCCAGTGCTGGGGCAGTAGCGCTAGAAACAGAAAACCTAAAGAGGGCGGAACTAGGGGCAGAAGACTGGGATGTCAGAACTGCCGGGAATATCTGTTCTGGGGCATAAGGGGGGTGGGGGCGAGAATCCAATAGCCCTTCAACAAAATCATCACCTTCCTCTCTAGTAACAAAACATTTATCAATCAGTAATCAAAACTTTCTATCTGCACATTCTATGCCTTTCTTTATCTTTTCTCTTTCATATACTACTGGTTTCTGCATTATGGTTTGCATCCGTCTCTTCCGAGCCTCTTTTCTCTCCTCTCAAACACCTTTGCTTTGCTTCCTTCTGCTATACACTTTTAGCAAACAATTTGTCCTGCAAGAAATTCAATTTTTGTTCATCAAACAAGCCAATAAGTGGCCATTGCAACTCAGCATTGTCCCTCATATATTTATTCCACAATGTGCTAAACATAATAGGGCCAATACTTTGCTTGATGTATACATCAACATTTGGGTACCCTGCGAATGCACAGGCTGGCTCTCTTTCAGTCGGGTATCAGTGGAACAACATCGACATCCAAAACATCCTAGCTTACTTAAACAAGGGATCTTAATATAAGACACATACGCTGTCCCCAACAAACAAGTATAACACCAACAAAAATAATAAAAGGAAACGGTCCGAAAAACGCCCACTGCAGTCCGGAGACTGTACCAAGCTCAATAAGAAAGGCTCTAGCCCCAGACCTTTTCAAGAGAAGACCAAATTACCAATCGGCCTGGCAGATTGTTCGCAAACACTATGTATCTTTTAAGAGGGTCTGCAAACCCACCAAGTGAAAACCAAGACAGCCCAAAAGACTGCACCAAGACACAGCCCGTCGGCTCGGGCGGGTCAAGCTAGGCACTTCGAAAACTGCACCAAGACATTCCAGAGACCATACCAAGACACAACCCATGGGCTTGGGCCATTCAAGCATAGCAACATTTTTCCCAGAATCAAATCACTCACCTGGTGCACAGAGGTCGAGTCAAGTTATTCTCCACTGCCGACTCTTCAAATCAAACGGTCACTCCAAGGTTTCGCCTTCTCAAGACCCCAGCCAGTGAACACTAGATGAGCAGTCGCCCGATCAGACGGGCAGGGCAGCTGCAAGAGCCAAATTTGATCATGTGGGATACCCCAATCCACCCGACGACCGGATGCAATCCGGACCCGGCAACCCATTTGCGGGTGAGTCGGCTCACCTTATGAGGTCCCTGTTCAGGTGTCAACTGAAGGAAGTGGCACTTAGGGGCCACCGGGGTTACTTACAACCACCTGCTATGCCTTCCCAAGTAATGAAGAGTCGGTCAGACAGTAGAGAATACAAACACACTTTTATTAGCAATTCTCTGCAAAGGAGTCCAATCTGACCTGCACCCTATGATGACTGCTGAGGGACTGACCCCCCCAACAGTCTACAACATGTAATGATTCTTTCTACTATCCTCCTACCACACCCACAGTGGAAAGTTACCGACCTGGGCCAAACATGAACAAAGAGGGCTCAGAGAGATGAGCTACCACCTGCCAGATGGGTGAACGCTATCTGCAACTCAAGGTTACTGTGCTGAGCCTCAGCCTCTCCTAACGTTGGAGCAGGACTACACACTCAGATAGGGATGTGAGAGAAGAATGGCCTATTCCTTAGTAATTTGAGAAACAGCCTTGAACAGAAGAGAAAATAATAATGAAATACAGGGGTCTGCTGAGGCAAGCAATACGAGTAATGAGGCCTAGTTCAGGCACAGTCTATGCAACCTAATAGGGATTACAAAATACAAAATGGAGTCACACTCTCTAACTAAAGTTTTGCGCATTACTGGGATAACTCAGTGGGTTGCATAACATGAATACAAATGGTGTCTATTTAGTCACACACTGCTAACATGATAAAGCATGAAACGAGTGCACTGCAGGAAATGGATTTTCAAACCTAACACTTACTCCTTACACCTGGAGTGGAGTCTTTCTGTACATCACAATAGTGTTCCTATATAAACGTGGAAACTATTCAACGCTTGTATATTTCAACACAAAACCCTGAATATTTTCAAGTGATGGAAATATTCTATAGGGTCTAAGGTTTCATTTCTGCGGTGGCTGGCTTAGATGAAGCTAGTGTTGTAAATTGACAGCAATGGGTTAGCATTAGCAGAAGCCATCCTGTATTTAGAAGTTATCTTATCTGTTTTGTGAAAGCCATTTTGTATTTCTGGCAGCCATGTGCTCTGTCTTCCCTCAGTGTTGACTGCTCTTGTAATCTGCCTAGAAACGAACTATATTTAGCATCTTCCACCTTCGCACATGCCCAAAAGGGCCTAGCTAGTAGAATGCACCTGCTTCTGTAGTATAACTGTCAGGCTATTTTTGCTGCTGTATGGAGAAGCAACTCTCCTCCCACTTTGTTGAGCAAGCAGATCTTGTATGCCCATTTTAGTCATTTGTGCATGCTTACATGTGCCAGGACTGCCCCTTGGTCTTATGATGACTATGTAACCCTAAGCATATATAAGGCCTCTGTTTTCTGCACTCCTCTGACTGCCTCATTCAGTTGCTAAGGCTTCTGTGTGAGGTTAATAAAGATGTCACTTTTATATTTCAGCTTCTGTGTCAATTTCTTCTTTGTTGGTTTAAAAGGACCAAGTATCAGTGGGACCCCTAAGAAGCTTTTTTGATTTCTTCACTAGGAACCTCTTTTTTGTTACAAATAAGTAAGTATTAATCATTTGCCACAATAATTTAAATTTTAGATGTAAAAAAATATTTTTCCTAAGCTTGTTAATTTCTGCTTTTAAACTACAATGTTTAGCTTCTCTTCTCTCGTGTGCCATATATCTGCCAGAAACAGAATGCTAATGAAGAAGGGTCTACTCAGAAAATGGCCAAAGGGGCTTGATTCTTTTCAGAACCTACCTGTCACTATGAGCATTTTACCTTCTTTTGTAACATCTGGGAATCAAAAGTGAACCCTTTCTGGGAATCTCTTTGAAACTCACATACAACCGTGGTCTAACTTTATGTCATGGTTAAACAGAGGTTCATACAATTGGTGTGTTTCACTTTAATCAGGAAGAGTTTAAAGGGGATTCAAAGTTGTGGCTAGGCAGTACTGTAGAACATCTGAACCAGAGTTTCCTTGGACCATGTTAGAAAGCTGGGAAAAGACCAATGGAGGAAATAGAATGCATGTATGTTACAGGAGCTGAGACATATTGCAGAGAAATATATGTTGAAAATGGGCAGGAATTTCACTCTCCACTTGTAATGAATTCAGACAGTAACTGGTGAGTTATTAAACAATACTACTGCTCCCTTTAACCCCAACTCTCTGTAGTTCTGGATAAGGAAAAATCAAGAAGACTGCCTGGCTGGAGAAGTTGTGCATGCCTGGGAAAAGAATAAGTAGTGCTATTCTGACTTCCAATTTAATCTTGAATCTAAAATATTATTTTAGTGTCAGGAAGGATGGACACTTGCAAACGCATAAAAAGGACGCAGGGAAGGACACCTTTTTACGAAGTTGTTGTCATGTAGATCCTACCAACTGTAGGATCAGCACATTTTGTTGGATAACATAAACTAGGATCTTGGTGCCTACACTGTTACCTGTGGCGTTCCCCAAGGTTCCTCTCTTTTTCCCCTTCTTTTCAATCTTTATATCCATCCCCTCATCACTTCCCTTCTTGAGCTGGGGGTCTCTGTGTACAACTACGCAGATGACCTCCAGCTCGTTTTCGACCTTTCTTCCTTTCTTCTACCCCTGATTCTCTTCCTAAGTTTTGCTCCACCTTAGTTTTTATTTCTGACTGGATGAGTGCTAACCATCTGAAGTTCAATCCTGACAAGACGAAACTTGTCCTCACTGGTGGTCCTTCGAACCCTTGGTCCCCTGCACACTGGCCCCTCTCTTTTGGTCCCCCCCCTTCACCCGCTTCCTCTGTCCGTACCCTTGGTATCAAAGTCAGCCATGACTTATCCATGCATAGTCAGATCAGCTCCGTCGTGTCTTCTTGTTTTCTCTCCCTCCGTCTTATCCGGAAGATCTCGCGGTTTTTCTCCATCGATGCACTCAAAACCATAGTCATGGCCCTTGTCACCTCCCGCCTCGACTATGGGAATGGCCTGTACGTGGGAATACCCGCCTACGAAACCCGCCGTCTCCAGGCCATTCAAAACCAAGCTGCTCGCCTCATCCTCTCCCTCCCTAAATCCTCTCACATCACCCCTGTTCTCAAGTCCCTTCATTGGCTTCCTGTCCGTTTCAGATCTTTTTTTAAACTGGCCTGTCTAGCTTTTCGGGCTCATTCCCGCTCTGCTCCCCTGTTCATCACCTCTCTCATCTCCTCTCATGCCCCTAGCCACACTCTTCGTTCCTCTTCCCTTTCTCTTCTGCATATCCCCCGTTTCCGCAAATCCAGAACGGGGCACCCGGTTCTCAGTCCTGGCCCCCTAGCTCTGGAATAGTCTTCCTCTCTCCATTCGCTCTATCCCCATCTACACTCACTTCCGTAAAGCCCTCAAAACCTTTCTTTTCTCTCAGGCATTCCCTTCTTAGTCTCCCTGGGTTCCCTCTGTGAGCTTGATCAGGTCCCCAGCGCCAGGAAGCCGCTTGGCCGCAGTGCGCTCTATCAAATACTTTTTTCATTCATTCATTCATTCACTGATACCGGTCATGTTGGCCTAGAGCAAATAGTTTCTGGCAGCCACTGAACATGACAACTCTGACCCCTCAGGGATCATGGAAACAGTACAGGACCTTTTGGTCAGTCACCCGTGCTCACTTTTCCCAGAGAGGAATACAGAGAATACACAGTGGGAAGTTCTCAATATATTTATTGAACCAACATTATTCATGTATAAAATACATGTACTGCATTGATTGGTAGACAGAAGCACGAACAGTAGATATAACTCTACCATGGTGCTAAGACAATGTATAAATGCAAGCATATAACCCAAGGTAGTAATCGACCATACTCCTACTATGCTACTATACTATGCAAATCTACTCTAAGTGTACCTAGAGTGTGAAGGTGTAGAGCCAAGAATCCTCCTAAGCAAAGAACCAACCCCATTACCTGGTGGGAGAGAATGAAGGACCCCCTCCAAGAGTGGTCAGACCACTGCATGATGAAGTCTCAGCATGCAAGGACCCTTGTTGTTGTCTCAAGTGCCTCCTCTCCTAATCTATTGTGATAATCATCCTTTATAATAGAAAGCAGCCTTGTGATGTGCGTATAGATTAGTGATGTTATTGATAAGTAGATAGCCTTGTCGCCCCATGAATGAAGATAGAGGTGACATGTGTACATAATGCGTGAAAATACCTTGTGAATGATGTTCAGGGCATTGTGATAATGTTTTGTGAAGGTAGATTTGTAAACAAGTTGATTTAAGGGAAACTAATTCAACATTGTTGCACATGGAAATATGCTCAAAAGGTCCCTGATGTAAAATAGGACAATGCATGAAATAAGTGCTTCACTGCATGGGCCAACTCAGGAATATAAAATGGTGTGAACAAGGGTGGTGTCTACCAGCTCGCTCGTGCAAAGATCTGCAGCTGTGCACCAAGTTCACCCTTGGGATCCATGGACTGAGTGTAGTGCCAGACTGTGCATGATATTTGAGTACCTAAGTGTGCCTGTCTATGGTACATATTACTAAGGTCTATGGATTCCATTTTGAAAGTCCAGGGTTTGGGAAAGCTAGTGGATGTGAGGACTGTAGCCCCCAGACAGAGAGGAGATGTGAATTGCTGACATTCCTGAGGGCTGAGTTGGGAGCACACTGGAGGAAGGGGACTAGAGCATCCCCTGGGCACATCAAAGGAATTTTTGATTCCAGGAAGAGTTACTGGTCAGTGGGGCCTCAGCTTATTGTCAGCAAGATGGTGGAACTGAGATGGCTACTAGCACTGTGGACCAGGTAATCTAGATAAAAGAGAGGAGATGGTCTTTGAAAACCTTTGTGAGGCATGTTTCATCGGAGGCCCATATCTCCACTCCCTGTCCTCTGTTGTGTGAATCAATCAGAATTGAAACCACTCCTGTTGTGGCAGACTGTCCCTTAAAAAAAAAAAACAGGGCAGAGGAGAGATCCCTTCAAAGGAGCTGAGAACCACAACCTGGATTTTCAAAGGACCACACTCTAAATCATGTTGAGCCTGGATCTCAACTATAAAGGTGAGGGCATATGTTATACAATTTGCTTCACAGCACTGTTCATCAGAAGAAGGAAGATTGTGAACATTTTGTGTAGCTGAAATAAAGGCCTTGGGATTAAGGTTTTCTAATCTCCCAGCTCGGTGAGGGGCCATCTTAAAGGAAGCCATGGACATCTTAAAGGGAGCCAAGGACAATTTCCCGGCATATGGAGCACCAACATTTTGCCTGGCTGTGAAACCAGTGTCTCATGTGAGGATGGGGAGACCGCCTGGGGGGAGTGAGGCCCATTGGCAATCCTGGTGTGTGGATTTATGTGAGCAGAGTATGGGGCACCTGGTCTAGTCAGGACTGTTTTTGCGGGAGAAATGTTTGTCTGCTTGTGGAAGTTGGGAACCCCCAGCAGAGCTGCTGTAAAGTTTTGGACCATTGCCCATTGCAATTGACTTTGTCACGACCATCACTGGAGTCCGTGACTCCTGGAGGGGCCAGCAAGACTATTGGGGCCACTATCTGTTGCAACTTTACTTGGAAATTACTTTTGAAAAAATCAAGAAAAACGGTATTGTATTTACAGAGAGATGTTTTTAATTCACATCCTCGGTTGTAGATTGGTTACACATACATTTCTCAAAATAGTGCAGGTGTCCTCGATGCCCAAAGGGGGGCAAGGTGAAAGAGGGACAGGGGGGAAGGTAGTGCAGGTAGTGCGGGCATAGACAAGTTTCAAAATAAATCGTGAGTGGTCATTTATACATTTTAGAAATGATACCACAGAGGCATATTCATATTGCCAAACAAATATTTACTCTCAGCATTCATAATCCTATACCAACAAATTAACACAACCAAAAAATGAGCTGTTGTTATTGGCTAGGCGACAATAGGATTATGTCGACGTTTCGACCCCAAGGTTGTAGGCTGATTCTTGCCCTACTGCGGGGTCTTCATCAGGACCAGTGGGGACAGGGTGGTGAGGGGTTTGGGCGGGTACCTGTGATTAAAAACGTGATGTTTTAGACAGGGGAAGACATTACAGACAACTGAAAAGTACTACCTGTGTCCGAAATAATGATCTAAAAGCCACTTGAATAGACGTGGCCCCTTCTACGAACGTGCGGAGGGCCCGAAGGCTCCGGAGAACAAGGAGAGTGTCAACCTACAAAAGTTAGGTTATTGTCAATTAAGTTCCAGATTAAAATTTGGATTCACGTCACCCACAAATGTGAGGTACATATTATGTGCCAACGATGAGGATAGCATCCAAACATTACCCAGCCGGGTTAAAAACAACAAAGAATTATAATCATATAACGAAGGGTGTCTCAACCAGAACACACAAAAGAGGTTGATCCACAAATTCAAGCTTAAGGGGTTAAATGGTCTTATCCTCTGTCCATACAAGTTAAGTCGGATCTAGGTTCAAAAGTCACATCTTAGTTTTAAGACACAATATTACATTGGGAGAAAGTTACCCAAGGGGACGACCCTGGATGTCCTCTTTATACTCTTAGATATGTTCAACCGTTGAGTGGACCCACTCTAGGGGCTGTTGGAACTATGGCCGGTATCCGAGCACAAATCTGTAATGAGCGGAGGGCCAGGCATTAAGATTACAATAATACGAGCGGAAACCTTTGTACCTATTCAGGAGAAAGTGGCGGGAGACATACCACGGATTACTAGGCAGTATCATTCAATGCGCACCTCGTGTGGAAAGGTCAGAACTGAGGATCTCGCTGTTATTTAAAGGAAAGGACACGTGTCCCTGCAGCAGCTAGATGCCTGCTGCCGTGCTTTAACAAGGCCAATAGAAGAAAGACTTAACGTTTAAGAGCGGGCCGGTAGAAAATAAGCTCTTCTCTAAAAACACTATAACAGTTGAATTTGTTGCCCAGGGGTAACTCACAAATTGTAATCGACTATAGGGAGTTCAATAAATGTGGGAAAAAAGGTTTTTTTTTTTAGGGGGGTGTTGTTGGGAAATCCTTATTGAACGTGCCATCTGTAATGAACCCATGGTTCCGAAATAACATAGGAGAGTCAAGGCCATACTAACGGCCCAAGTAACAAGTTGTTTACAATGCTAATCATATAATACACGTACATGAATACACATTACAATTGAAGACGGTGATGTTCATCTGTATTGGACCTGCAGAAAAATAAAAACAGCTCGAAAACAAAAGGAACTTCAGAAGTTTACAACGGCACACTCTTAGCAAGTACCCCCTTAGTTTAAACAAGCCAGTTGAGCATAACTAGTATCCTGTTCCTTTAGTCCTTGTCGAATAGTATCCAAACGGGTCATCCATTTGCTTTCTCTAACTTTAAGTACAGAAGCGATATTGCCACCCCTAGGACCCAGGGAAACTTTCTCTAGTACCACCCATTTGAGTTCCTCTACAGTGTGTCCTGCCCTTCTATAGTGATCTACCAAGGGTGCTCCTGCCACTTCACACCTAATTCTGCTTTGGTGTTGGAGAATGCGTGCTTTTACCTTCTGCTGTGTTTGTCCTATATATGCTAAGCCACATGGGCATGTGATGCAATATATTACACAGTTGGTATTGCAATTGGTGAACGTTTGAAGGTCTATTGTGAAATGTTTGTACTGGAACTGTTTGGTTTGTATGCAAAGTGGGCAAGCTTTGCAACTGCCACATTTAAAGTTGCCAACCATGGCAGGTAAATTCCACATAGCATGGATAGTGGGAGGCTCAGGGGTTTCGAGGAAGGAACGTACTGCATGGTCTCTGATACTTTTCGATTTCTTGAAGGAATGCATCGGTAGTTGAGATTGTCCAATGTCATTAGCTACCAATGGCCAGTGTTTGTTGATTATTTTACGTATGTTATTGCTTTGTGTGCAATACGTAGTTACACAGATCATCCTCTCCATATGATCCTCCTTTTTATCTTGTGGTGTGAGGAGTTCCTCTCGTGGGCTGTACCATGCTCGTTTCTGGGCCCTTTTCACCAGTCTGCGGGGGTGGGCTCTTTCCAATAATCGGGAACTGAGATCTTCGGACTCTGTAAAATATTCATCTTTCTTAGAATAATTGCGTCTTATCCGCAGGAATTGTCCCATCGGCAAATTGTCTCTTAAACCTCTCGGGCGGTGGCTATTGTACAGTAAAAGGGAGTTCTGTTCTGCCGGTTTTCGATATAGGGTGGTAGACAACTTGTTTGCTTCGTGAAAGATGGTAATGTCCAAAAAGTCGACCTTGTCACAGTTAGAATGCATGGTAAACTGGATATCTTCATTCAGCTGGTTCAGCCATAGGTAGAAACGATCAAGGATTTCTTTACTCCCGGTCCAGATCATCAAGAAGTCATCGATGTAGCGCCGCCACATCGTGACGTGCTCTCGGTAAGGGTTGGTGAGGCTGAACACATGTTGCTGCTCATATTGGACCATATAGATGATAGCCAAATCCGGTGCAAACGCAGCCCCCATTGCAACCCCTTTTGTTTGGATGTAGAACTTCCCTTGAAACATAAAGAAATTCTTCTTCATGGCAATGGTCAGCAGGGCAATAATGAACTCCTTTGGTACTCTCACAGGTGCTGTACTACCATCAAGTGCTCTTGTCATCACCTCAAGTGCTTCTGTTTGAGGGATGCTTGTATAAAGCGACACTATGTCGCAAGTCACCAATAGTTGGTTTGCAGGATTGAAGTCCATGTCATCTACCAAGTTAATGGTTTGCATCGTATCTCTGTGATACGTTGAGGTTCCTTCAGCTATAGGTTTCAAAAATACATCGATGTATTTGCAGAGGGGCTCCAAAATTGATCCACATCCCGAGACAATCGGACGTCCCGGGGGTTCCTGCATGTTTTTATGGATCTTGGGAAGGGTATATATAGTTGGAAGTCTCGGGTCACTCTGATTCAGATACTTAAATTCGAGGTCACTTACAAATCCTTGTTCTCTTCCCAGCTCACTCTATAAGCAACTACGCGGCGACCCCTCAAGAGAACTGTCAACAGAAATCCTGGCCGTGACTATGTGGGAAGAGAACAAGGATTTGTAAGTGACCTCGAATTTAAGTATCTGAATCAGAGTGACCCGAGACTTCCAACTATATATACCCTTCCCAAGATCCATGAAAACATGCAGGAACCCCCAGGACGTCCGATTGTCTCGGGATGTGAATCAATTTTGGAGCCCCTCTGCAAATACATTGATGTATTTTTTAAACCTATAGCTGAAGGAACCTCAACGTATCTCAGAGATACGATGCAAACCATTAACTTGGTAGATGACATGGACTTCAATCCTGCAAACCAACTATTGGTGACTTGTGACATAGTGTTGCTTTATACAAGCATCCCTCAAACAGAAGCACTTGAGGTGATGACAAGAGCACTTGATGGTCGTACAGCACCTGTGAGAGTACCAACGGAGTTCATTATTGCCCTGCTGACCATTGCCATGAAGAAGAATTTCTTTATGTTTCAAGGGAAGTTCTACATCCAAACAAAAGGGGTTGCAATGGGGGCTGCGTTTGCACCGGATTTGGCTATCATCTATATGGCCCAATATGAGCAGCAACATGTGTTCAGCCTCACCAACCCTTACCGAGAGCACGTCACGATGTGGCGGCGCTACATCGATGACTTCTTGATGATCTGGACCGGGAGTAAAGAAATCCTTGATCGTTTCTACCTATGGCTGAACCAGCAGAATCAAGATATCCAGTTTACCATGCATTCTAACTGTGACAAGGTCGACTTTTTGGACATTACCATCTTTCATGAAGCAAACAAGTTGTCTACCACCCTATATCGAAAACCGGCAGAACGGAACTCCCTTTTACTGTACAATTGCCACCACCCGAGAGGTTTAAGAGACAATTTGCCGATGGGACAATTCCTGCGGATAAGACGCAATTGTTCTAAGAAAGATGATTATTTTACAGAGTCCAAAGATCTCAGCTCCCGATTATTGGAAAGAGGCTACCCCCGCAGACTGGTGAAAAGGGCCCAGAAACGAGCATGGTACAGCCCACGAGAGGAACTCCTCACACCACAAGATAAAAAGGAGGATCATATGGAGAGGATGATCTGTGTAACTACGTATTGCACACAAAGCAATAACATACGTAAAATAATCAACAAACACTGGCCATTGGTAGCTAATGACATTGGACAATCTCAACTACCGATGCATTCCTTCAAGAAATCGAAAAGTATCAGAGACCATGTGGTACGTTCCTTCCTCGAAACCCCTGAGCCTCCCACTATCCATGCTATGTGGAATTTACCTGCCATGGTTGGCAACTTTAAATGTGGCAGTTGCAAAGCTTGCCCACTTTGCATACAAACCAAACAGTTCCAGTACAAACATTTCACAATAGACCTTCAAACGTTCACAAATTGCAATACCAACTGTGTAATATATTGCATTACATGCCCATGTGGCTTAGCATATATAGGACAAACACAGCAGAAGGTAAAAGCACGCATTCTCCAACACCAAAGCAGAATTAGGTGTGAAGTGGCAGGAGCACCCTTGGTAGATCACTATAGAAGGGCAGGACACAGTGTAGAAGAACTCCAATGGGTGGTACTAGAGAAAGTTTCCCTGGGTCCTAGGGGTGGCAATATCGCTTCTGTACTTAATGTTAGAGAAAGCAAATGGATGACCCGTTTGGATACTATTCGACAAGGACTAAATGTACAGGATACTAGTTATGCTCAACTGGCTTGTTTAAACTAAGGGGGTACTTGCTAAGAGTGTGCCGTTGTAAACTTCTGAAGTTCCTTTTGTTTTCGAGCTGTTTTTATTTTTCTGCAGGTCCAATACAGATGAACATCACCGTCTTCAATTGTAATGTGTATTCATGTACGTGTATTATATGATTAGCATTGTAAACAACTTGTTACTTGGGCCGTTAGTATGGCCTTGACTCTCCTATGTTATTTCGGAACCATGGGTTCATTACAGATGGCACGTTCAATAAGGATTTCCCAACAACACCCCCCTAAAAAAAAAAACCTTTTTTTCCCACATTTATTGAACTCCCTATAGTCGATTACAATTTGTGAGTTACCCCTGGGCAACAAATTCAACTGTTATAGTGTTTTTAGAGAAGAGCTTATTTTCTACCGGCCCGCTCTTAAACGCTAAGTTTTTCCTCTATTGGCCTTGTTAAAGCACGGCAGCAGGCATCTAGCTGCTGCAGGGACACGTGTCCTTTCCTTTAAATAACAGCGAGATCCTCAATTCCGACCTTTCCACACGAGGTGCGCATTGAATGATACTGCCTAGTAATCCGTGGTAAGTCTCCCGCCACTTTCTCCTGAATAGGTACAAAGGTTTCCGCTCGTATTATTGTAATCTTAATGCCTGGCCCTCCGCTCATTACAGATTTGTGCTCGGATACCGGCCATAGTTCCAACAGCCCCTAGAGTGGGTCCACTCAACGATTGAACATATCTAAGAGTATAAAGAGGACATCCAGGGTCGTCCCCTCGGGTAACTTTCTCCCAATGTAATATTGTGTCTTAAAACTAAGATGTGACTTTTGAACCTAGATCCGACTTAACTTGTATGGACAGAGGATAAGACCATTTAACCCCTTAAGCTTGAATTTGTGGATCAACCTCTTTTGTGTGTTCTGGTTGAGACACCCTTCGTTATATGATTATAATTCTTTGTTGTTTTTAACCCGGCTGGGTAATGTTTGGATGCTATCCTCATCGTAGGCACATAATATGTACCTCACATTTGTGGGTGACGTGAATCCAAATTTTAATCTGGAACTTAATTGACAATAACCTAACTTTTGTAGGTTGATGCTCTCCTTGTTCTCCGGAGCCTTCGGGCCCTCCGCACGTTCGTAGAAGGGGCCACGTCTATTCAAGTGGCTTTTAGGTAATTATTTCGGACACAGGTAGTACTTTTCAATTGTCTGTAATGTCTTCCCCTGTCTAAAACATCACGTTTTTAATCACAGGTACCCGCCCAAACCCCTCACCACCCTGTCCCCACTGGTCCTGATGAAGACCCCGCAGTAGGGCAAGAATCAGCCTACAACCTTGGGGTCGAAACGTCGACATAATCCTACTGTCGCCTAGCCAATAACAACAGCTCATTTTTTGGTTGTGTTAATTTGTTGGTATAGGATTATGAATGCTGAGAGTAATTATTTGTTTGGCAATATGAATATGCCTCTGTGGTATCATTTCTAAAATGTATAAATGACCACTCACGATTTCTTTTGAAACTTGTCTATACCCGCACTACCTGCACTACCTTTCCCCCTGTCCCTTTTTCACCTTGCCCCCCTTTGGGCATCGAGGACATCTGCACTATTTTGAGAAATGTATGTGTAACCAATCTACAACCGAGGATGTGAATTAAAAACATCTCTCTGTAAATACAATACCGTTTTTCTTGATTTTTTCAAAAGTAATTTCCTTTGTGTACGCAATTCTGTTCCAACTGGGACCCCCATGTATGTAACACTTGACTACCCAGGTCCCAGTGCCGTTGGGTCAACCCTTTAAATATAACGCAACTTTACTTGGGGCAGTTGTCTTTTGCAACTGCCTTTATTAGGGAGGTCGCCCATGGCACTGACTGGCGACGGGGCCCGGAGCCAAGTGTAGGATGATCACAAGTCGGTTTCCTACAGTTCTCTAAGAGCAACAACGTGCTCTTCCTCCCCCGTCAGCCCTAGGCTTGGGTACTAGGGGTATACAGAACACCCCAGTACAAGCCTACTAGGATATTCCCTACAGGGTCTGGTAATTAGTCAAATAGTTACAATACCAGATGGTACTGCACCATTCACACTCTAGTTCTTTTCTCGGTCCTGATGAAGTGCCACCTGACCCATTAGGGGCTATCGAGGCATGAAACATATTAACCTACTTCACCTTGGCAGCCCTTTAGAAACATTATATCCACATAAGGGCACTGACACATTGTTAATTAGGCTTGAGCTACCTAAATTAATAAACTAGTCATAATTAGGATTGCCCCAGACCTATTTTATCTTACTTACTTTTGCACTACCCAGCACCCGCACACACCCAACGGCTTCTTCAAAAAATATCCCAGCTAAAGAGCCCCATTTACGGGAGCCCATCAGGCATTGCAGCGCTGGCCCGATGAGGAGCAAAAGCCCAATAATGAAGCATGACATCCTCGGGGTGTGTCAGTCCCTCTGGGAGCATGTGTGCAGGATCTTATAACTTAGCTGCCAGTCCCTCTATTTTTGAATGCTGTCCATGGATGCCCAGAGGTGGCCCCAAGACTGGTAGGGTCATTTCCTGTGTCAGAAAAGTTGCTGCAATTATCAAAGGAAGTCGAGATCAAGGTCAAAAGCCATCCTGCAGCATCACTACTGCTCCACCAAGACCTTACCACTTTTGGGCCCAGTAACCTCTGCTTTCCCCATGGACCTCTGAAAGGGGCCTGTCAGGAGCCTATAAAGCGCAACTGCACATTTCTTTTTGGCACTTTATTAGACTTGATGCATTGAAAAAAGGGGAAGACGGGTGTCATTTCCACATCTACATTTTTTCTGCCCTCAAGTCCCATCAACTAGGTGAATAACAGAAATCCCTACACCTTCCTGTCCCACAGTTTGAGGGATGAGTATTTTTTTCACTGCAGGGCTGCCACATTTTCCTTGTTGATTCATGAGTTTTTGAGCCAGTTTAACATGGAATTCTATGATTTGTAGTCCTTTTTATCTCATTGCAAAGTCTGGATTACAAGTCCAAGAATGAAAAGAAAATCCTAGTACAGCTAAGCTACTCAGATACAGACCTGGAAAACTTGAGAAGTCAGCTAATGGGGCCTGTTCACAAATGAAGACATCTGAAATCTTTCTGCCCCCCACCCCTCTTATGTTTCATCATGCCACTAGTTATAGTGTGAAATTTCTAATATTAATTATCATGAATTGTCAGTGCGAGTATGTTGAATTAATCCTTTCTTTATTTTAAACAGTTTTTTTACTACAGATCAGCCTGGTGAAATATAGCTAACGAAGTAAATCTTCAAGTATATAGGGAAAATTATTTCCAGATAGATCTGTTTGTTTGTCACTTGAGTCCTGATCTCAGCGCAGAATGAAGTCTCAGAGTAACCAACTACGTTTTGTATGGGCTTGCTATTTTTCCGAGACAGGTAGGCCTTGAGGTGCAAAGATCCAGAGACTTTACTTTCAGAAAATCCAACAGGATAAAAGGTCATGCCATGCTACTTCCTGTGATGTCACAAAAGGTTTAATGGTCAAGGGATTCCAGTGCCACGAAACCAGAGGGCAGATTTACAAGCCCCTTGCGCCACTTTTGCGTCACTTTTTTGTAATTGTGATAATGTAAAGCAGTATATTGTTCAAATCTATTTTTTCAAGCGTTTCGGGTTCAGGAAGAGGCAATTTGATACATCTAATATTGCAACACTCCCAATCTATCTATGATCTAAATAAGTCCTTAATAAACAGCAAAATAACCTACCAATAAAAATAGTTTTATTCTACTGCTAAAAATTAAGTCATTTGAAAACATGCTGGCATTTCAGACTGTGATGAACCGGAGAGTTACCACTGAGTGAACTCATGAAGCTAGTTGGCTATTCCAATGTTATATAAATTATCACTGAATGCATTTCTTCTTACATTTTAGAAAATGGGCTATAAAGCATGCATTTTTTTGATTGTTTCCCCATGAAATGTGTAAATCGGTGAAATTAGAGTGAAATGTTCTTGTCAAACGTGGTGCTAGACCTGGCATCTTTTGGCATGTTTACCCTGTCTTTTTGCTTCTGACCCCCTGGTTTTTGTGGTACTCTGTATCTTGTTTTTGCTGGTTTAGTGTTTCTGCCCACAGTAATACTGCTGATCGGTACTAAAGTGCAAGACCCGGGATTAAAGAGGGACTTGAGAGAGCCAGTGACAGCCCATGAAATACAAGAGGCAATCTGAGAATTTGCTGGTGGGAAGACGCCTGGACCTGATGGATTACCGGCGGAATTCTATGAGCAAATGGCACAGATGTAAATCCCCAAATTAGAGGCATTGTATGCGGAAGCATGGTAGAACAGCATATTGACGGCCTCCACCAGAGATGCGTTGGTGATATTACTCCCGAAATCAAAATTGGTGAGAGCAAAAGGGTCTGACTTTAGGCCACTCTGAAAGTTAAACATAGATTTTAAAATATTGAGTAAAGTATTAGCAAGGCGGATATTACCGCATATGTCATTGCTAATGACCAGAATGGGTTCATACCCTCCAGGGGTAGGGGGTTACATTGGCTAACATCAGACGACTTTTCCATATCCTACATCACCCTGGGACTAGGATAATGTCGGTAGACCTGGAGAAGGCCTTCGATTCTCTGAGATGCGATTTCTTATGTGCCTTTCCTATGTGCCACAATGCTCAAAATGGGCTGGGAGAAGAATGAGTGATATGGGTCAATATATTGTACTCACGCTCCACAGCACAAGTTAAAACTGGTGGGATGATCTCAGGGCCACACAATGTCTTTATGGCCATAAGCAGGGTTGCCCACTGTCTCCCCTTTTGTTCGGTCTTACAATCGAACCTATGGCAGAGCTATTTCATTAAATAGGTGGGTCCCATGGAATGTTGCTGGGGGATCAGAAGCATATTATATCACTTTATGCAGACAACATTTTGTTATATCTTGGACAGGGGAAGAGAGGTGCGACAAAAGATGTGTGGCTCTTAGAAAATTATGCAGCTTTAACGGGCCTCAAGTTGAATAAGACCAAAACCTTTGTCTTTTGGCGATTCCGCCGTCCCTGCCTCAGATAGGCACACCGGAGGTGTGAGTGTGAGGAGTGTGACGAGCAAGGTGAAAGCAGGTAGCAGCTAGCAGTCGGCGATCCGGGTCTCCACCACTGGAAGGGCGCCGCCAAGTGCACTGAAATCTGGAGTGGGAGCCTAACCGGGTACCGGCAGACCCAGACTCAGCGCTTCAGGGCTGCAGCGAGAACGTGAGGACAGTAAGTAGTCTGCAAGTGTAGCCGCCAATAGGGGGTGGCTGCGGAGGGAGAGCCCGGGGAGGAGACCTCGGAGGTGGCCAGACCAGGTCGGTTGCAGCTTGCGGTTCCCCTGTGAGCCCCCCTCGATCCGGGCTAAACTCAGGTAAGGCCGTAGTCAGCTGCATAGCAGCGCTGTCAGTACGCCTACTGCCCCTCGACCCCCTCCTGCTGTGCACCTCTCCCTTCTGGGCGTGGGACTCTCAGCAAGGCCCTTGGCAGGGACACTAGCCAAATCAGCCTGCCTAAGGTGCTCTGCCTGGGTGGAGTAGCAACTGACAACTGATTGACTGGCCTGATGGCAATGAAGCTCCAACCACACCTACTGCATCTACTGCATAGATCTGGAAAATAATAACAGTACTAACAGCACCAAACAGAGTCAATAGCAACAGCAACAGTAATAATACCAACTAACTAATCATCATCAATACCTGATAATCACAGTCAAATAAAATGACACTGATACCATATAGGTGACCTTGAGGTCTGGCAAGGAGACGCGATCTGTAACAAATGTTACTAACAACAGAAAAAAGAAAAACAAGATCTTAAGCGATCCAACCGATAGTCACTTTCCCACATTAACGAAGCTGGCCTTAGCAGAGGCCACAGCAGAATGAATTGCCTACAAGGACTCTGGAATACTAACGAACACGCTGATAGATATAGATGGTGACGGAGTAACAGACAGACCAGCGCAGCTGCCAGCAAATTTGAGAAAAAGTATTTTCAACCAAAACTATAATCCAAATTTTCATTTGTGAAAGATGCGGGCAGTGTTAAATCTTAGCATTACCAAACAACTGGATCTCCCTTCCCTCCTACATCCATAATACCTAACAGGTAAAGGCTCATCAGCCATATCGGCGAAACCAGACGGAAGCAGTACGGCTCCCCCAGCTCAAAAATTGAAGGAGCAACTAAAGAGACATCAGATCTACTGGCAGCCCAAGTAGCTCAGCAAAATGCAAAACATACCGATAAAAAAATCGGGAAAGAGAATGAAGAAAATAGGCGATGAGTAGAAACACTGCCCTCCCCACCATTTTGGAGGTTTCAAGATTACCACCAAGAATACCACTGGAGACAGATATTAAAGTGCGCACGTGCCAGAATGCAATGACCTATGTAGCTGCAGCACTCTCAGACCTCTCAGTGCCAGAAGCTTCTATAACTGCGGGCACCGTGGCCACCTCTACTCTAGAAAAAAACATAGTGAAATGAGCAGGAGACGGACCTCCAATTGAGTCTGGATGTCATTGACCTTGATCTCTAAGACATTAACGACATTAACTACAGTGATGACAGCAAAGACACAGCCTAGTGGGATCCCCGGAAAGGTAGTAAATAACATTGACACTAGCATAAAAACTAAGGTCAAGTCATCAAATCCACCCTTCCTTGGACCGCAGTCGGAACTCGTCCCTCTCATACCAGGGAACAAAGCAGCAAAGACAGGGGGCGAACAAGAAGACATCCCGAACTACGTGGCCAGCAATATGTCTTTCCTTACGATAGAAGAATGGGAAAACTTGGTCACCACATACTCCACCGAGGCCAAAGAAGAAACAGCACCCCAAGGCACAGGAAGAGGTACTAAGGGGAGTCAGGAGGAAACACTAACAGGAGAAAATAAAATATGGGCCTCTATCCTAAACACCATGTATCTTTCAACATAGGCCCTGAAATATCACTCGGATAAGATGGACATACAACTTACCCTCCTTAACTGTCTAGCCCTGCATGTTACAAGCATTGACAGCAAGTTGTCGAAAATGAACACCTTTTTTAAAACAGCTCAATCTGAAATCGTAATAATTCCTCCAAGTTGCACCTGCCATTTAATTGTCGAGAAACTCGTAACACTACCTACAATGATGGGAGATCTTCTTATGGACTTAAAAAGCACATATACAAATATTCCAATAAAGACTGGTATATCTAGTGAAATTAAACTAGAACAAGATCATTCTAAAGAAAAGACATCACCCGTCAAGGAACAAAAAGTGCGATCTGAGCCTAACAAGTATGGAAACACCCGGTCACCTTCTCCCTGGCGGTTGGAAAAGACACAGGGCCAAGTGAAGGTGCGAGCTCAGAGTCGAAACAACACAAGGAACTGGTAACTTCAGGAATAGCCAAAGTAAACAAGCTCTTGACCACTGAACCCTCAGGCCTTTAGATGCCCTTGAATTTCTAACCGGTGGTGCAGACCCCCAGCAGTGATAACAAGCTGATAAACCAATTATACGAGGGGAACGCCGAGTTGAACAAATGGCAATCATCTAAACAGTGACAGAAACAGAGGAGAAAAGGGAGGAACATGAATCTATATACAAAATCCTTTTTTTTAGTCGTATCAAAATCCCCGAGTAGACATCAGCGAGTACGAGGAGCAAGTGGGGGGTCATCAAACGTGCAACCTTAGCCAAATGCCATCGACGTCCCCTGTCTAACAGGGATGGAACGAGCAGGAGAGGTATACTTAAGCAAGCACAAACACCCATGATCCACCAACACAAACGAGCAGGTCGAAAATCAACTGGTAATTACAACGGTAGGCGAAGCTTTCCCTGCGGTATCAGCAGCTGTAAAGGCACACACTGATCAACTAAAAATTAGGGATGCCAAACCAAAAGCGGAAATAGCAAACTGAACGAGGGCAGTGATACAGGAAAACGTCAGCGGCCGGTGCACGGAAAAAGAGCGAAACCCAGACTTCGTAGAATTCTTAGAACTACAAAACGTGAAACCCTCAAGGCAGGGGGAATTGGGAAATCCCTATGTAGTGAAACTCCCCCGAATGAACCCCCATGGGAGATCCCAAATTCAATTCTGTTCATTCCGGAGTATAAATCTAAAGGACAAGGGGATACCCTAAACAGAGATAATATTCTCAGAATACTAACTGCTATTAGCAGCCTGGCCGGGATTGGCTCACAAGATTTGATGTCTGTAGAATTTGAAACTTTTAAACACCTCTCTGAGCAAGAAGCAACCAAGACAGTTTGGGCAACTTGAGAAATAGTGGAGAAAATCCTCAAGGAAGAGCATCAGTTAGAAGCTTGGGGGATCCGAGTGCATCTCCACAAAGCAGTCGGGTATCCAGACCAACTACTCCTTCAGCACCAAGAGCCCAACGGTTGTAGACCAAGTAGTAAGAGAGGTTCTGGGCCTGTTAAATCAAGGGAGCACGTAGCACTTCTGCAGAGGCCTCAGAGAGAAATAGTTCCATCAACCGGGACATCCAGGGTCAAGGAGGAATTGATACATTAAACGACTGGTCCTGGATAGCAAAAAACATAAACACAGGACCGGAAACCCTATGACAGAGATTAGAACAGGAAGAAAATACTCCAAACCTAAAATTAGGCTCCTGGAATAGAAATGGCCTTGTAACTAAAACCATGGACAGTGCTTTAATGATGTATTTTCAACAATTCAACCTAATTCTGCTACAAGAAACGTGGTTGGAAGATCCATCCCACCTACTAGTCTTTAAATCATACCATCTTCCAGCAATTAGAAATTCTAACTTTAGCCATTTTAAAGGAGACCTCATGACTTACGCCTCGATCAAAACCATAACGACTGTTAAGGAACTAACAAGCAAAAACGCTCCAACAAATGAGATAAAAACAATTCAGCTGGAAAAAGTGTGTCCCAAAGATAAACAGCAGTTAATACTTGCTAATGCCTCTTTACATCCCCGGAACAAAAGAAATGGCGTGAAGCAACTGATAACAGAACTTACTAAGCTAATTACAGGGGAGACAACATCAAACTACATCATCTCAGGCGACTTTAATATGTTCCTTACAGGGAGTGCAGACTCAGACAGGCCGGCAGAAGACCAATATTCAGCATGGGGGATCCCACCTCAGGACAGGTGTAAGTGGGGTAAGCCAACTAAGATCTCTAAAGACCTGTTGAACGATCTAGAAAGCTTGTCCCTGGTAGCATTAAATGGCCGATCGGCGGGGGATTGTCCCCAAGCAGAAACTTTCCACAATGTATTCTCTGACACCACAATAGACTATACTTTCTTATCCTTACCACTTTGCAATTTAACACCTTGGCTGCTATTGGTTTTCCCCTCCTGTGCTGATCCTGACCGAACCGCATTGTTCATGACAAGCTCAGCTCGTCATAAGCACAGCTCCACCGTGCCTCATGACGAGCTGAGCTCGTCATGAGCATGGAAGGGGTTAATAAAAGATTTCAGGATAGGCATGTCAGATTACAGTGATCATCAGCCACAAGAGTTTAAACTTGCCATTCAAGGAACAGCACTGATCTATTCAAATGTTAACGCACTCACAAAGGTCAGATTTAATTACAGGAGAATCAAATGTGACACACGTGACCCAGGAAAACTCTTGGCATTGTCAAAAACAAAGTGGGAGGAAAACAAACTACTGTATGGTAACATCTTAACAGCTTGGGAAAGCTTTATTAAAAACTTTGGTCCATCTAGCTCTAAAGTGAACTCAACAAAAGCATAGCAAAAAAAACAACAGGAACCACTTAGCAGGCTGGCTAGCAATCAAAGAATTTACCTTTCAGCAATCCATCATGCCGAACTAAGACAAACAAGGGGTGAAATAAACAGAGTAATGGGTACTCTCCGTCAAAATTGCCCCTCCGACAAAATACAGCTGGAACCAAGGAAGCTCAGGGCATGTAAAAACAAAATCCTCTGGCTAGCGAAAAAGGAAACCGCCCAAACAACATCGGCAAAACTGTTATACGATTCAAAATCAAACAACAGTGCCAGGTTTTGGCACGCAGTCAAGAGTACAGAGAAACCAACGGCTCCAGGAATCAACTCACACATAACAGAGGACGCCTGGGTAAAATACTTACAGAATCATTTCAACCCGGATGTAGGTAAAAACACAGAAGACGCAATAATATGTCAGAGTGACTACCAGCCCCTAAAACACCAAGGTTCAGAGTCTGCACCCCTCTTTTCAATTAAAACGAGTGTGAATAGAATTACAACAGTTGAAATGAGGGTGCGCCTGTGCCTAACGGCCTTTCACCAATTATATACAAGCAAGACCCAAGCTACTGGGCTGGAGCATTATTGTACCTCTTTAAAAAAATCTTGGAAACTGGATGAATCCCAGATTCTTGGAAGGGATCCATAATTTTACACATCTACAAGAAAGACAGCAAGAGTGAACCGAAGAACTATAGGCTCATAGTACTAATTGACATCGAGGCCAAATATTATGCAGGCCTATTACTGGCCGAACTTCCTGAGTGGGCATGGGACAAAGCTCTAATCCCAATTAACCAAGCAGGTTTTCCAAACAACTTGGGGACAACCACAAACATTCTTGCACTTTCGCTTCTAATTGATGCCACAAAAGCAATCAATAAGCCACTATTTTTTTGTTTTATCAATTACAAAGATGCTTTTGATGGTGTTATTAGAGGGAAACTGTGGGCAAAGCTAGCTGGGAGGGAAATAGCCACAACCCCCCTGAATCAGCTAATCGTACTCCACTCTAAGACATGGGTCCAAATTAAGCTGGGGACCAGTGACAGTCTCTCAAGGAGGATCCTGGCCACTAAGGGGTTGAAACAAGGCTGCGTCCTTGCTCCAACCCTGTTTAAGCTTTTTTGTGTCAGACCTCTCAACTGAGTTGGTTATTCGCCATCACCATCCTCCGAATTAGGGTGGTCTGACACTTTCGAACTTATAATACTCTGACGACCTGCTACTGATCAGTCGAACCCCAGTTGGCCTGTATCACCTGTTAAATGTCACAAGCATTTTTGCCAACAAGAACGGATTAAGAATAAAACTTGAGAAGTCCAAAGTTATGGTATTCAATCAGCGGAGCGCCAAAAATCAATTCAGATAGTTGCTGGGGGGTAGGCTGCTGGAGATTGTTAAGAAGTACAAATATTTGGGAGAAATCTTTGACAGTATGGTTACGTACAACAAACAAAAAGAGGCCATCTAAGGTAGAGGTATTCTATTGGCTGTTACGCTAAAAAACATCAAGCACAAAATAACTGTCCCCAATCTTATCCCGCTAATGGAAGTACTTCGAGCAAAGCTTCTACAACAATTACGTATGGTAGTGAATCAATGAGAAGGAAAGATGAAATAATTTTGGATAAGGTGGTTTCCAAAGTTGCTAGAATAATATTCAATCTCCCAGAGTATACCACCCCAACACAAATAAGGCTAGAGTTCGGCCTTCAAAAGCTGCAAATAACACGGAAGGGCACAATGCCAAGTGCTGTTATAAAATAAAGAGAGCTTAGACTGGTTCATTGAACTCATACTTATGGAAGGAGATGATAAGGAAAAACCACTGCCCTGCTATGGTCTATCTTCGGTTGATCCGAAAAATCTCCCGTTTCTTTTCCCTTGACTCTCTTAAAATTATCATTTCTGCCCTCATCACTTCCCGCCTCGATTATGGAAATAGCTTGTTCGTGGGTATTCCTGCCTACGAAACTCGCCGCCTTCAAGCAATCCAAAATCAGGCTGCCCGTCTCATCTTCCATCTGCCCAAAACTCACCACATCACTCCTGTCCTTAAATCTCTCCACTGGTTACCTATCCTGCAGAAATCACTGTTCAAACTAGGGTGTCTTGTCTATCGGGCTCTTGATCGCTCTGCACCGGCGTTCATCAACTCTCTGATTTCTACTCACACCCCTGTTCATACCCTCTGATCATCTTCCTCTGCCTTCCTCACTGTTCCCCGTTTCCGCAAAACTCGCACTGGTGGAACCAGATTCTCTGTCCTCGCGCCCCGGTTTTGGAACTCCCTTCCTCTTTCTATGCGTTCTATTCCTATCTTTTCACACTTCCGTAAAGCGCTTAAAACATTCCTGTTTGCCCAGGCCTACCCCCACTAACCACCTCGGCCCTGTCTGTTCTGTTCTCTAGAGCTCTCAGCGCCAGGAAGTCGTTTGGCCATCGTGCGCTCTATAAATATTTCCATTCATTCATTCAGTCATGAATATGGTTGCTCGCTTTACAGGATTTGGGGAAATCCGGTCTTTCTTACAACAGCTTTAAGGTCTTGGTATACAAATCGGTAAAGATTGTTTCCCTTGAAGATGATAAAACAGACCTAAACAGGAGTGCTCACAGCTGGTTCATGATTCAAAGCTATTCGAGATGTAAACCACAGCCATATCTAGGTATACATTTCTCAAGAATTATGAAGGGAAGCCTTTAGGCGATGAGACTGGAAGTCCTATCTGCAAAACTGCACCAACCACCGTGGATACGCACACATCAAACTAATCACTGCAGATTATGTGGCAACACCAAAGAGGGTTCTTTACACCTATTGTGCGTTTGTAAGAGTTGAGATTTGGAACAAAGACAGCTCTTAAAGCTGTGCTGAATAAAAATCAGATACAAACATTCAGACAGGCGGTAAAGGCTGGTTTGAGGGGGACGATGTCCGGCTAGCTTGCATCTTTGTTCGTTTCATGAACATGGTAAAAACAAAGTTAATCCTGGTAGCATCCCACAAAAAATTGGCAAGCAACCCAGGCCCATTGACTGCTGGTTACTTACTTGGACATATTTACTTTTGATTGACCAATTTTAGTTTCAACATTAACTTGATTAGGATTTTATAACCAAATTTACAAACATCGGAATTGAGGTGAATACCTATGAGGATGGTCCCCAAATTGACATTGTGCACCCAACATGATACATATAGTAATTTTATCTTTTGTACTATATGTTAGTTTTATATTCTTTGTATTTTGTGAAATCACACATTTCTATGGGAAAAACTAGTGTTGTTTTACTTTATATGAGCGTTTTATTATGCAGCTCATTGCTAAGATTATTATTAATCAAGCAATAAAGATTTCCTTACTATATCTTTCTAGTAATAGAGGAGATTGAACACCCTACTGATCTTCCCTTGGGTTTGAATTGGGCCCCTGGGTCTTTTAAGTATCTGGGAATCCAGGTATATCATGACCTAGCAACTCTAAAAGAAGGTAACTTGAGCCCAATATTGCGGTCATTTGGGATGATAATACCATTCTGGTGCTCTCTAAAGTTACCCACAATGGCCAGAGTGGCGCTGACCAAAATGATTATGCTTCCACGTCTACTTCACTATTTTGTAAACTTTCTGAAGCATGTTTTAGCATCCTGGTTTGGGAAACAAAATAAAAATGTGCGAGAATTGATATGGGATGGTGGACGTAATACGGTCTCACTGGCCATCCTACAGCCTGCTCAGGAAGAGGGAGGTTTTGGGTTCCCAGATTTTGAGCTATACTATCTAGTGGGGCTGTTGCAGTGGCTGCTAAAAATGTGTGGACGGACTAGATATGGAACTCCTGACGAACAGGAGTTATAAATCCGCCCAGAGACGTCTCATAGCGAAACTCATAAACTCGACTATAGAACTCCCATGTCCAGGAGTGCTGCTACAAGGAGTGCATGACTGCTGGAGGAGGTGTCAAAAAGTCCCAAAGGTGATTCCATGTGGTATACTCCTGCTTTCCCCTCAGAGTCAAAACTGATGTGTTGGGTGAGGCTGGAGCCAGGGCAGTGGGCGACCTATCTCAAGACCAAGAGCTGATCCCACTAGACGGATTCCTGGAGCTATATGAGCTACTGGGGCGCAAATCCTTACATACCACTCACTAGTAAAGGCATTCAAGGAACTGTGGGGAATAAACCAGCGGGAACCACAAACAAACAATGTACTACAGGTCTTGACCACACTTGGTTCTGCAAATCATCTAGTAAACAGTCTGTTTCTCAACGCCCAACAGGGCATATTAAACAAATTGCAGGTTCTGCAGAATGCTGCAGCCTGGCTTATTCTGGACCTCCCAAAATACGCCCCCATGTCCCAGGAGTTGGCCAAACTTCATTGGCTCCCGGTGCGAAAGCAGATCTTGTTTAAAGCACTGTGCCTGGTATTCAAGGCCTTACGAGGCCTAGGGCCATCATTCCTTTGGCAGCACTTCTATTGGTATCGCCCAACCAGACACCTTAGATCTGCTGATGTAGGGTTGATTGCAGTACCTCGCATTAGGAGAGCACGCTGGGGAGGCAGAAGTTTTGTTCTGGGCGCTACCAGGCCTGGAATGCCCTGCCCCTGGCTCTTAGAATGATTACTGACCTTAGGCCCTTTAGAAGGGCGCTGAAGACTTGGCTGTTTACCAATTAATTTCCGACCCAACTTTGCCCAAGGAGTGATATTTAGCGCCAGGACACCTACGGATAACAGAGCGCTGTATAAATGTCAAAAATAAATAAATAAATATATAGAATGTCATTACAGTCCTCTGATTAGGATGGTAAGGGTACCATTGGAGAGGGCTAGGGCTAAATGGAATGATGCGCTGGGAAAAACATTAGAAGATAGTGAGTCGGCTAAGATACTCCAAAGTGCAAAGAAAATATCCCAAACACGGCCTTAAAGCTAATCCAAAAGACAAAAAGGACAAGGAATACCTGCCAATGATGATCTAATATAGGCCTAAAAAAAGGTCCTTATATAATTATAGTAACCCCTGAACCGCAAGCAAAGCCGAATCCACGCCGAAGACCAGCCAAAGAGCTGCCCGTCTGCGCCCGTCCGCGATTGGACGTGGCCAGGGGCCATGGACTCCACGATTCCTCCACATGTCGTCATCAGGTATTCTGCTCAAGAGTTGGTTAAATTGAGACCACTCCCCCTGACGGCCTGTATTCGTGAGCAATGGCCATGCTTAGAGGGCCCTTTCTCTTGTATTAACTGCCACTTTCGAGCGACCCACTTAAACACTTCCAGAGTATCGGCCACAGTCACAGATAGGCCAAAAGAAGGACTAAAGTGTATACTACTGAATGTACGCTCTATGCCCAAACACCAACTTCAGATATGGGACTTACTACATACATCATCACCGGATCTATGTTTCTTCACAGAAACATGGTTCAAGCCCCATACAATCCCCGCTATTACATTAGGGGTCCCCCTAGGATATAAGTTCTTAAACATGGACCGCCCTAACAAGATAGGAGGCGGTCTGGCTATTGCATACAAAGAACACCTGAAGGTTACCATATTGGAGCAAAAATGTTGCCCAATACTAGAAATCATAATTTTTAGAATAACTCTATCTACCAAAGTGTCCAAGAAAGGAGCGCCTATTTATCACCCACCAGGACCATGCTCAGGTTTTACTCTTTCCCTTCTGGAACTGCTAGCTCCTTATCTTAGAGCCAAAGAAGACTTCTTTCTTCTGGGCGATTTTAACATTCACGCAGATATCCCAGAGCTCACAGAAACTAAATCCTTGATTGCTGATCTTTCAACCTTGGGTCCTAAGCATGGGCGGAAAATCCGTTACGCTCGCGGATTTTCAGTAAATTCGCAATCCGCGAGATCCGCGAATTTCACGCAAAATCCGCAAATTCGCATGCAGCGGATTTTTTGCTGCGTGCGGTGTAAGTTCGCTATTGCGAACTTACACAAAACCCTCGCGAACTGGCAGAAATCCTTGCGAACTGGCAGAAATCCTTGCGAACACAAAAAAAGCATTCAGCAGGTTCAAAAGTTCAAACTCATCATTAGTAACCATTCCCTGTAGTGCTTCCTGACAAGGGCCCCTCCAGAGTTCGGTTGCTAGTTGGAACAATTATATGACCCTGCTCTGACCATCACAGCATGCTCATAGAATAGCTACAAGTAGGCCACAAAGGTCCTGGAAAAAAAATTGCACTGCAACAGAAAGCAAATTACAGATAAGGAAGCAGGTGCCAGACTGGAATTTTAAAACAGTGACACATTAATAAATCAACCCCAAATTAATTCATGTCAGTTGAAGCAGGCAGGTGTGCTTGCTTTTCCCTCCCATAATCTACAGTGATGATGAACCAGAGGGTGGCATTGATGCACCAGAGGATGGCATGGGTAAAACAGAGGGTGGCAGGGGTGAAACAGAGGGTTCTGGGAACCTGTGATGATGAACCAGATGTAGAAACAACATAATCGTGACCGTTGCGAGCCGACATGTAAGTTCGCAATTGCGAACTGGTACAAAACCCTCGCGAACTGGCAGAAATCCTTGCGAACTGGCAGAAATCCTTGCGAACACAAAAAAAGCATTCAGCAGGTTCAAAAGTTCAAACTCATCATTAGTAACCATTCCCTGTAGTGCTTCCTGACAAGGGCCCCTCCAGAGTTCAGTTGCTAGTTGCAACATTTATATGACCCTGCTCTGACCCTCACAGCAGGCTCATAGAATAGCTACAAGTAGGCCACAAAGGTCCTGGAAAAAAAATTGCACTGCAACAGAAAGCAAATTACAGATAAGGAAGCAGGTGCCAGACTGGAATTTTAAAACAGTGACACATTAATAGATCAACCCCAAATTAATTCATGTCAGTCGAAGCAGGCAGGTGTGCTTGCTTTTCCCCCCATAATCTACAGTGATGATGAACCAGAGGGTGGCATTGATGCACCAGAGGATGGCATGGGTAAAACAGAGGGTGGCAGGGGTGAAACAGAGGGTTCTGGGAACCTGTGATGATGAACCAGAGGTAGAAACAACATAATCGTGACCGTTGCGAGCCGACATGTAAGTTCGCAATTGCGAACTGGTACAAAACCCCCGCGAACTGGCAGAAATCCTTGCGAACTGGCAGAAATCCTTGTGAACACACAAAAAAAAAAAATCCGCAAATTCGCGAGAATTCGCGGATTTTGCGGATTGCGAGTTCGCAAATTCGCAAAATTTGCGAACGCCAGATTCGCAAAATTCGCCCATACTTAGTCTGGAACTGCAGAATAATGGACCCACACATGAAGGGGGACACTCTCTTGATTTGCTTTTTTCTAACAGTGCTAAAATTCATTGTAAAACTGCCACCCAGTTGGAATGGACTGACCATTTCCTGGTGGAATTTTGCCTGCCTGTAACTAACACACGCCCTCACAAAAAAAAACTCCCACCAATATGGCGCCGTCAGTGGCACAAGGTAACATTAGAAGAACTGCAGAGTGTTTGGGAAAAGCCCAAATTTCTGGAAATAGATAATGTGGAAGACACACTTGCAAAATGTTATTATTCCCCAACTGTGTCGTAAATAAAATTTACCTAGTCATTTTTCTATACATTAATATCAATAAGGATAGCTCATAAAATGAGAGGCAGAGTCTGTGGTGTCCGAGTTCAAAAGGGCTTTAATTCAATGGCTCGAGCCAGGGGAGAATCGGGTTCCATCACCTCTACGGTTCAGGAAGGGATATCTAATGTTTTATTAACATCACACATTATATATAGTAAAACCATACAATTGCAATGAATACAGTAGGCGTAACAAGTGAAGAGAGAGAGATAAGAGCATATGGGCGTAAAAGAAGGCGTGTAAGGAGGCGTATATGTAGGCGTGCACTTGGTGAGTCATAAAAAGTGTCACAGGTGGGTGGATGCATAGAGAGGTCTGCAGAGTCAGCAGAAACCTTTACCCTACATGTGCACGCAACTTGCCATGATGTGAAAGTGACGTGTAACTGGAGAGAGCTGGGGGTTGACTTTAGCACTAGTAGAGGAGCCTGGAGTCTGGGAAGTCAGAGCGACCTGTACCTTGGCATATCTGATATCATATGTTTGGAGGATGTATTGTCTGAAGTAAAGGTCTCTCGAGTAAAGGCTGTACATCACTAAACGCTAGTGTGTGCATATATTACTTTGTGCATTACGTGGGGGCATGGGCCTACTATGGCAACGGGTTCAGTAAATCACTTGCATGGAGACAGGAAGGCTAGGCCCTATGCTCTGCAGGCGGAAATATGTTTACCTATTTCACTAGACTGGTATGTGTTTTTGCGGAGGCTGAACAGATAACTGAAGGCAAAATACCGTCTTGGCAGGCAGGCCAGGCCGGGCACCGCTCGGCTGGGCAGGGAGTAAGGTAGAGGTCAGGGATGCATACCTAAACTGCAGCTTTCAGAGACAGAAGAGGCTCGGAGCCTGAATTCAGGGCCTGGTTCGACTGGGCCACAAAAACGTGGGCATCTCGATGTTAAAACGTGTACCATGTAAATGCATTGGCAACGTAGGCTTTAAGGCTGAATTATCGTTTCTTTCATGGAGGGCCTGGTAGTTGACATGTTAACGTTGGACGCAAATGCAAATGCGTCTTCATTTCGGACAAAGAGGGAAAATGCATGGATGTCATGCACATATACTACACGTTGGGGTACACGTAGGGGATACATAGACCATATAAAATTCCACTTTCCTCATTCCCTCCTTGTCCCCTACGTTCCCTTCAGGATATATCTATCTTCATGAGACCATCTATTTGTTCATATAGCATCATTTGCTCGTCCCTTTTTATTCGAGTACGGGAACGTGAACGTGGACCGGGAATACAGGCAGTGGCGCACAAGCCGCAAATCGCTGGACCACATTGCAGACAGAGACAGCAACTGAATACTATGAGCAGTATTATTCCTAGGAATGACAATACTTTCCATCCCCAGGCTTATATCACACTCCAGAGCCAGCCGGACCAAGTCCAGGTGCCTGGATTCTGGTGCATCTGACGAACTATTTTATGAAGCCTTGTTATTGCTGCATACACTGATGGTGCGTTATTAGGAATAAACACACAACAACTGGAGCCGATCACTCTACAAGCTCCGCCCCTATCAGCCAGGATGACGTCAAGAACAAGGCGATTCTGAAGAACAACAAGTCTCATAGCAGACTGCTCTTCTGTTAAGTTTCCTAAGACAAAAGTAGTCTCATTCACTACTGCTTCAAGCGTTCTTGTTAATCTGCGTATAACCTTACTATTTTGCACGGGACCTATGAACCAAAAATATCCTTTAACATAATCTTTGTACTGGTCCCAGGCAGACTCAGAGTAGTCGATAACTGAGGGAAGGTCTCTCCTGTGTCTCGCATGTATGAGATGGGAATCTCGATGATAATTGGATGTGGCTAGAAAAACAGGTGGCAGTAGGAACGCAATGTAACACGTTCCACCCCAGTCCAAGGGCAGACGTACATAAGCTGTCTGACCACAAATGAAATAGGAATGGCGGGAAGCTTTGAAAGTAGACTTTCCTTTATCACTGAATTCAACCACAGTATTACAATCTCTGTGTCCTAAGTGTACTGAACCATTTTTCCTGACGTATAATTCACCTTTTACTGGTAAGACTGTTATAAATGGTGAACCTGTGTTGGTTTCGGACTGGACATTCAAAATCATGAGGTTGAGGGAAAAATTACCTAATTCATACACTTCATTTTCTAGATCGGTCCCTTTCCTTTGGGGAAGACCGTCTTTGTCTGGGAAACATGCTTTATTCATAACTGTGTTCAGGTCTCCCCATATCCAATCGCCTTGGGAAACTGTGGACTTACTGTCTAGAGATGACATTAAAGCAAACCATGCGCCGCACGAACCATTGTGCGAAAACGGATAAGGAAAGAGGGGCAGAGCTCCCTTCATTTTCTGGTAGGGTGGGAGTCGGCCACATACCCAGCAATTCGTGACATTGCTGGTCTGGTGAGAATGGTGCAACATACGGACAAAAGTGTTGTTGCGCAGTGCTAGTCGATATGACAGTTCGTGAGGTGGCAGGTCACTGAACGAGTACTCTACAGTGTCATTGAAAGAGGAATGTACATGTGAACCAAGAGGAGGAAAGAGAACATGTAGTGTCAAGCTTATACATATAATCAATATACTTAGAATGAACATAATACTCAGTGTAACTATGCATCTGCTACGTAAGGATTTGCAGTACTTTTCTTTCATCTTTTTCTGTCTATCTCTCTGACTATTTGGGTCTACGATCTGGTACATATCAGGAACCTGTCTAACCGCTTCACCCGAGGGGGACTTAAACAATTAAACGCTGTCTGACTTACTAGACCATAGCTTGGAACGATACTCCTGTTGCGGAGTTTTTTCTAACAAAGGGAGTTTAGTGTCAGTATCAGAAATTTTCCCAGAAACTTCCGCAAAACAGTCTTTGGAATCTTTTCCCGAGCCAAGTTCATGAAATCGCTTCACGTGGTGGGCATGGATCCAGCCCTTTCGTCCTTCCACTTTAATAGCCGTCCTCATCGTCAGTAACACAAGCTTCGGTGACTTCCAACGCGGCTCCAGGGGGCTCGACCGGTCGAAATTTCTCACGAGCACAAGATCACCAGGGACGATGACGTGATCCTTAACCTGGGTGTTGTCTGGGAAAGCGGCGGCAACCTGTGAATGACAAGAGAGTAGTGCAGACATCAAGGAAGCCAGGTAATCTGTCAGCATATTACTGTCAACATCTGTGATTTTTCTAGGCATAGGCGTACCCCACATGTTTGGCGGTCTACCGAAAACAACCTCATAAGGAGATAGTCCGGTTCTGGAATGAGCTACCATACGCATGTAAAAGAGGGCAACCGGCAGGGCTACCATCCAATCCACGCCCTTTTCTGCACAGACCTTCGCTAGTCGTGTTTTTAGAGTCTGATTATGTCTCTCGACGAGGTCTGCTGCCTCGGGGTGTCGGAACTTCCACTGGTACCCTAACAGGAGAGATACTTGTTTCATGAGTTCAGAAGAGAATGGCTGTCCATTATCTGAGTACACGACACGGGGCAAGCCGTATCGCAGAAAGAATTCACGAACCAACTGCTTGGCAGTGGTTACAGCAGTATAATCTGGGACTGGGTACGCTTCTGTCCATCTAGACAGGGCACATACAACTACAAGAACATATTTGAATCCTCGACATCGGTCCATCTGAATATAATCCATCTGGAGGGCTTCAAAAGGGTGGTCAGGAGGATGAAATCCACCTTGTTCCACGGGAATGCCTTTGCCTGGATTGAACTGACAACAGATCATACAGGTACGTACTTTCTGTTTCGCTGCTGCACGTAAATGTTTGTTGAACCAGATATTCTGTATGCTGTCTAACATGGCTTTTTCTCCTAAGTGTGCTGGACTATGTGCTGTATTAATGATAACCTGAACCATGGAGTCGGGGAGAAACCATGTGGCCTTTCCCTTCGTCATCCATCCCTGATCTGTCTGGACCCCTCCTTGTTCAGTCCATTTCTTGATTTCGTCTGGAGTGGCATGTGTCTGTATGTCGAGTACATCTTGTGTGGGATCCCTGACTGTCATGCAAGTTGTCGGTGATGGTACTTCAGTCTTTGTCGTGTCAGTTGGACTGTCGGGTTGAGTCTGTGCTGTAAGTTTGGCTGTTCGATCTGCCAGGTCGTTACCCTGGCAAATAGTGTCAGTGGCTTTGCACTTCATGATGGCTATGGCTGTAGGCAAGTGTATTGCATCTAACAGAGCTTGAATGATGAGGGGACCGTGCTGTATTTTGGCACCGTGGGAGGTCAGAAAACCTCTCTCTTGCCAGAGGACTCCAAAGTCGTGTACGACTCCGAATGCATACTGTGAGTCTGTGTATATGTTTACTTTCAGGTTCTTGGCTCGTATACAGGCTTGGGTCAGAGCAATGAGCTCTGCTGCTTGGGCAGACAAGGTGTCAATACGTTGTGTTTCTATAACTTCAGTATCAGTGGTCACTGCATATGCGGCCACTAGCTCTCCTGTGCTTGTTCTCATGCATGAACGTCCACATATAGTGTCAGGTCTGGATCGGGTAATGCGATGTCTGTCAAGTCTTGTCTTGGCTTCGTCACTGTGTTAATGACTTCCACACAGTCATGTGGTGCAGGGGCTGATATACTTGAGGGTAAAAGTGTAGCTGGGTTAAGGATGTTACAACGTCTGATCTCTATGTGTGGCTGAAATAGTGTCAATTCATATCCTGTCAGTCTTGCTATAGTCAGGTGTTGTGTCTGTGTCCTGTTTAAGAGAACTTCCACTGAGTGTGGAACATGTACTGTCAGGGGATATCCTAACACTATGGAATCGCTTTGTCTGATTGCTAGAGCTGTTGCTGCAACTGATTTCAGGCTCGCAGGCAGAGCCTGGGCCACTGGATCCAATGTACTAGAAAAATAAGCACAAGGCTTGTGTTTTCCTGCCTGGTCTTCTGTGAGCACAGATAATGCTGTGCCATCGCGTTCAGTAACAAAAAGTGTAAAAGGTTTACTGTAACATGGAGTCGCCAAAACTGGTGCTTGACATAGAGCTCTCTTCAGCTCATCAAAAGCAAGGGTATGTTCCTGAGTCCAAGGGAGGACAGTCGAAGTCGCTGCCTCCTGTGTTGTCAACTGTATGAGTGGTTTGACTAGAAATGCATATTGGGGGATCCATTGTCTGCAGTAAGAGGTGAGGCCAATGAAGGCCCGTACTTCCTTTTGTGTCCTGGGCTGTGGAAGATGTGCAATTAACTGAATACGGTCTGGTGTCAGCTGTCTACCCCTCTTGGACAGCAAGTGACCTAGGTATACAACTTGCTGGACACAGAATTGTAACTTCGAAGGGGACACCTTGTGCCCCTTTTCTGCCAGGAAGTATAAGACTGTCAGTGATGCACGTTCGCAGTCTCGTTCTGTCCGCGCTGTGATCAAAAGATCATCAACGTATTGGAGCAGGGCAGTGTCAGTAGGCATGTGAATACTGTCTAGTTGTCTTTTCAGAGCTTGGCTGTAAATACTAGGGCTTTCTGTGAACCATTGAGGAGCTCTTGCAAATTTGAAGCTTCGGCCATTTAAACAGAATCCGAAAAGGTATTGGCTTTCCGGATGGATGGGGACACTAAAGAAGGCGTTCTTGAGATCTATTACAGTAAAGAACGTCGCTTCCGAATCAATGGCAGTCAATAGGGAAGAAATGTCTGGGACCACTGGGTACTGGGGTATTATACATTTGTTTAATTCTCAGAGGTCAATCACCAGTCTGTAGACCGGTGGTGCATTAGGGTCAGTTCGTTTGAGAATCGGAATGATAGGGGAATTGCATACATTGGAGTCAGTTTCTACCACCACTTCTTGTGCAATGAGTTTGTCAACAATTTTCAGTAAGGCTACTACAGCCTCAGGTGGTAACTTGTATTGTCGGATTCGTGGCAGTACGACTCCTTGCTTGAGTGTGACACGGTATGGTGTAATGTGCATGTAACCTACATCAGTCGGACCTTTCGCCCATAAATGCTGTGGTACATTCTGAAGTCTTGGATCAAAATCTCTCAACACATAATGTCCTTTAAAATCACGTAAAAACAATCTCACTCCTTCTGGAGAACAACAAATCACTGCTCCTAGTTCCTTCAATGTTTTTATACCAAGCACGTTTTCTGGACATGATTTCGTAAGCAACAAGTCTGTAGTACGGGACAATGGACCAACTCCTAGGGAAACTGGCTTTGACACTTCGTTAACAATAGGCTTTCCTGAAAATCCCAGGGAAATATTCTGTGAGCCTGAGAGGGGTGCCCCTGGAACCTCGTGGTGACTGATGGTAGTTCTGCTCGCCCCTGTATCAATCAGAAATCTTCTGTCTTTTCCTAATACATGACTATGCACATAGGGACCCTCTTGATCTACAGGAACCTCAATAAGGGGCAAGCCGACCTCCCTCTCTAGGCTGTTTCACGAATACTGTTGATAGTCTGGGTAGTCTGACTGCGCATACTGGTACATTTGTTGTGTGACATGTTGTGTGGCAGCTATGGGTTGGGGTACGGCTACTGTCTGTTGCGCGTTCTGTGGAGTTTGCGTGTTCTGCGGGACGTGGTCCTGTCTAGGAGGACGCGGTCTTTCTTTCGTCTTGCCTGTAGCTATATTATGTTTCAGGACAGTACATTCATTTATACAGTGACCTGGCTGCTTGCAGTAGTTGCAATTTCCCTTTACAGGTGCCGCGCCCTTTCTCTGACCATCGGCGGCTGGAACTGATTGAGCTACTAGTACTTTCATTTTCGTGTCTTTCATGCGTCTCTTTTCGTGTTCCTGTTCTTCTCTAATTCTGTTCTGGTGATACTGCAGCATTTGTAACATTTGGGAAGGGCTATTAGCTTGCCAGGTACTTTCGACCTTTAATACTTTATTTTTAATCTGGGGTAAGGAATTCTCTACTAGTTTGGTCACAAAAAGATGTGGGTACGATTCACTACTTGTCTTCAGACCGCTATTAATAATAAAACATTTCTCAAATCTAGAATAAAAATCACTAGTGTCTTCATCTTGTTTCTGTTTACAGGCTTAAATGGCATCCCAATCTTCCTTTTTAGTAGTCAATAATCTTGGCAAGACCTGTATTAATAGCCCGGGTAATTCTTTAACTTTATCCCCGAGACCAGTACCAGGGGTTCGTGTATTATCCTCGTTTTCTAATTCTGTCCAATTAATCTTTTTCTCTCCCACCTCCCATTCTTTTTCTTTGAGTTTTTCATAAATACCTGCTGGTAACAGTACTTTCAACATCTTAATGATGTCAGCATATGTATACTCCCCCATACGGAGCATGTCTTTTAATTCACGGTGGAACCCTGCTTGGTCTTTATCATGACAGGGCAGTAATTTTTTCATTTTCAATAATTCCATTTTTGTTAAGGGTGTATAAACAAATACTCGTTGAAGCGCACCCCCGTCAGTTCTAACGGGATGAACCTCTCGTAAGGGATTCTGTCTGTCTATGTAAAAGGTTTTTCTTTCCCGATGTGGAACAGGAACAAAATGTGGGGTCAGGAAAGTCATGTACTTATGTCGTTGTTCTAGTATGACATTAATAATTCGGTACCTAGGCCTCTCCATCTGGCTAGGAGTAAATCGTCCAATAATTTATACAGGGGACCTGGATCAGAATGCTTATTCTCGTACAATGTGATGAGATGTTGAATCATGTACATACCAGCTAAACGCTGTTCTTCCGGAGGAAGACTCAAAAATGTCTGCGCTACTATGTCATCCTTATATATGTTAGAATTTCCAGCCCATTGAACTGCTGACCGGGCTAGTTCCTGTTCATGCATGGTACTAAGTTCGCTACTCCCTACTCGTCTTTTTAATGCTTGGTCCGTGGCTTGGAATATGTGTTCAAGGGAATACTGTTCTGGTATGGGAGAAAGAGAACGTTTCTTGTATTCTAGTTGTATGGGTCTATCAAAAGGTCTCGCCCTACCTACGTAATGTATTTTACTTGGGTTCTCAGTTGCTAAATCATCGTCCTCTGAGACTTCATTGTCTTCTCTCTCAGCTTCTTTCTCATGTATATCAAGAATTTCTTTACGAATTTTCCTGTACATGCTTTCTACACTACTCTGTTTATCATGTTTACCAGCAGCTATATTGTCACTCCAGTTCGTCAGGACTTTAGTTACTTCTTTACCTGGCTGGTCTCGCTCGCTGATCAAACAATTAATCAAAAACTGTAGGAGCATACGTTGAAGCTCCACTTTTCTATGTACCATGGCCTCGTGAATACTTTTTGGTCCCTCCCCCGTTCTGATGAAGTGGTAGATTTTGTCTAAATGTCCTTTCATGTCTGGTAAAATAAGCAAATAATCTGCAACACGTCTTAAACGTATTGAATATATAAGCATAGCACCGTCTCCTGGTACGGGATCATATATACAACCGGTAAGGTACTGTCTAATGGATTGAAAAGTAGCTGCTTTAGGCGTGTGTTGTAGTGCTAACTCTCGTAGTGATGATCGTTTTAACGGAGGTGGTGTAGAGGGACCCCCTCCCGCTGCTCCTAGACTGGAATCGCCTTGGCTTGAATCGGCTTTTACTGGCTGCGCTGGCGCTGGTAATGCAGGTTGATCCTGTGCTACAGGTGCTGGGAGAAAAGGATTCAGAGGGGGGTTGGTAGCAGGAGGAACAATGGGGGAATTCGTATTATCAACTGGATTGGGAGGAGGATTAGTAGGAGGTACACGTACGTTTACATACTCTGGAGCAGCGTCATCTAAATAGGAGGAAAAGAAAATGTCCTCTGCGGTCTGTTTATGATTACGGTTTTTAGTCGGGCTCAGTGGTGGTGGCAAGTTACTGGGTACTTCCGGGGCCACCTTAGGTAGACCCTCGGCTAGAAGGGGGTACATGCCTTTAATAAGAGCATTTCTTTGTCGGTCTAGTTGTTCTGTTCTAACTCGCTCACCTTCTTCTAATAGTTCTTTTTCCTTAGCTTTTTCTGATGCTTCTCTACTTCTTTCTGCTTTCTGTATTTCTTTCTCTGTTCTCCTATGCGCTTCGTTACGCCATAATTCTATGGCGTCCTTCTGGGATTGTCTGGCTTTCTTTTTCCGCAGTGCTTCTTCTACTCTCATGATGCACTCAGCATCCCATGTCCCTGAGACAGGCCATCTATATTTCTCTTCCAGATCCTTGGTATAATCCACCCATAAATCTAAGTACAGTATGGCATCTAAGCCATGTTTATGGTACATAAAATGTTCGGGAGTGTCCCTAGGTGGGACGGGAACTGCCTCTTCGAGTATCCCTTTCCTGGTTCCTATCTGACATAATTTCGAAAACAGCGGCATGTTTATACTAGTTTGAACGAAAACACAATAAGCACAATAATAGACTGCAAACAATCATTCATACCACAACATTAAAACATTACAGAAATTACCTGGTACATAGAATAACACAATTCTGGAATAATCGGAAATACAATACTATACTGGATGCACTGCTAGAACAGTACAGTCATACCGGTCCCATAAAGAGACACGTCATACCGCATCCACCGAAATGGACACGTCTATACCGGATCTGTGTACCCAGACCCGTCTTGACCGGGCTCAAATAAATGAACCCGTCTAGATGCGTTCCCAACAATGGTACTCACCGGGAAGCAAAACTGAAGGCCTCGGAAACTCGACACTGGACTGGACTGGACTGCTACGGCTTCTTACTGCTGCGCATGCGCCTCGGAACAGGTGGGCCTCGGGATACCTCGGACCTTGCTCTCTCGGCTTGGGCTCTGGTCGGGACAGTCCGCATTCCTCACCGCCTCGTGTGGATGCCTGGCCGCAGTCTCCGTCTCCTCCGTGGGCCTGAGGGAGTTAGCAGGAAAACCTGCGAATGTGCACAGAAGGGGGTCCGTCACGGCTGTAGAAGGGGTCAGGGGGCTGCGTTACATCGCCGGCGCGTGGGGAAGGGGACTAGTCCCTATTCGGGCACCAGAAATGTCGTCAATAAAATTTACCTAGTCATTTTTCTATACATTAATATCAATAAGGATAGCTCATAAAATGAGAGGCAGAGTCCGTGGTGTCCGAGTTCAAAAGGGCTTTAATTCAATGGCTCGAGCCAGGGGAGAATCGGGTTCCATCACCTCTAAGGTTCAGGAAGGGATATCTAATGTTTTATTAACATCACACATTATATATAGTAAAACCATACAATTGCAATGAATACAGTAGGCGTAACAAGTGAAGAGAGAGAGATAAGAGCATATGGGCGTAAAAGAAGGCGTGTAAGGAGGCGTATACGTAGGCGTGCACTTGGTGCGTCATAAAAAGTGTCACAGGTGGGTGGATGCATAGAGAGGTCTGCAGAGTCAGCAGAAACCTTTACCCTACATGTGCACGCAACTGGCCATGACGTGAAAATGACGTGTAACTGGAGAGAGCTGGGGGTTGACTTTAGCACTAGTAGAGGAGCCTGGAGTCTGGGAAGTCAGAGCGACCTGTACCTTGGAATATCTGATATCATATGTTTGGAGGATGTATTGTCTGAAGTAAAGGTCTCTCGAGTAAAGGCTGTACATCACTAAACGCTAGTGTGTGCATATATTTCTTTGTGCATTACGTGGGGGCATGGGCCTGCTATGGCAACGGGTTCAGTAAATCACTTGCATGGAGACAGGAAGGCTAGGCCCTATGCTCTGCAGGCGGAAATATGTTTACCTATTTCACTAGACTGGTATATGTTTTTGCGGAGGCTGAACAGATAACTGAAGGCAAAATACCGTCTTGGCAGGCAGGCCAGGCCGGGCACCGCTCGGCTGGGCAGGGAGTAAGGTAGAGGTCAGGGATGCATACCTAAACTGCAGCTTTCAGAGACAGAAGAAGCTCGGAGCCTGAATTCAGGGCCTGGTTCGACTGGGCCACAAAAACTTGGACATCTCGATGTTAAAACGTGTACCATGTAAATGCATTGGCAACGTAGGCTTTAAGGCTGAATTATCGTTTCTTTCATGGAGGGCCTGGTAGTTGACATGTTAACGTTGGACGCAAATGCAAATGCGTCTTCATTTCGGACAAAGAGGGAAAATGCATGGATGTCATGCACATATACTACACGTTGGGGTACACGTAGGGGATACATAGACCATATAAAATTCCATTTTCCTCAACTGAGGCAATAGACAAACTGGCCCCATTGAAGTTGCACAAACAATTCCCCATAAATAAACAGGAAAAATGGTACACTGAGGCACTGAGAACTGAGAAGCAAGAATGTAGGAGGTTAGAGAAAAAATGGAAGAAGGCACGTACAGAAGAGAATAGGAAGGCACATCATGATGCACAAACAAACTATTATGAAAACATAAAAAAGGCCCGCAAGAATAGTCTTGTCCTGCAATTAGCAGAAGCAGGCAACTCCTCGAAGGAACTGTATAAAATACTGGAAGCATTTGTTAAACCTACAGCCTCAATCAATCAATCAGAGCATTTATATAGCGCGCTACACACCCGGAGGGTCTCAAGGCGCTAGGGGGGGGGGTCCGCTACTGCATGAACAGCCAGGTCTTGAGTTGCTTCCTGAAGGCGAGGTGGTCCTGGGTCAGGCAGAGGTGAGTCGGGAGGGAGTTCCAAGTCTTGGCGGCGAGGTAGGAGAAGGACCGTCCCCCTGTGGTGACTCTTCGGATGCGGGGGATGGCGGCGAGGGCGTGGCCGGTCGATCGAAGCTGGCGTTTGGGGGCGTAGAAGTTGAGGCGGCCGTTGACGTATCCTTGGCCTTGGTTGTGAAGGGCTTTGTGTGCGTGGGTGAGGAGTCGGAAGGTGATTCCCTTGTTGACCGGGAGCCAGTGCAGGTCTCTCAGGTGTCCGGAGATGTGGCTGCGATGGGGGATGTCCAGGATGAGTCGTGCTGAGGCGTTCTGGATCCGCTGGAGTCTCTTCTGGAGTTTGGCGGTGGTTCCGGCGTAAAGGGAGTTGCCGTAGTCCAGCCGGCTGGTGACGAGGGCCTGGGTGACCGTCTTCCTGGTCTCGGTGGGGATCCACCGGAAGATATTACGAAGCATGCGCAGGATGTTGAAGCACGACGAGGAGACGGCGTTGACTTGTCTGGTCATGGAGAGGGAGGAGTCCAGGATAAAGCCCAGGTTGCGTGCGTGGTCTGTTGGTTTGGGTGCGCTGCCTAGGGCGGGGGGCCACCAGGAGTCGTCCCAGGCGGAGGGTGAGGATCCCAGGATGAGGACTTCCGTCTTGCCCAAGTTCAGTTTCAGGCGGCTGTTCTTCATCCATCCGGCCACCTCTTTCATCCCTTCGTGAAGGTTGGCTCTGGCGGTGGCGGGGTCGTTGGTGAGGGAGAGGATCAGCTGGGTGTCGTCGGCTTAGGAGATGATGTTGAGGTTGTGCTGGCGTGCGATGTTTGCGAGGGGGCTCATGTAGACGTTGAAGAGGGTTGGACTGAGCGAGGAGCCTTGAGGGACGCCGCAGATGACTTCGGAGGCTACGGAACTGAACGGAGGGAGGCGGACTCTCTGTGTCCTTCCGGCGAGGAAGGAGGTGATCCACTCCAGTGCCTTCTCCTGGATTCCGACGTTGCTGAGGCGCTGTACTAGGGTACGGTGGCAGACAGTGTTGAATGCCGCGGAGAGGTCTAGGAGGATGAGGGCTGCTGTTTCTCCGTTGTCGAGCAGAGCTCGGATGTCATCGGTGGCTGCGATCAGGGCGGTCTCGGTGCAGTGGTTGGCCCGGAAGCCAGACTGTGAGGGGTCGAGGGATCCATTCGTCTCGAGGAAGGCGGCCAGCTGCTTGTTGACGGTCTTCTCGATGACTTTTGCAGGAAACGGGAGCAGCGAGATGGGCCGGTAGTTCTTGAGGTCGGTGGGGTCGGCTGATGGCTTCTTGAGTAGGGCGCTGAGTTCGGCGTGCTTCCAGCTCTCCGGAAGGTGGCGGAGTCGAAGGAGGTGTTGATGATGTCACGCAGGTGGGGTGCGATGACAGCGTCGGCCTTGTTGAAGACGTGGTGAGGGCATGGGTCGGTCGGAGATCCGGAGTGAATGGAGTTCATCGTGCGGATGGTGTCTTCAGTGCTGATCGGAGTCCAGGCGCGGAGGGTGGTGTTAGGGGCTGGTGGTTCGGTCAAGGCGTGCGTTGGTTGCATGCTGAAGCTGTTGTGTATGTCCGTGATCTTGTTGTGGAAGTAGGAGGCGAGGGAGTTGCAGAGGTCTTGCGAAGGGGTGATATCGTTGTTTCCGGTGTTGGGGTTGGAGAGCTCTTTGACGATGTTGAAGAGTTCCTTGCTGTTGTGTGCGTTGTTGTCCAGTCGTTCCTTGAATGTGGTTTTCTTGGTGGAGCGGATGAGTTGGTGGTGCTTTCGGGTGGCGAGCTTGAGGGCAGCCATGTTGTCCGGAGTTGGGTCTCTGCGCCAGGTTCTTTCGAGGGTCTGACAGTTCTTCTTGGAGCTTTTGAGTTTGTCGGTGAACCATGGGGCTTTCTTGCTCCCGGGTCTGCTCGGCGGGGTCCTCAGGGGGGCAAGCTCGTCGGCGCAGTCGCTGATCCACTTCGTGAGGTTGGTGGCAGCCTGGCTTGGGTTCGTTGTGCTGGCGGGATGGTTCATGCTCAGGGAAGTCGCGAGCTGGTCGGCTGTGATCTTGTTCCAGTTTCTGCGAGCAACCTGTTGCTGGTGGTGGTGGATCGTGGTCCTTCCGAAGCTGAAGTGGACGCAGATGTGGTCCGTCCAGTGGAGTCCGGTGGCGTGGCTGAAGGCGATGTCCTTGCTGGATGAGAAGACGGGGTCCAGTGTGTGTCCGGCGTAGTGGGTGGGGGTGGTCACCAGCTGCTTGAGACCGAGGTTGGCGAGGTTGTCCAGCTGGGTGGTGGTGTGCCGGTCGTTGTTGTTCTCCAAGTGGAAGTTGAGGTCCCCGAGGAGGATGTAGTCAGCGGAGCAGAGGGCGTGCGGGCTGATGAAGTCGGCGATGTCTTCGCTGAATTGTGTGCGCGGTCCCGGGGGTCTGTAGATGAGGGTGCCTCTGAGGGTGGTCTTGGGGTTGATGTGGACCTGGAAGTGCAGGTGCTCGGTGGGTGCGAGGGTGTCGTCGGTGTTGGTCGTGACGCGGATGGTGTCCCTGTGGATGATGGCGATGCCTCCTCCGGTGTTGTTGATGCGGTCCCTTCGGATGATCTTGTAGCCGTCTGGTATGGCGATGGCGATGTCGGGCGCTGAGGAGGCGTTCCTCCAGGTTTCCGTGAGGAAGGCGACGTCTCGTGATGTTGTGTCGAGCAGGTTCCAGAGCTCGACGGCGTGTCTGTGAACGGAGCGGGTGTTGAGCAGGATGCATTTCAGGTGGCTGCTGCTGTTGCTTGTCTTGGTCTTAGTTGGTGCAGGAGTGGTACTGGTCCGGATGCAGGTGAACTTGCAGGCGTTGCAGCAGAACGGTCCGTGGGTGCGTCTCGGGGTGGCTCGGTAGCATCCAGGGGTTCGCCCGGCGTTGAGTGCGTAGAGGGTGGCGGCATCGTACGTCCGGCGGGTGAGCTGGGGTCTGTGGGGGCCAGGGGTCCTGGCACTGGGCGTGGTCCAGGCGCGGACGGGCGTAGATGGGCTTACCTTTGGCGCACCTTCGGCGCTCAGTCGGCGCTCCCGCTGCGCGCGGTCGCTGAGGGGGCGTCATAAGAAGGGGGCCGGGAGGGCGGGTCAACTGGGAGGCGGGGTCGCGATGTCCAATCGTCTGGTGAGGGGGCGGGGCCGCAGGCAAGAGGCGGCGGGAAACGGGAGCCGGAAGAGCGGGCGGCCCAGCGGCGGCTGGGGCGCAACTGTCGGCGGCGCTCTGCGGAGGAGAACTCAGGTAGCAGGAGGCAGCAGGAGGCTCTGGGGCAGGCTGGAGCAGAGAGGAGCGAGGGGGCGACCAGGCCAGAGACACAGCCTGTGCTAGTCCAGATGATTTCTCACTACCTTTGTGCAATGAAATATCACTGTTCTTTGAAAATAAAATTAACTCTATCTATGAGAAAATTCTGAAAGCCACGAGCTCAAACTGTAGCACTTCTGCCCCCATCATACCCATTCAGAGAAAAACCTCATTACTAACCTTTTCTCCAGTCAATGACACAGATCTCCCCCTCCTTACTAGCCATATAAAATCTGGCTCCCCCGACGATTTTATACCAGCTAAAATGATGGCCCCCCTGAGCACCCTTTTAGGACCTCAAATCCAAACTGTTATAAATCACTCCCGCAGAGAAGGGCATGTACCAGCAGAATGGAAAAAAGCAGTTGTCAACCCCATCCGGAAGAGTGCAGCACTTCCATGGATGGACCTTTCCAACCTTCGACCCATCTCCCTCTTGCCCTATCTCAGCAAATTGACCGAGAAGCATGTGAATACTCACCTGTCAAATTACATCGAGGCAGCAGAGGGCCTGGACCACTCCCAATCTGGTTTCAGGCCCAATCACAGCACAGAATCAGCCCTCCTCTCAGTGACCGACAACATCAGGATGTCACTTGATAGAGGGGGCTCAGTGATTCTGGTGCTGTTAGACCTATCCGCTGCTTTTGACACGATGTCACATGAACTCCTTCTCGGCCGCCTGAGAGATGTGGGCATAGGAGGTGCGGCTATGTCATGGTTGCAAAGCTTTCCTTCGGGTCGCTCACAAGGTGTTAAGCTGGGCTCCCACTCTTCCCCCCTTAGGGAGCTCACCAAGGGAGTGCCACAGGGCTCATGCCTAAGCCCCACACTTTTTAACGTGTATGTGGCCCCCTTAGCAAACATTATAAGATCATATGGGTTCACACCGGTGTCATACGCTGATGACAGCCAGGTTTTATTTCCTTTCCAAACCCTCACACCCGCAACCCAAAAATCTTTTGCGGATGGAATGAGAGCAGTGGCACACTGGATGGCACAGAACTACCTCCAATGCAACGTGACCATGGAACCGAGGTCATGCTGTTTGGGGGAGCAACTCTAACATGGTCCCCAGATTGGTGGCCCTTGGAATTGGGACCTGTCCCAAGCCTTAAACAAACAATTAAAAATCTTGGTATTAAGCTAGATCAGGCACTCCTACTTAAGGAACACACTACTCAAGTCACAGGTGCTTGTTTTCGTGTGGTTGGGCTGCTACGACGTGTCTTTCCATTTTTGCCAGACAATCATAGGAAAACGCTCATTCAGACCTTAATAATAAGTAGGATGGACTACTGTAATGGCCTATATATATCGGCAAATGAGGAACAACTGGAAAAATTACAAGTAGTCCAAAACACTGCAGCAAGGCTAGCCCTCAATGCCCCCCCCAGAACCCCTTCCCGTCCCCTTCTACACCAACTCCACTGGTTACCAGTAAAGCAGTGTGTTAAATTTAAGATATGTTGCACGATACACAAATGCCTGTTTGGCACTGCTCCCAGGTACTTAAAGGAAAAATTTGTTCCACATACCCCTGGATGTACTCTGCGCTCCAGCAGCCATCAACTGCTTCAGGTCCCCAGGGTCAGAAGAGCCAGACAGGGTGGCCGAGCCCTTTCCTACAAAGGAGGACCTGTCCTTTGGAACTCCCTACCCCCCGTGCTGAAACAAATCCCTAGTCTTGAAACTTTTAGAAAAAACCTTAAAACATATCTCTTCACCCTGCCTTAGATATAACTCCCTAGTGTTACAGCCAAAAACCCCGATAGACACTAACCAGTGGAAGCACAAGCGCAGAGATATCCCTTCGGGAATTGAATCAGGCGCTTTATAAGTCCATAAATAAATAAATAAATAAATAAAGACCTCAGAGCATGATTACAAAGATATAAAGATTTTATTATATGAAGGAGAAAACTGTCTCAATACATAATTATTGCATAGTTATTGCATCACAAAAAAATTATTAATATAAAAATAGATCAGTCACATCATCACAAAAATCCCACATGCCAACCAACACTTTCAAACCAGCATACATACAACTCATATCCCAAACAGCACACAACTCCACAGATATATCATAACCAAGGGTTTATCTGAGAACAATAGATGGAATACAATCCACTAGGGATGAACCCCAGATCAATCAGGTGGTCCCCATATGGAAAGGACGCCAACACGCGTTTTGGTGTACTGCCCCGGGCGGGGCTACACCTTCATCAGGGCAGGAGTATACAAAGGCATGGTGGGACAGGATATCTGTCAAAGAAATATTCTCACACTTTAGGCATACACGGAATCAGCTACTTCAGAGGCAAAAAAGGGGTTCGGGGGAATCAGATAGGCAATCAATCATTATTAGAAAGGGACTGCAAGATTCATATTTAAAAACACCAGACAATGAATTTGACATAGCCATTAGAGATAAGCTGAATAGCTTCATAGAACTACAAGGAAAGAAGGACAAAAGAACACACAGATATAAATAGTTAAAGTATTTTACATAGTCCCAAAAGTACCAGAACCACAGGCAGACCAGTTGAGGTAAGTGAGTTTAAAGCTTAGGTGGAAAGAATGACTCAAGTGCACCAAACGGAATAAAATAATAGAACACGAGGGATAGATACACTTTATTTCCACACCACAACGTGGATGACGCAAACATGCAGCCAGATATGTCTAAAGGGCTGATATATACCAATTTCAAACATTTAAGGCAAAACAGGTTTCAAATGTGCACACTGGCGTCATAAGGCCAAAATATTTGCAGAATCCAGACTGAATAAATTTCAGTTTTACCTCTGGAGGGAAAAAGGGGTGGGAGAAAGGCCATAGGTCAGCTATTATAAATAAACCCATTTTGCATATTAAGCAGCACAAGTAGATATTTTTGCGTACAAAAAACATACCATGGGGTTTCAAGCTGGAGAAATAGTCCTATCCGATGGGGCTCAGTATTCAGGGTCGATATACAGCAACCTGGTGCGTTTCAGGGTACTTTTCCACAGTCAAAAATTAAAGATGAGCCCTTCAATAATCTGCAAAATGGTAAGGGATATCTCAGTAACATGGTTTTAAGAGAGAAGGGATTTCGAAGGCATAATCAGGGAAGCCAAGTATCCATGCACTTGCGATAAAACAAATGAACCAGATCAATGGGGCAAACGCCTCCTGTGGAAAAAGTTTCCAATCAACTAAATAGGCAGGGACCGCTATGCACCAAATTCAAATCTAGGGTATTCTGTTAGGCTACTGAAAAAACAGATGCCTGCACCCTCGATGGGAGGGGGAGGAAAAAGGGGAGGAGAAGGGGGAACGCCCCATGGGAAGCAAGCATGAATCCACGTTGACACAACATGTGTGAGACGTGCTCCTGTAAGGACCGTAGTTGAAACAACCCCCTCGATGATAGATACAGTTATATGCCACAAACAAATAGGGCAATACACATGTCTCCCTTCTCTCACACCGATAAAGCACAGCATGTCAGAGACGCTGTCAAGTTTCACAGTTTCAGAATTAACTCACCAAAAGCAAATCGAGGCATTCCTCGCTTCTCCATTAGAACCGACACGACGGATCAAGATTGAGTGTTGTGAGGAGCCAGATTAAAAAGGCTGTGATGCGTACGTTGGCGTCATGGTAAACAACATAGAAAGTGGAACCAGCGTCGAGATGCAGGCATAGAAAGCGGACGGTGGATCCATCGGTAGCGCCTTCAATTCAAGAGGTGGCCATATTGAAATGTCAATTATCACTAAGACCAAGTATCTAGGACATGCTCATTTGGGTCAAGAGGACAGTACGGGCCAAGGTGACAATCTTATTCCCAGTGAGGGCATTAGGACAGGCCTGACAATTACCACATCAGTGGTTGCCCGTAACTGGTCTCAAACCAGTGATGGATGTTTGAGAGGGTTTCTGGGATTCCAGTAATTTCCCTCTCACGAGGTAGTTCTTCAGGTTTTTGTTCCTCCTGAACAAAAACAATAGGTTTGGGCAAATGATCATGATCATTGCCTAGATTGAGGAGGTACCAACTGGAGTTGATAGCTTGCCGCAGCATGTTATTAAGTAAGATTGGAGTGTCTGGTTATGCACACAATCTTGTCCACAGGGTCTTGGTCTTTGGACTCAAACATGGACTCACGGTTGTAGTACCTAGGCCGTTTAAATGATTCCTTGATGACGTTGTATGGGTACCTATGTTGAGTCAACTTCTCTTAGAGGATGTCCCCTTGGCGGAGAAAGTCCTTGATATCTGAACAATTTCTCCTGATACAGAGAAATTGACTGAACGGGATACTATCCCTCTGACAGTGCGGATGGAAACTGCTGCACTGCATAAGGGCATTCCTTGAGGTGGGCTTGGTGAATAAAGATACATAGATTTCATCATTCTGATGTTCAACCCAAATATCAAGGAATTTGATTCTACAATTGCTGGAATGGGACGTAAATTTGAAGTTATCATCTGCAACATTAATACACATAATGAACTCATTCAATGAGTCCTGGTCCATCTTCCATATGAAAAAGATGTCATCAATGAACCGGGACCAGGCCCAGACATTTTCATGGAAGGGGGCCATTTCGTTATAGATGTGGACTTGTTCGAAGTGCCCCATGTATAGAAAAGCTATACTTGGGGCGCAAGCAGCGCCCATACTCACTCCCCGGATTTGTTGAAAGAAACAATTGTTAAACTCAAAATCGTTCTCATGGGTCTCCCTTCTATTTAGTGCTTAAAGCTAATCCAGTTCAACTATATACATATGGTCTACATCACCCCACACCGGCTGTATGTAATTTATGGAGGAGTAGCACAGAAATGTCCTAGATGCGGACAGCAAGATGCTGAGTTCATAAATATGCCCTGGAGTTGTGTGGTAATACAAGAATACTGGGACGCATGGCTGGCCCAGATAAACTTGACATTGGCCAGAAATCTCACAAATACAGTAGGGGTATGTCTGTTGGGACTCTTTCTGAGACCAAAGACTAAAAAGGTGGGCTCACAATTATTGACCTGGCACTAGTACTTGCTCATAGATGCTTAAGCATGGCTTGGAAGAAACCAGAGGGTCCTAAAGTGGCGGTCCAGGAGCAGGATATAGACTGTTGGGCAAAGACGGAGGAAAGAGCCATACAACGAGAAGAGAAGAGAGGAGTCAGACAGCGTCCCATTGCAGAGCTATGGGCAGAGATAATGAGGGCCTGGTATACTATGGACAGCAACTGATGTTGAGGACAAAACTAACACTAGAGAGACTACAGAAAAATATACTGACTCAAGTATGACAAGCACGTAAGAATGAAGAGATCAACAGAACACAAGTAGAATAGAAAGGTGGGTACCTGAAAGAGGGCCTCCCCCCCCAAATCAAAACATACCAAAGTGGCCCTCTCACATCACTGATGCACAGGATCCAGGGGACATCACACAAATAGTTTACATCCCAGTTTAGAGATAGGTTGTTATTATTTTAATGTAGCAGACTGTAGAATTATATCAGAAACATAGAAAAAATCGAAACTCCATTGGACATGTGATATGGTTAAATGAGTCTGAGACTATAACACCCGTAGGAAGAGAGACATAGTGGTGGAATTGAGTACTGGAGATGAATATAGTTCCAAAATGTTAAGACATATAACATCTACACCATAAAAAATAAACCAAATGCGTAACATGGACATGAAGTTATACCCCAGGAAAATGAAGAAATATGTAATGTACTTTGTGACTGAGTATAAGTCCAAATTGAGAATTTAAATGCTAGTAAAAATATATTTGAAAAATATCAATAATAAAGTGCTCCTACTATAAATTGTGTTTATGGATTGATGTTTCCATGATTGGCTTATTTGTCCAACATCCCTAGTACAGTGCACTGCGTGAGGCCAGGGCATATAAACCAAATGTGCCAGTGGGCCTGCAGCCCTATTTGTGCCACCAACACCAGCAGCAGTTCAAAGGTTCTCAGACCTGCCACTGCAGTGTCTATGTGCAGTTTTTACTGCCATGTCAACCAGGCAAGTGCCCCCACTTGCCAGGCCCTTACCTTCCCTTTTCTCACCTACAAGATACCCTAAGGTAGGCCCAAGGTACCCCTGTGGGCAGGGTGCAATGTGAGAGAAAGGTATGAAATGTACTGGTGTTTCATACATGTCCTGATGGTGAACTACTGTGCATTTCGTTTTCACTGTGGAAATGCTATCTCTCCCATGGCTTTTAGGCTGACTGGAGCTGGTTTATGCCTTCACACTAGACAGGGACACAAGGCGGCTTAGGTGTTCTGTGCCTTTCCTGGGTGACTCATAGCCTTGTTGATGGGTCTGTCCTACATCTAGAGTGGTGGGAGGAGTTGCCACATGCACCTGAATGGACTGTGTCTGCCTTCCACAATTCTGTCTCCATGTCCTGTTTTGACCTGGCCTGAGTAGGACAGTACTGGATTATGTGTCAGGAGAACTTTGTTTGTGCCAACACGACATACATTCAAAGGGAAATGTTGGATAAATATTGTGGCTCAGACCCCTGGATTTTAGAACTCTTTTGGATCAAGAAACCTGCCCAGAAGAAGAACTGGAGAAGTTGTGAGAGGAGACAACCACTTTACTGTGTGCTTAGCTCTGCTGGCCTGCAGTGATTGCTTCTGGCTTGGACAGTGAAAGAACTGGACTGATATTTCTGCTTCTTATTTTCCTGAGTTTCTCCAAGGGCTTGAGATAGAGCTTGCCACCTGTTTAAGCAGTCTCAGGACCACCAAAGATTTCAAGTTCATGTGCTACCCGCACTGGAAACTGTGTTGTTTTTGGTGCGGCAACAGAAGAAAAAGCAATTTGACGCTGTCAATTTTGCAGCTGCCTGCTCTCTGACCTGAAGACACTGCCGAGGGCACCGCCACATCTTGCACCACATCCCTGGTCTCACTGATGATGCCGTCTGACTGGCACCGCCACATCTTGCACCACATCCCTGGTCTCACTGATGATGCGGTCTGACTGGGTAGCTGCTTGCTTCGTGACCTCTGGGCACCGCACTTCACACTGCCTCCCTTCACACAGCTGCCCTGGTATCCCCGATGATGCCACTCCACGCCAACATCGATGCTACTGCTTACACATTTGTTAGGGGCAACATTTGTACGTTATACAACACACCGCCCATCCCACACAACAGCCTTGGCCCACCGAAACCAGCACCATTGAGTCCAGTTAATCAGCTGATGACAGTGCTGCAACTACAATGACGACACTGACTGCACGTGGCCTCCCAGCACAATGATGAGAACCGCCCTACATTGCAACACAGCCCTGGTCTCACCGATGCCACTGGATAACCTGAGGGCACAACAGGCTGCCCGCTGGCCATCGTGCTGAAGGTCCTGACACCCGCTGATGCTGGTGCTCCCGCCTTCAACTGCACGTGTTCGATCCGCAACGTGTGTGACTTCTGCGCTGACCTCCGGACCCGACGTCTGTTGATGCCAGCTCTTCGGAGCTCACAGCAAGGTCCCCGACAGCTTACATTTCTAAAGGTACTGTTTGCAGGTCTTCCCGACACCATAGCTGGCCCACGTCGCCGCGGTCAGCCAGAACTGTTGGATTTGGGTTTTCAAGAGACCGTGAAAGCCCAGGGCAAAGTTATCGACTTCAAAGAACTGCTTTTAAAACCTAATTTTGCTTTATGAGTATTTGGAATAGCTGTATGCTGGATTCCTATAATTTTGGTCTTGTTTTACACAAATAAATATTGCATAGTTTTCTAAAAACTGACGGGTTGTCCTTTTATGGTGTTTTCACTGTATTGCGGTTTATTATGTGCAAATTCTTTACACTCTGCCTCTGAGATAAGGCTGACTGCTCATGCCAAGCTACCGAGGGAGTGAGCAAGGTTTACTTCAGAAGTGTAACCTTGAGAGCGCCTTGAGATCCTCACAGGTGAGTAGCATGCTTTATAAAACCCTGATGGATTGATTGATTGATTGATTGATTGATAACTCCCTTATTGTGACCTATGAAGTAGGGTCCCCATCTGGACAGGCTAAAACCTGCCAGCTAGAGACCCCCATTTCTAACACAATGTCTGCATTTTGCTATCCAAATCAATGCTACACAGTTTCCTCTCTAACTAAATCACAGAGTTCCCGAAGCTCAGTGTGACAGGTACATTGGGATCCAGCCTCCCCTACTCACTCCTCCTACTATCTCTGTGACTGTGTGCATTTTAATTAAAGACCCACAGTACAATTAGCTGCTTAGAGGTTGTTTACAGTATTACTGAGAGTATGTGGTCCTGGCCCCCTGCCACGTTGTGTCTGTGCTCCATTGTTATATAAAGTTCAAGTTAGGATTCATGTCGGAGTGAAGGCACAAGGGAAACTACTTCGTGTGTAGCGAGGTAAACAATTTTGCATTTCCATTTCTTTTATTTCATGTAAGAGGCAGAAGTATGAGTCATACAATTTTTGAGGCCCAAGGCATCCCAGTCTGAGAATTTGATAATCATGCAGAAGCTCACTGAGAGAAAGAAATGCTGCTTTGTGTTGAGGCGCCGATAAAAAAAAGTTTCCTAAAAGCATAATTCTAAAGTATTTTTAAGATTATTTCAGACCTCATCCTTTTTTCTGCACTCTGAAGGTGTATTTAAGAAGTACTTGTGAATTTTCTTTTTCATAAAAAATCAGATTTAAGTTGTGCCTCGTGTTGCAATATAACACAATTAGCTCAAATAAATAACACTTTTAAATAACCGACGCCTTTATTTGCTTTTTCTCCTTCAGGTGGAGTGCAGTTTTATATTGCAGATCGCGCAATACATTAAAAGTGCCTTTAATTTGCTTTACACAAATGACCATAGATGATTGCAAAAGACTCAAACCAGACCAATATTCCTCCACTTTAGAACCCTGTTCGTCAAACCTATAGCTGTGTGATTTGTAAACTGCGATCATCAAGCGTTACCCAACCCAAGTATTCCATTTCATTGTCATGGCCACCAGTGCTTCATTCGTGGACTCAAAGCCCCAAAGAGAAGAAAACATGGATCATGCAGTTCATAAACAAACACACCATACCCAGAGTAGCAATATTTACTACAAAAAATAGAGAGGAAACGGAAAAACGTGTCGAAGAATACATTCAACGGTAAACATTGAACACTGAATAGAATATTTTACTTTATGGTGTACTTCCAAGAGAGCGCAGCCGAAGCGTTTCACCTTACAAAGGCTTCATCAGGGTAAGTGATCTGAACCAATTGGATACACAAACTTCTTCTCGGCATAAAATGGAAGGTGTTGTAATCATTCACTATAAAGTCCTGATGACAAAGGTGTTTAGTTCATTCAGGAGCCAGGTGTCAATCCACTGATAAAAACCTGTGCAACGCGCATCCAAATCGATACATCCTACCGCGATCCTGTGGTTCACATATACATGTCACTTTTCTTTAATAATAACCAAGATGTATTCTTAGAGCAACCAGAATAATTGCATATAACCAATTGTTCCTCCTGTAGACTAACTAATCTTCGAATATGGAACAGAGGCTGGTGGCACCGTGCACAGCCTACATAGGACGACAAGGGGTCTTGGAAATAGGATTCCTGTAGCTGATTAACTGCAATTCTTGGACGCACATGGCACATGTTGTTATCAGTTGATTGACACCTGGGGCCTTATTTATGAAGGACTTGCGCCGCCGGTGCGTCACTTTTAACATGGGAAAAAGTGACGCACCGGCGGCGCAAGTCCTTCATAAATAAGGCCCCTGGCTCCTAAATGAACTAAACACCTGTGTTGCAGTCTCCTGGAAGTACACCATTAAGTAAAATAAACAAACCAACCACCAAGACCATCTATTCAGCGTTCAATGTTTACTGTTGTATGTATTCTTCTACAAGTGTTTTCAGTTGCCTCTCTATATTTTGTATTACAACGTTTCTTATGTATGGTCAATGTGCAACTAACCTTTGAGGTGGGCAACGTGTTTTTTCAGTTTATTGTTGTGACTACATCAGGCGGTGCTGCTTTGAATTCCCTGGCTGCTTGCCTTTCTTGTTTAGTGCCATATTAGCAAGACCATTTTTAACAACAGTGTCATTCCAGTTATATACACACTTTTGAACCAATTACCTCTGGGTTGACTCAAAGCTTGATTCCAGTGGTTTTACAAAAAACTATTTCCATTGGTTGGATCTCAGGTGCAGCATTTTCCAACAAGCTTCAAAAAGGATAAGGTGTTATAATGATCTTAGCTAAGCTCTTATTAAGTGTTAGACACCCTTGTCCACTACTTATCTTTGTTGAGGTTCTCTGAAGCTTTACAGGTGTTACCTAAGGCAAGGATCTGGTTCTATTACATGAGCACAGAGAACCCATTGCTAAAGATGGGTTTACTCCGGACCCTACCATCTAATCATGATGCTGTGTTCCATATTGATCAAAATCTCTACCTCTTTACTTACATCTAAAACCACTTAATAGTGCAGTCTTTTCATTTGTACACCAATCCAAATATTTTAAAACTTTTTCTGGTCCATTTCTGGCAACCCCAATGCAGATTCAATGCACCCCAACCACATCTTCTGAGAGTTGATTTGAATGAGTTCCGACAACTGAATCTATAAAAAAATTACTTATCACTTGGTTTTTAAGGTGCATGACAAAGCACTTTAATGCAATATTTTACTTCAATACCAATTAGAAAAAAATCAAATAAAAAATGTGGGCAGGTATATGTACCACTTATTCACGTTAGAGATAGAAATTAAACAAACACTTTATTGGCGGCGCGTCCAGCAGCCCAACATGGCAGACATGTAATGCATGGACTCCCAGACCGAGAGCTGTAATCTGCTACTCTTGATCGCCTAACAACAGCATCGAGACCTACAGACATGCCGGAGTTGACTAATATCAGTGTGTATGTGAGTGGGAGACAGCCAATTGCCGGGCCATGTGACCTACGGAGAGGCTATGGTACTGCGGTCCTGTGGTGGGACGTGGTGACTGGGCCTTATTGTAAAAGGGGATCCAGTGGAGGGAGCTAAGTGGGAGTTGGCCCGGGGAATTGCATGAGGACACTGAGAAAGTGCCCTCTTTTTGCATATTTTCCCCCACTTTATGCTAAACTGCTGATGTACTTTGACTGAGTGTGCCCTGGGCTCATGCCATACAGATCCCCAGGGCCTAAGTTCTTTCCCTAAAACTGCATTGAAAACAAAACCCAATTGGCACTCTCTGGTCACAGGCCAGCCCCTTGTTAATGGTACCACAGGTTCCAAGGGTACTGTGGCCAGGGAAGGCCTGTAAGGACTGCAGCACTTATTGTGCCACCCTTAGAGTCCCAGTACCTTTACACACACACATACTGCCATTGCGGGCTGCGTGTTTTGGTGGAGAGCAAAGTGAAAAGTCGATATGGCACTCATCCCTGTGTTAAGCATGCCTACCACCCACTGTCCTGGCATAGATCAGACACCCCTCCAACTGGGTGCTGTATACAAGTGGTGAGGGTACAGGTGCATGAGCACCGCAAAATGGGGTGTAGGTTAAAAGATTACAGTCCATTTTAGGAATAAAACCACACTGCTCCAGACACTCAAAATTAATGTTTCTATACCTTCCATGAATGAGATGGAAACCTGAACACCCGTAATCCAAAATAGTAGTGAGTTCATTAGGAAAACAAAAAAGGTGTTTTACACACTAAACATCTCTTCAAAATCCCAAATGAGTTGTGCTAGCCAGCATCCCTTCTTTGTCTAGGAGTCATTTATTTCTGCCATTGTCAAAGGTTCAGTGTGGCTCACAAAGATGGCATGTTTGCCTAAAAACTGATCTTTTGATGTAGGGCTTCATCAAACGTATATGCCTTATTTCCAACATAATGTAAACGGAAAATATTTCCACATAGCACATCTGTACAATTGCAAGATTTTATGAAAATGTACGTGTTTCAAGCTGTTGTTTGAGTTATGGATGCTGATCCTAACTGAATTTAATCAATTTCAGTGGTTTTTCAGATTTTATTCGTAACCTTACAGCTGTGATTTTTAGGTGAATTTATGAAGGTGTTTTGCAACCTTAACTTCAGTGTAACCTCTATAAAATGAAAAAAAGATAAAAACAGGTCAAAATTACAAACAATTAACACCTTTAAACAGCATATCATAATTATAAGTAACAGCAAATGTCCCTGAGACTAAGGGGCATATGTACTTGAACTGCAGCTAACCAACGCTGACACTAGTCAGCAGCAGTTTTCTTAACGCAGCCTATCACCTAAAGCTATCCCCCTGTTAGCAATCCCTCTGATTTCTGCAATGGTTCAACCCTACAAAGCGAGGAGACTGCTGCGTTCAGATGTTCTACAGGTCATGGCAACCCCCAGAATAAAACGTGATCGAAGTGGCGACAGACTCTTCTCCCGCAATGGGGCAAACTCTGCCTCTCTATCTCCGGACGGAACCCAACTACCTCGCATTTAGGAAACAGTTAAAAACGTTCCTAATTCACTAATCTGTCTTCCTCCGCCCTGCTCCGGACTAGTTGGTTCAGCCTAAGCGCTGTGAGGCCTCCGGGTAGCCATGCGCTCTACAAATGCCCTTTTCAATTCATTCATGTCATTTCATTAGCGATGTATTTACAATACGTCGCTACATGGCGATAGTTTCTAGTAGCTGCAGTAAAAAATGCTGGTAACACTGCCGTAAAGCGATACAAATTCTGATGTTAGCAAGCGAATACTGTCGAAGGCCCATTAGCAGCTAAAAAACTCACGTTAGTCAGCTCAACTTGACTTTTTTTGCCTGTAGAGGCAAAAATAGCCTATAAGTCCACCTCCAATGAAAAATTTGAAATAAAACCATGGAATGCAGAATGGAGCAGCCCCCCCTAAGCCCCCACCAGCCAGGATGGCCAGCCAGAGTCCCATTGGAAGAGGAAATTCTGGGCTACATCTACAAAAAGAGGCGCATCGCTGTGCCAAACCAGTGATGCATCACTTTTCATAGTGCACTCCTTGCAACACCATGACATCCAAAACCTTGAAAGTGCGGACAGTCACCAGGGCCTGTAGACCTCGCTGGGGCTGCATCTGGGACCCGGAGTGGGATGCAGACGTGCTATGGAGCTACTGGGCCGTGGCGGTAGATATTGAGGTGCAGCAATTGCCCTTACCTGGTGGTGATATCTGGCAAGTTGCATGGAGACACATTGCTGACCTGTGTGAGAAGACCGCCTGGTGCCCTTTGGAGCGGTAGAGGTGCTCCTGCACACCAACAAAGGGAGGTCTGCATCACATACTACGATCCTCCACTCCCCCGGGGTGCATGAAGACGATAATAAATGGTGTGCCGCTCCTCTTTGTATCACAGGCCCTAGGATATTGTGCTGGCCGTGTGGTGGGACCGCTGCAACTTTGCATCTAAGGAGGCCCTGTTGACACACCTGCATCAGGAGGTTCCCCAGCCGACTTGGCGGCAACTGTGGTACCCAGGCTTGTGAAATTCCACCTGGCTGAGTCACAGATTCGGAGAAAGTGTAGTGCGTTGAGCCCCGGTCTCAACGTCCAGCTGAGGAGAAGGTGGAACGCATAGCAGAGGCAGCGTGGGTGTGAGTTGGGCCTGAGGCCTAGCGCATGTGGGTGGCCACACCGTGGCCTGAGCAATCCCTGCACTGTGGCTGACCTACATAACCGAGGGCACCTCATAGGACTGGTGGGGGACTCCACTAACTCGCTCAGTTTGATGAGAATGGCCATTGATGGCAGTGGGTGCCAGGGGCACAGGGCCCTCTTCTGGCCCAGGCCCTTGGGTATGCAGCTTGATCTGCTGTTGCTCACTGGGGAACACGGAATCTGGTCACCACTGCCAGATCAGAAGAGGCAACCCGGTGCGCTGATTTTCCTTGCCCCTGTTAGTTTGCATTTGGGTGTACGTGAGACTAACCCTTAGGGGACTTCCTCTTTCCATTGTACTGCACCATATGGTTGCTTCTGCTGCTGTCCCCATCTGCTGCTGCTGGTTCCTTTGACACAGAGGTCAGGTGTTTTAGTCTCTCCACCACCCACAGGCTCCTGCCTGCGCCTCATCTATGGTGGTTAGGTGGTAGAGCGTCACTGCTCTGCAGCTTGACTGCCCTCCTGTCCCTCTCGTCTGCTGTTCCTGTTCATCTTTCTGCTCTTCTCCGTTCCTTTCCTACCTTTTACTTTATTTGTTAATCTTTGCAGTGTTTAGCTTTGTTTTTCCTATGCTTTTTTGCAGTTCCTTTTTCCCTATTCTGTCCCTTGTTGCTGTTGCGATCACCCGCGTCTCCGCCCCCTCCAGTGTCCTTTCCCGTGTCTCCCGCCTCACAGCTGTCCAGTCCCCTGCAGCACTACCTAATGGCAGACACTGTGTGGCCATGCGCAACGGCATACTACTGATGTGCCGAAGGGAAGCCAAAGGCAAGCCCGTCTTTTTCCATCCGGCCCTTTACCATGTCCAGTACCAGGCACCCTGTCTCTCGGACACTCCATCACTACAACACCAGCACCCTCCTCGCCCTCAACCCTGGACGCCATGTCGCCTGACATATAGCATCACCGAAGAATATCCTTGCATCCTGCGCCTGTCAAACCTGCAAATGCACCTTCTGCCACATCAGCACATCAGCTCCTCTTGTCGCCCAGCCGACCAACTGCGCATCTGACCAGCTCAACTCCATCCTCCTCAATGTGTGGTCTCCCCACAAATGTGCCACAGACATCTGGGACCTCCTCCACGCCACTGCTTTAGACATCGCCTTCTTCACAGAAGCCTGGACCAACCTCTGCTCAAGACCAGACATCGCCATCCCTGACGGATACTAAATCGCCCACAAGGACCACCCCAACCATCCAGGAGGACGCATTGCCATTGTCTACAAAAGCACAACCAACTGACCACACACTCTAATGACCCAATGGTGACCATGGAACACCCCAACCTCCAGATCCAGACCAACCCCAGCACCAACCTCTGTGGCACTCTCATCTACAGGCCGCTCAGGCCATGGACCCCTTTCACCCATGCCATTGTAGATCTCATTGCACCCCAGGATCTGCCGTCCACCGACTACATCTTACTTGGTGACCTCGAGTTCCAACTGGAATACCCCAGTGACCAGATCACCACTCCCCTCCTAGCTGCTTGGACTCAAGCAGCTAGTCACTTCAAAAACCCACATAGCTGGACACATGAGAGAAGCACGTCTTCTCCGCCAGCGGGAAGATGAACTACAGCCTCATCACCGGACTCTCCCTCTCCTGGACCAACCATCATTGTATACATCACAACTTTACTATGCCCACCCTACACCACCACCATCATCGCCCCCCTCGCAGCTGGATCAAGGTTACTAAAGAACTTCTCCTCAACTCCCTCAGCACCACCACTCCACCAATGCTTACAGACGACAACACCGCAGCTCTCAACCTCCACCTATAGTTCTCCAACTGCACCGATACCCTGGCACCCCTCAAGAAAAGGCCAGGCAAACAACACTCTAAGAAGGCCAGCTGGTTCACCCCCGCCCTCCACTGGTCCAGACACACATGCAGACGTCTTGAGAAGTGATGGAGTCACAACATCAATCAACTCCCCAACACAGTCACCCTTGCACCATGTCGCAAGGGTATCTGCGTTGTTGCATGGCAGCCATTGTGCACCAGAGTAGGGGAAAAAGACAGGGGGGCTTATTTATGAGGGTAATCAGAGAGGGGAGGAGGAATACATGTCCATTTATTTCCCCAGGTAAGTATCAAGGGTAATCAAGTGGAAAAATGGACACTTGTGACAATTCTAGACCATTGGTTAGAAAAACTATGGTATCCTCAAAAGACCCAATGTGTACAGGTGTTGCGGTATATTTCGTTCATCCGCCCCTACATTGTGGTTTTTCGGCAGTTATCATCGGATACCATAGAGAGTGTGGGTGCCTGCCTCATCCAGAGGCTCCTCTGGTCTAGGTTGCAGTGTCCAGAGATGAAAAAAGAAGAAACCAGTGCAAAGAAAGGTAAAAAACTGTTAAAAATAAGGTCAACACCAGAAAGGATTTTAATGAAATGGTGGAGATCTTATATTTAAAATAAGTGGGTACTTATCCTAGATCGAGTTACTGGATCTAGAAGTGCGAATTTTCAAAAAATGTCGACATGTTTCAGCCCCCTTCGGCTCAACTGAGTCTATGGGGCTTTCGTCAGGACAGAAGGACAAACAAACATAAAGAATCTACACACACTTTTTGTGTGGAGTTCAATGGAAGTAGTGAGGGTCAACATTAGCCACTCAAGTCTTATTAACCTGAAAAAGAAAATACACACAAATATGTTGTGCAGGGGTAATATACATTCTCACAGTATTACAGGAGTGGAGGTTGGCACAGTAGTAAGCAATAGTCTAGACTACTACATTGATACATGTTTAGCAAAAAATAGCGCGAAAATTCTAAACAGTGGAGTGTCACCTGGTAGGGTAGAGGAAAGAGGGAGGCAAAAGTGAGCAAGAAGGTACTGCGTTGTGATTTCAAGCAGCAGGGTGTAACTCAAACATAGCTGTGGTATGTCAGCATCATGTACGGATTAAACGAGCATTGGGACCTAAGTAGTTCTAGTCACTCGGTCAGAATCTCGATAATAATACACAATAATATGTACAGAATAATCCCAATATCTATTTTACAGGGAGGACGAGTACAGGTAATTGTATTGAGGTTCTTAAATAAGGGATTAACATTTGTGAAGGGAAACGCGGAGTAACAGACCCCTTCGTGATATTAGAATGCAGCGCAAAAACGTTGACAAACGGTCCCTCGACATTAGGTCTAGTTGCAGACTTACCCCCGATAGTGGAGTCTTTTGTTATCCTCGGGGAGGCCCAGAGCTATGGGAAAGAGGTAGACAGAGGTTAGAATCACCTTACCTCACGGGAAGAGAAAGCTTCCCTGACTGATAAGTTTCGCCATTACCCGCGTGTGTGGGATCCTACGCCGCTTGTGCTGACTCTGCCCCCGGATGCCGGACTGGTGTCCGGGGGAGCGTTTTTGACGGAGTTTTTTTGAAAGCCCAACTTTATTAGGTATTACACGGAAACCTTTAGCAATGTGATACTAGATGGTATAAACACACGTAATGCTCGTTAGTGGAAGAAAAACGGCGAATTATTATGTTAGTTGCAATCTGTTTTGCAATATATGAAGTATTTTGCTCAGGAGGTGCGAGGGGTACCAGACATGATTGAAATGGAATAAATCAATAAAGTCAATGTCGGGGTGATGATGACCTCAATGTATCTGATTGAAGGTTACGCAGTGTACATTCAGTGGACCGCAAACTGGTGCCAGGGGACGTTATCATTCATGCCTGTGATATTAGTTTTCAAGCGGTTCACCCACCTTTGTTCTTTTTCATACAGAATTCTCTCTGCGTTGGGGGTTTTTTCCGTCAGCATCTCGATGACAGTCCATCTGATGTCATCACAAGAGTGTCCCTTCTCTAAATAATGGGCACACAGTTTGGTTGTAGTCTTTTTTAGGCGAATATTGCTCCGATGTTCCCCTATTCTGATTTTAACTTTCCGGCACGTCATTCCTATGTATAATTTATTGCATGGACAGTTGACCATATAAATTACATAGGAAGAGTTACAGTTCGTGTGTTGCTTTTGGGTCCAAACTAGAGTCTCTGACAGTTGTAATTGTTTAGAGTGGATGGTAAATTGGCAGGCTGTACGATTTCCACAGGGGTAATGACCACTGACCGGGGACATAGAGATGTTTCTGATAGTTTCTTGGTTATGTATTTGTCGTGGCCGTGTATGAACCAATGTATCTCGCAAGTTTTTAGTTCTTCTATTAGCAAAACGTGGTTTTGGCCAATTAAATTTCCCAGTATTAAGGATTTTCCAATTCTTATTGACCAGTTTTTGGACCTCATAGGTAGATGGACAAAACGTAGTTACACAGGTCATAAGATCCGGTATGGGGTCTTTAGGGTAAGTTTGTAGGAGGCATTCCCTGGGTTGATGGTTCGCACGTTTCATGCATTTCTGGATGGTACTTTGCGTGTAGTCTCTTTGTTTTAAGTTGGTGCATAGATACTTAGCTTGGGCTTTATAGTCATCTGTCTTGGTACAGTTCCGTTTCAAACGTAAAAACTGACTATAGGGCAAATTGTCCCTCAGTGGTTTTGGATGATGACTCTTATAAGACAGTAGACTATTTTTAGCAGTGGGTTTGGTATAAGTTTTGGTTTTGAGTTGATTGTCTTCCGCAAAAATTGTAAGATCAAGGAAGTCAATGGATGTGTTGTTGGCCATGTGTGTGAATTTAAGCCAAGGGTCCCTTTCATTTAGCCACCTCAAAAAGAGTTCCAGGTCAAGTTTGATATCCCAAATGAGGAGGATGTCGTCAATATATCTCTTCCAGTATAGGATACTGGAAGAGTACGGGTTTGCCTCATTTAGTACGTGTTGTTGTTCAAAATGGCTGACGTACAGTCCAGCCACCGAAGGGGCGAAGGCACTGCCCATCGAAGTTCCATGATTTTGTAAATACAACACTCCGTTGTATTCAAAAAAAAATTCTTTGAGTGCTAGTTGGCAACACTGTAAGACAAAATGTCTTGGAGTGTGGTAGTTCCAATCTTCACTGTAAAGGACATCTTCCAGCATTTGCAGGGTATCGTCTTGAGGTAGGCTAGTGTACAGTGACTCCACGTCAAGGCCTACCAGAAGCATGGTGTTTTGATCGAAAGGTATGTCCTTGATTTGTACTAGAAGGTCACATGTGTCTTTAAGATAGGTTGGTGTCTTCTGCACTAGTGGTTTTAGGAATTCATCTGCGAATTTCGACAGAGGTTCAAGCAATGATCCTATGCCTGCCACAATAGGGCGTCCAGGTGGAGGTAATTTATTTTTATGAGTCTTGGGTAAGGAATAAAAGAAAGGGATTTTGGGTTCTTTAGTGCACAGGTAGTCAGCTTCCTTCCCTGTTATCCACCTGTTGATTTCTGCTTCATGGACCATTATGTTAATTGTGTTTCGAAGTCTCTCTGTGGGATCCTCATCGATTTTCTTGTAATACTTTGTGTCTGATAGGAGGGAGAGGCATTGTAAGTTGTAACCCTCTTTGCTGAGGATCACAATACCTCCCCCCTTGTCCGCTGGTTTGAAGACAATATTCGCATTTGATTCAAGAGTTTTTAAAGCCTGTCGTTCTTTATTGCTCAAGTTTTGAAAATGTTGTTTCTTTTTGGTTGTTATTTCATCTATGCCCTTGAGTAGTGCTTGCTCAAAAGTGTGGATTTCTGATGGTATACTGCCTGCTGGAGGATTGAAGGTAGATTTCTTTCTAAGATTGGTGTCTCCTTCAGATGGCGGAGAAGGTTTGTCCGCAAAAAATGCCTTAAGTTTCAAGGTGCGACAAAATTCTGCTAATTCACACTTTAGCTTGAAATTGTCCATTGGTGGTGTGGGGACAAATCCAAGCCCTTTTTCCAGGACATTCTTTTGGTCTTCTGTTAAGTCAATATTAGCAATGTTGATTATTAGCGAGTGTTTGTTTTGCTCGTACTCGGTTGGGCAGACGACATGCTTCTCGTTTGGACGTTCCTCTGCTGATCTTGCCAGACTATGGTTTTCTTTCTTCCTCTGAATTGGTTTTGGCCCCTGCCTAAAAAAGGCGGCTGTTGTTGTTGTTGTTGTATTTGTTGTCCTGGGTGTTGTTCATTGCCCAGTTGTGGCATTTGTTGCATGCCATAATTATATGGTGTCATCCATCCCCCATATGGTGGCATGTAGGCTTGAAAATGAGGCATGTTTATGTTAGGGTAGAAAGGTCTTTGCCATCGGTTTCCCCTCCTGAATCTTTGAGATCGATTGTTAAACCCACCTCTTCTGGGGGTGTGTTCCTCAGAACTGCTCACCGAGTTGTTTGAAGAGGCTCTCCCTAAGGATTCATTATCCGAGCCTTGGTCGTTGGAATTGTAATCCTCTTTGGTGTAGGGATGCATTTTTTCTTGACTGAACTTCTTCAGATCTTTGCTCAGTTTCAGTAATTTGCTCTGCATAATGAATTCTTGTGTCTCTTCCATTTCTTTGGTGAGTTCTTCTAATTTCTTTTTGTAGGTTAGTGGATTTATTCCTTTTTTTAGTTCATTTTCAAGAGTTTGGATTTCCACTAGTAATGCTTCTGAGAGTCTTTTTGCTGTCTTGATGATCAGCACCAGATAGTCAAGAGTACATTTCCAGGAGATGGAAGACCAGTCTTTACGGAAGGCCAAGTCGTGTAGGAAGATACGTGGGGCATTGCTAACCCAAAGACCTCTCGGAGCTGTTTTTTGTCGGAGGTATTCGGTCATAATGATGCCCTGAATCGCAGTCCGTATTTGTTCTCTCTTCTTTTCGGAGAGTGTGTCCCAGTTGTCTGTTTGTTCTAGTGCTTCAGTAAGATCTTTATTCTGAAGAAGGGATTGACCTGCTAGAATTTCTTCTATATCACTCTCACCAAAGCTCAGTCCAACATTACCCTCCATGGTTGTGCTCCAGAGTGAAGATTGAAACAATGTGATATTCACTGTTTTGAAAAAGCTCCCGCAGCTGTCCGCTGCTTAATACAAGGGTAATCAGAGAGGGGAGGAGGAATACATGTCCATTTATTTCCCCAGGTAATTATCAAGGTTAATCAAGTGGAAAAATGGACACTTGTGACAATTCTAGACCATTGGTTAGAAAAACTATGGTATCCTCAAAAGACCCAATGTGTACAGGTGTTGCGGTATATTTCGTTCATCCGCCCCTACATTGTGTTTTTTCGGCAGTTATCATCGGATACTATAGAGAGTGTGGGTGCCTGCCTCATCCAGAGGCTCCTCTGGTCTAGGTTGCAGTGTCCAGAGATGAAAAAAGAAGAAACCAGTGCAAAGAAAGGTAAAAAACTGTTACAAATAAGGTCAACACCAGAAAGGATTTTAATGAAATGGTGGAGATCTTATATTTAAAATAAGTGGGTACTTATCCTAGATCGAGTTACTGGATCTAGAAGTGCGAATTTTCAAAAAATGTCGACATGTTTCAGCCCCCTTCGACTCAACGGAGTCTATGGGGCTTTCGTCAGGACAGAAGGACAAACAAACATAAAGAATCTACTCACACTTTTTGTGTGGAGTTCAATGGAAGTAGTGAGGGTCAACATTAGCCACTCAAGTCTTATTACCCTGAAAAAGAAAATACACACAAATATGTTGTGCAGGGGTAATATACATTCTCACAGTATTACAGGAGTGGAGGTTGGCACAGTAGTAAGCAATAGTCTAGACTACTACATTGATACATGTTTAGCAAAAAATAGCGCGAAAATTATCAGTCAGGGAAGCTTTCTCTTCCCGTGAGGTAAGGTGATTCTAACCTCTGTCTACCTCTTTCCCATAGCTCTGGGCCTCCCCGAGGATAACAAAAGACTCCACTATCGGGGGTATGTCTGCAACTAGACCTAATGTCGAGGGACCGTTTGTCAACGTTTTTGCGCTGCATTCTAATATCACGAAGGGGTCTGTTACTCCGCGTTTCGCTTCACAAATGTTAATCCCTTATTTAAGAACCTCAATACAATTACCTGTACTCGTCCCCCCTGTAAAATAGATATTGGGATTATTCTGTACATATTATTGTGTATTATTATCGAGATTCTGACTGAGTGACTAGAACTACTTAGGTCCCAATGCTCGTTTAATCCGTACATGATGCTGACATACCACAGCTATGTTTGAGTTACACCCTGCTGCTTGAAATCACAACGCAGTACCTTCTTGCTCACTTTTGCCTCCCTCTTTCCTCTACCCTACCAGGTGACACTCCACTGTTTAGAATTTTCGCGCTATTTTTTGCTAAACATGTATCAATGTAGTAGTCTAGACTATTGCTTACTACTGTGCCAACCTCCACTCCTGTAATACTGTGAGAATTTATATTACCCCTGCACAACATATTTGTGTGTATTTTCTTTTTCAGGTTAATAAGACTTGAGTGGCTAATGTTGACCCTCACTACTTCCATTGAACTCCACACAAAAAGTGTGAGTAGATTCTTTATGTTTGTTTGTCCTTCTGTCCTGACGAAAGCCCCATAGACTCCGTTGAGCCGAAGGGGGCTGAAACATGTCGACATTTTTTGAAAATTCGCACTTCTAGATCCAGTAACTCGATCTAGGATAAGTACCCACTTATTTTAAATATAAGATCTCCACCATTTCATTAAAATCCTTTCTGGTGTTGACCTTATTTTTAACAGTTTTTTACCTTTCTTTGCACTGGTTTCTTCTTTTTTCATCTCTGGACACTGCAACCTAGACCAGAGGAGCCTCTGGATGAGGCAGGCACCCACACTCTCTATGGTATCCGATGATAACTGCCGAAAAACCACAATGTAGGGGCGGATGAACGAAATATACCGCAACACCTGTACACATTGGGTCTTTTGAGGATACCATAGTTTTTCTAACCAATGGTCTAGAATTGTCACAAGTGTCCATTTTTCCACTTGATTAACCTTGGGCTTATTTATGAGCCTCTTCTGACAGTTTCACCCCGCCAGTGCGTTATTTTGTTGACGTACTGTTGCGTGATTCTTGCACAACGTTGCGCCATATTTGCAAAGTTAAGCATCTAGGCATATTAGTGACCTTGTGAAGCCCTGTGCCACATTATACTTGCATCAGGTATGATGTATGCAGGGTGGGCATTCTCACGCAACAAAGCCTCATATGAGTGACGCAGTGAAATCCATCAGATTTGAATGCAGCAATTGTAGGATGTCACTTCATCAGTACCTTAGGCCTGCCTCATGGCAGGCATAAGGGTTACGCAGTGCCACAGGGATAGGCTGGCCCCATGCATTGCAACTGCAGCAATGCTTGAATTTAGCGCTGACAGATACGTCAGGATTCCAGGAGTAACTGTCATTAATTGCGACATGGAGCACCATACAGTAAATACAGGGCATTCATGGAGTCCCAATTAGGGCATAGTGAAAAGTTTAGCAATGCTGTTTATTTGCAGCGATGCAACACTTTTTCTGAATGAGCCCTATCTTAGTGATGGTGCGCATTCCTGCCCTGTAGTTGTGTTGCAGAGCAGCAACATTCCTTGCAGCGCTGTCCAGCACCAAAACCTTCTGAGATGAGGCCACAGGTGTTTGCACCATTTTTAAGACCAGATATTTTCTGGTCTTAAAAACTGCCTCTAACTGCAGTTAGAGGCAGTTTTTTGGTTTTGCACTATACAAGGAATTCCTTGTAAATATTGTGAAGTGGAGTTAGCAGCAGTTTTTGCAAGGGAATGCCTACCTTGCATCTCATTTTTATTAACTCCTGCTAACAGAAGTGTCGATCCTAAAAATGCACGTTTTTGCCCGAATACTGCCACTAACTGAGGTTAGCAGTAACATGTAAATACGGCGATAAATAAAAAGCAGCTGTATCCAATATGTCCTATTTACGAGCATTAGTTTAGTCTGCAACAGTATAGGTGATATTTTGTTTGTGAATGGTGTCAAATGAACTTTCTCCCATTCAAATGGGATGTTACAGGAATTAAGTTCAGATTCCCATTTTGCCTCACACTTCTTGTGCTGTTTACGGGTATTTGGAGAAAGAAGCTTGTACATCTGAGAAACAATGTGTCCTGCTTTCACTAGTTGTGTCATCTTGGGGATTATCGAGGGGTCTCTGAGTTTGATGGAGCGTAGCGTTAGAAGGGACTTTAGTTTTAAGAACTTGTAAAAATCCAGTGATGTAAGATCATGTCGATTCTGGAGGTCTGAGAAAGGCAACGGTAGTTCGTTTGAGTAGATGTCCCTGACTAGATTTATTCCATTTTCAGACCAGTGTTCCCAATACAGTGATCTCCCATCTGTCAATAGGCTCAGGCTATGCCATAAGGAAGTCAACTTAGATTTATTGATTCTGGTTTTGGAAAGTTTGTCTGGGCGCAACAGGGCCCTTTTAGTGTTGAGCATAATGTACTTTGAGTGGGGAAAGGTGGAGACATCCATTGTCAGGAGCGCGGTCAGAGGTATACTAATGCTGATAGCCCCACGTGCTGGATTTGTAAATCCCACATTGGTAGCCTTGCCCATATGCTCTTTTACTGTCTGAATCTACAATCATACTGGGATAGGATCTTCGAGTAAATAAATAAGACCTTCCACATACTCACCCTAGGGACTTTTCCTACATCCTACTAGGAATATTGGATCCTAGGATCAAGGACTTGCAGGATCGCTACTTATTGGACCTTATGCTAACTCTAGCTTGTAAAGTTATCCTGAGTAATTGGAAAGACTCCGGTGCAGTATCTTTTAGAGCATGGCAGGAATGGCTCTCCTCCCTCAGAGGAGCAGATAACTAATCTCTACATGCTTCCCCCTGGCATAAATCCCACAAGAAACTGCTGAAAGCCCTTGATGCCTCCAATGCATTCTATGATCCCACGTAAATACCGAAATTTTTGCCTCAAACTGGCATGCCTCTGTATACCCCTTCTGTATCGTACTTCCGTTAATACTCTGTGGAATATGTTCTTCACGCTTGGTAACCTGTTAGACGAATGTGAGTGAGCCTTACCGTTGTACAATCTCCTATCTCATTAATATTATAATTATTATTATTTCATTGTAATTGCTTTCTCTATTCTTGTTTTTTCCTTGAACATTTGTTTGATTGTTTTTCTATAAAACTCAATAAAAAAGATTTGAAATACAAAAAAAGCAGCTGTAACTTCAAAAAATTGACATTACGGCTGCGTTAACTCCTTGTACATATACCCCTAATCACTGTGAAACTTGTCACTTAACAGTACTATTATTCAAAGCTTTTGGGGCTCAATTTACAGACAAAGGCTATGTAAGCCCTGTCTAGTTTTGAACCTGTTTCACACAGGCCGCACACATTTCAACAGCAGGTGCAATTATCCTTCGGCTTTGGTTGCCAGAGTAGCAGAGGTTCACTTGCCACTTTTAGGCATATATAAGGCCAGATCACATTCACTTCGGACCCTTAAAAAGAAATACATTAGCACCATGCTTCCATCAGCTGTAATTCTGACAGCAGATTTTGATTAAGTTAATATCACCCAAAAGGTTCTTCAGGATGTACAAAATGGATTGTGAAATCTTAAGTATTACGTACATTGTTTATACGTTATTTTAAGTCAGTCCTCACAATGTAACAGATAAATCATACACCCAACATTAACTTTTTTTGATTTCAATAACTTTATTGGTTTTTTCAAACACAAAATAAATATTAGACACAGAATAAAGGATTAAAAGTAATGCAATTTATCAAATGCCACCTTAGATAAAGGTAGATGAGATAGTTTTACAAGTGATACAGTGCCGCCGGATGAATGAATAGGCTAACCGAGCTGGTGAGGGCACAGATGCTGGTTGGTAAGCTAGAAATAATATCAATGTCACTCAGGGACTAGCAGTTACAGAATACATAGACAGGGCTGAGAGCTCATATTGGCTTACCATTAACTTTTAAAATGTAAACTGATTCTGGACTATGCTTCCAACAGAGACCTGTATTTCATGATTACAAATTGAGAAATGTATTTTATCCACTTCACCCTGAAGGAAGCAAAAATTGTGTGAAGTCAGATTGCCTCATCCTTGATTTAGTGCAAATACTATCCGTTCGAACCCACATTGCACGGCAAAAATGGTAAAAACAGGTTTTGTACTGTTAGTTGAACCACTACAAAGTGTTCTTGATATGAGGACAGTCTGCAGTTTACCAGCAGTATCATTTTCATTGACACAACTGGCAGCTGGAGCAGTGCCATGGTTAAGAAGGGCACACAGCGGACCAATTTTGGCAGTATTTACCTCCCTGACCGAACTGCACTTGGACCTTATTACCTTTTCTGATTTGGACACAGTGCACTACTGTTGACATTCCTAAAACAAAAATTTCACTTTACACAATAGCCTTCAAAAAATACAGATGGGAAATCCGGGCTCATGTTTTAGTTGTCATTTTTTGTGTCTACGTCAGGTCGAAGAACTGGCATTTAGAAGTGAGATTGGCCAACCCAGAGGTAAGCTGCTGTCAGAGAAGAGCGTGTTGTAGACAGAAGGGTTCGACCCATGTGGTCAGTGGGACCTGGGTAATAGATTAAAGTATATGAAAGGGTCCCAGACCAGAAAAACAATAAATAGTTAATCTTCACACAGTTATACAAGATCAAAACCAAAAGGTACTTATGGTTAACAGTGTTTTTATTTTCACTGAACCTAGAAAAAACGTATAATGTTTTTACATTCACTGATAATATATACAAAGATCAAGTGTGCCCACACGGGGGATGGGGGGGAATGTGAGGGGAGGGGGGGGGAGAGGATTATCAGGTGTCACAATTAGTTAACATCACTAATCATAAGCACAAATCCACAAGTGAAAACATCATTATCATTGATCCATGAGTGAGAGATCAAGAAAAAACACATGTCAAATAAACCATTATACATGAAAACAGAGACTCCTGTAATGATTATTACTATCAAAATTGGGGTAAGGAGTTCGTGTAGGTAGAAGGTGGTCTACGTTTCGACCCAAAGGTGTAGGACATTGGATCCTTACTGGAGGGTCTTCATCAGGACGTGGGGGGGTGAAAAAGAACGGTGGGGCAAAGTCCTGAAGTATAATATGGAGAAAAATACGCGTTATTTAAACGGTCTCTGAAGAGTCCCGACATACATAATTAAAAAGCCCAAAGGCCAGGTCACATTGGATTTACACAAAAGTGAGAGAGAAATTGTAGGAGTTAAAAAGGAGGGTAAATAGACTAGGGCATAATAAAGCAATACCTGACAGCGCAGGTCGACACAGTCACACGCCTCCTGGGAGTGTTGCGTCTCCAGGCAGGGCCGGTGCGAGTAAATATTAAATTAGTCTGAAAAGACATGAAAGACGTCCGGTACATTAGCACCACAAAACCAAATGATACCCTATCGGGGGACAGGTAGGGCACAGGGCCGTCAAACAGCCTACCTGATAAGTAAATCGGTCAATCGTTTCGGATGGCACCGCAAATGAGGTCCCTCAAGCGCGATTATGAAATACTCCCAGGTGCTCATCTGTGAAGAGCGGGCGGAGTATCAGTATCAAACAGTGCAAGCAATATGGCATGCATTCGTAGGAAGATGTAGACAAAGAGCTATGACTCACCCAAAGGAAAAATAACAAGTATCGGCAAAGAGCCGGCTCAGCGTGTCTCCTTGACAGGGGCAGGGGGCCTCCGTGGCCTGAGCGTCCCGAATAAGTGGATCAGGCGGCCATCTGAAAAACGATAGGCAGGAGCAGAGTAAGGGAAACCGGTTTGGCTCTAAAATGCAATAAGGACGGTAGCAGACGCAACGGCTTACAGGGAGCTTACCCGAGGGAGGTCCGACCGGAGCGAGCGTTCACGCGTGTATGCCTGGAACCAGGAAGTGTTGCCATGGCTACCTGGATCGATTAAATAAACTACCAAAAGAAAGACTCAGACGCGTTGCTGAGTAACAGAGGGGGGGGAAGGGAAGACGTCCCATTTGGAGAAAAGACTGGATCCCGGGGAACATTGGGTGATATTGGAGTTGATTCAAAATACAATATTTTACACATAGAAGCAGATTCAAATCGAAACTACCCCACATGTCGGTAAACAGGGCGGTGTCTCAAAACAGGGGAGGAAAAACCTTTTGAAGAAACGCATTCAAGGAAAAAGACTTGATTGTCATAAATATGCACATATTCCGGTAAAAAAGGGGTTTATACATAGATTACATATGTGTCGATTTACCATCACGTGCGCTGACCAACCCAACATAGTGGTCAAGGCGCATATGGTCAAAGGCATATTTTACAAAGATTCCGTGTGTGCTGGTTGTACAACATATGCGCGGACCAACCCAGTGTGTTAGTCAAGGAGCATATGGGTCAGAGGGAAAAATTATACAAGAAAAACATTATAGCAACCATTCTGTAATGGCATAAAATGCAACCTTGGTATACAGTATCTGTGCTCCATGGTCGTGGACAAACCAGACATGGTAGTCAGGCGACTATGGGTCAAAGAAGTAGCAGCTCACAGGAATACATATGGTTCCCCAGAAGAGACCCTGCATAGATTCAGAAAGAGACACTCACGATGTGTTAAAGAGACAGTAAATCAGCATGTAAAGGCACCCCAGAGCAAGGAAGGGAAAGACCTAATTCACAGCATGGCCATCTGTGCAAAACTACTTTCTGATTCATTTAAACCACTGGATGCAGAATCAAAAAAGCGAATCCACTTAATCTCCCTTACATTGAGGACGGGTTCGATGCTGCCGCCCCTAGGGCCCAGTCGGACCTGTTCAAGGATTGTCCACCTCAGACTTTCAGGGGGGTGGTTGTGTGTGTTACAGTGATCGACCAGGGGTGCTCCCACGACCTTACATCTCACACGGCTGCAATGCTGCAGAAAACGTACCTTAGCACGTTGCTGTGTCTGTCCCACATATATCTGGTCACAGGGGCATATTATACAGTAAACCACATTGGTGGAGTTACAGTTGGTGTGTGACTTGAGGGGAACTTGAAACTGTTTGTAGGTGAAGATCTTCGTCTGGATGGTCGACGGACAGGCTTTGCAGGACCCACATCGGTAGTGTCCTACAATAGGGGGAAGGTTCCACATGGTTGTGATAGATTGTTCAACTGGACTCGATAGGAAGGAGCGCACCACATGGTCTCGGATATTTCTCGCCTTTTTGAAAGCGTGGAGGGGAGGGCACTTCATCTTTAGGTCCTCAGATATCAGGTTCCAATATTTATTGATGGTATGTTTTATCCTGTTACTTTTTGTGGAAAACGTTGTAACACAGATCATGCGATCCTCATTCTTGTTCTGTTTGTCGCCCGGTTCTAGTAGAGTCTCTCTGGGGTTGAACCATGCTCTCTTCATGGCTTTCTTTACCAACCGCCTGGGGTATCCGCGTTCAAGTAGTCTGCCCAATAGGATTGAGGATTGGTCCATGTAGTCCTCCTTCCTGCTACAATTTCGGCGAATCCGCAAAAACTGGCCGAAGGGGAGGTTATCACGGAGGCCCCTAGGGTGGTGACTGGAATACAGAAGGAGGGAGTTCCTCTCCGTGGGTTTCCTAAACAAGTTAGTTTGGAGGATATCATTTTCCACAAAGATGGTTAAGTCCAGGAAATCGATGGATTTTTTGTCCACTTTGGTGGTGAATTTAATGTCCGGTGATCTATCATTGAGCCAGTTGAAGAAGTTGGTAATGTCGTCCTCAGTGCCTGACCAGATGCAGATGACGTCATCTATGTATCTCATCCAAAGATGTATTTGAGATCTGAAAGGATTGGCATTGGTGAGTACAAAAGTATCTTCATACATGGACATGAAGATTATGGCCAGATCAGGGGCAAAGGCCGCCCCCATCGCCACACCCTTAGTCTGGAGATAGAAGGAGTTGCGAAAAATGAAAAAATTCCTCATCATTGCGATCTTGAGTAAGAGGATGATGAAAGTTGTTGGTACCTGAACGGGTGCCTCCCGTTTATCAAGGGCAATCGACATTGCCGCCAGGGCCTCATCCTGGGGTATGCTGGTGTACAAGGATACAATGTCGCACGTTACCAGGAGGTCTCGTGTAGAGTCAAAAGGGTGTCCATCGATCAAGTTGATGGTTTGAGTGGTGTCCCTTAAGTATGTGGTTGTAGCCTCGGCCAGGGGTTTTAGGAAAAAGTCTATATATCTGCATAGTGGCTCCAGTAGGGAGCCACAGCCGGACACAATAGGGCGTCCCGGGGGCTTTTGGAGATCCTTGTGGACCTTGGGTAAAGTATATATGGTGGGGAGGCGAGGGTGCTTCTGATTCAAATACTGGAACTCATGTTCAGATAGGAACCCTTGTTGGAGGCCATCTTGGGTGACCCTCAGGATCTCAGCCATAATACTTTGAGATGGGTCCCCACTCAATTGTCTATAGCTGATCCCGTCGTTGAGTTGTCGTAGAATCTCATTAGTATAGTTATCCTGGTCCTGTATAACAATTGCTCCGCCTTTGTCCGCGGGTTTCACAACTATTGTGGTGTTATCCTTTAAGGATTGGAGTGCCAACTTCTCAGATCTACTCGTGTACACGAAATACAACACGAGGAGCTTCGTGTTGTATTCACCTACAAACAGTTTCAAGTTCCCCTCAAGTCACACACCAACTGTAACTCCACCAATGTGGTTTACTGTATAATATGCCCCTGTGACCAGATATATGTGGGACAGACACAGCAACGTGCTAAGGTACGTTTTCTGCAGCATTGCAGCCGTGTGAGATGTAAGGTCGTGGGAGCACCCCTGGTCGATCACTGTAACACACACAACCACCCCCCTGAAAGTCTGAGGTGGACAATCCTTGAACAGGTCCGACTGGGCCCTAGGGGCGGCAGCATCGAACCCGTCCTCAATGTAAGGGAGATTAAGTGGATTCGCTTTTTTGATTCTGCATCCAGTGGTTTAAATGAATCAGAAAGTAGTTTTGCACAGATGGCCATGCTGTGAATTAGGTCTTTCCCTTCCTTGCTCTGGGGTGCCTTTACATGCTGATTTACTGTCTCTTTAACACATCGTGAGTGTCTCTTTCTGAATCTATGCAGGGTCTCTTCTGGGGAACCATATGTATTCCTGTGAGCTGCTACTTCTTTGACCCATAGTCGCCTGACTACCATGTCTGGTTTGTCCACGACCATGGAGCACAGATACTGTATACCAAGGTTGCATTTTATGCCATTACAGAATGGTTGCTATAATGTTTTTCTTGTATAATTTTTCCCTCTGACCCATATGCTCCTTGACTAACACACTGGGTTGGTCCGCGCATATGTTGTACAACCAGCACACACGGAATCTTTGTAAAATATGCCTTTGACCATATGCGCCTTGACCACTATGTTGGGTTGGTCAGCGCACGTGATGGTAAATCGACACATATGTAATCTATGTATAAACCCCTTTTTTACCGGAATATGTGCATATTTATGACAATCAAGTCTTTTTCCTTGAATGCGTTTCTTCAAAAGGTTTTTCCTCCCCTGTTTTGAGACACCGCCCTGTTTACCGACATGTGGGGTAGTTTCGATTTGAATCTGCTTCTATGTGTAAAATATTGTATTTTGAATCAACTCCAATATCACCCCATGTTCCCCGGGATCCAGTCTTTTTTCCAAATGGGACGTCTTCCCTTCCCCCCCCTCTGTTACTCAGCAACGCGTCTGAGTCTTTCTTTTGGTAGTTTATTTAATCGATCCAGGTAGCCATGGCAACACTTCCTGGTTCCAGGCATACACGCGTGAACGCTCGCTCCGGTCGGACCTCCCTCGGGTAAGCTCCCTGTAAGCCGTTGCGTCTGCTACCGTCCTTATTGCATTTTAGAGCCAAACCGGTTTCCCTTACTCTGCTCCTGCCTATCGTTTTTCAGATGGCCGCCTGATCCACTTATTCGGGACGCTCAGGCCACGGAGGCCCCCTGCCCCTGTCAAGGAGACACGCTGAGCCGGCTCTTTGCCGATACTTGTTATTTTTCCTTTGGGTGAGTCATAGCTCTTTGTCTACATCTTCCTACGAATGCATGCCATATTGCTTGCACTGTTTGATACTGATACTCCGCCCGCTCTTCACAGATGAGCACCTGGGAGTATTTCATAATCGCGCTTGAGGGACCTCATTTGCGGTGCCATCCGAAACGATTGACCGATTTACTTATCAGGTAGGCTGTTTGACGGCCCTGTGCCCTACCTGTCCCCCGATAGGGTATCATTTGGTTTTGTGGTGCTAATGTACCGGACGTCTTTCATGTCTTTTCAGACTAATTTAATATTTACTCGCACCGGCCCTGCCTGGAGACGCAACACTCCCAGGAGGCGTGTGACTGTGTCGACCTGCGCTGTCAGGTATTGCTTTATTATGCCCTAGTCTATTTACCCTCCTTTTTAACTCCTACAATTTCTCTCTCACTTTTGTGTAAATCCAATGTGACCTGGCCTTTGGGCTTTTTAATTATGTATGCCGGGACTCTTCAGAGACCGTTTAAATAACGCGTATTTTTCTCCATATTATACTTCAGGACTTTGCCCCACCGTTCTTTTTCACCCCCCCACGTCCTGATGAAGACCCTCCAGTAAGGATCCAATGTCCTACACCTTTGGGTCGAAACGTAGACCACCTTCTACCTACACGAACTCCTTACCCCAATTTTGATAGTAATAATCATTACAGGAGTCTCTGTTTTCATGTATAATGGTTTATTTGACATGTGTTTTTTCTTGATCTCTCACTCATGGATCAATGATAATGATGTTTTCACTTGTGGATTTGTGCTTATGATTAGTGATGTTAACTAATTGTGACACCTGATAATCCTCTCCCCCCCCCTCCCCTCACATTCCCCCCCTTCCCCCGTGTGGGCACACTTGATCTTTGTATATATTATCAGTGAATGTAAAAACATTATACGTTTTTTCTAGGTTCAGTGAAAATAAAAACACTGTTAACCATAAGTACCTTTTGGTTTTGATCTTGTATAACTGTGTGAAGATTAACTATTTATTGTTTTTCTGGTCTGGGACCCTTTCATATACTTTAGTCAGAGAAGAGCGACATAAGTGAAGATGGCAGGGAGCATTGAGTGACTCTGCAGATATGCGCTGGATTGTGGCTTTGTAATAAGAAATTATTCTGTATTTTTCGGTGTTCCAAATGCCTGTCCTTTATCAGGTGAAACATTGTGCGTGTTTTTCTGCTTGTGTGTGTCAATGTGTGCTTATGTGTTGATTGCGTCTGTGTATATCTGTGTGTGTCTATCATGTACTTGTGTAGTGTCGCGCTCTAGTCATTACGCACTCGTGTGATGACGTAGAGCATGGTTGCCATTTTGGGTGCCATTGAGCGCCGATTCTGGAGCGCAACGGACGTATTCCCGGCGCTCTCCTGCCAGTAAGAAATAAAGTACTTCACATCTACTAAAGTGTAGAGCGCTTCATTATGAGGTAGATTAGCATCATGACAGTGGTGACGAGGCTGGGACCTGAAGAAAAGTGCAACACGAGGACCCACCGGAGATCATTGTAAAGGAGGCCATGAGAAACACCGGACTGAAGCAGACGATACCGCAGGAGAGCGTGGCAGGGGACAGCGTCACAGCAGGCAAGCACCCACAGAGAACTGTACTCATAACCAAGTGGTGAAGCAGTCCCCAGTAAGCATGGGCGAATTTCGCGAATCTGGCGTTCACGAATTTGCGGATTTGCAAACTCGCAATCCGCAAAATCCGAGAATTCTCGCGAATTTGTGGATTTTTTTTTGTTTGTGTTCGCAAGGATTTCTGCCAGTTCGCGAGGGTTTTGTACCAGTTCGCAATTGCAAACTTACATGTCGGCTTGCAACGGGCGCGATTATGTTGTTTCTACATCTGGTTCATCATCACAGGTTCCCAGCACCCTCTGTTTCACCACTGCCACCCTCTGTTTCATCCATGCCACCCTCTGGTACATCAATGCCACTCTCTGGTTCATCATCACTGTAGATTATGGGGGGGAAAAGCAAGCACACCTGCCCTGCTTCAACTGACATGAATTAATTTGGGGTTGATTTATTATTGTGTCACTGTTTTAAAATTCCAGTCTGGCACTTGCTTTCTTATCTGTAATTTGCTTTCTGTTGCAGTACAATTTTTTTTTCCAGGACCTTTGTGGCCTACTTGTAGCTATTTATGAGCCTGCTGTGAGGGTCAGAGCAGGGTCATACAATTATTGCAACTAGCAACTGAACTCTTGAGGGGCCCCAGTCAGGAAGCACTACAGGGAATGGTTACTAATGATGAGTTTGAACTTTTGCACCTGCTGAATGCTTTCACTTTTGCATAACTCGTTTTTCTGCAGAACAGCATTACAGCAACTGTAATGCCCCAAACAAACTTACTTGTGAAAGTTGATTTCTAATCCAAAAGTGATCCAAAGAAAGTCAAAAGGCCTCAAATCCCAAAAAGTGCAGGCAAATGTCAACCTGAGGAGTTATTCTGATAAAAATCATAATTTTCAGAAGGTCTATGCTGCTTGCTAGTTAATTTCTTGTGCAGAATTGCAACTTTTGTAATTTCGCGAGTGCGAGATTGTTGCTGCCCGCCGCACCTACATGTTCGCAATTGCGAACTTACGCCGCAAGCCGCAAAATTGTATCACCAAGAAAAAATAATCCGCTGCGTGCAAATTTGCGGATTTTCGGTAAATTCGCGAGCGTTCGCGGATCGCGAATTTACCGAAAATCCGCAAAATCCGCGAGCGGAACGGATTTTCCGCCCATGCTTAGTCCCCAGCAAGAGTAGGAAGAGAATATTACTCCATAACTTAGGCCTGGAAGGAATCAGGGTCTTCCAGAACCTGGTCCCCACACAACGACAGGCCGATGATGATGATGTGTTCCGACATGCCATAGAGGACCTAAAAAGACACTATAGGCCAGCAGTGTGCACGTCCATAGACAGATACAACTTCCAACAGAGGAAACAGGCAGCGGGTGAGTCCATAGACGACTACGTTGCAGCGTTAAAGAAATTGGCGAATTTGGAGCCTTGCATGACTAAGCTATCAAAGACCAAATAGTTATGCACACTACAAACACAGCGAACCAAGACGGGTATGCTACCCTGAAGGAAGTCATAGCCATGGTAAAAAAGGCTGAACTGTCCAAAAGATACACAGATGCAGTGAAGAGAGTAGCTACCTCGAGGCCCATGGTCAACAGAGTCACTGAAGCGAAACCGCCAGAGAGGGGAAAAACAATGGCAGCGGAAGGTGCAAACCAAATGGACTCCACGACCGGCACAGGCAAAGAAATCGAACAAGGAGGGCATGAACATGTGCTACAGGTGCGGCAGCCCTTCCCATGCGGCATGCGACAAAAGTTGCCCAGCCTTCCGAGCCAAATGTATGTACTGTGGAATCGTAGGGCACTTTAAAAAGGTGTGTCGCCGCAAGCTGAAGAGGCCAACAGTCAAGTATGTAGCACAGGAGATGGGAGCTGAAGAGGAAGGAAGGGAAGATGAGGAAGACAATGTACTGTGCATCGAAGAACAGGTACTGGGCATTGACTGCAAACGCTCCAGAAAACCACAATGCGACATGGTGATGGGAGGAGTACTGATCAAGATGGTGGCGGACTCCGGATCTCCGTATACCATTTTAAAACATACAGTGTGGAACGAAAACTTCAACCTAGCCTAGGATCATACCTCCAAACTCCAGACATACGTCCGGTCACATTCAAGGGAGACCCCATCCAATGGTCGGATACCGAGTCCTGAAGTGCGAATTTAAGGATCGCAGTGCAGAGTGCAAAATATATGTGGCAGAAAAGGGCCCCTCTGTTCTAGGATGTATGGACCACAGCGACTTGGGCATACAGCTGAACCCAGGAGGGGACACGCAGGTCCTGATGACCAGCATAGAACATCAGCCAGACTTCGCTAGAATGAAAGATGAATTCCCCACGGTGTTTGGAGGAAGAATGGGAAAATTAAAGAAATTCACTCACAGAATCGACCTCAAGGAGGACACCAAATCAGTGACCCACAAGGTGAGAAACGTACCACTAGCAATCAGAGATGCAGTACAACAAGAGCTGCAGAGATTGGAAGACAACGGCATCATCAAACCGATAAACAGTTCAGAATGGCTGGCCCCATTGGTGGTGGCTATGAAGCCCCATGGCAAGGTTCCTTTGTGTGTGGACCTGAGGGAACTGAATAAGTGCATAATAGTGGAGAAATTCCCATTACCGAGGAAAGATGAAATGCTAGCAAAAACGATCTCGCCTTGGCCTACCATCAGATAGCCCTGCATCACACGAGCCGCAAGCTGACATGCTTCATAACGCCCTTTGGATGCTGCCAGTTCAGCCGGATGCCATTTGGACTGGCGTCAGCAGCAGCAGTATTCCAAAAACTGATGCACAAACTGTTCAAAGATGTAAAGGGACTACTGTACTTCCAGGATGACATCCTTGTGATGGGCAAGGATCAAGCCAATAATGACAAAAAGCTGGCAATAGTGTTGCAAGTCTTCGAAAGAAAAGTTCTGACAGCGGAATGGGAAAAGTGTTTATTCGGAATGGCGTCAGTTAACTATTTGGGTCATGAGATCAGTGATCAAGGCATCATGCCCAAACACGCCAACGTCAAAGCGATATGCGAGGCACCCGCACCAAAGAGCAAGGAAGAAGTAAGATCATCCTTGGGGATGACTGAACATTATAGTAAGTTTGTGCAGCATTTCGCCACCAAGACACATCATTTGCCACTACTCATACGAGACAAGACAGCCTTCGGGTGAACAGAAGAGGCACAAGGAGAGTTTCAGAGGATCAAGGAGGACATAAGCAAAGCAGTTCCTCTACAGGGATATGATCCACAAGGAAAATCCATATTGACCACCGATGCGAGCGAAAAAGGACTGGGAGCAGTCCTTATGCAGAAGAGGAAGAATGGAGAGATGGCGGCCTTCAGCTTTGCGTCCAGGTCACTATCACCAACAGAACAGAAATTCAGTGTAATAGAAAAGGAGATGCTGGCTGCAGTTTGGGCCATGGGGAAAATCTGCCAATTCTTATGGGGCACGAGATTCCAGCTTAAGAAAGACCATAAACCACTGGTCAAAGTACTCACGTCCTGTGGTCATGCGAGCGCTGCCCCATGCATCGCTAAAATGGCGCGGAAATTGCTAGACTACAGATATGATGTTGAGTATATCCCGGGAGCTAAGAATAAGGTTGCGGATTATCTCAGCCGAGCTTCAGCAATGGAGGAGGCCCCGACACATGCTGACGAGAACAAAGTCCGAGTTGCGATTACGGAAGATCATGAGAGAGTAACAAGTTGACAAGAGTGGAAGCAAGCCTATGAGGATGACCCAGACATTAAAGAAGTCAAGTGCTTCATACTGCAAGTATGGCCGGAGAAAAGACACCTGAAAGCGGAACACAGAAAATTCTTCGAGGTGCGTGAGGAGTTGTCCATAGGAGACATGGGGACATTCCTATTTAGAGGGGATAAAGTAGTCCCTCCCGTGTCATTAATACCAGACTTGCTTGCCGTGTTGCATGAAGGGCACTTGGGCATTGTGAAAACAAAGATGAGAGCCAAACAGATGTACTGGTGGCCTGCAATGGATAACCTGATCGAGAGACATGTTCGGGACTGTGACCAGTGCCAAAGGGCAGATAAGTCACAAACCTTACTACGCCCGTCATTGGGAAAGCTCAACAACCCTGCCAACCCGTGGGAGGAATTGTCGATAGACATTCTTGGTCCAGTGCTGGATGCGCAGGGAACCCCGAAATATGTAGTGGTTCCCATAGATCGGTATAAAAAGTGGCCAGAAATAGACGTACAGGAGGAGATGGACACAGAGACAGTTCTCAAATTCCTTACAGTAACATTCCTCAGAGAAGGCATCCCCCGCTCCATTCTGAGCAGCAACGGACCTCAATTCACATCAGAAAAATGTAACAACTACATGGAGCAAAATGGCATCAAAGTCAAACACACATCTGTCTACCACCCGGCAGGCAATAGTCTAGCCTTGACCCTGTCACCAGGTAGGATGCTCCCCACCGCATTACCACCACTGCGGTTGGTCTTTATTGTCAATTGTTTTTGCCAGCTGAATTTCCTTTTTGTTTAGTGTGTGCTTTTGCCCCGCTGTACTGTGTGACCCATTACCCTCGTCCCTCTGTGCTAAGGGTGGGCGGCCAGCTACGCTCCGTGCACGGAGTGTGCGTAGTGCCGCCTACTCCGCATTTTGCGGAGCTGGCGTAGCCAGGCGGCACTACGCACGCTCCGCAGACGGAGCGTAGCTGGCCGCCACCCGCCTCCCTCCCGCCCTCCCTAAATACTTTAAATTAAAGGGGACAAATAATTTAAAATTCACTTACCTTGCCCGCCGCTGCCCGCCGCGTCCCCGGGGCTCGATATCTTCCGTCTTCCGTCTTCTTCATTAATGCGCATGCGCGGGCGGCCGCGCATGCGCATTTTCTCGTGAGAAATGCGCATGCGCGGCCGCCCGCGCATGCGCATTAATGAAGAAGACGGAAGATAGCGAGCCCCGGGGACGCGGCGGGCAGCGGCGGGCAAGGTAAGTGCATTTTAAATTATTTTTAAAGTATTTAGGGAGGGCGGGAGGGAGGCGGGTGGCGGGGCTGGCGGCCAGTGGTGTTGCGGAGTGGGGCTACGCGGAGTGCGGAGGTGGGCGTAGTTTCTCGCCCACTTCGCGTAGCTCCGCGAAGCCCCACTCCGCCAACTCCGCCCAGGGCTACTCTGTGCCCCCTTTTTTGCCTTCTGTATCCCCGCTCCCCCCTCGTACATTCCCGCCTCTGCGTCCCCTGTGGCCCGGCCCCCTGGGTCCCATTCGCCGCCCCGCCTCCCAGCTGCTCCTCCCTCCCACATCCCCTCATTTGGAGGCAGCGCACCGGCCGCGGCGCTGGCATGCTAAAAGCACGCCAAAGGCAAGCCGGTCCGCGCCCGTCAGCACCTGGACCGCGCCCAGTGCCAGAACCCCTGGCCCTCACCAAAACCAAGAAACCAGACCAAGATACGATATCACCACCCTCCATGCGCTCAACACTGGCCAACCATCTGCCTGCTACCAAGCCACCCCGAAGCGCACCCACGGACCCTTCTCCTGGCAAGTCTGCAAATTCACCTGCGTCCGAACCTGCACCCCACCGCCCGGACTAGGCAACAACAACAACCACCTCAAGTACATCCTGCTCAACACCCGCTCCGTCCACAAACACGCTGTTGAACTCTGGGACCTCCTTGACACAACAGCACCAGACGTCGCCTTCCTCACAGAAACCTGGATGAACGCCTCCTCAGCCCCCGACATCGCCACAGTCATCCCGGACAGCTACAAGATCACTCGAAAGGACCGCGTCAATCGAACCAGAGGAGGAATCGCCATCATCCACAGGAACACCATCGGCGTCACGACCAACTCCGAAGATGCCCTCACCACCGCTGAACACCTACACTTCCAGATCCACACCGACCCCAAGACCACCCTCAGAGGAACCCTCATCTACAGTCCCCCGGGCCCACGCACACAATTCAGTGAAGCCATCGCCGACTTCATCAGCCCACATGCCCTCGCCTCATCAGACTACATTCTCTTAGGGGACCTGCACTACCACCTGGAGAACAACAATGACAACAACACCACCACCCTGCTCAACAACCTCGCCAACCTCGGACTCAACAACTGGTGAACACCCTCACCCACTACACCGGCCACACGCTCGACCCCATCTTCTCTGCCAGCAGCCACGTTGCCTTCAGCCACTCCACCGGACTACACTGGACCGACAAAAGCTGCATCCACTTCATCTTTAAGAAGACCACATCCCACCACCGCCCGCAACCGATCCTCCGCAGATGCTGGAGCAAAATCACCACAGACCAGCTAACCACATCACTGAGCCAGAACACACCAATCAACACTGCTGAAACCAACGACGCAGCCCGCAACCTCACACAGTGGATCATCAACTGCGCCGACGTCCTTGCACCACTGAAGAATCCTCCAGGAAAGCCCGGCAACAGGAAAATCACATGGTTCACCAACGACCTCAAAGAATCAAAGAAATCCTGCGGAACCCTCGAGAAAACCTGGGAGCGCCAACAGACGACAGAAAACCTGACAGCTCTCAAGAACGCCACTCGCAAACACCACCAGCTGATCCGCACCACCAAAAAGACATTGTTCAAAGAGCGGCTGGACAACAACATACACAACAGCAAGGAACTCTTCAGCATCGTAAAAGAGCTCTCCAACCCCAGCGCCAGCAGCAACAACATCACACAGTCGCAAGACCTTTGCAACTCCCTCACCACGTTCTTTCACCACAAGATCGCCGATATACAAGACAGCTACGGTGCCCAGACTCCGCCCCCAGCCACCGAACCAACGCCCCCTACATCCGCTCTCAGCGCTTGCACTCCCATCAGCACTGAAGACACTACCCATGCTATGAACAGCATCCACTCCGGCGCTCCTTCCGACCCATGCCCTCACCACATCTTTACAAAGCCGACACCATCATCGCACACCACCTACAGAATGTCATAAACAACTACCTCGCGTCCGCCACCTTCCCAGAGAGCTGGAAGCACGCAAAGATCAACGCCCTACTGAAGAAACCCACAGCGGACCCTAAAGACCTCAAGAACTTCCACCCCATCTCTCTTCTTCCCTTCCCTGCAAAAGGTATCCAGAAGATTGCAAATAAACAGCTGACCGCATTCCTCGAGGCCAATGGCTCCCTTGACCCATCCCAGTCCGGATTTCAAGCCAACCACAGCACCGAGACTGCCCTCATCGCAGCCACCGACGACATCATGACCCTGCTTGACAATGGGGAAACTACCGCCCTCATTCTCCTAGACCTCTCAGCCACCTTCGATACAGTCTGCCATCGCACCCTAATAACCTGCCTCTACAACGCCGGGATCCAAGGTAAAGCCCTGGACTGGATCACTTTGTTCCTCCCCAACAGAACCCAGAGAGTCCGCCCCCCTCCCTTCCGCTCTGAAGCCACCGAGATCATCTGCGGCGTACACCAAGGCTCAACCCTCAGCCAATATCTACATGAGCCCTCTCGCTGCCATCGCATGCAAACACAACCTCAACATCATCTCATACGCCGACGACACCCAGTTGATACTCTCCCTCACCAAAGACCCAGCCACCGCCAAACTCATCCTCCAGGAAGGAATGAAAAAAGTCGCGGAATGGATGAAACTTAGCTGTCTGAAACTGAACTCAGACAAGAAAAGGTCCTCATCCTCGGACCATCCCCATCCACCTGGGACGACTTCTGGTGGCCCACAGCACTGGGCACCGCACCGACACCCACTTACCACGCATGCAACCTGGGATTCATCCTGGACTCATCTCTCACGATGACCAAGCCTGGCCATGTGGTTGGGGGACAAGGGGCCATTTTGAAGCCAGGCAGTGTGCTTTGACTTGAGCCATAGGCCTGCACCCAGCCTGCCCTGCTTTCACCCATTATGCCCAGGGGTAGTGAGTGGTGCATGGACCCAGGCTTTGTGTGGGGCCTCTTAAATTTAAGCATCATTGAGGGCATGGATGGCATTGGATTGTGTTGATTTTTGTGTGTTTTTCGACTTTTTGGGTTGTTTAACTGATGTTCCTCTGGCTTCCTTTGCTTTTAGGTGCACAAGAGAACCACCGGTGCCAGGAAGAAGTCCTGCAGCGGTGTGTGCAGCACAATGTCACATGACGTCACGTGTGGCCACAGACAACTCTGCAACTCGTGCAACTGCGGCATGCTGTTCTCACATCTGAAGAAGATGGGTTCAAAGAAAGGTGGCCGTAGCTCTTCTACAAAGAAAGTTGCCACTGCCAGTAAGAAGGAGCAGAAGAAGCAAGTGGTGCCACTTACCAAGGAGAATGGTGTGCCCACAGACACTTTTTTCGGGAAAAAAACCAATGCCTGCAGCAGCGGTGTCCGCCAGGGCCCAAGCTGGGAGCAGCACCTCCGCTTCATTGGGCTCAGTGCCACCACACCAAGTTAGGTCCAAGTCCATGAGTGCTGCAGGGGCAGCCACTTTGGTTGTTCAATCACCATCGACTAGTGATGTTGGCTCATCACAAGAAAGTAGCACCCAATCAACGCAGGGTGTAACTCAGCTGACGAGTGTTCAACAACCACAGCTGCAACTAGTACAAGCACAAGTACATGCGCAAGGAGAGGCGCAAGTACATCCGCAAGGAGAGGCGCAGGTAGAGGACCAAGGAGAGGAGCAAGTAGAGGCACAAGTAGAGGCGCAAGGAGAGGCGAAAGGAGAGGCGCGATGAGAGGCGCAACTAGAGGCGCATGGAGCAGCACAATTGCCACAATGCTTGTTCCTCCAGAAGTAGGGGCACATCAGGAAATCGAGATTCAAGCGGAGGTATCATCCGAGGAAGCCACTTCTCCTGAGGGTGATCCATTGTCTTCCATATCTCCAGCACGAAAAAGGTCAAAGAGGTCCACTACAAGTTCTTCTTCAAGCCCCCTTCCTTCTGATGACCTTGATCTTGATTGGAACCCAGCAATGCAGTCTGAGAGGGAGGCACGCCACGAGCTGACAAAGGTAGCTAAGCCTAAAAGGAAGGTTCCCGCCGCAAGCATGGGCCAAAAATTCTGTTACGCTCAAGAGTTTGCGAATTTTCGGCAATTTTGCGAGATTCTCGGATTGTGAATTTGCCTCCGAAAAACAGTAAATTTTGTGAGCGGAACGGATTTTTCTTTTTGGCCCATGCTTGCGGCAGGGCCATGCAGACGGTCAAGGCAGGCACCACTGAGTGAAGCAACCTGGTGTAGCATACCTAGGCTCTTTGACACAGACAGACAAAGCATATCTAGGGTTTAGGGTTCAGTGCGGTTTACTAGGGTTTTTGGGTTTAATGAATAATTTGGTAGGGTTCCCGGAGTCTAGGGCTCAGGGCCCGATACAGGCTCATTCATAATGATGTTGGCAAGGTTTTAGGGGTGTTTGGCGTTTTTCCGAATTGGCCGAACTGTGGCCTTTTTTGGTGTTTGCGGGCGCTTGTGTTTGGGTGAACTAGTCGTACACCTTACAGTGGATCGATTTTGTTCTGCCTTGCTGAGATTCTTGGGAATCACTGGAAAAAGTGTCCTGGTAAGTTTCAAGAGGATCGAAGTAGTGAAAGTGCTGAAAACAGCACTTTTTTGTCAAGGCGCGATTTGCGATTTCCCATGTTTTGGGGACAGCAGTATTGCATGTTTTTGGGGAGTTGCTTGGGGGGGTTCTAGATGTGTGGGGTGGGCTAAGGGGTCTTGGAGCACTGCTGGGATGGTCTAATTTTGATTGCAAGTGGTTCAAAGAAAATCCATGGTGGGAAAGGGGGGATAGGGCCTAGTTGCAGACAGCGTTTTGGCACAATTTACACTGAGGCCCAGCAGTATTGCATGTTTTTGGGGGGCTGCTTGGGGGTGATCTAGGCTTTGGGGGTGGGTTGGGGGGGTCTGTGAGCACTGCTGGGAAGGTCTAATTTTGATTGCAAGTGCTTTGAAGAAAATCCTTGGTGGAAAAGGGGGTTAGGGCCTAGCTGCAGAGCGCGTTTGGAGCGATTTAAAGGTAGGCCTCGCTGAGGATAGCACTCCTGCGTGTTTTTGGGGTGCTGTTTGGGGGTGTTCTCCATTTCTGGGGGTGGGTTGAGGGGTCTGGGGGCACTGCTGGGAAGGTCTAATTTTGATTGCAAGTGGTTTGGAGAAAATCCATGGTGGAAAAGGGGGGTTAGGGCCTAGCTGCAGAGCGTGTTTGGAGCGATTTACAGGTCGGCCTCTGTAGATTTTCTAAGTGTGGCATTTTCCATTTTTGCTTTTGGCTTGTTTGGGGATGTTCTACTTTTTTGGGGGTGGGTTGAGTGGTCTAGGGGCACTGCTGGGAAGGTATATTGGATGCAAGTGGTTTGGAGAAAATCCATGGTGAAAATGTTTTTCTTTTTTAGCTCACTTGCGTGTTTTTGGGGGGCTGTTTAGGGGGGTTATAGGTTTTTGGGGGTGGGTCGGGGGGGCTAGGAGCACTGCTGGGAAGGTCTAATTTTGATTGCAAGTAGATTGAAGAAAATCCATGGTGCAAAAGGGGGGTTAGGGCCTAGCTGCAGAGCGCGTTTGGAGCGATTTAAAGTTAGGCCTCGCTGAGGATAGCACTCCAACTTTTGGGGGGGGGCTGTTTGGGGGTGTTCTCCATTTCTGGGGCTAGGTTAAGGGGTCTGGGGGCACTGCTGGGAAGGTCTAATCTTGATTGCAAGTGGTTTGGAGAAAATCCATGGTGGAAAAGGGGTCTAGGGCCTAGCTGCAGAGCGTGTTTGGAGCGATTTACAGGTAGGCCTCTGTAGATTTTCTAAGTGTGGCATTTTCCATTTTTGCTTTTGGCTTGTTTGGGGGTGTTCTACTTTTTTGTGGGTGGGTTGAGGGGTCTGGGGGCACTGTTGGGAAGGTCTAATTTTGATTGCAAGTGGTTTGGAGAAAATCCATGGTGGAAAAGGGGGGTTAGGGCCTAGCTGCAGAGCGCGTTTGGAGCGATTTACAGGTAGGCCTCAGTACATTTTCTAAGTGTGGCATTTTCCAGGTATCTTCTGGTCCCCAACATTGATCGACGGAGCGTCAGATGGAATGGAGGAGTACCGCGAAAAAGAGGAATGGCTGGATGCATGCAACTTCCCAAATTCAACAGGACAACTACAACAACATACAGTTACAGTATCCATCTTCATTTCTACTTATCTTTTAAGTAATGTTATTGCTTTGAACTTCTATGAGTGTGACTCTGCGCATTTGTTTGCTCTCTGCTTATGTCCCTTAAAAGATGTATGGATATCTTCAAATCCAAAGATTTGTTTATCCTCATTTGTTGTTTGTCCATGCTGTGCTTTTTTTTCCCTCTCTCCTCAAAACTTTCCCCAAAAACACCATTCCCATTCAATTTCCAAACCCTAACCCTCTTCCCACCGGGCTGTGTGGTTTTCAATGAGGTGTGACTAAATGACAACAATAATTCCACACACTTGCTGGGGAGGATAAGGTCAAAGCAACAGAAAATTAATTTCAAGGCTGGTGAAGGAATCCGAGGATATATTCTTACTCAGCTTGACACACACCCATGACTATTTGCAAATCAAATCTAATTTTCATGTGCGCCATCAACTGGATTGATCATCAAGAACATTCTCCTCCTATACGTGGCGAATGATTACACTGCTGTGTCCTTCACCTTCAGTACTATTTCTTGTAGTAGCCAAAGCCAAACTCCACGCAACTAGTAGTTATACTTTGAATTAAATACTTTAGCATTTGTTAGGCAAAATTATGGCACTGTTCTTGTGTACTGTGCTATCTATCGTACTGTTCTAATGCTCCGCTCAGGCCTCTAAAGGTTTCAATTTCTTTTTTGCCATATGCTGCTACTGCCACTGTGTACCAACACTACTACCACCACAACGATGCCATTTCATCCGCCCAGAATTGCCCACCTTCATCACCATTTGCCATGCAGCCAGCCCTGTGCCTAGCCCTATTCTCAAACACGAATCACAGGTACGATAAGCGTTTGGGGGGTGGAAGAATAATGGAGTAGAAGGAGCGAGAAGAGACTGACGGTAGCACTAGTAAAGTAGTAGGACAATTTAATTCACTAACTCTGTGAGAGGCACTTACTTTTGTAAACATTTGGGCGATTACTTTGACAATTTGAATCAAGCAGCCAGTTAAGTTTTAGGAAAACAAACGTACAGTTACCCCCCCGCCTCCCCCGCAAAACAGTAAAAACGCATATGCTATGTTTAAGTTGAAAGTAAATAATTATTTTTATCCCTAACGAAAATAAACTATCCCGCAAGTCCCGACCCACCCCCCCTCCCTAGCACCAAAGAATGTCTGTGAAATAAAAAGTCCCCAAAGTCCAAAAAACCCAACTCCCAATTCCCACCCCCCCAAAAGTCTTTAAAAAAGGGGCAAGGGACAGTCTCTCCTCCTCTACTGCCGCCGGCGGTGTCCTTTGGCCAGGTGGTCCTGTTGCTCCCTGTGGAGGTTCTACTTGAGCAGGGGTTTAACTCTCTCCATCTCCTGCTGAAGGTTGGACACCCTGAGGGTTAGGCGGTGGATGCGTGCCTTGCACCTGCTGTGGGGGGCAGCTGATTTTTTGGCTGCTTTGTGGTGGTGGGTGGCTGCGGTACCACGGCTCCGTACCACTGGAGGCTTGCACTGACTGGCTTACCCAGGGTGCGCGTAGGAGGATGCAGCTGTCGTAGTGGATGTTGTTGTGGACTGCGACTGCATGTCCTCCTCCTCCTGGGCCACCAGCTGCCGATATTCAGCGACAATCGCCTTCAGCTTCCTTTGCCAGCTCCTTCTGTGTTGTTTTGGAAGGAGCTTCTATATGAAGAAAGAAAAACATACTGTAACCAATGCTCTTTAAGACTAACACAAAATAATTCAGCAGAAAGTTGTGTCACAGTAGCACTAGCAACTTGCAAGCACAGTAAATAACATTTGTGGCCTGTAACTATCTAACCTCTCACTTCGTCGGCCTCTGTTCTAACATTAGTGGGAGTTTCAGGAATTCTACTAGCACTATATGGACTCACTACATTAGACTCGGACAGTAGACCAGTCTTCTTCTTCTCTTGTTTAGCAAAATTGGTACGTAAACTTGTGGAAGCCGGCATAATGCCAGCGCAGTCAACTTGCACCTGAGAAAAACAGACGCAAACCATGATGACACAGACTTGCGTTACTGTACCACTCTAGTACATGCAGGTGGTGAAGCTCTTACTTTTCTATTTCGGGAGGCACTGGCCATACTCTGTTACAAGGGCTACTGTGATTGTGAGAAGCATTTATATAGTGCATGGCTATCCCAGCTCTTGATTAATTAAACTTTCACCCTGCAGTACCAATGACTAGTAGAAAAGGAAAATGAAGAAGATAAATAATATGATTATCTATCCCTTCACAGGATATTTGCTTACATATGGGATGCTTTGCTTTTTATTGAGTGAACACTGATAGGCCACATATGAATGACAGAGTTGTAATAAAATTATTAACAGAGGTAGTGAGTGGCCCCCGTAATGGCAGGATATATGATGTGCTTGCAAACTACTGTTACTAGTCATGGTAGTATTCTGATAAATTACATCTTCTTTTCCTCGCCTTTGCTAGACTGGAACGGACGTTCGGTGCGGTTTTAAATGCTCTTCAAAGTAACAGTTACTTCATCCAGTGACCGTCTACTCTGTCTACATACACTATCTATGAGTAAGATAGTACCATGATCCAGGCATCCATCCATTCAAAGTAAAGTCAATCATTGTTCTTAATGTCTCAACTGGACAAACCTTAGTTTTTCTCATGGAAAAGCAACCTTTTTATTTTATTATGGAAACCGCCAGCCATGCATCCGTGCTTGAATTGCATTTGAATTTGAACCAAAGGATATATTGCGCACACATACTGTTTCTGTTTAACCCACCCAGGCAGTCCTCTTCCCTTTCTCCTTCCACCCATCCTTGCTTCAGCCTTCAACCGGCCATGCATCATATTCCCAGCCACCTCGGGCAGCATTCAAAAACACGTATCATTCTTTGCCAGTCATTACTTTTAACTCGCTCGTCCTTCCTTACACCCTTCTTTCCCTTTTCGTTCATCCCATCCATCAACTTCATCTCTGATCTGACTTGGCTTCTCGATAAAACTTTCACTGCTGAGTTGAAGTCAAATTTAGAGGAGGCCATTGGTTACTCGTCAACTCCTGCCGCTAATGCTATTGCTAATGCGAAGTCAAGGGTGAATGTCTTCTACCTGGTTGACAAAAACTTACTTCTAAATTTTTAAGTCTTGTTAACAGTAAAGTGTACTTGTACTGTACAACATATACACCCATGCAGAGAGCACACTCTGCAGTCTGCAATCTCAATGAGTAAGGAATATAATAGCTTACCACTGCCCTCCACTACCGTGGCATCCCCCACAGCAGTTCCTGATGCATGCTCCACCGCCTCAGCCCGAGGAGTGTCCACCTCCGCGCTGGCCCTGGCAATGGTGGATGGTTGTGCTGATGTTCCGCCTAGAAAATACATTTCATATTCTTAGATGCCATATACACCACTCCCTATTTTTTCTACGAATTAAATTTTTTTACTAGTACTACATAAACAAATGTAATATTTTGTGACTCCCTAGTCTCGAAACTACAAATTTCTCTTTCTTCAAGGAAGGCTTTTTTCATGTATGATTAGCCGTAACATGTCTTGCTGCACTTTTCGGCACAACTGATGAATGCTTTCTTTTTAACACGCACCATTTTTCTCACAACAGACAGAAGCTTCCCTTCTAAGAACAAGAGCAAGATCAGATCTTCATCATTTGGAGTCAGCAACGATTCATCCCCACAAAGAAGACTTGAAGTTCCATCCAGGTGAGGGCTCTCCCACAATTAATGTGTGAAATCAGCCACTTTTCAGTTTTGAATCCTTCAACGTTTATCTTATATGATGATATTGATTTTAATAAATGTTTTTACTTTTAATAACCCTTTAAAACTTACATAGACTGTGGTTTTTGGTCATGAGTGAGTGAGCAAAAGGGATTGCAATTTGCAAGCATGAGTCCGTGGCTCAGAGAGGTCGGGACTCTGACTCCGTAGTCTTATGTCCTGGGTTGTATAATCATTGGGGATCAATCATCGCTGCATTCGGGAGCTAAAATAATGACTCTGACACACTAGCTAGTCAGTAAGGAGATTGGGGGTTCAACTTCTGGTCACCGCAAGGTCTCAAGGCGCTATGCAGTAAGGGACAACAACCAGACTTCAAAGGGAGCTAAAGATGCTTACTTAGGAAAAAGCCAAGTTTTTATTTTTTTCCAAAAAGACATATAATCAGTGATAAGCAATAAATGGGGCGGGAGTTTATTCCACAGATGAGGGGCAAGATAAGAAAAAGCCCGTTCTCCATTGCGTGAAGTACGCACACGAGGTTGAATCAAGAGGGATTGAGAGGAGGATCTTAGAAATCTTTGAGGCCGATACCATGCCACTTTTTTTGCAAGGTAGATAGGGCCAGTGCCATAAAGTATTTTATGAGTCAAGCTCAATACTTTGAAGTGAATTCTTTGGCGGACAGGTAGCCAGTGCAGTTTTTTTTTTATTTGGAGCAGGGGCTGACCTGGCAGGAGATCTAAGATCAGTCTGGCTGCCATGTTCTGCAGCGCCTGCAACTTAGACAGAACATTCACATTTAATGAGGCAAACAGTACATTGCCATAATTCATACGTCTAATGACTAAGCCCGGCACCAGAGGCTTTCTGGATTCTATAGGTAGCCATCTGAAGATTTTGCGAAACACATGCCTAATGTTTTATTAATGTGAGGCTTCATGGAAAGATCACGGTCTAGAATGATTCCTAAGTCACGTACGGCCTCTTTAGGAGAAGGGCAGGTCCCTAATTCTGAGGGCCACCAGTCCTGTGACAAAAATTCAGCCGCCTTGTCAAACAAGATGATTTCCGTTTTTTCATAGTTCCACTGAAGCTTATTATTGCTCATCCAATTGCTGATGTCCAACATACATTTTTTGAACTTACAACATTTTTCACTGTAGTCCGAATTGCACGTAATGAGTACTTGGGTATCATCAGCATAAGATACTGTATCAAAACCGTGTGATTTTATGATGTTTGATAGAGGGGCTAGGTACACATTAAACAGTAAGGGACTTAAGATAGACCCTTGCAGGACCCCCACTTTAACAGGCTGTCTATTGGACGTAAGTGACCGCACCTGAAGCATATTAAACCGGTCCATAAGATAGTTTTACAGCCATAGGAAAGCCTTGCCTCTGATACCTATCTCCCACAACCGATGTTTCAAAAGGCTGTGGGAGATGGTATCAAAGGCAGCTGATAAATCCAACAGGATCAGGTTAGCAGAATCACCACCATCCAAAGCAAGAATTATAATTAATAACCAATGCCCTATTTCTTGTCCATAGTTCTGTTTGTGCAGAATAGTCCCTGCAACAGTAGTAGTATGGATTGTCCTCCTATCCAATCAAAAAGTAAACTAGTATCTTATTCTTGGTGGCCATTGACATTTTATGGTTGGTAATTGTCAAAGCATAAACATTTAGAAGACTTCAATAGACAGTAAGGACAACCCAGAGGACTGTACTCAGTGCATAGAGCTATTGCTGAATAGAATAGGAGTTTTGTTTAACACCTTTTGCCAACTGTGCAAGCTTAGTTAGCTACACAGACAGACTAATAACAATCTAGTAGTACCACAGGGAGTCATACTAGAGGCAGGATAAGAATTTAGAAACAGTCTACAAAAAGATCTAAGATGATTTAGTAAAAAATAGAATGAGGAACGTTTGGAAAAAATACAGGTGCTGTAAAAGATAGAAAAGTATAATTAATATTAACAGGAAAACTTACTGGGGCCAGCAGAGGAGCCCTCGCCGGACCGATTCTGGCCTTCCTGTTGTTGTCCCTGCTCCACCGGCGCCGCTACCTCCTCCTGTGTTCCCTTGCCACTGGGGGAAGCTGATGTACAACATGAAAGAAAGACACAAACATGGATGATTGTAATCAACCACATCAAACATTTCAAAAAAACAATAACATATTATTTTGGGGAAGTAGACAACAATTGCACTAAATGTATTGACCTATCTGATGTGGTCTAATAGGATATTGCTGGATTCGTGGACCATCTACTTGGAAAGTTATGTTACTCACTAAACCAACTACAAAAAGGTTCTACTAGGACTGGCAGGCAGCACTCCGCAGCACGCGAAGTTGATCACTACCACTAACTCTTCTTAGTGGCAGGAGTACAAAGGAAGGACTGGACTTGAGTCTCTAATGTCTAGCATTACGCAGTTCTGTAAAGTACACTGATACATAATCATCACCCAGGCCAAATGAACACAAAATTGAAAACAAGTAAGCATAGTAGCACCGCCAGTAAGAAGACCAGCACCTGCAATCACAGAAGCTTTTGAAACATAATTTACCTGCAATGTAATCAGCAGCATTCTTGCTCTTTGGTAAAAAAACAAACATTTGCATTATGATAACATAGAGCAGGAGAAAACAGAGTACTGATTAAATAGCTACTACTACTCATCAAGCCCAGGGACCTCGACGCCTAGCAGGCCGAGCAGGTTGTGTTCCCGGTCCAGGACATTGGACCACCGGTGCGTCACCTGGCTGTAGGTGCGCCGGACCCCAGACTCATGATACATGGCCCGGCAACTCTTCCCCCATAGCTGGCGACGCTCCCGGAGCCCGTACCCGGCTCGAGCCTGCCGCCTGCCGCGACGGTTTTGGGAAGGTGGCGCTGAACGAAGAACATCAGTACGGCCACCTCCACCACGCTGAAAATCTCCCGGGCTACAACTGCTTTGCCCCTTAAGCGCCCGCATGGGAGCCGGGTACGGGGTGCAGGACCCTTCCCCATACTTTTCCCGGCTCCCTCTGCCATGGTCCTGGACAGCTGCAAAAAACAAAAATAGGAAAGAATAGGGAAAAAGTAAAGAACAGAAAAGAGTTTAAAAAAGTAGCTTTAAAAGTAACCAAAAGTAGAAAAAAACACAAAATATAGATGTAGAAAAAGAGAGGGATAGATAATGAGTGAAAAAGATAAAAAAAAAGTTAAAAGAAACAAAGGATTGCAAAGATTAGCAGAGGATTGGAACAGCATGCCCAGAACCATAGCAATGAATAAAAAACAAGATGGCCGCGCCCATTGAAGACCTTCGTGGGTAAGTTCTTGCGATATTTCTCCCGCGAGCACGCAAAAACACCTGCGAACACGTAATCGCGCCACGCACACAACGCGAGCATGCAAATAGGTACCAGAAATGGAAATACGCAATGCGAACAAGATGGCCGCACCCATGTACGACCGCATGGGTAACTTCGCGGTCGATGCACTGCAAGCGGCCCGCGACCACGCAAAAAGCTGCGCAAACACGCAAAAAAATCGCACGAATTTGTGGATTTTGCGGATCGCAAATTCGCGCATTTCGCCCATACTTACTTTACATCTGCTAAAGTGTACAGCGCTTCATTATGAGGTAGACTAGCATCATCACAACTTGTGTCAGCACTTCAGGAAATACAAACGATAATCGATTGAATACTACCTTTTAAAATTCTTTCTGTCATCTTAACAGCAGTGCCAGAATATTAAAGAGTGTGATCCTCACCCTTAGCTCAGACTTCATGATGTTTTCGTGTGTTCTCCTGCCATGACTTGGTGCAAAGGGTAAGCCTATGGGTGCAGGAAACAGAAGCATCTGTGCAGCAGTTGGTGATGATAGAAGCTGGTGCTGGAGGCGCACACTTGCAGATGGCGCTGCCCCATCAGACAGCACAGCCTGACTGTAACCACTCGCACCTGGCCATGGCGCAAAGTCCCAATATCTAAACCAGGGGCAAATGTATGAGAACTGTGTGCAGCTCAACAAGTCACCTTGTTGAATTGCACTGTGTGACAGGGAAAGGGCAGGAATGGGAAAGAATACTGTGCATTTTTACGTTTTCCCCTGCGCTGTCGCCATTTTGACTGACTAGCGCCAATGCAGGCAGCTGTGAACCATGGCCCACAGGTGCCTGTTTTGCATGCAAGATTGTTTTTGTGCAGGAATGCGCACATTCATTCACAAAAACAATCCCGAGAGACAAACTCCTCTCTCTATGTGTGCTACTGTACTCATAGAAAGAGGACATAATGAGGAGAAATAAAGGCATCTCTCCTTGTTATGCCTCTCCTTGTAAGGTATATTTTGGCAATTTCCCAGGTTTAACTGTTCTGGTAAATCTGGGAATGCGTAAAAAATCATGGGAGTTGCATGAGAACACTTACGCGACACCGATGGAATACTTCCCAAGTGTAGAGTACGACAACGCAGATATTTGTGTTGCATTTCTTTACTTGAGAATTAAGAAACCATTCAGGACCACGCAATCTCATTTTTCAGTTGCATCACGCATGTACTGCGTTGCATATTGCAAGCGTGATGCGGTGCAAGCGCAACACAACTCGGGTCATAAATATGGTCTTAGATATGTTTATTTGCCCACTAACTGCACTGATGTGAGGGCCATCATGAAGTCACCAAATGTAAGAGCCACGAAGGTCTCTCTGAAAGTGAAACAATGAACGTGTTTTATCTGAAGCCTTTATTCAGCTTTGGTACAGCATAAATGTTGACCCCATGTTTACACATTACAATTGCATAACCTAAATGTGCACTTAGCACATGTTTCCTGTGTGACTTAATGACTTTAAAAATTAATTTTGCCCGTGGCATTATTATTGAATGCATTCACTGTAGAATTAGAGAATTCACATTAAACACTGTGTACCTTAACTGTACTAAATGAGATTGTCTTTGAAGACTTGATGAATAAACCATCCTCATACTTTAAGAGAGTGATTACTCTAGAAACAATTGTGGATTTATGTAAAGTGTGCGCTAACGTTACATATATACTTCATATGTAATGTAGTACTTAGCTATACTTATGCATGATGATTATATATAGATTTATAGCATATCACATGCAATATGAATCTAAGGGGAGAGGATGTGGTCTAATGGCGAAAGCGGTCAACCTCAAGCTAAGGAACCAGGTTTGAGTCTAGGCAAGGCCTCTTACCATCCTGTGATTCTGGACAAATCGCTTAATCTCCTGGTGCGTAACAAAAATGAATGTGTCCATCTGTAACGCAACTAGTGTCCATGTAAAGCGCTATACAACCCCCCCCAAAAAAAAAATATGTTGACAAGTAATATTCATTTAGGTTTAAACTTGCAACCACATATTAAATGTGCACCATTGATTTAATAGTTTAACTTGCCCTTACTAGGCCTCTTTTTCGACTCTACATAAAATAATGTTTTCCTTTTCTGCCGACATGAATTTCCTTTGCAGGTATTCACATTCATAGGTAGTTTAAGATTCAATACAACACTGTATTAGCGATAGCGAGAGCCTGAGAAGAAGACCGTGATTAAAGGGCATGGATAGCCAAAGCGTAACTGAAGAGTCTTATTCAGCAATATTGCCACATGGGTTTTTTGGTGTAAGGACAATGTTGTTCCCATGTTTGGTGTGGGATAGTTGGCCAATATATTATTTTACAATGTGAGAATGGAAAAGGACAATGAAACCCCCGATTATTCGAACAGAGGGGTGTTACCTAAATGATTTTAGTATGAATAACTGGAGTCTACCCTGTCTGATGCTGGAATAGTTTGCCTTAGACTTTGATAGGTTTAGACCTCTGTGCCTATTCCCTTTTGATTCCTACTGAGTGTGGCTTAGGCTAATACTCAAATTCCCCTGACCCAAGAAAACTCTTGACTGAGCTCCTGGAATGCTGGCACTTTCCCTTCCTTCCCGCACTTCATTTATTTTTCCACTTTCTGTATTTCCTTAGATTTTTCAATTATTCTGCAGTTTCCTGAATTTTGAGATTCCGTAGACTAATGAGCCATCTTCTTAGTTTGGACTTAAACTTAGATGATTCTAGATTTGCTCATTTACTGAAGAGGGAACTGAGTGTCAGATATTGATGTTAATCATTTGTATTGCTGTAACTGAATTTCTTGTTTTCTTAATACTGGTATGCCTAAACTTCTTTAGGAGGTTAGGTTTCCCAGGTGTTGTTCTGTATCTTTATAGTATGGTACTGAGATTTCTTTACCTTAACATGATTGCAAATTTGTAAGAAACCTTCTTAACCTTAGTCACAGATTCCTGGTCCTTATTGTGTAGCCAAACGGGTTACACTGTTCATTGAAATTTATTGAAGTAATGTTAACTTTCCTCACCTCTCAGTCAGATAACAAGGAGGAAGAATGATGAAATGGTATGCCCAAATGCTGCATTAGCTTAATCTCATGTGGCACAGACATCATGGTGATGATGTCACATTGATTGCCAGTTACTAGAGCTGACCAATGATTGCCAGCCTAACCTGCCCCTTAAGTGGACCCTAATGGCCAGACAGACATATTAACAGTGAAGTCAGTTTTAGTCATTTTCAGGACGGTATCAGGTGGGAGAAAGAAAAAGAGTCCTGATGGGGGCATAATAGTCTCTGGAAGGGCACTCTACCATCCACCAGCTCAAATTAACCACTGATGATGATTACCTTCTTTTTATTATTATTATAATGCTTTTTTTATTATTAGTATTAATCTTGTTATTATTATCTTCATCTTTTCCATCATCATTATTGGTATTAAGATTTCGAACATTCTGCATGCTGTTGTCTGCTTGGTAGATTCATAGCTATTTTCCTTATACAAGCTCATAGTTTTACTTTTGGAAATTACATGATAGGAAAACAAGATATTCTGAGTTGCATATTTTACCCTATTTCGCAAATTTGCTTTCTTGGATATTATTCTTTATGTCATGTTTACAGGTGCTGGCCACAGGAGCACTAACACATAGGAATTCACATGCACCACTATACAATTATCTCTCTCTTTTTAAAATTACCCATTGAAAGATCTTTAAAAAAAAGCCAAAATACTATTTTGAGGCACAGCAATGTTTCTATCATAGTTTCTCTTGCATGTGACAGGCACATGCTATAGTATATAGGATGCTACAATGCCTTCAGTAAATATGGTTGTAAATGAGCCAAATGAACCAATGGAGCATGTCTAATTTTTCAAATCCATCATGACAAATATTGCAAAAAGTTAACTGCATTACACCACCATTAAATGCAGTCTTATAAAATACAAGGAAGGTACACAGGAGAGATCACAGAGCAAGCTATGACTAAGTGAAGAATTAGTCACATACCACTGTTAAAATACTTTCCATAAAGCATTATCAGGAGCTGTGGATATTGTTTGGCTAAAACTTTCCCGCTTTAATGTCTTGTATCTGGCTAAGCCTGACAGAAGCCTTGGATCAGATAAATACACAAGATATTAAGGTTATTGCCTTGCATACTTTATCATACAGCACTGCAGGTTGATAAATTCCACAGCACCATAAGCCTCAGGAATTTACTATCAGTGAAATGAACTCAACCCTGAATTATTACTGTGAGTGGTGGAATCACATCATTTATTTATATCGCTGTACTGCTGTTTCAAGTACATACATGTGCAAATTACTTTCATCTGTTATTGTGAAAGGACCAATTTATTTGAAAAAAGTCCAAAATTTAGTCTAACAGTTGTCATCCCATGTTTGGAGTCAATTTGTCATTTTTTTAAATATTAATTTATAGATTTTCAGCAGTTATTCTGATACATCGTACTACATCCATTTTTGCATGAGTATTGCTGGAATTATATTTTGCATTCTATAGTTATATTGATAAAGGCACAGCGATTACAGGCACATATTTATATATATGTATGTATGTGTATCCATGAAAGAAGGCACTAAAACAGATGAACTCACCAAAAAAACCAATTCCACTACAGTGCTTCAGCTTCTGCCTTCCTCGGGTAGTACAAGATGGTTTGCTCAGTGGCTGCTCAGACAACACTACTGAATTTTCAAAAGGCATCAGGAATTAAGATTCCATTTGGAATTTGGAACCAATGCAGCCCTAAGGTTGCTTGAGATATGCAGCAAGCAGGAGGTATTGTCAGTGATGTTCAGTCCATCTGCATGCAGTGGTTTTAAATGGTACAGGCAGAAAAATTCTCTGGAGTCTAGTAGTTCTTCCTTCAAGACATGTTCCACAAGGAAAATCTTCAAATCGGATAGTAAATGGTCCACACTGTTAAAATGATTTGCTACAGGCTGGTCAAGTTTCTCTTTAACTTTTGACGATTTATGGTTCCTGAATCATATACGGAGGTCATGCACTGTTTGGCCTACCTACCATTCATGAACAAATAATTACAACCAATCTGTACCACAACCCTACCCTTGTATATAAACTGGACTTCATATCACCCACAACACACTAAACTCAGCATCATCCACAACCAAGCACCTAGAATAAGACGCATCTGCAGCATTGAGGACACCTGTACAGACCATCTACAGGAGTTTGCTACATTACTTATAAGGCAAGGCTATCCTCTGCATATCACACAGCATCAAATTAACAAGTTTTTGCAATTACACAGCAAATCACTTATTTGGAGTACCAACAGCAAAAACAAAAGTGACAGACCTTTATTAGTGGTTGACTATCATCCATCACCTCCCAACTACGGAAAAATAATGCAAAAAATATTTCCCTAACTGTCCATTTATGAAAAATTGCAAAAGGTTTTTCGAAAGCTGCCAGTCATTCCTTACCGCAGAGCTCCCAATATATGATCTCTTATTGTGAGAGCTGAACTCAAGCTAGCTGCAACAAATGCAGGGGTTCTCTGCTGTGACTCTAAAAGGTGCATTATGTGTGAATACCTTTTACAAAAAACATCAGTAACTAGTTCTGGTATGAGGAAAATCTATTGAATAAGACAGAATCGTACATGCAGGGTGCAGTGCATGTGAAAGGTAGGACATGTACTAAGGTGTGTGTGATGTCCTGACATAGAAATAATTTCCATTTCGTTGTTCATTGTGGAAAGGGCATCTTGCCAATAGGATAGAATGGGAAGGCTTTGTAATATGTTTTCCAGCCTATCTTCCCAAAGGCTTAAGATGGAAAGGTGAAGTTTGGTATGCCTGAACTGACAATTTTTTTTTTTTGACAACTGACAATGAAATAACACATCTTTTTATGAAGGTGGCTTTTGCATTGTGTGTTTAGAAGCCACTCTTTTAGAAGTGGCTGAGTTTTTGTGCTCTAACATTTCGGTGTGTCTCTGCCTGGCTGTGGATTGACTGTCTGGATTTGAAAGCGATAGGATCTGGGTAATGTCTTGACCCAGGGGAGGAGGTGAGACAGCAACAGACTGCCCTACATCTGTAGTGTAGGGGGAGGAGAAGCCCCTAGAGGTGAAGAGGCCTGGGTTGCTGCTATAAAACAATTGGTTCATCTCCTGCTGAGTGATTGAGAATCCAGACCCACACTAATCAAAGGAAGAAAGGTGTCACTGGCAGGGAGGCACCCAGAACTGGTTTTAAGCAGGGGTCAATGCCCCATGAAAAACAAAGATCTCAAAGTCATTGAGAGGTATAACTATGAGAGCTAAAGCCCCTGAACTTTGGAGAATGGCTTGATCAATTGTGAACAAGACTGGAGCTACTACGTGGTCAAGAGGACCTTTGCCAAGGAAGAAACAACTGAAGAGACTGAATGATAGGACTGACCCTTGCTGTGTGTTCTGGGGCTGGCCTGCATTGATGTTTTAACCAAGGAAAGGCTAAAGGGACTTTGCTGTGTGCTGTGTCCCCCTGCTTGAAGGACTTTGCTGTGTGCTGTGTCCTGAAGTATCATCATCATCATCATCATCAAACCACTTTATTCGGTTATATTAAAACCATAAAAGTACAGCACAAACATACAAACATAGAAGTGCAAAAATACAAAATACAGTGCCAACAAGATAATGTAATCCGGCCACAACAGTCTACGTGCAAAAGGTGCAATACAGTACTGGTCAAATACAGTGCATTTTAGGGCAAAAGTGACAGTGCATCCAAAAAATTCAATATACACAACATAGAAATTTCGACCGTAATTAAAATAGTTTAAAAAAGATTAAAAAGCAAGTAATCTAAACCCCTGTTAATTATTTTTGGGGTTTCCTCACGACTATTCCTCAGTCTAACAGCTGCCACAAGAAAACTGGCTATATAAAAAATCTCATTAGGATCATTTAATATCTGTAAGTACAATAAGGCTGGCTTTACTTGAATAAAACCCTTTCTTTTTAGTATTGGGAATAGAAACCTCTTTCTGATCTCACTATAAAAGTCACAAAACATTATGAGGTGCATTGTATCCTGAACTGAAAAGTTATTGCAGGTACAGGGCCCTAACTCTTTCAGTCTGCACCACCCCTTTGAGTTTCCTAGAGAGAGGTAAATAGAGTTGAAACGAAAACGTGTTAAAAGCATGCAGTGAAAATGCCTAGTAACACATCTTAAATAGGGTTCCAGCGTGGGTGAAGTCTTTAAAAGGTAATGTGCTTTTACCGTTACTTGTATCAACTCCAATTCTTCCCGTTGGACGGCCCATAAATTTAAAAGCTGTTTTTTCACCCAGCTAGAATCTGTTCTTGTACTTTTCTCAGGGTCTTCAAAAAGGTTTTGTCGGCCAACTGTTGCCAAAGTTTCCTCTAAGTAAACCCACTGGGTTTAGGGTAGTGCAATGGTGTTTGGGTAGTATAGGGGGTCGAGCTGGGGTAGTGTTTTAAGGTTTAGGGTAATGCATTGGTGAATGGGTAGTGTAGGGGGTCGTGCTAGGGGTAGGTTTTTAGGGTTTAGGGTAGTGCAGTTTTGTTTGTGTAGTATAAGGGGTAGTGTTTTAAGGGTTTAGAGCAGACATCTTCAAACTGTGGGGCCCGACCCCCAGGGGGGTCGTGGAGTTCTAGGAAGGGGGTCGCAGATTCCCCAGCTTTACTTGTCCCTGCAAAAAGACAGCTGGGATCACTAAATGGGATCACCTGTGAACTGCTCGTTTGTTACAGAGTCGCTGGCTGGACGTGCGACCTCCCAGAGGGAATCCTGTTCTCATCTTCTACTCCCAAAGGCTTTCCCGACCTCGCCGGACCCGCTTCGCGGGTCCCGCAGCGCCTTGAGACCTAAGGCTGCTGTCTGTGTGGAGCTATCAGCGGAGGAGCGGGCAGGCAGAAGAGCCGGCGGGGCTGCGAACACAGGCAGGGACTCCAGTCTCCAGGAGCCCCTGCGCGCCCATTCCACACACCTGGGCTGCTCTCCCCGCTGGCCACACCCCCCTGTCCACCGACCAATGATAGGTACTATCAGCGTATAAAACCGATCATAGTTCCCGCTGCGCGGGAGCGCGCGGGAGGGCGCCGGGAGAAGCCCGGGACAAGGGCGGGACCGTCTGTGGCCGTCCGGGCCGCAGGAGGCCGGGCTGGGCCATCCCCCTGATAATTGTTCCACAGTTCCTTCTACAGTAAGTGATATCTGATATACTGTATCCCATTGGTGTGAAGTAGGGCAATGTCTGCCTCAACAAGTACTGTCAGCGCCAGTTTGACTACTCCACCGGTCGAGATTGGTCCACTGGCTATTGGCCCTTTGGATAAATTCTTTTTTAACCGTTCATCTTTATTAATTGACAAAGAGTTATCCTTGGCCGAGAGGCGCGCAGAGCGCAGACTATCAATTGAACTACTTAAAAATTCTACGGACAAGCACCTAACTCTAACGTATCCTGCCCTGGTAACACCATTATCTTCTGTAAATCTTCCAGTTGCCAATGAACAATCTGAAGCACACACTAAAGTAACAAATAAGGAAATTGTTACAGAATCGAATAAACCCGGTGGTAGTCATATTTACTCTACATTGCTCCCTGACTGTGGTGCTCAGGCTATCCTGGCTCAACCCAAGCACGGGTCCAAAAGGAAAAGGACTGCCCTACTGAGAAAATGTAAATTTGTGGTCAAACCCCCTCAAAAGCATAGGAAGCTAAGCAAAACTGTGAATACTAGAGAGGCTGTTATTGAAGTAAATCATAGCATAGAAAATGTTCCGAACGTAAATGTTGCTCCTTTGGATGGCCCAGACTTTGAAGAGAATATTTGTCCTGAGATTGCCTCTCCAACTAACGATGAGTTGTTATCACTTGCAAATCTGCTCCCTGAACTAGAAAAGTTACTTAGACTAATACTTACCCCGATAGAGGATCGAATTGCCAAGCTCTCTGATAGGTTAAACCACTTTCAGCAGGCAACGTTAGATAACTTTTATTCCACAAAATCTTTGATTAAAGTTAAAGCTAGGGTGGATGTAAGTACTAAGCACCTGGGCAATACTAACCTCGTTACCCAAGACAAGGGAAGAAGGCCTCAAACTAACCCCCCTTTACTATCCAAGTCAAGTAACACCACTGTTAATACAACTCCCAAACTTACTGATTTGGTATACTCAGGCCCTGTTCAACATCAGCCTAACACTACAAACCCAGCTCAGTCTATGGTACTCCAGTCACAAATTCCATCTCCTGTTGCTGGTCTAGGGGTTACCGTATGTCCCCCAGTGGGTAAAGCTCCAGTACCTACAAAAGTAACCAATAAGCAGATAGTTCCAAACAATCCTGTGGTCGGGAAAGGGGCTAATGCATGTCCTCCAGCGGGTAAAGTTTTAGTACCAACCCATTCAACTAATAATCAGTTGGTGTCGAACAAACCTGCACTCCGCCCTGTTCCCACAAGTTTCCAAATCGATCCCACCTCCCTTGACAAAGCCACCACACAGAAAACCCCCAGTGAATCTTACTCTGGATTCCTTCCCCTATGTAGCAGTCCTTATAAATGTTCCACCGCTACCTATAGGGCAGAGAGAAACCTTTCAGATGCTTAAAAATAAGATCATGCACTAGTTAAGAGAGAATCGACCTCTCCCAGGAGACATCGATGGGTTAATCATAGGGGTAAGGAGAATAGATTGGATAGGGTATACACCAAAAAGCCTGGGTGGGGATTGTATTGTGGTCAACTTCCAAGACCCAAGGGTGGCGGGATGGATAACTAGGCAGGGATGGGGTACAAACAAGGGAGGTATTGGAATTGTAGATCTTACCTTTTTTTACCCCCGCCCAACCAGTGTACTAACTAGCCTGCTCAATGAACCCATAAATCCCCCCACTATACCATGGCCAATCACTTCCACACCAGCTCCACTGCCTGTTCAAAACTATACCACATGTACAAATTATAATCCTCATGTTGGATAGCAGGACCCAGGATGGGGATGTTGACAAATCACCAGAGAGCTGTGTAGTAGTAATGGAGGGAACATCAATGAGTTTAAGGGGGCGTGTGAAGATCATGTTGGTACTGCTGTTACAATTTTAACTGTCGATTACATTGCGTAGGGGAGTTTTGTTGCAGAGGGAGGAACTGGGATGGAAAATATAAATGCTAGTGCTGTGAAATTACCCTTATCAACAGCTAACATGGTAGTTGACACCATTGATGATCCTGCGAAGGTCACTAATAACATCGAAAGCCCAATGATTTCCCAAGTGTGCTCCAACATTAACAATTCTGATGGGATTGAGTCTAGCTTTGGTACGCTTCTATCCTGGAATGTTGCAGGGTTGGGTAGTAAGTTAGACTCCCAATCTTGGGTGGAATATATCAGTGGGTTTGATGTTTGTTGTTTCCAAGAAACCTGGGCTTGTGACCCCCTCTTTTGTTGTGGTTATTTAAACTTTTCCATACCAGCATCCAAAGGTGAAAGGGGTCGGCCTATGGGAGGCCTTACTGTATGGATAAAACAGGACTTGGACATTTCTATCAAAATGTTGGACTTGGGAACTAGCGATTTACAACTGCTAAGAATCTCCACAGATAAGGGTTCGTCAATGGATCTGTATAACGTTTATGTAAGAGGCAGTAATACAACCAATTCTTCCACCCTGGAGCTGCTGTCTGCCTCCTTAGAGACCTAGGGCCAGATGTAGGTAGGCCGTTACCGATCGGTAAAGGCCGAAATTCCCGATTTTGGGCCCTTACCGATCGGTAAACAGCCATCGAGATGTAGGGCAATGAAAAAACTCAAAATCGGAGCGAAAACCGAATCGGAATGAGTACCGAATGGGAAAGAATCCGATACGTACATACCGAAAATCGGATATGTAACGAATCGGTAATACACCGATTCGGATGCAAATACCGATTCGGTCCACGTACCGAATCGGTAGTGACACCGATTCGGAAATTATCCGATTCGGTCCACGTACCGAATCGGTAGAGACACCGAATCGGAAATTATCCGATTCGGTCCACGTACCGAATCGGTAGTGACACCGATTCGGAAATTATCCGATTCGGTCCATGTACCGAATCGGTAGATGAACCTAATCGGACATAAGCCGAATCGGAGAACCTACCGATTCGGTAGTATCACCGATCGGGAAATTCCCCGATTCGGACAGATGGGGAGATGTAGGGAGGCACAGAAACACCGATTTCGGCTCAAAATCGGTAGAATTCACTCGGTATTTACCATGGATTACAATCAGGTGGTAACCAACTCCAACCCATAAAAACAGCCCCAAAATGCATTGCAACTTGCAGGATGGCAGCTTTTTATGTCATTGCGAGGCGGCTACGGCTACAGCATGAAGGACAGAGGGAATGGCTAAGAAATGAACAGGTCTACAGACAGAGGATAACCCTGTTCATGCTCACTGAGGCTGAGATCCTACAGAGATACAGGCTGGACTCTGACACCATACTTGAGCTCATCAGGGACCTCAAACCATTGTTGGACCACCCCACCCCAAGGGCACACGCCATCCCAGCACACGTCCAGGTGCTATGCAGCCTACACCTGCTGGCGTCTGGCAGCTATCAAAGTGGAGTTGCAGCGGCAGGAGGAGTGACCCAGAGCAGCCTGTCAAGGTTCTTCCACACATTCCTTGACGCCATGATACACAGGATGGACCAATACATCTCGTTCCCTGCAACCCACGCAGAACTGCTACAAACCAAAGCTGACTTCTACCAGATGGCACAATTTCCCCAAATCATTGGCTGCATAGATGGCACGCACATTCCGATATGCCCACCAGCGGACACAGAATACATATAACGCAATCGGAAATCTACACACACCATCAACGTGCAGGTGATCTGCAATGCGAAGTGCAGCATCACAGACCTGGTAGCAAAATTTCCAGGGAGTACCCACGACTCCTATATTTTCCAACAGAGCGGCATCTATGCACGGCTGATGGCTGGCGAATTTGGTGAAGGATACCTCCTAGGTGAGACACATCATCAGACCCCCATAACACAAAGTAGCTAGGTGTAATACATGTATGCATGTGTGTAATGTTACTCCTTTCCCTTCCAGGCGACAGTGCATATGCCCTCCGCTCATTCATACTCACCCCCTACCTCAACCCCTCCACACCCAGCCAAAGGAGGTATAACCGGGCCCACAAAAGCACAAGGAATGTCGTCGAACGGACCTTTGGCATCTGGAAAAGTCAATTCAGATGCCTGCACAAGAGTGGAGGTGCAAGGCAGTATACCCCCATCACCTGCTGCAAGATCATAGCTGTATGTGCAATGTTACACAACCTTGCGGTGAAGAAGGGCACTGAGGTGGAGTTGTCTGACTACGAGGACCATGACGACGACGAAGCTGTGCCACCAACACAGCCAGCTGGGGTGTGTACGCCAAGTGATGGCAGATACAGACGTGAGGAGATTACAGAAAACTATTTCTGAGTGAGTACAGATGCACAGACAGGTAAATGGTTGTGGTGAAAAAGCAATGTTTAATACTGTTGCAACACAGTTACAGCACTGATGTGCAACAAAAAAAAGGTGTAATAGCAAAGAACACAAAAGTCTAAGGTCCAGGTTGCCTCACCCGCCCTTGCAAGGCTATTTCTTTGAGCGCTTGGCAGCCCCACTGGGGTGTCCCTCACCCCCTTCAGGATGGCCAGCGGCTTCTGCGGAGCGCCTGGTGCTCCTGCGTGGCTCTGACTCAGCGCTGACCGGGCTGCTGCGGCTGCTGCTGTCCCCAGCATCCCCCAGGTCCAGGGCAGGATTTGCGGCAGTGTTAGAGATGATCATGGCCTCCATTGCCGTGGTGATGTGGGCCATTCCCCTTGTTAACTCCGCGGTATTTTGTGTGAGGCTTGACTCCATGTTTGCACTGCGCTGACAGAGTTGGGCCGTTGCAGCTGCAAGGCAGCTCATGGAGCGGTTCAGCACCCGGGCATCCCGCCTGCGCACCAGCTCATGCTCCTCCAGTCTGCCACATAACTGGGTTATGGCAGTGGTTAGCCTACCTAAACCTGCTGCTACCTCCTTGTTTGAATCCACAAAGGACTGAAATCCTTTCACCATTTCCCCCATCTGCAGGTTGTGCTGCAGGAGCTGGCGTTGGCAGGCCATGATGGATTTCTCCTGGTGCCTTTGGATCTTTACCATATTACCTTCGAGGCCCAGGAAGACACTGCCCTCCGGTGCTGGTGCTGCAGTGGTGGGAATGGCACGGCGCCGGGTACTGCTGCTGCCGGCCTGCTGAGTGGGCTGGGGTGCCACTGGTGGGGGTGTGGTGCTGGCCGGGGCCTGAGCCCCTGCTCCCAGGACAGGGTGTACTGGTGCCACAGCTATGATCGTGGCAGGAGCTGGTGTAGGTGGAAGGAGGTCCCTTGTCGGGGAGTTCTCTGGGGAGAACTGCAAGGGGGGTGTGCTCGGCATTTGTGGGGAGTGCAGTGCTTCAAAGTCTATTACCAGGTCTCCCTCTATACCAAGCCCTATGGTGTTTTCGTCCTCCTCCTCCTCGGCAGCCTGACTGGTGCTCGGCCCTGCGAGTGCAGTGGTGGATGGTGCTGCTGCCTCTGTTGTCATTGTTTGTCCGCCTGATGGTGCCCCTAGGTACAAAGAAGCATTTGTAAATTGAGTGCCGATGTATTACAGTCAGTACAATTAAAGCATTCCACATGTCCTTGCATCTCCTTAGAATGTGTTCCACTGTTTCCTGTCTTGTGATTCTGCACTGCCATATTTTGCTGACTTCTGCTGACTACATGTACCATGATGCTTGTCTCTTGTATGTTGGTCACAGTACTGTGCTGGGGTTTGGCTATGCATTGTGTCTAATGGGGAGGTGTCTGGTAGGGTGTGTCATGATGCGCATGCTTCTTACCTGTAGCTGTAGCTCTGGCTGAGCTGTCCAGGGTCCCAATTCCGGTTACGCTCTCCCTCTCAATGGTGCTGGAGACCAGTTCCTCCAGGTCGGTGAGGGGTGGCGCCGGGCTCCTGCCTCCACCAGTGCCTCCAGCCTGCCTCTGGATCTCTGCCATCTTCCGTTTGGTCAGGCTGCGGATGTCATAGAATCGCTTCTTCAGCTCATCCAGGGACCTGGGGGTGACACCTGCAGCATTTACCTTTTCGGCGACTTCTGCCCAGAGCCTCCTCTTGGTGCTGTCTGGCACATTGAGGGACAGCTTACCGAATAGCTGACGGTGCACCCTCACCACCTCCTCAACCAACACCTGCAGCTCGGTGGTGCTGAATTTTGGCTTCCTCTTCTGGCTGGACTTCTGGCTCTCACTAGGGTTTGCCATCTTGATCAGAACAGTTCACTACCTCCTACTCCCACTGCTGCTAACTGTGAGTGTTCAGCTCAGGCTGGCTCTCCAGAAAGTTCTTAATTAGCTGCACCTGCCAGGGTTGCCACTCCCTGTTTTGGTGGGGGAGGGGGAGCCACCTCATTGGCTGAATCGCCTTTTACCGATTCGGCTTTTACTGAATCGGCTTTTACCGAATCGGCTTTTACCGAATCGGTAAAATCCGAATCGGATTTTACCGATTCGGTTTTTTCAATGCATTCCTATGGGCTTTTTGGCCATGGGTGTGTTTCCATTCCTCCGATTCGGTAATTGCCGAATCGGATTTCACCGACTCGGCTATTTCCGATTCGGTGGTAGCCGATTCGGCTATTTCCGATTCGGTGGTAGCCGATTCGGTACTTTCCGATTCGGCCCGTGCCGATTCGGTACGTAGCGAATCACATTACCGTTGCCGACCGATTCGCTATAATTTCGCGGTTTGTTTGCTACATCTCGTTTTCCGATTTCAGAATACCGATTCGGCCCGCCTCGGTATTTTGAAATCGGAAAATCCCTTTTACCTACATCGGGCCCCAAGTCCCAAGATAGTAGGGTAATAATAGCCGGGGATCTTAACAGGACTTTCGAACCTTTAGACTGTACAAATGATCCCTTAGGGAAGGATGAGGACAATCTTTGGGGAGTACCATCTTTATGTTTAAACCCCGTCCCACGGTGGACAAAAGACATCCTATTACTAAATGCTATTTGTATGGAATATGGTCTAAGAGCACTGAATGGGAGAACCCCAGGGGACAAGGAGGGTAGTTGCACCTTTGACAACGGTAACAGCAGGAGCAGAATTGATTATATAATATGTAGTCTCCAGCTGTGGCAGGGGGTTATTGATATGGCTATTAAGCCTAGAGTAGAAAGTGATCATAACCCCCTTTGTGTGACCCATAGATGGTGGAATGTTGGAGTGGGAAACTTGCACTCAAGAAACGATCAGATCCCAGTCATGAGCAACGACGAACGCAGGCTAAAATGGCCAAGGGTATTGGCTAACGAGGAAACCATGACCTACATCAACCACGAGGTGAATAGCGCAATTTCCGCAATGGAGGCGGAAGATCCCATAGCTCCTGGGGCTAGGGATATCACTGACATCCACAACAAGTTATTTTCCCTCCTCAAACCATGTTTTTTGACTAAGAGTAAGAAAGGGAGGAAAACCCAGGATGTTGGAAGGTGGTTCAATCGTCAATGTAGATCCGCACGATTGGAATTGGGACAAGCTATTAGGAATAGGGACAGTGTTGCAATTAAAGAGACAAGGAAATTGTACAAATTGGCCATTTTTCAAGCCAAAAGGAAATGGGACGAAGACCATTGGGCCGAGCTAAAAGAGGCTTCTAGTAATAAGGACTCCAGGACCTTTTGGAAAATTAATAAGTGGGGTAGAGGAGGTTGCCCGGCAAAGCCTGACAATAATGTAGCTGAAGATGCCTGGGTTGAGTACTTCAGACCACAATATGCCAAAGTCATGCACCCCGGGGCAGGGGAGGGCATAACGCCAGTCTATGCTATTGACAATTTGTTCTCCCCCAAAGAAGTAGAAATCGCGATTAGCTCCGTGAAATGTGGGAGAGCACCAGGGTTAGACGGGATACCCCCGGATATCTTCAAGTATGATATGACGAGAGGGGTGAGGTATATCTTTTTAGTAGCAAACACCCTAGCCAAGGGGGGGGTGGTCCCTGACCTTTGGAAAGGTGCAATTATTATTCCCATTCACAAGAAGGGAGATCGTTCACTCCCGGCCAACTATAGGCCCATAAGCCTAATAGCAACCATGCAAAAAGTAGTGGGGAGAATGGTTGCCAACCAGCTTATGGACTGGGTCGATACCAACAACGCCCTTTCCCCATATCAGGCTGGATTCAGGCGAGCAACCAGCACCATTGACCAGGTTTTCCGCTTTACCATACTGCGGTGGAAGACGGTTTTACTAGGAAGAGGCTGCCTGTATGTCGCGTTTGTCGACCTACGGGCGGCATTTGATTTAGTCCCCAGGTTTAAGCTATGGTTGGTCTTGCAAAAGCTGGGAATTCCTGTTGATTTGCTCACCCTAATTATGCGTCTACATGAATCCAATTTCGCAAGAGTTCAGTGGGGTGGGAATGGCGAGTCAACTCCGGACTTCCCCGTGGAAAGGGGGGTCCGACAAGGCTGTGCCATGACTCCCTTACTCTTCTCATTATTTATTAATGGGATTGTCAAGCGAATGTTGGAGGCAAGCGTAGACGCTCCTTCGTTAGCGGACGTCAGGGTCCCGATCCTGATGTTCGCTGACGATACCCTGATCTTGTCAAAAACCCCTGCAGGGCTACAACGTGCATCAAATATTTTTGATATTTTTTGCAAAGAGCATGGCCTAGAAGTAAACGTGGGGAAAACGAAACTAATGGCCTTTACCCCACGTCGTAGAATCTATCCCAAGGTAACCCTGAATAATAGCAAGCTAGATACTGTTAAGGAGTTCACATATTTAGGGGTACAGATAGCAGAGGGCCCTGGCTGGTCGCATCATTTGGAAAAAGTGGCCATAAAACATCAACAGCTTTCAGGTGCTTTGAGGGGAGAACACCGGAAATCCAAGACAAAACCGATTAAACCCGCACTTATAGTGTATGATGCAAAGGTCTTAGGTGCCACCTTATATGGTGCGGAGTTATGGGCTTGGGACAATCTTGCGGCCCTACAGACATCTGAGAACAAGTTCCTCAGAGGGATTACAGGCCTTCCACAGAGCACCCCCCTAATACCACTGTTCCTGGAGTTGGGTAGACGCCCAATTAGCGATAGAGCGCGACTGCGCCCTATTCTCTACTGGAGACGTCTTTGGACAACTCCAGAGATCAGACAATATGCAGAGGGTTTCCTGTGGATAATTAAGGAAGACATCTTCCACAAGATAAAATGGCTTAAAAATCTAAGGGCCATGTTAATTAACCTGGGGTTTTCCAATCTTTGGAATAACCCAGTGGAAGAAGTCTTCCCAAGCAAAGAAGCCCTCAAATCACAATATTGGGATTGGGTGGGCGGCAATCTGCTGAAAGATGTTAGGTCTGACTCTATGGCGGGTCGCTTCCTGGAGACAAAAATTTGTCCTATCCTAGAAAATTACTGGGATACTATTACGGTACCAATGGATAGGAAGCTAGTCTTCCAACTAAGATCCGGTTCTATTCCCCTAAAAAAACTAACGGCAGGTTGGCAGAGGTCGACCAATAGGTTATGCCCAGTATGTGAAACAGCTGTGGAGAGTGTAGGCCATTTTCTATTTGTATGTAAAGCCTACTCATCACCCAGGAGAGTATGGCTTACACCTGTATGCAAAAACCTGGGGACACGTGACAGCGCAGTGGCTTTAAGAATTTTGTGCACATCAACTCAGGAATCGATAGTTATTGGGGTAGCTAAATACTTGGGGTGGGCCTGGACAATCAGGCGACGATTTCTGGGGGGGGATCAGTTAATCAGGTTCTCTTTTTATTTTTAATTGTCTAAAATCTAAAACTAATTTGTCATATGTAAATTATTCTATGTCAATAATGTATGAGCTGCACAGAATGCCTATATGAATTTATATCTGTAAATGTTGTTTTTATTCTGTAATGTTCAATTTTATGCTGTGCTTTTATGAGAAATAATCTCGAATAAAGCTTGTACAACAACAACTAAATGAGATCGTTATCAGCTGCTTGCCTGAATGAAAAGCAAATGCGCCTTATCAGTTAATCTGCAAGTGTAAAGGATGCATCACACCAACAATCCAAACCATGGCATCCAAGAAAGCTTCTCTTCTGCACACAAAACATGTATTCAAAGGCGGCACAAACATCCCTGTAAATGTGTAAAACAGAGTATAGTCGGAACTGCGTCCTATAAGATCGAGGCAGCCTGATCTTGCTATTGACATCTGATGTGTATATTGGGGGTGAGCAGGTCGCAGGTTCAGCCAGTACAGGAAAAACAGGTCTGTATGTGACAAGATTCTACTGTGAGCTGTTACAACTCACTCTTTCATCCTTCCAAGGTCGACAATACAACTGAGTTTCAATTGGTTGATATGGACAGACCTAAAGCGAGCTCTAAAATGTATTAGTAACTTTACGAGTCATTTTAGCTGAGACCTGTATGTCGACTATAGATGAAGCTGTGGGACTGAAGGATGGATGGGTACACATTTAGGTGGGAGATTTTGGGGCAAAAGAGGGAGAGTTGTGTTCCGTGATTTTAGTAAGGAGCAAGCAAGGATTTAGTCAAAATAACAATTTTTCCAGTGAAAGTGGTTTATCTCTTTCCTGCGTAGGACTTATCGGCGTGGAAATACATCTTTCTGTTTTGGAATTTTAAATGTTTGCGTTTCCCAGGAGAGTATTTGCGTTTCTCATTTGTGTGAGTGCATGGCCACTTCAATCGTGTACAGACCAGCACAGTAATTGTAATTTTGCCACAATTTAAGGTTGACTACGGTCGTTCCAATCTTTTGCTTGCCATTGTTCTATTTAATCTGTTGATGTACTGGTTTGTGTGAGAAAAATTAGCAGTTTGTAAGTAGCTGTTAGAAGGGTAACATTTGCTCAAATTGTAATGTTAATCCTGTTCAATAGGGTTATTAGACTTTTCCAATCTTTTTTGGACGTTCTATTGTGTTTGTTTTTGGGCGTCCCATTTTTAAATGAGAACTGCGAATCCTGCGAGCCATTACAGGATGCCATGTAATATTTAGGGAAATTATGCTTATTTGCCGCAAATTTGCTTTTGTTGCAGGAGTTTGTAGAGGCAGAATATGACCACTTAAGGATAGCACATTTGCAAGATGAGTTACATGGGTAAAAGTTGTTAGGAGTGTGCCTGTGTCTTTCACCAAAATAAAACTAATGTATTTCAAGTTCTCCTGGTACTGTTGTGCTGAGCTTATTTTTAAGTTCTGCTATACTCATAATTCCATAAATACAAGCCTTTCTACAACCTTCCCTCATGTATCCCTACTAGACTCATGTAATACCTCATCTTTCTCCCTAATCCACTTCTAGACTCTTGCCCCTCCATCTCTTCTTTACTCATCCCATACCTCCAAATGTTATGATCTCCAAATACACACTTTTTAGACCCTTCCCTCTTCTATTCCTCCACTATCCTGTTCAATCCAACTAACAGACTCACACGCCCACAGCTCACATTCATTTAGTATTTCCCTATGCTAATTCACCACTAATCCTTTTTGGGTCCGAGAATAGTGTGTACTCACCGAAAAGAGCCTTGACGCCTTGTCAGGGTAGTAAGCACTATATCAATGCAATTACAAGTCAAGTGTCCCTTCCCTTCCAGTGACAGTACCACCTACCCCCTACTGCCACCATCAACAGCCCATGCCCTATGCCAGGATGCCTTCCAAGGAGTCTCTAGACATGCTCTGACGAGTCTGTAAACATGCTCTGCATGCACCAGACATTGATAGGCCCTTCATTCCCAAGCCAAAAGTATCTTCCATCTGTCCCACTTCCACCTTCAATCACTCACCCAAAGCCAGGCTTCCCACTGAGGAGTCTGCAGACGTGCTCTACATGACCACGCGACCACAGGCCACCTCTTTCCCTTAGGGGCTTGGAACCACTAGCCCCAAGTCAGCACAGTGCCACAGAAAAAAGAAGGACTAGCAACCCTGGGCTATTGTGCTTGGCTTAACCAATCTACGTTAGTGCTAGGCAGCAACTTCTGAAGGGAAAAGGACTGGAATGCGCCGTATTTCATAAGAAGGTCAGAAAGGAAAAAAACACGGGAAACTTGCCAAAGGATGCCAGGTCTAACAGGGGCATTTATGGTTGTCGATAGATGCTGGTGATGAGGAGAACCAGTTTCTAGAAAAAATTTTCAGAGGGGGTCCTTACGTCTAAAAAGGTTTGACAAGGGGGTCTCGACATGAAAAAATTTGAAGACCTCTGGTTTAGAGTAATACAGTGGTGTTTATGTAGTGTAGGGCGTCACGCTGGAGGTAGTGTTTTAGGGTTTAGGGTAGTGGAGTGGTGTTTGGGTAGTGTAGGGGGTCGAGCAGGGGATAGTGTTTTAGGGTTTAGGGAAGTGCAGTGGTGTTTGTGTAATGTAGGGGCCGTGCTGGGGGTTTTGTTTTAGGGTTTAGGGTAGTGCAATGGTATTCGTGTAGTGTAGTGGGTCAAGCATCCTAGGACCAGTTTCTGGCTATCAGCCGTCATCAGCCAGGATAGCTTGACTCCAGTGGTGAGGAGAGCACGGGACTAACGTCTGAGCATACTCGTCCCACTCAGGGTGACAAATGCAAAAACAGTTGATGGACAGAATGCAGAACAATGTCATACATTCACCTCAGTACAGAGATCTGGGCCTAAATCCATCGTTATTTTGCACTCCACACCACCCCAGTTCAGACATGGCCATATGCAAATCAGTCTTGACCCTGTGCCTCATGGGAACAGTCCAGCCCGAACTCCTGAGCCATGCCTTTCCTGGACCGGAATCAAGCATCCTAGGACCGGTTTCTGGCTTTCAGCAGGGATAGCTTGACTCCAGTGGTGTGGAGAGCATGGACTCACGTCTGAGCATACCCGTCCTACTCGCGGTGACAAATGCAAAAACAACAGTTGATGGACAGACTGCAGAACATTGTCATACATTAACCCCAGTACAGAGATCTGGGCCTAAATCCATTGTTTTTTGCACTCCACACCACCCCAGTTCAGACATGGCCATATGCAAATCAGTCTTGACCCTGTGCCTCATAGGAACAGTCCAGCCCGAACTGCTAAGCCATGTCTTTCCTGGACCGGAATGAAGCATCCTATTACAGGTTTCTGGCTGTCAGCCGTCATCATCCAGGATAGCTTGACTCCAGTGGTGTGCAGAGCACGGACTCACGTCTGAGCATACCCGTCCCACTCGCGGTGACAAATGCAAAAACAACAGTTGATGGACAGAATGCAGAACAATGTCATACATTCACCCTAGTAAAGAGATCTGTGCCTAAATCAATTTTTTTTTGCACTGTTGACTGGGTGTGAGTGTTTGATTGGTTCAGATGCTCCGTCCATCACCACCCCCTTTTGTACCGCTCTGTTCGCCATAAGTTGGCAGGGTGTGCTCAGAGGTGAGTCCCTTGCTCACTTTGCCACTGGATTCAAGCAAGCCTGGCTGAAGACGGCTGAAATGCCAGAAACCGGTCCTAGGAAGCTTGTTTCCGGTCCAGGGAAGGCATGGCTTGGCAGTTCGGGCTCGACTGTTCACATGAGGCACAGGGTTAGACTGATTTGCATATGGCCATGTCTGAAATGGGGTGGCAGAGTGGGCTAAAGAACGGTGATGGATTAAACCCAGATCTGTAGACTTGGTGTCAGTGTTTGATTGGTTCAGATGCTCCATCCATCACCACCCCCTTTTGTACCGCTAGTGGGCTTGCAGCACTGGTTGTGCCATCCACAGAAGCGGCCTTGTAAAACGTTTCTAAGGTCTGCCATTGCAGAGCCTGCGTTCAGTCTAGTACTGTCATGCTTACTGGGAATGTGCACCCACTTGCCAGTCCCTAAATCTTCTCTTGACTTCCTATTAGTCACCCCTATGGTAGGCCCACGGGCAGGGTGCATTGTAAGTATAAGGTAGGACAAGCCCTGGTGTGTGTGGCATGTCCTAATAGTGAAATACAGCCATTTTCGTTTTTCACTATTGCAAGGCTACCTGTTCTCCATAGGCCAGAATGGGCTGCTAGATTTTTACATGTTTATAATCCTAGCAGACTCAGAGAACATGGTGGAAATTCGAGTTTAGTATGCCTTGACTCAGAATAATAAAATCCATTTTTTAGTGAAGTTTATTTTAATATTCTGTGTTTGCAAATACCACTTTTAGAAAGTAGGTATTTTTCTTGCCTAACCATGTGAGCCTGCTTCTGCGAGGTTGTGTATTCTTTTGTCTGGGTTTGTGAGTGACAGGGCTGGGGGACTCCAGGAGACATGCTGGGGGTGCCCGGTGGTGAATAGAGAGATCTGCATGTAGATGGGACGGAGGAGTTACACCTGGGACCTGAATAGGGCTGGGCTTTCCCTCTACAATGCCGGCTCCACCCTCTGTGGTGTGTCTGATGTGTCTGACCTGCACACTGAAAGAAGAGAAGGAAGATTGTCAACAAAGTGCTTCAGGACTGTACTTGCCTTCCTCAATGCTGGCTCAATGCTGGCTCCACCTCCTGTGGGGCGTCTGATGTGCCTGCCCTGCACTGTGAAAGGAAAGGAGAAGTCTGGTAAACAGAGTGCTTAAGAACTGGCTTGAAGTGGACACAGACCCCTCTCCCCTCAGAGAACAAAAGAATTTGAGGTATAAGTATTGGGATCCTGATCCCATGAAATTAGATAACTTCTGGACTTACAAGACAAAACCTCTGCTGAGGAGAGGAACCTGAAGAAACTGAGGAGAGACTATTCCCAAGCGGAAGTGCTGCTTGGAGGATTGGCCTGCAGTGGTTGCCTGACTGCCAAAGAGAGGACAAAGGACTTTTCTTTCAACTTGTGCAAAGATCTCCAAAGGGCTTGGAAGAGAGCTTGCCCCCTGACTGAAGTCCCAGGACCAGTGGACTTCACCAGCCTTTGTGAATTGCTGCTGGAAACGCTGTTTCAGTGGCTACAGAGGCAGGGAGCTGTCACCAACTCTCACGACCGCCCCTTTGTCCTGTAGGCACCGCATCAAGCAACGTCCGCCTCGAACAATTCAAGCTCGGCATTCACCGAGTCCGTCCTGATGCGGTCACCGAGCCGTAGCCTGCACGGCAACTGGTAGACACCGCTAAGTGCAACGCCTTGCTACACCGACTCGTACTGGTCTGACCGAAACAGTCCCTGCTGCTGACTCCGAGTCCTGTGAACGCACCAGAGTTGGGCACCGCCTCGCACGCTTCGCGACGCACCGCCCGACTGGCACCGCTGTCCGAACTGATCGACCCCAGCTCCCGAAATCCGGCTCTGTTGCCGCACCGCAAGCTGCAAGCACCGCATCAAAGCGCCGTCTCGCCCTGCAACGCAAGCCTTGGATCCACTGACTCTGCCTGCACCGTATCGAGGGACAACGTGTCCTGCAATGCTTCCTTTCTGTACCGCGACGAACCCCAGAACCGGCTAGCACATCCGTGCCGGCCGCCTCAAGTGAAAGGTACTGTGACTGAGTCTGTCAACATTTGAGTGGGCCCTTACCAACGGGGTCCGCTGGATTTGCTAGACTCTGTGTTACTTCTTTTCAACAACGCTGTAGCCCATCCGGGCTACCGACTTGAACAGAACCTTGATTTAAGCCTTTCTACAAGAACTCTTGAAATCTAGTAGTACTGTGGATTCTTTTAGTCGTTTATTGGTCTTGTGGTAACTCTATATAAAATATACCTATTTTTTAGGAGGCAAGATGGCCGCTACAGTGCCGTAGAAGGAAATCACACTCTGCTCCCTCTCTGGACCATGGTATTACTGATGGTTGCATGAGGCAGTATGCTGTGGGTCTATCGGCTGCTTGACTGGCAACGAGAGTCAAATACCTATGGTGGCAGCAGGACACAACTGCAGCTCCAGCGAGGCATTTATATAGCGTTAAAAAATATGAGAGGGCTTGTACGGGACCTGTACACCATTTGGACGCCCGGTACAATGGCGCAACGTGGAAGACAAGAGAAAGAGAGACTTTTGCCGGCCCCTGTCAGCGCAACTAAGGAACGGGCACAGAGGGATGGGATTGGCACAGGGACTAACCTAGGAGCGATCCCAAAGACATTAAAGCCCACATCAGCTAAGCGTCCAACCCTGACAGTTCCTGTGCCTTCCAAAGCACAGCAGCGAAAGCTGGACAAAGAGAAAAAGCTGACCGAGGACGTGGCAGCCCGCAGTGAGCCGATTCAAGACTCGCGCGGGGGCAACAAAGACACCGTGGACTCCAGTAGAAACTTGCTGTCAGGGAAAAAAGATGGGAGAGATCCTACCTTCAGGCAGCCCACCCTGACGGAGGTATTCGAAGCAAAGGTGACGGAAACGGCAACTGGAAAATCCCCGGCTGAGCACCCTCCTCACCAGGACGAAACTACGGAAGGCGCCGTCCTCGAGGACGCAAGTGAGGTTGCTAAGCAACAGGCTTCAGTGTCAGAGCATACGCGGCGCGCTGGGGCACTCGATGCAGCTGTTATGGAGCGGGAGAGACCGAGAGGAAGCCTCGAGCAAACGGTGAGAGAGGATGTCAGTGTGGGGGCCACAGAGGGAACTGAAAGACATAACAATGTACAAATGATGAATGCGTTGTCACAACTAGAAAATGAAATGAGAGAGGAGAATGCACAGCGGCAGGGAGCAAAGTGGGTGAGTCTGGCAAGTCTGGCAAGTACCGGGTCACTGAAAGAACACACGGAGCTTGAGGGAGGCAGATTTTACTCTGTCAATGAAGGTTCTGAAACCACAGCAAGTAGTGGGGAAGACAAAGCTACAACAGATGCAAGCTCTGAATCAGAGGACAGTGGCTCTAAGGGGAAAAGCGCACAGAAAAGGCGCAAGTCAGCAGCTAGACGAGGGGGGGGATCCCCTTCTAGCACCCACAAAAAACTACTATGGGATTATTCTGCCACTTCTAGCCTGTATCAGGAGGATGCATCAAAAGAAGGGGCAGCAGGTGGTAGTGATAAGGGCTCTCCTCAGCGTATAACACTGGACATGATGTTCACCATGTTAAAGCAAATGCAGGCGGAGGCCAGAGCTGAGAGCCGGAGAGCTAGGCATGATACCAAGAAAATTCAAGCTGCAATCAGGAAAGTTAATAAGAAATTCGAAGAAATTGAGGTGAGAGTGGTAGAGGTGGAAGAAAGAACTGGCAGGTTGGAGGACGAAGTTAAAGACTGGCAAGCATTCAAATAGGAGCAAACTAAGGCTATGGAAGATATGAGTTGGAAAATTGAAGATTTTGAAAATCGCCAGAGGAGTAACAATGCGAGACTGCTTGGAATAGAGTAAGGACTGGAAGGGCAGGATCCAAGAGGATTTGTTATCAAACTATTAAAAGGGGCTTTTCCAGATGTACATTGGCAGTGGGAGCTGGAAGTGCAGAGAGCGCACAGGTTTCCATTGACATGGAAAAAAAGGCAGGATGGAGACTCTGCTACTCTTCCAAGAGCCATGTTAGTGTTTTTTGGAAACTTCCTGGCTAGACAAGAAATAATAGAGAAAGCAAGACCAGACTCAAAGAGAACATTCCAGGGGGTGACTTTTTTTTCTAGACCAGATTTCTGCCACGCGACCGTGGAGAGGCGGTGGCGGCTCAGACAGTTAATTGCGGCTTTTCAGCGTCAAGGGGCAGAGGCATATCTAATGTTTCCGGCCAAGCTTAAGGTTATTATGGGCGGACATACCAGGATGTTCTTCTCCGAAATAAAGGCGGGGGACTTCCTAACTGAATTGACAGAGCAGCACAGGGGAGAAGTAATAACGTGTGATAATGATCAATTACCAAGGGTTACTTGCTGATCTGGTTTTTGTATTATGCAGCTCGATAGTTATCAGATGTTATGTAGGGAAGGAGAGGGAGGCGGCACTACAGCACGTAGCGGTCACATATAGGTCATGCCTGACCTATTTGCCAGTGGACAGGGGGGGCGGGCTTACAACGGAAGGGGGAGGGAAGGTGGGGGGCGTGGGGAGGGGGGAAGTGAAAGGGTGATGGTGGTGGATGCAAAGGACTTACGGAACAAGAACTCAAAATACACATAGTAGAGGATAGATGGCTAAATAGACACAGAAAAAGGAATAGAAAAAGAGCTAAATGGGCGACCAGTAGGGAAAAGGCCAACAAGAACATATGGCGGTAAGGATAGCTTCATTGAACATATGCGGTCTCAATAATAGTGTGAAGAGGCAGAAGGTAGCCGCCATGATAAGAGTGTGGAGAGTGGACGTAATATGTTTACAGGAAACACATGTTGCGAGAAAGGATAAGTTTATGTTAGATCAGATGGGGTTGGAGCTGCTTGCCTATACAGGACAAGAAACCAGAACTAAAGGGGTGGCCATACTAGCTAAAAAAGGTGCTGTTAAACTTAAAAGGAAGAAAGAGGACCAAGATGGAAGGTGGATATTGATGAAAGGGGAGACAGCTGCTGGGAGCTTCACAATTGCTTCTGTATATGGCTATACAGACGATGAACCTGGATTGCTGGAATTTCTTGATTTAGAGCTGCCGCTTTGGCCAGAGCCTGTAATATGCTGCGGGGATTTTAATATTAACGGTCTGGATGGCTTGGGTGTAAGGGGTGGGGCCGGGGGAGGTTATAGTGGACGGAAGAGGAAGTCTCATAAAGCACTACAGAATTTAATTCGGCATAATGCTCTGGTAGATGTGTGGGCGGAGTATAATTTAGTAGGGACAGGGAGCACTTTTTACTCAGCACTCCATAGGATGGTTGCCAAGCTGGACTACTTTTTCAATTCTAGCTCTCTGGTTGGCAGGGTCCAAATAGAACGCTTCCCGAGGATAGTATCGGATCACAATCCGTTGGTGCTAAGTATCCCAATGTTTAATAGAGGGGAAAGGGTAAAGAGCACATGGACATTTGAGCGGGGTCTGTTGAAGGAAGAGGATTATGTTACTCGGATGGAGGAATGGATAACACAGTTCTGGGATATCAATAGGGACTCAGCCCCAGCACATATGGTGTGGGATACGTTTAAGGCAGGAGTTAGGGGGGAGACCTTGAGTTATACGCTACAGAGGAGTAAAAAGGAAAAAACTAGGATGGAAGAGAGGGGGAGGAAGTTGGGAAAGCTGGAAGATAATTTAATTGCAGCCATAAGTATCCAAGACCCTATAGAGCAGATTTTGCTGGAAATAGAGCTAAATAAAGCAGAAGCAGGTGAAAGCATGGCACGGAAGGCAGCAGGGAATTTTTTAGCAAAAAAAGAAAAGTGTTATGAATACAATGAAAGGGTAGGTCACTTGCTGGCAATACGGACTAGGCAAATGCTAGCAGCAGCGGAAATAAAAGAGATTAAAAATGAGATAGGAAATATAGTAAACAAGGTGGAAGAGGTGCAAGAAGTTTTTAGGAGATTCTATGAAAAACTATATGAACAGAACCTAACAAATATAGAGGTAGGAATTACGGAATATCTGTCACAAATACCACACGTAGGGCTATCTATGGAAGATAAAGGAAAGTTGGATAGCCCTTTAACTATCCAAGAAGTAAGAGAAGCGGTATTTAATCTCCCATCAGGGAAAGCAACAGGGCCTGACCAAATACCTGCAGAGTTTTATCAAACATTTTGGGAGGTAATAGGGGAGGACATGTGGGCTAGTTTTAGACAGGCACAGGGAGGCAGGTCAATACCACACTCCTGGGCAGGGTCGGACATAATAGTGCTGTTAAAAAAGGATAAATCACCAGTAGAGCCAGGGTCATACAGGCCAATAACAGTTCTGAATGCAGACGCAAAAATGTATTCGAAATCACTGGCATACAGGTTAAGTAAGGTCATTGAGGGTTTAGTAACTACATCACAGCACGGATTTATTCCAGGGAAAGGGACCACCCAGCATACAAGGCAAATGATTACCATCCTGGATGCCGCAGAGGTTGCAGGAGACCCTGTCACGGCTATTTTTCTGGATGCAGAGAAGGCTTTCGACAGGGTCTCCTGGAACTATTTGTGGAAGGTCCTGGAGTGGTCCGGAATAGGCAAGGGGTATATAAAAGCAATTCAGGCCCTATACAAACAGCCGACAGCAAGAATTAATAAATCTTATACAAAGGAAGTACAGATAAAATGAGGGACCAGGCAGGGCTGCCCAGCTTCGCCTCTATTGTTTGCTTTATACCTGGACCCGCTGTTAAGGAGACTTGTGAGTAATCATAATATCCCCCCTGTCAGGTTGCATAATGAGGACTACAAACTATTTGCTTATGCGAACGACGTGGCCATTATAACTCCGGAGCCAGGGAGAGCAATAGATGAAATAGAGCAAGAGGCCAGGAATTTTGGTTTAATATCAGGATACCTTATAAATAAAGGGAAGACCCAGATAGTGCAGAATAGGTTTACATCTTATCAGGATGCCAGGGTAGTATCTGAAGCGACATACTTGGGAATCAGAGTGACAGCGGACCTAGAGATTCTGGTAGGGATAAACATGGAACCACTGTTAGGGAAAGTAAAAAGAAATACTGAAAGGATTAATAATTTACACTTGACCTTAATGGGGCGAATCAATGTCATCAAAATGGTCACATTCCCCAAATTTCTGTACTTATTCAGAGCTATACCTCTCTTCTTCGACTGCGTGTGGTTTAACAAATTAGAAAAAATACTAAATAGACTGATATGGGCGCAGGGAAAAACAAGGAGAGCCTATCGCTTCATGACACTTCCCAGGGACAAGGGGGGTTGGGGGGCTGGGGGGCACCCGACTTTAGATTTTATTACTGGGCGGCTGCACTGCAATACTCACAAGGGTTGATTGGGGGGGTAGAGCTGGGTCAGGAGCTGACAGATCTGGTTTTGTGAATGTTTATAAAGCTTTGGTGGGCAGAGAGGCGGAGAATGCACTATTAAATACGGTAGATTATACCTACTTCAAGCACAATAGGTTCAAGACCCTAAGAGCAATATTTAAAATCTGGAAGGTCGTTACAAAAAAATTGGGAATAGGCAGATACAATAGATATATGAGATTGTACACAAATCACTCACTTACAGGAGAGATTTTTAGGGATGCAGTCATGAAAGAATGGGATAGGAAGGGAATCAGGAAACTAGGGGACTTAATGGATTTGGATGGAGTATTTCTACAATTCCAGGAGGTTCTAAGTAAATGTGAGATACCAAGAAGTAACTTTTTTAAGTACTTGCAAGTAAGGAGCTATTTTTATAACAAACAGGGTGGCCAACTAGGGTTTAGCCACATTAGGCTATTGGATTATATAGAACGAGGTAATCATTGCAAAACCAGACAGATATATGCAGAACTCTGTGCACTAAAAGGGGATGACAGGGGTAAATATGTCAAAAATGGGAAGAAAAAGTGGCCTCGTGTCCAGATGGCCTACAGGCTTCTTTAAACTTAGGCCGGTCAGTGCTGTGCTCGGCGACACTACAAGCGCAGCATTATAAAACAGTATACTTATTATACCACACCCCCGCTAGAATCACACAGTGGGGAGGGACTACCGGAACAACCTGCCCGCGCTGCAACTCGGATAATGCTGATGTTGTACATATGTTAGCGCAATGCCCGCAATTGCATACATTAAAATTGGCAATAGAGGAATTCTTGGAGGGTTCCCTTGGGATTAAGACCAAAATGACGGACGAACTAATAATGTTAGGGGTAATTACCAGAGCAGAAGGCCTCCCCACAGAATTTGTATTCATGGTAATGGCAGTATATAGGATTGGCATCGCAAGAACATGGCTTGATAGAACAACTCCTACATTTCAGATATGGATGGCAAGGCTACTATCGACGTATAATATGGAGAAAGCTATATATAACAGGAAGGGTAGAAGGGCAAGAGCATTGGGCGAAAGGATTTGGATGCCCATTGAACAATGGAAGAACAGGGTGGGCCAGGGGTGAGCAATCCTTCACTGAAAAGGGGAGGGTAGTATATATATAGGTCAAGTAAAGGGTAATATCTATATATATTAACTACAGGAAAGTCGTATGGGAAGCTGTTTGTTTTTTGTCATTGTTTGCTTCTACAAATGTGTATTTTGAAATATGTGTAATGTAACATGTATTGGAATTTTTTTTGAGGGAAAAAAGGTGTGAAAACCTAATAAATATAATTAAAAAAATAAAATAAAATATACCTATTTTTGATATAAAACCTTGTGTGGTGTCCATTTGCAGTGTTGTCACTGGGTTACTGTATGTGGTCACAAATGCTTAACTTACAACGCCTCTGAAATAAAGCCTTGCTGTTCGTGCCAAGCTACCAAGGAGGTGAGCAGGGGTTATTTTAGGAGAGTAATCCCCCTTACTCTGACTAGAGGAGAGGGTCCCTATTTGTCACAAGTACCTACCGGTGCCAACTAGAAACCCCTAATTCTAACACTGACAGACAACGTCATGTAAAAGATGTCATCTCTACAAGATTACATCCAGTGCTTGTCAGACAACACAGAAAAAGAAAGTCTGATGTTCTTTTTGAGGCTGAACCTGTTACCGTCACTATCAACAAATGCACATGGTGACTGCCTAGTGTCATGGGAAGTCCCTTTTGACATGTGAACAGTCACTCACCAAATATTGATAGCAATCTAAAGACCGAGTCCCGACAGACTGTTTATGACTGTGTCTGCTGATAGTTCAACCTCATCTGTAAAGATCACTGACATTTCAACTGCCAGTTCCTAGTTTCCAGTGTCCTGATCAGTGCATGTAATTGTGGCACCATGACACTTAATTGAAGAATTATAATTACCTATATATCTATGATTATCTGTGTACTTATTCATGTATTTGTTTGGTTATTATTTATTTCTTTTACTTATTTGTCTATTTTGACAAAAATTGTAACATTTTATTTAAACCTGCGGGAGACTTAGGGCCACATGCATCAAAGTCCGGTTTTGCAATTCCTTTTTTGCGATTTTTAGGGAATCGCAAATAAGGAATCGCAAAACGGGATGCATGATTTAAATCGCATAAAATTTGCGATTCGGTAAAAATCGCAATTTTTACTGAATCGCAAATATTATGTGAATTCCAATTTGCGATTTCGCAATTCCCATTGATTCCTATGGGCCATATATTTGCGATTCGCAAAATGTTAATGCATTCCATGGGGGCAAGGGGGGTCCAAAGGACCCCCCCCCTGCACCCCTGAAAATGTATTTTGAAGTGTATGTTTCACACACACATGTCCTAAGGACCGGTGTGTCTGTAACATGACAGTGTTTTAAAATGCAAATTTGTGCATTTTAATACATTTTCGCAAATTACCACGAGGTTCACCCTCGTGATAATTTGCACCCCCTATTTGAGAATTTGCAATTTTAAAAGTAATCATGCATTGCTTTTAAGGAATCGCAAATTTGCGATTCCTTAAAAGCAATCGCATTTTTGGAATTCGCTAAAAATAGCGATTTTGCCAAAAATGCTTGATGCAGCCCAAAAACATATTTAGGAATCGCAAACGGACGAATTTACCGATTCGCACAGTATGCACTTCCTAAATACGTTGATGCATGTGGCCCATAGTGTCTTGTAAATTAAAGAAAGCTGGAACTCTTTTGGTTCCCACTGTACAGAATAGCACTGTGAAGTAAGCTTTGGAGAGATGAGTTGAAGATAGACTTACAAAGTTGAGTTCTGACTTGCATGCAGTTGAATAATGACGTAAAAAATTACTCACAGTGTGTGGAATGGTTATTGATGAGTCATTGGGCTGGCAGGATGGTACAACCTCCTCTCTCATTATTCTATTCTTATTACTTCCTAGCTTGCACAAACCCCCCTGATGTATGCCTTATTTTCGACCTCAGCTTGATAGAAGAAAGGAGGAGACCCAAATTGACCTTTTATTTAATGATTTTTAAAACCATTTGTCTGAATTGGAATTGCCTCTTTGGAAAATAATCATCAATAATCTTAACCAGTCACTACTGGGAAGCCCCGACATAGCAATGCTGGAGACTATGATGTAGGCTACAGTATGCCTTTTGGAAGCTCTGTGCTGAGACTGGTGCTCTGTTTTCCTGTCTTATGGGGTGGAGTAGATGGGAATCTAGTTGTTTTCAGTTTCAAATGTTGAAAATTCCCAGTGAAGGTTTAGCTCACTTAGCGCTTGCTTTTTTCCATTCTATGGGGGGCTTATGTATTTTATCAGCAAGTTGTTAATTAAACAGTCATTCATTATGAAAAGCAATTTTTCAATACTGGAATATTTTGTGTCAGTTTTATACAGGGTCTCATTTGGGAATAGCAAATGCTGCAGCTACTCGATTTATTTTTGATTCAAACCATAAGACAAGAACATTCAGTGTCATGTTCAATCAATATATCAGTGGCGTAGGAATCCTTCATATTAGAATTTGTGCAGCAGATGTCATATATTTTTGTACTGGTGCTCCATGGCAGTATCACCCCTACTGATACTAGCTACAGAGATGCCTAATGAATCCAGTGGTTGTGATCTTCTGAAAAGAAAGAGGGCTGTCTCTGATAGGTTTGAATCAATCTGAGTATCCCCTGGAATTATGTTCTCCTCTCCTACAATGTTGCATACCTTTGGATTTAGGCTGGATACTGTGATATTTTATGGGGCCTCCCACTCACTAGCAATGTACCTTTGACAAATTTTTTGTCCTGATATTCCCTTCTGAGCATGTGTCAACAGGTGCCATACAATCCTTTGGTATCAGATTCTTGAAGCCCAATGTACTCCCACACCTTAGCTATCAAAGGTGGCACATGCACACCGGTATTCAGAATATGAAGTTCAATGAATTAAAAAAGGTCTTCGTTCAGATTGGGTATTGCTCACTGGTCCATGAGTGTCTTAATGTATCACAAAAGTGTCCCCCCAGGGGAGACATCTCCTCAGTGCACAGTAATATTCTCCAGATTGGTGGAGTGATTCCATTCAAAACTCTTTCAAACGTGTATAATCCATCAATCAAATTTATTCTTTTTTCATATATTCTTTTTTCAATGCTTTACAAGTGAACATTGATGTAAATTCCACAGTGGAAAATCTTTTCATTAGATGACATAATGGTTAGGGTACCAATTAATCAGTCCCAATGCATTTCGGGCTCAATGGGCCCTTCTTCAGGTGACTGTTCAAAATCTGTGTGAACGAGGCGCGAAAATGGCTAGGTTACCAACACTGAATTAGCCAGGTATGTATACAGATATAGATGTTTGGAGAGATGGTGGCAGTGACCCCATTTGTAAGTTACAAACATGTGTGTGACAAAGCACGGGCAGGCAGCAAGTCAATCCAACTAGACCACAAAGGTGAAGTGAAGGTCAAGTGAATGGGAAAATCTCCCATAGATTTATCAAGAGTAAGGAATGCTAACATGTAGTGAGATACGGTAATAATAAATAGGTATGCCTTTAAACTATTACATAGTGTACACCGTGATGACGGATGAGACTCAAGTGGCCTGACGTTCCCATGCTGGTGTCCAGTGAAAGAAACAAATAAGGAAGGAAGGTGAACTGGTACAAAAATACCTGTGCAGGTGGCGGGCGATTGTAAAAACAATGTGCAGTGAAACATGTGTTGAGATAATGAAGTATAGTAAAACCTGCAACGGAGAAAAAAAACAGTAACACTGGTGTGGGTGTTCCATGAATATCTGCAGAGGCACACTGTCAAACATGTGACAGTGTGAAAAAAACATGCTGAAATACTTGAATCAGGACCTATGCGGTTGATAGTGCCACATGCAAACAGGTGAGCTAAAAATAAAGCAAGATTGAAATCACCAATGATTAGCAAAGTTCCATAGTCGGGATACGGTGTGCTCAGTGGACACCGAGATTTAAAAGTGTCCTGGTTGAGTCGTGATTGTAGTGATAAAAACAGAAAGCGGACTGTGGAGGATAATAGAAGACTCACGTAAAGTGACCTTGGTGCAATGTTATATAGGGTGATGTTAGTGTGCAACATTAGGAATAAAAGATGTTGTAAAATATTGCAAACATATAGAGCGGAAACACAGAATAAAGAATGATAGAAAGGATGATAGAAAGTGAATAGCTGAACAAAATAAACAAGAATAATCAGAATGCGAGCAAAAGATAAATAGCATACAGCATTAAGTCGAAGGAGTGGCAGTCATTCCAGGTGTAGACTGTATTATGAAAGCAGGAGAGCTATGGTGAAATAATATTAAGCGTAGGTGAAGAGAGTGCTGAACATATGGAATGAAAATGATAAAAGTCAATGTTCACAAAGGTAAAAAAGCAATATAAGTGATACAGTGGCATTTCAAGATAATAATAAAAATTAAAGCTGGTGACTGAACAGGGAGAGAATGTGATCAGATTACAAGAAACCATTGAATTCCATACGGTGTTCAAAACATTTGGATGTAGAGTGTAAAGAAGTTTAATCCAATAAATTTCCCTTTGTAAAAGAGACTTGGTAATGTTCCTACCCTCTCTTGGTGTCATGTATTCCAAAACCAAAAGGCGCAAATGGCTCCCATTATAGTTATTTGCCTGGAAGTGTGTAGCTACACATGATTTTTGGATGAATGTACGTATGTTACTTTTATGTTCATTTATTCTCACTTTGATTTTTCGTTCTGTCTTGCTTATGTAGGTGAAGCGGCATGGGCATTTTAGCATGTAAATAACATTTGTGCTGTCACAAGGTGCTGTTGTATGTAATTTGATGGTGTCACCACTTTGCGGATGTGTAATGAAGTTGCCTGAAATTACATGATTACAGTTGTTACAGTTATAACACGGAATTGTTCCCTTATGTTGTTGTTCCACTGTTGTAGATTTTGCAGTGGATATGATTTGTTTTATGTTTTTACTTCCCTCATAAACAAACAACAGTTGCTGATTAAATATGCCATTGAATTCAGGTTTGGTGCGTAGCATAGAGCAGTGTTTCAAAATTAGTTTCTTGAACGCTGTGCTAGAGGTGAAGAATTTTGATACCCTAACCATGCATTCTCCTTTGTTGGATTGGGAGCGGGTGTTAAAAGCTGTTCACGGGACATGTTTGCCACCCATTGTTCTGCCTCCCTTAAGATGTCTGGTGGATATTTTCAGTCGTTAAATGTTTCCAGCATGGCTTATATATTGTTAGGAAGTTTGTCTGGGTCTGATACTATTATTTGAACACGCAGTAACTGGGAGAATGGTAAATGCTTTTTTAATGATGTTTGGTGAAAACTATTAAAGTGCAATAAGTTGTTACGGTCTGTTGGTTTCCTGTACATGTTTGTGGCTAGTCTGTTCCCATTCCTTGAGATGTTAACATCCAGGTAGTTGATGGAGCTCTTACTATATTCATGAGTAAATTGGATACGTTCATCAATGAAATTCAGCTTTTCTATTGCCAAAGTTAGTTCTCGTTCAGAGACCCTCCATAATAAGATGTTGTCTATCAATCTCACAAATGTTATCAAGTGTTCAGTCCAGATGTTGTTGGTTAGTATGTGGTTAATCTCAAATTTATGCATAAAGAAATTTGCATAGCTGAGAGTGGCACAATTGCCTATAGATGTGCCCGTAAGTTGCAGAAAGTAATCATTTTCCCAGCAAACAGCAAAAAAACTGTGATATAAAGTGAAATTCATCAACTCTAATAAGAAAACTTTCAGATCTTCATCCCAAGCCTCAGCCCACAGAGAAGTCAAGACTGCTCTCTTAATGAAATTGTCCATATGTCCTTGTTGCACGTTTTTATCTTGAAGCTGTAGAGATTCCCCTTATCCTTGAGAAAATGTCAATTATGACAAGACAGATAAAGGGGAAACAGTAAGAACACTGCTGTCTAAACCACAAGTGTTCTAACTCCACAAGCTAAACAACACTTACCATAACCACGCATGTGTGTGGTCTAGCTGCTGGTTGCTGCGATGGAAGCAGGAAGACCTCGCAGGAAGCAGAGAGATAAGTGGGGCTGGGTGTAGTTCTGGGCTGAGGGTGGGTTGCGGTTGTTTTGTGGTAGTTTAGTAGGCTGGGGTTTGGGCAGTTTTAAGGGCTGGGGTGGGTTGGGTTGTTTTTTTGGCTTGGGTTTTTTTTGTGGGCTAGGGTGGGGTGGGGTTGTTTTGTGGGCTGAGGGTGCATCTGGGGTAGTTTTGTGGGCTGTGAGGTTTGTCAGGAGTAGCTTTGTGAGCTGAGGGTGGGTCAGGATAGTTTTCTGGGTGGGCAGTCAGGTAGTTTTGTGGGCTGGGATGGTTTGGGGGGTGTTTTGTGTGCTGGGGTTAGTTTTTTGGGTTTGGGTGGGTCAGGGCTAGTTCTTTGGGCTATGGTTTGTTTGGGGTAGTTTTCTGGGCTTTGGGGTGAGTCGGGTAGTTTTCAGGGCTGGGGTGGGTCGGGGGGTCGTTTTCAGGGATGGGGTTGGGGGTAGTTTACAGAGCTGGGGGGTTTTGGGGTTTGTTTTCAGGGATGAGGGGTGCGGGTGTCGTTTTCAGGGCTGGGAGTGTCTGGGGAAGTTTTCAGGTGTAGGGGTTGGAGGTAGTTTTCAGGGCTGTGGGGTTTCAGGGCTGGTTTTCAGGGCTGGGGGTGGGGGTAGTTTTCAGACTGAGGAGGGCAGGGGTAGTGGTCAGGGCTGGGGGTTGGGTTATCTTTTAGGGCTGTGGGGTCAGGATATATTTTTTTAGAGGTGTTAGGATTTTAGGCTTCAATGCAGGGGGGAGGGAAACAGGCAGTTGGGGTCGTTTTTAGGGCTTAGGGGAGGGTAAAGTAGTTTTTAGGGCTGGGCTGTGTCAGGTTATGGGACAGCGTTGTATGCCTCAAGGCAGGCGGAGGAGAAGGGGTAGTCAGGGTAGCTTTTAGGGCCTAGGGGAGGGTGGGGTAGTTGATAGTACTGGGGGGTTGTGTCGTTCTTTAAAATAGGGGTTTGCCTAAAGGCAGTGGAAGAGGTTGTGGTAGGTGTAGGAACAGCGCAAGGGGGTGGGAGGGAGTCGAGGTAGTGTTTAAGGTCTAGGGACAGCGTGGGTGTTGGGAGGCGTTAGGGGTAGTTGGTGGACCTCTGGGCAGGGAGGTGGTCAGGGGGAAGTTTGTAGCTTAGGTCAGGGTGAGGGGGTCCCGACCTTAGCCATGCATACCTCTTTACCATTCATGCCTTTACCACAAAATTACGTGGTAAAGGCGTGGGTGATAAAGAAATGTGTGGTTAAGACACATTTGTTGTTTAGGTTGTGTGGTAGAGGCATGCGTGGTTTATCCACTCGTGGTTCTATCATAAAACCCAGGCGAAGGTCTATTGGTCTTCTATTTTTCTTGCTAACCAAGCATTCAACATTTACAGTTTACACAATCTCTTCTGCGCTTTTTTCTGAAAAAGATGGCCAGGAAGAGTAGTAATAATAATTCTGCCTCCACTTTGTGTGAAGGAGGATTTACATGTTTGCACTGGACAGTGAGCTTAACTTTTTCTGAACAGCCCCTTTCTGCTGCAAACTTCAGAATGGCAGCAGTTGTTTGTGGCTACAAGGCAAATTTAGATTTTCAATGCCACACCAATGCTTAATTTGTAAACATGTAAGTGCCAGGGCTCTCGTCAGGAGGCTCTGCAGCTTGCAGCACACATTGCCCCTGCCATGCTGCCAATAACAGTAACAACAAAGTTACCAACCACAGCACTCAAACAAGTGTGACAATTCAGACTATTCAAGACCCCCAAAGCTATAGGAATGGCTTATGTGCCAGGAAATAGGAATGTTTAATGTTATTCAATTAATAATCAACTGCTGATGTGGTCATCTCTAAACTAGCTGGACAGCGCCACCTTGTGGCAGACTGTCACATGAGCTGGTGTTGAAAATTAAGTGCCGGTGCAAAGCACCGGAAATCACCGGCTCAAATTAAGCACTACAACCCTGTTACCCTTGACTATTGAGGAGGCCATAACCCACTGTCCTTGTGCTTCCGAGCCCCCAACAAGGCACTAGCCAGACAACTAAAATAAAATCCCCTTTGAACTATATGGCTGCTATTGAGCGTGTGAGTAAAGCATGAGATCCTGAAACTTTCAAGAAAGGCTTGAAAAATGTATTCCACTTAAAAACTTTCTGTCCTTTCTTTAAAATATATTTTCTTATTTTCTCCTTTCCATTTTTCTCTACTTCTTCCGCGTCAATATTGCTCCCTATAACCTTTTTCCTCTATGCTTTCTTTGTTTCCATCTTTCCTTCCTTCTTAACATTCTTTTTTCCCATTTGTCACCCTCTCATTTCGTTCGCACCTCCCATCTTCTTGGCAATATTCATCTTCATCATTCGCCTTTCTCTTTCCATGTTTGGTTTATCTGCAATTCCTTTGACCTGATCCCATAAAAGTGCCATGGTATATTCTCTTATTTGTATTTGATGAATTTCAGTGTGTGTGTAATTTTACCAATTCAAATATGGTTCTTTTCCAGTATGCATGCTATTTCTTCCTAGATGAGTAGTCCTGGGCGTAATAATTTAGGGAATTTCGGGGCATATTAGCAAGAACCTTCTTACAATTATCGCCGTTTTAGTGGCAGGAAACTGCTGCTAAAACGGCGATAATGGGCTTGCTAATATGCGTTATAGAATTCCAATAGAAACCCAGGTTAGATGTGCAGGACATCTAACTTGGGTTTCTATTAGAATTCTATAACGTAGATTAGCAAGCCCATTATCGCTGTTTTAGCGGCACTTTCCTGTCGCTAAAACGGCGATAATTTTAACGAGGTTCTTACTAATATTCCCATTCATTTTTTGTAAAATTGCCAAAAATACACCGTGTTGCATAATTAGTCCATGTTTTGCAGCAAAATTATAGCACAGGAATGCAGGAGAACAACGAGAATAACTATAACTATGGATCGAAGTACATGTGTTTTTAGACCTATTTTTTTTAAGTGTGAATTGCGTCCTCGCATCCCAAATGGACACGTGGACACATTTTATCAGATTAGGATTTCACATAATTAATTGCAAGCAATTTCACGTAATTCTCTGAAGAATTTACAAAGCTGTGTGAAAGGAGAATATTCGAATTTCACACAACCTCCAGAGGAGGTCTTGGCAAGGACCACTGCAAAGTGGACGCGTAAAACAAATACGCAGAGATTCACCAAACTTTTCTGCAATGCAGCACGAGAACTTGCTCTCTGCTTGCACTGGCATAATTGATGAAGCCTGACGCCAACTTAGGCACCCTTGTGCCATGGTGCAAGGGTTCCTACATTTGGGTCAAGATAGTTTTGTGCAGGAAGGTATCCTTAGATGTGCATTCAGCTTTGTATGTGAGTTGCAGAATGCCCACCCCAAGCAGGGAAATATAGGGAGAACGAGCTGGTTGCAATACTTTGTGGCTGAAAAGTAATGCAAGACAACACAAATATCGACTTACCTGGCTTTGTACATGTTACTTAAGCACTTCTGTTTCCTCACTTCGACTTGCGTAACGCGAGGATAACACAAGTGCTTAGTAGGTCTGCCCCATACTTCTTAAATATTTGAGTGTCTCTGACCACAAATGCACTCTATCCTTTTATCTGCTGAACGACAAAACAGTTATGAGCGACAGGCAAAATGAGCTGTATCGTTAAAGCTTTTATTATGTGTATGCTGCCAGCCTCCGTTCAACTTATTCTTGGCCTTCTTCCTGCACAATTACTGCCTTTCAAAAGCACTTTCTGTATTTGTTTGGCTAATGGTCCCTGACTTTTAATGCAGGGAATTCAGTATTAATAGAAGACAAAATGAATAATGGATTCAGTTTCAAAAGACAAATGAAGAAGAAGCAATTAAAGTTTTAATATATTTCGTTTTCCACAGCTCTAAATGACTTAGGAGACTATCCCTGGCACTTAAAAAAAGTATATTTTCAACTAAAGAATGCAAAACAAAGGTTAAGTATGTGATGAACATGCAGAATGATATTGTTGTCACTACAAATATACTTTATTGCATTGTGCAAGAAAGTAGTTGACTGTGTTACTAAGATGTACAAACAGGCCAGATGGCCTTTGGTTTATGGCTAGTGCACCTGCTGCAGATTCTTCTCTGAACTTGGAATGGTATGAAGGGGGTCACTGCAACAAGCAGGGTAATTAAAATTAAATCAACAGACAGTTTTGAACAGGGATACTAAGCATAGTACATTAATTAGGATTACATTGTATAAAAGTGTTTCTATATGCTACATTAAAATGTATTATAATAATAACAATAGTAGTGTCAACAACAAACATTATAAAAAGTTTCAGAGGCAACTGTATGTATTTGTTTGTTACAAAGTTTAAAAAAAAATCTCCGATAATGAAGGTCAGAAAAATGTTAACGTCTTGGCCACTGTCAGATAGTTGGTTATTAACTTTACGAAACACAATTTTATAAGTGTTATCACACCTCCCAAACAGACTTCAGCTCACCCCCTGGTACCTATGGCACAAGAAGTAGGCTCCTTCCCAGAACAACTTGGGCTAGGTTTGAGCAGTAGCAAACAAAGCTAATGTCAGAAAACAGCACGAACTGATGTAGGAAAAACAGCACGAACTGATGTAGGAAAATCAAGAAAAATGTGATAAGCAAAATGCTATGAACATGGTAAAAAATGGATTGGGATAACTGCAGCTATGGATTTATAAATATTAATTCCAGAAACACCAAGAAATAGTAAAGTGCCAAGTAATGTCAGGGTTCATAGTAGACCTGGACCAAGGTGGAATTTTAGGCGAATTTTGATGGAGCAACAGTCTATTAATCTTTATTACATTGTTCAAAATGTTACCTTAGTTATCAGTTTCATCTTGAGGGATAAGATACGATACTAAAACCAGCAAAGGTCCCCCGAAGTCAGACATACTTTGACAATCGCCCACTGAAGCCTTCATTTTTTGCATCACAAGCTCAGAGAAGCAAACATTTGGATTTCAAAGATACAATATGTGGTTTGCTGCTGGAAACAGGTATGTTGCCTCGGTATGGTCTTAAGTCTTACATTTTGACTTAGTGTCTCGTTTAAAGTCTGGAAGGCACACAGCTGGCTTTCCAGGTGTAATACAAATGCTGAACAAAAGGTGAAAGCAGGTCAGCAGGACCCTGCCAGTTGTCCTTTGAACGTATGGTCACTAACCCGGGGCGTAGTGGGCGTAGTGGGGCTTCGCGGAGCTACTGAAGTGGGCGAGAAACTACGCCCACCTCCGCACTACGCGTAGCCCCACTACGCACCGCAGGCCTCCCTCCCGCCCTCCCTAAATACTTTAAATTAAATGTGTAAAAGAATTAAAAGGCACTTACCTTGCCCGCCGCTGCCCGCCGCGTCCCCGGGGCTCGCTCTCTTCATTGCTGCCGTCTTGTGTACTAATGCGCATGCGCGGGCGGCCGCGCATGCACATTTCTCACGTGAAATGAACATGCGCGGCCGCCCACGCATGCGCATTAGTACACAAGACGGCAGCAATGAAGAGAGCGAGCCCCGGGGACGCGGCGGGCAGCGGCGGGCAAGGTAAGTGCCTTTTAATTCTTTTACACATTTGAATAAAAGTATTTAGGGAGGGCGGGAGGGAGGCGGGTGGCGGCCAGCTACACTCCGTCTGCGGAGCGTGCGTAGTGCCGAATTCTACGCCTGCTACGCAAAATGCGTAGAAGCCGGCACTACGCACACTCCGTGCACGGAGTTAGCTGCCCGCCTACCCTTAATGGTCACTCCCTGTGGGTGAGGCTGGAGAAAGGAAGAGGAAGTCACGAACGGAAATAGGGCAGTGGAAGTACGATTCGTAAGGAGTGGACACGCTATATAGTACTGGCTTAGAATAAAGAGAGTTTACTTTCCCCGTTGCGTTAAACCTTCATCCATTTCCAAAAACACATCTAGTGCCAAAGGAGAGAATTAGTTTTACTAAGGAAATGCTGCCTCATACATCAGAAATTCGGGACCCCAACCCCAGTCACCTACAGCCACAGAACATGAAACACAATCGCCCCCTGCAGTGGAAGAGGAAGCAAGTGACGGCGGGACCAGGGCTGTACACCCAACATTGCTAACAAAAAGAATCACAAAAATGTAAGTTATGTGTTAATAGGCAGCACAGAATCTGAAAATGGACGCTATCATCATCAGCAAGCTGCACAGCAGTCTTGCGAGATGAGAGCACCGAAGTCTTGCGAGAAGCAGGATCTCAGGGTAGCCATCTTGGAGTCACGCATTGCCCATAGAAGTCAATTGGAAAGCCATCTTGAAGGGTCAGGCAGACTAGGAAGGTGGGAAGACACTATTTTCAGGCCATGCGATCACATTGAAACCAAAAGGGCAGCCACCTTGAAGAGCCAGTGAAGTGAAAATGAAGATATAATTGAAGTGTGGGCTGAAAATCCGTTCCGCTCACGAAATTTGTGGATTTTTGGCAATTTCGCGGTCCATGAATCGTGCGAATTTGCCCAAAAATCCGCAATTTGCAAGCTGACGGATTTTTTTATTTGGTCGCACTTCAAAAATACAATCTCGCGTGCGCGGCGTTGACATACCGTGATTCTGAGTTCGCCGAGTTGTTTTTCCTCCCTGTTTGCGTGCGCTGCACCATTTTGGATCTGGCTCCGTGATCGCGCAAGACTTTTTGACCGCGAGTACGTCATAGCGGCCTGCCATCTTGCACCGCGAGAGTTCGAGAACGCGAATACGTCATAAGGGCCCCCAATCACGCATCGCGGGAGTAAACAATTGCGAACACGTAGATGCGACGCGCAGCTGACTTCCCGCGGGAGATTTGAACAGCTCGCTTTCCCGAACTTGCAAAAATTGCAATTCTGCACAAGAATTCTACCGCAGGCGGCATAAACCTTCTGAAAATGATGATTTGGATCAGAATAACTTTGACATTTGGCTGGGCAGGGCAGGGCCTGGCCATGTGGGTGGGGGTCAAGGGGCCATTTGGAAGCCAGCCAGTGTGCTTTGTGCCATAGGCCTCCACCCAGTCTGCCCTGCTTTCATCTATTATGCCCAGCGGTACTCAGTGGTGCATAGACCAAGGCTTTCTGTGGGAGGTCTCTTGAATTTTTTAAACATCATTTAGGGCATGGATGGCATTGGATTGTGGTGTTTTTTGTGTGTTTTTCATTTTTTTTATGGTGGTGTTGTGCCTCGCCATATGGGTCGGGGCCATTTTGAGGCCTGGTCCCGGCTGGGCCATGTGGGTGGGGGTCAAGGGGCCATTTTGAAGCCAGGCAGTGTGCTTTGGGCCATAGGCCTGCACCCAGTCTGCCCTGCTTTCATGCATTATGCCCAGGGGTACTAAGTGGTGCTTGAAACAACTCTCTCTGTGTGGTCTCTCTTCTATCAATGTAAACATCCATTTTTGATTTAGAAATATTTGCAATTCTTATTTTTGGTGTTTCCGTTTTTGGGTGTGTTGTAATAATAATACATTCCTAGTTGCAACTGTTATTTGAAGCACGACATATGCAACATTTATTTAACTGATGTTTCTCTGGCTTCCTTTGCTTTTAGGTGCAAAAAAGAGAACCACGAATCATCCTCATCATTCATCATTAGTGCCAGGAAGAAGTCCTGCTGCGGTGAGTGCAGCACAACGTCACGTGTGGCCACAGACAACTCTGCAACTCGTGCAACTGCGGCCTGCTGTTCTGACATCTTAAGAAGATGGGCCCAAAGAAAGGTGGCCGTAGCTCCTCTACCAAGAAAGTTGCCAGTGCCACTGGCAGTAAGAAGGAGCAGAAGAAGCAAGTGACGCCACTTACCAAGGAGACTGGTTTGCCCACAGATACTTTTTTGGGGAAAAAAAAACTATGCCTGCAGCAGCGGTGTCCACCGGGGACCAAGCTGGGAGCAGCACCTCAGCTTCATTGGTCTCAGTGCCACCACACCAAGTTAAGCCCAAGGCCCTGAGTGCCACAGAGGCAGCCACTTCAATTGCTCAATCACCATCAACCAGTGATGTTGCCGTTGACTCATCGTAAGAAAGTAGCATCCAATCAATGCAGGGTGTAACTCATCTGACGAGTGTTCAACCACAGCCGCAACGACAACCACAGGTGCAACAAGGAGAGGCGCAAGGAGAGGTGCAAGGAGAGGCGCAAGGAGTGGCGCAAGGAGGTGTACAAATAGAAGCGCAAGGAGAGGGGCAAGGAGTGGCGCAAGGAATGGTGCAAGTAGCGGCGCAAGTAGCGGCGCAAGTAGAGGCGCAAGGAGTGGTGCCAGTAGAGGCGCAAGTAGAGGTGCAAGGAGTGGGACAAGTAGAGGTGCAAGTAAAGGTGCAATGAGAGGCGCATGGAGAGGCGCATGGAGAGGCACAACTGCCCACAATGCTTGTTCCTCCAGAAGTAGGGGCACATCAGGAAATCGAGATTCAAGCGGAGGTATCATCAGAGCAAGCCACTCCTCCTGATGATCCAGTGTCTTCCAGATCCCCATCCAGAAAAAGGTCAAGAAGGGCTAGTACAAGTTCTTCTTCAATCCCCCTTCCATCTGATGATCTTGATGTTGATTGGAACCCACCAATGCAGTCTGAGAGAGAGGCACGTCATGAGCCGACAAAGGTAGCTAAGCCTAAAAGGTAGGTTCCCGCAAGGCTTTCATTTATGGGTGATGACGACGAACAAGAAGTAGAAGTGGTGGATTCTGCTGCTGATGAACAATCTGACAATGAGGACCCAGTCATCACAGTTGTCACTCCAGCCCCAGTGGGCATGCAGCAGACAGACAATTTTACCCTATCCCGAATTGCTGCTGAGCGGGATGTGGGCGGCCTGGCAATGGTACCACCACCAACACAGGTGGTGTGTTACCGCTACAACGCATCTTTTACAACGTAATGCTGTTACAACGCAGCTATTACATCGCAAATACCATTACAATGCATGCCATTACAACGCATGGCATTACATAGCAGATGGTATTACAACGCATACCATTACATCGTAAGTATTTAATTTTTTTTTTATTTTATTTAATATGTTATTATTGATTTAATTATTATTAATTATAAAAAAATATTTATTTCGTTTTTAAATATTATAAATTAAATATATTAATTTAAGTATTTTTTAAAATAAGTATGAGTATAGGAGTATATGTTTTGGGGTACTGATGTATATGTTTTGGGGTGTTTGGGTATTTTTAGGTTTTAGGGCAGTGTTTGGGTTTTGGGGTACAGGGGTGTTTTTAGGTTTTAGGGCAGGGTTTGGGTTTTGGGGTACAGGGGTGTTTTTAGGTTTTAGGGTAGGGTTTGGGTTTTGGGGTACAGGGGTGTTTTTAGGTTTTAGGGTAGGGTTTGGGTTTTGGGGTACAGGGGTGTTTTTAGGTTTTAGGGCAGGGTTTGGGTTTTGGGGTACAGGGGTGTTTTTAGGTTTTAGGGCAGGGTTTGGGTTTTGGGGTACAGGGGTGTTTTTAGGTTTTAGGGCAGTGTTTGGGTTTTGGGGTACAGGGGTGTTTTTAGGTTTTAGGGCAGGGTTTGGGTTTTGGGGTACAGGGGTGTTTTTAGGTTTTAGGGCAGGGTTTGGGTTTTGGGGTACAGGGGTGTTTTTAGGTTTTAGGGTAGGGTTTGGGTTTTGGGGTACAGGGGTGTTTTTAGGTTTTAGGGTAGGGTTTGGGTTTTGGGGTACAGGGGTGTTTTTAGGTTTTAGGGCAGGGTTTGGGTTTTGGGGTATAGGGGTGTTTTTAGGTTTTAGGGCAGGGTTTGGGTTTTGGGGTACAGGGGTGTTTTTAGGTTTTAGGGTAGTGTTTGGGTTTTGGGGTACAGGGGTGTTTTTAGGTTTTAGGGCAGGGTTTGGGTTTTGGGGTACAGGGGTGTTTTTAGGTTTTAGGGCAGGGTTTGGGTTTTGGGGTACAGGGGTGTTTTTAGGTTTTAGGGTAGGGTTTGGGTTTTGGGGTACAGGGGTGTTTTTAGGTTTTAGGGTAGGGTTTGGGTTTTGGGGTACAGGGGTGTTTTTAGGTTTTAGGGCAGGGTTTGGGTTTTGGGGTACAGGGGTATTACGACTTTATATAAATTAAATTAATTAAATTAATTTTATTTAATTTAATTAAATTAATAACAATATTTACAAATATTAATTTAATTGTATTAATTTACGATTACAATTAAATTATATTATTTAAAAAAGTTTAATTAATTAAATTCTTTTAATTTTATTAAATATAATTATATTATGTATTATTTATAACTTAATTAAATTATAATTATATTTATTGTAATTAATTGCATTATATTATTTTCTATTTATAAATTTTTTATATATCATTAATTATATTATTTTAAATATATTAAATTAATATATTATTAATTTAATTGTATTAATAAACGATTATAATTAAATTATATTATTTAAAAATGTTTAATTAATTAAATTCTTTTAATTTTATTAATTATAATTATATTATGTATTATTTATAACTTAATTAAATTATAATTATATTTATTGTAATTAATTACATTATATTATTTTCTATTTATAAATTTTTTATATATCATTAATTATATTATTTTAAATTACTATAATTAAATTAATTACTGTTTTAAAAATGTTATATTATTTTTATTATTTTAAATTAATTTAATTAACTTTATTACATTTTTTAAAAAAAAGATATACTTACCAATACTTACGATGTAATGGTATGCGTTGTAATACCATCTGCTATGTAATGCCATGCGTTGTAATGGCATGCATTGTAATGGTATTTGCGATGTAAAAATCGCGTTGTAACGGAACGCGTTGTAAAACATCGCGTTGTACTGACACCAATCCACACAGGTACCTACTACATCAACACGACTTACAGCTGCCATATTTTCTCTTCCGGAGGGCAAGCAGGGACCTCCATCCAGCTCGAACTCCGTTACCTCAAGTAGTGGTGCTGTAACTGTATGTGCACAACAGAGTCAAATTCGGCCACGCCCATCCTACATTTCATCTAGCATTGAAAGTCGCACTGCCACCACCACCACCAGAAATCTCCAGTCCCCAGTTTGGGACTTCTTTAGTATTAGAAAAAAGGCAGAAAACCTAGTCATTTGTTTGATTTGTAAACAAGTAGTTAGTCGGGGTAAGCTTGGTACCAACTATGGTACCGGATGCCAGAGAGGTCATCTCAAAAAACACCACATTATCCAGTGAAAGCCGCACCTAAGTAACATCCGGAAAGCCAAAAGTACAATTCCAAATGTAGACATTGATATTGCATCTGATGACGAAGAGGAGCTGATCGTGCAGGGGGGAGGTGATCAACCGAGAGACATTTTTTTTGGTACACACAGAACCCCTGGCAGCAGCAATGAAGTGGTAGTGCCCACACCCTCCTCTACCCCAACAACAACAAGGAGGCACAGTAGTCTGGTACAGACACCAATGCGAAAAAGTACATCAATGAGCCTAACTGGGTTGAAGAGGTCTGCATCCTTATCACATATGAAAACGGTCCAGACCAGCATTAAAAGCATGTTTTGGTCGGAGGCACCATTGGAGCGCAACCACCCAACAGCACGTCATTATAATGCAATGCTGGCTAAAATATTAGCGCTGGACCTTCTCCCTTTTTCTTTCGTGGAAGGGGTGGGTTTTCGTCAATTTGTGGAAACAGTCTGCCCTAAATGGAAGGTTCCTATCTTGCCAGAGTTGCGGTTCCAGCACTACATCAAGATGTGCTGGAGGTGATTGGGGCAGCTTTGCAGTAGAGTGCTGTTCACACTATCCACCTGACAACCGACATGTGGACCAGTTGCCAAGCCCTTGATTACATGTGGATCACTGCACACTGGGTGTCTTTTGCAGGGGTTGACACTGCCACAATTTTTCAAGCTAGTCGGAAACATGCAACAGTAGCCATTTTTGCCAAGGAGAAATCTCATATTGCAGTAAACATTTTGGAGGAGCTTAACAGTAAGGTCTTTGAATGGCTGCATCCAAGAAAGCGCATGATTGGTTATGTTTCCACTGAAAATGGCAGTAATATATTTAGGGCCATGAATGATGGTGGCTATTTCAGAGTGCTGTGTTTGGCGCACAGTATTAACATTGTTGTCCAATATTTCCTGAAAAAATAAAACACAGTCAGCAAGTTACTGACCACCTGCCGAAGAATCTGCACCCATTTCAGGCATCCTTTTAAGGCCCGGAAGCAGCTGAGGAAACTTCAACATGACCGTAGAGTGCCAGTCAGAGGACTCATCCAGGAGGTGGTAACACGTTGGAACTCAACCTTCTACATGGTTGAGCGTCTGTCTGAGCAGTGCTTGGTAATCAATGAGTATGTCTTTGCACTGGGTTCTTCTATGAAAGACATGAGGCTAGAGTTGGAGGAATGGTACCTAGTTAAAAGCCTGACAGACATGCTTTGTCCTTTTGAGGTCTTCACGCGTGAAGTCAGCAGGGAGAACTGTACTTTGGGCAAAGCTATCCCATTGTTGCGCATGCTAGAGCACCAACTGAAGGCGGTGTCTTCAACGTTCAAAGATGATACTGACAAGCAAGCCGCATATCCGTTGGAGGAGAGCTTATTAACCCACCTAGTTGACAATGAAAGGCTTGAAAAAATACATACAGAACAACATTACATTTGTGCCACTATTCTGGATCCACGGTACAAAAAGGCACTGGCCAGCAAAGCATTTATTCCTTTTACTAAAGCAGATGTTACAAAGTACAAACATTGGCTAGCTCTATTAGCCACTCAGTTCGAAAAAGAGTGGCAAGAACTTGAAGGAACCGGCAGAATTACTACTGAATTAGCAGGCCATCCGGCATCAAGGTCCACTTCTGTGACCAAAGGAAGTCACTTTCCCTCACAGCCGTTACCTACACCAGCAACCGTATCATCATCCTCACCTGCACCAGGCCCAGCCATAATATTGTCGAAGCGGATTGGATAACTCATCAAGGGTTTGCTCGTTCCAGTGCTGATGCAAAGACCACAGATGGTACGCAAAGTGGAGCAGCCCTGGATGACCTTGAGTGGATGGTGCAGGCCTATCTGGATCTGGATGACCCAACAGAGGTCTATATTGATCACAACCCATTGCTGCATTGGTTTGGGAAAATGGGTCAATGGCCACTGATCACCAAGCTGGCTTTAAATTATGTGTCTTGCCCACTCGCAAGCGTGTCTTCTGAACGTGTTTTCAGTGCTGCTGGTGCCATTGTAACTTCAAAAAGGAACCGCCTCTCGTCCAAAAATGTGGAGAGGTTAACAATGATCAAGATGAATCAGCACTTCATACCACCAGATTACAAAATACGTGAATCCACGCAGGAAGAAGAGGAAACTGACTTAGGTGACGGAAGTTTTTCTCTGTTAGCTGACCTACTCCTGTGTCAATTCACAGAGTTTGAGGACGAGCTCTACTTCCCTGACACCTAGGCCTGAAACTGACTTCCTTTTTTTTCATCCTGACTCCTTATTCACTTTTACTCCTGTGTGTCCTTTTTTGTTTAGCAACTTTTACCACATTAAATCCATCAGCAGAAATGTCTTTGTCCTATTTCCTTATTGAAGGTGCCGCTGTCTGCAATCCTGAAGTTCACAAGTTCACAAATCAGTCATGCTCCTCTATCCTCCACCTCCAGACTCCCCCTATTCATTTCCCTCAAGGCAGATGGCTGGATTACGCAGAATGAAGAAACTGTCACTTCGTAGACGAGTCCCCTCAAAAGAAGTGGGACTGGAATTACTGACTATATGCTGATTGCTTGCAGTTACTTCTGAAATTGACACGAGAGGCTGCCCTGTGGGCCTTCACTTTAAGAACAAGATGCAGACAAAAAGTGGAACAGGTAATGAATAATGAGATGGCATGCAATGGACAGCACTGGCTGTCTGGCTCTGATGAAAGCTGCTTGTTTGTGTCTTCTGGTATTATTTAATCTTTTACACACTAAATGTAACTTGTCTACCCTGTTTTTTTACCTTGTTTAATTCAAATTGTAGTTCTACTGCAGGAACCACTACAATGCATTTTTTAATATGCAAAATGTCCTTGGACTCACTGTGTGTGTATACTGCGACTGCATGAAGAACATAGAGTTTGCCAATATACCATGATGATGATGAGTCTTGATGATCAAAGTTACATAAAATCTTTTTTCTTGAGAGTCACTCACTGGGATGGATGGATCATCATCATCGGTTTACGGAAGAACTATGGTCATTTCGTGAGTGGCAAACAGGTAAACCAGTCAACAACAACTACAGCAGAACTACATGTCTGTCTAGTCGTGGTATGGAGTGGTCGAGCCAGTGTAGTGTTGTTATGCCAGGGTCCAGACAGCACTTTGTGTAAATTTGCGGTTATGGCTATGTGGCTTGCTGCATACAATTAGATATGCTTTGTCTGTCTGTGTCAAAGAGGTATGCTACATCAGGTTGCTTCACTCAGTGGTGCCTGCCTTTACCGTCTGCATGGCCCTGACCTGCTGCGCTGTGTGCCAATTACTATCCTTGAAAAGGAGACTCAGAGTACGCACTTTAGAAATGATGCTTGTATGTAATACTGCTGTCGCCTCTGAAACTAAAAGCGTTATTTTTTCACTACACACCGTACCTTATATTTTTTTCTCCGTGGTGTTTTTTAATATCACTTCCTGTTTTTCCATCAACAATTACAGTCCGGCTTTTACCCTGTGCGATGGGAAAAACGATTAACTCAGGCTTACCATTAGCGATCCGCAATTCCGCATCCGCCAGGCAGGCAGTGGACAGTTTGTCTGTCTGGTCACCAAGATTGATCGACGGAGCGTCAGATGGAATGGAGGAGTACTGCGAATAAGAGGAATGGCTGGATGCATGCAACTTCCCAAATTGAACAGAACAACTACAACATACAGTTACAGTATCCTCTTCACTTCTCCTTATCTTTTAAATAATGTTATTGTTGTGAACTTCTATGAGTGTGACTATATGCGTTTGTTTTCTCTCTGCTTCAAATTCATCCCTCCAGCTATTTGATAAGTTTCTTTGCTATTTTTAAAACTAATTTAATGTACTAATAAGTGTTTATTCTCTCTGAGGGCAGATAGGCAAGTGAAATTGCATAATTACTGCAGTCCTGTACTGTCAAATATTGTTTCTTCATAGTTAGTAAGTTGTAGTAAGTACTACTTTTCAGTAACCTAACCTTCCATTTATCAAACAAATTCATGCATGCAGTAGTGCACTTCCTTTATGTCCCTTACAAGATTTATGGATATCTTCGTATCCAAAGATTTGTTTTTCTTCATTTGTTGTTTTTCCATGCTGTGTTTTTTTTCCTCTCTCCACAAAACTTTCCCAAAAACCCCCATTTCCATCCAATTTTCAAACACTAACCCTCTTCCCCCAGACTGTGTGGTTTTCATTGAGCTGTGACTAAATGACAACAATAATTCCACACACTTGCTGGGAAGGATAAGGTCAAAGCAACAGAAAATCAAGTTCAAGGCTGGTGAAGGAATCCAAGGATATATTCTTACTGTGTACTGTACTATCTATCGTACTGTTCTAATGCTACGCTCAGGCCACTCAATGTTTCATTTCCTTTTTTTTCATATGGTGCTACTGCCAGTGTGTACCACTACTACTAACACCATGACAACAATGACATTTCATCTGTCCAGGATTCCATAGCCAACCTTAATCGCCATTTGCCATGCAGCCAGTCTTGTGCCTAGCCCTATTCTCAAATACAAATTACAGGTAAGATAAGCATTTTGGGGAAGGACGAATAATGGAGTAGGAGGAGAGGAGAGACTGACGGTAATACTAGTAAAGTAGTAGGACAATTGAATTCACTAACTCTGTCAGTGGCACTTTTGTACAAATTTGGGCGATCAGACAACTTGAATCAACCAGCCAGTTGAGTTTCAGGAAAACAAATGTACAGTTAACCCCCCTGCCACCCCCACAGAACAGTAAAAAAAATGCATATGCTATAATTAAGTAGAGAAATAAATAATTATTGGAGCCCTAACAAAAATAAACTATCCCACAAGAAGACCCAACCCACTCCCCTCCCTAACCCCAACCAATGTCCATGAATCAAATCAGTCCCCAAAAGTCCAAAAACCCCAACACAACGCCCAATTCCCACCCCCCCAAAAGTCTTTAAAAAAGGGGCGGTGTCCTTTGGCCAGGTGGTCACGATGCTCTCTGCGGAGGTCCTTGAGCAGGGTTTTCAGCCTCGCCACCTCCTGCTCAAGGTTTGGCACTTTGAGGGTCAAGCGGTGCAGACGTGCCTTGCACCTGCTGTGGGGGCAGCTGATTTTTTGCTGCTTGATGGTGGCTGGTGCTGCGGGACCCCGGCTCCGTACCGCTGAAGGCTTACGCTGACTGGATGATGCAGGGTGGGCGGAGGAGGATACAGCTGTTGTTGATGTTGGTGTCGACTGCAACTGCGTGTCCTCCTCCTCCTGGGCCACCTGCCGCCGATATTCGTCGACAATTGCCTTCAGCTTCCGTTGCTGGGCCAGTCTAGCCAACTCCTTCCTTGCTAGTTTGGAAGGAGCATCTATATGAAGGAAGAAAAACATACTGTAACCAATGCTCTTTAAGATTAACACAAAAGAATTCAGCAGAAAGTTGTGTCAAAGTACCACTAGTAACTTGCAAGCACAGTACATAACATTGTGGCACGTATCTATCTAACCCCCCACTTTGTCGCCCTCTGCTCTAGCATTAGTGGGAGTTTTAAGATTTCTACTAGCACTATATGGACTCACTACATTAGACGCAGGCAGTACACCAGTCTTCTTCTTCTCTCTTGTTTAGCGAAATTGGTATGTAAACTTGTGGAAGCCGGCATAATGCCAGCGCAGTCAACTTGCACCCAAAAAAAAACAGACGCAAGCCATGATGACACAGACTTGCGTTACTGTTACCAGTCCATTACATGCAGGTGGTGAAGCTTATACTTTTCTATTACGGGTGGCACTGGCCATACTCTGTTAGAAGGGCTACTGCTTAATTAATATAACTTTCACCCTTCCCTGCCCCTGACTACTAAAAAGTGAAAATGAAGAAGATAAATAATATGATCATCTATCCCTTCATAGGATATTTGCTTACATATGGGAGGACATTTAGGTGCTTTGTTTTTGATTGAGTGAACACCGATAGGCCACAAAGGAATGACAAAGTTGTAAAAAAATTATTAACAATGGTAGTGAGTGAGTGGTCACCTTCATCGCCAGATATATGCTGTGCTTGCAAACTACTGTTACCAGTCATGGAAGTATTCTGAAAAATTACAACTTCTACTTTCCTCGGCTTTCCTACTTTGGCACGGATGTGCGGTGTTACATGCTCTTCAAAGTAACACTCTTCTTCATCCAGTGACCGTCTACTCTGTCTACACACACCTATGCTAACTATGAGAGAAGATACCATCCAGTCAGGCAGGCATCCATGCATTCAAAGTAAATGCCAATCATTCTTCTTAATGTCTGACTCTCAACTGGAGAAACCGTACTTTTTCTCACCGAAAAACAACCTTTTGCTTTTTTTTTTGTAAAACGCCAGCCATGCATCTGTGCTTGACTTGCATTTGAATTGGAAACAAAGGATATATTGCACACACATACAGTTTCTGTTTCACCCTCCCAGGCAGTCCTCTTTTCTTTCTCCTTCCACTCATCCTTGCTTCAGCCTTCAACCGGCCATGCATCAGACCATGCATCAGTTTCCCAGCCACCTCGGGCAGCATTCAAAAACAAGTATCATTCTTGCCAGTCATTAATTTTTACTCTCTCGTCCTTCCTTACTACCTTCTTTCCCTTTTCGTTCATCCCATCCATCAAGTTCATCTCTGATCTGACTTGGCTTCTCGATAAAACTTTCACAGCTGAGTTGAAGTCAAATTTAGAGGAGGCCAGTGGTTACTCGTCAACTCCAGCCGCTATTGCTAATGAGAAGTCAAGGGTGACTGTCTTCTACCTGGTTGACAAAAACTTAGTTCTAAATTTGTAAGTCATCTTAACAGTAAAGTGTACTTGTACTGTACAACATATACACCCCTGCAGAGAGCCCACTCTGCAATCAAAAAAGTAAGGAATATAATAGCTTACCAATGCCCGCCACTACCGTGGTACCCTCACAGCAGTTCCTGCTGGCTGTGGGACCGCATCCGACCCTGGAGTGCCCACCTACGCGCTGGCCCCGGCACTGGTGGTTGGCTGTGCCGATGGTGTTATGCCTAATAAAACATTTAACATATTTAGATGCCATATACACCACTCCCTATTTTGTCTAGGAATTAAAAAAGTTACTAGTACTACATAAACAAATGTAATAATTTGGGACTCTCTAGTCTAAACTAAAAAGTTCCCTTTCTTCAGGGAAAGGTGTTTTTTATTTATGCTTAGCAATAACATGTGATGCTACATTTTTTGACACAACTGACACAACTGATGAATGCTTGCTTTTTAACATGCACCATTTTTCTCATAACAGACAGAGGCTTCCCTTCTACGAACAAGAGCAAGATCATCATCATTTCTTAGTTGGAGTCGTCAACGATTCATCCCCACCAAGACTTTAAGTTCCAACCAGGTGAGGGAAATCCCACAATCAATGTGTGAAATCAGCCACTTTCAGTCCTTCTCCGATTGTTATATGACAATGATTTTAATAAATGTTTTTATATAATGCACAATTTAAATTTTTACAGTGTACACACAAATTTACTTGTTTTACTTTTAATAAAGCTTTAAAACTTACATAGACTCTGTGATTTTTGGTCATGAGTGAGTGAGCGAAAGCGTTTGCAATTTGCAAGCATGAGTCCTTGACTCTGAGAGGTCGGAACCCCGACTCCATAGTCTTATGTTCTCTGGGTTGTATAATCATTGGGGATCATCGCTGCATTCGGGAGCAAAATAATTACTCTCTGACACACTAGCTAGTAAGGAGATTGGGGTTTCAACTTCTGGTATGACTGAGGTAAGTGCAAAGTCTAACTGCGCCTATTAATATTTATAACCACACCCTATTTCTTGTCCATAGTTCTGTATGTGCAGAATAGTCCCTGCAACAGTAGTAGTATGTCCTCCTATCCAATCAAAAAGTAAACTAGAATCTTTTTCTTGGTGGCCATTGACATTTTATTGTTGCGTATTGTCAAAGCATAAAAATTTAGAATACTTCAATAGACATTATGGACATCCCAGACGACTGCACTCAGTGCCTAGAGCTATTGCTGAATAGGAGTTTTGTTTAACAGTACACCTTTTGCCAACTGTGCAAGCTTAGCTAGCTACACAGACATACTAATAATAATCTAGTAGTAGCACAGAGAGTCATAGTAGAGGCAGGATAAGAATTTAGAAACAGTCTACAAGAAGATCAAAGAAGATTTAGGAAAAAATTGAATTATGAGGAACTTTTGGAATAAATAGGTACTGTAAAATTAACAATATTAACAGGAGAACTTACTGGGGCCAGCAGAGGAGCCCTCGGCAGACCTATCCTGGCCTTCCTGCTCCGCCGGCGCAGCTACCTCCACCTCTGTCCTCTTGCCCCTGGAGGGATCTGATGTACATGAAAGACACAAACATGGATGATTGTTGTCAAACAAATCGAACATTTCAAAAAAACAATTACAAACTATTTTGGGGAAATAGACAACTATTGCCCTAAATTTATTGACCTATCTGATGTGGTCTACTAGGATATTAGTATTGCTGGATTTGCGGACCGCCTACTTGGAAAGTTATGTAACTCACTAAACCAACTACAAAAAGGTTCTCCTGGGACTGGCAGGCAGCACTCCATTGCACGTGAAGTGACAGATACAGTCCGTTATGATTGCAGACCACTAAAAAGTTTCCTACTAAATAACCAGTCATAATATACTCAAACTATCAATCCACCACCACTATCTCTTGGCAGGAGTACAAAGGAAGGACTGGACTTGCATCTCTAGTGTCTAGCATTACGCAGTTCTGTAAAGTTCTTACTCATACATAATCACTCAGGCCAAATGAGCACAAAATTGAAAACAAGTAAGCATAGTAGCACCACCAGTGAGCAGGTGAGCACCTGCAATCACAGAAGCTTTTGAAACATAATTTACCTGCAATGTAATCGGCAGCATTCTTGCTCTTCGGAAAAAACAAATTGCAATATCATAACACAGAGCAGGGGAAAACAAAGTAGTGATTAAATACTAGCTACTATTACTCACCAAGGCCCTGGATCTCGACTCCAAGCAGGTCGAGCAGGTCTTGTTCCCGGTCCAGGATGACGGACCACTGGTGCGTCGCCTGGTTGTAGGTGCGCCGGACCCCAAACTCCCGATACATGGCCCGGCACACCTTCCCCCATTGCTGGCGACGCTCCCGGAGCCCGTACCCGGCACCGGGTCTGCCGCCTGCCGCGACGGTCTTGGAGAGGTGGCCCTGGACGAAGAAAACCAGTGCGCCCACCTCCACCGCGCTGAAGATCTCCCGGGCTACTACTACCTCCCCCCTCAAGCGCCTGCAAGGGAGCCGTGTACGGGGTGTTGGACCCTTCCCCTTCATGTTCTTCCCGGCTCCCTTTGCCATGGTCCTGGACAGGAAAGGAAAATAAAATAGGAAAGAAAGAATAGGGAAAAAGTCAATGAAAGAAAAGAGTTAAAAAAAGTAGTTTAAGTAAACAAAAGTAGAAAAAAACACAAAATATAGAAACAAAGGATTGCAAAGATTAAGGGAGGATTGAAAAAGCATGCCCAGAACCATAGCAATGAATGAAAAACAAGATGGCCACGCCCATTGCGACCACGTGGGTAGGTTCGGACGATATTTCCCCTGCGAGCATGCAAAAACGGACGCGAACACGTAATTGCAGCCCGCACGTAGGAAATGCACAACGCGAGCATGCAACTGGCGCCCAGAAACGGAAATACGCAACGCGAACACTGAAAAAAAGATGGCAGAGCCCATGTACGACGTCATGGGTAACTTTACGGTTGTTGCGCTGAAAAAAAACCAGCAAACACTCAAAAGGGCCCCGCAAACACGCAAAAATTAAAAAATCCACAAAATTTGCGGATTTTGCGGACCGTGAATTCGCTTTCATGCGAATTCGCAATTTCACCCATACTTAGATATAATTCAGATCTTAAGTCTGCCAATCCTACTGTAGGTACACTAAAAGCATGTATCATTTCCAAAGGGAATGCATTGTTCGATGTGTCATGTCAGCAAATTATTTTTTACTACCAGAAAAAGCTCCCAAAGCAGGCGTGCATTCTTACAGAGCAATATAACGGTAGCCCAACACACAGGAACATTTCTCCCCCCATGTGAAGGCCTTTTTATCATTTGTGTACCTAGGACCACCATGTATCACATGGTAGTCCAAAATGGAGACCCTGAATAGGGTGGGACTACTAACACTGTGAGCTTATATCCTAGAGACAGATGGAACATCAAATCAAACGTTTAGGACAGCAAACACACCTATTTTTCTGATGTTAGAAACCCTTTAGTTCCACACCACAAAAAGGGATGTTGAAACTGCATTTTTGGTGGAATGTTGCATTCTCTGTTTTATAGTGGATGCACCATTCTGCAAACTCTTATTGATCCCCTAAATGTTTTCCTCATGCTCAGACATCTACAGCAAGGACCCCTTCTTGGCTGAACAAGACTTCTGACTTAATATTAAGTATATAACTTGGATAGACCTTATATTGAACACTCTGATATCAGGAATCCCTTTGTAATTATCCAAATTGTATACCTGTTTGAGTGGCCATCCCACACCGATCCAAGTATTGAAGGAAGGTCCTGCCATTCAGGTTCAACACATTATTTACAATCAAGTTCAGATATTCCCACTGCAAAGGCAACCCCAAAAGCTTACCTTGTTGACCTTCATCACAACATTTCCTAAACACCAGGTGGGCTAGCCCTCTCTAAAACCTAAAATAAATCAAAACCAGTAGAAGAGTCAACCAGTAAGCAGTACATTTCAGATCTAGACAGCCTTAAAATATTCAGGTTGAAATTGTGATGAAAGTAGAGAAAAAATCAAGTTGCAGCCACCAAAAATCGGGGGCACTCTGGCTTGAATTTCCGCACCAGGGTGGAATTTCAGCACATGGAGCAGAAATCCTGCACTGGAGCCGGATTTTCCGCACCAGGGCATGAATCTCCATTTCTGGGACGGAACACCTGTATTCTGGCAGGTTGAGCATTTTGCTCAATGCTAATCACCTCTCCAAGTGCCTACCATCCCCCACCAGGCATCAGAATAAGTAAATTAACACCAACTGTAAGACCAGCACCACAAACCACATAAAAGCTGCACACATTCAAAGAAGAGGTTTGGCCACGGAGAGATTTATTTTTTCATTTGCTCTGCATCGCTGCTGGAAAATGTACCTCCTGAGGAGGAAGAAAAACTTCACGACTGGGGACCACCCTGATTGTGGAGTTCATTGTGAGGCACTACAAACGGCTACATGGTCTCTCCTCTTAATGCACCAGTGGAACACAAAAGACAGCTCTATAGCAACATTTATCCACTGCTATCACAGGTTTGGGGGAGGAAGTGCACACAGTCCAGGACATCAAGAAGTGGCAGGACTAAAAGACGAGGGTGAAGGAGAAGTTAGCCACAATTGAGTTGAATGGAGTTCTCCCTGCCCCACAATCCGGAACCTGCCTCCGTCTCACCACACTAGAGGAGGATGTCCTCACTACAATCCACACCCACATGCTCCATGGGCTGCCTGTGAGTTATGTCCGCAACGTGGTACCAGCTACATGTAATGACAAGAACCAGTAATTAAAATGACTGTCTTTGTTGCACCCCCATTGTGATTAAGGAAGTTGTCCAAAGTTTATATGAAGAAATAGTCAGTCAGAGGCTCATTTATTTCCCTTGTATGTTGCACCACAAGTCCCAGAATCCTTTGTATCAGAAATGGCAAATCCCTATCCCACAATTGAAAACATGGGCCCTGTACTGCTGCGGTATATACCTAACACCGTTAAGTAGCAATCGACAAAGTGTCCCTTCCACTCATCCACACACAGCTGTGTAAGTCAAGAACATCAGGGGGGGTGGGGTGGGGTGGGGCAGAGGAAAATCAACAGACAACGGAATAGGAAAAATAAAACTGTTAAGTCAAACTGGTCAGGAGATGGTCAAAATGCATACATTGTCAACAGACAACAGAGAGACACATAGGGCCCAAACCTCAAAGGTAACCGGAGATGAAAATCTAACTTTACAACCATTGGAATACTTAAAGGACATTTACCTTTAGCAAATGACATTTGTGAATAGAGAAAGATGAAAATTAATATACCTATGCACATCATACTTTGTGATATGTGAACATTACATGTATTCCACCAACAGTTCCAGAACTGTGAACTTAATCCTGGATTTGACTACCACAACAAGTCAATAAGAACTCCCGACTTTGGGGACAATGCACATGGTGCTGGGAAGACTTGCCCAGTAAATCCTTGACCTTGTGCCGGGCCCAGCGCCTGCGGCATTCCCTCGCCTTCCTGGTGTAAACACCCACTGCAGCGCTCACCAATGTTGGCCCATATGGTGGCCCACGCTGTATTACTCATCTGGTACTTTGGCCCCCGTATAGCTGAGGATGTTTTGAGTAGCACCCCCTCAGCTAAAATGTCTAATTGCCTTTCAGTGAAAGGGGATGCCTTCTTCTCATAACCCCCAGCCATTTTGGGGGAAATGAGGTTGAAAAGAGCAGTAGGATGGCAGAGGATCTGATTGGTGCGATAGGATGACTCAGAATGAACACAAAATGGCTGTGAACAGCTTCCTGTGACATATTTCATGTCTTCCACTTCCTGTATGTCATTTCTTGTATGAAATAATGGGTTCCCGTTCTATTTTGTACAGTGGTTGTTAATAGTAGGTGGCATTCATAGATTTCTGGTCTTATTTACAAGCCCCTTGCAATGCCGGTGCATCACTTTTCTTATGGGAAAAAGTGACGTATCGGCAGCTCAAGGGGCTTGTAAGTAAGCCTCATCATTTGCACATATCCCTAATTTTTAGTGCTGGTACTTACCCAGTAGCCACATGTTGCCAAATTCTTCCACAGCCATCCGCCAGGCAAGAGGTGACATGTGGAATACAAATCTGTCATGTGTATTGTCTAGAAACACTGCATGCACATCTATGAATCTCCCACTGGCATTACAGACAGCCTGCACATTGATGGAATACCATCAGTCTCTGTTGCAGAAGATGTGTGCAATGCAGCGGGGTGGCTGAAGGGCCACATGGGTACAATCAATTGTACCAACACATGTGGGAATTGAGAGATGAGATGGAAATTCCTAGCTGCCCTTTCTCTGCTGGCCCGTGTATGGGGCATTCGTTTGTGGAGGTGTGCTCTAGAATTGATGCAGCTCAGTACCTCATACCAGCACTGCGACTGTCTTGCCTTAGAGATGCCCACAAGGTCACTGGAGACCCTATGGAACAACCAAGTGGCAAAGAAATGAAGAGCATAAGGGATCTTGAGATAGGCTGGAATGGCATGGGAACAGCAGGTCACAGATTCAAGTTCCTGCTCCCACTCACATATCATCTCTAAGATGACTTCTGGAGAGAAACAGTATCTGGCCCAGACATCTTGGCTGGACATCCCATATCAGTTGATCCTTTGTCTGAAGATCCTTTTAACTCTCCTCCTCCTCCTCCTCAAGTCTTCTTGCCACATGGCAAGGGGCAGAGCAACAAACACATTCAGCGACATGTTGAAAGAGTTTGTGTGTGTCTGCTCTGCTTTCATACATGCTGTAGGGCTGGGATTCGCTGTTGGGCTGCAGTGTGTCAGCTGATGCATGGTGGGGGATGGTAGTTACTTGGACAGGTGTTTAGCATTGAGGAAAAGGATCAACTGGCCAGAATGCAGGTATTCCGACCTGGAAGTAGGTATTCCAGCCTGGGTGAGGAAATTCCTGCACAAGTGTGGGATTTCTGCTCTTAGTGCGGAAATTCGGCTCTTGGTAAGGAAATTCCGGCCCGAGTGCGGATGTAAAGTTGGGAGTCGTAAGTGATTTTTGTGAATACCAAAAATCGTATGTGCCTTCTGTGAATATCAGAAGTAGTAGGTTTAGGATTTTGTCTTGGAATAGTTCTGTGAATCGGCCACCAAGTATTTATGCATTTGTTTAGAGAGGTTTCATGAGGTCTAAGTAGCAAGATAGGAAATCTCACATGCGATAAAGTGGATCATTCGTAGTTGTTTTACTTTTAGACTTCTTGTTTCTGTACTTTTGCTATGGTGGTGGGGCACGGAAAAGAGTGTCACCACTGTATTTCCCTCGGTAAAATATATTTGAACTACAATCCCCAGTTTCCACTTTTTAAAATAAGATCTGCTTAGGACAACCGCTGAATGGGTCTCTGAGCAGGTGTAGAGCAAACATGATAAGTGCAGGCAGAGTGAAAAAAACTGTTGTCCAAACCAACCTGTCATTGCACACTGTAGTCGTAAGAAAGATGGAGTCCAGACAATTGTTTTAATGTATTGTAAACTGGTAGGAACTGTGTAGTTCATCCTGGGTTAGGTGTATTGTGTGTAGTATTTCATTGTATTCCTTTTAATGCACTTCCTGATTGGTATCTCACATCCGATAAAGTGGATTGTTCGATAGAAATCTGTAGTTGTTTTGCTTTTAGACTTCTTGTTTCTGTACTTTTGCTATGGTGTGGGGCACTGTAATAGAGTGTCACCACTGTATTTCCCTCGGTAAAATGTATTTGAACTACAATCCCCAGTTTACACTTTTTAAAATAAGATCTACTTAGGACAGCCGCTATGATAAGTGCAGGCAGAGTGAGAAAAACTGTTGTCCAAAACAACTTGTCATTGCACACTGTAGTCGTAATAAAGATGGAGTTCAGACAATTGTTTTAATTTTATTGGAAACTGGTAGGAACTGTGTAATTCATCCTGGGTTAGGTGAATTGTGTGCAGTATTTTACTGTATTCTTTTTAATGCACTTCCTGATTTGTATGTGGATAAGCTGTTGTGGATATTAATAGATGAGACTAGAATCCAAATATGAGGTCATTCTCATGTTCCACAAGTTAAAAATATTCTTTTCCCTAAAAATTATACAACACTAGCTACTCTGTCATCATACTCTTTCAAAGTACTTCATATCTTGGCATAGGATTAAGTCAGCTAACTCACTCGTCTTTACTCATCTGGATCTAAAGCAGGATAGATCAAGTCCATGTGCTGCTTTATGGGTGAGAAAAAGATTTTGAAGATAAAGACCCACCATCATAATATCAGACAAAAGAAGAGTCAGCATTACCTGTTAAAGATTCAAGCCAAAGATTGAACTCCCCTAGAAATATAATATTATTTTGAGTTACTATGAAATGTCAGCAGAAGTTTAAAATGTTGAGGAACATGGTAGAAGAGGAGCATGGAGTTCTATAAAATAACATTATGGGCAAAGTATGAATCCTAAAAGCAAATATAAAGATGTTCAATAACTGAAAAGGGTGAATCAATTATAGTGTGCTTTGAGGTGAGACGGTCAGATGTAGGCCAGCAGGCCCCCTGGTTAGGCACCTCTATTTGTGATTTTGTGAACTTTAATTCCTGCAAAGTAGGGAGGAATCTGTGTGTACGCTTATCAATCTTCACCTTATAGATGGCTATGGATCAGGGCTAATTGACTCACAAAATGAGATATGTGTCTAATGCAGTCAAAGAAGTAGGCAGAGTACCCTAGGAGTTTCAGGGTAAAACTGATATACTGGCCCATCTATTTTTCAGTGGGCAAATTGATTTTAACATAAAATGTGGGGCGGGGAAGAAGAGGCAACTTCTCGAGTTAGTAAGAAAGAAAATCTTTGACATCTAGTAAAGACAACGAGCTTCTGCAAACTATTATGTAGGGGAAACATATGTTTTAATGGTGCATGTTGTAACCCACAAATGGATGCTGAACTTATTGTAACTGCACCCACTTGCACCATAAATTTGATAATTTCTTTAAGGCAAATGCAGTCTCACATCTATCTTCTACTAATTTCAATTTGGCGAAGCTGTCGGTACTGGCAATGGGTTCTCTATAGTTACTTTCTCTGTACTTCAATTGAAACAAACCATGTAATGCAGAATGGGTAAGGGGCCCCACTGGGGGTACAAACATTCCTACCTGAGTGATTAAGGACCATGGTTCCTTACATGCCAGGACATTGTTTTTGATTGAGTCTATTTAAAAAGGAAAAGGTGAGCTCCAGAAGCTAGCCACGCTGTATACATAGCAATGTAAAACTAAAAGTGAAATATTTCAGGTTACAGAAATACAAATGAACATTTACAAAACAATTGGGTACCAGATTATAGAAGGGCATAATATAATTCACAGGGATTACAATTACAATCAATTATTAGGCTGAAGAAGGTTGGTCAAAATAAAAAGTGTAAGGAGAGAAGAGCAGGGACCTGTATTCATTCCTGATAGCGCACTATTAGGTGGTGTTGAGATCTTTCCATCAGTTGGAGGCACATAAAAAGCCTATACTCCCTCCGTCCTTTTCATGGATTCTCTAAAGTTATGTGGAATATACTGCAAATGTTGTGTGTGAATCAGAGATAGACATGTATTTCAGCAAAAACTACTGATCTGTTGATTTGAATGGGCTGGTTAGTTATTCTTTAAATTTATATTCACTCAAAGAGGGAGCCAGTAAATTTCTTTGAGCATGGCGGTGATATGGCTAAACTTGCATTAATAATAAATTGGCTGGTTACAAGGAAGGTAGCTTTTATTTGGGTGAGTGGGGAATCTGATAGATCAATGCACTCAAAATTGGATTTTGATTTGAAAATTTGTATAGCGCATGAATGCCCAAGGGCGTCTAGGCGCTGAGTGGTAAAATGCCAGAAGAAGAGTGAGAGTGGAGATTTAGTCAGTCTGGGGTGAATTCCAAGATGTCACTATCCCCAGAATAAAGCTTCTTCCACCCCAATGAGCTTTGATGAATTTGGGGGTTTTATAAGAGCATGCTCTGTGATGATCTTAGCTGTCTAACATGTAAAACCAGGTTATGTGTTGTTTCAGGTACTGAGAAGTATTCCCATTCAATGCTTTGAACTCCAGGCATGAGGATTTAAATATTATCCTTTTTTCCACTGGGAGGCAGTGCAGTTTTCTCAGTTTGTGGCAGATTGATTGAAATTTAGGAATATCCAGCAGCAATCTGGCTGCAGCTTGAGTAAATGCCATCTTCTTTACTGTCAATGTACCTATTTCTGTAAAGTGAAGTGGATTTTCTCGGCAAAGAGAAATACTTTATCGTTACAGAAGATTCTAATTTAATGCCCAGCTATCTAGGTCTTTTTTATGACTTTTGAATGAGGTGCATGTGTTAGAGAATCCTAGAGTTTTTGTAGTACGGCGACTTGGAGGATAAGCTGTCTAGGTGCAGGGGTAGAGACAGTTATTGCTCTTTGATTGACACATGGGTCTTTTTCACATTCAGGGATTCAGGGGGCGGTTCAGATCTGAAAGCTCTCCAACCGAGCCGGATGTGGAGTGTTTTCCAACCGAGCCGGACTCCTGCAGTCCTACAGAGTGAGTACGATGCCGCCACATGCTGCCGGACTCGGTTCGGACGGACTCCCATAGAATTCAATGGGAGCCGGTCGTACGACACGTACATGGGCTCCCATTGACTTAATAGGTGCATCTTGCAAAAGGCCCCCCCTACAGTGGGTACTCATCGGTGCCATCCGCACCATACATGCCTGTGTTGGTGAGACCCTTGGGTCTCCCCTGTGTCTGAGCCATAAGGCTGCGGATGGTGGGTGGTCCGAAGGGCAACCCCCAAAGGAAGCTTCCCGGATGTTTCATGAGCTGGAAACTTCAGCTCGATCCGGCTGTCCGACGTGTGCATCGTACTGAAACGGTCTGAAATCGCATCCATTGCACAGCATGGTTTGCTTACGGACGAGACGTACTGAGCGGTTCGGACCCAGAAACGAGTCAGTCGGCGATTTCACGTTTCATGCATCGTACTTGCTCGGTCGTACAGCTGTACAAGTCGGTAGGTAAATACGAGTACGGCTCATACTTTTTCCGCCAGATCGCGTTCAGAGCCCTTCCGAGCTAGATGGGAATCGGCCCGCAGTGCTTGTTAAATTCTGCTTCAGGAAGATTTATGACATTTGAAATTGAATAATGTGTAAGTATTGGCTGTAACCTGGTAACAAAACATTAAGGTACACATCTGGTGTTCTGGTGTAGATGTGTACCTGTCCACCCAAATAAGACTCCCAGGGAACTCATGTACAGATCAAGTATCATTATTGCTAATATGGCTGAGGACAACATACACATTTGAATGCAAAATTTGTTGAGTAAAAATAGAAAGACAAAGAAGTCGAAGTGTGCCAATTATATGGGCAGGGTTAATGGATTGAGAAATCCCCTTTGTTTAGTTTATGATTAGATGTTTTCCTTACCTGAGGGGTTGCTGCTTAAATTCACTAGCCAGGGCAACCACTAAATTGATAGGACTATAAAAAGTTGTGGTGATGGATATCCACACCTCTGTCACAGACTTTTTCCTTAAAGGGAGGCAGTTAAAAGCTTAGTAATTGGTGGGTCCATTTGTGTTTATTTATTTTTATTTTGTTTAACCAAGGAGAGAATTTAGGGATTTGAGAAGCCTAACTAAGTCAGTGCATGTGCATTAGACTGTGTTGCATAAGGTGTCCATTTTGATAATGAAATTAACGCTATGTGTCTGCTTTGAATATAGTTTTGCATTAAGTTAATTTTGTTATGTTATGTTATTTTCAGTGTCATTTGTATAGCGTGTAATCACCAACAGTCTCTTAGCGCTTGTGAGAAGTTACAGAACAACACCAGCGATTACTTATCACAAAGCCTGCTCGGTCAAAGCATTTCTTGTTCAAAAGCCTGTGTGAACAAGAAAGTCTTAAATTTTTTCCTGAATTTAAGGGGAGTAACTTCCCTGCGTAAATTCTCCAGCAGGTTGTTCCACAACTGGAGAATCAATACTAAAAAAGCTTGTCCACCAATGGGGTCTTTGTTAAACCGAACACAGGACAACAGGCTTGCCTTATACGAACAGAGGCAACGTCCCGGCACATATCTCCTTAGGCGGTCCTTGATATATTCTGGTGCTGTCCCATACAGAGCTTTATGTGCAATACAAAGGCCCTTAAACCTAGTCCTCTGCTTGATTGGGAGCCAATGAAGTTGTTGCAGCAGTGGTGTAGCATGTGATTGTCTTGGGAGCTTAAAAATCAATGTTGCTGATTTGTTCATTACGACTTGAAGCCTCGCTAACAGATTGTCCAGAAGCCAAATTTATATCGCGTTGCTGTAGTCTGACCACGACACAGTCAGAGCCGAAACCACAGTTTGTGTGGTTGAAAATGATAGGAGGGTAGCCAATTTCTGAATTTGCCTCAGAAGGCCCACACAATTCCCTACCACTGAAGTCACCTGGTTTATGAGTGTCCGCTTACTGTCCAAGTTAATGCCCAGGCTCTTAACGACAAGCACCGGTGTGGGTATGGTGCCTAACTCTTGTGGTGTGACCAGGTGTTAACCCCCATGGTGACTGTTAGAACCTTGGTCTTATCAGGGCTTTCTTTAAGCAAGTTAGCAGTCATCCAGTTCATTGTAAACCTAAGGGTGTTCTGTACGCTTTAGCTGGGATTGCATAGAGTTATCGATCTGAAGGTTGAGTGTTGTCAGTACATCTGAACACTTGGCAGTCCATTTAAGCTAATGCCACTGCCAGTGGATGAATATAAATGTTAAAAAACAGTGGGAACAGCACGGAACCACGAGGCACTCCAGAAGACAGTGCTCCTTTACTGGACACACAGCTGCACAGCTGAACATTTTGTGTCCGATCCGTCAGAAAGGAGGAAATCCACTGAAACACCATGGCAGAGATTCCCAGCTTCTGAATACATTTCAGCAACTGAGCATGGTCCACCACGTCAAATGCAGCTTTAAGATCCAGTAGAATTAGTGCTAAAGGTTTCTTCTTATTGGCCGCAAGCATAAGCTCATCCAGCATAGAGAGCATCACCAGCTCTTTACTATGGCGGGACCTGAGCCTGCCTGCCACACATGGAGCAACAGATGTTCCTCTAAAAACAGGGAAAGATATCTGAGCACATGTTGTCCCACTACTTTGGCCAGAATGGGGAGCCTAAATATTGACTGATAGTTCTTCAAGTTATAGGCGTCAGCCCCTGCTTTCCTCAGTAGCGGAGTTATCATGACTTCCTTGACGTTAAGTGGAACCTTCCTGGTTGCCAATGAGAAGTTTAGCAAGTAGAGCAGTTCCACCTCCACCACAGGGAGGGTCATCTAGAACACCTTGGGTGTACAGGGATCCTCTGGTGAGCCTGATTTAACTCTATCTATGAAGTATGATAAGGAATGTAGATCAAACATTGGAAATAATGAAAGCTTCTCACCCTGAAAGTCAGGTGGTTCCTCCATTGGCATCGGCAATGGAAGAATCTGAGTGTTTCTTATATCCGTAAGGTATCCTTAACTGTTTTAGGAATAGGTTCTGTATCTTATTACAGTCTTCCAAGTTGGCAGTAGCCTTCTGCCCCTACTTTTGACTCCGTTCCCTCAGCACTTTATTGATCTCCTTCTGTGTGTCATTGGCCTCGCCAATCCTTAGCTCTTAAAACGCCGACTTCCTTGTAATTATGGCTTTTTTATAAAAGGCGAGCATTACTTTATACTCCTCGAAGAATTCCGAATCATACAGCTTTTGCCATTGCCTTTCATACTGGTGTAAACTTTGTTTCTTTCCTCTTAATTCCTCTGTATACCAGGGGGGACCTTTACTCTATTCCTTACTCTTTTCTCCACGCAGGGACCACCTTGGCAATGACTTCTCTCAACCTTCTTGTGAACCTCTCACTCACCTGATCTGAATCCTCCACCTGACTCCCTAGGTGCATTTTGCATTAGTGACTCCCCTAGTCTGTCTTTCTGTATTTTGCTCCAATTCCATACCGTACTCCACTCGGGGGTAGGTACTTTGGCTGACTGTGCAGTGGAATCGAGAGTCTGATCAGGCAGTGATCTGACCAACTGCTTGGTACAATATCTGTTAATTTTGCAGGGGGGAAAGTTGTCCAGTTAAGGTCTAGAGAATGGCCCTTATTGGGGGTAGGGGTCTTCACAAGTTGTTGTAACCCCAACATGGTAATCTCTTCTCCAAACTTTTATGTGTCTTATTTTACTTTGTGAATTAGATGTTGACAAGCAATGTGTGTTTAAAGATATGGGAATCAGATGTGCTGGAAAAAATTACATTTCTTTACTATGGTTACCATATGCATTTGGAGCGATTATTGCTTGGGAGTATGAAGACTTGTTGAGGTTTTATATAGCCTTCATGGTGTGGAGGGATATGTGTCAGTAGGAGTTTCATGAGTAGAGTATAAACTATCAAGGAGGGTGCCAATATCATCGGTCCACTCCAGTCTCAACTTTGTGCACTTTTACTGAGCAGGGAGAAATGGTATCCATGCTGGAAGAAAAAATCTGTCATAAAAAGGCTGGTGACAGGTTCGACTGGACCCTTCACACATCTTCACCAACAGTAAAGGTTTGCTACTTTGTGGGCAAAACTAAAACTTTGCCTCTCCGTAACTGCTATAAGTGAAAAGACCATCACAAATAATCCAGCAGCTAGACACTGTGTGAAGCGTCACACCGAGTGCATAGACACAACCTTATCTCCCTTTTTTCTTTGTACATGTAACCTGAGTAGTTTGGGGGGCGGCTCCAGTGCATAACTGTTTGCATTTTGCTTATATTTTCTTTGCAAGTCCAAGTTCCAGGAAGCATTGTTACCTTTTACGTCTATTGGTGTTGGTGCCATATTTCTAGGCAATTGTGGCAGGGGGACTCCCTTGTACCAAAGGGTCCCTTCCGCTTACACCTAATACCCCAGAGCCCCAAGAACTGCATACACACACACAGTATTATATTGCAGGCAAAAGACCATGTGTGATCTCCACCTATGTCTTTATAGCCTTTGGCCATGCCTGACCAGAGGATGTGAATGGTGAAATGACGGGGTGAAGGCTTATGTACGCCTCCCCCTTCCGCTCCCAAGCCACCGGGATCATCTGCAGCGTACCCCAAGGATCATCCCTCAGCCCAACATTGTTCAACGTCTACATGGCACCACTCGCCCACGTCGCACAACCTCAACATCATCTCCTACGCTGACGATACCCAACTGATCCTCTCCCTCATCAAGGACTCCCACACCGCCAAAACCAACCTACACGAAGGAATGAAGGCCGTCGCCGACTGGATGAGGAACAGCCGCCTGAAGCTGAACTCAGACAAGATGGAGATCCTCATCCTCAGATCCACCCCCTTGGCTTGGGATGACTCCTGGTGGCCGACTGCACTAGGAACACCCCCTCACCCACCGACCACGCACACAACCTAGAGGTCATCCTCGATTCCACCCTCACAATGACGAAGCAGGTCAATGCCATTTCCTCCTCCTGCTTCAACACCCTCGGCATGCTTCGCAGGATCTTCAAGTGGATCCCCACCAAAACGAGAAGGACTGTCACCCAGGCCCTTGTCAGCTGCAGACTAGTCTACGACAACGCCCTCTACACAGGAACCTCGGACAAACTCCTGAAATGGCTACAACGCATCCAGAATGCCTCTGCACGCCTGATCCTCGCCATCCCTTGGACCAGCCACATCACCCCCCCCCTTTGAAGACCTGTACTGGATCCCTGTCAACAAGAGGATAACCTTCAAACTCCTCACCCACGCACACAAGGCACTCCACGACACTGTACCATGGTACCTCAACAGCCGACTCAGCTTCTACACTCCCACCCGCCAGCTCCACTCCGCAGACAGCACCCTCGCCACGGTTACCCGTCAAATCATTCTCCCACCTAACCGCCAAGACATGGAACACCCTCCCTACCCACCTACGGCAGACAGAAGACCTCCTGACCTTCAGAAGACTTCTCAAGACCTGGCTATTCGAACAGCAGCCACCTCCCTCCCAGCACCTTGAGACCCTCACGGGCATGTAGTGCGCTTTACAAATGCTATGATTGATTGATTGATTGATTGATTGATTGATTGATATGTCACCAAGTCACAGGTGGCTCACTACATCGCTTCCCAACTTGGTCTGAAATTGTTATCATTGTATTCAGAATACAAAGCCATTGGCTTGGTTGCAGGTTTTGACTGAAAGTTATACCTCTGCTGTTGTGAGCAGTCTGGTGTCATTTCAGAACCTTGAACAGTGTGAGTGTCTCTGGTTCTCTGTTTTTCTCCGCTGTTACAATGCAGATCCTTGCTCCCAGCAGTGACTCCTCTGGGGCTCTCTGTTCTGTACAGATTGCTGCCCTCAGTGTCTTCTTTTACTCCTTTCTTGGTTAGCACTTGTTTGCTGGGCATTGTAACCTTCCGGAACAGCAAGATGTTTCCCGTGGCTGTCTCATCACATTTGTCATGGTGATCATGGTGCCATTGGTTCTCAGCACTGTTCACAAACCTGGCTCAAAGGGCATCCTGAATTCCCAGTCTGGTCTGTGATCTCCTGATGACATGATCTCCTGGCACAATCATTCATGTCTTTGTTGACTGCCTTTGACTCATGCACAAATTGTTCTGGTGGAAGGATGGTTGGGCCAACCTGCGGTGAACTGGGATGATGTCTCGTCTGGGTCTATTGAACATCAATGTCCAGGGGGCTCACTGGGTGGTGCAATATGGGGATCTGCAGAATTCGCAGAAAAGATGTTTGTAGTCTAAGTACAGAGCTTGCTCCTTCTGCCACTTCAATCCAGAGTGCTTTGTTCAATGTCTGCATAAATCTTTCAGCCTCTCCATTGGCTGCAGTCATTTAGGAGGTGACACAGTGGTGATGTATCCCTAGGAGGATAAGCGGGTCTTTGAAGTCTGTCCCTTGGAAGGGTGGATCATTGTTGGTCATGATTTTGGTTGGTTGATCACCTTGACGATGTTTTTTTTTAGATGCTATCTATCAGGACCGTCAAAGTTTTCCCATCTGGGAAGCTTCCAAAGTCGATGCTCATTTTAGATCATGGTACATCAAAGTGGTATACTGACCTGGCTTCAAAAACCCCGCTCACTACCTGCTACAAAAAGTTGAACAGGTACCCGGCGATTGTGATGAGGTAGAAGACTATGTCAACATAATCTCACGGAGTGCCTGTCAGAAAACATTCAGCCTTAATGACTTTGAGGAAGCCATGAAGAATGCCATAGTACTCCTGAAAGTAAGAGATGCCATCCAGAGCAATTCTTGGCAAAACTTCCTGCGAGATGCCAATGACTGGGCAGGCAGGACAAAGAATGGTTGGCAAACATGTGGAGGGTGTGCAATGAATACAGCACCACTCAAGACGGCATCTTCCTACAAGGTCATTGATTTAAGATCCTGGCAAACCACCAATGACACTATTGGCCCATGGAGGACACCAAGGGACTTCGAAAACTAAATCATGCATGAGAGAGAAAGTTTGTTTCCATGACCTTGAAGTCACAATAGACAAATAGTGTGTGAATGTGCCCCATACCAACTCACCAGTTCTCCTGAAACCCAGCTCCCGTCATTACAGGTACACAGCAGACCATGATGAAGTGGTTGCTCTCGCCGCAATTAGAGCATGTTCGACTTTGCACTGAAAGGTTGAAGGACTCCTACTAGCTCATGCTGTTGAAGAAGCTTCCTTTCAGGTGGTACAGGTAGGGCTGCAGAGTTCGCATTTTCTACCATGACTGGGACCTTTGTGTGCAGGTTCATGACACACAAGTGCTAGGGTCACAATTGTGGCACTTGTCCTCGGATAGTTCTGGAGTTTTAGAGCGAGCCTGGGCAAGGAGTTTCTGGACCTTAACACTGGTGTGATGAGTATGTGCAGATCAGTTAGCAGGCAGAGCAGAGGGGCGTGGCTAACTGCCTAAGATGGCTGCTGCTTAATTTCAGTGCTCTCAGACCTGGAAAGAAAGATCCTTACCCTACCACCCGCTATACCCAGGATTGTCTGCCCTAGAAGTTGCCCGCACCTCTGGGATAGCCCTGCGCACCTGTTGGACTGGGTTGTACCAGTGTGGCTGCTGGTGGGGCAGAGAAGGGCTAATCTGCGGTCTGTGCCAAATATGGTGGGCTGAAATGTGGAGGATTCCCGACTGGAGCAGCGATTCAGCTGAGCATTGAGGGCCACCCTTTCTGGGTTGACCTTCCCCAACCTGCACTGCTACCAGCCTTGTCTGCCCATTGCCAAGCCTGGCCCTGATAATAGCGGCCCCATTTGCCATGAGTAAACTCAGAGTGGTGGCTCCCGCCCGGAGTGGTGATTCTGGAGGTCGCAAGCCAATGCAGCCCTTGATGAAGTGCGGGGGCTGAACAGCTTGCTTGGGGTCCACTTGGGTCCTCAGTGGTGTGCCCGGGCACGAGTGTCAAAAGTGCCCTGTTCCTCCTGAGCCATCATTGCAATATCAGTGCCTGAGGCCATGGCCCTTCATAACTTGGTGCCTGGGATGAAGCGGTGGCAGCCGTATACACTGCTGCTAGGTGGCCCTGGCCTGTCTGACTCTTGCTCCCATCCTCACAAGGGATGGCTCACCCAAACTGGTGGCGAACTGCCAATACTTCAAGGTGAGGAGCAGTGAAATTTAAGGGCTATTGGGGTCACCTGAATACTGTGTAGGCACATGACGGTATAAGGCCCCATATACATGAAACTTTTGGAGATCTCTCCATGTGGCTGCAGGGGAGCTTTAACTAACGTGTGAATGACCTACCCTAGGCCACAAGGATATCCTTCTCCATGATTGAAGGCCCCACGCTGATTTAGAACCCCCACCTACCTGACATTGCTGTTGGCTGGCCGTGGCGGGTGAGAAACTGCCACTGATGACACTTACTTGGGCATTGTGTGGCACTTGGAATGACAATGGCCTATTCGGGTTGAAACTAAGCCTTCTTGTCTGTCCAGGAACAAGGTAGAGTACTGTCAACCCACGGGCACCATGAGTGGATCAATCCCTTGGGGTTGTGCCTAGCTGGAGTACCCCTCTGCGGATCCCATTTGAGCTTCTGACTGTAGCTGTACAGCATCAGCACTTATCTTTACTGAAGTTGAAGAGATAATGGGGTCAAGGGTTGGTGGGTGCTCCCAAGTGGGTAAAGTTCATCAGCATGATTGTGATCAGCATGCTGAGTTGTTCACATGCAGGGAGCAGATGGCTGGTGCTTGTGGTCTATGAGTTGGTGAGCAGCTTGGAGGTTTGGGTCGAAGTTTCTGTAGATGGTTGCTATCTTGTTGTGAAAGTGGTTGGCATGGGTATTGCAGAGTTCCTACGAGGGGTGCATTTTCTGGGGCTGAAGGGAAGGTGAACACTCAGATGATATAAAGAGTTCCTATGATTAGTTGGTGATGGTTTTGATCTGGGGGGTCAGGGCCTCCTTCCTCGTGGCTTTGAGCTGGCACGGTTAATTTTTGAGAGCTGATTTGTAGGTGCTATGGTCTGAGTAGGTTCTGCAGGTGCACCATTTTCTCTTCAGTTGTTTGCATCTGCAATTTGACATGCTGTGTTTTGGTGTATACCAGCTGGCTCTTTTTGTTGCCCTGCATGTTCTGGCTGGTTTAGTGTGAGCGACTTGGTTGACTGAGCTGGTTATCTAGGTGTTGAAGATCTCTACTGTCTGGTTCAGGTTGGCCATGATGTGAGGCTGCATGGTGCTGCTGGCGTTGGTCCATTGTTCCTGTTTTGCCTTGGTCCAGTTGTGGTAGAGTGTTGTCTGGTGAGGTTGAAGTCTACAATGAAGTAGTCCGACTAGCTGAGTTCTGAACTGTGGCTGTATTTGATTCTGCTGCTGGACATGCAAGATAGGGTAGAGGGTGTGTCCTGCTTTGTGGGTGGAGTCCATGACCACTTGTCTTGGGCCAATGTTATCCAGTCTTTCCAGGAGGTTGGTGTAGTTGTTGTTGATTGGGTTGTCCAGGTGGAATTTGAAATCTCATGGGAAGATGTAGTGCTTGGTTTCGCCAGTGAGTGGGGAAATTAATTCAGCAATGCATCGCTAAGGCCGGTTCATGGTCCTGGTAGTCTGTTTATGAGGGGGCCTTCAATGGTAGATTGGGCATTAATGTAGAGCTGGAAGTTCACATGATCCATGATTGCTGTGGTCTTCTCATCAGTGATGGTGCAAGTGATTCACTCCTTGTGCACAATGGTGATGCCTCTTCCATGATGTTTCATCTTGTAGCCACTGGGAGTGACTGTGACGATTTCGGTGGCTGATGTGAGGGTAAGCAAGGTCTCTGTGATGAAGGTCACACCCGGGTGAGGGTGGAAATGGTGTCCCAGATTTCAACTGCATGTTTGCAGACATTGCACAAAGGTTAGCTGCATTGTCCCAATTGGGTGTTGGCATCCTGAACTGACTTGATTCTGGTTGGTGTGATCGAGGTGGGTGCAGGGTGGAGGTAAACTTGCACTGGATGCAGGTAAATGGTGCTGCTGTGGAGTGGTAAAAAAGCCCACAAGGGCTACCAAATATACACTTGGGCACCCAGGAGTTGCTGAAATACCTGTGAAATAGCAGAATATATTCCCTAAAAAAGCGGAGTTTCTGAGATACCGACAATAGCGGCAGTGGGGGTGAGGAACAAACATCAGTCCGAGTGGGGCTTGAGGACCTCTGTTAATCCTTTCCCCATCTCTGGTACAATGTCCACTTCCACACCTACATTAGCAATCCATGTGGACTGCCCATCAGTGGGGGGCTTCTTTGTGCTGACGGCATCTCCTCTTTTGTGTCCTGACTGATTATTGTAACAATACCACCCTGCCTTTGAAGGGTCAAAGAGTCTGTCAACCTTGGCAGGTGAAAAAGAACTTCCCCTCATAGCCCCTCCTCATAAAAGTGGATTTGCTCAGGGACCCTTCCCCTTGTTCAGGTGTTTGTGGATCTTTAGATGACGACTTTTCCTTTTTTTATCTTGGTTAGCCATGAATTTTCCCTTAGAGGGAACCTGTCCTCCTTTCTTTCGATCACCTGCATGGTGTTTCTTAGAAAGCCTGGTTCTAACCCACTCATCCACTGTCTCCCCAGTTCCCTGAGACCAGAAGGTTGAGAGTAAACTAGATACAAGTGTAACTTCTCTGAGGGACATTTACTCAAAATGTGCTACTTCATACACAAATGATAGAGCCCCTCATAGGCACTTACGTTGTTTCCCTGTATCCAGTCCTCAAGTGCCTTTACTGAGCTTCTACAAAGTCTACCCGAGTGGGTGCTGAATTTATGGGTGTCCCTGAACTTTATCCTGTACTACTCTGAGGTGAAATCAAGCTTTCTGATCAGACACTATTTCATGTGGGAGCAAGATTCCGCCCCCTGTGGGGTCAGGAGCCTATCCCTCCCAGCTGCAGGGATTAACTCCCACAGCAGTGAACTCTGAACTGAGAGCTAATCCTCCTCATTCTAACAAGCCTCTCAAATGCTGTCAGCCACTTGTCTATGTCATCTCTCTCCTGCTACTTAGGGAGAATCCCCCTAGGTAGCCTTGGATCAAACCAACCACCTCTTGAAGCCTCATAGTCTCCTTCAATGCCACAATCTCTCTTTTCATCCTTTGCCCACTTTTTCTCCAAGGCCATCTTCTCTGCCTCTAAAGCTATGTAGGCTAACTGGGCCCGAAGTTCTTTTTCCCTGAGGAACAGACCTACTCCTCCTGCGGTGAATCCTCTTCCCCCACTAGCTCTAGGCAGGGTTCTGGTTACTGTGTGAGAGGACAAGCATTCTTTCTCATCTTCACTGAGGTTTAAAGGATCATCCTCCTGGAGTTTGGAGTGATTTTCCTTCCTTTCCACTTCTATCTCTGGAGCTTCCTCTGTTTCAACTTGCAGCCCCTGGCCTTGTGATCAGAGGTGGAGGTGGCAGCGCTTGTTTTTTTGTACAACGCCACCTAACCTCCACCCTGGCTGCAGGTGGCAGGCCTGGGTCCAGGTATGGGATCCAAGATGGCCATCAGTGCTGGGCTAGGGGGCACCATGCAGTGTATTGCTGCGCTTGAATCCGGTAGACTCACAACCAGTTGGTGAAACGACATCCTGAACTGAGAACAGGACCTGTTGGACCTGCTAGGGGTTGAGGTTGCAGGACTCGGTGAGTAGCTAATTGTTAATCATATTATTATTTGTGTATTCTATACTATTTCTCATATTTGTTTCCTGAAATAGCATGTATGCTTTTCACATGCAGGTAAGTTACGTTTCCAAATCTTATGTTATGTGATCATTACTCTAGACAGGTGCTCGGCGCTACCTAATAATACTTGTTTGTCATTTTGTGCTCGCTTGGGTTGATTATGTAAGAACTTTAGTAATACAGACTAAAGAGATACTTCTTTCCTTTGTCCTGAAAAAACGCCTGAAAAAACGACAAATCAAACTTGGCAGCAAGAAAGCCTCCTGGTTCAACGATGATCTTAAGAAATCCAAGAAACTTTGCCGCTCCCTGGAGAAAGCCTGGAAAAAAGACCCAACCACCAGCACCAAGGAAGCCTTCAAAAACGCCACTCGCACACACCACCAACTGATCCGAAAAGCCAAGCAAACCGCCTTCAAGGACCGACTAGATAGCAACGCCCACAACAGCAAGGAACTTTTCAACATCGTCAAGGAATTCACCACCCCTCGGCCAACTCCAACGACATCACCCCCTCTCAAGCCCTCTGCGACTCCCTAGCCTCATTCTTCCACAACAAAATTGCAGACATCCACAACAGCTTCGATAACCAACCCGGAGACCATTCCACCCAACCATCCGCTGGACCTTCACCACCCTCGAACACCCTTAATGATTGGAACCCAATCTCCACTGAGGACACTATCCGCCTGATGAACTCCACCCACTCAGGATCCCCCACAGACCCATGCCCTCACCACATCTTCAACAAAGCAGACTCCATCATAGCACCGCACCTCAGAGACGTCATCAACTGCTCCCTCAACTCCGCCACCTTCCCGGAAAGCTGGAAACACGCAGAACTCAGCGCCCTTCTGAAAAAACCCACAGCGGACCCCACCGAACTAAAAAACTACCGTCCCATCTCGCTCCTTCCATTCCCGGCCAAAGTCATCGAGAAAGCCGTCAACAACCAGCTCGCCGCCTTCCTCGAAGCCAACAACTCCCTCGACTCCTCACAGTCCGGCTTCCGAGCCAAACACAGCACTGAAACCGCCCTCATCGCAGCAACAGATGACATTCGAACCCTACTGGACAACGGAGACACAGTCGCCCTCATCCTCCTCGACCTCTCCGCAGCCTTCGACACAGTCTGCCACAACACCCTTCTACAGCGCCTCAGAAACATCGGAATCCAAGGAAAAGCACTAGAATGGATCACCTCGTTCCTCACCGGAAGAACCCAGAGAGTCCGCCTTCCACCATTCAAGTCAGAGGCCACTGAAATCATCTGCGGCGTCCCACAAGGATCTTCACTCAGCCCCACCCTTTTCAACGTATACATGAGCCCCCTCGCAACCATCGCACGCCAACACAACCTCAACATCATCTCCTACGCGGACGACACTCAACTGATCCTATCACTCACCAATGACCCTCACACCGCCAAAACTAACCTACACGAAGGAATGAAAGAAGTTGCCGAATGGATGAAACATAGCCGTCTGAAACTGAACTCTGACAAAACAGAAGTCCTTATCTTAGGTACCTCCCCCTCTGCATGGGACGATTCTTGGTGGCCAGAAGCCCTTGGGAAAGCACCCATCCCGACAGACCACGCACGAAACCTGGGCGTCATCCTGGATTCCTCACTCTCAATGTACAAACAAGTCAACGCCGTCTCTTCATCCTGCTTCAACATTCTTCGCATGCTCAAAAAAACATTTCGTTGGATCCCCACCGAAACTAGGAAAACGGTCACCCACGCCCTGGTCACGAGCCGACTGGACTACGGAAACACCCTCTACGCCGGCACTACCGCTAAACTCCAGAAAAAACTCCAACGAATCCAAAACGCCTCAGCCAGGCTCATATTAGACATCCCGCGTAAAGAACATATCTCTGGTCACCTGAAAAACCTCCACTGGCTACCCGTCAACAAGAGGATCACCTTCCGTCTCCTAACCCACGCACACAAAGCACTCTACGAAATCGGACCAGAATGCCTCAACACACGACTGTCCTTCTACTCCCCCTCCCGCCAGCTACGATCATCCAACCAAGCCCTTGCCACCGTACCCCGCATCAACAAATCCACCATGGGAGGTAGATCCTTCTCCTACCTGGCAGCTAAAACCTGGAACTCCCTTCCCACTCACCTTCGCCTTACTCAGAATCACCTAGCATTCAGAAAGCAACTTAAAACGTGGATATTTGACAAGTAATTCCCCTCCCCTCCCCAAGCGCCTTGAGACCCTCTGGGTATGTAGAGCGCTATATAAATTCTTTGACTTGACTTGACTTGACTGTCACTAAGATATTGGTAGTTGGAATTAGTATTAGTAATTTAGTGATGTGCGTCCTTTCACTTCAGTTCTTACAACTTTTTTTGTAGCTCGTACAGTGACAAGCAACCAACCAATTTGATATATGCATGATCCCATCTATGCATTTGAAAACAAAATGCAGACTTAGTGAATTGGCCTGTCAAATGGGGTTGAGAATGATTGCGAATGAAATTAGAACTTAAAAACAAATATCATTAGTTGCATTTTATTAGTATTTCTCAAATCTTTGGATTAGGTGTGCTAGGTAGGTTTGGGATATGTGAAATAAATAGATGGGATGGTCTGCGACCGCAATACTAGTCTACTACCAGTCGATTTCATTTTGGGAAAGTTCAATGTTATTGCAATGTTATTGCAATTCCAATTTCTTGTCAAAAAATCTTTTTGGAAAGATTATTTACCACCAATTATTTTTTTATTCTTTAATTATGTCTTACATCAGCATCCAGGGCTAGAGTTTGTCCAAGGCAGGTGCCGGAGCTGATGATGCCACCCAAGAAGAACACTATCCGGCTGATGGCGGTGCTGTTTTTAATATTATTATATATTTCCTCCTGTTGTTAATATTAATATATATTTCCCTAACTTTTGCTGCTCCTTATTTTATAATATTCATTTCTACCCATTTCTTATTTTTTGTATCTATCTGTTTCTAAATTCTTGTTATCCTGCATTATCCTATTTACTAAGCTAGATTATATTTCTAGTGTCTGTATTTTACCTCAAACTGTGTCTGTCTGTACTTGTATGTCTGCAGCTTCCATTCTTCTGTTTTTTCAGCTTTCCCTCTACCCTTATATATTTTATGGACTGCCTAGTTGTGTAACTGTAAGAATAAGAGAACCCATTGGGCATGGTCACTTACTACTGCTAGTGCTACTACTCTTCCCTGCAGGTTGCATGCCCAAGAAAGGTATTTTACCCATGTTTGCTGAGATGAGAAGGCGTGCTTTGACATTCTCTTGTCATCATTGCTCAATCAGTAAAAGGCAAGAGAGGACATGGTCCCATTGGACACCCTAAAGTTGTGTCTCCATCTTATCTAGGCCTAGTATTATTAGCAGCAGTTAACAATGAACTGATGATGAACTGATTACTGTGCACCATGGCTTGAAGGAAGTATGAGGATAAGGAAGACAGCACAGTTGTATTTGTCAACCAAGAAGACCTTATGTCCGTCCAGTTGGCCACTCTTATTTCTTAACAAAAACTCAAATTCATCAATAGCTTTTGCCACTCAGTCCTTTACTGGTTGTCTTCTTGAGAGGCTTTTCAAAAATTGCCAGCAACAAAATGTCCAACCGGATATGTTTGATAAAACATACTGTCTGTATTCGAATTTTAGTGACGTGTGTTCTGTATGTATTTTCAATTTTGCTACAAAAATAAATAAATGGGGGGCGGCTTATATGGCATCCAAAAAATGTGTAATGTTTATTCTAGCCACACCGATCACCAGTGCCAGGGACGGTGAAGCCATCCAGGAAGCGGATGCGGCAGCTGCATGGGGTGAGTCAACAGCAGTGGCGGGTGATGGTAATTCGTGTTGCTTGCTTAATTTATATACTCACTGTAAGGGTGTACACTGTACTGTTGAGACTTGTGAACAGTTAAAGACACCCCTTTTTATTTAGCATATTCTGTGGGAGTTGAGTGATTAATAGCCTCTTCTATCTTCAACTCAGCAGAGAATGTTTCATGAAGAGTCAGACCTTGATGGGTTGATCGAAAAGGAAATTATGAATGGAAGGCGGAAGGACGGATGAAATGTAATATGACTGGTGGAGAAGGGTGCTTGGGTGAAGGGATGCATATACTATAGGTGGCTGATGGGGGGATGAAGGGGTGGGTGAAGGATGGATGGATGAAATATGAAAAGATACCTATATTGCACAAGTACTTTTCAAGCAAACCAGACAACATGATAACCTCCGGATCGTCATTATCAACTGGAGGAACTCATCTAACAGACTGGATGTATATAGATTTGACTAAGCGAGCTATGGATGAACGTATTTTAAAAATAAATTACCCCTGTATTGTATTTTATATTTCTTTTAGTTTTGTGGCCTTATAGGCCCACATAAAGTATTTTTGATTGATTGAAAATATGCCTGCCCAGGTGGGTGAAAGTGAAAGGGTGAAAGGAATCCTCCAGCAGGTTTTATGGGTCAAAGCAGGGATGCGCCAAGAAACCGTCTCGGTGTACGTGCGCGGTATAAATTTTTTAACATAACATAAATGACTAATGTAGGTTGTAAAAGGTTTGTTGAGAATGGGAGTCATGTTTGTATGGATGTTATTCAGAGGTGAAGACTGGATGAAGCGATTGTAAAACTTAAAAGGTAACTGAGTAGCAAAGTCAACAGTGAAAAATAAAAAAATACTAGAAGAACAATGGATTGATGAAAGCATAAATCCTTGGGAGGAAGAGTAAGCAAGGAATGCTTTTTTATCAAGGTTTTTGATTCAAAGGTTTGCAGTGGTATTTCAGATCACTCCACAGCAAACTTACAAACTTACCTGACACTCACTACCGGACCTATGCCGTGAGGGGAACGGACGCCCCGGAGTCAGTCCCGCCAACGCCGTGAGGGGAACGGCTGGACTACACTCCTTAGGTGCCCCGGGCGGCGCTCACCTGATGCCTGTTACTCCGCGCCTGGAGGTGCTTGATAAGCAAGAGAGCCAAGCGCTCCGAGGGGGAGCAAACTTACCTGGCACTCACTACCGGACCTACGCCGTGAGGGGAATGGCCGCACCGGAGTCAGTCCTGCCAACGCCGTGAGGGGAACGGCTGGACTACACTCCCCAGGTGCCCCGGCGGCGCTCACCTGACACCTGTTACACCGCGCCCGGAGGCGCTTGATAAGCAAGAGCGCCGAGCGCTCCGAGGGGGAGCAAACTTACCTGACACTCACTACCGGACCTACGCCGTGAGGGGAATGGCCGCACCGGAGTCAGTCCCGCCAACGCCGTGAGGGGAACGGCTGGACTACACTCCCCAGGTGCCCCGGCGGCGCTCACCTGACGCCTGTTACACCGCGCCCGGAGGCGCATGATAAGCAAGGAACGCCTCCCGCACCGCGGGACGCGCGCGGAACGCGCCGTACAAAGGGCGGACAGTCTGTGACAGTCCGGGGCAGGAAGTGGCAGGGCTTGGCCAAATCCCTTGCATTTACAACTAAGGTACTTTGTGTCTTTTTTTGTTACTATCAGTACGGTTCAGCTACCCGGAAGCATGGGGAAATGGAAACTGATAGAAGACTCTTGTGAAGCATTAGGGGGAGTGACTAAAGGTGGGAAAAAAGCCAAAAAATGCAAAACCAAGCAATTGGATAAGCGGATGACTCATGCAGCAGCCAATTGTGTCATGGATCGAATAGACGATCTGATACAAGACTGTGGGGACATACTGACCCAAGCTCCTAAAATTGTTGAGAAAATTGGTGTGGGTACTGTGAAATCGGGGTCTGGCTTGTGTAAAAGGCAGGATAAGGGGGTGGTGATAATTTCTGATATGTTTTTAAGCAAACCTGCTGTGGGGGCAGGGCCCAACACTGTAATAATTGATGAGAAGGAGTCATGTGTAGAACAACCGAATCCATCTGTAGAACTTGATGTTAGTGCCGAGGACGTAGAACCTCTATTTAGCAACAACAGGTTCTCTGTTTTGTCTCAGATGAAGGGTGAGGACGCAGCAGGAGTCTCGATGATTCCTCCCCCTATTGAAAATCCCATATCTATGTCTGGAACTATTGATGTACATATGTCCCCCGAGCTAACAACCAATCCCCTGTGGGTAATTATTAAACAACTCTGCGGTTTGGTGGAGTCACTGCAAGTTAAAGTAGATCTTTTGACTGTTACAGTTAATACCCAAAAAAAACATTCTGGGAAAGGTTCACTTAATCTTGCAAAAGCTTCCCCGACAGGCCCAATGAACAAAAGTACGGTTGGAGGGAAAGTGTACGTTCCATCTGCCCCCTCGACTGTCATTCCACCCATACGCAGTCCGTTGGTAAGGAAAGAAAGGGGGATCATGCAACCCATAGGTAATTCGAATGTAAAGGGGAAAAGTTTGATAAATCCGCCCAAAAGAATGCCCTTAAAACCAAATGTTATACCAGTGGCTAGAGACAGAATGGACGAGAATATAAAAGAAAGTTGCCAGCAAGAATCAAGATTGAGTTCCCTTAAACCATTCAATCTTCACCGTAATGATCACCAAAATCGCACACAGGCTGTGTATATGGTGAATGTTCCAAAAATATCTAGAGGACGAGACTATGAGACCCAGAACTCTCTAACGAATAAGACATCCATTGGATTAGGTATATCAGGGGGTGTAGGTCTGTCATCAGGGAAGATATTGTAAAAACCGCAAGAATTACATCACCAGGAGATACTTACGATTGCATTGAGCTAGTTATAAAAAACCAGAAGATAGTGGAGGGTTTGCTGGCCTTGGAATATAGAACCTGCTCCCCAGATAACTCCCGGATACAAATGAGATCACAACCCTATCAGAGTAGGATACTGACTAGAGAAATTACTGAGAGGAATATTAGTATGGCCTGTTCTGGATTGGACAGCAACGATTGACTCCAGACTAGGCGTGGGCGGAAAATCCGTTCCGCTCGCGGATTTTGCGGATTTTCGGGAAATCCGCAATCCGCGAGATTTGCGAATTTCCCGCAAAATCCGCAAATCCGCGAGCAGCGGATTTTGCTCGCACTGCTCGCACTGTTAGCGTGAGTTCGCGCCCCGCGAATAAGTGCGAAATTGCAGAAATACGATCTTGACAAAACTGAAAGTAACTACTTACCAGGTTCAAAAGTTCAGGCACATCATTAGTAGCCATTTCCTGCAGTGCTTCCTGAGGGGCCCCTCCAGAGTTCAGTTGCCAGTTGAAACTATTATGTGACCCTGCTCTGAACCTCAGAATAGTTACACATATGCCACAAAGGTCCTGAATTACAGCTAAGGGAGACAAGCAGGAGCCAGGCTGGAAGTTAAAATCCATTAATCAGCCCCTAATTCATTATTGTCAGTTGGGGCAGGGCAGGTGTTGTAACTAATTTTGCAACAATGAAAGCACTTAGCAAGTGCAAAAGATCACTAATCAGGGCGCACTAAGGAAGCAGGTGCCAGCTAAAAAAATATTCTGTGACACATTAATCAGCCCCAAATTAATTCAGGTCACTTGAGGCAGGGAAGGTGTGCTTTGCTTTGCCGAAAATAATGTACACTGGACAACCAGAGGGTGTAGTGATGAAACAGAGGGTGGCATGGGTGGGCCAGAGGGTGGCATGAGTAGTCAGAGAGTGGCAGTGGTGACAGAGAGTGGCAGTGATGAAGAAGAGTGTCCCAAACAGGCTGGACACGTAGAAACAACAAGTTCGCAAAACTTGCGACCCGACAGGTAAGTTCGCAAATTGCGAAATTGTAAAAACCCTCGCGAACTGGCAGAAACACGGGCGAACACAAAAAAAAAAAAAATCCGCAAATTCGCGGGAATTCGCGGATTTTGCGGATTGCGAATCCGCAAATCCGCAAAATTCGCGGATTGCCAATCCGCAAAATCCGCTCATGCTTACTCCAGACCCAGAATGGAGAAGTACCACCCAGGGAGACAAGTAGTGATGAGGTCCCAGATCACGGATTAATTTCAACGGACCCCACTTTCACTTTTATAGAACCCCTGCTCCCAGGGTAGTCAATTGTACAGAATAAAGTATTAGATACCACCCAGGAAAGGTCCAAATCTATACATTCTCCTATATCCACCGGATCAGTTCTTTCTTGGAACATTGCTGGACTGAGAACGAAAATGGATTCCCCGGAGAGGGCTTCTTTTATCAGCCGGCATGATATATGCTTATTCCAGGAAACCTAGGCTTTAGAACAGTTGTATTTCCCTGGGTATCTAAACTATGGAATCCTAGCGGAATGGTGGCCTGACGATCTGGATCAAACAAGATCTTGCTGTAATGGTTAAGATAATACCCACTAATCACAGGGATCTTCAGGCCCTCATCTTGGAGTTTGTGAAGCGAGACCCTATTTATATATACAATGTATATGCCAGAAGTACCGGGGGAAAGAACTCGGAAATCCTAACACTTCTGGAAGAACACTTAGAGAGTAGCCTTCTCCATACTAATATTATCATAGGAGGAGATTTTAATGTAACTTTTAAGCCTCTCCTGAATGATAACTGGAACCTTTCAGATGAAGAAGATAGGGTATGGGGGGTTCCTAAGTTGGATTTAGTCCCCATTAAAAGATGGACGCAAATTGCAATTCAGCTTAACTCTCTCTGCCTAAATAAAGGAGTCAGATCTGCCAACGGCAGAACACCAGGTGATAAAAGTGGGGCTAATACATTTAAGAAATGCCCCTGGCAGAGTAGAATAGATTATATTCTTGTTAGTTTGAGCCAGTGGAGGTATCTACAGGACATGCAAATTATAGACAGAGTAGAGAGCGATCACAATCCCTTATCGACAAAAATATCATATTGGGAATCACCAGTTGCTTTGGAAAGGGCGATTGACATCATCTCTCCAGTGGACGTTGTTATTACTAATGATATGCGTCACGTCCGCTGTTCTAAAGTCGTAGTCATTCAGGAGAATGTAGATTTTATAGCTGGCAAGCTTACTCAGGCAACAAGTGATCTGAAGGGTGCAGTGAATGCGGAGTGTTCAACCATTGGAATTGAAAGTGGAACCAGGATACACAAGGCTTTTTTTAAGGACCTGCGAACGCTGTTGGTTAAGCCGTCCCAACAAAGTGGTCCATGTAACTCCCACCCTCCACGCAGGTATTCAGCAGACTGTAGGCAGGCTCGCTTGTAGCTAGGTAGAGCCCTTAAAAATGTCTCGAGTGAAAATGTGCGTATAGCTAGGGCAGCGTATAAATCTGCTGTCTTTAAATCCAAGCGTTTGTGGGATGAGCAGAGGTGGGCTGACCTGCAAGAAGCAAGATGTCATAAAGATCCCCGAAAGTTTTGGAGTGTCTACAAAAGGGGTGTGGATAGCAATTCTGATAAACCACAGAACTGGGTCCCGCAGGACAAATGGGTATCCCACTTCAAACCCCAGTTTGCGATGGCAGTAGGCCAAGATTCTCTCATCGAGGTGCCTTTTACCCCCTTTCTGGAGGATCCATTCACCTTGGGGGATATTCAGCTTTTGCTAGGGGAGCACCGATCCCCCACTCATAGAAAGGGGCCGAAATAATTCCAGTCTATAAGAAGGGGGACAAATCCCAGCCTGGAAATTATCGACCAATTAGCTTGATCGATACTACCCAGAAGATCATTGGTAGGCTTATTTTAAATAAGGTACAGGTTTGGGAAAGGGATTATAGGATCTTGTCTCACTTGCAGGCTGGCTTTAGAACTTCCGTTAGCACAATCGATAAGGTTATGCATTTTACTATGTTATACTGGAAGACCGTGCTAATTGGTAATGGCAGCCTTTATGCCGCCTTTATAGATCTAAGGGCAGCATTTGACTTGGTCACTCGCCAAATGTTGTGGAAAGTGCTTGATGATATGGGTATGCTAGGGGAACTTTTGTCTTTAATAAGAAAGCTCCACCAGGAGAATTTTGCTCAGATTAGGTGGGGTAATCCTGGCAATGTTACACCTCAGTTCCCAGTCAAAACAGGTGTTCGCCAAGGTTGCATCCTGGCTCTAACGTTATTTTCTTTATATATAAATGATGCTGCAAACATTTTAATTGGTTCTAATATTGATGCTCCTATTCTTGCTGGAGGTAAAATCCATATATTAATGTTTGCAGACGATTGTCTCATAGTTTCAAAGACCCCGAGCGGGTTACAGAAGGCTTTGACAATTTTGAGGACTTCTGTGTCACTCATGGTTTGGAAGTTAATGTTCTTAAATCTAAGTACATGTCTTTTAATGCACCTAATGCTAATAGGGGTACTGTATATATGAGTAGCGGACCACTTGAGAGGGTACAGGCATTTAGCTATCTGGGCGTCTGCATCCAACAGGACTTGTCCTGGAGGCAGCAGATTGATCTGGCCACCCTGAAGCATCGTCTGCTCTCAGGAGCATTGAGCTTAGAGCATTCCAGGTCCTTGACTAGACCAATAACCCCGGTGTTATCGGTTTATAATGGCAAGGTAGTTAGTTCTACTCTGTATGGTGTGGAAATGAAAAACTAAAGGGGAGGACTGTTTCTGAAAATATATTTTTTAGAAAACTAACAAGGTTACCCCAAAGCAACCCACTGAATCCCCTATTTTATGACCTGGGCATAACACCAATAGCTCTAATTGCATCCTTGCGCCCAATTCTATATTGGCGGCGGCTTTGGACAACACCGGAACTGGAAACATACACCAGGGGGCTGCTGGATATGATTAATAGTGACAGTTCCCGGAAAGTCAAATGGTTGGGACATATCCGGAATCTTTTGATTGATTTAGGCCTAGGTGAATTGTGGGAAGATCCATTGCATGCCAGGTTCCCACCGAAGAAGGTACTCAAGAACTTGTACTGGAACTTGGTGGCTACAAAGATCTTTAGTACCACTACTTCACACTCTCTTGTAGGTCTATTTTTAGAAATCAAAGATTGTCCCAAACTTGAGGAATTCTGGGATGTCATTACAAAGCCCCTCGACCGCAAGCTCTACTTCCAGCTAAGAGTGGGAAGCCTACCAGTAAGGGCATTTTCCAATAGATGGACTAGTGCGGGCAAGGTGGCTTGTCCGGCCTGCTCAGATGTTCCTGAAACCATTGTCCATCTTCACTTTGAGTGCCCAATGTATGCGGCACCGAAACGAAAGTGGTTACAACCGATGTGCAGGTTACTGGGAACAAGGAGAGGAATGATTGCAGTTAGAATCATTCGCACCAGTCCTAATACGTTTGTGTACATAGCAGTGGCGAAATTTCTAGGATGGGCATGGACGATTAAAGCCCGACTCCTGAAAGCATAATATATTAGTTAACCTCGTAGGCCAAGTATCTTTGTTAATAATTATGTAGTAATATTTGGCACATTTGTATTGTTAATGGAATGATTTTTTTGTTTATTTCCTGAATTTTTATAATCTGATTTTAAATTGGTTTTATCTACCAAAATGTATACATGTACTTTTTATATATGGAATATGCTTTTATGACAATCGTCGAATAAAGCATCCTTGACTTGACTTGACTCACAGTAGTTTTCAAGTGCAACATATATTATGTACCCACCCATCATCTTCAATCTCCTCCCTTCGAGTCCCTACCCATGGCATTTTGCCTGTGACAGTCATGGGTGACCTGCCGGCTGCCTGGTTCCAATAGTGGTTGGTCCTAAAAGTGATGTATATCATTCATATATTAGTAACTAGTATTCATCTGCCTTGTTGTAGTCAGGGTGAAATTGAGGTATTTTTAACAGAGCACGGCCATGATGATAAAAGAGATAATTGTCTAGTACAACTGCCCCACCTGCATGCAGCAGCAAAGTAATGCAACACAAGTATGTCTGTCTAGGGTGCAAGCTGAACTGGCATGCCTACATTAATTTAACTAAACAACAGAGAGGAGGAGAAGAACACTTGTATACTCCATAGTGTTTAATGCCTGAAACTCTAATCATATCAAAATTTTATGGGCCAAGGAATTGAAGATACCAGCAAATGTTATGTACAGCTAGTGCTACTGTACCGCTATATTATTTATGTGTTGCTGTTTTGCTTATAGTATTGGTTACAATTTGTCTTTTTTTCTTTCTTGATATAGCTACCCTAACAATCCATCGTCATCATCTACACAACAACCCAATAGGCAGCCGATAGCAGCCAGGACCCTGCAAAGGAAGCTGAAGGCCATCAGGGTTGAATATCATCCCGCTTCGAGCACAAAGCCTTACCAACACCTGAGCAGCCACCGCCCCCGGAGGGGCTCTGCATTCACTGTCCAGCAGCCAATTAAGCGCCTGCCAACTGCCGAGGAGGGCTCATCCTGCACGCCGCACAGGACTCCATTGTCCAGGAGCCCATGCGTGATTCCACCTGTGCGGAGGCACGCCCGCCCGCCCACCGGCGCTTTAAAACTTCTCACCAGACCCGCTGCCGCGGGTCCCGCTTCGAGCACAAAGCCTTACCAACACCAGCATTTTACATCAGCATCCGGTTTCCGCAGCACGGGACGCGCCGGACGAAGCCCGGACAAAGGGCGGGCCGTCTGTGGCCGTTCGGGGACGAAAGAGGACGGGACGGGCCACACCTCTAACGCCCTCTTTGATCCCTCTACCCCAAGTCAAATGGGCAAGTCAAAGTTACGCAAAAGGTATAGAGCGTACTGTAACCTATATCCGTTCAGGGGTGTGGGATTTAAACTTCATTTTGACTGAGGATGGATAAGCGGAAATCCATGGAAGGAGAGGGGGGCTATTGAGGCAGCCAAACGCCAGAAACGGAGCAAAAAGAAGAAAGTAAAGGGAACACCTAAGCACGCTGCAATGAACTGCATTATGGATAAAATTGACAATATTATTGATGATTGCCAGGAAATCCTATCTTCTGATTTAGGATCCTCAGAGGTCGTAGGGCTGGCCAAGGATTTAGGGTGTCCAAAGCCTAATCTACTAAAGGTTGACGGTCCCACTATTACTATCCCTGAAATGTTCAGAGCCAGTGCTAAATCGAGTATGACTGCTTTGAAATAACAAGGGCCAAAAGGTTACAGAAAGGTTAAATGTTCTCCCTAATGGTGAAAGCGTGGAAAATCTCCCGGTTTCACCTGTGATCGATATCAACTCAATCCAATGCTCAAACAGGTTCACGGTACTGGCAGAGATTCAGCAGGAGTTAGAAAGCAGTGGAAACAACAGCTCCCCTATAGTAGTCATAAACGATGCTTGTGGCCACACAACCCCAAGAGACAGACTAGGAACTATTGATGATTTAGTTAATCTAGTTTCACTATTTAGGGATGAGACTGAGGGTATGAAAAAATGAATAATTAATTTAGCTGTAACTACAAAAAACCATTTGTGTGACCCTTGGCTTCAACCAGGGGCTTCTCACAAGACAGCTACTGCCTATCCAACTAAACTTTCTCGAGGTTCCCTCCCACTAGCAGGGAAAAGCGTTTCCACAAGTAGCAAAATATACAGAGCTTAATATGCAGAGGGGGGAGCAACAAGTGTAGATAAGACCCCTATTCCTACAAACAATAGGACTGACCGCTCCATGATACAAACCAAGGCAGTAAACAAGCCTAGTGTCAGCAACCAGAGGACACAGAGGGGCTCCAATAGGGGGAAAGGGTCGATAGGGCCTATACTATCAAATGAGCTAAGAATGATGGCAGGGGCACAGCACCATGGTTTCTCAACAAATTCAAATAAAGGGCCGCCAAATTATTGCTTAGAGCACACTAGGGTCAAAGCACATGTAAAGGGTAACTATGCCACAAACTCAATTTTCATGACCAGGAGAATGAGCCACCCTGGGGCTACTCATGATGTTGTTGAATTAACTTGGTCTTCCGATAACCTAGCTGAAAATCTATTCATGCTAGAATTCAGATTAAGTCCCCCTATTCATTCGGGTATACAGTTGAGAAAGATGCTCCCCTTTCCATTCTCGCTTCCCTTAGTCAAGGATAACAGGCACGGGTCTAATCGATCTAGGCTCAGTTCCATTGATTGACTGCCCAAAAGGGGGACGGATGAAATGACCAAAGATAACCAGGGACACAGAGATTGGGAGCACCAAGTAAATTGGTGTATGGTAGAGGGGACTGATTATGTGGGCTTGTCAGGATCTACCCCAGCAAAGGTTGAAGTACCCAGTGCTATTGGAGGGATGGGATCTGGTGTCTCTAACCCAAGGGTAGCCAGAGGCCAGAATTCCTTAAGTGTACATGGCCCAAGTGTGCAGACTCTAGCCCCCCCAGCGCTGTGGTGTGAATCAGGTAGGGCTGGGGGAAAGATTGTAACCTGGAATATAGCTGTATTGGGCTCTAGAGTGCATTCACCCAAATGGGTTTCCTTTATAAATGGTTTCGATGTTTGCAGTTTTCAAGAGACGTGGGCCTGCGAGCCTTGCTCCTTCTGGGTTTTTTGAATTTTTTCGTGCCAGCGCTTAAGGGCCCCGAAAGGGGGTTTAACCATCTGGGCCCGACAGGCACTTTTTGATAGAGTAATAGAGCTCCCTACTGGCAATAGCGACATCCAGTTGATCAGGCTAAACATGTAAATGTAAATTGATACTTGTATAGCGCACTACTCACCTGCAAGGGTCTCAAGGCGCTTGTACGAATACCGCTGTGGAACCCATCCTGGCTTTCCCTGTGAGGCGTCCACTTCTGGGCACCCCCAAGGTGGAGGCCAGGCATCCTTAGCATTGTGGGGGCCATTGTGGAGATTAAGCAAGCTATTGCCCAGAGTTGCAGAGTGGGACTCCATGATTGGAATAGGCACCGGGGCGAGAATTATCAGGTCAATGGAATTTTGAGCCAAGACCCGCCGAGGCGGGGAATTGAACCCTGGTCCTGGGCTAGACCTCTGCATCAGGGTCTGCCGCTCTAATCATTGAGCCACACTTCTCCACACATGGCTTTGGGGGATACATTAGACATCTACAATTTGTATGTAAGAGGGTCGGGTGGTGGGAAATCCCAGGTTTTGGCAGCCCTAGACCATCTGATTGGTGCTCAACCAAGTGAGAGCAACATACAAATTGCAAAGGACTTAAACATGACTTTTGAGCCCCTCTCAGTAGGGGACTGGTACTCTGGGGAAGATGTGTATTCCGAGTGGGGGATCCCCAAACTGGACTTAAAACCGGTAAGCAGATGAACAGCAAGCATAATGCAGATGAATGCTATATGTAATGAAAGGGGGCTCAGAGCACTGAATGGAAGAACAGCGAGTGATGACCAAGGTGACAACACTTTCGACAATGGCCGCTCGCAAAGCAGGATTGATTATGCTATTTGCAACCTGGCAATTTGGCACCTGATGAGTGACATGAAGGTGGTTAGTAGACAGGAGAGTGATCACAACCACCTGTGTATTACTCACCTTCTATGGGGGGGACTTGGAGGGACAAGGAATTGTTGAAGAGGCTCTGGTAGAGATCGTTCCATCGAATGACATGAGGCGGGTCAAGTGGCCCCAAATTGTGATGAAGAGCGAGGGGTAACATCCTTTACAAAGCGGATGTTACACCGCAGTTCCCTTGCAAAGCAATTTTTACAACGCAAGTTGTAACAACGAATTGCGCTGGGGGGCGCTCCAGGATAGAAAATTGTTTAATTTACTATCCAACTCCTTCCCTACTATCCACGGGGACTGGAGTTGGAATAGTAAATTAAACTATTCACTATCCAGCCCCCAACAACGCAAGTTGTGGTAACGACTTCCATTGTAAAACATGCGTCGTAAAACACTGCGATGTAAAACATCGTGTTGTAACGACATACATCCAGAGCGAGGTGCTAGAGAGCATTAGTTAAGACCTGGATAAAACTACCATCTCCGTTTGGAAACCATACTGAGGATGGGAAAGGAGAGTGGAAATGATCTGGAAATAATTATTGATCTACACTTTGACTTTTTTGAATCTATAAAGGGACATTTTTGTAAGGTAGTCCCCCATTCCTCAGGCAAGAATAATCGCCCAAAAATAACGGGGTGGTATAACAAGGCTTGTAGGATGGCAAGATCTTCTCCGGGAATGGCAATTAAAAATAGAGACCCAATTGTTATTAGGGAAGCAAGACAGAAGTATAAGGCCAGCATACATATGGCCAAGAAGCAATGGAACGACCAGCGCTGGCAAGACCTTAAAGCTGCCAGCATTGCCAAGGACTCCTTATTATTATGGAGTATCATTAAATGAGGCAAAGGAGGTCTCCCTGAACCACCGACAAATCATGTTACACAGAACAGCTGGTTAGAATACTTTGGACCCCAATATTCATGCCGCCCTGAGGACAAGACAAGGGAAACCGTAGACATTGCTATATTCTTAGTCCCTCCTTTCAATAACACAGATATAGCAGTAGCTCTGGAATCAGTCCCAAGGGGGGAGGGACCTGGCCCTGATGGGGTTCCTGCTGATGTTTTTCTCTATGAGAAAACCCGATGGGGCAGGTGTATATTGTAGCTGGCCAATGCGGTGGCGCAAGGGGCACCAGTACCAAAGTCCTGGCAAGGGGCTGTAATAATCCCTGTGCATAAGAAAGGAGACAAAACACTTCCTGGGAATTACAGGCCCATTAGCCTAACAGATACGGTACAAAAAGTATTAGGTAAAATGACCCTAGCAAAAATGATGGTCTGGGTAGAAGAAAACAATGTTTTGTCTTCCTACCAAGCAGGCTTTCGTAAGCTTACCAGCACCATAGATCAAATATTCAGGTTCATGCCACTCCACTGGGAGTCAGTGCAGCTAGGGAAGGGTAGCCTCTTTGCTGCCTTTATTGACCTTCGAGCAGCCTTCGATTTAGTTCCTCGGTCACAGTTGTGGAAAGTGTTAGCCGAGATGGATATGCCGCTGGAAATTCTGTCGTTAACGATGAGACTGCACGAGTCGAACTATGCAAAAATTCAGCGGGGGAGGCATGGGCAAGTCACTGCCGAGTTTCCGGTAGAGTGAAGGGTACGCCAAGGCTGTGCCATGGCCCCCACGCTCTTCTCATTGTATATTAATGGTGTAGTGGAGCGTATGTTGTCTGGAGCCGTAGACGCTCCCACTCTGGATGGAGCGAAAACACCAATTTTATTATTTGCAGACGACACGCTCATTATGTCCAAAACCCCTAGTGGATTACAGCGTGCCCTGAGGATTTTTGAGGGCTTTTGTGTTGATCGTGGGCTAGAAGTCAACGTATCAAAGACAAAGCTCATGGTATTTCGCCCACATGCCAACTTTAAAGGGAATTTCTATATGGACGGCCAAAAGGTGGAAATGGTTTCGGACTTTGTCTACCTGGGTATCCACATAGCAAAGGGTGTAAAGTGGGGGAAGCACACAGAAATGGCGGCCCTTAAACTCCGTCAAAATGCAGGTGCTATAAGTGCTGAACATAAAAACTCTTTGACCAAACCGATCCTGCCAGCACTTCAAGTGTATGAGGCTAAAGCCCTCAGCTCTGCACTTTACGGTGCCGAGCTCTGGGGTTATGACAGCTTAGCCTCGTTGACACTTGCTGAAAATAAATTCCCGCACAATCTTACTGGCCTCCCTAAAAGCACACCCATGAAGTCATTGCGCTACGAACTAGGCAGGAAAGCCATATCAGATCTGGCTAGATTACGCCCCATTTTATATTGGCATCACATTTGGGTCTTTTTGGGTTTTTTGGATATAGTTAAAATCGATAAATTCCATAAGATAGGCTGGCTAAAGGAATTGTGTAGAACATTGGAGAAAATGGACATGAAGGGGTTGTCAGAGAACCCAGAGCTAACCCAGTTCCCGTCTAAAGACATTCTAAAAGCAAAGTACTGGGAAATGGTAGTCCGACGGAATTGGAATGATGCAGACCCCTCCTTCATGGAAGGCTGCTTTTTGGAAGTAATAGTTTCCCCTTCCCTGGAGCCCTATTGGGACATAATAACTAAGCCTGAGGACAGGAAACTTTATTTCCAGCTTAGAGTGGGGTCGCTCCCAATTAGATCGCTAACAGGAAGATGGGCAGAAGCTAATTCCAATGTTTGTCCAGGTTGTAATAGTGAAATCGAGACTATTGCCCATCTTCTTTTTGTTTGTGGGGCCTATTCCTTCCCCCGACGTGTTTGGCTAAGGGCGATGTGTAAACAGCTTGGCACGAGAGAGAGCAAGGTGGCCTTAAGAATAATCTGCACCAGTACTCTGCCGGTTATTTCTGTGGCGGATGCCAAATTCTTGGGGTGGTCATGGTCCATCAGAAAGAAGTTCTTATTGTGAATGTAGGTCTGTTGAGATCAAACTAGGCATCCTCCCCCTAGCCAATAGGAATTCTATGACCACCTATTTTGGGTACTTATTGGTAATTCTGTCTGTTTTTATTAATGATTTTAATATTTGTGAAGCAAAGATGCTTTATTCCTTTAAAACTTCCTTGTGTAACTACTTTTTCTTCTTTTTGTAAATGCATTTTATTATGGGCCAAAATGGTTTTTAAATGTACTATGCTTTTATGAGTTTTTACCTCGAATAAACCAAATTTGACTGACTGAATATCAGCAGCTGATGGTCTTGGTGGAGGAGAAGGATGCAGTAGCAGCTGCAGCCTCCAATGTCCTGAGCCGCAGCCAGGACCCTGTGCCTCAAGTAGTCCAGTGCTGTTGTCAGGCAGCCGCCTGCCACCATTCAATTACTGCTGCTCCCCCTATAGACTCAATAGAGCTATTCAGCACTGCATGTTACAGAGGATGGCGCACCTGGAAGGGAGGATAGCAGTGCATTTTCACCGATTGTAGAGGAAGCTCCTAGCCCATCGCTAGGTCTCTCTTGCCCCTTTTTCAATGCTGTTGTTTGGTAGGTGAGATTTGTTGGTGAGAGGGAGGGAATGTGGGTATTGGGAAATGGGAAATTCTTGGAGTTTTTCACAAAATGTTTTATGGACAATTATGTTTTTGGACATCGGTTGGGGTTAGGGAAGGGGGTGGACCAGGTTTTGTGGGTTTTCTAGCTTATATTTGTAGGGAAATACATTTTTTATATTTGTACAATGATTTGAATCTTTTCTGGGGGGGTATTATTTTACTTCGCACTGCTTCCTTTACCGCAGGGCTGCAGCCGGCTGTAAAAAATTGCTGATAGTGTAACACCAACAAATAGTTAAGTACACCCTCACTTGTCCTACTACTCTCTCCTCCTAGTCTCTTCATGCTGCAACTATATTAACACCTATGGACTCAGAGGGGGTATGGGTGTTTGAATTTCCATTGTATATAGATTATTGCAGCTCAACAATGAATCCCCTACAGTTATTCTCTTACCTGTGGTTATATGAAGGGATGGCTGCATGGTTTCCCAAGGTGTCATAGTGGTGGTAGTAGACCGTAGCAGGCTGCTAGGGCACAAGCCGAATAGTGAAAGCACAAGATCCAGAGGTGTGGTCCCACTCCCTCCTAGCTGAACTCAATCTGTAGGATGAGGAATATTTATCGCAGGGAACTAAGTAAATTGAAATAAATTAAAAACTGAGTTAATGCTGTTTTATATACAAGCTCTACAAAGAAAATTCCATAGTCATTGGAGGGAGACTAGAGTACTATTAGTACACAAGATGAAGAGAGCAAATTTTTTAAAAAAAATGATTGCAATGCTAAATTAAAATAGTCAGAATGGTAAGCTTGTAAAGGTTACAAAATAAAGTTGATTCGAGCTATGAAGTGGACATGTGTAACTTTTGACACATGTAATACAGTACCAGAAGGATGATGATGTTGGCAAATATGAATTATGATCCCCTGAAAAATATTTAAATATTGAACACTGAGCATGGGTGGGTAATCTGAATATATATAATATTGCCTCTGCGGGCTACACTTAGAAGAAGACCCTCGCTCTGCCTTGAGTTGGTGTTGCTTTCACCACATCAGCCCCACCAAGTATGTGATCAATTACTGGTGTAAATTTAATGTAGTCACACCTCAATAAATCACACAGCCCAGGGGAAGAGGGTTTGGGGTTCGATAAATAGATGGGAAGGGAGATTTGAGGAAAAGGTTTGACAAAGTCAAACACTACACAAGGGCAACAGTCATCTTGGCAGCCGACCATCATAAATCTACTATGGGACGAAAATGAAATGCATGCATGATGATGAGTACTAGCAGAGGTAAACCAAATCAAATTGTCGGTCTGCCCCCATATAGACTCAGGTTACATTTTGTTCTATTGTACCAGCTTGAAAGATAGTAAATAACAGTAAAATATCTGTAGGAGACAAGTAAACAGACATGAACACACACAGTTCTGATGTTTGAATGAAGAGAAAACATGAAACTGTATTGCCAAATTAAGAGTTGCATCTACATGGGTGCCTGGTGGATGCGGTTTGATAAGGTAAGTGTGAGTATGTTATATTAACTGCATATGGAGTGGAATGGGAAGACTCAGAGGTAGGGTGGCTAAATGTCTGTTTCCAGTTACCTTCAACAGCAGGCCTCCCGCACAGCCACTGCTTTGCTTCAAATTTGAGCCAGACAACACAGAGCACACACACACCCAGCAACATAGCATTTTCCCAATCACCACTACACATAATTGTATAGTTCTGTTGTTTACATTTAGACCACTTAAATGTCATCATCCAAATCAATTGGTTTCAGTAATTTGAAAACTTCCATCTTCTTCTGGTGACATTTCTCGAAGTCTTCACAGCCACACCCTATTCCATCATCTCCGATCCTCATGAGTATGACTCTGAGCATGGTGTCCAACTCTGTACCAACTGTGTCCCGAGTCCCGACTCAAACCCAGATAGGCCTGCAGTACAATTTTGTTGTTGAACAACAAGAAGGGGAAGATTCAGTCACTTTTTGAGTAGACTAGATTTGTGTTAGCATTCTCTAAGGGACTAGTAAGGTCTGACTCTTTGAGGAGTATAATGCAGACAACAATAAAACAAAGCAGCGTGGATTGGATTGAACCAGGAGAAGGAATCTTGGTATCTCTCAAAGGGGAAGGAAAACAAATAAACTTCAGTGGAAACTTATTGATTAGCCATCGGTAGACCACCAACATTTTGGATCATCACTAAAAAAATAAGCATAATAGTTACAGATAAACAAACACCCAGTGTGACACTGCCTGTCACCACATGAATCATCTCTTCTCAACACACGTGTTGATGACACATCACAACAAGTTCAAATCACAACAAACAACAATCACTTAGTGAGCCATGCATGCAAGGATTTAGCGGTTCTTCCGGTGTTTCTCACCATGATTGATTCATGGCACATTGCAGAGTGCAGATCAATTTTTCACGAAGCAGAGAATTGCCAGTGTAAATCAAATTATAATGCCACTCTAGGGTAGTAAAGGATAGATATTCATAGCCCAGGGTTAGAAGCAGGCACACATTTGTTTGTATTTCCTGTCCAATGCCTAGCTTGAGGGAAATGGGTTTGGGGGTGAGTTCGGACTTCTTCACTGCACACAGTTGCAGCTCCAATCTGGCAATAAAAGGTGTCTAAGAGTAAGGTGGTGGGATAAATTGGTCAATTAGACCAACACAAATAATAAAGTAAATATTCTTACCTGTCAACTATAACTTTTTTTGGGTGGGGGCACCAAAGAAAGAAAGAAAGAAAGCAGATCAGCGACAGACTGCAGACTGAGAGAGAAAGTTCTATGGTTGTTGCTGGCCCAGGCCTAGTAGTCAGGGAAGTACAGCTCATCCTCAAACTCTAGAGGTTCACCCAGAAGTAGGTCTTCTAACACACTACTTCCATGACCTCAGTCTCCCTCATCTTCCTTCATTGGAACTTCATGTATGGTGTAATCCGGTGGTATAAAGTACTGATTCATTTTGATCTTGGCTAATCTCTCCACATTTTGGGGCAGAAGTCTGGTCCTTCTCACTCTGAAAAGAGTACCAGCAGCACTAAAAGCAAGCTCAGCAGAGACAATGGCTACAGAACAAGTTAGATAGTTTATTCCCGACTGCTGAGCATTGGCCATTGGTACCTCTTCCCATACCAATACACCAATGGATACTGATCAAGGTAGACTTCTGTTGCATCGTCCAGATAGGTCTAGACAGTTCGCTTGATGCTTATTTCTGGTGCTACAATTTGTTCAACCTCTGTTGCCTTCGCCTCTGCACTGGACATAAGCAGGGGCGTAGCTAGAGATTCTGGCGCCCGGGGCTATCCCTCAGATTGGCGCCCATGGCAAGTGGGGGGGGTTTGAGTATTTGCTCTGGAATTTGTATGCCAACCTGCAGGAGGTATACTTACTCAATCAAACTTGACTCCCATCCTTATCTGTGATGGTAACGGGCCAACCGCATTTCTATCACAGAATCTTTGGTTTATTTCTATTACTTTCCTTTAATATATAACAAAATGAATTCAGATATGATGTGACCAATTTTTTGCTCTTATTCTACATGTCCTCTTTCAGGGAATAGCCCACGCTCCTTTATACACATACTATGATGGTGTTACTCTTTCTATGGGTTTCCCCAAAAAAGGATTGATTTATTCTTAAATCAGCTTTAATAATCTTCGACATTTAGGTGTAAAGAATTTGTTCCCACGTCAACCAATGAAAGGGACCATCATCAGGACCGAAGTACTGAATTAGGACTCGTGTATGAAGGAAGGTTTAATACTTTGTGATATGGCTAAAGGCCAATTAATATCTTGGGAATGGGGAAGCAGAACACTGTCCACTTCCAATCATACAGAGTCAAGCAATGACGCTGTGGCTGCATGATTCTTTCTCGCTCAACCCGAGCAAACACAGTCTCAGGTGCGGCCGGTGGGGGGTCAGGTCCGGTTATGGATACCGCGTTCCAGCAGCTCTCTGCCATATTACAGGGGCAGAAGTGTGTGCCACTGCAGGTAAGCAAAAGGCCACGGGGTTGAGTCTGTGACGTCGAAGGATACTATGGCTTGGCGAGAGCTGGTTTTCATTCCCCTTCAGCACTTACACCAGTGCAGACTATAAAAAAATTACGCCGCCCGACCCCACTCGTATCTCAGGAGGCAGGAGGTATCTCAGGAGGCAGTAGTTTAACTAAATTAAAGAGTGCCTGGCTCAACTCACAATGTAGTCACTAGTAACTTTCTAGCCACGTGGTTTTGGGTGCCTAACGCACAGATCACACCACAGCAGGCCTGTCACAGAGTCATCCAATGCTGCTCTGCTGAGTTATGCTGCTGACCAGTGTGAACTTCTGTTACAGGGCACAGGCACCATAGCTGCCAAGGTTTCAGATTGCTTATGTGTTACATTTTCCTGTCAGTGTACTTATGAGTGACATTCAATAACTGGGAGTGACACTTTCTCGTGAACAAAACCAAGCAATGAATGGAATGGAAGGGATTATTTACTGCAGAAGTTCAGTTTGCGTCCATTAGCTTTTCAAAAATTAAAACAAAAGAGCACATCTCAGACACCTGTATGCAACTATCTGCTCCTTAAGGCTTCCCAGTCAGCCCCACTATTCCTGCTTGATGACGCAAACTAGGGCGTATCATTCTTTAAACAGTCATCCACTGTAAGATGGTAAAGGAAGCACTACCACGTTCATAGCGTAAGTGAAACAACTTCTATCATGTAGTGAGAGGAGTTTCACAAATTTTCACAAATAACCCACCAAAGTTGTTGTAGTGAATATTTCTCCATCTTTGGCCCAACCACTGCTAGAGAAATGTTCTATTCTGACATCAAAACTATTACGAATGGTCTTTAAACTTATGAATAGTTTGAGCCCTCTGCATTTTAGTAAAAGAACACCAAATCATGTAGAATTGCTACTGGTTGTTTACTGCGTAGTTCCCATTGGGAGGGATGAAGGGGGGCAATCATGACCGACTACCATTTTGTGTGTGTAAAAGGCCGCTTTATTTGAAACAGGTAAACATCACATATATAAAAACTGGAACCGCCTCACAAAACTAACACCTCTCTAAACATCGAGTTACCTGACCCCTTAGGTTTTGTCTCCCCCCACCCCTACGATCCCCACATGATACATTCCCCCCACCCTGCATATACAAATATACAATTCCATTACATCCTCATGCATCCACTTTTCTCCCCTACATCCTAACTCCAAAACTTGTCAATACCTACAGACCTATCTGCCTTATTGCAACTGTAACTAAGCCCCTCTAATGTAACTCCAAAACTGTTTACCCTCACCGCTCCCGTTCCCCACATCCCCAAACATAATGATAAAGACCCAAACTTGGCCAACATCAACCCAAACTCCGCCACCCAGGGAAAGTGGGGTAGATGATTACACCTCGCCTCCCCCCTTTTCCTGCCCCCCCAGCCCCCCTTTGTTGATGCAGAAATTGAGACGCCAACCGCCTGCCCCCACTCACGGCGCACCCCCCAACAAACGGGCCTCCCTGACCCATGCAACCTGAAACCATTCAGGATTGAGACCAGCTTACCACCAAATAAGCTATCCCGTGCTTGCCACTCGGCCCCCTTTAGAAACGAGTGCTCCGCCATCCAAATCAACAACGTCCCGAGCTAAGAAACCATTCCCGACCTGCACGAGCAACACTTGTCAATAACTATGCCCACTCATCGACCCATTGCACGTTCAACAGCCTCCACTGCACTCTTAACGCCGATACCACTGCAGATCATCGCCACCAACGTGTAATGTCCCCCCGGCCCACCACTGTCAACGCGCTTCCGACGCCGCCCCACTCTGAAACCGGCACGTACCCTACCGACTGCTATCCGCCCCCCGCCCTTGCCTGATGCTTCCACCCCGCTAACCTCCCTGACACGTACCGCCCTGCCCGCAAAAACCGCTGTGTCCCCCCAGCACATGAATTTCCGACACTACCCCCATGTGCTTTGCCACCAGAAACTCTAGCAGCCCCGATCTCCGCTGCTGCTTGTCTGCCGGCAACCATGCCTCCAGCAAAACCGCGTCCACCAATACCCAAATATTGACCGCGCCATGCCGGCCCCCTGTCTTTGAATTTCCAACCCTGGCACTCTGTGCCATGCCTCAATCACCTCGAGCCGCTCAACATCCGCCGCTGCTTGCCTGCCGGCAACCGTGCTTCCAGTAAACACCGATACCAGCTCAATACCCAGAATTGACCGCGCCGTGCATGGCCCCATTGTCTTTTGACGTTCCAACATTGGCACCTCGTGCCTCGCCTCCCTCCCCTCGAGACGCCTCAACATCCGCCGCCGCTTGTCTGCCAGCAACCGTGTCTCCAGCAACACCAAGCCCAGCTCCATACCCAATTTTGACAGTGCCATGCCGTCCCCACTGTCTTTTTACTTTCCAACACCAGCACTTTGTGCCTCGCTTCCATCACCTCAAGTAAGCACCGAGACCCGCTCAAATCCAAAATTGACAGCACCGTGCCTGGCCCCACTTGTCATTTGAAGTTCCAACACTGGCACCTTGTTCCTTGCTTCCCTCACCCCTAGCCGCCTCCACATCCGCTGCTGCCTGTCTGCCGGCAAACGTGTCTCCAGCAACACCGAGCCCAGCTCAATACCCAAAAATTGACAGCGCCGTGCCTGGCCCCACTTGTCTTTTGAATTTCCCCACACTAGCCTTTGTGGTTTGGCTCCATCACCTCGAGCCGCCCACATCCTCGCTGCTCGCTTGCCGGCAACCGTGCCTCCAGCAACATCAAGACCAGCTTCTTACACAAAGGTGACAGCGCCGTGCATGGCCCCCACTGCCTTACCCGACACCAATGGCACCCCAAGGACCTCCGTGATCTCCTAAAACCTGTACAGACCACCTGGCAGTTCGTGGAGTCTGGGGCCCCGCCCCGAAAAAGAGTCATCCAGGTAGGGCTGAAACTCCTCAGTGTCCCGTTTGTTCCGTAAAACCATTGCTGGAATCTACGAAACCTTCAACAACGCGCAGGACCTCGCGCAGGCCATCGGCAATCCGTGTCCACCTCCCTAATGAACAGACATATGGCAAGACAATATTCCCCAGGAACTGGGCCTAGTCACAAACCATAATATAAAGAGGTCCTTAGGGAATTATTTTAAAGTTATTTTTACCTTCCACTGTGTCACCATAGTGAACAACATTCCACAACGCTCCAGGGATTATTATCAAATCAAATTATTGCAGTTTGCATAAGATACCTACGAGCATATTTGTGACCCCTAGTGAACCACATTCCATAACGCCCTCGGGATTATTATCAAATCAAAATGTTGCCGTTTCCATAAGCTACCTAAGAGCCTATCTTATGTGTATCCCCATATTAAGCCATATTTCATTCATGTCTGGCGACTAAAATATTTACAGCTGCCAGGTTTACCATGTGCGGTGTTGTTCGACCCTTACCCCACCCTATATGGTCAATATGTGCACATTCGCCATATAACATTATTCCTCCCTTATATACCTAATCCCAATACCATGCTCAGTAGTCTTGTATATGGAAGAGTGTCATAGCGTTGACGGTTCGGTCCCACACACCATTATCTCCGATACCCTCGTCAGGACAAGTGTTGCACCATGAATCTATTGTAAAATCACACATGTACCACCACAACATATTTACGACCAATCCCCTAAGAACATGTATATGTATCGTCTGCCCACCACATACATAATGCCCCCAAGCGCATAATCATAATGTCCCTGCACCTCTTCCACTCCCAACGTGTCCCGCGTGTACGAAACCCCACTACACCATTACAGATTCGTGGAGTCAAACGTAACCCAGGTCTCATACAGCTGTCCAATCAGTGGTGCCGCACCACCCTACTATGTGAAATGCCCACTCCTCTAACATCCATGTTAGCTCCTCATTACTCACCATCACGGCCGGCAACTAAGACCTAAACGTCTGTTCCTAAAAAGGAACCAAAGTCCTCACCGCAACCACATGAAGTTATACATAGCATCCTACTGCTGTGTAACCATGCACCACTCCGATTATCCTACCTTCCGCCTCTCTTTGAGCCGAAACTAAAATTGAACACATGTACTCAACAGTACCGATATTCTATCATGGTATGAGACCTTAGCGCCCCCCTGAACGAATCCAACTGTACTTACATCCCCTGTACTTGCCCGTGCAACCTCGCAAGGAAACGTAACGTGACAAACTAAAGTAATGACCGAGCTCCGTGCGTAGCGCTGTACAACCCCACAAAAAAAACCCCAGCCACGGTAGAAACTTACAGACGCATTGTTGCCTAAATCAGTCCCGCCCTCACTAAACTCGCTTACAACAGTCCAGTCTTCGCTGATGCGGTGCAGCTACGCTATGGTCGCTCCTGCGATTACGTGACCACTGCACAGCAAACGTGTCGGCCATAATGGTATGGAGTTTAACGCCTGACTTTGCCTCTAACCAAACGGGCACGTGGCTAATAGCCCCCATATCCCCAACTTCTCTGCAACAACTTTGGACCACCTTAAAGGCATAGAATTACTGTTGCCTTTTACCCTGTCTAATGTCTCTCTTCCCACCCGCAATAGAGATCTCTTATGTGGCTACATGACCAGACCTCGCACAGGCGATTAACACAACCTCTTGCCCGACCATGCGAGCCACCACCTCGGTATAACAACCTACCCACTGCTACCCCTCAGGGGTACTCCTGATCCCCGAAACCCCCTTTTTCTGTCCCTTAATGGCCGCTTGTCTGAAAAAAGACAATAACCATAACGCCGCGTCCTTCATCTGTAGATCTTGCGATATCTTATTCTTTAAAAAATATTGGAACTAATGTGTTGGGAAAGAAATATACCACAAACTCCTGTCCAATGTATTTCAACATCCACAAACTCCTGTCCAATGTATTGCAACATCCGACCATAGCTTTGCATAACCACAGGACTCCTCCATTATTTCCACAACTAGACAAATATTGTCCAGCTAACACCACCTCCTCGTTCTATCTAAGAGTGACTTAAGCTTACCCTTGCTGCCTGCGTAAGGACCACCCCATCCTCCCGGTAGACTGCTTGTTGCAGGTTGCCAATCTCTCCTACCCTACTAGCCGAATACAGTGAGGTTCCCAGAAAACCTGATGTGGTAATGACGAACTCCTATGGTAGAGATAGTACAAGTGTGATTAAGCGTGTATAATGAAAAGCACATGACAATGAAATGAATATCCTTGGCCCCAAGGACGTGTAAAGCTTGCCCGCGAGCATTCCACAATTGTAGCCCCCAATGTCATCCGCATTGTCTTATAAAAGGAGACGAAGCCCTCACCAAGTCCCCAGCTGAGTTGATTGGTAAATGTGCAACGATTTCATTTGCGGACCACTATTTTATCTTTGAATACCAAGTCTAGTCAAGTATTCCTCCGTGCCGTTGCTCCCTGGCTGCTGACGATCCCCAAGCCGCTGGGGGCCCTGTGGGTGGGAGGGACTGGCGAGCCCACCTGGGGCTTTCGTAACCAGCCGCGTCGAGACCCTCGCCTACTCCGGGCCTGCTGCAGGAAGCACAGCTCTCCCTTCTCCTCGGTACCGTCGGGCCGCCCCAAGCCATACCAAGTCTGGAGCCCCACGCCGGCCGACCCCCTGCCAAAGAAAAGGTACTGCTGGTGTACTGGGACCCTGAACCGCGTGCCCCCCCTCCCCGCCCCCCCATCCCCCCGACCTCCTCGTACCCTCCCCATATTAACCCCCCCTACTCCCGGTCCCCTCCCCCGGCGAGCTCCCCCCCGCCTACCCATCCCCTCCACCGGCACCCCTTGACCCGAACCCTCTAAACCCTTTCCGCTCCCTTTCCCTGCCCTCCTGGGTCTTATCAATGCCGCAATGCGGGGGAGAACCCCCCGCATGCCCCCCATTACCGCCCTTCGGTTCCCCTCCCCCCACCCGACCACGTGGGAACACCCCCCCTCTTTCCCGGCCCCCCAGGACCATCCCACCTTGCGCCCCCTAAGCACCCTCCCTGCCAGCCCCCCTGTCCCCCTCTCATGCCAGGCAGGTGAAGTGCTCTCCTGGCTCCCCTTCTGTGGTGGGCTGCCTCCCCTTGTCGACATCCCCTTTTTCCCCCCTCTCCGCCCCAGTTCCCTGCACGCTCTCCCTCCCGCCCCCCGATCCTGAGGCGTGCGCTCCCATCCCTCCCGCCCCCTTTCCCGCCCAGTGCTCCAAACGCCCGGGAGGCCCCGCTCACCAGCAGAGCCTCTGCGACCTCTCCAGCCGCGCCAGGGCGGCCGCAACACCCCTCCGCCTCGCTACCTGCCCACGGTCTCCTGCCGCCCCGCCCTCCCCGCCGATTCCATTCCTATGGACGGCGAGGCGCCACTAGCAGCACGCCTCCTCCGCCCTCCCTGCATCATTGTTTTTCCCCACACCGCCTGTCACAAAACAGGGCTGCGCTCCTGGCATCCGCGCAGCCCTGACCCCTACCTGGAAATTCGCAAACTTCCGTGGCGGCACGCAGGCGATGGCCGCCGCCGCCACGCCGCGAAAGCACGCCGCGCCGGGCGCCCACCTCGCCCAGCCGGGTAGTGCCTCGAGGACTCGCCCCTCGCCAAGCCCCCCGCCCTAAAACTAGCGAAAGCTGCCCCAGAAAAGCCTAACAAAAAGCTCCTGACTAAAACGTTCCCAACAAGCTGCTAACTACGCTCCCAGCCACCAGGTTCCAATACCTAAAATGGTGGCTGGGCGGAAGTGTAAACCCCCTATATAGCCCCTTTGGGCTTGTTAGTATTATTTGGGCTGCCTTTGGGCTATCCCAGGCAGCCCAAAACCGCGGCAAAATGGCCGCCCCCATGATTCCCACTTCCCCCTCCCAAACCTGCCCGGGGGGCAGACCTCGCGGCTCGGCTGCCCCCCAAGTCCCCCTTTTGCACCATTTAGAAATTTGTGACTTATCAAAAGAAGGATTTCGCGTCTCTCCGATGACTCATTTTTGTACATAGATCTCCGAATGACAATCACCCCATTTTATTTGCATATGGTGTTCCAATTCAGAAAGCAGTGTAATCTATTGTGTCATAATACGGCTACGTTGTAAAAGAAAAGAAAAGTCTAAGGGCAAACTAGGTAGGTTTACGTTTAAAGTCTTAAATGACATTTTATTTCACATATATACTTGTACAAGAAAACACCTCGAGAGCGTGACGCTACAGCAGTTTCTGAGCTGCAGTGTGGTTAACCTTGAAATCTCTGAAGCCGGTGTACAGAAAATACATTTTCGTGCCTCCCAGATAATTAACACGTAGTTGTATCAAAAGCTCTGTTTGTCTTTCCACGCAGCGATTCTGTAGGCAGAATCCCTCTCCTTCCACTGAACAGAGGGAGGGCAGGCCGCAGAAAACCCTTCCCTCGTTCAATCCACATAGATACAGCTGCCTTTAGGGTCTGGAAGTAAGGCCCGCTATCCTGCATTGCTCGTTATTTCTATTGTTGTTTCTATCCTAAAGCAGCACACATTTGAGTCAGTAGTAAGTTAACACATCACACTGCATGTACTTATCTTTACATCGGCAACACTGCACACTTGCTGGCAGCTGCAGCCCGCAACTCGGAATCAAGGCAGCCCGGCATGATTGAATCTGAGGGTTGCTGGTGTGATCTGGGCTGGCTGTAGCTGAGGCAGCTGAGGAAGCACAGAGCACTCCCAGCGACCAGGTGGCGGACTTTTAATAGAGCGAGCAGTGCCAGTCAACTTTCTCAGGACTATGCCTCGGGCGGCAGGAGGACGCGCCTATAAAGAAGACCACACTAAATTCAGGCACACTTACTTTGCTGACGCTCACTTGCAGACAGCAATTCTGTTCCTCGTGGCCGCAACAACTCCTGCTGCAAGTCAAGCCTGGTGTGGGGGCTGGCCAAAAATGGTGCCCAGGGCAGTCATTGGCATCGCTTACGCGCACTACAAGATTGACGGCCCTGGGACCCACAGGAACACTAAAACTACTGTCCCCAAATACATTTTAAAGACCGCCCGATGAACGGGCTACCAGTGCAGTTAGGCCGCCGCCCCCAAAGTAGTGCCGCCTGGCACCCCCCCAGCTACGCCAGTGGACTTAAGCCCTGCGAGTAGAAACCACTCAGTTGCAGATTTTGAGGTTGATGCTCCTGGTCTTGTTGTTGATAGTGTTCTTAATGTTGATTTTGGCTGCTGTGAGCCAACAGCACTACCCTAAGGTTGTGAACTTGAAGGCTTCCCCGCAGTACCTGCGAGCCGGTGCAGTGGGCCACTAATTCCCTGTCGCTCTTTTTTTAGCACACTGTCTTGCTCAGCTATCCATGTTTTCAATTTTCTAATATCTCTGCCTGAAAAAGGAATGAAAGTGGAAAGTAATGGTTTGTACCAAGGATCAAGAATTGTGGCACAGATATAATGTTTGGAGGACACAATGTCCCTTTGCACCCTATATTAGCAGACAAGCGAAGGACTAAGCTCTCCATTGAGCCAGACACATGTTTTGTTTCCTCTAAACATGTGTACATTGCAGACACCTCCATTAGCTGTTCCTGTAGAATGTGCAACAACTGGATAGCTTGGCCCATGGTATTGTCCTCTTTGCTGACTACCCATGTGAACAACTCACAAGGAATCAGCCTCTCTGTCAGGCATTTGACTAGGCCCCATCTCAATCATCATGCCTTTCAGAGTTGCATCCCCTCTTTGCATGACATATTCATTGATAGGTTTGTACTGCTTAAACAGGTGTTCAATCATGTAATAGGTGGGGTTCCAATGTGTTCGCACTTTCGGTATAAGTGCTTTAACTGGAATTCTATTATCATGTAGAATGACCCTCAGCTGTTTCCGGCCTTTAACTGAATTAATGAAATGAGTGCAGACTCTTCAGCAGGTGGACAGTAAGTTACTTAATTGGTCTTTCTTTTGTGCGAAAGTCCTTCACAAGGATGTTGATGCAGTGTGCCAAACAGAGGACCCTGATATAACCGACATGGCCTTAACTATATTACAGCTATTGTCCATGGCAACAATTCCAATCCTAGGCACTCTTGGTCACAGGCATTCAAATACCTTGTTGCTAATGTCTTCCAAAATATTTGCAGCTGTATGAGATTTCACCATGGCAAACGTCGCTACTGTTGCATGCTTCAAAGCAGCGTTAAAAATCTCAGCAGTGTCAACACCTTCGCATATTTCTTCTCTAGGCCGAAACAAAAGAGATCCATTGCACAGTGATACACATGTAATCAGTCGCTTGGCAACTCTGGGAAAATAGGTCTAGCTGGGAACCTTCAGTTTTGGGGAAATGGCTGCCACAAATTCAAGAAAAACCACCCCTTCAACAAAAGAAAAAGGAAGAAGGTCCAACATTAACAATATAGCCACCTTTACATTGTAAAAACGGGCCACTGGTTGGCTGCGTTCATATTGCCCCTCCGGCCTAAACATGGCAGGAAGAGTAGCCTGAATTTCTTTTTTTTCCTTATGCTACTGATACAGGTAACTTCTTGAAAGCAGGCATTGGTAGTCTCAATACGCTTTTCAGTGCAGCAGTCACTGTCCTCTGTTGCCTTGGTGTCTCAACCTTGTGCCATTGCGATGTTGTTGATATGGGAGATACTACTGCATTGCTAGGGAGAGGGCAACTGTGTGTAATGAAGATGTCTTCCTCTTCTTTACCTTCCACTGAGACCGGATCAGATTCGAATTCCCTGCTCAGACAGTTTTTACCCCCTTCACCAACAGCACTAGCAGTATTTAACTATTAAGTGTGTCTCCCATCGGATTGTATGGTGATTTCTCAAATGGGTTGTTTGGCCCCGGTAAAATAGTTTGTACCAAGCTTACCCCGACTAACACTTGCTCCACAAAGGGAGCATAAGGCAATGTTTACCTCCTTCTGGCTAACTGAAAAGAAGTTCAAAACATGGGAGCTCAATTTTTCGACACTGGTGCCAATGTTGGATGAACTGGCGGAAGGTGGGCATTTTGACGTTCGACTTTCTGCATGGTGACTGCCTTGTCATCATCCTCCTCTTCTACATCTGCCTCCATAACTCTAAGGCTTTCTGGAGCCTTCCTTTGCCCAAGCCAAATTTCATGGCGTGTCTCGCTCTCAGACTGAGACAGGATCCAAGTGGTGTCTAGATCATCAGAAGGGGTATTTAAAGAAGATGATGCACCACTAATCCGCCTTTTTCTAGATGGAGATCTTGAAGACAATGCATCTTATGGAGCAGATTGCTCTACTTCCTCAGCAAGATGCTCAATCTCCGGACTGTGCCTACTTTGGGATGGACTACTATTGGCATTGTGGATGTTGTTGTTATCCACTTCCCTGAGTATCCTGCAAAGATTGGGTAATACTTTGTGATAGCGATAAGTCAGTTTTAACATCACTACTCATAAGCGTTGGCATGATTAGGCTGGCTGCCTCTGTGACAGACATGGGCTTGGGCCTAGACTGAGTGTGTCCACTGATTTGGAGGTGCTGTTCCCAGCTTGCTCACAGAGACCAATGTGGCAGGCACAGTTTTTTGTTTCCCAAAAAAATATCTGAGGCGACATACCAGTGGTGGTGATGGTAAGCTCATTCTTCTTCTAACTGGTGACTTTCTTGGTAGCCATTTAAGCACCTTTATTTGGGGCCATCTTAAAGCTGTCAGTTAGCAGTGGCACTTAGCTTCACAAGTTGATGAGATGTCTGTAGTAGATGAAGGACCGCAGGAGACAGCAGGAAAGTTCAGGAGTCCTTTTATTTCAAGTGCAGGAGGAGAAACAAGAGCGGACTCTTTTAAGCAGAGGTTACAAGTAACTGCCGGGGAACCGTGGAGTGCTGACGTTTCATGTGGGAGTTAAGTGCGTCAGTGATGCGGTGTCTAGGCATTGCTGGGCCATGGGCCGTAGGTGTTGCTGAAGGCATACGTGACCTGAAGCAGCTGGCTGTGACGTCACTGATGGGCCGAGGTGCTCAAAGTCAGCCCTTCTTCAAAAATGGATCAAGAGGCTGGAAACGGAAACGGATCCTGTCCGCTCTTGTCACAGAGGAAATGCTCGGAACCTCAGCATCATCCTCGACTCCTCCCTCTCCATGAACCGCCAGATCAACGCTGTCACCTGCACTAGTTTCAACGGCCTCCGCATCCTCCACAATACCTTTAAGTGTATCCCCTCCAACTGCAGAAAGACTGTCACCCACACACTCATCACCAGCAGACTAGACTGCTGCAATGCCCTTAATGCCAGAATCAACAAAACTCTCCTGCACAGATGCCAGACCATCCAGAACGCTGCAGCAAGACTCATCCTCGAGACACCACGCCATGAGCACATGACCCAACACCTATGAGGCCTCCACTGGCTCCCCGTCGAGAAGAGGGTCACTTTCGAACTACTCACCCACGCTTACATATCCTTTCACAACATCGGACCCACATACCTGAATGAGAGAGTATCCTTCCATGTACCCAAGAGGAACATCTGCTCTGCTGACCTTGCCCTGGCAGAGGTCCCCTGCATCTGCAGACACAGAACAGGTGGGAGAGCCTTCTCCTACATCACAGCCAAAATATGGAATGACTCCCTGTGAACATCAGACGCTCACCGACCCTGCACACATTCAGGAAGGACTTCAAGACCTGGCTCTTCAACTGATCTGAGGCTGCCCCCCCCCCCCCCCAGTGCCTTAAGACCCTCATGGGTGAGTAGCGAGCTTTACAAACCCCTGATTGATTGATTGAAGAAGACTTTGCAAACTTCACCTGGAGAGAGAGATCATACCACATCAACATAGCATTTGCAGTACTCATACACTAAAACATCAGTAATATTCACAAGATTAGCAGATGATGCAATGCCAGAAATTCCCATGGCTCTTCCCATAGGCATTTCATGTGATCTCAAACCCATCTTGCTCTTCAGAGTGGTTCTCATGCTAAGTAAAAATAAAGGAAGAACATCTGGCCATTTCAATGATGAAGAAGAATACACCTTGGATAATTTTGCTTTCATCATCTCTTCAGCCCTTTCCACACTACTGATGCTTTTGGGTGATAACTATAATGGAACCTTTATGCTATCTTTACTGCTGTACAACTCTTCTTTCATTCTTAAATTGTGTGCAATTGTCTGTCTCTCATAAAGTTGACAAATCAAATCTTGGGATCAACTCCCTAAGTAAAACTTTAACAACTGCCATAGCAATGCATATACTCTTTAGATATGTTGTAATTCATTTTCGGAATAAACAGACCCTAATATATACTTAAACCTGTTGGAAGGTGGAATTCACTTACATATATCTCGCCAGCTGCAGTAGCAATGAGTCTGATAAAACAAACCTCTCATCTGTTTATTTCTATAATTTCTGTTCTGCTCATCTTGTTTACACCCTGATTTTTCCACCAAGGCATCTTTTTCTCATGTGATGCCTCATTCTGAAACTGACTCAATTAATCAGTTATCTGAATTGTCACTGAATGAAAGGCATCTGCAACTTCCAACATCTTTCTCACCTGCTTCTGAACTGTCATCTGGAATTGGTATTGTGCCCGACATAAAAGCCCAGCATTTAGCAGTATCCTCCGAAAAATTATTACTAAATGTAACTATTTCATTGTTTCTCTTATATGCAGCAAATTTCACAATAGCAAACCTTTTGGCAATTTTAAGACATTTAATAAATCAAAAATAGGTGGGCCATTCTTAATCGAGGTGCCAGCAGACAACATAAACCCCTAGTGGGGCTGTGACTACATGGAATAATGGACCACTCCAAAACCATATTGCCTATTTGTGTAGATAGTACAATTCAATTCATTGGCTATTCAGCATGCACTTGTAGGGACAATCAATTCAGCTATCTGTGGTTTCATTACACAAGGATGATGCTTCCACAATGCAAGTCAATGTCCAAACTGCATTTATTTTTCGAAGGATTCTATGATGGTCTTTCAAACATGAACCTCTCACAAATAAAATAAAATCAGCCAACTCCAAAGGCCCATCTTGAATGTTTGGTCTTGGCTGGGTACATACTTTTGTTATATCGATGAAATCATGGTCGACATCATTATTTTTTTCCTTATTAATTTAATCTTTTCAAATTGGCAAAAAGAAGGGCAGATTGTAGTATAGTATACAATCTTGTAGACACGTCTTCTGCAGCTCAAAATTATTTGTTAATATTTAGTGAACTGGCTTCTTATTAGGTGCTGAGTGTATGTGTGAATCAGCAGTGTTTCAACTGAGTGTGGTACACATATAATCATTGTTTGACCCATTATGATTATTTTGCTCAGTGGAATGATCAATACTGTTGCAGTAATGTTCCTCATACACCAAGGCAGATTTGGCACCTCTGGGTATAGTGTTGAAGAAAAATGTACAGTTGGCCTCTTTACATCACCATATTGTGGTGTGAGAACAGAAAGTGTGCACCCTTCTTTTTCAGGACAAAATAGATAAAACTCCCCATGGCAGATACGATAGACAAAGAATGGCTCAGCTTTAGGAAGGGTTGTATGCATTCATCATCCCAGGGTAATGGATCAGTCAATGTGCAAACCAGGTGGGTTCACAGCTCTACTGGACTCAACCCACTAGGTTGGCAAAACCCAGGAAAATAACCCTACTCTTAATGCTCTTACACATTTGTGGAAAGTCCAGAAAATGAAGACATAACACTATTCGAATTAAAGAACAATTACATTTAATTGTTGAACGTCTCAATACAATATTAATTTAAGTAGTTCTTAATTTTCATTTTGCAAGTTTGTATCTTCACATACGTAAATTTACTTTAAAAATTCAGTATTGCTGTTTTAAATGTTATTGATACAGTACAGTTATCCATTCATAACAAGTGCTATATTTCGTTTCTTTGATGTTGTACAGCTAACATGTGTTTTGCGGCTTAAAGTGAACTGCCACTTCTTCAAGGCCTTATCAAATCTCACCATAAGCTAATTCCGAAGCAATAACCTACAACAAACTGCAAATATTCTCTTTGCGTTCCACAATCACAGCAATCCCTCCAAAATGCGCCCATTATAAAAAAGAGTCTATATACCACTTTTAAGAGTATCCAATGCTTTTAAAAAAAATTTTACACCAATTATCTGAACGGTCAAAGATTCACCAATTTGTGATCCTAAATTTCAACATTAGATTAAATACCTCATGTGTCTTTAGTAGTAACAAGAAGAAATAACAAGGCAAAATCAAGATATTCTCCTCGGTAATCCAATCTTGGGCAGGCATGCCATTTTGGCACAAACATGTGTTTATTAATTCTGGATTTGCATCAAAATAATTAGGTGGATGCATGGGACTGCTTATGCTCCACCCATATAAAGCATACCACACAGTGGAACCTGGAGCTATATATTATTCATCAGACAACTTTATCTGTAACCATATTTCTCTATAAATCTTTGCACAAACCTCATATAATCATCAATATTCTCATTAAACATAAACCCATGATGCATTACAACAATGCACATTTATATTGCATTTAAATATATCACAATTTCACTTGTCACTTGCAAATTCAACATGACCTGATTTAAATCTTCATCTCAATGTAACATATGTAGCATGACATCTCACAACGTGTAAAAATCATATTAATAATTACCAAGTCCACTCATTAGATGTCACGCCCTTGCAATAATCCAATAATCCAAAAATCTCCAATATTTCTCCAGATTCCTGCTAAACCAAAAATTTCATTAATCCGCTTAATCAGTGTAAATTAGCTTAATTAACCCCTTCAATGCTCATGGTGGAGCGGTTCCGTCATACGCATCGGTTGGGCTGTGCTGATAACGCAACCGCTCCGTCATGAGCACAGCCCCTGGGGGGAGCACTGGCGCTCCCCCCAGGGGCATCGATTTTGCCCCCACTAACAGGGATGACAGCGGAAGAGTTTCCGCTGCCACCCCGACCCCCCCACGCTTCCCCATGATGTCAGCCTGCACAACGAGCGCCAACGTCATCAGAAAGCGCTGGATGCGCTGGAAACCATTTGTGTCAGCATGTTCAGAGGAGAGTAGGTAGGTTTGAGCCTTCGGTGGGGCGGTGGGGGCCATTTCTTGGTGCCTTGAGGCATCGGGTGGGGAGGAACCAGTGTTTTTTCTCCCCTGATGTCCCAATGCCGGGCATTCCTGGTGCACGATCGCGCACAGCGTTGCAATCGTGTACCGGGAATGCCCCACTAGACACCAGGGATTTGTTTTCTGGGACTTTTTGTGTGCACATGAAGCGACCCTTTGGGCAAGGGTCTCTTCCTAAGGGGGAGAGATAATTTTAGACTTTTCTGACCTACCTGGGGATCGACTGCTGATTTTTGGCAGTTTGTGGACCGGGGGGGGGGGGCAGAAAAGCCCACTAGACACCAGAGATTAGTGATTTATTTTTTTGCGCACAGGATGCGACCCCTTGGGCAAGGGTCTGGGGTACAAATAATTTTAGACTTTTCTGCCCCCCTGGGGACCGATCAACCGATTTTTGTCCGTTTGTGGACCGGGAGGGCAGAAAAACCCACTAGACACCATGGATTTCTTTTTCTAGTGAAATCGGAAGCGTCCCCTTGGGCAAGGGTTGCTTCCTAGGGGATAAATTTAAATCAGACTTTTCTGCCCTCCCAGGGACATATTTTGGCTGAAACTGGACCAGTGGGGAGGCAGAAAATCCTGCTAGAGCCAGGGATTTATTTTGGGACAAAATCAGAAGCGACCCCTTGGGCAAGGGTCACTTCAAAGGCCTCTAAAAATGGTAGAAGTATATTATGCCCCCTCTTGGGGCAGATCGTTTTTTTTATTTGGCATCTGCTAGACACCAGGCATTATTATTTTTTTAAATAGAAGCGACCCCTTTGGCAAGGGTAACTTCCAGGGGGCCAAATTTATTTAAAAATTACATTCTGCCCCCCCCCCCCCGGGGACAGATAGCCTGATAAGCCCGCTAGAGCCAGGAAATTGTTTTTTTAAAAATTGGAAGTGCCCTTTTGGGCAAGGGTCGCCTCCAGGGGCCATATTTTTTTTTAAAGTATATTCTGCTCCCCCTGAGGGCAGATCAGTTTGTTTAATTGGCCTTTCTGCCCCCAGGGGGGTGGGCAGAAAACCCCACTGGACACCAGGGAATGTTTAAAATTGTAAATGGAAGCGACCCCTTGGGCAAGGGTTGCTTCCTTATGGGCCTAATTAATTTGTAAGTCTTCCCCCCGCCCCCCGGGGATAGATCACCTATATTTTTGGCGTTTCTGGCCCGGGGGGGCAGAAAAAGCCAACTAGCGCCAGGGATTTAAAAATAAATAATTGGTTGCTACATTAGTTTATGTATATTCAGCCCGTTTATTTAGCCTTCCCCCCCCATTTGTGTAGTGACATAGCCTGTTATAATGTGTATTGTTTTTATTTCTTGTGAACTTTAAAGTTTTATTTCCCCCTTTTTGTTCTAGTTCAAGGCTTTTGCTCTTTAGACTGTTGCAGGTTGCGGTTTTGTTACTGGTGGTTCTGCTGTTTGTGTAGTTGCATGTGTTTGGTAAGATACTTTTTTTGTACAATGTAAATGTTTGTTTTGTGAGCATGGGCGAAATTTGCGAATTCGCAGTCCGAGAATTCACGCGAAAGCGAATTCGCGATCCGTAAAATTCGTGAATTTGTGCGAATTTGCGGATTTTTTTGGCGTGTTCGTGGGTTTTTTGCGTATTCGCGGGCCACTTGCAGCGCACCGACCGCGAACTTACCCATGCGGTCATACATGGGCGTGGCCATCTTGTGCGCGTTGCGTATTTCCGTTTCCGGGCGCTATTGGCAATCTCGCGTTGTGTGCTGCGTGGTATTACGAGTTCACGTGTGTTTTTTCATACTCGTGGGGGAAATATCGCTCAAACTTTCCCACGCGGTCCTCAATGGGCGCGGCCATAATGTTTTTCGTTCATTGCTATGGTTCTGGGCATTTTTTTTCTATCCAGCTTCAATCTTTGCCATCCTTTGTTTGTTTGAAGTTTTTTTGGATCTTTTTTACTTATTATCGATCCCTCTATTTCTCTAGATCTATATTTTGTGTTTTCTTCTACTTTTGGTTACTTTAAAACTACTTTTTTTACCTCTTCTTTTATTTACTTTTTCCCTATTTTCTTTCCTATTTATTATTTCAATTCCTGTCCAGGACCATGGCAAAGGGAACCGGGAAGGAGAAGGGGAAGGGTCCCGCACCCTGTACCCGGCTCCCATGCGGGCGATTGAGGGGGGAGCAAGTCACAGTGTTGTGTTTTATCTAGGACCCCGATCAATATTGTGACCTTATGCCCCTATACGGCTATAATCAATGCATATCCCTATAATGGCATAAACGATCAGAGCCATATTTCAGTAACTCGTCTCTGCAGCTCATTAAAAAGTACATGACACAGCAGAAGCCACTTCCTTAGATTCCTAGATAACACTCCGAGTTCTTTCAACAGATAAAACCCCCAGCAACCTGGGAAAGCCCCGCTTGCTTTGTTTTCATTTGTAATAGAACTCTAACGAGCACTGTAAGAACGACCAGTTCTTAGTGACATCTTTATTGACGTCTTATGTCCAAAAACTTACGTCAAACAAGGCACCTTTCAGGTATAAATAATACCAACGTTGCCTTAAGCAAACGCGATGGTGGTGGTGAAGCTGTCCCTTGCAGAGCCCAGCAGATGCGATAAGCCCACGGACGCTGCCCCTCCTCCTCCTTGACGGGCAGAGAGAGACACTGTCTTTTCTCCTGCCGAGAAAATACAGCTCTGGCGTTTCCAGCCTACCCTCGCGGGTAACTGGAATATCGAGTCCTGAGAGGAGATACCAGACCTCCAACATTCTATTCCAGAGGTACGGTGTTGACTAAACCCTTAGAGAGAATTCTTGAAGCAAACCCTTGACAAAACCAACTTAACTTAAACTGTTACTTACTCCCTCCCAAGTATTAGGCTTAGGTCAGGTACACCGGGGTAAGCGTAGTTAGAAGCACCAGTTGAGGTTGTTAGCCAAATGTATATATGAATGTATATATTGTATTCATTTTAACTATCGTATGGCTAAGAAACCATATCAATGCTTTTACAGTATTATTTCGCAATACTCCTTTTACTGTACGCACTCTTTATAATAACAAGTCTTGCAATTGTGGCAATTCATTTCTCTTGCATGAGAAGAAAGACTGTTCAATAAGTAATACCTTTTATTGAAAACGCCCGTCTCTCTATTCTCTGCATACTGGTGAAAGTAATTCCTGCACAACTGACTGAGTGAAATAGCTGTCTATTGTTTCACACGACTCTAGAGATTGACTCTTATTCTGAGGAGCAAAGTTGTCATGTTTATGCAGTTGTTGGAAAACTGAATCCCTTCTTGTCTGAGCCAGGGAAGCTGATCACTTCCTATTCAGTCAAGAAAGTTTCCAGTGACCTCTGAGCTAGTTGGTACAAACCCAATTAAGTCTAACATAGTCAGTAGAGACATAGAAGACCGCACTTCTACGTCTACACTGCTGTTTATGTTATTCCAATGCGTAGGGCCTATAGGGAAAATAGGAACTACACTACAACAGCCCGGGAGATCTTCAGCATGGAGGAGGTGGCTGCACTGGTTTATTATGTGCAGTGCCGCCTCCCCAAGACCAACGCGGCAGGCGGCAGGATCGCTAGCGGGTACGGGCTGAGGGAGCGTGGAAAGCTGTGGGAAAAGGTGTGCCGGACCATGTATAAACACTCTCGGGTCCGGCGCACCTACAACCAGGCCACGCACTGGTGGCCCGACCTCCTGTACCGCAAACACGACCTGCTCGACCCTCTAGGTGTCGAGATCCCCGGGCTTGGTGAGTAGTAGTAGCTATTTAATCACTACTCTGTTTTCTCCTGCTCTATGTGTTATCATATTGCAAATTTTTGTTTTTTCCGAAGAGCAATAATGCTGCCGATTACATTGTAGGTAAATTATGTTTCAAAATCTTCTGTGATTGCAGTTCAGGTGCACTGCTCTCCTGCTCAGTGGCGGTGCTACTATGCTTATTTGTTTTCGATTTTGTGCTCATTTCATTGGCCTGAGTAACTATGTATTAGTGTACTTTACAGAACTGCGTAAAGCTAGACACTAGGGGGCAGATTTACAATTACTGGCGCATCCCTGCAAATTAGCAGGAATTCACCAGTAATTGTGCGTCACGCCTTCACCACCCATGGTGCGCCGCATTTACAATGCGGCGCACCATGGGGCAAAAACAACACAGAAGCGTCACGCATCTGTGCCTTAAAGGCGGCGCATTGCTGGAGTTGCGTCGCAACCACGATGCAGCTCCAGCAATGCTCTGGGGTGCCCTATCTCCCCGATGCTGCATCAAGCCGTACGTCTGCTTCAAGCAGGCGCAGGGTTTTGAGTGACGCAGCTTTGGCCTAAAAGTGACTGAGTGAAATCTTGTAGATTTCACTCAGCCACTTTTAGGATGCGTTCCAGCGCAGGAACGCCCTCCCTTGCACCAGAACGCCCCCTGATGGCGCAGGGTTTTACAACGTGATGCATCTCCCAGATGGGTCACGGTGTTAATATACCCCGCACCATGGCGCCTCTTTTGCACTGCCGCTGCGTCACAAAAGTCACGCAACGACGGAGCAAAAGAGCGACAAGGGACTGGTAAATCTACCTCTAGAGACTCAAGTCCAGTCCTTCCTATGTACACCTGACACTATGAAGAGATAGTGGTGGTGGATTGATAGTTTGAGTATTTTAATGACTGGTTATGTAGTAGGAAACGCACTTATTAGTGTTCTCACTGGTCTCCAATCACAATGGACTTCGTCTGTCACTTTGCGTGCTGCCGAGTGCTGCCTGCCAGTCCTAGTCGAACCTTTTTGTAGTTGGTTTAGTGAGTTACATAACTTTCCAAGTCGCCAGTCCGCGAATCCAGCAATACTAATATCCTAGTAGACAACATCAGATAGGTCAATAAATGTAGTGAAATTGTCTATTTGCTATTTCCCCGTAATATTTTGTTATTGTTCTTTTGAAATGTTTGATTTGGTTGACAACAATCATCCATGTTTGGGTCTTTCTTTCGTGTTGTACATCAGCTCCCCCCAGGGGCAAGAGGACAGAGCAGGAGGTAGCGGCACCGGCGGAGCGGAACAGGAAGGCCAGGATCGGTCCGGCGAGGACTCCTCTGCTGGCCCCACTAAGTTTTCATGTTAATATTAATAATTATACTTCCCTATCTATTAGAGTACCTATTTTTTACTAACGTTCCTCCTTTGATTTTTTCTAAATCGTCTTTGATCTTCTTGTAGACTGTTTCCAAATTCTTATCCTACCTCTACTATGACTCCCTGTGGTACTACTAGATTATTATTATTAGTCTGTGTAGCTAACTAAGCTTTCACAGTTGGCAAAAGGTGTTAAACGAAACTCCCATTCTATTCAGCAATAGGTCTATGCACTGAGTGCAGTCCTCTGGGTTGTCCATAATGTTTTTTGAAGTCTTCAAAATGTTTATGCTTTCACAATTTCCAACAATAAAATGTCAATGACCACCAAGAAAGATTAAGATACTAGTTTTCTTTTTGATTGGATAGGAGGACAATCCATACTACTATTGTTGCACGGACAATTCTGCACAAACAGAACTATGGACACTAAATAGTGCATTGTTTATCAATTATAATAGGCGCAGTTAGACTTTACAAATACCTCAGTCATAATAGAATTTGAACCCCCAATCTCCTTACTGACTAGCTAGTGTGGCAGAGTCATTTCAGGTTTACAACCCCGTTCCACCGACTCCGAGACTCAGGGGGAACTACGCCCACAAAGTGAACTATAGTTCACGCATGAGAATGCGCTGTGGTTGGTGTGGGGGCCTGATCAATTTCCACTGGGTCTCCGCTCCGGCTGCAGCCTGACCTGAGTGGTATGTTTTTACTGGTACCGACGGGTGGTGGGCGAGACCACAGTGGGTTTGTTGGTCGTGTCCGCCCTCAGCACAGAATGCTGCCCCTTAGGAGATTCAAACGTTCTCCTAAACCCGCTTCCCCTTCTTCTCTCCCCCTCTCACCCCCTTCCCCTGCTTATCTTTTACAGATACTTGCCTTACAGCACAGGTCCCACGAGAACAGTCTGTGGGGACCAGCACCAGATACTGAGGGTAAGACCGCCAATGATTAGTACTTTTGCCCCCCCTATCCTGCTCTTAGAGCACATATGGCGTCACATTCCTCATAGTACCAACTAATATAACTTGACATATGCATGAGTCATGGAATATCTGTTGGAAACCCAATGTGGCCAAATCTGGCCGTCTTTTAATTTTCTAAAGATGTTAAGAATCCCTTTGTCTCTCTCTCTCTAATTGTTGATTCACATACCCCCGTTGGGTGAAAATCAGCGCTCCGCACAAGGGGTCTATGGTCTCTATCCTTATATACAACTTTTATATTGACTTTTGATACGCATGAGTCTACGGAGAACATTTATTACTTTATTTATTTCTCTCCCTTTAGGGTGGATTCCTACGCAGGACATCCTCCTTCTCCGGTCTTCGACCCCCCAGGTTGTATATTCCACACTCCCCAGCCCGCAGTGGGCTCACTATAAGTTTATGAGCACAACCTAGGTCCTAAAGAATTGCCGATAGGGCATGAAACATGTTGACCTGATCATAGGCGAGGGTTGAACGGGACCAATCCCCATAGCTTTTGGGTCCCGGTACCCCTCCCTTCACCAATTTTAACAAGGTAGTTAGCTACATGAATAAAGTTATCCTAGTAGACTATACTAACCTTTTTTAACACACATCCCTTCACGCTCACTACTTCACCACTTGGGCCCCTCACACACACTCGATCAACGGCCAGGAACAAAAGAACTCCACAAAAGCGTAGCACTTCGTGCTACCCGTCTAAGCATGGGCGAATTTTGCGGATCTCGCGTTCGCGAATTTTGCGGATTTGCGGATTCGCAATCCGCAAAATCCGCGAATTCCCGCGAATTTGCGGATTTTTTTTTTTTTTGTGTTCGCCCGTGTTTCTGCCAGTTCGCGAGGGTTTTTACAATTTCGCAATTTGCGAACTTACCTGTCGGGTCGCAAGTTTTGCGAACTTGTTGTTTCTACATGTCCAGCCTGTTTGGGACACTCTTCTTCATCACTGCCACTCTCTGTCACCACTGCCACTCTCTGACTACTCATGCCACCCTCTGGCCCACCCATGCCACCCTCTGTTTCATCACCACACCCTCTGGTTGTCCAGTGTACATTATTTTCGGCAAAGCAAAGCACACCTTCCCTGCCTCAAGTGACCTGAATTAATTTGGGGCTGATTAATGTGTCACAGAATATTTTTTTAGCTGGCACCTGCTTCCTTAGTGCGCCCTGATTAGTGATCTTTTGCACTTGCTAAGTGCTTTCATTGTTGCAAAATTAGTTACAACACCTGCCCTGCCCCAACTGACAATAATGAATTAGGGGCTAATTAATGTGTCACTGAAAGAATTTAAAGTTCCAGCCTGGCACCTGCTTGTCTGCTCCTTTAGCTGTAAATCAGGACCTTTGTGGCATACAGTTAAGGTCAGAGCAGGGTCACACAATAGTTGCAAGCAGGCAACCGAATTCTGGAGGGCCCCCTCAGGAAGCAATACAAAGAATCGTTACAAATCATGAGGTTGACCTTTTGCACCTGCTCATTGCTTTTGCTTTTGCTGAAATCGTTTTGCGGTTTTTTTCGCGCTATTCGCGGGGCGCGGCGTCGTGCGAAACCGACCGCGGAAGCCGCCAATTCGTGCAAATGAGCATTTTATTTTTTTGCGGCTTGTTGTTTCGCGAGTTTTTTTGCAGTATTCGCGAGCCGCTTGCAGCGCAACACGCGAATTTACCCCAAGGTCGAGTACGGGCGCGGCCATTTTGTTTGCGTGACGTATTTCCGTTTCCGCCCGCTATGTATAATCTCGCGCAGTAAGCGCATTGCGAGTAGAGGTTCGCACGAGATCGCGCGGGAAATCTAGAGGTTCGCACGAGATCGCGAGGAAAATCTCGCGCGAACTGACTTTCGCGCTCGGAAACGGGCGCCGGCCATCTTGTTTTTCATTCATTTCCTGTGTCTGGGCATGGTGTTTAATCCTCTTGATATCTTTCCCATCCTTTGCTTGTTTTCAGTTTTTTTTTTACGATTTTGCTTCTTATCTATCCCTCTCTTTTCCTAGCTGTATATTTTTGTCTTTTCTGCTATTTTTCTTTACTTTTAAACTACTTTTGTAAACTCTTTTCTTTTCTTCTTCCCTATCCTATTCTTTCTTAATTTTCTACTTCTTCCTACCTTACCTGCCCAGACCATGGTCAAGCCAGGCGCCGTGAAGCTGCCCAGGCACTTGAGGGCCGCAGCGGCGGCGGGGAGTAGTGCTGGACCCAGTGGCAGGACAGCAGGCGTGAGATCGAGGGGGGAGCAGGTGACGCGCCGGGAGATATTCAGCCCGGAGGAAGTGGGCGCGCTGGTCTACTTCGTCCAGCGCCGCCTGCCCAGGACCATCGCGGGAGGCGGCAGGATCGCGGCCGGCGGCTACAACATGCGGGAGCGCCGGAAGCGGTGGGAGAAGGTGTGCTGGGCCATATCCCACCTCTACGGGGTCCAGCGCACCTACAGCCAGGTCACCCATCGCTGGACGGACCTCCTGGACCGCGAGCGCGACCTGCTGGACCAGCTCGGCTTGGAGATCCCCGGGCTTGGTGAGTAGTAGTAGCCATTGGCATTTAATCACTCACTACTATGATGTTTTCTCCTGCTCTGTGTTGTTGTATTGCAAATATTTGTTTTTTACATGGAGCAAGCCAATAATGCCGCTGATGACGATTACATTGTAGTTAAATTATATTTCAAAATCTTCTGTGCATTTCAGGTGCACTGCTCTCCTTCTCAGTGGGGTTGCTACTATGCTTATTTGTTTTCTATTTCGTGGTCTCATTGGCCTGAGTAACTATTATGTATGAGTGTACTTAACAGAACTGCGTAATGCTAGACACTAGGGGGCAGATTACATTTACAAGCCCCTTGCGCCACGTTTACGTTGCCTTGCGTGACGCAACAGCGGCGTAAACGTGCCGCATCCCTGCAAGTCATTTACAGCATGACGCATCTAGGGAGATGCGTCACGTTATAAAGCCATGGGCCTGCACCACAATGGGTGCGTTCCTAGTACGCAGGGTGGGCGGTCCAGCGGCTGTGCGCCTCGCAAAATTGCCTGCGTGAAATCTACAAGATTTAACGCAGGCACTTCTGCGACGCTGCTACGTCAATTCAATTCCTTATGTCTGCTCGAAGCAGGCGAAAGGACTGACACAGCATGTAAAGTATTGGGTGGCCCTGAGCATTACTGGAGTTGCATTGCGTTGGCGACGTGACTCCAGCGATGCGCCGCTCTTACGTGACGAGATGCGTCACGCAAGTGCCTACCCTTGCGCCAGGGCGCGCCGCATTGTAAATGAGGCACATCTGCCGTGTCGCAAGGGTAGTTTTGCGTGACGCATTTGATCTGGCGCATCTCTGGAGATGCGCCAGAACGCGTAAGTAAGTATGCCCCTAAGGGGCAGAATTGCAATTACCGTCGCATCCCTGCAAAGTAGCAGGGATGCGCCATTAATTGTGCGGCCCGCTACCACCACCAAACATGGTGCGCCGTATTTGCAATGCGGCGCCCCATGGGCCCAAAACGTCACCGAAGCTTTACTGCTGGAGTTGCGTCGCAACGATGGCGCAGCTCCATCAATGCTCTGGGGTACCCTATCTCCCCAATGCTGGGTCAAGCCGTACGTCTGCTTCAAGCAGGTGCAGGGTTTGTGTGACGCATCATTGTCCTAAAGGTGACTGATTGATATTTTGTAGATTTCCCTCAGCCACTATTAGGATGTGTTCCAGCGCAGGAATGCCCTCCCTTGCGCCGGAACGCCCCCTGATGGCGCAGGGCTTTATAACGGGATGCATCTCCCAAATGCGTCACGTTGTTATAATATTATACGCCGCACCATGGCGCCCTTTTTTGTTTAGCTGCTGCGTCACAAAAGTCACGCAAGAACGGCGCAAAAGAGCCGCAAGGGCTTAAATCTGCCCCTTCCTTTGTAACCCTGACAATAAGAAAAATAGTGGCGGTGGATTGATAGTTTGACTATTTAAATGACTGGTAATGTAGCAGGCAACTGTTAGTGTTGTCACTGATCTGACTGAAATCACAATGGAGTTTGTCTGTCACTTTGCGTCTTGCCTGCGGACTGCTGCCTGCCAGTCCTAGGTGAACGTTTCAGTACTTTGTTTAGTGAGTTACGTGACTTTCGAAGTCACAGGTCCGCAAATAAATGAAAAGTAACCATAATCAATATAATTTCGCGGAAATATTTTGTTATTGTTCTTTTGAAATGTTTGATTTGGTTGACATTGACAAGCAACAATCATCCATGTTTTCTGTTCTTTCTTTCATGTTGTACGTCAGCTCCCCCCAGGGGCGAGAGGAGGACACAGGAGCAGCAGGCGGCGGATGCTGTTCATCAACAGGGCCAGGATCGGGCAGGCGAGGGCTCCTCTGCTGGCCCCAGTAAGTTTTCATTTTAGACTAGTACCTATTTTTCCTAGCGTTCCTCATTTGACTTTTTTCAACATTGTCTTTGCTCTTCTTGTAGACTGTATCTAAATTCTTATCCTGCCTCTACTATGACTCCCTGTGGTATTACTAGATTATTCTTATTAGTCTGTCTGTGTAGCTAACTAAGATTGCACGGTTGGCGAAACTCCCATGATTCTAGTCAGCAATAGCTCTATCAACTTAGTGCAGTCCTCTGGGATTGTCCATAATGTCTTTTGAAGTGTTCTATCTGGACTCATGCTTGCAAAAATTGCAAAACCTTTCGCTCAGTCACTCTAGTCTGGAGGACCAAAAAACACAGATTGTATTTAAATTTAAAAGCTTTATTAAAAGTAAACACATTTATTAAAATGAAGTCATAATAAAACTAAACGTTTAACTGATAATGGAAAAGTGGTTAGTGCTGACGATTAATTGAAGACATTTCTTGTGGTCGAGCCGAGCTCTCACCTGGTTTCAACTTGATCTTGTTGTTAGAAGTTCATCTTCTGTCTGTGTGGAGAAAAATGGTGCGTGTTAAAAAATCAGCCTTCATCAGTTGTGCCAAAAAGTGCAGCAAGACAACCTTCCCTGGAAAAAGGGACATTTTTTTTAACTTTAACGTAGACAGTCACAAATTACATTGTTTTCACATGTCTTCATTCCTAGACCAAATACTAGTGACTAGTGAGTGCTTTATTCTAAGATTCTTAAATGTACTTTGTAGGTGGAACATCTGGTGGCGGGGCCAGTGTGGTGGTGGTGCTCGACACGGAGGCGGAGGGCAATTCATCAGGGGAGGAGGCGGCGGCGGCGGCTGTGAGAGTTGAGACGGTGGTGGCGGCCAGAGGTAAGCTCTTATATATTCCTTACTTATTGAGATTGAAGACTAGCTGGGAAGGCAAGAATATGAGATGCATGGCTGGGTGAATGATGAAGCAATGATGGGTGGAAGGACAACAGCCTGGGTGGGTGACACAGAAACTGTATGTGTCCATATACCTGGATCATGCTACTATCTGACTCTTAGATAGCATATGTGTATCTAGAGCAGGGGTACTCATAGTACGGCCCGCGGGCCGGTGGTGGCCCGGCAAGCCTTCCTTGGCGGTGCGCAGACCTTGCAGACAATCACTGCTCCCCCGGCCCCCACAGAGCAGAGGCTTTTTTGTATTTCACCTGTTAGCGCCCCTGCATCTCCACTCTGACAATCACTGCTCCCCCGGCCCCCACAGAGCAGAGTGGAGATGCAAGGCCACAAAGAGGTGAAATAGAACAAAGCCTCTGCTCTGTGGGGCCGGGCAAGCAGTGATTGTCAGGGTGGAGAAGCAGGGGCGCTAAAACAAACAAAGCCTCAATAATATGTTAATGGTCTTTTAAAGACCTGTTAAGTACTTTGGTGTTGTTGTCTGTGTGTGCGCGTTGAGGAAGCGGTCTCAACCCGGGCTGAAGGCTGACACCGATAGACACACACACAGTGAGATGACAGAGGGAGAGGGAGGGCAGGAGGGAGAGAGAGATGGAGGGAGGGCAGGAGGGACAGCAGGAGGGAGAGAGATGTATGTAAATGCTGGGTCTGGTGGCTCAGTGGATGAGGGCATCTGCTGCAGGGACCTGTGTGCAACCTCATGGTCACAAGTTATCGTTTTGCTTTAGCCCCGCCCCCTCTGACTCCGCCCCCACCAGTGCGGCCCTCGGCCCCAAACTACACTGTAAATGTAGCCCCTGAGAGAAAGTTTGTGAGTACCCATGATCTAGAGAGAGTAGATGGTCAGTGGATGAACTAAGTGTAACTTTGAAGAGCATGTAACACTGCACCCGCACGTCCGTTCCAGTGTAGGAAAGGCAAGGAAAAGAACTTTTAATTTTGTCCAAATACTACCATAAGTAGTAGCAGTAGTTTGTATTGCAAGCACTGCATAGATCCGGTTATTATGGTGGCCACTCCCTACCTCTCTTAATAAGTTTAGTAGTACTCAGTCATTCATGTGTGGATGTATCACTGCCTGTCACTCAATAAAAAGCAAAGCACCTAAAGTCATCCCATATATAAGCAAAAACATCCCATGTGAAGTGATAGATAATCAGATTATTTATCTTCTTCAATTTTCCATTTCTAGTACTCATTTCCACTGTAGGGTGAAAGTTAAATTAATTAAGCAGTAGCCCTTGAGTTGTAACAGAGTATTCTCAGTGCCACCCGTAATAGAAAAGTAAGAGATTCACCACCTGCATGTACTGGACGGGTACAGTAACGCAACGGCAACGCAAGTCTAGGTCACTCCTCATGGCGTGCGTCTCTTTTTCTCGGGTGCAAGTTTACCGCGCTGGCATTATGCCGGCTTGCAGAAAATAACGTACCAATTTTCCAAAACAAGAGACAAGAAGAAGAATAAGACTGGTGTACTTTCATAGTCGACTCCAATGGAAGTCCACAGTGCTCATAGAATTTGTTCCTTAAACTCCCACTAATGTTAGAGCAAGGATGAAGAAGTGTGAGGTTAGATAGATACTGGCCTCAATAGTTATGTAATGCGCTTGCAAGTTGCTAGTTGTACTGCAGCACACATTTCTGCTGAATGATTGAGTTAATCTTAAAGAGCATTGGTTACAGACTATGTCTTTCTTTCTTCATATAGGTTCTCCTTCCAAACGAACAAGGAGGAAGGAGCTGGCTAGAGCGGCCCGGCAACGGAGAATCGAGGCCACTGTTGCGGAATATCGGCGGCTGGTGGCCCTGGAGGACGAGGAAAGTGTGCGGTCGACAACAACAACGTCGTCTGCATCGGCCTCCGTGGCCTCACCGGCTGCCACCCAGCACAGTGGTCCACCGAGACTGAGCCGGGCTGCCAAAGGCAAACGCCACCGCCGAGCAGCAAGGCCAACAGCTGCTTCTCACAGGCCTTGCACCTGCAAGGCAGTGAAGGCACGCCTGCGCCGCACTACCCTGATGGTGTCCCGCCTTCAGCAGGAGCTCGCCTTGCTCCGCGAGGAGCATGATGCCCTGGCCCAAAAAGTTAACAGCATCCACCCATAGTGTCCCTTGCCCCTTTTTTAGAGACTTTTGGGGGGTGGGAATTGGGAGTTGGGTTTTTGGGGACTTTTGAAGGACAATCGTTGGGGTTAGGGAGGGTCTTGCGGGAGATTATTTTGTTAGGGATATAAATATACTTTTTCAAACTTTATCTGAGCATACCTGTTTTTTACTGCTTGCCTGGTGGGTGGGGGTTTAACGTTGACTGTTTTCCTGAAAGTTTAGTTCCATTTTCTTCCTTTAAGTGTAAATGCCCAAATGTTTTCAACACTAAGTGCCTCTCACAGACTAAGTGAAGTGAATCCAAGAGTCCTAGGACTTTAGTAGTACTACCTTCAGTCTCTCGTCTCTCGTACTAATACTCCATTATACCCCCAAACCACCAAACGCTTATCTTACCTGTAATTTGTGTTTGAAAGTAGGGCTAGGCCCAGGGCTGGCTCCACGGGAAACACCGAATAACGTTGGCAATCTTGGTCGGATAAAATTTCCTCATAGCGGTGGTACTAGTGGTGTGACACAGTGGCAGTTGCATGCCTATGAAAAAAAAGAAAATGAAATCTGGTTTGTCCTCCTGAGCAATTCAACGGTACAACTGAGAATATAGCAGGTGACAGAAGTACAGTAGAGCAGTGCCACATTGTAGCCTAACAAATGGTAAAGTATAACTACTAATTCGGTTGAAGTTCTTTCACATTAGCAATGGTTCTTTGTCAAGCAGAGTAAGAATATATCATCGACAACTGTGGAAAGAAAGAATGCGACAGTACAGGGCCTGTGTGGAATTATTGATAACTATATTCAACATAAGGTCTCTGTAGCCAGATACCCGAGAGCCTTGCTGGTCACTATAAATCTATTCACAACAACACTCAATGGGGTTGGTCTGGAAGGTGTCACGTTTACTCCCCGTGATCCAGTCGATGCAAATATGGTTCCACCTCCAAATGTCACCAACACCCAGAAGTGTAAACACAGGGTGTTCGAGGCATTAGGCGAGGGAGAAAAATAACAAACTAAAATAAAAAATGTGGGATGGGTAAAGGTAGGGTCAGCAGGGAAAGGATACCTGTAAGAGAAGACAAGACAGGCATCAGTGAAGTGATGTCCTAACATACAAGGGTACTCTCATATAGTCTCACTAAATAGTCTGCAAGTCTCCCGCCTACTCATGGGAAATGTAGTTTCATAGTACGGTAGGCGCTTAGGGGCTGCGTAACCTGACAGAAGGTATAGTAGATAGAAAAGGAGAAATTGCTTTTTTTCTAGGTGTCCCCTCACTCACCAGGGTTGCCCCTTGGTGACATGCTTCATCATTGGGGCCATCCCAGTCCTCTACGGCCTGGGGCGTGCTGCGACTTGCGAATTACGTAGGAGCACTTACAAATGACTATGTGTGGTGCAGATAGTGGAGTGGACTAAGTGATGTGTTAAGGGATCAATGTAGAAGCCGAGAGAGAGCAAAGAAATGCAGTCACAGTCAGAGAAAAAGGCAAGGGATACTGTATCTATGTGGTTGTAGTGGTCCTGTTGGAAGTGGTAAGTAAGTTGCCCGCAGAAAAAAAATCCTCCTATTAGCGGCACTCCTCCATTGCAGCCGACGCTTCGTCCACCGATGTTGGTCACCAGAAGACACCCTGTCCACTGCCTGCCTGATGCTGAATTGTGGCTCGCTACTGTGAAGCCTGACTCCATCCTTTTTTCCCCATTGCAGAGACTGAAACCCGGCCTGTAATTATTCAACGAAAAACAGGAAGTGATATAATATTACAACACCACTGATAAATAAATATAAGGTATGTAGGCTGTGGAGTGCAAAAAGTCACAATTTGTTTTTCCTAGTAGACAGACAGTACAATGTTTTTGAAAGTGCGTACTCTGAGTCACCTTTTGAAGGATAAATAAGTATGGGCAAATTAATGTAGCGGATCTTGCCCCTCAAGCTAGGTGTACTGTAAACTGTGTTTTAGAACAAAAATAGATCTTCCTAGCAGTGCTCCCACCCAAAAAACGAGGCCTAGCAGAAAACTGGAGACAAAACTTACTTTGAAAGTAAAAGTAGGCCGAAGTACCCTAATTACCCATTACCCCCCGTGGATTGTATTCAAACCACTTGCAAGCAACCAAGCAAAAGTAGCCATAGCCAGCATCGCTCCAAGACTCGAAATCCCCCCCACTCAAACACATGCAATAGAAATACTGCTAACCCTAACGAACCCTAAGTTAAGAATAGTGGCAAAGGCTTTCTTTAACTATGCCAAATCCCCCCTTTCCCACCATGGATTTTCTTCAAATGACTTGCAACCAAAATTACACATGCTCACGAGTGCTCTAAGACCCCAGAACTCAGTTTGAAAAATCTAGAACACCCCGATACACATGCAATCCTGCTGCTAGGGCTAACCCTAACGAACCCTAAGTTACAAAAAGTGCCAAAACTAAAGGCTTTTCCGCGCGGATTTTGTCCCAACCACTTCTACCCGGTATTAGACCTTCCCAGGAATGCCCCAAGACCCGGCAACCCACCCGCCAAGAAGCATAACACCCCCAAACAGGACAAAAGCAAACTCTCATACTTGCAATATTTCTGGGCCTTCGGTCCAAACGCGCTGCGTAGCTAGGCCATAAGTCGGGGTTGGCACGACGGATTTCCTGAAAAGCAAATGCAATCAAGATTAGAGTGTCCCAGCAGTGCTCCCAGACCACGAAACTCACCCGCAAACACCAGGAAGCCCCCCAAACAGGCCCCCGAAAACGCTACATAGAGCAAAATGTCTGAAATAGCCCAAAAAAAATCGGCCTGGATTTTGTCCCAACCACTTCTACCCGGTATTAGACCTTCCCAGGAATGCCCCAAGACCCGGCAACCCACCCGCCAAGAAGCATAACACCCCCAAACAGGCCAAAAGCAAACTCTCATACTTGCAATATTTCTGGGCCTTCGGTCCAAACGCGCTGCGTAGCTGGGCCATAAGTCGGGGTTGGCACGACGGATTTCCTGAAAAGCAAATGCAATCAAGATTAGAGTGTCCCAGCAATGCTCCCAGACCACGAAACTCACCCACAAACAGACGGAACCCCCCCTAAGAGCACCTCAAAGGCAAGCAAGTCATCAAAAACACAAAAAATTTTCCGCCTGGGATTTGGTCCAAAACACTTTTATCCGGTATTAGAGCTTCCCAGCAATGGCCCCAGAGCCGTCAACCCAGGAGAAAACGAGTAGAAGACCCCCAAACAGCCAAAGAGCAAAAGTACAAAAATGGGGACTTAGTCAATTTTTCACAAATTTCCCAAATCACTCCGCTCGCGCTCTGCAGCTAGGCCCTAAGTCCCCTCTGCCACCATGGATTTGCTTCAAACCTCTTGCAAAGTAAAGTAGATATAGCCAGCAGTGCTCCCAGACCACGAAACTCACCCAGAAACACCAGGAAGCCCCCCAAACAGGCCCCCGAAAACGCTACATAGAGCAAAATGTCAGAAATAGCCCAAAAAAAAATCGGCCTGGATTTAGTCCCAACCACTTCTACCCGGTATTAGACCTTCCCAGGAATGCCCCAAGACCCGGCAACCCACCCGCCAAGAAGTATAACACCCCCAAACAGGCCAAAAGCAAACTCTCATACTTGCAATATTTCTGGGCCTTCGGTCCAAACGCGCTGCGTAGCTAGGCCATAAGTCGGGGTTGGCACGACGGATTTCCTGAAAAGCAAATGCAATCAAGATTAGAGTGTCCCAGCAGTGCTCCCAGACCACGAAACTCACCCGCAAACACCAGGAAGCCCCCCAAACAGGCCCCCGAAAACGCTACATAGAGCAAAATGTCTGAAATAGCCCAAAAAAAATCGGCCTGGATTTTGTCCCAACCACTTCTACCCGGTATTAGACCTTCCCAGGAATGCCCCAAGACCCGGCAACCCACCCGCCAAGAAGCATAACACCCCCAAACAGGACAAAAGCAAAATCTCATACTTGCAATATTTCTGGGCCTTCGGTCCAAACGCGCTGCGTAGCTAGGCCATAAGTCGGGGTTGGCACGACGGATTTCCTGAAAAGCAAATGCAATCAAGATTAGAGTGTCCCAGCAATGCTCTCAGACCACGAAACTCACCCACAAACAGACGGAACCCCCCCTAAGAGCACCTCAAAGGCAAGCAAGTCATCAAAAACACAAAAAAATTTCCGCCTCGGATTTGGCACAAACCACTTTTAGTGCTTCCCAGCAATGGCCCCAGACCCGTCAACTCACCTGCAAAGAGGTAGAACAACACCCCCACAAGTGCTGAGTCTTTCTTCATTGGGCGTAAACCAGCCCTCTGCTTTGATGGAAATAGGAGTCTGGAGGAGGAGGATAGAGGAGCATGTTCTTCTGAACTTGTGAACCTGAGGAATGCAGACTGCGGCACCTTCAAATAAATTAGCAAACAAGTGAAGACAGTTCTGCTGATGGGCTTGTCTTTGTGATTATCTGATTAAAGTTTGAATTATATTAACTGTGCACAACAAAGAAAGACAGACACACAGGAATAAAAGTGAAGGATGAAAAAGAAAGTTATTGATTCGTTGTCTCATTTTCAGGGCTCGAAGTCGGAATCACAGTCCAGGAATAAGAATAAGGCTTCGTCATCATACTCTGCGAATTCAGCCCGGGTGAGGTCAGTGCCACCTGACAGAGTAGAAATTCCCTCATCTATGGTGCTGGCCACCTCCTCTTCATCCGGCACGCTCTCTCGTACTCTTATATCTGGTGGTATGAGGTGCTGATTCATCTTGATCATTGTTAACCTCTCCACATTTTTGGGCGAGAGGCGGCTCCGTTTGGGAGTTACAATCCCACCAGCCGCACTGAAAACCCGTTCAGAAGACACACTTGCGAGTGGGCAAGACAAGTAGTTTAAAGCCAGGTTGGTGAGCTGTGGCCACAATTCTTTTTTCCCATGCCAATACGCCAATGGGTCAGAATTAACATAGACCTCTGTGGAGTCATTCAGATAGTCCTTCACCATCGACTCAAGGTCCTCCTCCAAGGTTCCTCCACTTTGCGTAGCTCTTGCTGTGCCTCTGACCTTTTGAGAACCAAACCCACGCAGAGCTAGCCAATCCTCTTCAGCCTCCAATGTTTCTGCTGTCTTTCGTGCAGATGATGCGGTTGCCGGTGTCTTTAACGGCTGAGAGGTCACTTGTGCCACAGCCACAGGTGCAGAAGTGGATTGTTTTGACTGGGGATGGCCTGCTGATGTACTGCCATTTCCTTCAATTTCCAGCCGTTCTGTTTCAAACTTCTTGGCTGACAAGGCTAGCCAACGTTTGTACTTTGTAACATCTTCATCAGCAAAAGGAAAGAATGCTCTGCCTGCCAGCGCCTTTTTGTAGCGTGGATCCAGAATAGTAGCACAAATGTAATGCTGTTCTGAGTGGATCTTTTGAAGACGTTCATCACCTTGTAGGAGCTCTAATAATTTCTCAGCCAGAAGCAAAGAGTCTTTCTTTTTGTCATCTTTTCGAAACACAGAACACACCTCCTTCAGTTGGTCCTCCAGCATGTACAACAATGGGATAGCTTTTCCCAAATTAGAGTCCTCCTTGCTGACTGCACGTGTGAAGACCTCAAAAGGACGAAGCATGCGTGTTAGGCTTTCAACTATGTTCCATTGCGGCCCACCCATCCTCCGCTCCTCTATACCCTCTTTCAAGAAATATTGATCGAGTTGCGTATACTGCTCATACAGACGCTCAAGCATGTAGAAGGTTGAGTTCCAACGTGTTACCACCTCCTGGATGAGTGCTTTCACTGGCATTTGACTTTGATATAGCATGCTCCTCAGCTGCTTGCGGGCCTTAAAAGAATGCCTGAAATGCTTGCATATTTTTCGGCAGTTCTCCAATACACTGTACGCTGCACTGCGTTTATTATCCAAGAATTTTTGGACAACCAGGTTTATACAGTGCGCCAAACACGGCACTCTGAAATAGTAACCGTCCCTCATGGCCTTAACTATATTGGAGCCATTGTCTGTGGAAACATAACCAACCTTGCGTTTTAGTGGGGACAGACAGTTAAGGACCTTTGTGTTAAAGACATCCAAAATGTTTTCTGCTGTGTGACGTTTCTCCAAACCAAACATGGCTAGTGTTGCATGTTTCCGAGCACCTTTAAAAACAATGTTAGTGTCAACACCTGAGTTTAGCTTTGCTTTAGCCCCTGAAAAAGAGACCCAGTGTGCAGTGATGCACATGTAATCAGCGCCTGCGCCACTGGTCCACATGTCTGTTGTCAGATGTATAGTGTGAACAGCACTCTTCTGCAAAGCTGCCCCAATCACCTTCAGAACATCTTCATGTAGTGCTGGAACCGCAACTCGGGCAAAATAGAACCGGCTAGGAACCTTCCATTTAGGGCAGAGCGCTGTCACTAATTCTAGAAAACCAACCCCTTCTACAAAAGAAAAAGGGAGAAGGTCCAGAGCTAGCATTTTAGCCAGCTTAGTGTTATACAGACGGGTCATTGGGTGGTTGCGTTCATATTGCGCTTCTGTAAACAACATCTTTTTAATGTTGCCCTGGACCAATGATTTACGGGATGATGATGATCTCTTCGACCCAGTTACGCTCGCTGATGAACTTTTCCGCATTGATGTCTCACTCTCTCCCACACTCTTAGTGTGGCTCCCATGGGGTGTGCTGCTGACATGGGAACTGGGTGTAAGTGAAGTGTTTGAATCGTCTTCTACCTCGTCATCAGCAGATGACAAATCAACGTTTTCATTACGTGCAATTCCGGCTTTCTTGACCGCCTCTAGGTGCGGAAACCATTCGACAGGGTGCCTTCTCTCAAGATGACCTCTCTGGCCTCCGGTACCATAGTTAGAACCAAGCTTACCACGACTAAATCGAAGCTTACAAAGGCTACAAATGGCTACGTTTTCCTTTTTTGGGCAAACACTAAAGAAGTCCCAAACTGGAGACTTGAAATGTCTTCGGGGGCCGGAGGAGGCGGCGATACTGGTGGTGGTGGTCCTGCTGCTAATGACAGATGAAGTGGAGGATGTGGATTGCCGAACTTCAGTACGTTTTGCACTTTCACCACCACGAATTGAGGTCGAGGACGAGGTGGGTACCTTCTTGCGAAGAAATATGGAAGCGGTAGGTTTTGGTGTACTACTTAACTCCAAATCTAATGATTCCATTTCCATTGCCTCCTCGCCGACATCGTCATCACGCTCAGCAGCTTCTCGGGATAGGGTCAAAATGTCTCTTTGCTGCATGCCCGGTGGGGCTGCAGTGACCTTTGTGATGACTGGCTCGTCGTCATCGTGAGAGGCTTCATCACCAGCAGTATCTGTCACTTCTTGTTGAGCCTCATCACACTCCATAGGTTTGAGTTTTTGGACGACCTTCCTTTTACGCTTAGGTAACGGTGTCAGATCATGGTGTGCCTCTGCCTCACTGTCAGACCGCAGTTGTGGTTCCCAAGACAGATCACTTGCACCAGAACGAGGTGGGCTTGAAGAAGATGTAGACACCCCCCTTGATCTTTTCCTTGCTAGGGATGTGGAAGACAATGAATGATCATCAGGAGGAGTGGCTTCCAATGATACCTCAGCTTCATTGTCGATTTCCAAATGTGCCCCTACTTCGGGAGGAACAACTATTGTGGGCACTTGTGAACGTCCATGCACCTTTGCTTGCGCATCTCCTTTTGCTGCCTCTCCTTCCACATGTACTTGGGCGTGTACTTGCACATGGTGTTGTTGTTGCGGCTGTGGTTGTTCAACACTTGTCAGATGAGTTACAACAACCTGTGTTGATTCAGGGACATTGCTGCTACTTTCTTGCGATGAGCCAACATCACTGGTCGATGGTGATTGGAGAAGTACACTGACTGCCTCTGAAGCACTCAAGGGCTTTGACTTAAGTTGGCGTGGTGGTGGAGGCACTGAACCCAATGGAGCAGGGGTGCTGCTCTCAGGTTGGTCCCCAGCAGATCCTGCTGCTGCAGGCGTACTTTTTTTTTTGCTCCCAAAAAAAGTGGCGGGTGGCACACCAGCCTCCTTGGTAACTTGCTTCTTCTGCTCCTTACTAGCAACTTTCTTGCTAGAGGAGCTACGGAGAACTTTCTTTGGGGCCATCTTCTTCAGAGCAGGTCAGACAGCAGGCCGCAGTTGCACGAATTGTAGAGTTGTCTGAGGCCAGACGTGACGTCGCGTGACGTTATGCTGCACACACACACCGCTGCAGGACTTCTTCCTGGCACTGGTGGTTCTCTTGAGTCTTGTGCACCTAAAAAAAATGGAAGACAGAGGAACATCAGTTCAGTTATAGAGCACAAAAAAATCGAAAAACACTGCAAAATCAGCACAATCCCAATCCATCCATGCCCTCCATAATGTTTAAATTCAAGACAACCCACAGAAAGACTAGGCCCATGCAAGACTCACTACCCCTGGCATAAATAAAGGTTGAAAAGTAGGCAAAATGGTTGGAGGCCTAACAACAAAGCCTGCATTCAAAATGGCCACTTGCCTGCCAGCACATGGCCAGTGCCTGTAGCTGCACTCAAAATGGCCACCAGCCACATGGCATGTCCCTCCCCATGAACACCCCCAAAAATCGAAAAACACTGCAAAATCAGCACAATCCCATTCCATCCATGGCCTCCATGATGTTTAAATTCAAGACAGCCCACAGAAAGACTAGGCCCATGCTAGACTCAAATACCCCTGGTGAAAAGGCCACAAGTACAGGCCCAAAAATCGAAAAACACTGCAAAATCAGCACAATCCCATTCCATCCATGGCCTCTCCATGATGTTTAAATTCAAGACAGCCCACAGAAAGACTAGGCCCATGCTAGACTCAAATACCCCTGGTGAAAAGGCCACAAGTACAGGCCCAAAAATCGAAAAACACTGCAAAATCAGCACAATCCCATTCCATCCGTGGCCTCTCCATGATGTTTAAATTCAAGACAGCCCACAGAAAGACTAGGCCCATGCTAGACTCAAATACCCCTGGTGAAAAGGCCACAAGTACAGGCCCAAAAATCGAAAAACACTGCAAAATCATCACAATCCCATTCCATCCATGGCCTCCATGATGTTTAAATTCAAGACAGCCCACAGAAAGACTAGGCCCATGCTAGACTCAAATACCCCTGGTGAAAAGGCCACAAGTACAGGCCCAAAAATCGAAAAACACTGCAAAATCAGCACAATCCCATTCCATCCATGGCCTCCATGATGTTTAAATTCAAGACAGCCCACAGAAAGACTAGGCCCATGCTAGACTCAAATACCCCTGGTGAAAAGGCCACAAGTACAGGCCCAAAAATCGAAAAACACTGCAAAATCAGCACAATCCCATTCCATCCATGGCCTCTCCATGATGTTTAAATTCAAGACAGCCCACAGAAAGACTAGGCCCATGCTAGACTCAAATACCCCTGGTGAAAAGGCCACAAGTACAGGCCCAAAAATCGAAAAACACTGCAAAATCAGCACAATCCCATTCCATCCATGGCCTCCATGATGTTTAAATTCAAGACAGCCCACAGAAAGACTAGGCCCATGCTAGACTCAAATACCCCTGGTGAAAAGGCCACAAGTACAGGCCCAAAAATCGAAAAACACTGCAAAATCAGCACAATCCCATTCCATCCATGGCCTCTCCATGATGTTTAAATTCAAGACAGCCCACAGAAAGACTAGGCCCATGCTAGACTCAAATACCCCTGGTGAAAAGGCCACAAGTACAGGCCCAAAAATCGAAAAACACTGCAAAATCAGCACAATCCCATTCCATCCGTGGCCTCTCCATGATGTTTAAATTCAAGACAGCCCACAGAAAGACTAGGCCCATGCTAGACTCAAATACCCCTGGTGAAAAGGCCACAAGTACAGGCCCAAAAATCGAAAAACACTGCAAAATCATCACAATCCCATTCAATCCATGGCCTCCATGATGTTTAAATTCAAGACAGCCCACAGAAAGACTAGGCCCATGCTAGACTCAAATACCCCTGGTGAAAAGGCCACAAGTACAGGCCCAAAAATCGAAAAACACTGCAAAATCAGCACAATCCCATTCCATCCATGGCCTCTCCATGATGTTTAAATTCAAGACAGCCCACAGAAAGACTAGGCCCATGCTAGACTCAAATACCCCTGGTGAAAAGGCCACAAGTACAGGCCCAAAAATCGAAAAACACTGCAAAATCAGCACAATCCCATTCCATCCATGGCCTCCATGATGTTTAAATTCAAGACAGCCCACAGAAAGACTAGGCCCATGCTAGACTCAAATACCCCTGGTGAAAAGGCCACAAGTACAGGCCCAAAAATCGAAAAACACTGCAAAATCAGCACAATCCCATTCCATCCATGGCCTCTCCATGATGTTTAAATTCAAGACAGCCCACAGAAAGACTAGGCCCATGCTAGACTCAAATACCCCTGGTGAAAAGGCCACAAGTACAGGCCCAAAAATCGAAAAACACTGCAAAATCAGCACAATCCCATTCCATCCGTGGCCTCTCCATGATGTTTAAATTCAAGACAGCCCACAGAAAGACTAGGCCCATGCTAGACTCAAATACCCCTGGTGAAAAGGCCACAAGTACAGGCCCAAAAATCGAAAAACACTGCAAAATCATCACAATCCCATTCAATCCATGGCCTCCATGATGTTTAAATTCAAGACAGCCCACAGAAAGACTAGGCCCATGCTAGACTCAAATACCCCTGGTGAAAAGGCCACAAGTACAGGCCCAAAAATCGAAAAACACTGCAAAATCAGCACAATCCCATTCCATCCATGGCCTCTCCATGATGTTTAAATTCAAGACAGCCCACAGAAAGACTAGGCCCATGCTAGACTCAAATACCCCTGGTGAAAAGGCCACAAGTACAGGCCCAAAAATCGAAAAACACTGCAAAATCAGCACAATCCCATTCCATCCGTGGCCTCTCCATGATGTTTAAATTCAAGACAGCCCACAGAAAGACTAGGCCCATGCTAGACTCAAATACCCCTGGTGAAAAGGCCACAAGTACAGGCCCAAAAATCGAAAAACACTGCAAAATCATCACAATCCCATTCAATCCATGGCCTCCATGATGTTTAAATTCAAGACAACCCACAGAAATACTAGGCCCATGCAAGACTCACTACCCCTGGCATAAATAAAGGTTGAAAAGTAGGCAAAATGGTTGGAGGCCTAACAACAAAGCCTGCATTCAAAATGGCCACTTGCCTGCCAGCACATGGCCAGTGCCTGTAGCTGCACTCAAAATGGCCACCAGCCACATGGCATGTCCCTCCCCATGAACACCCCCAAAAATCGAAAAACACTGCAAAATCAGCACAATCCCATTCCATCCATGGCCTCCATGATGTTTAAATTCAAGACAGCCCACAGAAAGACTAGGCCCATGCTAGACTCAAATACCCCTGGTGAAAAGGCCACAAGTACAGGCCCAAAAAGCGAAAAACACTGCAAAATCAGCACAATCCCATTCCATCCATGGCCTCTCCATGATGTTTAAATTCAAGACAGCCCACAGAAAGACTAGGCCCATGCTAGACTCAAATACCCATGGTGAAAAGGCCACAAGTACAGGCCCAAAAATCGAAAAACACTGCAAAATCAGCACAATCCCATTCCATCCGTGGCCTCTCCATGATGTTTAAATTCAAGACAGCCCACAGAAAGACTAGGCCCATGCTAGACTCAAATACCCCTGGTGAAAAGGCCACAAGTACAGGCCCAAAAATCGAAAAACACTGCAAAATCATCACAATCCCATTCAATCCATGGCCTCCATGATGTTTAAATTCAAGACAACCCACAGAAATACTAGGCCCATGCAAGACTCACTACCCCTGGCATAAATAAAGGTTGAAAAGTAGGCAAAATGGTTGGAGGCCTAACAACAAAGCCTGCATTCAAAATGGCCACTTGCCTGCCAGCACATGGCCAGTGCCTGTAGCTGCACTCAAAATGGCCACCAGCCACATGGCATGTCCCTCCCCATGAACACCCCCAAAAATCGAAAAACACTGCAAAATCAGCACAATCCCATTCCATCCATGGCCTCCATGATGTTTAAATTCAAGACAGCCCACAGAAAGACTAGGCCCATGCTAGACTCAAATACCCCTGGTCAAGGCCCCAACAACAGGTCAAAAATCGAAAAACACAAAATTTTACAAAAAAAAAAAATCGAAAAACACAGAAAAATCAGCACAATCCCAATTCATCTATGGCCTCCATGATGTTTAAGTTCAAGACAACCCACAGAAAGAATCAGTCCACCCACCACTGAGTACCCCTGGGAAAAGGCCCCAAAACAGCCCAAAAATCGAAAATCCCAAAATTTTAGTTGCAGCAACTGTAATGCCCCAAACAAACTTACTTGTAAAATTTCTAATCCAACAGTGATCCAAAGAAAGTCAAAAAGGCCTCAAATCCAAAGATCCAGCAGCATCCACAAAAGGTAATCCTTCCAGGTCCACATCCGAATGAAAAGTGACCAGGAGATGGACAAAGCACTGGGAGGAGCCTGCTGAACAGGAACAGGAAGTTGAAGACTATGGGGCACTTCCTTCCTCCCACCCCCCTGCCCCCCTCCCCAAAATGGACTCCTCGCTAAAAAAGTGCAGGCAAATGTCAAACTAAGGAGTTATTCACATAAAAATCATCATTTCTAGAAGGTTTATGCTGCTTGCTGGTGGATTTCTTGTGCAGAATTGCAAATTTATATTTTCGCGCGCCGCATCTCAAATCTCGCAATTGCGAAGTACCGCGAGACGTGATCTCGTCGTACTCGCGTTGACAAACTATCGCTGGCAAGCCGCGATGACGTAATCGCGCTCGCCAATTCCCGCGGGATCACACAGCAAGATCCAAAATGGCGCAGCACTCGCAAACTATCGAAAAAAACAACTCGGCAAACGATGATAAACGCCGCGCACCGCAAAAATTGTATCACCAACGCCGCGCGCCGCCAAAAAAATCCGCTGCGTGCGAATTTGCGGATTTTGCGGGAAATCCGCAAATCTCGCGGATTGCGGATTTCCCGAAAATCCGCAAAATCCGCGAGCGGAACGGATTTTCCGCCCACGCTTACCCGTCAGGCATTTCAGCGCCGGCCTGACGCTGGAGCAGGAAGCCGATGATGAAACGAGACAACCATCTGGCAAAATGACAGCAGTCATGAAGCTAGTAAGTTGTGTGAGGCATCCCTAGTTCCGACAAGGGACACCTTTCTCTGACTCTTTTATATACCTTAACTTAGAGAGAGGAAGAGAGACCACCCCATCATACTAACACTACCCCCTGGGGAACTTTGTACATCATTTGGTTATAGAGTCATTTACCTCTCTAATTCATCGATGATTGATCCCCAATGATGATTATCCAACCCAGGACATAAGACTACGGAGTCAGAGTCCAGAACTGTAAGAGCCACGGACTCATGCTTGCAAATTGCAAACCCTTTCGCTCACTCACTCATGACCAAAAGCCACAGAGTCTATGTAAGTTTTAAAGCTTTATTAAAAGTAAAACATTTATTAAAATCAAGTTCATCATATAACATAAACGGTAGATTGAAAATGGAAAAGTGCTTAGTGATTTCACACATTAATTGTGGGCGAGCCCTCACCTGGTTTGAACTTCAAATCTTCTTTGTGGTGCTGAATCATTGCTGACTCCGTCCTAGTAACGATGATCTGATCTTGCTCTTGTTCTTAGAAGGGAAGCCTCTGTCTGTTATGAGAAAAATTGTGCTTGTTAAAAAGCAAGCATTCATCAGTTGTACCAAAAAGGGTAGCAAGACAACACCCTTCCCTGAAAAAAGGGCAATTTTTAGTTTTGACTAGACAGTCACAAATTATTGAATTTGTTTGTGTAGTCATAGTGACATTTTTTCATTCCGAGACAAAATACTGGGGAGTGGTGTATATGGCATCTAAGAATCTGAAATGTATTTTCTGGGCGGAACATCAGCACAACCATCCACCGGTGCCGGGGCCAGCGCGGAGGTGGGCACTCCTGGGGCAGAGGCGGTGCAACATCCAGTGAAAACTGCTGTGGGGGATGCCATGGTAGTGGCGGACAGTGGTAAGCTATTATATTCCTTACTTACTGAGATTGCAGACTGCAGAGTGTGCTATCTGCACGGGTATATATGTTGTACAGTACAAGTATACTATACTGTTAAGAAGACTTACAAATTTAGAACTAAGTTTTTATCAACCAGGTAGTAGCTTCCTCTAAATTGACTTCAACTCAGCTGTGAAAGTTTTTTCGAGAATCCAAGTCAGATCAGAGATTAACTTGATGGATGGGATGAACGAAAAGGAAAAGAAGGGTGTAAGTAAGTGTGGAAGGATGAGTGAGTTAAAAGTAATGATGACTGGAAAAAAATGATACGTGTTTGATTGCTGCCCGAGGTGGATGGGAATATGATGAATGGCCGGTTGAAGGATGAAGCAAGGATGGGTGGAAGGAGAAAGGGAAGAGGACTGCCTTGGTGGGTGAAACAGAAACTGTATGTGTGCGCAATATATCCTTTGGTTGAAATTCAAATGCAAGTCAAGCACGGATGCATGGCCTGCGGTTTCCAAAATAAAATGAAAATGTTGTTTTCCCGTGAGAAAAAGTAAGGTTTGTCCAGTTGAGACATTAAGAAGAATGATTGACATTTACTTTGAATGGATGGATGCCTGGATCATGGTACTATCGGACTCATAGATAGCATATGTGCATGTAGAGAGAGTAGACAATCACTGGATGAACTAAGTGTTACTTTAAAGAGCATGTAACACAGCACCCGCACGTCCGTTCCAGTTTAGGAAAGGCAAGGAAAAGAAGTTGTATTTTTTCCGAATACTACCATGAATAGTAGCAGTAGTTTGTATTGCAAGCACAGCATATATCCAGCGATTACGGGGGCCACTCACTACCTCTGTTAATAATTTTAGTACAACTCTGTCATTTATGTGTGGCCTATCAGTGTTCACTCAATAAAAAACAAAGCACCTAAAGTTATCCCATATGTAAGCAAATACATATCCTGTGAAGGGATAGATAATCATATTATGTATCTTCTTCATTTTCCTTTTCTAGTAGTCATTGGCACTGTAGGGTGAAAGTTTAATTAATTAAGCAGTAGCCCTTGTAACAGAGTATTCTCAGTGCCACCCGTAATAGAAAAGTAAGAGCTTCACCACCTGCATGTACTGGACTGGTACAGTAACGCAAGAATGTGTCATCATGGCGTGCGTCTGTTTTTCTCCGGTGCAAGTTGACTGCGCTGGCAGTATGCCGGCTTCCAGAAGTTTACATACCAATTTCGCTAAACAAGAGAGAAGAAGAAGAAGAAGACTGGTGTACTCTCATAATCGACTCTAATGTAGTGAGTCCATAGTGCTCATAGAATTGATTCCTGAAACTCCCACTAATGTTAGAGCAAGGCTGAAGAAGTGGGAGGTTAGATAGATACAGGCCACAAATGTTATGTACTGTGCTTGCAAGTTGCTAGTTCTACTGTGACACAACTTTCTGCTGAATTATTTTGTGTTACTCTTAAAGAGCATTGGTTACAGACTATGTCTTTCTTTCTTCATATAGATGTTCCTTCAAAACTGTCACAGAAGGAGCTGGCTACACGGGCCCGGAAACGGAAGCTGAAGGCGACTGTCGCCGAATATCGTCGGCTGGTGGCCCAGGAGGAGGAGGACACGCAGTCGACATCCACAACATCCAAAGCGACAGCTGCATCCTCCTCCGCGCTCCCTGGGTCAGCCAGTCAGCGCAAGCATCCAGCGGTACGGAGCCGTGGTACCGCACCCTCCCGCCACCGCCAAGTAGCCAAAAAATCAGTTGCCCCCCACAGCACTTCAAAGGCACGCGTGAACCGCCTAACCCTCAGGGTGTCCTACCTTGAGCAGGAGCTGAAGAAAATGAAAATCCTGCTCAAGAACCTCCGCAAGGAGCACGACCACCTGGCCAAAAAAGTACACAGCTGGCGGCATTAGAGGAGGAGAGACTGTCCCTTGCCCCTTTTTTAAAGACTTTTGGGGGGTGGGAATTGGGAGTTGGGTTTTTTGGACTTTGGGGACTTTTTATTTCACAGACATTCTTTGGGCTTAGGGAGGGGGTGGTCGGGTCTTGCGGGATAGTTTATTTTTGTTAGGGATATAAATAATTATGACTTTCAACTTAAACATAGCATTCATGTTTTTACTGCAGTTGAGGCTGGGGGGGGGGTTGACTGTAAGTTTGTTTTCCTGAAACTTAAGTGGCTTCTTGATTCAAATTGTGTAAGTAATTGCCCAGATGTTTACAAAACTAAGTGCGTCTCACAGAGTTAGTGAATTTAATTGTCCTAGGACTTTACTAGTACTACCGTCAGTCTCTCGTCTCTCCTACTACTCCATTATTCTTCCTCCCCCCCAAATGCTTATCTTACCTGTAATTTGTGTTTGAAAATAGGGCTAGTAGGCACGGGGCTGGCTGCATGGCAAATGGCGATTAAGGTTGGCAATCCTGGGCGTATGAAATGGCATCATTGCGGTGGTACTAGTGGTGGTACACAGTGGCAGTTGCAGCATGTAAAAAAAAATGAAACCTTGATTGGCCTGGGCGGAGCATTAGAACGGTACGATAGATACTTTAGCACGTGACAGTACACTAGAAAAGGTCCATAATGTAGCCTTACAAACGCTAAAGTATTGAAAGTATAACCACTACTTGCATGGAATATGACATTGGCTACTGCTACAAGAAGTAGTACTGAAGGTGAAGGACACAGCAGCGTAATCATTTGCCACGTGTAGGAGGATGTTCTTGATGATCAATCCAGTTGATGGGGCCCATGAAAATCTGCTTTGATTTGCCAATAGCCATGGGTCTGTGTTAAGCTGAGTAAGAATATATCCTCAGATTCCTTTACCGGACTTGAAATGTAATTCATTTTCTGTTGCTATGACCTTATCCTCCCCAGCAAATGTGTGGATTTATTGCTGTCATTTACTCACAAATCAATGAAAACCACACAGCCCGGGGGAAGAGGGTTAGGGTTTGGAAATTGGATGGGAATGGGGTTTTTTGGGAAAGTTTTGTTGAGAGAAGAAAAAAAAGCACAGCATGGACAAACAACAAATGAAGAAAAACAAATCTTTGGACACAAAGCTATCCATTAATCTTTTAAGTAATATAAAAGAAGTGCATGCACTACTGCATGCATCAAGTTGCTTGCTACATGGATAGGTTACTGAAAAGTAAGTAGTACTTTCTACAACGTATTAACTATGAATAGAAAAATGCGACAGTACAGGGCTGCAGTCATTATGCGTTTTCACTTGCCTATATCTGCACTCCGAGAAATACTTCGTACATTAAATTAGTTTGAACAATAGCAAAGTAAAACCTATACAATGGCTGGAGAGATGAATTTAGAAGCAGAGAGCAAAGAAATGCAGAGTCACACTCATAGTCAAGTCAAGTCAAGTCAAAGAATTTATATAGCGCACTACATACCCAGAGGGTCTCAAGGCGCTTAGGAAGGGGAGGAGGATTACTTGTCAAATATCCATGTTTTAAGTTGCTTTCTGAATGCTAGGTGGTTCTGGGTAAGGCGAAGGTAAGTGGGGAGTGAGTTCCATGTTCTAGCAGCCAGGTATGAGAAGGATCTGCCTCCCATGGTGGTCTTGTTGATGCGAGGTACAGTGGCGAGGGCTTGGCTGGAAGAACGTAGTTGGCGGGAGGGGGTGTAGAAGGACAGTCGTGAGTTGAGGCATCCTGGTCCGATGTCGTAGAGTGATTTGTGTGCGTGGGTTAGCATTCGGAAAGTGATTCTCTTATTGACGGGTAGCCAGTGGAGGTCTTTCAGGTGACCGGAGATGTGTTCGTTGCGTGGGATGTCTAATATGATCCTGGCTGAGGCGTTTTGGATTCGTTGGAGTTTCTTCTGGAGTTTAGCGGTAGTACCTGCGTAGAGGGTGTTTCCGTAGTCCAGTCGGCTCGTGACCAGAGCATGGGTGACTGTTTTCCTGGTTTCGGTGGGGATCCAGCGAAATGTTTTTTTGAGCATGCGAAGAATGTTGAAGCAGGATGAGGATACGGCGCTGACTTGTCTGTTCATTGAGAGTGAAGAATCCAGGATGACGCCTAGGTTCCGTGCGTGGTCTGTCGGGATGGGTGCTTTTCCAAGGGCTTCCGGCCACCAAGAGTCGTCCCATGCAGAGGGGGATGTACCTAAGATGAGGACTTCTGTTTTATCTGAGTTCAGTTTCAGACGGCTGTGTTTCATCCATTCGGCAACTTCTTTCATTCCTTCGTGTAGGTTAGTTTTGGCGGTGCTGGGGTCATTGGTGAGAGAAAGGATTAGTTCAGTGTCATCCGCGTAAGAGATGATGTTGAGGTTGTGTTGGCGGGCGATGGCCGCGAGGGGGCTCATGTATACGTTGAAGAGGGTGGGGCTGAGTGAGGATCCTTGTGGTACGCCACAGATGACTTTAGTGGCCTCGGACTTGAATGGTGGAAGGCGGACTCTCTGGGTTCTTCCGGTGAGGAACGAGGTGATCCATTCAAGTGCTTTTCCTTGTATTCCGATGTTACTGAGGCGTTGTAAAAGGGTGCTGTGGCAGACTGTGTCGAATGCTGCAGAGAGGTCGAGGAGGATGAGGGCGACTGTGTCTCCATTGTCCAGTAGAGTTCGAATGTCGTCTGTTGCTGCGATGAGGGTGGTCTCAGTGCTGTGTTTTGCTCGGAAGCCAGATTGTGAGGAGTCGAGGGATTTGTTGGCTTCGAGGAAAGTGGCGAGCTGGTTGTTGACAGCTTTCTCGATTACTTTGGCCGGGAATGGAAGGAGCGAAATGGGGCGGTAATTTTTTAGTTCGGTGGGGTCCGCTGTGGGTTTTTTCAGAAGGGCGGTGAGTTCAGCGTGTTTCCAGTCTACCGGGAAGGTGGCGGAGTTGAAGGAGCAGTTGATGACGTCTCGGAGGTGCGGTGCTATGACGGAGTCTGCTTTGTTGAAGATGTGGTGAGGACATGGGTCTGTGGGGGATCCTGAGTGGATGGAGTTCATCAGGCGGATGGTGTCCTCAGTGGAGATTGGGTTCCAGTCGTTAAGGGTGTTCACGGGGGGAGAGTGTTCAGCATATGGTTGGGTGGGTTGGTCTCCGGGTTGGTTGTCGAAGCTGTTGTGGATGTCTGCAATCTTGTTGTGGAAGAATGAGGCTAGGGAGTCGCAGAGGGCTTGAGAGGGGTGATGTCGTTGGAGTTGGCCGAGGGATTGGAAAATTCCTTGACGATGTTGAAAAGCTCCTTGCTGTTGTGGGTGTTGTTGTCAAGTCGATCCTTGAATGCTGTTTTCTTGGCCTTTCGGATTAGTTGGTGGTGAGTGCGGGTGGCGTTTTTGAAGGCGTCCTTGGTGCTAGTGGTTGGGTCTTTTTTCCAGGCCTTTTCAAGGGAGGGGCAGTGTTTCTTGGACTTCTTAAGATCATTGTTGAACCATGAGGCCTTCTTGTTGCCAGGTTTGCTTTGACGTTTTTTCAGTGGTGCTAAGGTGTCGGCGGTGTTGGATAACCATAGGGTGAAGTTGGCGGTGGCTTGGTCTGGGTTAGAAGAGTGGGCTGGGGTGTTTAGAAGGAGCGATGAGGAGATCTGGTCGATGGTGATTTTGTTCCAGTTTCTTTGCAGAGTTGGTTGGAGGTGGTTGATGGGTTTTGGCTTGTTGTAGGTGAAGTGAACGCAGCTGTGGTCAGTCCAGAGGAGATCCGTAGTGTGGCTGAAGGAGACATGATTGCTGGAGGTGAAGATGGGGTCGAGTGCGTGACCTGCGATGTGGGTGGGGGAAGTGACCAGTTGTTTAAGTCCGAGGTTGGCGAGGTTGTCCAAGAGGGTGGTGGTGTTGCGGTCGTTGATCTTTTCAAGGTGAAAGTTGAGGTCTCCCAGAAGGATGTAGTCTTTGGAGGGGAGCGCGTGAGGAGTGATGAAGTCCGTGATGTCTTCACTAAATTTTGCGCGGGGTCCTGGTGGTCTGTAGAGGAGGGTGCCTCTGAGTGTGGTCTTAGGGTCGATGTGGATCTGGAAGTGAAGGTGTTCGGAGTTGGCGAGGTTGGCGTCAGAGCTGGTTGAGATGCGGATTGATTTCTTATGGACGATAGCGATTCCTCCTCCTGTGTGGCCGGTACGGTCCTTGCGAGTGATCTTATAGTCTTCAGGGATGGCAATGGTGATGTCTGGGGCGGAGGAAGCGTTCATCCATGTTTCTGTTAGGAAGGCGACGTCCGGAGAGATGGTGTCTAGTAGATTCCATAGGTCAATGGCGTGTCTGTGGACCGAGCGGGTGTTGAGAAGGATGCATTGTAGGTGGTTGGGGTCGGGAATCTGTGGTGTGGTCGTAGCGGAGATGTTGTCGGTGCCGCTGAATTTGCAGGAGTAGCAGGAGAAAGGTCCATGGGTGTGTCCAGGAGCGGCTTGGACGCAGTAGGGGGCGCGACCGGGGTTAAGGGCTAGGAGGGTGGCGGCATCGTAGGTAATGTGGGAGGGCTGGGCAGCGCGAGGGGCAGGGGGTCTGGCACTGGGCGCGGTCCAGGCGCGGACGGGCGTAGACGGGCTTACCTTTGGCGCACCTTCGGCAATAACATTACTTAAAAGATAAGTAGAAATGAATGGATACTGTTACTGTATGTTGTTGTAGTTGTCCTGTTGAATTTGGGAAGTTGCATGCATCCAGCCATTCCTCTTATTTGCGGTACTGCTCCATTCCATCTGACGCTCCTTCGATCAATGTTGGTGACCAGAAGACACCCTGTCCACTGCCTGCCTGACGGATGCTGAATTGCGGCTCGCTAATGTGAAGGCTGACTTCATCCTTTTTCCCATTGCACAGGGTGAAAGTAGCCCTGTAAATGTTGATGGAAAAACAGGAAGTGATATTAAAACACCACTGAGAAAAAAATATAAGGTACGTACGCTGTGTAGTGCAAAAAGTCACACTTTCAGTTTCAGAATCGACAGTACAATAGTTTTGAAAGGGGGTACTCTGAGTCTCCTTTTGAATGATAAATAAGAATGGGCGAATTTTGCGGATCTTTCCCCTCAAGCTAGGTGTACTGTAAACTGCGATTTCAGATCAAAATTAGACCATCCCAGCAGTGCTCCAGACCCTTAAACCCAGTTGCAAAAATGTAGAAGACTCCCAATCAGACCCCAAAAAACGTGCAATACTGCTACCTGTCTGAGGCCTAGTGGAAAATGGTGACAAAACGTACTTTGAAAGTAAAGTAGGCCCAAATCCCCCCTTTTCCACCATGGATTTTCTTCAAACCACTTGCAACCAAAAGTAGACATTTCTCGACAAGTGCTCCAAGTGTAGATCCCAGAACCCAGTTGCCAAAATCTCAAACACCCCCAAACACATGCAATACTGCTAACCCTAACGAGCTCTAAGTTAAAAATAGTGTAGTTTCTTCAACTAGGCCAAATCGCCCCTTTCCCACCATGGATTTTCTTCAAACCACTTGCAGACAAAACTAGGCATGCCCAGCATTGCTCCAAGACCCCCCAAACCCCCCAAACACCAGGACCACCCCCAAGCAGCCCCCCGAAAACACGAAAGTGAGCAAAATCGCTGAAAAGTGAAACACTTTTTCACCATGGATGTTCTCCAAAACCCTTTTATCCGGTATTAGACCTTCCCAGAAATTCTCCCAGACCGGTCAACCTAGGCGAAAACAAGTTTAACACCCCCAAACAGCCAAAAAGCAAAACCGGAAAAAGTGAGACAGAATAATTTAGGCCTCATTCCCAAATCACTCCATGCGCGCTCTGCAGCTAGGCCCTAACTTCCCTTTGCCACCATGGATTTTCTTCAAACCACTTGCAATCACAACTATCCATACCCAGCGTTGCTCCAAGACCCCCCAACCCCCCCAAACACCAGGAACCCCCACAAGCAGGCCCCCGAAAACACAAAAGTGAGTGAAAACTCTGAAAAGTGAAAAACTTTTTCACCATGGATATTCTCCAAAACACTTTTATCCGGTATTACACCTTCCCAGCAATGCTCCCAGACCGGTCAACCTAGGCAAAACCAAGTTTGACACCCCCAAACAGCCAAAAAGCAAAACCGGAAAAAGTGAGACTGAATAATTCAGGCCTCATTCCCAAATCACTCCATGCGCGCTCTGCAGCTAGGCCCTAACTCCCCTTTGCCACCATGGATTTTCTTCAAACCACTTGCAATCAAAACTATCCATACCCAGCGTTGTTCCTAGACCCCCCAATCCCCCCAAACACAAGGAACCCCCACAAGCAGGCCCCCGAAAACACGAAAGTGAGCGAAAACTCTGAAAGGTGAAAAACTTTTTCACCATGGATTTTCTCCAAAACACTTTTATCCGGTATTAGACCTTCCCAGCAATTAACCCAGACCCGTCAACCCAGGCGAAAACAAGTTTAACACCCCCAAACAGCCAAAAAGCAAAACCGGAAAAAGTTAGACAGAATAATTTAGGCCTCATTCCCAAATCACTCCATGCGCGCCCTGCAGCTAGGCCCTAACTCCCCTTTGCCACCATGGATTTTGTTCAAACCACTTGCAATCAAAACTATCCATACCCAGTGCTGCTCCAAGACCCCCCAACCCCCCCAAACACCAGGAACCCCCCCAAGCCGGCCCCCGAAAACACGAAAGTGAGCGAAAACTCTGAAAAGTGAAAATCTTTTTCACCATGGATTTTCCCCAAAACACTTGATTCCGATATTAGACCTTCCCAGCTATGCCCCCAGACCCCTGCGAAAAAGCAGAACACCCCCAAACAGGCAAAAAGCAAAAATGGGCCTACCTTCAATTCATTTCAAATGCGATCTGCAGCTAGGCCCTAACTCCCCTTTTCCACCATGGGTTTTCTAAAAAACAAATGCAATCAAAATTAGACTGTGCCAGCAGTGCTCCCAGACCCCGAAACCCACCCCCAATAACCTAGAAGCCCCCCAAACAGCACCCCAAAAACATGCAAGTGAGCAAAAACTGAAAAACTTTTTCACCATGGATTTGGTCCAAAACACTTGATACCAATATTAGACCTTCCCAGCTATGCCCCCAGACCCCTGCAGCCACCCGCAAAAAAGCAGAACACCCCCAAACAGGCAAAAAGCACAAATGCAAAAACGGGGACTTAGACACATTTAGGCCTAGTTCCCAGATTACTCCTTGCGCGCTCTGCAGCTAGGCCCTCACTCCCCTTTGCCACCATGGATTTTCTTCAAACCACTTGCAATCAAAACTATCCATACCCAGCTTTGCTCCAAGACCCGCCAACACCCCCCCCAACACCAGGAACCCCCCCAACAGCCCCCCAAAAACAAGGAAATGAGCAAAAACGGAAAAACGTTTTCACCATGGATTTGCTCCAAAACACTTTATTCCGATAATAGACCTTCCTAGCTATGCCCCCAGACCCTTGCAGCCACCCGCAAAAAAGCAGAACACCCCCAAACAGGCAAAAAGTAAACATGCAAAAACTCATACTTAGAAAATGTTCAGCCAACCAGTCAACATTGGTCCAAACGCACTCATCAGCTAGGCCCTAACTCCTCTTTCTCACCATGGATTTTCTTCAAATCACTTGCAATCAAAATTAGACTATCCCAGCAGTGCTCCCAGTCCCCCCGACCCACCCCCACAAATTTAGAACACCTCCAAACAGCCCCCCAAAAACATGCAAAACTGGTATATTCAAAACATGGCAAATAGCGCTGTTGACAAAACATTGCTGTTTTCAGCACTTCCACTACTTCGATCCTCTTGAAACTTACCTGGACAGTCACTTGTTCCAGCGATTCACAAGAATCTCAGCAAGACAGAACAAAATCGAACCACTGCGGCCAAAATTGTGCCAGTTCTGGACCAAAGAACACCAAACCCCCCTAAAACCTTGCAAACATCATTATGAACGAACCTGCATCGGGTCCCGAGCCCTAGACTCAGCGTGAACCATACCAACTTAAACCAAAAAACCCTAGTAAATCGCACTGAACCCTAAACCCTAGATATGCTTTGTCTGTCTCTGTCAAAGAGCCTAGGTATGTTACATCAGCAGGATGCTTCACTCAGTGGTGCTTGCCGTGACCATCTGCATGGCCCTGCCGCAAGCATGAGCCAAAAATCTGTTCCGCTCAAGAATTTGCGATTTTTTGGTAATTTCGCGAGGTTTGCGAAATACCGAAAAACAGCAAATTTTGCAAACATAACGGATGTTTGCCCCAAGCTTGAGGCAGTGCCATGCAGACGGTCAAGGCAGTCACCACTGAGTGAAGCAACCTGATGTAGCATACCTAGGCTCTTTGTCAGACAGACAAAGCATATCTAATTGTATGCAACAAGCCACATAGCCCCAATTTTACATGAACTGCTGCCTGGAGTGGACTCTGCCTGGCATAACAACAACAGTACACTGCCTCGCCCTTGACCACTACATACCATGAATAGACAGACATGTAGTTCTGCTGTAGTAGTTGTTGTAGACTGGTTTTACCTGTTTGCCACTCACGAATTGGCCATAGTTGTTCTGTAAACCTAACTGACGCTGATGATCCATCCATCCCAGTGTGTGACTGTAAAGAAAAAATATATATTATTTAATCAATCATCATGGTATATTGGAAAGTGAGTCCGCTCCAAGGACATTTTGCATATTCTGAAATACAACATAGTGGCACCTGAATTTGAAGTACAATTTGAATTAAACAAGGTAAAAAAAAACTGAGTAGTTGACATGAGTTACAATTACTGTGTAAAAGATTAAATAAGACAAGACATATGATTTATCATTTCATGCACAAAAAAAAACAGCAATTGGTTTCATCAGAGCCAGACAGGTATTGCTGTCCACTGCATGCCATCTTCTCAATTATTCATTATTTGTTCTACTTTTTGTCCGCATCTTCTTCGGAAAGTGAGGGCCCACAGGGCAGCCTCTCCTGTCAATATCAGAAGTAAGTCTGCCAGCAATCAGCAAGCATGTAGTCAGTGAGTAATTTCAGTCCCACTTGAGGGGACTCGTCGTAATCCATCCATCTGCCTTGAGGGAAATGGATAGGGGGAGTCTGGAGGAGGAGTATAGAGGAGCATGATTGAGTTGCGGCACCTTCAAATCAATAAGGAATATAAGATGAAGACAGTGCTGCTAATGGACTTGTTGTGATTAGGTGTTTAGAGTTTTGTTGTGGTAAAAGTTGCAAAACAAAGAAAGACACACAGGAATAAAAGTGAATAAGGACGAAAAAAAGAAAGTCATTATCAGGGTTCGGTGTCAGGGAAGTAGAGCTCGTCCTCAAACTCCATGAATTGAGACGGGAGTAGATCAGGTAACAGAGAAGAACTTCCGTTACCTAAGTCGGTGTCCTCTTCTTCCTGCGTGCATTCACGTACTTTGTAATCTGGTGGTATGAAGTGCTGATTCATCTTGATCAGTGTTAATCTCTCCATATTTTTGGCCGAGAGGCGGATCCTTTTTGAAGTTACAATGGCACCAGCAGCACTAAAAACACGTTCAGAATACACTCTTGCGAGTGGGCAAGACAAATAATTTAGGCCCAGGTTGGTGATCAGTGGCCATAGAGCCATTTTGCTGTACCAATACAGCAATGGGTTCTTATTAACAAAGACCTCAGTTGGGTCATCCAGATAGGCCTGCAAAATCGACTCAAGGTTCTCCATGGTTGCTCCACTTTGCGTTCGATCTGTGGCCTTTGCAGCACTGGAACGAGCAAACCCTTGATGAGTTATCCAATCTGCTTCCGACAATATTATGGCTGGGCCTGGTGCAGGTGAGGATGATCATACGGTTGCTGCTGGTGTCGTTAACGGATGTGAGGGAAAGTGACTCCCTTCGCCCACAGATTCAGAAGTGGAACTTGACGCCGGATGGCCTGCTGATTCAGTTGGACTTCTGCCGGCTCCTTGAATTTTCTGCCGATCTTTTTCGAACCGAGTGGCTGACACAGCTAGCCAATGTTTGTACTTTGAAACATCTGCTTCATTAAAAGGAATGAATGCTTTGCTGGCCACTGCCTTTTTGTACCGTCGATCCAGAATAGTGGCACAAATGTAATGTTGTTCTGTATGTATGTTTGTAAGCCTTTCATTGGCAACTAGGCGGCTTAATAACCTCTCCGCCAACTGATATGCATCTTGTTTTTTTACCAGCATCTCTGAACGTTGAAGACACCGCCTTCAGTTGGTTCTCTAGCATGACCAACAAGGGGATAGCTTTGCCCAAAGAACAGTCCTCCCTCCTGACTTCACGCGTGAAGACCTCAAAAGGACGAAGCATGTCTGTCAGGCTTTTAACTAGCTTCCTTTGCTCCAACTCTAGCCTCATGTCTTTCATAGTAGAACCTAGTCGAAAGACATACTCATTGATTACCATGCACTGCTCAGACAGACGCTCAAGCATGTAAAAGGTTGAGTTCCAACGTGTTGCCTCCTCCTGGATGAGTCCTTTGACTGGCACTTTACGTTTATGTTGAATGCCCCTCAGCTGCTTCCGGGCCTTAAAATAATGGCTGATATGTGTTCAGATTCTTCAGCAGGTGGTCAGTAACTTCCTGACTGTGTTTTCATTTTTCAGGAAATCTTGCACCACTATGTTAATACTGTGCGCCAAACACGGCACTCTGAAATAGTCACCTTGCTGCATGGCCTTAACTATATTACTGCCATTATCTGTGGAAACATAACCAACTATGCAATTTCTTGGATGCAGCCATTCAGAGACCTTACTGTTAAACTCCTCCAAAATGTTTTTTGCAGTATGAGATTTCTCCATGGCAAACATGGCTCATGTTTCGAGTAGCTTGAAAAAGTGCGCCCAGGTCAACAACTGCACTTGACTTGTCTCTAACCCCTGCAAAAGAGACCCAGTGTGCAGTGATGCACATGTAATCAAGGGCTTGGCAACTGGTCCACATGTCTGTTGTCAAGTGGATAGTGCGATCAGCACTCTTCTGCAAAGCTGCCCCAATCACCTTCAGCACATCTTGATATAGTGCTGGAAACGCAACTCTGGCAAAATAGGACCTGCTAGGAACCTCCCATTTAGGGCAGACTGTTGACACTAATTCTAAAAACCCCACCCCTTTCACAAAAGAAAAAGGGAAAAGGTCCAGCGCTAGCATTTTAGCCAGCTTTGCGTTATACAGACGTACCTTTGGGTGGTTGCGTTCAATGGCGCCTCCGACCAAAACATGCTTCTAATGGTGGGCTGGACCGTTTTACGTGATAATGATGATGATGCAGACTTCAAACCTGTTAGGCTCATTGAAGGACTTTTTTGTGTTGGTTTCTGTCCTAGGCTCTTAGTGTGCCTCATACATGTTGCAGGGGTAGAGGGTGTGGGCCCTACCACTGCAGTACTGTTGCCAGGGGTACTGGGTGTACCAGAAAAAATGTTGCTCGATTATTGACTTCAACCCCTTCACAATAAGCCCCTTGTCAGCATCAGATGCAATGTGAATGGATACATTTGGATCAGTTCTACTTTGTTGGGCTTCCTCGATCTTACTTAGGTGCGAATACCACTGGATAGGGTGTTGTTGTTTGAGATGACCTCTCTGGCCTCCGGTACCATAGTTGGTACCAAGCTTACCCCGACTAACGGATACTTTACAAATCAAACAAACAACCATGTTTTCCGCCTTTGCGCTAACAGTAAAGAAGTCCTAAACTGGGGACTGGTGATGTCTGCTGGTGGTGGAGGTGCTACTTTGACTTTCAATGCCAGATGAAGTGGAGGATGGGCGTGGCTGAGTTTGTTTCTGTTGTTCTCTTACAGCACCACTACTTGAGGTCGAGCTGGATAGAGGTCCCTGCCGGCCCTTCTGACTAAAAAAGATGGAAGCTGTAGGTCGTGTTGGTGTGGTAGTTAACTGTGTTGGTGGGGTTACCAGTGCAACGCCATCCACATCCCGCTCAGCAGCCATTCTGGATAGGGTCAAAATGTCTGTCTGCTGCATGCACGCTGGGGCTGGAGTGACGACTGTGATGACTGGGTCGTCGTCAGACTGTTCATCAGCAGCAGAAGACACCACTTCTTGTTCGTCGTCATCACACATAAGTGCCTCACTCCCAGACTGCATTTGTGGGTTCCAATCAGGATCAAGGTCATCAGAATGAAGGGGCCTTGAAGAAGAACTTGTAGTAGTAGTAGCCCTCCTTGACCTTTTTCTTGCTGGGGATCTGGAAGATAATGGATCATCCTCAGGAGGAGTGGCTTCCTCGGATGATAACGCTTGAATATCAATTTCCTGATGTGCCCCTACTTCTGGAGGAACAAGTGGTGTAGGCAGTTGTGCCGCTCCATGAACCTCTAGTTGCACCTCTCCATGCACCTGTCCATGCGCCTCTCCTTGTGCCTCTACTTGCGCCTCTTCTTGAGGCTCTACTTGCGCCTCTCCTTGCACCTCTCCTTTCGCCTCGCCTTGCCCATGTACTTGCGCTTGTACTAGTTGCACCTGTGGTTGTCATTGCGGCTGTGGTTTTTGTACACTCGTCAGCTGAGTTACACCCGGCGTTGATTGGATGGTACTTTCTTGTGATGAGCCAAGATCACTGGTCGATGGTGATCGACCAACCAAAGTGGCTGCCGCATCAGCACTCATGTTCTTGGACCTAACTTGGCGTGGTGGCACTGAGACCAATGAAGCGGAGGTGCTGCTTCCAGCTTGACCCCAGCGGACACCACTGCTGCTTTCCCCAAAAAAGGTGTCTGTGGGTACACCAGTCTCCTTGGTAGGTGGTGCCACTTGCTTCTTCTGCTCCTTCTTTCTGGCAGTGGTACTGGCAACTTTTTTCGCTGAGGCGCTAAGGCCACCTTTCTTTTTGGGCCATCTTCTTCAAATGTCAGAACAGCAGGCCACAGTTGCACAAGTTGCAGAGGTGTCTTGTCTGTGGCCACACGTGATGTCACATTACGTTGTGCTGCATACACCGCTGCAGGACTTCTTCCTGGCACTGGTGGTTCTCTTGTACACCTAAAAGCAATGTATGCCAGAGGAACATCAGTTAGACATCCCAGAAAGTCAAAAAACACACAAAAATCACCACAATCCAATGCCATCCATGCCCTCAATGATGTTTAAATTCAAGCCACCCCACAGAAATACTAGGCCCATGCACCACTGAGTACCCCTGGGCATAATGGTTGAAAGCAAGGCAAACTGGGTGCAGTCCTGAGCACACTGCCTGGCTTCAAAATGGCCCCTTGACCCCCACCACCTGGCCAGGCCCTGCCTGTCCCAGTCCTCAAAATGGCCCCCACCCTCATGGACGGGCCCCAACAACTCCCTATAAAGTCAAAAAACACTCAAAAATCACCACAATCCAATGCCATCCATGCCCTCAATGATGTTTAAATTCAAGACACCACACAGGAAGACTAGGTCCATGCACCACTCACTACACCTGGGCCTACTAGCTAGTGAGGCTTTACTGGCACCCCGACATTTTTAAAAAAATCAACATATAACATTGAGCTAAAATTCCATGACATAAATGAGAATTAAGTTAAAAGAAAATCACATAAACAGTTGTATCATGCACCCATGACTAACCCTGGGCCTACCTGATACTGTGGCTACCCACAATATATATTGTGTTAAAGTTGTGAAAAAAGTTTTAGAACTGTAGTTGCCTCAACTGCAATGCCCCAAACAAACAACAACAACTTACTTGTAAAATCTCAAGTCCAAAAGTGATCCAAACTCCAAAGTCCAAAAATGCCTCAAATACAAATATCCAGCAGCAGCCACAAAAAGTAATCCTTCCAGCTCCATATCCAAATCAAAAGTGACCAGGACATGGACAAAGCACTGGGAGGAGCCTGCTGGACAGGAACAGGAAGTTGGAGACTCTGGGGCACTTCCTTCCTCCCACCCCACCCCAAAAAATGGTCTCCTGCACCTAAAAGTGCAGCCAAATATCAATCTGAGGAGTTATTCTGATCAAAACCATAATTTTCACAAGGTTTATGCTTCCTGCGGTGGATTTCTTGTGCAGAATTGCAATTTTTGCAATTTAGTGAACGCAAGATGTTCAAATCTCCCGCCGGAAGTCAGCTGCGCGCCGCATCTACGTGTTCGGCATTGTTTACTCCCGCAATGTGTGATCGCGGGCCTTTATGACGTACTCGCGTCGTCAAACTCTCGCTGTGCAAGATGGCAAGCCGAGATAACGTAATTGCGTTCGAAAAACTCTCGCGCGATCACACAGCAAGATCGAAAATGGCGCAGCACACGCAAGCCAGGAGAAAAACAACTCGGCGGATTCAGAATCACGGTAAATCAACGCCGCGCACGCGATATTGTATTTTTCAAGCTTGACCAAGCAAAATAATTCGTAGTTTGCGAATTTGCGGATTTTTGGGCAAATTTGCGCGATTTGCGGATCGCGAAATTGCCAAAAATCCACAAATTCGCCCGCGAAACAGATTTTACGCCCATACTTAGTTTTTTGCAAAGTGTGTAATAATACCAGTATGTTTGGCCTATTTTTTGGAGTGTCTAAAATGTTTTGCATTCGTGCTTGATGTGTATTTTGTTTTCTTAAGAGTAATTGTTTTCTTCATCTATCTAGTGGGATATCGTTGATGATTTTTGCTGTGTCTTTGCAGAGTAGGTGCTGGTGAGTGTAGCTGTCCCTTGTAAGTGAATCGTGTAGTTTTTGAGTATATAGATCTTTGTGATAAAGGTACCCATTTTTTTACTTACTTTTCACAGTGCTGGTTGTTGACTTGTTTGTGCAATCTCCTTTCCTAGTAAGAATAATGGCTAGCCGTAGGATTACTGCTCAGCCGGTTGTTGGAATGCTTTTTGATTCTTCCTCTGACCATGGTCCAGAGATTGACTCTGAATCTGAGGCAGAGGTGGGAGGGGAAGATTCAGGCAGTGAGTTTTCTCCCCACATGGCACCATCCGATGATGAAGATACTCTCAGTGTAGATGAAGATACTCTTGGTGCAGATGAAGTGCCTATGTTAGAGGAGGACATTGATGTGCTGATAGTGTGGCAAGAGGCATCTGGGCTGCAGCCTGGGGCTGCAAGACTTCCTGTTGGTATAGTGAGACAAGAGGCAGCTGAGCTGCAGCCTGGGGCTGCAAGGCTTCCTGTTGAAAGTGCTGACCTCTGGGTTGCCCCAGGCATGGTGCAGATGCCATTGCCAGACTTTACTGATGTTCCAGGGTGTAGGGTGAACACTGAAAACTTTTTGCCAATACATTTTTTTCAGTTGTTTATGGATGATGTGTTTTTGGCAGAGATTGTTGAGCAGACTCATTTGTATGCTGAACAGTTTTTGAGGGACAAGAGTGTCAGCCTTAAGCCCTACTCTAGACCTACCTGGTGGACTCCCACAAATTTGGAAGAGATGAAGACGTTCTTGGGTTTAACTTTTTTGATGGGCATGCTAAGGAAGCCATCAATGGCTTCATATTGGTCTACTAGTCCCTTGATGGCAACTGCTATATTTCCGGCGGTCATGAGTCATGATAGGTATTTGCTTCTGCTTTGGATGATGCATTTTGTTGATAATGGGTTAGCTTTGCCACAAGATTACCCGGATTGTGACCGTCCTTTTAAGATTTGGCCTGTCATTGATAACTTTGATGATCGATTTTCTGAGATCTATGCTCCAGGGAAAGAAATTGCAGTGGATGAGCCTTTGGTGTTGTTCAAGGGCCACTTGTTTTTTAGGCAATACATTCCTAGTAAGAGGGCACACTATGGAATTAAGCTGTATATGCTGTGTGACAGTCCGACTGGATATTGCTCTAATTTCAAGGTGTACACCGGTAAGAATTCCAGGATTAACCCCCCTGGTTGTCCGTCCACTTTTGGAGTGACTGAGAAAATTGTGTGGGAACTCGGTGGAGGACTATTTAACAAAGGCCACCATTTATATGTAGATAACTTCTACACTGGTGTGCGGTTGTTCAGGGAATTGGCAAAAGTGGACACTGTTGCTTGTGGCACAATCTGCTGTAACCATAAAGGTTTCCCAAAAGAACTTGTTTGTCAAACGCTTGTGCGGGGACAGTGCAGTGCGTTGCGTTGTAAAGAGCTTCTAGTTGTGAAGTTTTCAGACAAGAGAGATGTCTACATGTTGTTTAATGAAAGCACTGAATCAGTGACTGTTTGGGGTGAGGTTGCTGAAGTGCGCAAACCTGTGTGCATTTTAGACTATAATAGGCACATGGGTGGTGTTGTCAGAGTAGATCAGAGGATGAAACCTTGTGCTGCTCTTCGTAAGGCTTACATTTGGTACACGAAGTTGGCTATCCATCTTTTCCACTTGGCAACCTTTAATGCTTTTGTTGTGTTCCGGGATTCTTGTCCTGAGTCAGAGATGACTTTTGTTAAGTTTCAGGAGTCTGTAATAGGCAGACTTGTTTTAGTGGAATAGGCAAGTGTTCCTAGAGTTGGAGTGGTGGAGGATGTTGCTAGATTGAAAGATCGCCACTTTCCTGATCACATTCCTCCCACACCCTCAAAATACTTTCCCAGTAGGAGATGTAGAGTCTGTTGGCGAAGCGGTATGCGCAAGGAGACTCGTGTGTACTGCCCCGAGTGTCCTTCTAACCCTGGGCTGTGTGTGCCTGCTTGTTTTAGAATGTACCACACACAAAATAATTTTTGGGAGCATCCATGAGTTGTAAAGTGAACTGCCTGGCCTCTATTGTTTAATAATTTTTGTTCAATTTCAAGGTTGGCATTTGTGTAGTGTATTAAGTTTCAGTTTTTGTTTTAGTAGATTTGTATCTATTTGCAATTTATTTGTGTTTTCTCATTTATATAAAAAAATTCCTAAATGTGATGGTGGTTTGCATGGAGTGGCGCTTGTCTGGCGGTGTGTGTGGTCTGGTGCTTGGCTGGCGGTGTATTTGGATTGGTGCTTGCCTGGCGGTGTGCCTGGACTGGTGCTTGGCTGGCTGTGTACGTGGACTGGCACTTGACTGGTGGTGTGTTTGTACTGACTCTTGGCTGGCAGTGTGTTTGTACTATCACTTGGCTGGCAGTGTGCATAGTCTGGTGCTTGGCTGGCGGTGTGCGTGGACTGGTGCCTGACTGGGAGTGTGATTGGACTGACGCTCGGCTGGCGGTGTGTGAGTAGTGACTTGATGCTGGTCACTGCACACCCTGCTAGCTGAGCACCACTCCATGCAATCCATCAGTTTGTGTAGTTGCTGTGTCAGGAATGTGGGCATGTGAAAGTGATGGGCCCTTGAATGGTGCTGTCTGCTCGTGGGAGCGTTGTAATGTGATGGGTCCGCGGCTGGCGGTGTGAATGTTTTGTATTTGTCACACGTATGAAAGGTGTATGAATGGCCTGTAAAGAGGTTGTTGCCTTGTCGTGGCTTTATAGTTCACGAGCTGTGAGTAAATGGTTCAGTTTCTCCTCCTTTCAATTATTAACAGTGCATTTCCTTTTTGTGAAATCACTTGCTAATACAATTGTATATACTGAACCATCACTCACCCTCGTGCCAAATACAACCAGTATGTGTGTGTGTTTGAGGATTAGATGGCTGTGCAGTAATATTTGTCTTTTTTGTCTTTCTGAAGCAGGTTGTACCTTGTCCCTTTTTGTGAATGTTGTGATGTGCTGCTTGCATGCCTGGTGGTGTAAAGGGTCGTCTGTGTATCAAGTATAAAAGGTGTGTGAATGGCCTGTAAAGCGGTCGGTGCCTTGCAGTGGCTTTACAGCTCACAAGCTGCAAGCCACTGGTTCGTTTTTTTGGTCCATTTAATTGACAGTGCATTTTATTTTTGTGAAATGCCATGTCAATAAAAATGTATATACAGAACCCTCACTCGCCCTCGTTCCCAATCCAACCAGTATGTGTGTGTGTTTGTGGAATAGATGGCTGTGCAGGAATCTTTGTCTTTTTAGTCTCTCTGCCAAGGTGTACATTCCACCTAAGAATAACCTACCAACTGTAGATATTGTCGAAAACCCATGGGAGTACATGGTGATGTCTCTCTGGTGAGTTCTAACAAGTTATTTTATCCACAATGTACTGCAAACCTCACAATATCTGTCACATTTTCCTTGCAATATTGTGCCAACATTTTCACACTGCAGAACTAAACAATTAATGTTTTCAAAACGATCTGGTTTTGCAAGGGAGTCACCTGGATTTATGGCCCTGTGTTCTGCAGCCATCCAGGGAAACCTACCAAACCTAGACATTTCTGTAAACTAGACACCTGGGGGCTTCTAGGGAGGTATAGCTTTCATGAATCTTCCTTCTTTAAGACACAAGGGGGACCCAACGGATAGCTAAGTACCATGGGTATAACTGCGTTATAGTGAACAAAGGTCCTTAGCTTATTTAAGAATCAAAACAATACAGTATAGGAACACAATGGAAAGCTATACGATTTACGATTTCCAAACCCAGCCGGGAAAGGAGTTTATTTTTAGGAAGCAATGTCCAATCTTTCAATACAAACGAAAAAACATGACACAAGCCTGTGCCGTACCGAAAAGAGGGACAGGAAAGATAGGATTAGGGTGAAAGGGGTGTCTTTCAGGCAAAGGAAGAGAGCAAGGACAGGGCACTGTAAATAAGTCAGAGATCAATAACAGTGTCGCCTGGAGTGGAGTGTACACAATCTCATTTAACAATATTATAAGTGTAAACCCACTCATAGGTGTCGACGTTTCGATCCCTATTGCTCAACTAGATACATGGGATCATCATCAGGACTTTTATAATGAACAAAGCATGCCTGAATGAGATAAAGCCTGTTAGGAGAAACGAAGAGAAAAAGAAGATTTTTTCAAAAACTTAAGAGTATTTTACACATATATGCCAGCTTTGTAACGATTTCGCAGTGTGTGACCAAGTGCAAAGTGTTTGTGCCCTAATTGAGAACATAATAACAGCATTTACAAACTCCTCGGAATCGCAGTGACATGCGTGAAAAAACTGCGTCAACGAGCTGTGCCGTGAGAGTGACCAGTTCAGTATATAGTGTATTAGGGAGATTGGATTTCCATTGTTAGGTGATAGTGCCGGTTTTGAGTCGTTTTAATAGTTACGTGACTAAGGGTGGATGTGCGACTGGGGGACGCCCTTTGGGTTCTTAGTAGCCATTGGTATGTTCATACCTCAGTGAATCAAGGTGAGAAGCCTCACATGGGAGGTGTCCTTCATTCCAGAGTGGAGCGATGATGCTAAAATGGGGGCAGAATTATAAAAACGGAAGTTATGAGTCTACCGGTTCACGAAGGCAGTGAAAAGTGATTTTGATTTAAAACCTACCACGTAGTTACAAGTCGTGGAGGTCTTTATGGGGGTCCAGACGAATTGCTAATTACAAGAATTACGGGTGCAATTCGTAGTTCGTTTTCAACTGCATACGATGGCAGCACTGAAAATAAAACAGGAATTAATTATCAGGGTGAAAAAGTCAAGGGGCTCCGAACTAAGATGGTAAGATATTGAAGGACCTACCTTACTTCACTCAACGTGAGAGCGGGGAGTAGCTTTTACCGTGTAGGCAACAGTGGCCGTACACGCGGAGTGCCAACGGTGTAGCGTTCAGACACTGTAACAAAATCAAGGAGGGAATATCAGTGCATGGCTTAGTAACGGGCCATGAACCGAGTCGGGATTAGTATTTCAAAATTACTTACAAAGTCTAAATGAAGACTCGTCTCTCCTGGGGCTGCTCGGTCAATGCCGGTTGCAATGCAGCGGTCTGCGTGTGCGAGCGGACTGAGTACAGCCACGCTGGTCACGTGACCGCTATTGCGAGTGCCATTTTGGAAAGGCAAATTGTATCGGTGGGGGCCATCTTGGAGTGGATGGCTGGAAGGGCTAATGCTATAAGTGTGAGGGGGTGCACGGACATATGGACAGTGATGGTGAAAGTGTGACATTAAACACTGTGACAGGTGTAAAAATTACATATCACGTTTAGCTCCCAAATGTCCAGTTTCGTTCTTTCTTTTCATATTTCATGTATGCATCCAATTATGCATTTCAACATAGCACATTTCTTCTTTTAAATCCAAAATCGTTTTTGACAACGTTTTAACATGCTGACATAGCGCTCATTCTGTTACTGTTTCATGGTGCTGTTCAATCACAGCAATGTAGTCCAGTCCTCGCTGCGATTGAGCCCTGTGTGGATGGTATTGAATTGGATGATGGATTTCAATTCCTCACGGTTTAGTAACTGCTGTAAGTTGCCACCTCTCTGTGGTAATTTAATGGATTTCAGGATGGTCCACTGGAGGTCATCTGCTGTGTGGTTCATGCTGGCAAAATGTTCACCCAAGGGGGCGTTGGGGGTTCCGCACCTTATGCGACTCCGATGTTGGCTTATTCTAGTTCTTATTTTTTGTGTCGTCTGTCCCACATACATAAGGGGGCAAGGACATAGAATCGCATAAATCACATTGTGACTGTTACAGTTTGTGAAATCCCTCATGTCAATTGTGATGTTATTGTGACTAAACGTGCGCCCCTCAAGTGTCAGATCACACACAATACATTGTCCACATTTAGCGTGACCTCTCAGCGGGGGCAAGCCCCAGTTTGACTCAATTGTATTCATGGGAGGTGGTGCTGGTAGGGCCGCTCGAACAAGATGGTCTTTTATATTTCTACTCTTTTTGAACGCAAACCATGTTTTGTCAAAAGCTAGTTGGCCTGAATTTAGGGTTGGCCAATGCCGCAAAATTGTTTTGCGGATTTTATTGGAGATTGGCGAAAAGGTTGTGACACAGGCTATTCTCTCTGAACTGGGCCTAGCAAGGGGTTATCCAAGCAGAATAGTAAGGAATGCCTCAAAACGGGCATGGTATTGTCCCAGGGAAGTCCTGCTCCAACCTAAGACTAGGAATACAATTGAGTCAAACTGGGGCTTGCCCCCGCTGAGAGGTCACGCTAAATGTGGACAATGTATTGTGTGTGATCTGACACTTGAGGGGCGCACGTTTAGTCACAATACCATCACAATTGACATGAGGGATTTCACAAACTGTAACAGTCACAATGTGATTTATGCGATTCTATGTCCTTAACTTACAGCAGTTACTAAACCGTGAGGAATTGAAATCCATCATCCAATTCAATACCATCCACACAGGGCTCAATCGCAGCGAGGACTGGACTACATTGCTGTGATTGAACAGCACCATGAAACAGTAACAGAATGAGCGCTATGTCAGCATGTTAAAACGTTGTCAAAAACGATTTTGGATTTAAAAGAACAAATGTGCTATGTTGAAATGCATAATTGGATGCATACATGAAATATGAAAAGAAAGAACGAAACTGGACATTTGGGAGCTAAACGTGATATGTAATTTTTACACCTGTCACAGTGTTTAATGTCACACTTTCACCATCACTGTCCATATGTCCGTGCACCCCCTCACACTTATAGCATTAGCCCTTCCAGCCATCCATTCCAAGATGGCCCCCACCGATACAATTTGCCTTTCCAAAATGGCACTCGCAATAGCGGTCACGTGACCAGCGTGGCTGTACTCAGTCCGCTCGCACACGCAGACCGCTGCATTGCAACCGTCATTGACCGAGCAGCCCCAGGAGAGACGAGTCTTCATTTAGACTTTGTAAGTAATTTTGAAATACTAATCCCGACTCGGTTCATGGCCCGTTACTAAGCCATGCACTGATATGCCCTCCTTGATTTTGTTACAGCGTCTGAACGCTACACCGTTGGCACTCCGCGTGTACGGCCACTGTTGCCTACACGGTAAAAGCTACTCCCCGCTCTCACGTTGAGTGGAGTAAGGTAGGTCCTTCAATATCTTACCATCTTAGTTCGGAGCCCCTTGACTTTTTCACCCTGATAATTAATTCCTGTTTTGTTTTCAGTGCTGCCATCGTATGCAGTTGAAAACGAACTACGAATTGCACCCGTAATTCTTGTAATTAGCAATTCGTCTGGACCCCCATAAAGACCTCCACGACTTGTAACTACGTGGTAGGTTATAAATCAAAATCACTTTTCACTGCCATCGTGAACCGGTAGACTCATAACTTCCGTTTTTATAATTCTGCCCCCATTTTAGCATCATCGCTCCACTCTGGAATGAAGGACACCTCCCATGTGAGGCTTCTCACCTTGATTCACTGAGGTATGAACATACCAATGGCTACTAAGAACCCAAAGGGCGTCCCCCAGTCGCACATCCACCCTTAGTCACGTAACTATTAAAACGACTCAAAACCGGCACTATCACCTCACAATGGAAATCCAATCTCCCTAATACACTATATACTGAACTGGTCACTCTCACGGCACAGCTCGTTGACGCAGTTTTTTCACGCATGTCACTGCGATTCCGAGGAGTTTGTAAATGCTGTTATTATGTTCTCAATTAGGGCACAAACACTTTGCACTTGGTCACACACTGCGAAATCGTTACAAAGCTGGCATATATGTGTAAAATACTCTTAAGTTTTTGAAAAAATCTTCTTTTTCTCTTCGTTTCTCCTAACAGGCTTTATCTCATTCAGGCATGCTTTGTTCATTATAAAAGTCCTGATGATGATCCCATGTATCTAGTTGAGCAATAGGGATCGAAACGTCGACACCTATGAGTGGGTTTACACTTATAATATTGTTAAATGAGATTGTGTACACTCCACTCCAGGCGACACTGTTATTGATCTCTGACTTATTTACAGTGCCCTGTCCTTGCTCTCTTCCTTTGCCTGAAAGACACCCCTTTCACCCTAATCCTATCTTTCCTTTCCCTCTTTTCGGTACGGCACAGGCTTGTGTCATGTTATTTCGTTTGTATTGAAAGATTGGACATTGCTTCCTAAAAATAAACTCCTTTCCCGGCTGGGTTTGGAAATCGTAAATCGTATAGCTTTCCATTGTGTTCCTATACTGTATTGTTTTGATTCTTAAATAAGCTAAGGACCTTTGTTCACTATAATTCATGAATCTTCCAGGACTTCCCTACCCAGAATCCCTTGCAAACCTCGATTTTAGCTGAAAAAAATCACTTTTCTCAGAAATTTTTGCGTGGGAAAGTGTGGCATCACAGGGCTCACACAAATTTCCTACCACCCAGCGTTCCCCTGGGTCTCCGGATAAAAATGGTGCCTCACTTGTGTGGGAGTCCCAAGTACCAGCGACAGCCAAGGGCCCAAAACGTAGTGAGGCAACTTCAAACTTGCCTATCTCCAAACCACCTGGTTTTGCAAGGGGGTGTCACCTGGGTTTTTGGCCCCGTGCTCGGCGGCCATCTAGAAAAACCTACCAAACCCACACATTTCTGAAAACTAAACACCCGGGGGCTTGTGTGGATCCCCCAGTGTTTCCCTACTTAGAATCCCTTGCAAATCGCGATTTTAGCTGAAAAAATCACTTTTTTTCACATATTTTTATGTTGTAAAGTGTGGCATCACTGGGCTCACAGAAATGTCCTACAACCCAGTGTTCCCCCAGGTCTCCCGATAAAAAGGTGCCTCATTTGTGTGGGAGGCCCAAGTATCTGCGACAGCCAAGGGCCCAAAACCTATATTGAGCTTTGCCAGGGATTCTGGGTAAGAAAACTTCGGAGGATCCACGCAAGCCATACCTCCTTGGAAGCCCCTGGGTGCCTACTTTCCAGAAATGTGTGTGTTAGGTAGATTTCCTTAGGTGCTGGCAGAGGTAGGGTTCACAGACTACAGCTAGGCACTTTTCCAAAAAGGGTCATTTTTTACTGCAAAATTGAGGTCGAACCATGTTGCGTTTTGCGCCGTTTTCCTGTCGCAGGCATTAGGCCGAACCACACAAGTGAGGTACCAAGAATTTGGGGAACGCTGGGTGTGTGGAAATTTGTAGCTCCACGCAGATTCCAGAACTTTCCACCACAGAAATGTGGGGAAAATGTGTTTTTATTTTACAATTATTTAGGTTTGCAAGGGATTCTGGGTAACAGAACCTGGTGGGAGGCACTCAAGTCACCCCATCCTGGATTCCCCTGAGTGTCTAGTTTTACAAAATGTATACGTTTTCTAGGTTTCCCTGGGTGCCGACAGAGCTAGGGTTCAAAAGCGGCAGCTACACACTTTGCCAAAAAAGGGTAATTTTTCACAGCGAAATTGAGATGTGACCACTTTGCGTTTTGCTCTGTTTCCTGTCGCAGGCACTAGGCCGACCCACACAAGTGAGGTAACATTTTTCTTGCAAGACTTTAGGGAACGCGGGTTGGGTGGAAATTTGTAGATCTATGCAGATTCCAGAACTTTTCTACCACGGAATTGTGGGGAAAATGTGTTTTTTTTGTCAATATTTTACGTTTGCAAGGGATTCTGAGTAACACAACCTGGTGGGAGGCAGTCAAGTCATCCCATTCCGGATTCCTCTGTTCCTCTGGGTGTCTAGTTTTCGAAAATGTATAGATTTGCTAGTTTTCCCTAGGTGCCAGCAGAGCTAGGGTTCAAAAACGACAGCTAGGCACTTTACAAAAAAAGGGTCATTTTTCACTGCGAAATTACGGTGTAACCATGTTGATTTTTGCGCCGTTTCCTGTCGCAGGCAATAGGTCGACGCACACAAGTGAGCTACTATTTTTTTTAAGACTTTGGGGAACGTGGTGGGGGTAGAAATTTGTAGATTCACGCAGATTCTAGAACTTTCCACCAGAGAAATGTGGGAACAATGTGTTTTCGTCAATTTTCTGTCATTCCAGCTATCTTCAGCCCGGCTTGCTTGGATCCAGTGGTGTGGAGAGCATGGGACTCACGTCTGAGCATACCCATCCCACTCGGGGTGACAAATGCAAAAACCACAGTTGATGGACAGAATGCAGAACAATATCATACATTCACCCCAGTACAGAGATCTGGGCCAAAATCCATCGTTTTTTTGGACTCCACACCACCCCAGTTCAGACATAGCCAAATGCAAATCAGTCTGACCCAGTGCCACTTGGGAACAGTCCAGGCCGAACTGCCAAGCCATGCCTTCCCTGGACCGGAAACAAGCTTCTGAGGACCGGTTTCTGGCATTCTAGCAGTCTTCAGCCCTGCTTGCTGGAATCCAGTGGTGTGGAGAGCATGCGACTCACGTCTGAGCATACCCATCCCACTCGGGGTGACAAATGCAAAAACCACAGTTGATGGACAGAATGCAGAACAATGTCATACATTCACCCCAGTACAGAGATCTGGGCCTAAATACATCGGTTTTTTTGCTCTCCACACCACCCCAGTTCAGACATGGCCATATGCAAATCAGTCTGACCCTGTGCCTCATGGGTACAGTCCAGCCTGAACTGCCACGCCATGCCTTCCCTGGACCGGAAACAAGCTTCCGAGGACCGGTTTCTGGCATTCCAGCCATCTTCAGCCCAGCTTGCTTGAATCCAGTGGTGTGGAGAGAATGGGACTCACGCCTGAGCATACCCATCCCACTCGTAGTGACATATGCAAAAACCACTGTTGATGGACAGAATGCAGAACAATGTCATACATTCACCCCAGTACAGAGATCTGGGCCTAAATCCATATTTTTTTGCACTCCACACCACCCCAGTTCAGACATGGCCATATGCAAATCAGTCTGAACCTGTGCCTCATGGGAACAGTCCAGCCCGAACTGCCAAGCCATGCCTTCCCTGTACCAGAAACAAGCTTCCGAGGACCGGTTTCTGGCATCCCAGCCATCTTCAGCCCGGCTTGCTTGAATCCAGTGGTGTGGAGAGCATGGGACTCACGTCAGAGCATACCCATCCCACTCGGGGTGACAAATGCAAAAACCACAGTGATGGACATAATGCAGAACAATGTCATATATTCACCCCAGTACAGAGATCTGGGCCTAATTCCATTGTTTTTTTGCACTCCACACCACCCCAGTTCAGACATGGCCATATGCAAATCAGTCTGACCCTGTGCCTCATGGGAACAGTCCAGCCCGAACTGCCAAGCCATGCCTTCCCTGGACCAGAAACAAGCGTCTGAGGACCGGTTTATGGCATTCCAGCCGTCTCCAGCCGGCTTGCTTGAATCCAGTGGTGTGGAGAGCATGGGACTCACGTCTGAGCATACCCATCCCACTCGGGTGACAAATGCAAAAACCACAGTTGATGGACAGAATGCAGAACAATGTCATACCTTCACCCCAGTACAGAGATCTGGGCCTAAATCCATCGTTTTTTTTCCACTCCACACCACCCAAGTTCAGACATGGCCATATGCAAATCAGTCTGATCCTGTGCCTCATGGGAACAGTCCAGCCTGAACTGCCACGCCATGCCTTCCCTGGACCGGAAACAAGCTTCCGAGGACCGGTTTCTGGCATTACAGCCGTCTTCAGCCCGGCTTGCTTGAATCCAGTGGTGTGGAGAGCATGGGACTCAGGTCTGAGCATACCCATCCCACTCGGGGTGACAAATGCAAACACCACAGTTGATGGACAGAATGCAGAACAATGTCATACATTCACCCCAGTACAGAGATCTAGGCATAAATCCATCATTTTTTTGCACTCCACACCACCACAGTTCAGACATGGCCATATGCAAATCAGTCTGACCCTGTGCCTCATGGGAACAGTCCAGCCCGAACTGCCAAGCCATGCCTTCCCTGGACCGGCAACAAGCTTCCGAGGACCGGTTTCTGGCATTCCAGCCGTCTTCAGCCCGGCTTGCTTGAATCCAGTGGTGTGGAGAGCATGGGACTCATGTCTGAGCATACCCATCCCACTCGGGGTAACAAATGCAAAAACCACAGTTGATGGACAGAATGCAGAACAATGTCATACATTCACCCCAGTACAGAGATCTGGGCCTAAATCCATCGTTTTTTTGCACTCCTCACCACCCCAGTTCAGACATGGCCATATGCAAATCAGTCTGACCCTGTGCCTCATGGGAACAGTCCAGCTTGGTGAGCAAAATAACAATGGATTAAATGCAGATTAGTGACTGGGGGTGAATGTTTTGCCATTGTGCAACATTCCGTCCATCATCTTGTGTGTTTTGTAGAGCGAAACAGATTCCAAAACTTTCCACCACAGAAATGTTGGGAAAATGTGTTTTTTTGACAATTTTTTAGGTTTGCAAAGGATTCTGGGTAACAGAATCTGGAGGGAGGCAGTCAAGTCACCCCATCCTGAATTCCCATGAGTATCTAGTTTTCAAAAATGTATAGGTTTGCTAGGTTTCTCTAGGTGCCGGCAGAGCTAGGGTTCAAAAACAACAGCTAGGCACTTTGCCAAAAAAGGGGTCATTTTTCACTGCGAAATTTGAGGTGTGACCACGTTGTGTTTTGCGCCGTTTCCTGTTCCGGGCACTAGGCCGACCCACAGAAGTGAGGTCCCATTTTTCTCAGAAGACTTTGGGGAACGCAGGGTGGGTAGAAATTTGTGGATCCATGAAGATTCCAGAAATTTCAACCACAGAAATGTATGGAAAATGTAGTTTTTTTGGGGGCAATTTCTTAGGTTTTCAAGGGATTCTAGGTAACAGAACCTGGCTGGAGGCAGTGTAGTCACTCCCCATCCTGGATTTCCCTGGGTGTCTACTTAAAATGTATAGGTTTGCTAGGTTTCCATAGGTTCCAGCAGACCAAGGGTTCAAAAACTACAGCTAGGCAAATTGCAAAAAAATTGTAATTTTTCACTGCAAAATTGAGGTGTGACTGCGTTGCGTTTTGCTCTGTTACCTGTTGTGGCACTAGGCTGACTCACACAAGTGAGGTACAGTTTTTCTCGTAAGACTTTAGGGAACGCGGGGTCGGTGGAAATGTGTAGATCCACGCAGATTCCAGAACTTTCCACCACAGAAATATGGGGAAAATGTATTTTTTTGTCAATATTTTAGGTTTGCAAAGGATTCTGAGGAACAGAACCTAGATTGGAGGCAGTCAAGTCACCTCATACTGGATCCCCCTGGGTGTCTAGTTTTCGAAAATGTATAGGTTTCTAGGTTTCCCTAGGTGCCGGCAGAGCTAGAGTTCAAAAACTACAGCTAGGCACTTTGCCAAAAATGGGTCATTTTTCACTGCGAAATTGAGGTGTGACCATATTGTGTTTTGAGTCGTTTCCTGTCGCAGGCACTAGGCCGACCCACACAAGTGAGCTACCATTTTTCTCACAAGACTTTGGGGAATGTGGGTGGGTGGAAATTTGTAGATTCACGCAGATTCTAGATCTTTCCACCACAGAAATTTGGGGAAAATCAGTTTTTTGTCAATGTTTTAGGTTTGCAAGGGATTCTGGGTAACAGTGGGTAACAGAACCTGGTGGGAGGCAGTCAAGTCACCACATCCTGGAATCCCCTGGTTGTCCACTTTTCAAAAATGTATAGGCTTTCTAGGTTTCCCTAGGTGCCGGCAGAGCTAGGGTTAAAAAACGACAGCTAGGCACTTTGCCAAAGAAGGGTAATTTTTCACTGCAAAATTGAGGTGTGACCACGTTGCGTTTGGCGCCGTATCCTGTTGCAGGCACTAGGCCGACGCACACAATTTAGGTACCATTTTTCTTGTAAGACTATGGGGAACGGAGGGGTGGAAATTTGTATAGCCACACAGATTCCAGAACATTCCACCACAGAAATGTGGGGAAAATGTGTTTTTTTGGACAATTTTTTAGGTTTGCAAGGTATTCTGGGTAACAGCACCTGGAGGGAGGCAGTCAAGTCACCCATCCTGGATTCCCCTGGGTATATAGTTTTCAATAATTTATCGGTTTGCTAGGTTTCTCTAGGTGCCAGCAGAGCTAGGGTTAAAAAGCGACAGCTAGGCACTTTGCCAAAAAAGGAGTCTTTTTCACTGCGAAATTTGAGTTGTTACCTTGTTGTGTTTTGTGTCGTTTCCTGTCGCTGGTACTAGGCCGAACCACAGAAGTGAGGTACCATTTTTCTCAGAAGACTTTAGGGGACGCATGGGTGGGTAGAAATTTGTGGATCCACGAAGATTCCAGAACTTTCCACCACAGAAATGTAGGGAAAATTAGTTTTTTTGACAATTTTTTAGGTTTGCAAGGGATTCTAGGTAGCAGAACCTGGTATGAGGCAGTGTAGTCACCCCATCCTGGATTCCCTTTGGTGTCTAGTTTTAATAAATTTATAGGTTTACTTGGTTTCCATAGGTGCCGCATACCTAGGGTTCAAAAACTACAGCTAGGCACTTTGCAAAAAAAGGGTAATTTTTCACTGCAAAATTGAGGTGTGACCACGTTGCGCTTTGTGCTGTTTCCTATTACCGGCCCTAGGCTGACCCTCACAAGTGAGGGACCGTTTTTCTCGCAAGACTTTGAGGAACGCGGGGTGGGTAGACATTGGTTTATCCACGCAAATTCCAGAACTTTCCACCACAGAAATGTCAGAAAAATGTGGGGTTTTTTTACAGTTTTTTAGGTTTGCAAGGATTTCTGGGTAACAGAACCTGGTGGGAGGCAGTCAAGTCACCACAGCCTGGATTCCACTTGGTGTCTAGTTTAAAAAATGTATAGGTTTGCGAGGTTTCCCTAAGTGCCGGCAGAGCTAGGGTTAAAAAACAACAGCTACACACTTCCCAAAAAAAAGGGTACATTTTCATTGTTAAAATGTGGTCTGTTCCTGTTGGGTTTTGAGCCCTTTCCGGTCGTGGACACTATGCCTACCCACACAATTGAGGAACCATTTTTATCGGGAGACATAGGGTAATTCATATCTGTAAAGCAACTGTTATTACCTATTGATTTGTGATGCATTTCTGCCTCCCAAATGAAAGACATTGTGTAAAAAAGAACTCATTTTGAAAAATGACCAATAATTCTCATGCTAGTATGAGTATCCCCAATTTTTTAAATGTTCAAATATGAACTGTTTCTAAACTCTACAATGTGTTCGCTTTTCAGAAATACATAGGTGTCTTTCATGCCGATTTTTCCATGTATACATTTTCACACAATAATTACTATATACCTGGTACATAATTATGTTATTTATTTATTTAAAACATTTATAGAGCGCGGCTGTCACCTGGCAGGTATCCTGGCGCTGGTAGCTTACTCCTGGGTTAGAAGCGATGGGAGTTGATTAAGGGGGGGCGGGGGTGGAAGGCTGGGGGAAGAGCCATGTTTTTATTCGTTTCCTGAAAGGTAGGAGCTGTGGAATTTGGTGAATGTCGGCAGGCAGACTGTTCCAGAGCTTGGCAGCAGCTACTCTGAAAGATCTTCCCCCGATCCTGGCCTTCTTAAATCTGGGTACTTTCACAAGGCAGGCGGTCGCGGATCGTAGCGTTCTGGTAGGGATGTACCAAGAGAACAGATGTTGAAGAGGTCTTGGTCCTGAACCGTGTAGTGCCTTGAAGACCAAGAAAAGGGCCTTGAAGGCTATTCGTTGCTTCAAGGGAAGCCAGTGCAACTCGGCCAAGGCAGCGGTGGCCGAGGATCTCCTGGTCCATCCAAGGGCCAGTTTGGCTGTTGCCGACTGGACTCGTTGGAGTCAGTCCAACAGTATCGAAGGAGATTCAAGCAGGAGGGCGTTGCAATAGTCGAGGCAACTCAGAATAGTGCACCTGACTATCAATGCTCGGGCTGGAGGAGGTAATAATGGCAGAATTTTGCGCAGTGAGCGCATAAGGGCTGAGCAGGTGGCGACTGTTCTTGTAACCTGCGTTTCCATGCTGAGTTTGTTATTTAGCATGACGCCCAAATTGCGAACGCTGGCAAAAGGTAGCGGATTGTTTGGGTTTTCCGGGGGCCAGAACTCTGCAGGTAGAAGGCGAGGTATAATAAAAAGCCATTGCAAATTGCTACTAAGTTTTTGACTCTGGGTTCGTCTGCTTCTTGGTGAACCCACAAGTCCTATATATCCCCACAACCAGGAAGGTCCAGGGGATGTAACGGTATATTGCTTTCAAAGTGTTGTCACATTTACAAGAAGTGATAGGTGAAAACGTTGACACAAAAGGCTGTTTTTCCACCTTTTTTTCAATTTTTCCAATATTTAACTGTTATTTTCTATAAAGAAACCTTGATGGATCTACACAAATGACCCCTTGCTGGGTTCAGCAATGTATCTACTTTTCTAAAATGTATAGCTTTCCAGGATCCATGATTGCTTTCACACTCATTTTTACCATTAACTCGAAGTCTGTCATTCCCTAAAAGCTGGGACAATGGCGATTTCAGCCCCCTAAACCCTTTTTTAATATTATTTGCAGTGAAAAACCCAGATACTTTAATTTGTAGCCCGTTTTTGCCATTTTTCCGAAAGAAAAAATAATTGCTGTATCTTGGCTAATTTCTGGGACCCACCCAAGGATATCCACAAACCTTTGGGTACCTTTAGAATCCCCATGATGTTGGAAGAGAAGGACGCAAAATTGGCGTGGATACCTTATGTGGTCAAAAGGTTACAGGGGCCTAAGCGCGCACTACCCCAAATAGCCAAAAAAAGGCTTAGCACAGGGGGGAAAGGCCTAGCAGCGAAGTGGTTACTTAGCACAGTGCGGAATTCTCCAGCAACAATCTGTTGGTGCTCTAATTACCTAATTAAAAGGGGCAATGCAGAAGACCCAGTGTAAATCTTTCTAAGAGTAGTTCAAGGCTAATGAACAAATATGCACGAATAAGGATTCCAGGTTAAAAATGTATGGGTTTAATAAACAGGTAACCGCAGTGGGGCGGTGGGGATGGGTAAGGGGGGATTTCGAGGGATGATGCAGAGGGAATATTAAATAAATAATTATTTTTCCCTCTGCATTGTCCCTCAAAATCACCCCTTATACAGCCCCACTGACCCACAACAGTAACGTGCACGGACCGTGGCTGTAGTGCAGTATTTACAGAAATTAAAAAGTACGTTGGTAATTAGGAATTAGCAACATCAAATTATTCAAAGCTTAATTCTTTAAGAAAGCCTCTGAAGAAAGCCCAGATCAAGCCTAAAATCAACACAGAAATGCGATGGTTTGTTCACCAAATGAATGACATTCCCAGTATGTTAGCAGGAAATCTTATGAATTTACACCATTAAATGATGCTTCTTTTTAATGTTTTGCATACAATAGAAAAACACACGGGAGAAATGCTTACTCACTTAAAATAAACAAACATTATTATTCTGTTAATATGAACAGCTGTTAATGCATGCTACCTAACCCATGTTTATATCAATCATTATATCTAGTTAGTAAAAACCTGACTACAGTGAAAAAGGTTAGGCATTATAATATGTTTGTCTAATGTGATCCCTAGAGAGTTAAATAGTAGAGGGAGCCCTCCCAAATCACTTATTTTTGCCTTAGTACACTCTCTCAAATTTCTCTGACCTATATTTTCACAGCCAAGTAAAGGGATGACCAGAGAATAGGAAACCATAGCCTTCATTATTACAATCTTTTTTAGGTAGCAGCTCAAAGCTACAAATGCCAACCTGGACCATCTGCATCTTGGTTGTGGGTTGGGAAGCAGTAGCCAATGCAACTCCTAAAATTGCAGAGATCGGTCAGCAGTATTAATTTCCTCTAGGTAAAGGTCAGACAGCCAGCCAGCAACCCAGCCATTGCACCTGGTCAGCTTGGTAGTAGTGTTCAGTCTGGTGCTCCTAAACCTCCCAGATTAGTTGGCAAATGCTGCTTGTCTGAAGCCACTCTGTATCAGCCATTGCACCATATCATTACTCTCAATGGAAATTCTAAATCATTAAAGAATTTCCTTATACGAATGAAGGTAAGATTAGTGATAACTAATAACTAATAGGATGCGTGATAAGACAAACCTCTTGGACAAAGCAAATGTGCCCAAAAGGTTTGACAGGAAGCCTTCACAAAAAGGTGATGTGTGTTCTGAGTTTGCTCACTGCCTTGATGAGGTTACCATCAAGGAGAACTCAGCCCAGATGGTAAATTCTTATGCCCCAGTAATAGAAGGAGAGCCCCTTCCCATCAAATCGTGGCTCATCCAATCTCCCTGTTACATGGTAGTGCTCCATGGTGGAGTGGGGCTAATCATAATTTGGGTGGACTAACATATATACCAAAAACCACACTAAAGTCTTGCAGGATTTGAGGCAAGGTTGAAAGATTCTCACAATATTCTCTAATGTATATAAGAATATTATCAGCATTGAATGTATACCATCCCTCAGAGGGCTATCTCATTCATTCGTTACCTGTCTCAAATTGATAGCTAATGGCTCCGAAGCAAATCAAAAGGTAGGGGAGAGAGGGGACATCCCTGATTGGTACCCCTCCAACAGCATATGAGGGAGAGCTCAAATTATCTAGCCGGACCCGACATGTGAGAGGCATATAAATGAGTTTAAAACTAGACAGCTGAAGCAGATCCTAAAACCAAATTCCATGATTACATTGAAGTAATATTCCTATTCTAAAGTTCTAAAGGCATTTTATAAGTCCAGAACAAGGCAGGCGGAGTGAGTCCAGATTAGTGGGGCTGCTTTAATTAGTTTTTAAAGCCTTCATATTTTAATGATGCATTCTATCAGAAAACAAAGCCTTTTTGGTCTAGATAGGATAATTGGAAGCATGTGTCTAGCTAAGATTTTTCACTGAATTTTGTAATTTGAATTAAAGAAAGCTATTGGCCTATATGTGGCTGCGTCTTCCCAGGCTCTCTTGGTATTGTGTATACAGTCAATTAGTGCTTCTCGAAGTGCCTGTGGAAGGGAACCTTTTTCCAATGCAGACTCATATAGTGCTGCTGAGGCGATTGTTAGTACTCGATTGGAAAGCCACCTGTGCCAGCAGTCTTTCCCACTGAGAACTTGGTTATGACGTCTTTAATCTCCTGGACTGTCATCTAAGTGTTCAGATTGGTTCATGACTCAAAGGATATTGGCAGAGAAGGGAGGACATTGACAAAAACAAGTATTTCTTGTTGGGAATATAGTAGGTTGTCAATTTTTAAGTTATCAATGTTACCTGTTGGCCAGTAGTATGTAAAGAACCATGCAAAGGAAGATCTTTTACTGTCTTTTGATTTTAGTGTAGTCTTATCCTGCCCAACCTTGTTCCAAGGCTATGCATCTACAAGTGCCAACTATCTTATGTTTACGATGGCTGCATTTTATGATAGAATTTGAAGCTTGTTAGCCTCAAAGTACTCATCTAATTTTTCTTTAACTATGCTTCAGAAGGCTTTGACCTCCAAAATCACTCTTTGGAGGCGAAATAAAGGAATTATGGAATAAGGAGACTACAGGACAGCTGTACCTGCAGGAATTAATAGTTGGAGAGGTTCCTATTCAGATAATGCAGCAACACAAACTTGGAGAAATACTATCAGGTCTAAACAGACGCATAAATAGTTGGAGAGGAGTAGCAACAGTCTCATATTGTATATTAATTTTATGGAGCATCCAGACGTGCAACAACGTTCATTGAGTAACCTTTAATGATAGGGTCTTAGTTTGGTGCATGGTTTGGGACCATGTGAGGACATAGTGGGACCTGACTAAAGTGATATCTAAAGCAGTATTACAATTCCTTTCAAGGATCCATGGAACATGTACCCATTTTACTAAATGCTGAGATAACTGATTTAAGAAGGAACTCTACTCTGTATTTGAGGAATAAATGCTACATTGGAGTACATGTGTTCCATCTAGGATACCTTCTACTAGAATGAATATACCTTCGGGGTCAGGTAGAGTCATACTTGTGACAGAGGGTATACCTGCCCCTACCGAGATCAACCCTTCTCTAGCATTTACAGTAGAAGTGATAGAGAAGACTTGGCCATGCCAGTGCTTTCAGAGGTTTTGAGCTTCTGAGGATGTGTTATGGGATTCCTGGAGTGTGGCTATGTACCAAAGGAGAGTATGCATTTCATTACCCTTGCTAGTTGTGTGCATTCTTCAGATGTTCACTGTCATCAAATAGTAGCAATTTAACCACCTTTTGGGTATGATGTAGGCATCTAACAAGCAATCAAGCATTGATGCCTGACACATCCATCTCCCTCTGCTTAACTGGGGGAGTGTAGGTAAGTCAGGCCCTCATGCAGTCAACCAAATATTTGAAACCAAGGTACCTAAACCGACATTACAGAGGGCGAAGGCAACCAACCAAAAAGAGTAAATAGGCTAGTCAACAACACAGGTGTGTGATTGTTGTTGCAGTGGTCAAGGGGCTCTGTTTAGATGCATCCCCGTAGGAGAGGATAACTAATTGGAGCCTGCTGGGGTGAAGCACAGATATTAAGATTTGGAGACAGGATCTTGCTAGATAATAAAGTAATGTATGTGTACAATAAAGACTAGGGGGAGGTCTGCAAGTTTTAAAGAGGTGCGGTTATCCCTGCATTCTAGTGGGCTATTGCAATCTACCAAAAACAGATTTTTGAGCTCCCCAAGGAGGGGAGAATTGAATAGGTGTGTATACACAGGCCTCAACAGTCCATTAATTGCACTTGAGGAATGAGGAGAAAAGGAGACAGCCCCTTAAATGAGACCCTCTGATGTCTGTGAGTTCACTACTAGGACAGGGGGCCCAAGTATCAGATGGGTGTTAGACGTGGGAGGTATCCTCCTCTGCTTCAGATGAATAGAAGTTCAGAATTAGTGGGGAATTTAAGAAGGAGGTCATATTTTACAGTGCAAAAAGTTTGCTATCCTTGGTCTGCATATTCATGGGTGGTCAGCAACCTTAGGACAGAGTGTCAGATCTTAGTCTGAGTCCTTTCCACCTGTGCATAGATTGTGGAAGCTCCCACTTACATGCAATCCACCCAGTCCTAGGCCATTTCAGGTTCAGGAAGGAAAAATGCTGACTGTACACATAGGATCTTGAAAGTACTCCACTCCTAATTCTCTAAGAATGGATTTGCACTGATGTTGGAGAGCATGTACTCCAGGAAAAGGAGTATCTGACAGTTATCTAGTATCCGGTATTCTGCTTGTCTTGCCTATTGGAATATTGTATTGCAGTCCGTGAACTGAACCCTGAAACAGGTACCAGGATGCTTGTTTTTGTTCTAGGGAGGACCTGGCTTTGCAGTTCATGCTGGATTGTTCCCATGAGCAGCATGGTCAAGGCGGATGTGCATAAGGCTGGATCTAAACTGGGTTGGTATGGTGACGAAAATAATGATGGATTTAAACCAGCTCTCATGACTGTGGGTGAATGTTTGATTTGTTTTGCATTTCATCCATCAATTTTGTGTCCTTTACTTTCTCGAACTAAGTTCACCGGGTATGCCCAGATGTGGGTCTCAGGCTCACTGTGCCACTGGATTCAAGCTAGCCTGGTTGATGAGGGGGGGTATCCTGAAACAGGTCCTTGGATGCATGTTTCTGTTCCAGGGAATACCTGGCTTGGCAGTTCGGCTGGACTGTTCCCATTAGGAGCAGGGTCAAGACTGATTTGCATATGGCTGGGTCTAAACTGGGATGGCATGGTGAGCAAAAGAACAATGAATTCAACCTAGATCTTTTGACTGGGGATGAATGTTTGATTTTTTCTGCATTTTGTTCATCATTGTCTGTCCTTTGTTAGTCCCTCAACTGAGGTCCTTTGGAATAACCAGACTTAGGGCCTGTGCTCTGATTAAAAGCACATGGTTAGGTACAAATATAATTGGCAATGAAAGACCCCTGTGAGCCCCTAGTATATAGTAAGGCAAAGGGGATTCAAAATACCTATACATCCCTAGTATTTAATGGGGCAGGGAGGTTAGAGGTCCAGTAGATGTCCTGCACTAGAGTGTGCACTGTTATGCTGCCTGCCATCATCTTAAAACCCTGTCCTGCCTTGCAGGCTGCTCTTACATTGTAATTATATGCAAATTCACCTTTGGAATTAAAGGTAATTTCCAAGTAGTATTCTACCTTATTTTTATATATAGGTTGCTCCTAAGGTCTCCCCAAGGTGACCCAGGGTAGGGTGCCTTGTAACTATAAACAGGGAGAATACAGAATATGTTTTAAAGCCCTTGTGAGGGAAAACCGCCAATTTAGTTTTTCCCCATTGTACTGAATGGCTCCATAGGCTAAAATGCTAATATTTTATTTCAGTATAAGAATTGATAGGGCCCATGTAAAAATATACCTCAAGATATCTAATGAATAGTTAAAATAAATCCAACAACTTGCCACTGTTAGATTTATAATAAATATGACAGAAAATACGTTATTCAACTTTATTTTCTGTGAGCCAAAATCCAGCCTTTCAGCTGCTCTCAGATGATTGGTCAGCTTTTGCCCAATCTGGCCAGCCTGCTCTAATGAGATGTGAAAAGTCCTGCTAGAGACACCATGTTTTTTTTGTGAAAGTAGAAGTACAATTTGCAGAGCAGATGGCAAGAAGGGTTTGAGGGTTAGCAAAACTGGTCTTCAAAGGGAGAATGACACTTTAGGATAGCACCAGCTGACCGCCACATCCTGCCACCCCAGCCAGAAAGGAGCCCCTGATATTAGATTAAAGAGATGGTTGAAAAGGGAGTGTTTATGAAACTTAGCTACACCAGTAGGTTGGGGTAGCTTGATCCAGCTCCTCTGGAGAGACTTTATCCATTTTGAATTTTAAGATAATAGTGATCTGGGACAAGAATAGCCCACACATTGGAGTAATTGGTCTAACACCTGGGCAGCACTCTGCATACAATTTTTTAAGACTGCCCCCCCTGCATGACGCCCAGGAACACTGGATAACTATGAAAGACCTGCATAGCTCCTCAGATCTATTGCCTGAAACTAGAAGGAGAAGAAAGACTGACCTGTTGAAATCTGCATCTGCACCCAAAGGACTGCACTGTGAAGGACTGATCCTGCTGCACAATCTGATACTACAGCCCTAAGGATTTTGCCTTGCTTTAGGAATGATAAAGGAGTGGGCTCCCAGCAAGCTAAAGGTTAACAGAGCCATCTGCATCATCTCCACCAAGAGTCCATGTTCTGGAGTGTCTAGTTGACGCTTAAGGATTGGCCGGGTGCATTGTGGGAAAAGTAGTCCAGACATCTAAAGGGCCATCTAGGAGATTCCCGACCCTTGGCTTTGTGTTTTAGACACTTTATACCCTAAAGTGAAACTTGAAGAAGAAATTGCAGAAGTTTGGAGAAGTTTAGAGAAACTTTTGGAGAAAGCACCATAAGGTGACGGACTTAACTTCGAGAGTCAAGCCAGCTATCTTCAACTGCCACCCAGCCTGGATTTCCGGTTCATCAAATGGAAATCTCCGGAGCTCCAATCTTCATGGATTAGATCGGGGCCTTGCAGAGAAGCAATCCAACAACATCAAATTGAAATCAGCCTGCTGGGGGAGACTACTTGTCATTGAGAGAAAATCTACCAGTGAAATTTTGACCAAGACCTCTTGCTTAGTGTATTTGAACAGGGATCCATCATGGTCAGCCTCAAACTTTGACTTTTTATCACTCAAGAGCGACCACTGGCCGAATCACATATACTGTACATTTTCCTTGTTTGCGCCCAGTGCAAACAAGGAAAATGCACAGTATTAGAATGAATGTGCCACACCCAGGGCAGCCACAAACTCTTGCTGCTCTGGGGACAGCGCATTCATGTGAAAAATAGAGCACAGTGCAGGTGGGAACCCACCTGCGCTTTGAAAGGGGATTAGAGATCCCATTGCAGGTGGGTGCAGTGAGTAACTGCACCCGCCTGCAAGAGGATGTCTGGGGGGTCCATGAGACCCTCTTTCTACCCTCCAGCGGGCTGCTATCAGGGGGCTCACTGACAGTGTGCCATCGTTTAGGTGCTGAACTGAGATGGTGCCTTTTGACAGCTTCTTTGCCTCTGCGTCCATATCTATAATGCAGCGTGGGCGAAGAGGCAAAGGGATTCCTCCAATTGAATCAGGCAAACCCCCCTTAAGTAATACCAAAGTGCCCCAGGGGCCAGCAAAGTGGGCAGAAATGCCAGTTGCACCCCCCAGGACACTTCAGTAATACAGCTGCAGAAGTCTCAAAGTGGTACTATATGTTTTTAAGCACTAGAAAATGTTTATTCTTTAAAAATTCATATCTCTGGTTCCCTATTTTGGATATTTGTTGTTTTGGTGTCTATAAGTTCATGAATATATAAACTATATTTATAAATTTGAGTTGTACTGTGTGTTGTGTCTTGCTTATTTTATGTATTGGTGTTTTTAAATGCTTTACGCGCCTGTCTCCTAAGTTACACCTGTATTCTCATTGCCAGATAGCAAGGGAATAACTTATTGAGACTTTGACTTTCTGAGATCCTGAATTAGATTTTCTAGGTCTGATTTTCACACTTGAAATTATTGAATAGTTTTCTTGGATTGGGTCACTCTCCCCATCAGTCCCTTGTGATCCTACCACAACAGGACCACGTCAACTACTACAGCATCCAGCAGCCAGCATCAGAACAATGGTGTCAACACAGATCAGGGACCACACCCCTGTCTCTAATATTCATAAGTGAGAGGGCATTGTATGTATGTATTGTACACTTGTATAGCACAGGCTGTCACCCAGAGGGTATCCTGGCGCTTTGACTCCACTAAACCATTGGCTCTACCAGACTTCCCCTATGTTGCCATCTCAGCCATTGTGGGCAAAGTATGATTGGTAGGAAACCGGAGGGCCCTCCCTCTAAGCAGGAGGACAAGTCTTAGGTGAATTTAATGGTAGCGTATTGATAAGGCACCATTTATCACACATTGGTGTGGCTTTAATTCTTGAATGTCAGTTGGTGGTCTGCACACCAATTTGCAGGAGCTCCTGGCTGCAGAAGGGTGCCTGCTCCCTCTGCACTCTCAAAATAGCTGATGGACTTGAAGGAAGTGGCCCTTACAACCACTTTCTATGCCTTCTCAAGAATGAAGAGTCGGTCGGACAGTAGAGAATACAAACTTACATTTTATTAGCAATACTCTGCAGAAGAGTCCATTCTGACCTGCACCCTATAATGTCTGCCCAGGGACTGGCCCCCCAACGGACTACAACACGTAATTAATCTTCCCAGCAGCCTCCAACCACTTCCACAGTGGAAAGTTACTGGCCTGGACCGAACGTGAACAAAGAGGGTACAGAGGGATGCGCTACCACCTGCCACATGGGTGCATGTTATCGGCAACTCAAGGTTACCGTGCTGGGCCTCAGCGTCTCTTAACATGGGAGCAAAACTACACACTCATATAGGTATGCAAGGGCAGAATGGCCTATTCATTAGTAAATCGAGAAAGAGCCTTGAACAAAAGAGAAAAACATTATCGAAATACAGTGTTCTGCTGAGACAAGCAATACGAGTAATGAGACCTAGTCCAGGCACAGTCTAAGTAGCCTAATAGGGATCACGAAATGCAAAATGGAGTCACACTCGCTAACTGATGCCTGCACATTATGGGGAAAACTCAGTGAGTTGCATAAAGTGAATACAAATGGCATCTATTTAGCCACACACTGCTAACCTAATATAGCATGAAATGAGTGCATTGCAAGGAATGGGAATTTCAAACCTAACAGACTCCTAGAAGGATTAAAGATATAAGGCCAGCCTGATTGTCCCTACTCACAGGTCTACCCATTACATTCAACAGTCTTACCTGAGGGTCAGTCTTGAGTGCATTTCTGGGTCTCAAGGATGCCTTTCACCTTGTTGAAAGCTCCCATTACAATTCCTGTCTTTGGATTGGTCGCACAGCCAGGATTACAAAAGGATGGTGAGGGAGCAACCCACTATAGAAGATGCCCCATTTAATTTGACTTTCACAGCCTAGAATGTTCAAGGGGCCCCCAGGCACCATCTGCATTCAAAGAAACAGAACATTCCCTCCGTTCTAGCTGAGGCCAGAGCTGCAGACAGACCACTAATCACAGGACCAGCACAATCTGTGTGCCCCCCTCCTTGTGGTTCATCTGCGAGCAATGGAGACTTGAGCTAGGACCTGAGAATTGGCTACTTCAGTGTTTTGCCTATTCCCTGGGCCTCCCCCTTGCTCACCTCTAGTTTTCTCAGTTCTGCTGCCAGGCACCTCTATGGGCTTATTGCTCTCACAGTCAGAGAAGACAAGGGGAGCAGATAAAGAAGTTGGCCAATACCATCAGACCCTCAGAACTCCCCATTATTTTAATGATGTTCAGAGTTTTGGAAAAACCCCACCTCTGTTGAAAGTCTGAATCCTCTGCTGCCTAACTCTGCTTTCAGGGTGTAGAAAGCATGTAGGTGGTGGATTACTCCACATTACGAATGCATATGTTCAGGGTTCACCCTCTGAGCAGTCGCCATCTTGCCTGCACCGTCATTCCCCACTACCAACTCCGCTAAATTCTATTTATTTGCCCTGCATCTGTGCGTCTTCTTTAACTTTCTTAATAAATTCAAGTCCTGATGAAGATCTTCATATTTTTGCTCGTGGAAATGCTGTTTACTTTTTACCATATGAACCAAGGTTGATTTCTTCTGCTGTCTGTTTTGTAATTAGCAAACTTCTGGATGACATTCAAAACTGTTGGTGTTTGGTCTTATTGTTTTTTTACACATTATATTTCTACTTAGTTGTGTGAATCACTTGAGCGCAGAGCACGTTTTCACATATTCACATTTGCTGCTTTGCCCCTTCCATTTCTAACATTAATAATTTCAATATTATTTTGTATCAAGTTGATTGAAATTTGGGAAAGTTCACTTTTTTGGGTAAATGTGTAATAGTGGTCTAACAGTATCCTTACACAAAGTGACTATGCATTAAGAGGCAGATTTATTAAATTTGGTGCAGCGCAGAACGACAACTTTCTGAGCTGGCTGAGTCAAATGGAGAGGGCAGGAATGCACCAAATCTACAAATATGTGGCTTATTCCTGCTCACTGGGTCTGGCCCAGTACTGGCATACTTATGGCTGCCAAGCACCAACACACGCACCCTTTCACTAAGGAAGCTGTGTTACAGCCAGGATTGTTTTTGTCCAGAAAGGGACACTTTCCTGAAACAATACTCTGAGGCTTGTTCCCGCTCTCTATGTGTGCTGCAGAATACAGCACACTTGGAAAGAGATAAAAACAAGGAAAAATAAAGTGTTAGTAAATCTGGGAATGAGCCAAAAAACATGGGTGGATGAATAGGAAAACCCACGCTCCACTCACGGAACGCTTTCCCAGGGCAGATTAAAACAAGGCAGCGACTTGCACTTGCTTGCGTTTCTCCAGATTTGCTAAGCAAGGCAGAGCCACACATGGTGGCTTTGCATGGCATAGTAAAACTCACTTAAGGAATTGCATTGCCCTTGGTTCATATTGCGTTACCCAAGAGCAATGCAAGCTTTTTATAAATCTGACCCAAAGTGCGCAATGACATTCAGAGCCTTAACGTGACTTTGACGGTCTTCCTCCTTCACCACCACCACCCCGTTCGCAGTAGAACCAACAGGGCTGTGGTACTCTTACCTGCCGGATTCAGAGTTGAATCAAGGCCGGGTGGGCAGTGCTGCAGCAGTGTCATGGCAGTGGCAGTGTTAGGCTCATAGAAGAGCCATCACAGCAGACCCCCACCTAAACAGCACCTTCACAATGTGCCTGCACAGTGTGGCCCGCCTGCCACACCGTTGCAGAAACTAGAGTGCAATATCAGGGGCGCACAACATGTCCCCTCTCTCATGCATGCCCGGGAGCAGCAGGTTACCTCTCTACCACCATTTTCATGCCAGGCTCACAGCCATGAAAGGGGTGGTGGATAGGCAAATCATAATGTGCTCGGTAGTGCTGCAGCGGTACTGCCAGCATAATGCAGCCCCCTTCTGCTGTGTGACTGCAGAGGGATCATGGATCCCCAGCAGATGAGGTGGTCTAGAGGTGGTTCAACTGCCACACCCATAATACTGCGGGCAGAACCGCAGTGGCCATGGTGATCGGACTGTCACCAAGAGTAGAGTGGTCCTGTGGACTGCCGTTAAGCGTCATATAATAGAATCGTTCAAGCTGACATTTGGACACCGACCACCAGTGCCTATGCCTTGAGAAAGTCTTAGTGAGAGACAAAACACGTGTCGGCTAATCGTGTGCTGGGAGCTTTTATACAATTTCCAAATACAAATAAAAAAATGATGATACAACAAGAAGATTAACCTGCCTGGATCTTGAGGTTCCGTGACGATTCAAACCCGTGCTTTCGACATTGTCGTAAATCTATATTTCCGGTACCAGTGAACCGTAAATGATCCATATAGTATATCCTGATGTTTTCGCTATGCTATGAGCAAGAGCACTCTTGTTATGAGCACACTTCCGGTACACCAATGGTATCCATTTCGGAATACGGCATCCATCTTGTATTCTTGCCCTCATATAGTCAATGAACAAACAGGGACCTCTGATCAATTCACTTCGCTAAAAGACACGTAGGCTTTAGCCCGGCGATGCACCTTGTTTATGACACCTAAACCTTAGTTCAGAGACGCTGTGGCTGCATGACTCGACAGAAGCTGTCTCCTCTGCCTGAGGCCAGTCCTGCTATACTGGTTCTCGTGCTCGTTGGCCTGATCATGATTAGGCGGCCGAAGACAGTAGCCTTGCCCATTTATGACCCACAAACATCTCTTATCCTGCTTTCCTATCTCCTACACCTGGCTCTGCTCCTTTCCTTTGGGCTTTTACTATGGGGAGGTAACGAAATTTACGATGAGGCGGTCCGGCTCTTGAATGAGAAGATGACACGGGATTATGATTGAACAGTGGAAACCCCTCATTTGTAATGTTTGACATCAAAACTTCGTTGACTGTTACTGTTTGACGCCAAATATTTATTGTTTAGGATACAAAGTTTAAGAAATGTACGAATATTGTGAAGAATGTTGCCTACAGCTAAAAATTGTGTATTTAAGGAGCAACCCACTTAGTACAAATCGAACAGGCTCCTAGAACCTGCCCGTGTGTAGTTTCTGTGACTTCTGTATCCCTGCAGTAATAAACCTTTGGTCTTTGACGCCACCATCGAGAAGCCCGTGTTTCTGTTTATCTGTGCACCGAGACAGGTAGAACTCAGGGGTCTTCGGGTGTTTTATCCCTGGCACCTCTGGACCTTATTTAGTCCAGAACTCCAATTGGCGCCCAACGTGGGGCGACGTCATTCGGTACCGGTCCAAAAGCCTGAAGATTTCTAGAAGCTTTGTGTGAAGATTCCAGAGGGAGGCGCCCCACTTCATCGATCCCGGTATATCGCAAAAGTGGCCCGACGTTCTCTTCCACGAGGGTTCCCGCTCAGACGGCTGCAGAGGACCGCTGCCTTGACTGTCGCCCTGTCTTGGACCCGAGGTGCAGACTTTAGTACGGCGAGACGTAGACGGGTTTCTCCTTGGTGACGTCTTCAGTGCCTCAGTTAAGTATTAAGTGGTTGCTAGTTTTTTTTGGTTACTTTGTAAGGATTTATCAATTGGTTGCTTCTGTTCGGATAAATCCTTTCAGTTCTCTGACTTGACTTGGTTTTGTAGATTATCACTGGTTGTTTTCGTTACGATAATCTTTGGTTTGGTTTGGGTATCGATACATTTGTTCATTTGGTAGGCCTAAGTTCTAAGTTCGATTGCGCATCTTTGTTTGTGTTTGTTCTGTGTTCCAGTTTGTCAAAATGGTAAGTCGGAAAAACTGTATGTTTTCGTGTTTTGGTTGCAACAGGGATTCCCGGTTGGAGGACTCATGTCCGGTTCCTCCGATTGGAACTCCTACTTACGAGCTCTATTGCAAGCACGGTGTGGGTCCTATATCTTATAATGAGGTGTGGGTCCGTTACACGAAAAAGGATGGTGTCCTTAGTTGGCCACTACATGGTAGTTTTGAACCTGAAATCCTTGATAATTTGGAAATAAAACTGTTTAAGAAGAAAGCCCGGCCGGCAATGTTTGATTCTTTCCGTTGTTGGCGAAAAGAATCCAAACAAAGAGAGCTTAGGAAATTGAAGAAAGAGCAAAAAGAGCAAGGGTTGACCTTAATGCAGTCTGCTAGGCAGCTGCAACTCAATGAAACTGAGAAGGCGATAGAGATATCTGATAGAGAACATAATTTGGCGATTGACAAGTGCTACCCTGCCTTGCCATCATGTGCTGATAAGCCAGTAGAGGACCCTGAAAAGGATCCCCTGTTGTCTTATTTGTTGAGGTCACCTCCACCGTATGCTCAGGGTGCTACGGCTCCACCATTGCCACATGTTTTGTTACCGGCTGCTGGACAGCCTGGGATACCTGCTCCTGTTCCCTTGAATCCAGTTCCTGCACTCCCTGTGGTTAACAACGTTCCTCCGGCACCCCCTCTTCCAGGGTTGCCTGCTCCTCTGCCTATGCCTGCTCCGCCTATACCTGTTGTTTCGCAAGCTGCTTTGCCTACTACCCCTACTCTTACTGTTTCATCTGTTCCAACTACTACTCTACTCAAAACTTCTGCAAGCTTTATGTCTCCGCTTTCTGTTCGTCGGAAAATCACAGAATCTGTCACTAATATTCTATCTCCTTTTTGCAAAACTCTAATTAAGACTCCTGCCTCTGAATCTACTCAGAGACGTAGTCAGCTTCCTAATGTTGAAGAACGAGGAATATTAGATTCTACAGCCCTTAGGTGGATTTCGAAAGTTGGAAGGTATGATGTACGAGATGTATTGGAAACATTTATGCAATGGAATGAACCGACACAGCGCTATGTGTTCGATGTAATGTGTTCCCTTTTGCGTGAGGATTGGGATGAGGACGACTCTGAATCAGTTCCGGATGATTTAATTCATGTTCAGCAAAAATTCGCTGCAGGTATGGTAGTAGGTCAGGACGTAAAAGAAGCGATGGAACTGATTTTAGGATATAGGTCTGATCCTTCTCTCCGCTCACCAAGGGACCTAGAGAAACGTAGCACAAAACAAGGTCGTCAGTACCCGATGAGGGAGGTTCCGCCAATATGGCGCGAAGCCATTCAAGCTGATGCGGTCAATGGTATTGCAGCCGCTCCAGCACAGTTCCAGAGAGTGTGGATACACATTCCGTGGAAACGAGCTGAAGTGTTAGCAGTAAAACAGGCTTTGCCAGATCCGCGTAAGAATCTAGCTGGATATTATAAAGAGCTGACTCAGACGGTTCAAGTTTGTGTTATGAACTTAGCAGACATCGACATGCTATTTGGCAATGTAGTGCCACAACCTATTTGGGCTAAAATTCGTAACGACAATCATCAAGTTGCTCTAGGTGGTGATTGGGCAGCTATAGTAGCGGCAGATGGTCAATAAATTGGTGGTTCTAAGCCCGAACCTCTGATTGCTAATTTACCTGGCAGGATAATCGATTTAATGAAAACTTTGATGCCAGCATTGCTCGTTAATTGGGACAAACTGTCCGCATGCAAGCAGAAGAAAGACGAAAGCGTCTCCGACTTCTTCACTAGATTTGAAGAAACTTTCGTAGACCACAGTGGTCAGGATATGAGCACGGAGGGAGGCCAGAGATTGTTTGTCGATAAATTTGTGCATAATTTGTTACCAGAACTTAGTAATAAATTAAAAGATTCTGAAAGTGCGTGGGCTGTCTCTACGACTGCGCAAATCCTTGCAACCGCTCAGTACTATGAAAATAGGGATAAAGAAGAGAAAGAAAAATCAGAAAAGAAAACAAAAGATTTAAAAACTAAAGTCCTTTTGCAACAGGCATATCCGCCTCGCACGAATCAGACAAACTCACAGCAAGGACCATATCAGAGGACTGATTACGGTTACCAAAGACAGCAGGTACAATGGAATCAGTGTGCTTACTGCAAAAAGGAAGGTCATTATAAGAATGAGTTTCCAGTCCTAAATGCGCAAACTAGTGGTGTTCCAGCTCAGAGAGGTCGTGGTGGTTTTACGCAAACCCCTAGAGGCCGAGGACGAGGTACTATGCCTCCGCAGACTCATGATTGTCCTTCTAATTATTTCGATCAGCGAAACGGACAATCTGTACAGCCTGGTAGATCTCAACAGTACCATGTTGAAGATTATTGTGAGGTTAGCGAGGAAATTCAACAAAATGAGTACTAGGACAGCCATGGACAAAGAGAGGGAGTAGTATCAGTTCCAGTAGATCAGAGTGGGCCTTATGTCGCAGTAGCTACATCAGGTGTGGTCGAACCGTTTCTGTTGGATACTGGTGCAGTAAAAAGTTCTATCATGCATGCGAAACTCCCTGGCGCACCTTTGTCTGGCTTAACGAACTTTTCAGTAGGTTTTTCAGGCGCCCCTGTTCACAATCCTGTTTCTGGTCCTTTGTCTATTTCTGTTGGGCCTTGTCAATTAAAAGCACCCCTGATTTTGACGACCGGTTGCAATGAAAATCTGCTTGGTTTAGATCTGTTAAAACGTCTGTATGCGACACTGTACTGTTCTCCTTCAGGAGTACAGCTTACGTTGGGTAAGAGAGTCATCTCTCCAATGTACTTGTCAAAGGATGCGCTCCCACTGGAGCTGCGTTCTCTCCCTGATACTCTTTGGGCGACTGGTCCTAATGATGTAGGTCTTTTGGAAATTCTTCCTTATGTAGTAAGTTTGAAAGCAAATCTTAAATTCCCACGAATTCCACAATATAGGATCTCTAGCGAAGGTGAACGTGCGCTTTTATTGATAGTGCAAGATTTGATCCAGAAAGACGTAATAGAAGAAACTAGAGGGAATATCTGTAACAGTCCTGTCCTGCCGATTCTGAAACGCACTGATCCTTCAAAACCTCCAGTCTACAGATTTGTGATTGACCTTAGAGAGGTTAACAAAATTGTGATTCCACAGTTTCCTGTGGTTCCAGACATTACTGCATTATTGACGTTGATTCCTGCTACAGCCACGTGTTTTTCAGTGATCGACTTGAAGAATGCCTTCTTCAGCATTCCGATAGCCGAGGAAAGCAGGGATATTTTCGGCTTCTCTCTAGGAGGTCGTAGTTTTAGGTTTAAGCACGCTCCACAAGGCTATTGTGAAAGCCCATCCATTTACAGTCAGGCATTAAAAAATCAGTTAGATTCTTTTGTGCTTCCTCCTGGTTCTGCCTTGGTGCAATATGTAGATGACCTTCTAGTGGCTGCTGATGACGAGGAAACTTGCAAAACAGCTACAATTTCCCTACTGCATCATTTGTCGGATTTACATCACAAGGTGTCACCTTCCAAACTGCAATATTGTTGCCAAGAAGTGACCTACTTAGGTCATCTCTTGTCAAAGGAGGGAAGAAGGTTGACACCGGAGAGAATAAAAGCAATTACGCAGATGAATGCTCCTAGCACACAGAGAGAAGTGCGTGCGTTTTTAGGTATTACTTCATACTGCAGGCAATGGATCCCAAATTTTTCCCTCTTGGCAAAACCATTGGTGGCCTTGACTGGAAAAGGTGTTCCGAGTCCGGTGCCATGGTCTGACGAATGTTAGCAGAGTTTCTCTGAGTTACGAAATGCACTGTGTTCAGCTCCTGTGTTGGGTACACCTGACTACAGCAAGCCATTTACACTCTATGTTCATGAAAGAGAAGGTTGTGCGTTGAGTGTTTTGACGCAACGATTTGGTGATAAACAACGTCCTTGTGCGTATTTTTACATCAACATTAGACCCGGTAGCCAGAGCGTTGCCGAGTTGCTTAAGAGCTACAGCAGCAGCTGCAGTGTCCATTCGACAATCTGCTGGTCTGGTCATGAACAATATGCTAGTAGTCATGGTTCCACATGCCGTGGATACACTCATGAACCGAACGAAAACTCAGCACCTCACCAGTGCTAGATTATCAGGCTATGAGCTGACACTTCTAGCGAGTCACATTCAGATTAAAAGATGCAACGTACTGAATCCAGCAACACTATTGCCGACTAGCCAGGAGTCGAGTGATTCTGAACCCCATGACTGTTGTTTTAGAACCGAGGAGGAGACAAAAGGACGGATTGATCTTAAGGATACTCCGTTACTAAATCCAGATGGCACGTTATACGTTGACGGGTCTTGTTTTAAATTGGAGAATGGTGATGTGACAGCTGCCTCCGCAGTAACGACTTTGAGTACGATTGTGGAGACTGCAAGAGTGAGTCAGAATTCTGCCCAAGCTGCAGAATTAATTGCATTGACTAGAGCGTGTATTTTAGCTAAGGGAAAGAGAGTGAATGTGTTTACAGATAGTCAGTATGCGTTCGGCGTAGCGCATAGTTTTGGTCGACTATGGAAGGAAAGAGGTTTTATTACGTCCCATGGGACTAAGATCCAGCATGGTCAGTTAGTCAATGACTTGTTGGAATCTCTAACCTTACCGACTGAAGTTGTGATTGTAAAGTGCAGTGCTCATCGTGCGGTTACGGATGATGTTGGTCGTGGAAATGCTTTTGCTGATGAGATAGCTAAAAAGACAGCCAGAAATACGATGAGTAGGATGTACGTTGCGACGTCTGCGAGATGGATTGCTGAATCGGGAATGTGTGAGGACACAGTGGAAAGTGTGAAAGCAATTCAGAAAGAAGCGACTGAAGAAGAAAAGATTGCATGGAAAGAGAAAATGGGTAAATTGGACTCGAGTGGATGTTGGATTGACTTGTCGGAGCATCAGCGTTGGATGTTGCCTGATGCGTATGTGCTTGCAGTGGTAACAATGGCGCATGGAGCAGCGCACATCAGTTCAAAAGGGATTTGTAAAATGTTGGCCCCAGTCTGGAGGAATGATGGAATCAGTAAGTGTGCAGAAAGAGTGGTTAGGAACTGCATGGTATGCCTGATGCATAATCCTGGCAAGGGAACCCCCACACCCGCTGGACATTTCGCTCCTCCTTCTTGTCCCTTCGAAGTGATTCAGTTGGATTTCATCCACATGGACCGATGTAATAACCTTAAATATGTCCTAGTGGTAGTCTGTGCTTTTTCGAGGTGGATTGAAGCATATCCGTTAAAGGATAACACTGCTTTGTCCACTGCTAAAATCCTCCTAAAAGAATACTTCCCCAGGTATGGAATGCCACGGATTGTATGGTCAGACAATGGGAGTGAGTTCGTAGGGAAAGTTATGCAGAGTGTGTGTGCAGGATTAGGGATTAAGCAAAAATTTCATAGTGCGAACCACCCCCAGTCAGCAGGTTTAGTTGAAGGGTACAATGGTACTCTTAAACTGAAACTTGCTAAGATCCAAGCTTCCACGGGTTTGTCCTGGCCAGACGCACTGCCGTTGGCTTTGTTATCCACTAGAGCGACTGTGCACTCTCGAGTAGGGCTTAGCCCATATGAGATTGTGTTTGGTCGCCCTGCAAATGTCTGGGGGGTACCGAGACCACGAGAATTTAAGCAGCTAGAGTACCCAATGTTAATTGATTACCTTTTTGACTTGACTGCTAAATTGAGTCTCATTCACCAACAGGTTTTCGATGCATTGCCAAAGCCTCCGGAAAGTCCAGGTCACCAGCTGAAACCCGGGGATTTCATCCTCATCCGGAATTTCGGACAGACCAGGAATGTACAACCAAAGTTTGTGGGCCCCTTTCAGGTGCTCTTGGCGACAAGGACTGCTGTACGTGTGGCTGGCCGAAAAAATTGGGTCCACGCCACTCACACTAAGCGTGTACCCCTTCCACTCCCTTATGACAATTGGGTTAGACAAGGAATTGGTGCCTCTGACACAGAACCTGTTCCTAGATATGTTCCCTTTAGTGATGCAGAACTGACAACTGGTTCACCGAACTCTGACTTCCCCCCTGAAGCTGTTTCTTTGATTACTGACCAGAACATTGCATCGAACGAACATTTGCCACCTGCGAATTCGAACATTGTTGCTCCTGCTGGAAATAGACTATTCCCGGATCAAACGAAGCCAGGAAGACTGAGATACAACCTTCGTTCTCATTCTAAGGACAAATAAAAGCAGGAAACTGCATTTTTCATATTTGATTTATTACATTACCTCCGGCCAGGAAGTTTACTAAACATTTTTTGTATTTCTCTGTTTATTTCTGTTGTTTCTGTTACCTTGCCGTCTGGGTCGCCGTAGGGTCGTGGCTTTGTGCCTAGTTGAATTTGCGAGACACAAGGTCGGTCTTTCTGTTGGTTTTGGGAACTCCCAAGGCTGATAGAGGCATTTTCAACTACGTACAAATCATCAGTGGTCACGAGCGGTTGTAGAAGATGGAGCTTCCTGAGCTGCGTCGAGAGAATGTAATTTATGCTCGCAGGAATAGATTATACAAAATTTTACATAACAAATGCTTTCTGATGCAATGTGCAATTACATTTTTGATTGTTTTAATAACGTTGGTGGGTGGAATTCCCTTTGGTATTCATTTAATTTTTGCACCGATCACGACTACAGTACCTCCCCATGTTCCTGTTTCTCCTACTGTTGTTTCTCTCCATTCCTTTCATCCGTTTCCTGAACATGAGCAAGCTCGACGCTCAGAATTTATAAATAACACTTTTGTACAGCTCTTGTACCAACACCAACTGGTAGTTAACACAACGGACTGCTGGGTGTGTGGTTTGATACCACATACCATGGATAAGGGCATCCCCTACCTGGTCTTGCCTTTTAGCTATAATGGATCATGTCGGGCCTTTCAGACTGTATTTGTCTATGCCCTCGAGACCTATCCCCCCCGTCCTCCACGTTCCACCAAGTATAACTCCGCTAAAAAAGCCTTGATAAAGGGAATAACTGACATGATTAAAGACATCAATAATACCCCATTTATTCCTAAGGATGAGCTACGAGTTTATTTGAGTTGGAATGCTACGGAGTATAGCATTAGTTTGGGTGAAAACAAGCGTAAGAGCTCCACTCCAGTTTGGGTCGTACCTCACCGAGGTCAAGTCTGTTTGCAAGGTAATGGGAGGAATCCAAGAGCTCGGCTAGGGAAGAGTGACTGTGTTGAAACTTATGTGCATCCATCAAACTCTTCCCCTGCCTTCCTAACTGCTAAGGGTACCTACTTCATCTGTCGAGATAGAGCATATACATGGTTGCCTGCTGACTTTTCAGGTTCATGTTATATTGCTCGACTGTTGCCTCCGACATACACAGCTGCCCCAAATTATCACAAGACCAGAGTTGTAAGAGGTGTCTTTGACAAGGAAGATACTGCTGGTCAGGAAGCAGGAGACTTCTTCAAAGGTTTCCTTCCGTTCTGGGGGCCTATGGCCAATAGTAGAAATCTACGTCAGCTAACACGGGTAGTTGAGTCTACTATTACAGAAACTGCTGGTGCTCTTAGTAACTTAACAGCTGAGCTCCAGGTGGATCGTGTCATGACATTACAGAATCGTATGGTTCTTGATGTGATACTTGCAGATCGAGGTGGGGTATGCAAAATGATCCAATCGAGCTGCTGTGTTTATATCCCTAATAATGCTCCAACAGTCTACAAAGCGATCTCTAAGCTACACAAGATCGTCGACTCTATTCATGTAGACAAGGGAAATTGGTCATTAATGGAATGGCTTTGGACTCTGTTATCAGCGTGGGGATGGAAGGTTCTGATGGTCATCGGTATTGTCTTAGTGTTCCTGTTCTCATGCTGTCTTGTTATCCAGTGTGGTCCTGCCTTGTGTAGCCTCTGTGCTGCAACCTGTTTAAGGAAACCGCCTGAGTTGGGAGACAAGGTACGAGAAAGAATAATGCTACAGCAACATATCACTGACCTGATGAACATCGAGATAGACCCTGACATAGAGTGAGTAATTGCCTATGTAAGGGCAAAAGGAGGGTCTGAGGTTCCGTGACGATTCGAACCCGTGCTTTCGACATTGTCGTAAATCTATAATTCTGGTACCAGTGAACCATAAATGATCCATATAGTATATCCTGGTGTTTTCGCTATGCTATGAGCAAGAGCACTCTTGTTATGAGCACACTTCCGGTACACCAAAGGTATCCATTTCGGAATACGGCATCCATCTTGTATTCTTGCCCTCACATAGTCAATGAACAAACAGTGACCTCTGATCAATCCACTTCGCTAAAAGACACGTAGGCTTTAGGGGGAGGACAACTATTTGCTCACCTGCTCACTTGCCACACGGAGCTTCCAGAGACCGCCGGAAACCATCTCGCACCTGGGGCCCTGACGCTGTGGTCTCGCCGCTCCACGCCATCGCAGCGGCTGGAGATTACAGCTCCCAGAGGGCAGTGTGACGACTTCCTGTGCTCCACTTCCTGACGCTGCGCGCCCAGAGGCGCTACTTAATCAGGGAGCCCCCTCGGTGGAGCGGGGAGGACAACTATTTGCTCACCTGCTCACTTGCCACACGGAGCTTCCAGAGACCGCCGGACACCATCTCGCACCTGGGGCCCTGACGCTGTGGTCTCGCCGCTCCACGCCATCGCAGCAGCTGGAGACTACAGCTCCCAGAGGGCAGTGCGACAACTTCCTGTGCTCCACTTCCTGACGCTGCGCGCCCGGAGGCGCTACTTAATCAGGGAGCCCCCTCCGCGTCGCGGACGCGCGCGGACGGCGCCGGGCGAAGCCCGGGCAAAGGGCGGGCCCTCTGAGGCCCTCAGAGGTCAACAGTGGTCGGGCGGGCCACCCCACTAACATTTCCCCCGTAAGGTCAGCTTCCTATATTGGTTAATATAATGGCCGATTGTACTGTTATTAGTACTACTGTTGATGTACTTACTCAGGACACAGAGTCCCCTGTTTCATTGATATCGTCTTTTGAGACACTGATAGATACCGCATTTAATGAGATTGTTGAAACAGAAAGGAGATTCTCTATGGGTTCAATGATTATTAACCAACCACATTCCACGAGTTGTTTAAACGGCAATACCCACATAAATCCAGAAGTTATCGTGGTTAAATCTTCACATCCTGTTGCTGATGTGCCCATTGTCCTGGACGATGAAAATACTGTCACATATATAGCCCCAGATGTAGCTCTCGACCCTGCCTCGGTATCAACATCTACAGAGGCTACTACTAAGGCGTCCGAGAAAGCAGTAGCTAAGAGAAAGAGGGGCCCTGCAAAACTAACTCACAATAAAAGGAAGCAGCCACTAAGGAGCGTAAACCAACCAACACCGCAAAGTATGTGGAATAGGGGGAAGAAACAGAAGTTGAACCAACACATTGCATCTGTGCAGGAACAACCCCATCTGGGTGACGTTGTTGTCATAAATAATGATGACTCAAACTCTATGTCTATTTCCACCCAGACTGAACTCCCCAATGTAAACAATATAAATAGTCACCACTCCAAATCAGAGGGGAACCTCATTGAGACTATTGCAGATACTATTTTAAAAAATCTTGAAGGTCAAATGATCAAACAATTTAATAATATTTTTAAAAGACTTGACAGACTGGAAAACCTAATTAAAAACGATGATGCCAAGAGAAAAGGCATAGCGAGCTTGGACAAAATAAGAGTAGAACGTCTGCTAAAAGATCTAGAATCCACCACCCGTGTCCTTACTAGTGGTGACCAAGGCACTAATAGGGTCGAGGAACCACAGGCTGCTACCAATCTACCACCGTCTGCTACATCTGCGGTGACCAAAAGTAAAAGTACAAGAGGTAGTAACCCGCCTGACTCTTTAACCAAATCCCCCTTGCCATCAAGTAACGTTACCTGTGCTTCTGACTCCTCGACTAAATCCTCTGCTTCTGTTATCGCTGTAAATGGAACATTAATGAAAAATAATAAGAGTAATTCAGCGATACAGACTACTACTACAGCACAGAAGGCCCCCGCAAATTCCAGCCAGCGCTACAATAAGATCCCACATGAAGACACCAGGCCTGTTAAACATCAAGGCCCTGCCTTACATCTTCCACCTGAGGCTTGTCCTTACGTTTTAGTTCTGGCTGGTATCCCACCCCTTAGGGAAGGCCAAGGAGAATTGTGGGTTCAATTGCATAATAAGTGCATAGACTGGTTAACGAAGCACAAGGGGGTGGGCTATGACGTTTCTAAAGAGATCATATCCACACGGCGAGTAACCTGGGTTGGTCCTCTTTTTAAAAACATTAATGGGGACTGTATCGTAATTAACTTTAGAAACCCGGGCACTGCAAAATTCTTGCTGAATAAAAACTTTGCTCGACATGGTCCATCTACCGTGGTGACCCCCTTACCACTAAATTACTTTTACCGTCCCCCACACAAAATGATGCAGCCCCCACCTGTTTTTCCGTTACACAACAGGTTTGCAATATTTCATGATTTGGAAACATTGGACTGACTGCCTTCCACTACCACTGAATTGTCTCCTGTGTGTTCTGCTACAGACCAGTCAGTGGAAATACCTCCTGAGGCACCTCCGTTAACACCTAAGACTTTTTCACCTAGCACATTATGTGAACAACAGGGCCATACTACAGCAAAACCTGTCTCAGGATCTGACCAGGGCCCTTGTTTGAGGCTAGATAATAACTTAAAAATTCTTAGCTGGAACATTGCTGGTCTGAAAACCAAGATGGAAATTACTTCCTGGAAGGACTGGGTCAACTGTCATGACATATTAATGTTCCAAGAAACCTGGTGTATTGAGGACTTGTTATTTGAGGGGTACAGTTGCCACAATAGGACTGTTTTAGCCCCCCTGTTTGGTCGCCCAAGTGGTGGATTATCTATCTGGATAAAAAGTACTGCAGAAGTTAAAGTTGATACACTACTAACTAATTGTCCTAGCTTCATGGCATTATCATATACCCAGAGGACAAGACTATGTCTGATCAATTTCTATAACAATGACTTTTTGTCCCAACCTAATCATAATTTTATTCTTTTATTTGATTTTATTGATGAAATCATGGATGGACAGAAATATGGGAAATTTGACGGTATCTGTCTAGGAGGGGACTTTAATGCTCATATACATCCAAGAAATCCCCCATGCAAAAGAGGTACAGAACTGTCAAATGTTCTCGCAACTAGAGACCTTGTAAACTGTATGGAATATGTAGGTATGGAAAATAGCGCCGCCCCATTCCCCACCTTTATTGGCCATGGGGGCGGCACCACAATTGTCTATGTTTTTGTTTCACCTCCTGTCGCTAACGCTCTAACAAGGGCTGAAGTGGTATGTAAAATTTATAGCGACCATTACCCGATTGTCATTCACCTATCACTTTCGAGGGGTAAGTGTTCAAGAAATGAAATAGGTGCTAGGAACTTGAAGGTCTCAACTGATAAATTGAGGGTAATTTGGAAGGGCGCAGATAATAAGGGAATCCTAGCCGAAATTATTAAAAAATACCCAGTCTTGATCGAAAACTGTCTCACTATTGATGACCATGGGGTTAACATAATTACATCATTCTCTGAACTCTGTTCTGTAATAAAAGGTGAGATTTCCAGACCAGCTTCTAGTAAAGCTGAGGAAACACCTAGATGGTTTGATGCCCTTTGTTCTAAAGCAAATAGGAAGCTGAGAGCCGCCCTAAAAGCTGAACCTAGGGATACACCACGAATAAGGTTGCTCAGAGCAGAGTACAAACGTACCCTACGTACTAGATCAAATGAACTGCTTAAAACTCACTGGGATTCCCTGGCACGCTCAGCCGACCTGAAAGATACCACTGGGTTTTGGAAGGAGGTAAAGGAGATAAGATCTATAGGCTCCAATTTAACCGAAATTAATTGTAACATCACCGGTCCTATCTGGGTTGAACACTTTGCAAAAATTTACGCAACACCAGACAACCCTCCTTTAACTCTACTCCCCTTAAACCCACTTAATATTTCTGTATCTGAGGTAGTGGATGCCATATTAGAAAGTGCTGGGAATAAAGCGCCCGGCCCTGATGGGCTCTCAATTGACCAGTTAAAGTGTGAGCCCGATTTTTGGGCTCCATTGCTTTGCAATGTTTTTAATAATTTAACAAACGGGCAAATTCCAGAAACATGGTCCTGTAGCATAATTGTTCCCATTTTTAAGAAGGGTGATAGGCTGGACCCTGGGTGTTACCGCCCCATTTCATTAATCGATAACACCTTGAAAGTTTTGGGGAGGATTATATTCAAAAGGATCAGAACTTGGGCAGATGAGAATAATATCCTACATCCCAGCCAGCTTGGTTTCCGCAGTAGCGTTGGAACGGTGGAACAATGCTTAAACCTGAACCTGATTATGGCAAAATATAACACTGCCAAGAAATCCCCTTTATATTTTGGTTTTATGGATTTGAGCTCAGCTTTTGATTTTGTTAACCGTTCCCGCCTATGGTCCACCCTTCTCGAGTATGGTTTAGATGATTATTTGGTCCACTTTTTAGCCTTTTTACATCGTGATTTAAAAGCACGTGTGCGTGTAAATCAATCTGGTGAAGTTTCTGACGATATCAGCATCGGTAGGGGGGTCAGACAAGGGTGTGTGCTGGCCCCCCTCCTGTTTATTCTGTACATCAATAATTTAAGTGGCTCTCTGAGTACCTTAACTAGAGATGTACCCCATGTAAATGGAGTTCCCATACCTACCCTTCTTTACGCTGATGATGCGGTCCTGATGGGCCGCACTCCAAAGGCACTCCGCACTTTAATCTCAGGATTTGTTCTTTTTATGGCCGATTTAGGCCTGACAACTAATTTAAAAAAATCCCTAATCATGAGTTGTGGTCCTAAAAATTATAAAATTGCTGAGATCAAATCAGGGTCAAATGTCTTGAAAAGCACTAGTACTTTCCCCTATTTAGGGCTGCTATTTTCAAACACTGGTTCGTGGCATGCACATGTATCTTATGCTAGGAATAAGTTGGGGAAAGCTATAAATTGTGTCACTTCTTTGAGACAACCCAACTACGCTGATGTAATTACACCACTAGTTAAGATCTATCAAACCCAATGTATGCCAACCGGCACTTACGGCGCCGAGGTTTGGGGTTATACAAACTGTTCCCATATCCAAACGGAAGAAAACAGGTTTTGTCGGAAGGTGCTGGGCGGGGTCATTTGTTCTCCCAACTATGTATGTCACAATGAATTAAATATTTCATACATAGAAGACTTTGTAAGATCCAGACCAGCACTCTTCTGGATAAAGATATGGAATAACCCGGCAGCCACCTTGACCCGTGAAATCATTTTGGACTGTTTAAAATGCGATAGGGCACACCATATACCATGGTTGAAAGCGGTAAAAGATTGCCTTGAAAGCGTAGGGCTGGGTTCTTTGTTCATTACACCAAGTTTAATAAATCGTTCCCATAAGACCATTATTTTTAGGGCATTATATGATTTGTACAGAGAAGAGCGGGAAAGAAAGAACTTGACTAAATGCACTGTTACAAAATATTTGGGCTACTCTGAACCCCACATTAAAAATCCTGGCCCACCATACAGGTATTTACGTTTGCATCTTGGCAGATGGGATAGGGGTTTACTGTTTCGTTTTCGAGATGGGAGTATAGTAAACTTACTAAACTTCCCTTTGGGTTACAATAAACATCTTGAAACTTTAAATTGTCCATGTAACCCCAACATGAAACAGAGCCTTATGCATTTCTTGTTCTTTTGTGGTTTTTACAAAAAGCTTTCTGTTCATTATTTAATGCCTTATTGCAGAAAACATGAATTGACTAATTTTAAATTAGCACTGAGGTCTTTTTTATTACTGGGATCAGATGAAGTTATATTCAGGGTGAGCTGCTTCCTTAAAGCTGCCGTCAGATCACGAGCCACTCTTTATGCTGATGTATAATCATTGCACACTGCATTTTTTCTTATGCACTTTAGAGAATCTCTTACTTGCACATTCTCCTTCTTTGTAAGAGTTTTTATGTGGATATACTTACGATGTCGCTATTACCCATCCATTTTTAAACTATGTTTGTTAAAATGTATTTTCTAATTGTGTGATTTTAAATTGTGTTTTTAAATTGCGTATAAAGCCGTCTTTACATCACGAAGGGACAATTTGCGTGTAGATATGAAATTGAAACTGAAATCTGATTATGTCTGATTGTTCTCTGATTTATTTTCCAGATGTCATTATTGTACTGAAATGTTTTATCGTATTTTGTTTGTACTTTTATGGATGTTTTATTCCAAATAAAGATCTTTTGACTTGACTTGACACGTAGGCTTTAGCCCGGCGATGCACCTTGTATATGACACGTAAACCTTAGTTCAGAGACGCTGTGGCTGCATGACTCGACAGAAGCTGTCTCCTCTGCCTGAGGCCAGTCCTGCTATACTGGTTCTCGTGCTCGTTGGCCTGATCATGATTAGGCGGCCGAAGACAGTAGCCTTGCCCATTTATGACCCACAAACATCTCTTATCCTGCTTTCCTATCTCCTATACCTGGCTCTGCTCCTTTCCTTCTGGGCTTTTACTATTGGGAGGTAACGAAATTTACGATGAGGCGGTCCGGCTCTTGAATGAGAAAATGACACGGGATTATGATTGAACAGTGGAAACCCCTCATTTGTAATGTTTGACATCAAAACTTCGTTGACTGTCACTGTTTGACGCCAAATATTTATTGTTTAGGATACAAAGTTCAAGAAATGTACGAATAATGTGAAGAATGTTGCCTACAGCTAAAAATTGTGTATTTAAGGAGCAACCCACTTAGTACAAATCGAACAGGCTCCTAGAACCTGCCCGTGTGTAGTTTCTGTGACTTCTGTATCCCTGCAGTAATAAACCTTTGGTCTTTGACGCCACCATCGAGAAGCCCGTGTTTCTGTTTATCTGTGCACTGAGACAGGTAGAACTCAGGGGTCTTCGGGTGTTTTATCCTTGGCACCTCTGGACCTTATTTAGTCCAGAACTCCAATCTTCATTCTTTGAATTGATGTTTTTGATTGTTCCTTATTGTCCAGCAGAGGATGTACTGATCCCTGAGTAAGCGATAATTAAAGCTAAGACTAAAAATGAATTTAACGGTGTGCTTTGAATAGCCCCAATCTTGTGTTTTCAATTTGGTCGCACATTGATTTGTGCCTACAACACCTTGAGGTAGCAGGTGTTTTGGGGCGGATACAGTACCCGCTTTATATATGGAATAATATATTTCAAATTGTTATGCTCTATTTTGTTGAAATACTATCTTGCCTAGTGAAATGTGCGAAAATTTCCCTATGAGAACACTACTACCTAAATAGTACTTGCAGCTGACATTACTACCTGCAGGAGCAGTGGACTTTTCCCTTTGATTGCTGGTTGCCCGTCCCCCAACACTGGTAGAAGGTCCATCCTCCTCATGATCATCATCACCTGGAACACAGAGGTTGCAACACGATAAGTAATTGACCTGGTATAAGATGTGGTGCTACACAAGGGCTGGTTCTACTGTACTTTGCATCAACAGATGAAGCACATTTGACCTGGTTTGAGTACCCCCTACACGTGACAGCTCAAACCTTAAATGGAGATGTACAATGCACAAGCAATCTCACCATCTCCAGCCACAGCTTTGTGTCTCTTTGCAATCACTCCTGATATCAACTGCTGAACCTGGCTCCTCATAGGTGTAGTTGATGAAGCAGTCCTCAATCCAGCAGCTGAGAGGAAAGTGTCAATATACTCAATGATCTGCTTTACTAATTTATAAACAGGCACCTGTGACAGTTATGGAAATGAAATGGAATGTATGTAACTTTGTAAACACTGACTGCTGATTCTATGCAGAAGGGGATTTGGATCTTTGTCAGGGTTTTTGAATCTATGATAGGGAAACACTTCATGCCACACTTACCTGATGGACAGGTGCAAGAGGGTTTCACTGCTGCAACCAAGATGTCTTGCATTCCCCGGGATGGTGTTGTACACTGCACTGGTGTCATCCTGTCAGCAGCTGTGATGAGATATACAGATCCAAATTTCAGTACACCAGATGGTAGCTATGTGATAACATGTATATGCCTCTCTCAATGACCATTGATATGATATTCTAGCCCAATGTCCAGCATGTTTACCTCATGGACTTTACATGTGGGCCCCTGCTCACATGCAGCAGTTGCCATCTGCAAACTCCACACAGCACTGACATCAAAGAGATAACACATCAACAGACAAACATGTATGAGAAGGTCACTGATATCTGAATGAAGGGGATAAATAATCGGGACGCCTCTGCATTACATTGTTTACACCTTCACCGTTAAGACCATCATGCCTCTTGGGTATAGTGTTGTCTGTTGACAAGTCAAAAGGAGTGTACATCACCAGGCTGACCCGTTTCACATTTGCACATCAGATCAAACTTTGCATTCCGGAGTTCATATGTGAGATGTGCAATATTCAGGTACAACTTGTGGCTCATTTGTGATTCCCTACGCAACTTTACATTTAAGATGCAACATGTGATGCTCTCAATTTCAGGCGCAAAGGATAAGCACAAGCAGTGTGGGCACTACCGTTGCAGTAGTGTGCCACATCACATATCATGAGTGATCCCACATTTAACTTATGCCACTGCTTAGAAGCAACGTCTATCAAATTGACACCACAGCAATTCCTGAAGTAAGGTCCACTATTGTGTTTTGTTTATGACCAAAATAACATGCCTTCCGATGTACACAAATATGACCAGCTGGGTGGACTGGACAATTTCATGTATAGAAAAACACATTATAAGTTGGACACTCAACGCATTCGTAATGCTCCTAACAATAGTATTGTACGATACTAGTTCCATGTTTTAAATTTTGGGAGAAGATTTGGCATTCCTGATACAAAGAATTGTGGTGCAACATACAGAGGGAAACACATGAGCATATGACTGACTAAATCTTTACATAAACTTTGGACAACTTCCTTAATCACAATGGGTGTGCAACACAGACAGTCATTTTATATACTGTTCTAGTCATCATATTTACCTGGTACCACATTGTGGACATCACTCACAGGCAGACCATGGAGCATGTGGTGGTGGATTTTAATGAGACATCCTCCTCAAGTGTGGTGAGACGGAGGTGGGTTCTGGAGTGTGGGGCAGGGAGAACTCTGTTCAACTCAATCCTGGGTTACTTCTCCTTCACCCTTGCCTTTTTGTCCTGCCACGTCTTCTTGATGTCCTGGACTGTCCGCACATCCTATGCCAATGCTGTGACAGCAGTGGCTAAATGCTGCCATAGAGCTGCCTTTGGTGTTCCATTGGTGCAGTTAGCGGAAGACCATATAGCCGTTTGTGGTGCCACACAATGAACTCCACATTCAAGGTTGTCACCTAAATTGCTAAGTTTTTCTTCCTCCTCAGTTGGCACATTTTCCAGTAGCGATGCACAGCAAATGAAAACAGGAACTCTCTGTGGCAAAACCTGTTCCTTGAATGTGTCCAGCTTTTATGTGGTTTGTGGTGCTGTTCTTGCAGTTGGTGCTAATTGACTTCATCTGATGCATGGTGGGGGTGGTAGGTACTTGTACAGGTGATTAGCATTGAGGAAAATGCTCAACGAGTGCAGACGTAATGTTAGGAGTCATAAGTGATTTCTGTGAATATCAAAAATCATAAGTGCCTTCTGTGAATACCAGAAGTAATAAGTTTATGATTTTGTCTCTGTTTAGTTCTGTTAATCAGCCCCTTTGATTTTATTAAAATCTAGCAATGCGAGAGAAATATATACTTTTTTCGCTATCTTTGATGTGTGTTTAATTTTTACAACACACCTTTGACAGTTATTTTTTTGTATGCCTGTTCAAATTCTTCCTACAGGTACATCTCTGATGTACTCCATAGGTGAGCAATCTCAGATATACTAAAAGGTAAAAATGTATTTGAGCTGAAGATCTCTAAAAGATGCTCAGAAGTGTCAAAGCATACGTTTTAGTCCCTAATTTTCTTCTCAATGACTTCTTTTGCCCTTAAAGGCGAATTGTTGTAGAGTCTCGTCAGGGTGCATGATAGTTGAGAATTGTTTACAATAGGTTTGGTCTTAGAGGATATCCACTATCACAAGTGTAGTGAGGAACTTTAATTTGACTTTGTCAGACAAACTGCTAAATGTACATGGTGAGTATGACACATTGCTAGTTCAGACATATGTGTAGATTGTGTTCCATTCCTAGCAGCCTCCCATGTAAAGCATTTTCACAATAGTGTGCTTCTCCCTTCTCTTTTATAAGCATTTCTCCGTGTAGCCACCTTCCAGTCAGCCGTGCATTTTCCATCATTTCCACTGACGATAAAGAAGCAGATACAGGACTTTCAATTTCACAGGCCTCTCTTTTAATATCACAAGAAGAAAGAACATTTAAGACATCATAATATACAAGATACAACCTGTGATTTATTTATTATCATTGAACTGGATTACATCTAACTGTTAGGTAAATCATTCCCTTTTTACATTCTCACCCAGATCTTCATATATCCTTACCCATTATATTGAAATGCCTTAAACAATTTCCTTCAGGGCCATTTACATAAATTGCGTACTAAGATTTGCCCAGATTCTCTAACCATAGGAAAGGAGGGTAGAATTCACTGATCAACACATAGGAACTTGGCAAATGACAAGAAATTGTGTTGATCAGTGGTGTCAGAAAGGCTAGATTGTATTAAAGATACAGAGGTGAGAATTATGCAGTCTTTCCTTACTTTATTTCAAAAGCAGCCAAGCAAGAACTATATCTCCCAGAAAAAAAACATTAAATTAGAACTGCTATCAGACATCATAATAAGAACAGCCAATATGACCTTGAGTAACCCAATAACTATCTTGACTGAGAGCAACAAATCATCTTTTTCTGGGAGTAAGTCAATCAAGAGGTGTCGAAATATTCAAAATAACTGAATAAAAGGTAAGCAACATGGTGATGACGTCTACAAATCAAAGCATCAAAGCAACCCAGGTAGAATGAGAAAGGACTGCTCTGACTGAGAGATTCCCTTGTAAACAATACCCCCAAAGGTGTTTGGCAAGATCTGCCAAAATCTTGGACTTCGTACCCCTGAGATAGTTTTTATATCTCACATCTGTCAAATTGTCCAGCCGCAGCAAAATGGAGCAACTTACTTTTTCTTTTGTAAAACCTGTCTGACTTGCATCGGATTTTAATAATAATAATAATAATAATACAGATGCTTGTAAAGCGCGAACAGCTACCTCTCGGTGAGGTGTCCCGGCGCTAACGAGTCTTTCAGCAGCGAGCGAGTAGCCAGGAGGAAATTCAGTATTATTGCATAAAAAGCCACGTTTTTAGGAGCTTCCTAAAGCTAGCTTCTGTCGTGGCAGATTGGATGGCAAGGGGCAAGGTGTTCCAAAGTTTCGCCGTGCCAGCCGAGAAGGACCTGCCTCCAAGTTTGGCTTTCCTCACACGCTGGATAGTTAGCTTGAGGATAGAGTTAGATCGCAGCTCTCGCTTTTGGTGGTAACGGGGGAGTTGAAGTTTTAAATAGTTGGGGCAGGTACCTTTTAGCGCTCTGAACGCCAAGGTTAGCACCTTGAATTTAATTCTACTTACCACTGCGAGCCAATGTAACTCGTGCAAATGCGGAGAGACATGATGCCTAAGGGGAAAGCGTTTTATCAGTCTCGCAACAGCATTCTGCACGATCTGTAGGCGTTGCACCAAATATTTGGGCAGACCAAGGTAAAGGCCATTTGAGTAGTCTAGTCGAGATGTAATTGTCGCGTGAACAACCATTTTGCGACACTCGACTGGTAGAAGAGGCAGGAAGTTTTGAAGATTTCTAAGTTTATGCATGCAGCCAGCGGTAAGCTATTGTATGTGCGGCAGGAAAGAGAGATTCTCATCCCATCTTACTCCCAGATTTTTTGCATGGGTTCCGGGAGATGGGGCTGGGCCCATTTCAGGCGGCCACCACAAGTCCGGGGGGGGATGTTTATGTTTTCCAAAGAATAACACCTCAGTTTTGCTAGCATTCATTTTAAGTTTATTTGTGTTCATCCATTTAGCCACGTCTCGAAGACAGCCCCTGATTTTACTAAAAGCTGCCTCTAACGTGTCTTTATAGGGGAAGACCAATTGCGTGTCATCTGCATACGAAATTGCCTTGACCCCCCCATTTAGCAATCAGAGTGAAAAGTGGGGCCAGATAAACATTAAACAGCAAAGGGCTGAGTGCTGACCCCTGCGGGACACCACACCAGAGGCGTTTGGGTTTAGAAGAGAAGGTGCCCAGCGCCACTTTCTGGGACCGATCTGTGAGGTAGGAGTGGAGCCAACTCAGTGCCTTGTCTCCTAGGCCTATGTCCTTCAGCCGCATCAGCAGTCTGCTATGATCCACCGTATCGAAAGCAGCTGATAGATCCAGGAGCACCAGCATAGCTGATGCTCCTGAATCTAAGGACCACCTGATCAACTCGGCAACCTCAATGAGGGCCGTCTCGGTGCTGAAACCGGCCCTTAAGCCGGACTGAGTTTCATGTAAGGCGCCTTTTTCTTCAATGAAGCTATTTAGCTGACGTTGGATCAGCTTTTCGAGCATTTTTCCAGGGGCTGCTAGAAGGGAAATGGGTCGGAGATTGCTCAGGTCATCCGGCGTGCAAGACAAGATTTGGGGTTGCAGAGAAATTGTTCCCCCATCCCAGGTGTCTAAGTGAGCCATCAAAGGAGTTCTTCTTTGGACTCTGGGTCTAACGAAATAGGATCTGATAGGCGAGTCCTTTTTGAAGATGTTGGATCTTTAATTTTTGAAGAGCCTTATATTGCAGAGGGCCTGGATAGTTCACTTGTATTGAATACGCCAGAAGGCCTACTAGCTGGGCTAGACACCTGGGAGAGAAGTGAGAATGTAATCAGGACTGACCTTGTGATGAAGAAGTTGAAAGATAGAACAAGAATTGTCTATCAGAAAACCTAGAAATTCCAATTGTTGGGAAGGAACTTGTGCTGATTTCTGGAGATTGATAAGAAAATCTAAATAATGAAGAAGAAGATCCTGTCAAGGATATCAGTGAGGGAGAAGATAATTCTTGTTGTGGGTCATATTGAGAAAATTATTGAGGTGAGTGATAAGTTGAACAACTGGTCTGAGATTCTTAGTGAAACACCAAGGAGTTGAAGACAGACCGAACAGAAGAGCTTTGTAATGGTAAAAATAATCCCCCCATTGAAACTGGGGACATTTTCTGTGAGATGGATGAACTGACAGAGTACGAAAAGCATCTTGAAGGTTTAGTTTGACCAACCAATTGTTTTTTAAGTAGGATATCCCTGAGATGGAGAATAATCTCCATTTTTAAATGATGATGTGCAACAAGGTTTTTTGAAGATTTTAGGATTTAAAACAAGAATTTAATTTTTGCTTTTCCTGAACCAGAAAAATGGTACTGAGGAAACGTGAGGTGTTGAAATAAGTGATTCTATCACTTGTTTGAAAGGAATAGATTGAATAAAATAGATGAGATGATGTTGATTTTGAGACAAAAGAAGAGGATGAGGAAGTTGAAACTAAACTGGAAGTTGGTAAAGCTCTATGAGATATCCTTGCACTGACTGAAATGCCAATCCTAATCCGAAGCAATTCTGGTCTCTCGTAAATAGAAGTAAACAAAGTGCAAGTGGATATGGTAGCGCAAACATTAGCGAAGCAGTTTGGTGTAAGTTTTTATCTCTTCACTTCAGAGCCACCAACATAAACGTAGCTTGCACCAACTCTGCCGGCCCTGTCAACCCCACGTGATTTCTTCCGGGACTGGAGAGTTCGAGGCGGGCTTGGCCTGTAGTTATTCCATCTGAAGATCTGACACACAAGGAACTAATGAAACGGAGTGATACTTCCCTAGAGCTCATGGTGTTGCCGGATGCCTCAAAAAATAAGATCTCAAGCTTCATAATGAAAGCCAGAGCCGATGGAGCCCCAGGCCCGAATGGCCTCCCTCAAGCTATGTTCAAATCCAACATCAGCCTATGGTTAGAATACTTGACCCCTTTATTTCTCTACTGCGGTTTAAACAACACGGTCCCAGAATCCTGGCGAGGTGCAGTCATCCACCCAATCTACAAAGGCGGGAAGAGAAATGAGCCAAAGAATTACCGAATGGTAGTGCTTCTTGATGTGGAGTCCAAGTACTTTGCAAATATTCTATTGGAGGAGCTACAGGCTTGGACTGAATCAACCGCACGCCTTCCTTTCAATCAGACGGGCTTTGTGGCTAACACCGGTACCACAACCAATTTGCTAACGCTAACTGTCTTGATGGAAAGCGACCTGCCAACATATACAGCTGCACTGCTGCTTTGTAGACTTCAAAGTAGCCTTAGATCGTGTGCCTAGGGGCCTGTTATGGCAGAAACTAAAATCTTAGGGCATTCTTCAGGTAATAATTCAACTCCACACGGAAACGTGGATAAGAATTAAGCTAGGCGTAGGCTGCCATGTCTCCAGGAAGATCCAAACTGAAACCGGCGTCAAACAAGGGTGCGTATTGGCCCGACTTCTCTTCAACTTGTTTATATCCGACCTCTCTCAAGTTCTCGACAGTGTAAACTGCCACCCTCCTCAACTTGACGGGACTCGTATCACCAACTTGCTTTACGCCGATGATCTGGTGCTTTTAAGCCACACAAAAGTGGGTCTCCGGGGACTACTGGATGAATTGCTACCCTATACGACAAGAAACCATCTAGAGCTAAACTTGTCAAAAACTAAAACCATTTCTTTTGGGAAGAAAAAAAGGTCAACAGAAAGGTGGTATTTCAGCAAAAAAAAGTTAGACTCAAGTCACAGTTACAAATACCTGGGCATCTTTCTGGATAGAAGAGGCTCCTTTTTCAAGCACAAGGAAGCATTAAAAAATCAAAGCTCTGTCATTAGACGTGGCTGCTGCAAAGTTGGCAAAACAGCTATTAGGTCCCAGCTTAACACCCATGCTGATAGTAATGAAAGCCAAAGTACTTAACTCCCTGACGTATGGCCACAAGATCACTAAAGGCGCAACCAGCATACTAATAAACAAGCTAACAACAAAAATCTTTGAAAGAGCCAAGATCTGCCTCCCCAGCTCAAGTGAGACTTGAATTGGGTCTCAAAGATCAGCATGGAGTGGAGGAAGGTGCATTCATTAAACTGTGTCACAGACTTGGACGCGCCCAGGAGGGTTCCTTGGAGGCCCGACTCTGGCAGGAAATACAGCAAAAACAGACCAGCCACAAGCATCGGCAACTCCTGGATTACAGCCTAAAGTTACTAGGCGCAAAAGATCTCTAGGATATAAATCCATCTGTCCCGGTGCTAAAGTACGCCATCAAAAAATCTGTTAGATTGTGGTCCTTCCACTCGGACAGGGCGATACTCTCAAAGAGGAGACATGCCTGGGCTGTAATTGCCAATTTTAAAGTGGGTGTTCAGCCGCTCAACTTGTCAAGCACATACGCACTTTATTGGAAACACAGGTTTTTAGCCCTGAGGATGGGAGAATGGCCCTTTCTGATTAAACTCCCGGAAGGTGGCAGCCGGGTAGGAGCACAAAATGCAGATTGTGTGGCTACCATTCAGATTCAATGGAACATATCGTCTGCGCATGCCCTGCACTGTTTACAGCCAGACGGTCACTGTTGCGAGGCCAATATATCATGTTGGGAGTTCGATCTTGCTGCCAGGCAATAACGGCCGCTCTCGACCCTGACAACATCAAGCTAAACATTGGGCTTTCGAAATTTGTCCATAAAGCCGTAAAACTCATTGAAGCCACTCTCCAACCCAAAGTCTCCCCATTATAGCAGAGCAGTGGCGTTAACAGACACAACATCCAAATCAGAGACTACAAGTAACCAAGATTTATGTACTGTACCAGAACATTATTAGATCCTATTGGCCCCCCGAATCTCTTGTCATTTTAAATTAATTGTTTTAAACATTTTTATCACAGTCATTTCTATTAATTTTTGTCATGTCGTAAATTGTAAACTTTTTTTTTTAACCAATCAATAAAGAACATTATCTGAAGTCATAGACTGAATTGAAAAGGGATCTGTGGTGAAAGAAAACCATTAATTTATAAACTACACCAATCTGTCTCCAAACGGAGGAAGGCCAGAATTGAAACTCCTATCTGAGTATTGTTCTACTTTCTTTCTATATCCCCTGGACCGGTAACCTTAGGAGCCGCAGGGATAGAATTTAAGCTTGTATCCAGAATAGATCTCAACTTGAGATTGCTGATTGAAGGAGCTTCTGTTGGGGTACTGACTCCTGCTGGAATTGCGGGGGACAAAACAACTCCTACTTAAGCTGCCTAGGTGAAAAGCAGAGAGGAAAAAAAATGCTCAGGGAAAGCTGGGCTTTGTCAATGGTAGCAAAGGTAGATACACATTTGCCAAACTCTTTGACAAAAGAATCTCCAAACAATAATCCCTTATTCAAGGGTCTTTTCTTATTTGAAGCAAGAGAGCCAGGTTTTGGGTAGATTTTTAGCAATAGGCTCTTTCTTCTCTCTTGTGAAATGAGCATTTGTGTTAGCCAAAATACAAATAGCTCATTGGGCCCATTTGGAAAGAGCCTAAGGATTGATCAGAGTGCCATCCACTTTGGCCCTCCTCTGCCAATTCCAAAATTCCGGTGAAAGGACCCACTAGATCCAACATTCAGACCAGGTACTGCCCACTATTCTTATGATCTCTACAGAATGTAGTGAAAAACAGCAACATATTTGGGTCAATAGCGGGGGAGCAGTGATATTATTGGATGCAGAAGGGCAGAAACACTCAGATGTTAGTTTGTTTCTAGTGGTCTTATCAAGAACATTGTGTAAATAAAAGGAAACCTGTGCTGTTACACGATCTTCTGGAAACAATTCTGTAGAATTGGAATGGTGAATAAAAGAGTGATTAAACATGGGTTCCCCAAGGCAGTCCACTATTTCTTGAGACACTGGGTAAGAAACACCACCAGCATGAGGCGATCTGTCCAAGTAATATGTGTTATACAACACACCATTATCATCATAATCAGTGTCTCTTAAATGGGATGTATTGATAGGAGAAGAAGGAGGCCCTGATAAAAAAACCCTCTTGGGTGGGAGAAATCATTTTTATTGAAACACATTTAGAAGAGCCAGAAAGCGTCATTGCACCTTTCCTGCCCTTTACAGAGGGCCTTCGATGGAGGAGCATCTTGGAAATAGAGACTTCCAAATTTTTTGAAGAGGCAGACTGCTGAGCTGAATCTATGATATAAGACTTTAAATTATCCTGGAAAGCCTCAGAATTTTTCTAATCAGCCATATTGAAAAGTATATCAATATAATAAAATAACTTAGTGTATCCTAATATACCTAAATAAAACCCAAGAGAGCAAAATAAGTTCCTTGGCGAAAATGTAAAAATAGCCAAAACAGCAAATACAGGGTTAAATCCTTGAAGAAATAACAAATTAAGCTAGGGGGGTGCAGTTATGGGGAAAGACAGTGGTGGCTGCTTCATAATGAGGGTGGCGGGTGGGGAGACAAAAATAAAAATAAAAAATCAGTTACCTGCAGCCCGGCCGAAGCCTCTTGCTCCTCTTCAGTCGACTCCAGAAGCAGAAAGCACACAGTGTCCAGACTCCCCAAGTCATTCACAATGCTGCTGTTACCAACATGGGAGCAGCGTCACGATTGGTCTGAGCACTGTGATTCGCCGCTCAGACAGGGACTGGGAGCCTGTGCATGCTCTCCAGCCAGCTGTACAATACAGCCGAATGGAGAACATGCTAAGTGTGCATGATTGTTTGGCCAGCCCAAGACGGCCATCCAAACTGTCATGCGCTCCTAAGAGAATGCTCACCACTCCTCCTACGACACCCCAACCCTGCACCTAAAATGCAAACCAGCTGAGACAGAATAAAATACTAAAACAATCATAACATTGCATTATTATTATTTGATTTGTAATTTTTAAACCACTCACAGAGTAGTGGGGCAATGCTCCTCTGCCTTAGTGGAAGAGCAACTGCAGGAGATAGGGAAGGTAATACCACAGAAAGGGAAGTTACCCAGGAAGAGCTGGCAGAGCCACATAGAAGAGTGAAGTCATGCTAAAGGGCAGACACACGGCAGAGAGGCTATGCATCAGGAAAGGACTATGGGCCATATGTATCATACTACTGTTTAGCGAATTCCAAATAGCGAATTTTAAGGAATCGCTATTTGGAATTCGCTAAACGGTATGTATTTACAAAATCGCTATTAAATAGCGATTCTTTACCATTCCTAATTTGTGATTAGCAAATTGCTAATCACAAATTACCCATTCATTTCCATTGGCCAGGAGGCCCATAGGAATGAAGGTGCAATTTGCGATTAGCAATTAGCTAATCGCAAATTGGGAATTTCTTCAAGGGTGCAGGGGTGTCTCAAGAACACCCTGCTGCACCCCTGAAAAAGACATTTGGGGGCATATGGCGCACATACATGCCCTAAGGGCATGTATGGGCGTCATATGGCATCTTTTGTTTTTTGGAAAAAAAGCTTTTTGAAAAGAATTTGCAAATTACCACCAACTAGAAGTTGGTGGTAATTTGCGAATCCTTAATGGCATTTTTTGAATATTTTTTGTTTGATACATTGCATTTAAGGAATCGCAAAATGTGCGATTCCTTAAGTGCAATCGCAAAATAAGGAATTGCAAATTTTGCTATTCCTTATTTTGCATCAAACATGTTTGATACATAAAATTTGTCAAATTAGCATTCGCAAAAGCCGAAATTTGCAGAATTTCGGCCTTTGCAAATGCTAATTAGTTTGATACATATGGCCCTTAGACTGGAGCTGCAGAAAAGCGCCTGAAAACCATCGGGAGGCCAATGGGAAATGCAACAGAGGGACAGAAGGAAACACAGAAACTCAGAGAACACTAAGGGGCACATGCATCAAAGTCCGAATTTGCGATTCCTAATTTGCGATTTTTACCGAATCGCAAATAAGGAATCGCAAAACGGGATGCATGAATTAAATTGCATAAAATTTGTGATTCGGTAAAAATCGCAATTTTTACCGAAACGGAATCGCAAATATTATGCGAATTCCAATTTGAGATTTCGCAATTCCCATTGATTCCAGGAATCAATGGGAATTGCGAATTCGCAAATTGGAATTCGCAAAATGTTAATGCATTCCATGGGTGCAGGGGGGGGGTCCAAAGGACCCCCCCTGCACCCCTGAAATGTATTTTAAAATTGATGTTTCACACACACATGTCCTAAGGACATGTGTGTCTGTAACATGACAGTGTTTAAAATGCTAATTTGAGCATTTTAAACATTTTTCACAAATTACCACGAGGTTCACCCTCGTGGTAATTTGCCCCCCATAATTGCGAATTTGCATTTTTAAAAACAATCATGCATTGCTTTTAAGGAATCGCAAATTTGCGATTCCTTAAAAGCAATCGCATTTTTGGAAATCGCTAAAAATAGCGATTTTTCCAAAAATGCTTGATGCATAGTAAAAAGGTATTTAGGAATCGCAAACGGCCGATTTTACCGAATCGCACCGTTTGCGATTCCTAAATAGCTTGTTGCATGTGGGCCTATGTCCTTACGGAGCATTCTGTTACGGTAGGCTGCCCACTGTTATGGGGGCACGATCATTGAGGCAATGCAACATAGTGTGCAACAGCGACATAGAGTGCTCTAGAGAAGAAAAGTCTTCTATTCACAAGTAAGGCCACATAGTTAATAGCTGCCAATACAACAATGAATAATGCAATAAATTTGAAATTTGAAATAAGTACTTTTCTCGACTGCAAGCAGCAAGAAAAAAGGAAGTGTTGCTCTCAGTCAAGAAAGCTATTGGGTTACCTGATGTCTTATTGGCTGTTCTTATTAGGATGTCAGTTAGTAATTCCAATTTTTGGGAAATGTCATTCTTGCTTGGCTACTGTTAAAATAAAGCAAGAAAAGGTTGCATAATATCAGCCTCCAGTCTTGCGATAAAATTAAATGAAAAATTAGTTTAAAATTTTTTAGCAATCTAAACCACAATAAAGTAGCTGACTTAACCTAGTCTAGCATATTTTATTTGTCGAAGAAATGCTGAGACACAGTATTCCTGTGAGTTAACACATGGTAAAAATATATTATCTGAAGTTTTTTTTACTAGATATTCTCTCTATATATATGTTCTTCTTATGATGCGTTTAACAGATTTTGCTATTACTGCTACTGTTAGCATCAAGTCGTGACTTTTAATATCATAAAACTCTACTTTGGGGAATATAAATTATGCATTATCTCCTAGCTAGGAAGGTTACTCTCATAAAATTACACCTTTAAGCCTGTTTTACCACAAAATGATCTTAATGAAAGTGTGCACCCTTTTTAAATCACACTTTCTTTGTTTTTGCTGAAGTGTAGAACAGAGATGTCTGTTGGCACGAATTCTGAATGCACTGAGAACATTTTCATTTAGATGTAAACGAGTAAATAATCGCCGTGAATGGCTTAACATATTAAATGCCACAAGGGAGGAAGGAATATGGTATGCTCAGACATTATTGTTGAAATGACATTTTCATTTCAGATCATTAAACTTTTCGATCATATTTTGCAATTTAATATATTTTATTCGTGCATTTCTGCATATTGCTTTAACAGAAAGGCATTAAAATGAAATGTCTGCAACCGGTTTGAAAAAGAGATGCGGCAACAATGGAAAGGTGTTTAAATCCTGAAATGGACAACTGCATTTCTGTGAACTAACATTGTCTACAGCATTTAAAAGTAATTCATTAAAATAATAATGCCCTGCCCTGAACAAATCCAAAATAGAAGCATGAGTCAAACTAAAGTGTAATATCATGTAATATCCTGTTATTCTCAATGTGTTGGCTTTCCACCACCAATGGAATGTTCATTGGAGTAGCTGTCAGAATGTTGGTGTTCTGCTGAGTTAGTGACAGTTGGATGGGCTGAGCACATAGATGGATGCTCCTGGTGGGGTCTCCCTATGGTCACCAAATCAAGCTGTACTGGACTCCAACTGAGCTTGTAATTGGCTTATCTCAACTTCTCAATAAATCTACTTGAGAACTACCAACTTGCGTGGACCTAATTACTACATAAAGCTTCTTAGCCATACAAAAAGAGTGTTCCTGCGAACAGATGAAAGGAATAACAATTTTAATTGATTCAAATAGCTCACATAAAATGCTTCTTGAAAACCAATTTCGAAATTCAATTGTGTAATAGCTAACATTGAGAATTCTTCTTCTTCATTTCCTTGCACACCTTACGCAATCGTTTAGGGCAGATTTACAAACTTTTCATGCAAAGCAGTGCTGCAACCAAAGTTAGGAAGAGTTTGATACCCGTAAAGAGCTTCAGTTGGTAATTTCACTTCTTGTTGCTCAATTAATCTGGCTAAACGAGTTTAAGAGACTGATTCAGAGAGAGTTTGTCATCAAATATCTCAATGCAAGCAGTCCATCTGCCGCCCATACTCAGCTTTTTGTGTGTATCGAATGGTGGTGGTGGTTTTAAGTAAGGTGGACCCATTGTAACCATTTATGAGATTAGCTGACACTGAGAGTGGAGTTCTCTTCTACACAATCTGCTGTCCGCTAGGACTTGGTTATCCATACTATCTCTAAGGCCTCTGTGGTACTCGTCTCTGGGTCATCTCGGACAGTCTGTGGAACTGTGACCTCCCTCTTGGCCTCCATGGTAGCCCTTCACTATTCTCGAAAACCTTTAAGTTGTTCTGAGTCACCACCCAGCAGCTTTGGTGGTGTATAGATGGTTCTGTAAGCACAACCCTAGGTACTTCTTCCGGGGCTACTCCACCCAACACTGTGGTATGTTGACGATCATTGAGCAGTTCTGGCAAGCAGATGACCAATTCTTGTACTTGAATTCCTTTGTCTTTAGGTGTTTCTTTGAACTGTCTGACACCTGGTTGATCTCTACCTCACAGCACTTCTTATCACAGCATTATCTTATAATTTGCTGCCCTTGGGTTGCCTCATTAAATTTATTAAGTGATAACTTTTATTTGGGAACAGGTAAAAACGTCATGGTTGTTGTTGTTGAAATGGGTATTTAAAATCCTCTTTAATGAGAAAGTCGGATTTAAGTCACAATTATAAAAATGGCACTTTGAAAAAATAAAAGGAAAAGGAACAAATGATCAGCGGAATTCTGAACAATGCAAGCATTCACCCCTAGTCACAAAGATCTGGGCTTAAACAATCATTCTTTTGCCCACCACATCACCCCAGTTTCTAGTTTGGCAGTTCTGGCTGGACAGTTCCCACGAGGATCAGGGTCAAGAAAGATTGTTCAGCATTGGTCCATCATTTGTTCCTTTTATTTTGAGAAAGATGGCATTTTCTTTCCTAGCCATTTGGTGCCTACAGCCTGTTTCCTGGGTTACATGACTAGGTGTAGCTCACAGTTAGCCTTTGTGTATTCCTTCCAGACTCCACCAATAGAGGGACTGGATGTTGGTAGGGCGGGTCACTCAAGCAAGATGGCAGGGCAGAGCTGTGCAAAGCCTACTTGCACTTCAAGTGCCTCAGCTCATACACAAAGAACGTCACACTATCCTACTCTGACTGCAGACATATTGGACCAGGGCAGGGTGGTAGGAAATTCCAAACACCTCTGTGGGGGGGGGAAACTCTAGGGTTTATATTCAAAAGAAGGTGTGATAACTGTCACCCGAGTAGCGTAACGCAACTTTCAACATCGCAGTCCATCGTGGTAACATAACCCAGTGACAACGTGGAATTCACAACAAGGCGGTAGTATGCGATAGTCTGCCAAAACCGCGGACAATGTCCGCAATACAACCACTGCAATGGAGACAGTAACACAAACCACAACACCGAAAAAAACTGCAAAGGGTCCAAGCATGTTAAAAAAACAGCGATAAGCAGCACCAGGCCTGCAACACACACCTGGCAGGCGGGAAAAATCACCATAAAAGTAGAAAAAACATACAAACACAAAGTGAAAAACACCCTAGCACCAGGGAGACTGCCTTAGCACGCGCAGGAGATGAGCGCAATCCCCCAAGCACCCCGGATGACCAGCCTGGGTTCTCGGGGACAGGAAAGGGCAAGGACAAGAAGAAGAGGAAGACAAAGTTCAGTCCGCAAGCGAACAGGATCATAGTCAGGGAGGTGATGCAACACCATCAACAAGTGTTCATCACCACCAACGTGTCATTGGGCACCAAAAATGGAATATGGCGGGACATAGTGGAAAAGGTGAATGCCTTCGGGGAGCACAAGAGGACAATGGATGAGGTCAAGAGGCAATGGAATAACATCGAGAGGTGGACCGAGGAGAAACTCTCCGCCAAACGGAAGGCAGCAATACAGACTGGAGGTGGGGGCCCAGTGCCACACCTCGAGCTGGATGACATGGAGGAGCAGGTGTCAACAGTCATCAGTGTGGAGACTGTGGCGAGAGTTGGGGGATCGAACACTGCTCGACAGGACACACCACAACCGCAACAGAGTGAGTGACCACCAGGGACTGGGGGGACTGGAGGAGAAGGGCACAATGGCACACATGCACAATCAAGCACAGCACAGTGTATACCCACAATGATTCTAGGTCCTCGCCCAGATCTACAGACTGTCACAATGTACAATGCCATGTTGCCTGAATGTAGACATGTTCCATGTGACTACATACATCTGGACACTTTGAATTACACCAGCTCCCCTTCACATCACTGGAGCACTGTCAGCATTTCCTGAAGAGCACTCCCAGCCACTCTTCACTGATGACGAGGAGGACAACACCACCATCAACATCCAAGACATCCAAGACATCATGGACCTCATCCACAACTCACCTCCAGGATCTGAGCAGGCCAGATGCATCAATGAGACCCCACCCACTACCCAAACCACCCAGAAGGAGTCACCCACAGCCCCAGCACCCCCCAAAACCCCCAGAAACAACACATGGCCTTCCAACACCATGTGCTGGAGGGCCAGAGGGACACCGCAGAGCATGTGCGGTTGGCCTTCGGCAACATGACAACCAAATTTGCCGCTATCCTTGGGTGTGTAGCCCCACTCCATGGTCTCCAATAGAGCCCTGACTGACATCGCTAGAGTCATGACATGGAGAGAAGAACACTTGTCCACTCAGAGAGGCTCCAACGATACCAGCCGTGAGGTGGCACACATGCAGAGTATCATGGAGGACAGGGTGCGGATGGAGGTGGAAAGGATGGCAGCCACCTCTGTACATCAGGGGAATGTAGCAGAGATTTACCATGCCCTGCAGATCCTCATCATGGCATTGCTGCCACAAGGCGTGGTGATGTTGAATGCAGCTGCCCCCACACCATCCACATCTCCACCCCTTGGTGTGGCTATGCCTCCCTGTGTGACAGGCCTAACCACTCCGGCACCTGAGGTGTCTGTGCCACACAGTGTGGCAGACATTCCACCCCCGGCACCTGAGGTGTCTGTGCCAGCCAGTGTGGCAGACATTCCACCCCTGGCACCTGAGGTGACAGTGCCGCACAGTGTGGCAGAAAGACCACCCCCGGCACCCGAGGTGACAGTGCCACACTGTGCTGCAGCCAGTACAGCAACCAACCCAGGTGGGGCAGGGCAAATATCCGGGGACGAGGACGTGGATGGGCTTTCGATCAGAAGGGCTCAGTAGCATACATTTTCGCCACCTGGTCTACCCTGCTTGGTCCCGCACGTGGCCTCATGACCTTCCACTGACCCCCGATTCACTCAGACGCACTCACCTTGGACAGCGACATTGACCGCTACATCCTGTTTGATGACCAATGTCACGGCGACCAGACTGTGGACTGCACCCCTCCTCTTCCGCAGTACTTGTCTTCCACGGATGGACTCTGGCTGGCCTTCCACGGTCACAGACAGTGTAGTGTATTTGGTATTGCCCTGTACCACTCCAGCTGGGGAAAAGCACTGGATGTGCAATAAAAATCCAGTGACACAGTGCTGTGTCATGTCTTTCCTCAATCATGTATGTATGTGTGGATGAATGTAGGGACAGTGATTTCCCTTGCGTCAATGATGCACATCCTGTGCGATGGCAGTCAGAGGGGCTAAATGGCAATTTGTATCAGGGGTCCTGTGGACACCACAACAGGGACACACGCAGAAGCCACTTTCTAATCCGGACATGGACTGAACCACACCCAGTGCCCACAAGTCATTTTCTCAACCCCTGCCCCTGTTTCGGCATACGGCAGGCCAGACCACTCTGCTCACTTTTCCGGGGGGGCTTCCTTGCTTCCCGTTGCAGGCATACTCGCTGGTGTTGTGCAGGTCACTGGTCTAGTTGTCAGCATGTCACAGCCACTCCCTGAGGGCAGGTTTGCACACACACCACACCCACCCGGCACAGGCATCACAGGCCATGTGACCCGCACATATAAGGGGCCGAGGACGCAACATAGCCCTCTGCCAGTGGTGACTGGTTTCGGACCCGAGGCCTTGCGACCTGCACTGGCCAACCACCATGTGGAGCTGACTGGGTTTGCACAGGGTTTGTGGCAGATGCTGCATTGAGGTCTGCCCAGGCACCCAGCCACAGAACACTGACTGGGGGTTGGACGGGGTTTGTGGCAGACACTGCATTGCGGCCTGCACAGGCACCCCGCCAGGGGATGCTGACTGTGGATGGACAGGGTTTGAGGCAGATGCTGCATTGCAGCTGGCACAGACACCCCGCCATGGGACGGTGACTTAGGGTGCACTGAGTCATTGGCACCTTGAGCTGCTGAGCGGGTGTGCAGCCTGCGATGATGGCCCGTCCTGGTTGTACGGACTGCCCCGGATTTATGTACCTTGCTGGTTCGCTGTGTTGTTGTGAATGTTTCTAGGACCCTTATTAGATATTCCTGATTTATGCCCTTGTGTGGTTATAATAAATCATATCCTTATAAAGGCATAAGAATCATCTCATTAGCGATAGTTGCGGGGGTCCTCTGTGGCAATGTTTTTGCGGCTGCTATCGCAGGAAAAGTGGTGCTGTAGGCTGTTAGCACCTGCTTGTGAATGGTGGGGAAAATTCATCACGACTTTGACTGTGATAAAGTGCAGTTAATTCGGCGATAGCTCCTTGTGAATATGCCCCTTGAAGTTTCTTTCACTTCAAAGTTAGCATCAGGTGTGAAAAGTGGATCTCAGATACACTCTTCAGTGCAATTCTGGACCTGCAAAAAGACTCTCAAAGGACTGCCCTGTTGCCCTGTGGTCTGATGTATACTTCAGAACAGTGCCCTGGTGCAGTGGGAGGACTGGCCTGCTGCCTGAAGCCTGCCCTGTGCCCAAGAGGACTGCTGTGATGCTTGCTTAAGACCTGCTTTCCTGCTTGAACCCAGGACTTCCAGAGTGCTCCAAGGGCCGGTTGGCTGGCCTCCTGATCAGAGCTTCAGTGACAGTAAAGGTTCCAACCATCTTGAGCCCACAACTGGATGCAGCCTGAGTGAGTCCTGACCCTCCAAGTGATGCCCCTCTCATCCTAGACCTTTGGAGGTGGTGCTAAAGGTGCCCAGATACCCGAAATCCAAAATGTGTCAAAATGTACACAGAGTATTGCGACAGAGACTCGAACCTACCTGCTCGCTCATCAACCAAATGTGCATCGCCATTAAGCATGGCAGCTCCAACTACCTCCTTCTTGCAGCAGTAAATCCTGTGCCGCGGTTCTTACAGACAGGGTATATGGTCTAGTGGAGCCCTTGGCAGCTACAGCCAGCAGTGGCAATGGAGCTCCCTTTCCACAAACATAGAAGTCTACCTGCCCGATCTACATGCAAGTGGACCTGAAGTTTAGCCACGGTGGAGACAACTCTGTCTCCACCATTGCCAAACTTATCCATCTGCCCTGTGGAGTAAGAGCCGTCAGAGAAATGGCTATATGCCATACCGCAGTTAGAATGAGTGGAAAAATAGCCATTTTTTTACTGCCTTTGGCTGGCGGGTGAGGGACAGTAAAATGTAAATAATACTCCATCCACCATGGGAGATGAAAAAAGCATTACGTTTTTGTATTTAATAAAAGAAATACCCTTTTCTGGAATGTTTTATTTTTGTAAATGAAAAAAGAATACTCAGCTACAGGGCTCCATCCTGCGGGTGCAGCCCTGCAGCCTAGAATAAAATGAATTGACTGGAACCACAGTGACAACGGTTCCTGCCAATACTTTTATAAATGACCACATGCTTGGCAGTCATTTATAAATTGTGCAGGCATTTCCTCTGTCATGGGGAAGGAGTAATTCACTCCATCACCATGGCAGAATGGACGCCATCAGCCTATATATGAATCAGGGCCTAAGCCCGAACATAGAATTCATCACCACTGACTTAGTCCAGCCACTCCCAGACAATGACTTCTCCTCCTCAGACACTATTAGCTGAATTGCACCCACTGAAATTTACCTTGTCAGACATTTTCTTCTAAATTTCTTCCAATTTTGAAGGTAAGTGGCAACTGGGCCCAATCCACTTGTATATTCTAACTGCACTCCAATGCAGTCAACCAAAACTTTCAACTTTGCCCAGGTCTCGCAAGACTTGATTTGATCTTTTAGGCTCCATGTTTTACCTAACGATTAAAAAAAGCATAACAGATTCTACTTATTGGATTTTTTTTGGTCAAATAATTTGTTAAAATTTACCTAATTTTTTTTAATTGGTGTCATTTTTCCAGGGTTGTGTTTTTACCTTATTCCTTTTTAAATGCTGCATAAATACTTTGCACTTTGCCTCTAAGTTAAACCTTGCTGCCTTTTTTGCCAAGCTACCAGCGGGTTAAGCACAAGTTATTTAGCGACGTTTTGTGTTCACCATGACATTGATTGTGGCTGTCCAATTTATCTCATGCAGGCATTGAACTTGAATCAGGCACCAACCAATAGATTTACAAGCCCCTTGCGCCTCTTTTATGCCTCCGTTGCATCACTTTTGTGATGCAGCGGAGGTGCAAAACCAAATCCATGCTGCGGGGTAGTTAAAACATGATGCATCTGGGAGATGCATCACGTTGTAAAGCCCTGCACCAGAAGTAGGCATTCCTGCGCAGGGGGGGGCGTTCCAGCGCAGGAACGCCTCCTCAAATTCTACAAGATTTCACTCAGTCACTTTTTAGCCCATGCTGCATCACAACCCTGCACCTGCTTGAAGAAGGCATAAGGATTGACGCAGCATTGTAATGATAGGGCACCCCAGAGCCTTGCTGGAGCTGCGTCACGCTTGCGACGCAACTCCAGCAAAGCGCCGCCTTTACGGCACAGATGCGTCACGCATCTGTACGTTTTTGCCCCATGGTGCGCCACATTTACAATGTGGCGCATCCATGGTAGCGGAACCGTGACGCACAATAACTGGTGCATCCCAGCTGATATGCAGGGATGCGCCAGTTATTGTAAATCTTCCCCCGTTTCTTGTCCATGAGGGAGAGAATGAGTTTCTTATCATCATTTTAGGAGAGGACATTGATGTCATGAGAGCAGTTGATGTTGGCTAGAGGGAGAATACGAATGTTGAAGAGAGTCGACTCAGGGGGCATCCATGCAGAACTCCACAGATAAGGTCACGTGCGTTTGCAGTGTATTGTGTCAGGCTGAGAGAGCGCTTTACATAGCACCAGTTGGGTTACATGAGGGAACATTCATTTTTTTGTTATGTATTGCTATGTTGTGTAGGTGTTTAATGAGATTGAGGTAGGACACTATGTCAAACACTGTAGTGAGGTCCAGTGGGATGAGGGCTGCTGGGTCTCTCCTTCCAGAGTCAGGCAGATGTCATCTGTTGCAGCAATGATGGCAGGTACCGTGCTGTGGACATCAGTAAATTGATGATAGGATATGCCCAAGTCCTTTAAGAGATTGCCGAATGGTTCCAGAAAAGAGATTGAAAATGGCTTAAGCAAGTACCAAGCCTTGGGGAACTCCCTGTAGGACTTCAGTAGGGTTTGACAATGCATGTTCCTCTTAGATCACTTGGGAGCAGTTCTCCAAGTATGATATAAGCCACTGGAGGACTTTCCATTCACAGCCCATAAGATTTTTTAAGCCATACCTCAAACTGACACTTCCATCAAGATGAAATCTTTAGTTGCTGAAACTGCTCTCCCCTGTCAGTAACATTCCCATCCCCATCCTATTATCTAATTACTAGTTTAGATGCGTATATGTCTTTTCTAAAATCTAAGCCAATGCAGTACATGTTGATTGACTCCTTTCTGCTGATGTTTAGTGTCAGAGCGAGAATGTATTTCCACTTTCAAGATGAACGCTTCATCAGCAGATTTGAAGATATTTTCTTGGGCTTTATCTGCTTGTTCAAACAAGCTCTCTTATCAGGAATGTATGGATTGTGTAGCATTGTGAATGTATGCATGTTTCATGACACCTGTTCTGTGCTATAATTTCATACATTTGTCTAATTACAAACAATATTGAGGCCACCGCATCACCCTTAGGCAAGACATCTGGTGGCTAAACCATATGAATTGGCACTAACATTTAACTGTAAAGTTAGAGTTCGTCAGGTTTACATCCCTGACAAAGAGTACCTGGGGCCGTATCATGAAAAGCTGTGATTACTCAGCACAGACCAGAGGGTCTGTGTTAGGCACCTTAAATGGCCACATTTCATGCATATAACCCAGATTTTGTCTGAGTTAATGTATACAATGCAGGCGTCACACTTCAGACACTGTGAGCACTGTTTCTGATTTGTGCAGTCTGAAATCCACACATTACTTTGAGAAATTCCGAGTTATATGTACGGACCTTAGACCCTGCAAATGCTAAAATAAATTTGCTCAGCTCTGCACTGAACAGGTACCACCAAGTTATGATATAGTCCAAGGCTCTTACATTCCAGTTCTGGATGTACAATACATGTATTTAATATCTTTACCTGGAAACAAGTGCATTGACAATGCTCCCTCTCATAATGTATGCTTAATTCTTTTATTTATATTAACAATGCACATGGGATCTGCAAGGAGGGCACTAATACGATGATCAAGTCTTGATAGTTCACTTGGAAGTTGCAACCATTTGAATCCTGGGGATTTAAACATCAGATGAGCCCATTGGTCAAAGCTCTGCCAAGATCTGCTCACAAATGTTATATTATCTCATTATGAGATGGTGTAGAAGAATGCAGTGGGCAGACAGAGTCATAGTCAAACAAGCCATCAACTCCAAAATGCTGATCTTGGTGTCACGCAATTACTATTGACTGCATATTTGTAGATGTCTCTTATTTGTATGTGATAAATCACATGGTTGTTTCTTATAGCCTGAAAAGGAATTTGCCCCTCTTGTTTTTAACCTGACGAAATACCATGTGGGAATTAAATTGTCCAGTGAAATCTATTTGTTAGGTGATCATGCTCTTCTTTCTAGTGATAAGAGCAGGGTAAGGTGGGAGAACCTTGAACACCATTTATATATAGCATTGGTAGTTGCCCAGTTGTTACCTCTGTTGGAAGATTTCTTGAAACTTGACATCAGGAAATATGTTTTGAAACCCATCCATACCAAAATTACCCAAGTGATAAAGTATTTTCTGACTGCACCAACGACTGTAAGGGACTTGGGAAACATTACGTTCTTGTCCTTGTTTGATGAAGCAAAATGCCTCTTCAACTCCAGTAAAGCTTCTATCGTCAGTGCCAAAGAAGATTAATAACCTGTCTCAGAGCAGGGGAAAAGTATTTCTAATTATCAAGTGGGGCTTAGTAGGCCTGGGTGGAGTTCCGCTAAGTGGAACTCCGCAAAGTGACCAAAAACCTCTGCTGAGCTACTCAGAGTTCCGCAAGCAGCGGAGTGCTTTAGTTTGAAGCAGAGGGCTTATTTTTAGCATCAGGGGTTTATCCTGCGCTGGAAAATCATTATGTGCAGCACAAGAGGTAATGATTTTTTCGGTAGCTTGCGAAGATTTTCTACTTGAGTGGCAGCTTCCCCAACTTGAAAGGATTGTTTCTTAATGCAAGCTGTTGAGACCATCCACAATTGTCCCCGCTGAGAAAACTTGGTGAAAGGTGGTCTAGCATTGGATTTTCCTCGCTCGCTCGCCAACTAAACTTTGGTGAGTGAGGGAAAGTCTCCGCTCTGTGGAACAGCATTTTCAGAACTCCACGTGCTCTGTGACATGCAAAAGCTTTACAAACTCTGTAAACAGAACAGAGTTCACCGCCCATGCCTAGGGCTTAGTGAATGTTGAAAAAGTCACAAATAAATCTGCAGTTAGCAAAAAAATGCAAGACTTCACATGCACAACCCTATTTATACTCACTCCTTCACCACCATTTTTGTCACACTCTACCAGGTCTCCATTTGTTCTCCAATCCTCGATCTTGGGTTCTAGAATACGGACACTGGAATTGTAGTCCAAGCTATTCTAGATTTGATTCTAAGTTCCTCATTTCAAGCCCACAACCATCCTCTGTTACCAAATAATGAAGATAGGATCCTCTTACTCAATAACACTTACCTGACTATCTTGAGGAGTGAGAAGAAAAACATCCCAAGGCAATATCCAAATACATTGTAGCCAAATTGGTTACACAGTAGCTCAATTCAAAATTAAGTCTCAAGTTAGTAAGTTTTATTCTAGATTCAAATTAAAAAACAAGTAAACTGACCTAAGCTTAACAGTATAAAAATATAATGCATATAGGATAAAACCCAATCTTTGTAAGCGGTTCACTCTATATGACAAAAAGAAAACCATTAGTTCAGCATTAGCAATATAAGGAAACAGAATTTGACATCAGATTAAATTAATTTGTTATCAAAGATAAGCATGGACTCCCTGTCTGTCCTACTCCCCCCTACCCAAAGTGGCAACCCTAAACTAAAGTATAATTTAGTTAAAATGGGGCGCTATGTGGTGCGCAAGCAAAATGGCCACACCGATGTGAGGCTCCTGCAGCTTGGCTCATATCTCTACCCATTAATCCTGTTCAGACGTAAACTGATGCATAAAAATTATCACCATTAGAAGACGGGAGCATTTGGCTTCCTCAATGAAAAACGGGGACATGTTGAGTTAATGGAGCCGCCGCTGTGATTGCATCAAGTAACTGACGCCGCCTCTGCGAAAGCTGCCTGGAACTGCTGCTCGGCACAATAGAATACACAAGGCCACGGCGCCCAAGTGGTATGCAGGCCTCTCTGCGAAGCAACAATGGTAAAGATCCCTGGCGGAGTGTGGTGAGGTTGTGGCTGCATCGCCCTCGATAACAGTAACAATAGCAAATACAGATGGTTGGTTCACTTTGGGGTAATCGCCCATAATCTCTTCGATAACACAGTGTACAGCTGCCGCTAATCCCTTGCTGTGCGAGGGCCTACGGGAGACCTGAAGGCCGTGAGGCCATGGCTGCATCGCCCTCGATAACAGTAACAATAGCAAATACAGATGGTTGGTTCACTACGGGGTAATCGCCCATATTGGCTTCGATAACACAGTGTACAGCCGCCGCTAATCCCTTGCTGTGCGAGGGCCTATGGGAGACCTGAAACCTGACGCGTTGCACGCCCGCCACAAGGGACCAGCCAGAGAGTTAACAATAACAATAGCATACACAGATTGTTTGTGCACCTTGTGGAAATAGGCTATACCTGCTTCGCTAACGCAGAGTACAGCTGTAGCTACTACATTGCTCAGCTGGGGCCTACTGGAGGCCTGAGACCCGAGGGGATGCGTGTCTGCTGTTGCGTTTCTGAGGTCTAGCCAGAGAGCCTGCATAGTGGATGGGCACTGCAGAGGTGGGCGATAGCAGGAAGACATAACATTAACCCCTGTTGCTCGTCACCCATTAGAGAGTACCACCTGGGGAGACAAGAATTGGCGCCACTGGAAAAACGTACTTACCGACATCAGCCTGAAGCCTCTAGCCACAGACTGATGATGGAACTGTGCGCTGTGAGGTTCAAGTGGTACAAACTATTGCAGCAGTAGAATTGATGAATTGTGTGCATGCTGAAGACAGCGGGCACGTAATATCACACATTCCTTAGCAGAATTGTGGCCCTGCAATACGCGCATGAGGGGAATTGGCTGTGTAATGGTATGGAGTAGCAGGCACCTTTAGCTCATCTCCCTGGTGCCGACAAGATTTCACACAGAAAGGAGCAGGCGTAATAATATCCGCGTTCTTCGGGTCCCAGAAAGCACCAACACCGGAAAAATGGAAGAATACATTGAGAAATTGCTGTTGGCGACTATTGGAGCAGAATCATTCTCACCACAATTTATAGTTGAAAGAGCACATCGCTCACTGGGCTCCACCCACTACCAGGCAGCACGCCGCATCCAATCATTGTGCACCTGCTGAATTATAGAGACCACGATGTAGCACTTAAAAGGATCAGGGAAAAACATCAACTGTGCTTCGAGGGAGTCACTTTCTCCATATATCCTGACTTTACGGCGACGGTGCAAAGGAGAGATGGAAATTCATGTCAGCCAAGCAGAAACTGGGACAGGCCCAAATAGATTATGTACTGCCGTATCCAGCACGCCTAAGAATCATGCATCAGGGGAAGCAGTCATTTTTTACTAAGCCTCAACAAGTAGACGAATTTCTGAAATGCCTTAAATGTAGCAACGCATCTAACGATCCACATGGCACATGCATGTGACCCTCATCCGCTCCAGCAAGGGCGGAACTGCACTGAACATACAAAGAATACCGCAAACAGGATTCAGTGGTCGGCAGGCCATGACACCTTCAGGACATGGCTCAGCATGAACTCTGCAGCGCATTAGACAATGACCACTGCAAACCAGGTAAGTGACATACTTGGTTTTCCTTATGTTTGCTTCCCTCTTTTGTCTTCCTCTCACACAAGAGAGAACCATGTATGTCGAGCACCCCCTGCCCTCCCTGACATCGATAATACCACCACCTTGGAGCATTAAGGGTGAGGGATCACCGTGCATACACCTAGGGGTACCCCCCTCAAAGGCATTCCCCCAACAGAACTTCGCTGCGAAATACAAGTTCCATGGGTTTACTGTTTTTGGGTGTTTGGGTGGGGGGAGGGCATTGTGATGCTGGCATGTTTGGGAAGGTTCAGTGGGTGGGGGAGGAAGGTGAGGGTTTATTCAATAGGGATCTCAACATATATATGGCACATGGAATTGGACAGATATGTTGTTGCATTCTTGTTCTTGCAAATGTTTTGAGGCCACAGGGCCAATTACCACAACCCAAATGGACTTATTGCTGACTTAACCTCACCTGAGAACTTACAGCTTATTACGTGGTTTGGGAGATCCATGAAAAAGATGACAAATTTGGACATATTTGGACTGGCAACAGATCCACATGGCTATGCTACAGAAAACACACATTGACCCCAGGCACTACAATAATTTTGCGCACAGGTGGGCTGAACATAGAATATTTTCTTCCTACTCCTCCTATAGCAGAGGAACAGCTATACTCATAAAAAACCACACCCTCGGGGAGGGCGTGGCTTGAGCGCCGCACAAGATGGCGGCTTAGCGGCAGAGCTCCGCTTTCCGAGCGCCGAAAAATTCAATTTTTACCCGTTTCGACCGGTGAACACTGGACACTGAACCAAGCACCACCTGGAGCATGAGGTGATCCAGACACTCTGCTCCTTGACTTTTTATCTTGCGGCTATGCGGTACATTTTATCGCAAAACGGGCCGTTTTCACTGCGGCCGCCAGTTTATTTTTTTCGCTTTTTCTCCTCAAAAGGCTCTAGTGCCAGTTTTTGCAGCGCAATGCTTCTATTTATGCTTTTTTCATCTCTCCTGCCGTCTGCCTTCTTCTCTTATCATAACATTGAGCCTTTATGATGATTTTTCCGTCAACAGTGTGATGTTTGCCTCGCTTCACGTTTTCTACTGAACGCCATTTTGCCGTCTGAGTGGAATTACTTTCCTACATCATCTGAATGGCTGTTTACCACCTTTATTGGATTTTTGGCCACATTTCTATGTATTCAAATTGTTGACTATCTGAGTGTTTATTTGGCCACTTTTCTCACTGGAACATTTGAGAGGACTGTAGCTTTGATACTGGTTTCACGCGTCTACATGTGGAAGTTGTGTAACCTCAAATTATCTTCTTCTGTTAAACCACGCACTTCCTCAGACTCCGATTCTGCACTACCTGCAATGGAGGAACATCCTTCTCAGAAACTTGATTTGTCTCCTGCGACGATTCCAAACATGACTTCTTCGAGCAAGCTAACACAATCTGCATCGACGAAACATCTAAAGTAAGATCCCCCCTCCTCAGGTGCTTCCTCACACTCTGCCTCAATGGACCTTATTCTTGAAGAAATGTGTGCGCTGAAACCCTTCATGGCTGAAACCACAAAGACCCTACAATTCCTTCACGATAAGTGGTCCTCTTTGAAATCTCGTGTTCTTCTGGTGGAACAGTCAACAGATTCCCTTCAGACTTCCTCTTCTCTGATCCCTGTTCTAGAAAAGGACATATCACTTCTGAGGAGGCAGACGGAGGATTTGGAAAATCGAAACCGCAGGAATAATCTCCGAATTTATGGGCTTCCTGAACATATTGAGGGATCCAACCCTACTACATTTTTTCAATCCTTTCTGTTTAAAATTTTGAATCTTCCTCCTTCCTCTACCTTCAACATTCAACGTGCGCATAGATTGGGTCCAAAGGTCTCTGCCAAACCCCGTGGCGTCATCATGCTGTTTCTGCAATATACCGACCTTCTCCAGGTATTATCGGCCGCCAAATCTAAGAAGCAGATTGTTTGGGATGGTCATCGCCTATACCTTTCCCAAGATGTGGCTAAAGTGACAGCGGACCGTCGGAAACAGTTTTTGGATATGCGCCCACAGTTGCGGGCTCTGAATGCCAGGTTTGGTTTACTTCACCCATGCCTCCTCAAGGTGACTTACAAGGACAAGACCATGACGTATGAAGATCCTCTTGTTCTACAAGACTTTCTTCGACAACAGGGAGCTGATGTCATGGACACTGCAAGAGCTGTTTAAGTGCCTAATTTGAACTTTTGTTCCTTTTCCAGTCTCTTGTCGTTCCCACCATGTCACTGTTTTGTTCTCTTTTTATTCTCTGATATTGTTTTATATCATTATGTCTTGTTTTTCTATTAATCCTTTGTATTTTCTCATTTTTTCTACAGATTTGCTCTTCCCTTTTCATCCCAGTGTTATACATACGTTTTGTTACCTGCTGGATTTTTTCGGATGTTCGGTGGCGTTTGTCTCGTTGTTGATGTCGTCCTCTTCTGGCGCCTTCACCCCCATTCTCCATTCTGTATCTGTTGGTATGTTTTTTAGTCGTCTTCTTTTGATCTATTCTGTCCACTATATTTTACTCTTCTACCTCTCTCCTTTCTTTTTTCCTCTATTTCTTTTTCTCTCTTCTTTGGACTTTACCTTATTCCTTAAATTCTATCTCTTTGCTTGCATGTATACTTTGGCCTTTCTCGTTCCTATTTTCTTTCAATTTCTTCTCTTTCTACCTTCACTAATTTTTAGTATCATTACTTTCTTAGTTTAAATTCCGGGTTGTTACTTGGAACGTTAAAGGTTTAAATAAGCCTATTAAATGGCAACGAGTTTTAACGCACCTTGCTAGGCTCAAAACTGATGTAGCCCTTCTTCAGGAATCCCACCTTTCGGAAGCTGAGGCCTTGAAGCTCAAACATTGCTGGGTGGGTCATGTTTTCCTTTCCCCTGCTATGGGTAAGAAAAATAGAGCTGTGATATTATGCCATAAAAAGTTAAATGTTTCTATTGTATCTCAAGAATGTGATGTTGAGGGGCGTTGGGTACTTGTCAAACTGACTATTAATAGAATACCTGTAGTTATTTTTAATGTTTATGCTCCTACTGGTATTGACAAATCGTTTTGGCCTGCTATCTCAGATAGGTTGGTTACACTTGATGAGAAATATGTTATATTTGGTGGTGACTGCAACCAAGTTTTTGACCCCATCCTAAACAGAAATTCCAAAGTCAAATGTATTACCTCTAAAATGCACTCCCAATTTACTGCCTCCATCCATAACAATGCACTAGTTAATATTTGGAGACTCTGCAATCACGATCTCAGAGAGTATACTTTTTATTTCCCATCTCACCTCTCCCAGTCCCGTATTGACTACCTTTTCCTTAGTAAGCCCTTAGCTCAACTTGCCCTTCATTCAGACATCGGATCCATTTTAATCTCCGATCACGCACCCGGTTTTGTTGATATTGATCTCATTCCCTTCTCCCCCCATTCTGGACGCTGGAGATTTAATAATTCCTTACTCCTTGACCCTACTTTTTGCTCTAAATTTACTGATTTTGCTGCTGATTTTTTTGCGCTAAATTAGACTCCAGATTCTCCCTTTGTGATGGTATGGGATTCTTTTAAAGCAGCAGCTAGAGGTTTTATCATTGAATTTGTTTCCCAAAAGAAAAAACAATCATTGTCCAAGTCGGCTCAACTTTTGAGTAAAATTAAGAGACTCAAATACACTTACTATAACTCTTTGAGAACTCATTTACGCTAAGTTTACTTATAATAAATTTACCACGACAGCTGCCTCGAATACTTTACTGAAATGTAATTCTCGTTATTATGGTGGTCAAAATAAAATGGGAAAGTTATTGGCTAATTATCTCAAGTAAAGGAAGGATAGGACAAAGATTGATTCTATCCAAAGTCCTGCTGGTGTATCCTTTTTTAAAGATAAAGACATACTAAACGAATTTGTTTCATTTTATAAAAATGTATATACTCCCGAAACTTATCCTGACTCGGTTGATCTTCTCTCTTATTTTCAAAACATCCCTTCTCCCCTTTCTTCTCATGTAGATTTTCATTCACTTAATTCAAATATTTCCTTTTCTGAAATTTTGCATGCCGTCTCGGTCTTGCGTCATGGCAAGGCGCCTGGTCCTGACGGTTTCACTAGTGAATTTTACAATCATTTTCTGCACTCCTGATACCAAAACTCCTTTTGTTATTCCAATCGTTTTCTGATTCCGGCTCCTCCCGTGGAATCTTTCAGGAAGCCCTAATTTGTTTAATCACAAAGGAAGATAAGGATCACACTTTGTGTAAGAATTATCGCCCCATCTTATTAGTAAACACGGATTATAAAATATTCGCCAAAATTTTAGCTCTCAGATTAGATCCTTTTTTACCCAATCTAATTGGTCCTGAACAATCGGGTTTTGTTAAGGGTCGACTTTCCTCTGATAATTCATGTGTCTTTTTAAATATTTTAAGTCAAGCCCCCTCACTCTCTTATCCCTTGGCAGCCATTTCCCTTGACGCTGAGAAAGGTTTTGGCAGGATAGGGTGGGATTTTATGTTTCAAGCTCTTAGATGGGTGGGCTTTTCCCCTAAATTTATTTTTCTTATCTCTTTACTTTACTTGAGTACTCATGCATCAATTTTTGCTAAAGGTATGGTGTCAGATTATTTTCCATTGCAACGAGGCGTGAGACAGGGCTGCCCTTTATCCCCTTTAATATTTGTTTTAGCTTTAGAACCTTTTCTGACAAAAATTAGACTTGATGATAACATTTCTGGTTTCCATTTTGGTTCTCAACAAGTTAAATTATCAGTCTATGCTGATGATATTCTTTTGTATTGTTCTAATCCACAATCTTCTCTTCCTTTCTTCTTGAATCAAGTCTCCTCCTTCTCTAAAGTCTCCGGTTATCGTCTCAATATTGATAAATGCGAAATTTTACCCTTGAATCCTCTTTGTCAAAAACACCTTTTCGAGTGCTCTGGTTTCTCTTGGCAACCGTCAAAGATTAAATATCTGGGGGTTTGGTGTGCTCCCCTTTTATCAGACACTCTTAAACTTAATTTTGCTTATATTACTAAAAAATTAACTATGGCCATTGACCGTTGGAACCCTCTTTTTCTTTCCTGGTAGAGGTGCCTGGACTCTATTAAAATGATGTTGACTCCCTTTGTGCTATATACCGTCTCCATGATCCCTATTCATATTCCCGTATACTATTTGAAAGCAATAAACTCTATTTTACTTACATTTTTATGGAAAGGTAAAAAATCCCGGATAGCTATTGCTGTTTTGAAGAAAGATAAATCGAAAGGAGGGATTAAATTTCCGGATTTTAAAAGTTACCATAAAGCTTTTTCCCTGAAACAGGCTTTGCACTGGCTCTCACTTGATCTTCCCTTTTACCCTCCTCTCTGGCTTAAATTAGAATCTTCCTTCCTCTCTCCTTTTGATTTTCGTGATATACTTTCTTTCACTGCTACCGTGGCTTCCCTTCGCACTCCCATTATTACTCATTCTCGTAATCTTCTTCTCCCATAGTTATCCTCTTCCTATCCATCTCTTTCTTCCATTCATGTCCAACCTATTTGGCATAATCAACACCTTAAACTTCGCAATCGTTCTCTATTTTGGAAATCCTGGCACTCTCACGGCCTAAAATGGATTTCTCAACTTGCTTCAGGTAGTCAGCCTCTCTCCTTCCAAGATCTTCAGACGCAATTCTCCTTGCCTTCCTCTTCTCGTACACAATATAATTCACTTCTCCCTATTCTCACTCAACATCTGAATTCACTTCCTAATACCAATGATATCCCTTTCACATATCTAATGCGCTAGAACACTCACCCTCAGCCTCTTTCCTCTCTAAATCTATTCACTACACAGTTGATAGAGTTAAATCCAAAGTTGAGTTGACTTGGGAAAAAGATATTTCTCAGAATTGGTCAGTCCATTTATGGGATAAAATTTGGTCAAAAATTCACAGTACCTCTAGAGCTGCTAACACCACTCAAACCTTACTTTTCATTTATAATTGTATTTTATTTACTCCACTGACCCTATCGTCTTTTTCCTCAGACACTCCTTCTACTTGTTGGTCTTGCCCATGCCCTGCTGCTGACTTAAAGCATATGCTGTTTGATTGCCCACCCATTTCACAGTTTTGGCAATCGGTTTGGTCCCAACTCCAGAAAATCTTCAAATTTCAATCTCCTTTTTCCATTGACACTATTTTTCTAGGTTCTCCCTACCCTATTTTTGCCAATTCCCCGCAGCAATATAAATTAATTGATCTTTTAATAGCTATTGCTCTCCACCACATTACCTTTAATTGGAAACAAGCCACTGAAGTCTCTTTCCGTGCTTGGTGGAAAGCGGTCTGTTTTAATCATCAACTTGATACCAATTTTGTTTTCCCCATTTCCCTAGCAATCAAACAGGATCCATTATGGCCCCCCTTACCAATTATCTGTCCTTGGTTGCTTCTCTTCCACCAGTTCCCCTAGTCCGAACTGATGAAGTTCAAAAACCACCGTGATTTTTCTCATTTGCTTTTATTACCTTATGTACTGCATATATGGTTTACTCTTTTTGTTCCAAATATCTGATATTACTTTGTGTTTTTGCCCTAGCTACTTAGCATTGTTATTTATTTAGTTTTATTTACTATGCAAATGTTGTATAGGAGATATGTTCTTGTTTCTTTAAAATTTGATTGTTTCTTCATTTTCTGTTTCTGTCTTTGACTCTTTATACTTCAATAAACTCAAACATAAAAAAAACACACCCTCTTTGCCTTAGCAGGCACTTCTTAAGATACACAGGAAAAATACTGCCTGGCTTGGGGTAGGCTGAGCTCAGAGTTGGTCACACTAGCATGCTGCTATGGCCCCAATGTTGCTACACCTGAATTCAATGCCTCACTATGGGGTAAGATAGTGGAAATAGGATCCAGTCACATCGTTTTGGGGTGACTTTAATGTAACATATAATCCTGCTGCAGATATATCAAACCCGCTCCTCACCAGTACACTAAATCATGCACAGTCATCCAAGAAATAGCAGAGGCCAACCAACGAATTGACACCTGACGACATATGAACCAGCATAAAAAAGAAGGCACACACTTCACTGCGCCTGCTGCATCCTGGGCACAGTTGGATTACTAGGTATTGTCGCAATTGGGGCCTGGCATAATCAAAGTAACACATTTGGCAAGAACATACTCTGATTACGCTCCAGTAAGGCTCACATTAATCTCACCAGGCTGTGGTCCCCCACATTGCATTGAAGTTACAGCCCTCCGCTTTATTGGACGCAGTCTTTCAGACTGAACCGGTGAGGAATTCCAGGACTTTTTCCAAAGGAACAAGGGGTCGGTAGATAACGTAGAGATCCTTTGGGAAGCTTTTAAAGTTACACTCCGAGGATTCTGCATATCGAAAAGCTCGGGAGTGCTTATAGACATCACTAACACACTGCTTAAACTAGAAGTAGAGCTCAAAACACTCAAGACACAGATTTTGTCGGGACCTGATAGTAGCACCCAACAAAAAATTTGAGAGAAACTTACAGAATACACAGATATGGCTAATAGCGAGGCACGATTCAGGGGTAAATACTGGGTGGCTCGCCGTTACTGAGAAGTTGAACGGCCAGGTAAAACACTGGCAGAAACCATTCGGAACCCATGCTTTTCCAACTATGTTTTGAAGTTGGCCGGACCTGGGGATATACTATATTGAGATACACCAGACATACTAAATGCCTTCACTGACTACTATTCACAGCTACAGACATCTAGCAGGAATGACTATTGGGAGCTTGAGGAATATCTGGGCGATGTAGCATTGGGATGGCTGAGGGATTCACAAAGAGAGTTCTTATGCACTCCCTTCGAGTTGGATGTGGTATGAGAGGCCATTATGCACATGCAATCTGGTAAATCTGCTGGCATGGATAGCATACCCATAGAATTTTACAAAACTTACATAGATCAAATGGCCCCTATCTTGAGGGCAGTGTATGAGGAATCATTGGAATCCGGCAAACTCCTGCCATCCATGTGGGAGGCGCTCATTATTTCCCTATTCAAGCCAGGGAAGTCACCTCTACATTGTGATTCATAGAGACCACTGTCCGTACTAAACTGCGACACCAAAATACTGCCCAAATTAATGGCTAACTGTCTTAGTCTCCTGATGGAAAATATGATTCTCCCTGCTCAATCAGGTTTTGTGCCCAGGAGGACTACTTCACATAATTTACGTACTCTTTTCACAATACTCAATAATGTGGCACCTGAGTTGCCTCTTGCGGCGATCTTCCTAGATGCCACTAAGGCATTGAACTCTGTTGAATGGGACTACATCTTTGGGGTAATGCGACGGATGGGCTTTCCACCATTATTTCTGCCCAGGATCCATCTCTTGTATCAATTACCGGCTGCTAAAGTTCTTATAAATGGTCATTTATCCCATGCTTTTTCAATCACCAGAGTCACCAGACAAGGGTATCCGCTTTCCCCCCTCCTTTTCGCCCTGGCGGTCAAACGACTGGTGGCCAAGCTAAGACAGCACCATCAAGACTAGGTACTCTGCTGTTAAATGCACCAGATTCTAGTATCTCTGTATGTCAGGGGTCTTCAAACTGGGGGGGCGGGTCCCCCTAGGGGGGCCTCAAGTGATCCCAGGGGGGCGCCAGGCTCTAGCTAAAAGAAGCATTGTGCTGATGACAGAGATTTGTTTTAAGCTGGCAAAAATGAGCGACACAAAGCCCTCTGTAATGGCCCATCACTAACATGATTTATCATTAATATCCTACCTGGGAGAAGGTGTGAAAAGGGAAGGAACTCCAAATATTCTTCAAACCTCACACCTCCACTTTTAGTAGACACACTGTAGATACTTGTACACATGTTAGTAAGGCCTTCCTGGCCAGAATAGTATGTTTAACAATCACGTATTTCACTGCATTTATAAAACAATTATAAAACGTAACTTCAATGTTTAAATATGTATAGACAAATGTACACATTGGAAACTTCATAAAAATAATTTGGAAAAATTCTAAGGGGGGGCGATACATTTTTCCTCCGCACTGGGGGGGCAGCATTAAAAAGTTTAAATACCACTGCTCTACGCGGATGACATTACCTTGTATTTCAGAGACCTCCAGCAAAACTTGAACCTGGTGCTCAGGGAGTTTATTGTACTTGGTAAACTGTCTGGAGTCCAGATAAACTGGGGGAAATCCTACATCTTCCCCCTAACGAAGGCAATGACTCACTTCCCCCTGGACTATCCAATGGAATGGTGTGACTCTGATCTGCTTTATTTAGGCATTTGTGTTGCTAGGGAAAGGGAGGAGATGATGAACCTTAACTATGTGACTGCATCAATGGTTATGTCACCCAATGGATCTCCTAGCCACTCTCGTTCGTGGGAAGAGCATCTCTAATTAAAATGGTAATACTCCCTCAACTGCTGTATCTTTTAGTAAATATCCCATATCATCCGGGGGGGTGTTTCTTCAAAACACTCAGATCCGAAATGATCAGGTTAGTGTGGGGAAGCAAACAGCCGCGACTGCAGTGGAGCATACTTACCTGGCCGTATTCTAGGGGAGGTTTCAACATCCCCATTTTCGAGCTATACTATATGAGCGCAGAAGCTCTTTTTGCCTACTACTGGGTACATCATCCGTAGTATATGCTGCAGGTAGCGGCAGAGCATTGGCTGGCCGACCCTATACGTAGAGATGGCATGATATGCGCCATTCCCTGCCCCAGGGATAAAAATCCAACCACAGTTACATGTACAATAAACGCTTGGAGTCACATAGGCCAACGGCTGCACAGTCCAATCCCCTATTCACCCCTGCTCCCACTTACTTATCATCCCAGCAAGCCCATCCTCCAGGAAACAGCATTCCACAGATTAAAGGAATGGACTTAACTCACCATGTGGGGGGACTAATGGACAATATTGATGTTTAACGGGCTTCTGCCATCTCCATTAGATGTCTTCTTATTTATATGACTTCGGCAAGGCGTACGGTCGGTTACCCCGGAGTTCCCCAAGGAACCCCCGGCTCCTACACCCTTACAAATGATGCTAAATGCCACATTTCCGGGGGCATCTAGTCTCCACCATATACCACACAGTACACACACAAAGGGAAATCCCTGCGACCAACTCACGTGTGCATTGGAATTCGGAATTGGGCTATGAAAAGTCGGATGACCACTCCGATTACTGTTGCACACAAACCAAGAAAATCTCTGCCAGCAGCAGACTACCCATAACACATTTTAAATATCTTCACCAGCTTTATTACACCCCAGTTAAGATGCAGAAATATAAACTAAAGGACTCCTACAGATGCAATAGGTGCAGAGCCCCAGGGGCCGACTTTCTGCACTTAGCTTGAGACTGCCCAGAGGTACATGAATACTGGAATCAAGTCTTCGATGCCATAGAATTAATGACAACGCCTAATATTGAGGGCACCCCACTGCTAGCCCTGTTGGGTTATACCAAACTAATCCCCACACCAGAGATATATTGCTACTGTACTCCTGATGGCTAAGCGGCGCATCACATGCCACTGGGGCAGGGCAAGGGCACCTACATTTAAGGAATGGCTTAATGACTTGGTAGTTGTCCACTTATGCAAAGTTACTCCTGCGCACTTCCCAGCCTAGGGAAATTTGGGAACACCTTGCAAGCTACCTTATTGCATATCCATGTGATATCTCAGATGTTGACCTGTGACAAGTACATCTTTAAGTTGGTACACCGCAGTAATGCGGCTGCACATCAGAGCTGAGAATCAAGCACCATCTGTGGTCTATTCCCTTTTGCAAAACACCCTTCACAAGCCGTTTTTAATAATGACACTCCCAATTCGAGATATAATTGATAGGATGTGAATATTAAAGGACTGTTTAGTAGCGTGAAATGTGTTACGGTATTGAGCCTAAAGTCCCATAAGAGATGACAAAAGGAGCCATTAGAAGTAAAATGCTACAAGATCACCCCTACTCCAAGGTAAGTGTACATATCCTCTGCTTGGAACTTCTCATAAAGGGAAAGCTTGACTCTCCACTCTGTTTTCTCCTCCGAGCAGTGGTTCTCCTAGTATTCTTTTTCAACCCTTTCTTTTAGCCAATCTCACTTCCCATTTATCCAATGTACTCCAAATTCTAATGCATAATATGAGCTCCTGAAGTTTCGTTTTAAGTCCTGGTACTCTAAAGTTCTCTATATCCTGACCACTGAATGTGAGTTGGTGTTTTTTCTGAAAATGCCTTAGTTCATTCCATGTCAACATCATACCTACCAGCCAAATCAGACAACTTTTTGTGTGCTTGTCTTGCCCTTCCTGTAATGTCTTTAATCATAAACAATAATTCACCATGTGAGTCTATTCAATAAAGTTCTGAAGTTCATTTTATCATTGCATTCAATTAAGTCTTCAATATGATCATGTCTACCTTTACAGCCGACCTAGTAGTCTTTTGACTTGGTTCAGAGCTCTGACTCTCTATAGGATTATTATGTTCTTTCAACCATGTTTCTAAATTCAAGACGCCAAGTATGTGCTGACTCCCAGCTTTCTTCTGCATATTAGCAGTTTCTGTGGGTGTGCTGTTAAGCACCCTAGGAAGTATTTCCTATACAGGCGAATCCAGACCTACCAATTCAGGAAAAGACCTTAAAGGTCCTAACCCTACCAGGATTGCAGATGGATCTGGGGTCACTGCACAAGGAATACTTGCATTCACCTGAGTCAATGGAACAAACCACACTTTAGAACTTTCTGTTCTTTCCTGTAGCATCCCTCCTTCTAAAGCCACAGACGTTCTCTGAGTCTCAAACCGGCAGATTTTGCATCATTGATGGTGATGGGGACAATGGGGCCACCGGTGACCGGTACCATAAGGGCGTCCAGAAGTAGGATTACAATATTGTTGGGCTTATGTGGCATGCATTCTCATGTCCTCACTCAAAGCACTGTGTATATTCTCTATTTATATAATCCCCATGAGACCTGGGTCAAAGACCATCGGTGCCAAAGCATTTCCAGTATTGCTAATGATATCGAGGCTCCCCGGTTCCCGAGGTCTGGCTGGCTATATGGAGGTGGACGCTCCACCAGCAATCCAACTAGCAAGCTGTCACTAGCATTTCTATTACTGTCTTAGGCCTTTCTCCCTTTCTGTCTTTTCTGCTTGTCTTTCCTTCTAACCCCAGCTGAACTACTCCAGCCACCTGTTATATTTGAGTCCAGCCACTCACCTGAAAACGAGGCCCGTCTGCAGGGACGATGACAGTTCCTCAAACCCCCCTAAACACCTCTCAGGGCTGCTGACCAAAAAACAGAAGCCCAGGTAGGTGCGCAAAGAGGGAAGGGGATTTGGGATGAGAGACAAGAAAGAGAGACTGCTACTCTTCGCGCTTTGCCAAGAAGAGGGTGTTTGCCGTCTGGGCCAGACAGGTTCTGGAATTGGACACAGCGAACCACTTATAACTTTTCCTAAAAAATGCAGAGGTAGATAAGCACAGAATGCACTGAAAACTCTTTAGACTACTAGCAATACCGACATTATGTCTTCTACTACTTCTGATTACCTTTTAGGTGAGATGGCGCTTCAAACTGTTTGTCTCTCAATAAGCATTTAAGAAAGGCATTTACAGGTTTCAATGATATAAAACAGGAATTTTTATTAGACTATGTATTCTATGTTATGAATTCACGTAGTATATTTGTTCTTTTGTAAGACCTTATGATCTCACCTGATTGTGCATAAGACTTTTCCAAAGACGTTTCCAATTATATTTCCAGAGTACAATCCAAGCCTGTTTTAAAACACACTAAGCAACTGTGCCTTAAAATGCTGCCCAAAATATCGAGCAACTTTAAGAATGGCGCACTTAAAATGCAATTGCTCACAACAATATCAGAAAAGGCGCACTTTACATATAGTCCTTGGCGCTTTACAATGTTATCAAATGTCCCCTTACTACTACCAAAAAAGTGCACCACCAAAATCATTCAATTTCAAACTACAAGGAGAGTAGTTGTCCAAATGCAACCAGAAAAGATGTGCACCAAGCATCAGAAAGCTTCAAAATCACCAGAAAGAATTGTTGCCCATTTTACAATCAAACACATGTGCAACATTATCAGTTTTCCAAATTGCATTCAAAAGCAATACCATTAAGTTAAAAGCCAAGTTCTTCACTTAAATAGCACCAATGATCATTTACAATAATAACAAAAAAAATGTAAAGCTTCAATTGAACACTTAGCTCTTGATTATTTACAATAACAACAAAAAATGTAAAGCTTCAAGCAGCTCTGAAGCCCTTTCAAAATGAGTCCAGCAATATACTTATCTCAGTCCTGAGGCTCCTAAGACAGGGAAAATTTCTGCTGGCAGAGGTCACAAGGTGAAATCCTTCTCTTCAGCTGAGGCTCCCATGACTTGGGGCTCCAGGAAAGCCTGTGGCAGGAAACAGAAAGCCAAGCAACAGGTATCTGCAGATCGAAGCTATTTGTACCCAAGATCCTGGGTGTTGCCGGCCTGTTCAATCCATGTGCTCAGTACAGTTACAGATCACATGTTAAACCAGCTGCCAGAAGCTGCACCTGTGCCCCTTGATCCTCAGATATCTAACACGCATTGGCAAGGTCCATAGAAAAAGAATAAACATTGGCAAAAGCAAATAGATTAAAGAAAAAACAAACATTGGTCAAAGTGCTTATTGTAGGAACACTGCAATATGATTGATATTCACACCATATGGGTGTTGACAAACAATGCAGGGGACTCTGTGGATGGCGTGACAGGGGTTCCTGACACCACTAACGCTGGGTACAATCTCGCTTCCTCAATCATATCAACTCTCCATTTGCTTTGTAGCTCTTCCCATTTTGCATATGCATTTGCACGCAATGCTTTTGTCATTTTCCATTTGTATTGTTCTCTCATTTTCATATGTTCTGCCCTTTCCCATGCACTAAGCGCTTCAAACTGTGTGGTTCTAGGCAAGGGTTTTATTGCAAACAACATTCTCCTAAAATGATCAAGGATTCTCAAATTGAATGTGCCATAGCGTAAAAATATCAATGTTTATTCTTTCTCAGTGAACTAATGCCATTTTTTTTTAAGCCAAATGATAGTGTGAAGCCCTACTTTTATTGCCGTACAATGAGCTTATCCTTCGCCTATCCTAGTAGGAACACCCACAACTCCTTGAATCATATCTCTAATCGATCTAAAACTTCTAATTTTTTTCTTTCTTTAGGTAAGTGCAATTTAGTTGCATGTTAAAAATCTTCAAAGGTCCACAGCAGTATGAGCACCAACAACAATGCAAAAAATCCAACCAATCACAGTGAGGCGTTACACCAACCAACCTATCTCAGCACTGCAAAATCTGACTTTACTCTTGCTCCTAACACCAGCTCACCCTCCTTCACAGTTTCTTCATGCAGGCCACACACACTTTCTCCTAAACAACACTTTTATGCTCCTCTAAAAGAATCAATAGAATTCAATCTCTCAAAAAATGAACACACATTTGCAATGAATCCTTAACCATTGGTAAATCACCTTAATCAGTACTATTTCCCTTCTGTGCAAATGGTTCACCGCACTATTCATCATCCTCCCATTCACATAAAGTTCCCTGTCTCCATTGGGCCTTCGACGACAACTCACAACAAACCCCATAAAAGCCAGCAGAAAAATACAACACAGTGTCTTCTACACCTTACTATTTATCCTGGGATCTTTGGCCACAACGGACCTGATAATAACTCCAACAACAACTTATCACAACATTCACACAATGCTCCCAACACTTCCACCAGACATCCCACAGCCAATGTTCACTGCAATCTAAACACCATTCTTCACACGCACACCCCTATTTATACTCACTCCTTTGCCGCCATTTTTGCCACACTCCACCAAGACTACATTTGTTCTCCGATCCTTGATCTTGGGTTCTAGACTAAGGTCACTGGAATTTTAGTCTAAGCAAGTCTAGATTTGATTCTAAGTTCCTCGCTTAAAGCTCACAACCATCCTCTGTTACCAACTAATATATCCTGGACCCTTTTACTCAATAACACTTACCCAGCAGTCTTTTTGAGCGGCGTCAAGAATGAGGAGGAAAACTTCATAAAGCAATATCCAAATACAGTGTCGCCAACATGGCTACACAATAACTCAGTTCAAAATTAAGTCTCAAGTTAGTATGTTTTATTTCAGATTCAAATTAAAAAACAAGTTAATGTAAACTAATCTGAGCATAACAGTATACCAATACAATGCAAATAGGATGAAGGCAAACCTTTGAAAGCGGTTCACTCTGTATAACAAATAGAAAACTGCCAGTTCAGTAATAGCAATATAAGTAATAAGGAAACATAATTTTGCATCAGATTTTATTAATTTGTTATCAAAGATAAGTATGGACTCCCTCTCTGTCCCTACTCTACTCTACCCAAAGTGGCAACCCAAAACTAAAGCAAAATGCAGTTCAAATGAAATGGGAAAATATGTGTCCCTCATCAGAGTCCTCCGTAAAAGAAGCTCTAACATGGGTCAGGTAGCATAAAACCACAGATGTCAAAGAGGCCTGTACTCCAAGGTGCCCTAAGCCAGAATGCTAGCTATAGCTCAATACTCTGATCATATTATCCAGTTGCATCCAAAGTACGTTCCAAAAATCTGACTTGTAATTTTCCATTCTGTCACCACACATAGGTCTCCTCACACCATCTTGTTATTCTCATGAATCACTATCCTGGACATTCATGGCCCTGTCTCCTTCTCCCATGAGAATTCTCCTCCCATCCTGTTATCACTCTCCTTGTACCAGTTGCTGTTTCACATGCCTCACTATCTACTGAGAACAAAGATTTTTCTGCTAATGAAGCCTTATTCACCTGCAGTGGGAACACAAATTACAAGAAACATTTCAACTGCAAGGGAAATAAATATGAATTCAAATGTTAAACTGAAATCGAGCTTGAATCAAAATGCATCTCTTGCCCATAAATTAGGCTAAGTTAGCATTTGCAGGTGTTACCTTTTAAGTGCACTCCTTTACACACAAATTAATCGGAATGCCTCTATACTACTTTTAAAGCTAATGCAGCACTAAAATGATTATTCAATTTGGCTTTTTAAACTCATATACTTTCATTTAGTAAACACTGCATAAATGTCTGCTACAAAGTGAGTTAAATTGAATTACAATTCTGAGATGACTCTTCATGTATACAATGTAATTGTTTCCAGTCGGGGTTATATACAATAAAAAAATATCAATGTCACACTCCTATAGACCCTGAGCTCCAACAGCTCTGCTCATCACTACTGTGTCCTCTGAGGGGAGCCCTAGGAACTAGCATGTTGCAGGGCATTAGGTAAGGAACAAGCACCGAGTGGACCGAGAAAATCAGAGAACTGTTGCAAATCAGCCAACAATAGAGTGATCATTCATTCTAGTCTATTCTGTAATAATGGAAGCGCAGAAGTGAGCTGCCAACTAGGGTGAAGCCAATGTGGATTACAGAGACAATTATTGATTAACCGTACAAATATTAGGCCGGATTCTGCTGGTGATTGGGTGTAAGTTGTTGCTAAGTGATGGTGCTGGCATGGTGAGGCATCTGTGGGTGGAAGGTGGAAATCTAGAATTTACAGTTTAGAGCAAGCACTATTGCTAATAACCCATGCATTAGGAAATTTCTGTCATTGATGTCTTGAAGACACTGCTGCTGCTGCACCGGGGGCTTGGCTGGTCTACATGCCCCACATTGCTCCATGTAATTAGGTGGATGGGTTCATTCTCCTGGCTCTACAATGTGTGTTCTCTTCTCCGACTGTGCTTTGACTAATTTGAGCACAGAAGAGGCTGGGCCGTACTACAGAAAACAACAGTTTGAAAGGGGGTCTAAGGGTGAGATTAACGGCCAGCTAACAGACACATGCCCCAGCAATACATACTACAACAAAAGGTGTCTGTGGGTCAAAGAACAAAGACAAAGGTGTAAGGCGTTCAAGGCACCACTAAAGTATAACAAACAGGTGAAAGAAAAATGTGTGTAGATGTGTGAAAGAGAGCACGACATCCCAAGGGTTAAGAAAAATACCCATCAGTTCCCACTCGGTACCGCCCTTTTGTCATCATATGGGTTCTCCTTATACCAAGGAGTAGATGCTATCTGTCACTGGATGTTATTGTGACAGATGCTCGACCATTGACAAGTATGCGTCTGGATGGATGATACCAAAATGTGTCTAAAAGTGTGGGTGAATAAGTGAGGTAGGTAAAATTGGATGGAAGTGAGTAGAAAGAAAGATTATTTAATGGTCTCTCTCAATTCCTCCAATATTTAAAAGCAAAGTGAAAAAACAGATTTAACAAAATATCTTTTTGCAGGAAGGGTCGACATGTTTCAGCATATGTGGCTCAACGCTTATGCCACTGCTTTCTTCAGGACTAGACTTTTTGCACCTGCATTATATGATAACAATAAAATTATATCACCTGTGGGTGAAAAAGCCTACGTATAAAGCAGATATTCTCGGTGTGTAGTAATAGACTACCTGGTGACATTGACGCGGTTAGGTAGTTACTGAGAACTAAAGTGACTCCTGAAGGCTCAGCCGATATGTAGATTCAATAGATCTTAATCTTCACTGTGGAAATGATCTAACATGTCTTTAAAAAAAAGGTTATTATAACTGGATGTCGTTATAATAACTGTCAATGTTGCCAGGTAGTCTATTACTACACACCGAGAATATCTGCTTTATACGTAGGCTTTTTCACATTGAATAGTAGTAGAAGCCTAGACTGATACCTTAAATAAGTATGCCTTTTAATATACAACCGGTAATACTTCCAGTACACCAATGGTTGCCATCATTTATCAGCTTAACGTAGTAACACTGTTTGAGACTTGCTTTGGAGAAAGTTTTGTTGGGCCTGAAGCATTTTTCACCCACACTCTTCACTTTTGCACTGCAAATCAGTTACCCTTTTGGACACTTTTTGGTATCATCCATCCACACGCATACTTGTCAATGGTCGAGCATCTGTCACAATAACATCCAATTACAGATAGCATCTCTTCCTGGGAATAAGAGGAACCATATGATGACAAAAGGGCGGTACCGAGCGGGAACTGATGGGTATTTTTCTTAACCCTTGGGATGTCGTGCTCTCTTTGACACATCTACACACATTTTTCTTTCCCCTTTTTGTTATACTTTAGTGGTGCCTTGAACACCTTACACGTTTGACTTGGTTCTTTGGTCCGTACTACCCCTTTTGTTTTCTCAAAATTTGAGCAACCTCCAAAGACTTAAATAATGGTTACGTGAAAATACCATTGATTCCTGCTAAGAACAGTCCATTTACACCCTCCATCACTAGTTTTCTGACTGACGAATGGAGGGTTTAAATAATGATATTGTTAGTGTTGAAAAGAGACTGGGGGCCACACAGAAGGTCATAGATGAAGATGTTATAAATTACAAACAGTCCTACAATTCTGGGGACGCAGCAAGTCTACCTAGATCTCTACTTAAATTGTTGCTAATTTTGACTCCATCCTCTAATTAATATGCTTTTCAGGATTATCCAATGCACTTTACCCCAGGAATGAAGTTTGCACTCCTCCAGCGAAGAATAAATAAGTACCACACACCAATCGGCAAAAAGCAGAAGCAAATTTAAAGTTTAAGTAGATGCTGACCTGTAGCTGCCATAACGAGGGGGGGTCTGTTGAGTTGTCGGGATGGGAGATGTTAAGTGAAGTGAAAAAATACATGTTAGACATGATGACCAATTTAAATAAAATATTGTGAGGGAAATCATCAAGGATACAGCGGACACATCATTTCGGTTGCAGGGATTAGAAACGAATGTATCCCTGCTAGTAGGTGCAATTTTGTAACTACAACATAGTAATATGAGTGTCCCTGCTATTTATGAGCTAAATAAGCTCCTTCATGCAGTCACAGCTAGTCAAGCCTGTAGGGCCTTTGATAGTCCCATTGATCCCATTGAAACTCCTAAGGCTCCAAGGCTGCATGGACATAACCTCACCATGGTCATCAGGGATACTAGGTATTATTATTGGAGTTATTCTGTTCCAACCACGTACTCTCTTTATAAGCACCTGGTTCTAACAATCATACCATCCTTGCCTGCCCCCCATTTCTTTCCCCTCCAATCCTACATAGGAACAGCATACACTTTTCTTTCATTGTAACTGCTTGGGGACTGTATGCTGGACCTCCCAAGCCCCTGTCCCTCCTTGTGAGATTAATACTTAGTACAGTTGTTCAACCATGGGACTCCTACCCAGGAGCAGCTAACTGGCTCCCTCAGGCTCAACGGAAACCCTATCTGTAATCCCTACTACATTACGGCCAGCTCCCTTTGCCCTTATCAGTCAGCCTCCACCCCCCCCCCCCCCCTCACCCCCTCGCCGGCTGACTCGGTTCACCCCAACCACGTATAGGACGAGTTCAGCCTCTCTAATATTCACCTACTTGAACCCAAAACATAATCATGGAAAACCACCAAGGCTTAGCCTTCAATTATGATATAGTGTCAGATATCCATAGAGATCCCTCAATCTTGGGAGCAAAAGGGTCCTCATCAGGGGCCACCCAACTGGAGGATTGGTCCTCCCACACCACCATGAAGAGTATGTACATCCAAATTACATTACATGGACTGCTCATGATAGAAGATCTATGAGCTAGCATTGCAACCAGTGGCCTCATTGTTAAGAATATGCCACACATCTTTCTAGAAGTTATGATCTTCAGGAGGGAATGGTCTCTGGTAACCTGGAAGTACACAAGGGATTGGCTCATCCTCCTCATGAATGCGGCCAAATGTTTGGCAGATGACCTCCTGGTTAAGATAACCATGGCAGAAAATGCCCTTGAGATGACCATACAGATAACCGCATATAAGAACAAGTTGTCTGACATTAATAACGAGGTAAATGAAAACAGAGAATACCTACTGAAACAAAAGATCAACAAGTTACGGAAAGACATAAAGAAATTCAACAAAGAAAAAATCTACCCCGATTTAAAGGAAGACTATGTCGGATGGGGTGACTTGTCATCTGATGAAAGCACCTCATCACTCACACGATATTCATAAACCTGTAGTGACTTGAGCACTGGCAGCAGAGGCAATAATGACATAAAGAGGACCCACCAACTGCCACCTTTGATGGGATACTACCTTACCAGAGCCACGCACTGGGCTGGCACCTACACCAGATGTACCCACCAGGACCACCTCAGGCTTTCCCCTAACCCGTTTACAAGCCTCCTTTTTGAGGCAGAGGTTGGGGCAGAGGGAGAGGAAGGAGAAGAGGCTCACAGCAGAAACACGTCCAGTGGCAGGAACCGCAAATGAAACCTCTTGACAGACAAGGAGCCAAACTATTAACAAGAAACACTGATTGGCAACCTTTCAACAAGAGACCTGACAGAGCTGAAAGTAAGCTTCCTCCGTAGAGGCTTGGGCCGTGTCCTCACACTGAAGGAATACAACTTTAGGAGAACTCAAGAATTACATTGCTTCTTCAGGAAGATCCGCCTTCGTGCTTTTTTTATGGACACACCATTGATGGACACCAAAGACTTTGGACTCCACAACCTTTCCACCTTCACCCCCACATCAGGAATGGTTCAGCCTGAGGTCCTAACCTTTGAACAGACTGTCCTGAAGAAGGTGGGCAATCATCCACGTAAAAACCTGTTCATAAACATGCCCAAGGCAGAGACTACGGCCATGTGAACCCTTGATACCAACACCTCCATCACTATCAAACCAGCAGATAAGGAAGGGGCCATTGCCATGCAGAACACTGTGGACTACAACTGAGAATGCAAATGCCAACTGTCTAACAGTGACCACTACACCTCTATTAGGGAGGACCCCACAGGACAGCTCAGTACCCAAATAGCATCTATGGTGTTTGTGGCAGAATGGCAGAAGCACAAGGCTGGATTAGCAAATAGGAGTGGGCTGTTCTTATCATCAGTGATCACCCCAGAATACCTTACTTTTACAAGCTACCTAATATTCATAAGGAAACCAGACCACCCCCAGGAAGACCGCTAGTGTCAGGGATTAGGTCCATATTGGAATCATTGTCACACTTCTGTGACCATTTCCTGCAACTATTGGTAATGAGGACTCCATCTTTCCTCAAAGACATCACTGCAGACCTTAACCTTCTAGAGAGATTAGGTGAGGACTCCTCTGTTGATCTACTAATCACACCACACCTAGAGGAACTCTAAACCAACATACCCCAGAATGCAACCTTAGCAGTAGTTAAGACCATCCTTAGGGATGATGAATGGACCTCCCCCACCCGGTCAGTTTTATCATGGAGTGTGCGACTTTAGCCCTTTCAATTTGAGAACCAGTTATAGCACCAAACTCAGGGTACCTCAATGGGCAATACTTTTGCCCCCAGCTGTTTGAGGAACAATACATTGAGGGCGATGCCAATCCCTACGGAAATAACATCTTGATCTGGCGCAGGTGTATTGATGATATACTGAGTCTATGGCAAGGTACCTTGGACACCTGTTTGAAGTTTTGCAAATGGGTCAATGCATTTGATCGGTTTTTAAGATTTAGCAAGACTGTCTCAACCACACCAATACCTTTCCTAGACCTATTGATTTCACTCAATGAAGTCAATCTCACTACTAAGGCATACAAACATCCCACAGACAGTAAGAGTCTACTAAGGTACGATAGCCACCACTCTAAGCACCTGCAAGACAATCTCCCTTTTGGACAGTTTCTGCAATTGCAGTGACGTTGACGACTAAAAACAACAGGCCCAGTCCCTTAGCTCTGACCGCATGATGAGAAACTATCCAAAGGATTTGGTTCTGAAGGCATACAAAAGGGCAAGGATCAACAACAGGGAGGGGCTCTTGGAACCACGAGAACGGACGACTACTGATGTCATCACCTGTGTTACATCTTTCACCCCTCCAGTCGAATCACATACAAAAGATAAATAAAAAGCACTGGCCCATCTTACACACTGGGAATATGTCACCTGCTGTCCCCCGATTTGCATTCAAAGAAACTACTAACATCAAAGACATGGTTGTATACATCAGACCTCCGCCTCAACCAACTATATGACAACATGCCACTCGTGGGCCTTCCACCTGTTACAGTCCACTACCCATGTGATTCAAGTAGCGTGTACCCACTCATACGACCTTCCAAACAATTTGATCTAGGTCCTACTGATATTTGGATCCAGAAGTCCCACACTAATTATAACACCGGGAATTGTGTGTACATGATCACATGCCCCTGCCAGAAACGCTATATTGGAATGACCACACGGGCGGTGAAAATCAGAGTCACAGAACATTGCAGTAATATAAGAGGCAGGAAGACAATGACTAAAATGCTGACCTATTACACTGAATTGGGTCACACACCAAATTAGATTGAATGGACGATCCTTGACACATACTCCAATACAACCCCGCAAGCCCTCCTGATTAGGGAACAATTGCAGATTTACCACCTAGCCACACACCAGACGGACTGAATGATGACATTCCTTGGAGAGAGTTGGTACGATAACACATTCACCACCTTCCCCATGTTCAAGACCTCTCCCTACCTTTGACAGATTGAGCATGTGTCCCTGCAATATCCCCCTCATTTTCAAGTCTCCATCAGACTGATTGTGGCTACCTCCAACGGTTGAGTTTTGCAATTAGGCGGGGAACTGTACCTCTGCCACCCCCTGCCCCACCTCATTCATGTAGACAGCCTGCGTACATATATGTGATGTACTGCATCCTTGCCAGCCCTGATTTCACCCAAACTGTTCACACTGCCCGTGCACACGCACACTTGCTCCATACCGTGAGACTGATACCTTGTTTTGCAATTTTTCTATTCCCCTTCTTAGAGGCCTAGCTAAGCTCCAGTCAGTGGATTTTAGTTAGAGGGACTCCGTTCCAATATGACGCCCACCTTCTATCACAGTATTTATGTTCCAAAATTAACACCAAAGGTCTGTCTCCTCACATGTAAGTGAGCGCACCAGCCATTACATCCTTCCCATACTTAAGAACTCTTCCGCATCCAAAACGACACATCCTGTGGCGGCCAGACGCGGGTTGGTTTCATGCTAGAAGACAACTAGAATCGAGTAAGTACTCTGTTTGTTTTCTCCTCTGGCCTTCGTTCCTCGCTTGTGCTTGATCGTTAAAGACATGTGGCCCATCACTATCTTGCTCCGGATCCCCCCTTTCCACCTTGGAGCCTTTATTTAACAACGGAAGTATTCTAATACCTGTGGTTAAAACCCACCACTTACAATTTGGACCATGTGTTTAACCGCTGGCTGTGCTCTGGCTGAAAAGCCGCTTCTGTTGTACCAGCTCCACGACTAATCACTGTGGGTGACTCTCCTGGGTTGCCCTTGTCATCAGGCGGACCGAACTATGAACCATTTTTGCTTCACATGCCCACCCTCTATCCCCAGCCAGCGACTGTGGCTCCCGGCCCCTGTGGGTTGGTACTAGCCGCCTCCATATGCTGCATTTTGCTTTTTTTCTCATCATTGTAGAGCTTGCTCCCAATGTAAAGAATGCCATGACTTATAAGGGGGATGCCGCAAGCCATCAATTATTTACTGCTGTCTCATTATACTCCCTGGTGGGCCACGTTGTCAGACACATGTTGGCCTCTCTACCGCTTTATCAATTCTTTCATTTTCGCTGCAGGATTTTTGTCTCTCTCACTACTTCAGCAAGCACGCTGGCATGTTCCGGCTGGGGCTAATCATCCCCCTCTTTTAAGTGAGTCATTCGATGGGGTGATTTGTAAGGGACACATGCGGTGGCACACACCTGCGGGGAAACACCGCCACTCTCCTCCACAGGACAGCCCACTAACATCGGAAGTACCACCATGTGGCACCACCACCACATCATCGATAATATGCATGATTATTTGAAATATGGAACTATGTTCACTTGGACCTGCTGTCCATTTTTTAAATCCACACAAACAATGTTTTATACTCCGTCCTATGCAGGTGTCCTCTTTCTTGTTCCCCTATCCCTCCAGGTCACCTGTTTTTCCAGATTGTTGTGAATGTGGCTACTTAAACAGACTGTATTTGTGCTTTATCCTCTCCAGGTGGCTTTTTCCAGAAGGTATAATTCTAACCTCTTGTTTTCAACACTTAATAGGACTACAGTTTGAGTCCAGACCATAGGGGATGTGACCTTCTTTCATACACACTTACGCCATCCCTTAAGAGTAGATGAAGATACCTAGTCCTGATGAAATGCCTATATCAGTTTAGACTGTATAGGGCATGAACCATGTTGACCCCCTGCACACCCTACACATCCTTCTGATCTGAAGCAGGTATAATTCCCCCTCTCCAGTCTATGACTTTACAGTCAGTGTTTTTACTCATGGCACTGGAACCCAGTGAATAAACTACTGTTGGAGAATCCTATAGCTATTTCTAAACCACACTCACACTATCCCACTTCTGCTCACTGAACATATGCATCCACAAAAACATTTTTCAGCTTCACGTTGGCAACTAGAGAAGACCTCTGGCAATGAGGCCCTCGTGGGGCCCGTTGGGCATTGCAGCGCCTGCCCAACAAGGAGCTGCCCTCTGATGAAGCATGATACCCTTCGGGGTGTGTGAGGGCCCTTGCTCCTTATTTGAGCTATTCCTTTCCAATAATCATAACATCCTTGCTTCCCCCCGTTTCTTTTTCCCCTCAATCCTACATCGGAACAGCATGCCTTTTCTTTCATTGTAATTGCTTGAGCATGTATGCTGGACCTCCCAAGCCCCTGTCCCTCCTCGTGAGATTAATACCAGGTATATATTAATGTGGTCCCAGTGTTTTACTGGCTTTCACATGGAGGGGGACAAGAATGGAATTATTTTGTTTGAAAATCATTGGACAATATGGGAAAGGAAATAATAATGTTAAATCAATGTTATTTAATCACATTGGGAATGCATTTTCATGAACAGTTTTAAGAAAAACCTGACAAGGAATCGCATTGAGATGTGTGGTGTCCAGGGGGAGGAAAAGGAGGGGTGAAAGAAAGTTGTTAGGTAGCAAGTGATGGGAGAGAAAGTATTGTGATGGTGACAAACATATCACATAAAGTTTTAGTATATTTTAGTCATATACCCAATGGTCAAAGTCCACAAAATATATACATGTTTGCCATATAACATAGGAAATCACAGTTTATTTATCACTGTCGATTCGGTATTGGCAGATGCTGTAAAGTTGACGTTTCGACCCCTATTTTCGTAGGTATCTAGAACCTTACTACCGGGGTCTTCCTCAGGACTGGTGTGAAGTGAAAGGGGCTGGGAACACCTACAAAAAGAAAAAAAGGCGAGTGACGGTATGTGACATGTACCTAAAAAAGGAATAAAATTTGCACAGTTTGCGCAGAATTAAGTAATATTACCATGAGTGTAGCAGCGGAGGGGGAAGGTAATTTTCATAGGTCAGTTATTGAGAACGGGGGCTCCGTGGCTCTCCAGTGCAAGTAGATTTGGCAAGAGTGAGGCGTCACCTGGATAATAAAGGTGACAATCAGCCTAACAGGAGTAGGCATTGAATTCAATTCATAAATGGTGAAAAAGCTGACCACTAACTACATGTGTGCGAGCGGCGAGCAGTGTTCCAATCTGTTATGAGGATTACTTCAAAAAAGGAACTAATTCCAAAAGTTAACGGTGACCTAGTCTTTTAGCTGGTTGTTTTTCCTGTATCCCCCCTTAGATTGATTCCGCATTATCGCCTTTGATTGAGTCAGGCCAAGGTGGTTTCACAGTTAACTTTTGGAATTAGTTCCTTTTTTGAAGTAATCCTCATGACAGATTGGAACACTGCGCACCACTCACACACATGCAGTAAGTGGTCAGCTTTTTCACCATTTATGAATTGAATTCAATGCCTACTCTATTTAGGCTGATTGTCACCTTTATTATCCAGGTGACGCCTCACTCTTGTCAACTATACATGCACTGGAGAGCCACGGAGCCACGGAGCCCCCGTTCTCAATAACTGACCTATGAGAATTACCTTCCCCCTCCGCTGCTACTCTCATGGTGACTAAAATATACCAAAACTGTATGTGATATGTTTGTCACCATCACAAAACTTTTTCTCCCATCACTTACTACCTAACAACCTTCTTTCACCACTACCTTTCCACCCCCTGGACACCACACATTTCAATGTGATACCTTGTCAGGTTTTTTTTTTAAACTGTTCATGAAAATGCATTCCCAATGTGAATAAAAAACATTAATTTAACATTATTGTTTCCTTTCCCATATTGTCCAATGATTTATGTTTATTTTCAAATGAAACAATTCCTTTCTTGTCCCCCTCCATGTGAAAGCCAGTAAAACACTGGGACCACATTAATAGATACCGTCTAGTACCCAGGTCCCAGTGATTCCGGTTTTGGCCTTTTTCTGTAACTAATACCAGGTACAAGCCCTAGCCTCCACCTGTACCAACCAGCGAAAACAATTGAACACAGTCCGTATTATACTTGCGATTCCACTGGTCAAAACTTCAGTTACTTTATATTTACTACTTGAGGCAACGAACTACATCATTAATCTAAAACAAATATGTGGTCATTCTGATGATAATACAGAATTGAAGAACAAGTCTTTGCACTCGATAACAACTCTGGGTTTGGGTCAACTTCAGGCTATGGAGTGGTAAAAAAATATGGTGAGAAGAGTAGCTTAGTTGGGTTAAAGCTCCAATTTGTTGTCCATTTTAAATCACTTCTTGTAGTGGGAGACCTTCCAGAAAGACTCCAATAGCTTCTCTCTCTGAGCAGAGTAAGATCAAAGTTGTTCTGCATACACAGGGGCGCAAGAGGCCACACTGCGAGATGGCTGCACTAATACCATTTCTTTCATTGTAACTGCTTGGGCATGTATGCTGGACCTCCCAAGGGCCTGTCCCTCCTCGTGAGATTAATACCAGGTATAAGCCCTAGCCTCCACCTGTACCAACTGGCCAAACCAATTGAACACAGTCCATATTATACTTGCCATTCCACTGATCAAAACTCCAGTTACTTTGAAGAACATAGAAACCTTCTCAGAGGTCTCACTGATACTTGGTCCTTTTAAACCAACAAAGAAAAAATTGTCACAGCAGCTGAAATATAAAAATAATGCATTTATTCACCTCAGATGAGGGAGACTACATCACACAGAAGCCTTAGCAACTGAATGAGGCAGTCTAAGGAGTACAGAAAACTGGGGCCTTATATATGCTTAGGGTTACATTGTCAGCATAAGACCAAGGGGCAGTCCTGGCTCCTGTAAGCATGCAAAATGCCTAATATGGGCATGCAAGCTCTGCTTGCTCAACAAAGTGGGAGGAGATTTACTTCTCCATACAGCAGCAAAAATAGCCTGACAGTTGTATGAGAGAAGCAGGTGCATTCTACTAGCTAGGCCCTTCTGAGCATGTGCAAGGCTCTGAAGAGGAAAACAGCACATGGCGAGCACATGGCTAACTGAAATGGCTGCCAAAATACAAAATGGCTTTCAGCTCAAGCTAGTAAATCCTTCCAATCTTTAACAGATGGTCCTTTTAGCATGAGCTAAAGACATTCCTATGATCCAGTAGGAACATAGAAAATATTTGCACATTCATTTTCATAAATTTATCAATCTCCTAATTCATTGCTAGGTGGGCATTTTCCATTCTAAACATTTCATTAAGCGGGTATATGTGAGGTATAAGCACAAATACAGAGGGAACAAAGCATCGGGTCATAATTAAAATTCAGATTGCAGGATAGAGTAATGACCACTATTACAAACAGAATTATCAGTTCTCCTAGTCCTTAGGAAATCCTAAAACAGTCTAGTAAAAACATTTTCAGGGCTCCTATGCATTTCAGTTTCAGAATAACTAACAGGACATATCTAATAAAAACATAGTTAGTAAACTTTTCCATTTTTCCCTTTATGAGGGCTAGAACATCAATTATATTTGGGACCAGGAAGACCACACAGGGCCATAGGAATTAGGACGAAGAGCTGCAAAGGGCTACTCCTCCTCAAAAGCGGCACGACTAAAGGGGTACATTATTAACAAGAAAAACAAGAAGTCCTTGGGAAAATTGAAGCCTCTGTACAACCATCCAGAGGGGAGTCTTCTCCCTGTGTTTGTTTGAGCCTCACAGGCAGGCTCTTGTTGTTTCCACGGTGGAGCTGCACAACTCGCAACTCAAGAATCACAGCCCACTTTCAAGAAAAAAGTCTCTTATTTCAGGATAGGGCAGTCACCCACCAGGGTAAATGCTCTCAACGATCCTGTCCAGTGACTCAGGCAGTGCACCAGTTTCATTCACTTCAATCTAACAGGTACCAGAGACACAGCACCTGTACCCTAAACTCAAGTCCTTCCCTAACTCCTGTATTACTCTGCTGGCACACTGCTCATTCGTTGGGGCCACATATTACATCCAGTGTGCTCAGGTATCTCTTGACCAACAAACAAAGGAGCAAACTTGCATTCACTTTGGGACCAGGATTCAGAGGCCAGATGCTAGGATCTCTGAAGCAACCCTTGTTTCAAAAAGGGGTCACCTCAAGAAAAGCCTCCTCGCCATTCTGGTCGGTCTGTGACTCTCAGCTGGGCATCAAATACTTGATCCACAATTTCTCCTTTCTGATTTGTGACCCAGTCTTTCGCCCAAGACAGTGGCAGGAGTACACACTTCATCACAGGGCTTCCTCCTTCACTGAGGTCCTAGTTGCCAGCAATGCCTGTGCTGGTTATCTTCATTTTGGCTTCAAGCTGGACTGGTGCTGACGCTGACTCCCCAGGCTGAATCTGATGTCCGGGCCCCTCTGGCAATGGTTGTAAGGCAGCAAATATCTATTGGTGGACAGAACAAAAGGTCTTTAGACAAGGCACATAAACATTTTATCAACAGAGAGGATAGTCTCAGAATACTTCCTAGTCTTGGGACGCCCGATATATTAGCAAGGCACCCAAGAACCACTTAATTTATCTGTGCGAGAGTAAAAAAAACCTGGACCTATTGGCAAGTATAAAAGGAACTCTTTGGTGAACTGACAAGAGTAATACATCACTCAATCCCAAGCAGTCAAGGAAGTCTGTGTTCATTTACTAAAATGTGAGGAAAAGAGAAAAACAACACAGGCATACCCTAAATCCTTACATTAGTTTATTCCTGTGTACTAATCTTAAAACTTTAAAAATAAAAGGAAATGTTCTACACTTTTGCTCATAACCTTTACATTACTTGTATAGGACTGCAGACTCTTCTTAAATGATTCTTATGAATAAAAGCACCTACATTGTATGCTTAGGACCATGCTCTCATGATATAGGAGCAACAGGAAAATCTAAAACTGCTAATTTAACAGGGGTTACTATCTACAAACAACATTTCCTTCAAAATATGTTTTTGCTAAGGATCACATTGGCATCTTCCCTGCTTTCTACTTTACATGATCCAAACTATGCAACATCAGCTCTAATAAGGACTGTCAGTTTATTTACACAGACTAGCTAATAAAAGCTAGCAATACCCTTAACTATGTAGCATGAGAATAACATACAATAATGGTGTTATCACCTTAAGACTTGCAGAACAAAAACGACCCACATCTAGTTCCCCTTAAAGATCAAAATCTAGATTACTGATCCTGTCATAATTTCATCAAACACGATGGGCAGTAACATAACATATATACTTATTCATTTTATTAATACTAATAATGTTTAAAACAGTATTACTGAATAGCCAATTAAATGTCTCATTGCTATTTCACAGAAAACTTAGACAAGCTAGAAAAAATTGAGAAAAAGAGAGAGCAACATACATTTTACCTAGCCTTCATTTGTAGAGGAACTAGCCTCCTTCCCCCATTTTGACAGTAGGAAACCTGAAACAGGTTTCACTTCTGTCAACACTATCAACCCCTATTCGTAGCAACTGGGCATAAACAAAGTTATAGGAGGTACATACCACTTTTGAGAGAGCTAAAAAAAAACATGAATACGCAAACCCCAATCCTTTTAGCAAATGTACAAGTGAAACATGAGGGTGAATGAATTCAAACTAAATTTCATTGCTTCAGCTTTTTTACAGTAATCCTCAGACTAAAAGCATTTGTGCTGTATATAAATATGGCCAAGCTTATCTGTTAATCAAAGTTCACATATACCATTATATAGTTTTCTATCACATGAGTGCATAATGTGTTTGCTTTTGCCAAAAAAAAGTACAACTTCTTTTCTCCCCTGTTGTCTTGCAAAAAGTTTTAGAGGTCAGAATGGCAACACAAACCTTGCTCTGGGAGCCCTGCCAGGCTTCTAAATATAGAACTGACTTTTAACTCTTCCCAGCTGTCCTATTCTATGTGCAAAGGGGTTCCATGTGGCTTACCCAATTCAAAGTCACCCTAGAGACAGAAAGCTGGAATGCAGCCCCATTCCCATGTTTGTTAGTTTAGAGTTAAAAGAATAACTTCTGCTGATTTTTTATACTAATTTTTAATTATAAGCAGTGTGCAGTAGACTTGTCTAACAATATAGTAGTGAGCTGTTTGTATTATACCTAAATGTATGCATTTACTGAAGCCTAAGGCAGTTTAAAAGCTGCTCTGAATGCAGAATCAGTTTTTAAATTAGTGAATTTTGCCCAATTTCGACTTTGATATTTGGGGCACTTACAAATGAATATCCTATAATGTTTTTGCATATTAGTCATCCTCAGAATGTTCTCTACAAATTCCAGAGATTGGGCATCAGAAATGAATCATTTATACCCTTATACAACACAACTTAAATTAAATGTTAGTGCTAGGAGGTCACAGTATGATTATTAAGCTTTATAAATATTAAAAAACACTTATTTTTTCAATATTTTTTTCATAATTAATAATTTTTTTATTTTTTTTAAATAAAAACAATCATTTTGATAATTCCACATAGAAAAATAAAGCTTCATTTCTTGCCTATTATATTTAGACGCATTCATTCATACGTCTAAACACAGAAGACTAACTTGTTGGGAGCCTGGTGAATTTCTGCTGAAGTTTGGTTGAACATTGCACTCAGGAACTGCTCTGACCAGAGCCTCTTGCAAGTAGCGCCGATTTGGGCTGAACCTCCTTGCTACCGTGAGGGAGCGGGACTGCGAGGACCAGGATTTCAAGCGGGCTGTGATCTGCTGCACATGTGACCTCTTCCCGCCCCCTTCTCTGTGGAGTACTTCGCAGCTCGCGGCCCCAGCTCCGCGGGAGCCGCTCGCAGCCGTACTTGTTGGGAGCCTGGTGAATTTCTGCTGAAGTTTTGTTGAATATTGCACTCGGGGACTGCTCTGACTGCGAGGGCCAGGATTCCAAGCGGGCTGTGATCTGCCGCACCTGTGACCTCTTCCCGTCCCCTTAACTTCCTACTTAGATACGCCTCCATACGCGCATCGCGGAAAGCGGGTGGGCCGCGCTGGGCAAAGCCCGGGCCAAGGGCGAGCCCATCTATGCCGGTCCAAGCCCGATCAAGGCAGGGCTGGGCCACCCCCCTTCGGACTTAACATCTGGGACTAAAGGGTAGTAAGAGACTTAGTATCTGATGTATTGCGGTTTTGATAAGATTCTGGAAATGAACAAGGGGGTTTGAGGGTGATAGTGTTATATCAGCTGTTAGAACTGGGGGTCTCTAGTTGGCAGAGGTAGGTACCACTGTCCAAATAGGGACCCTTGCTTCTAGTCAGGGCAAGGAGATAACCCTCTTAGATAACCCCTGCTCGCCCTCAAGGTAGCTTGGCCTGAGCAGTCTAGGCTAACCAGAGGCAATGCGTTAAGTATTTGTACCAACACTCACAGTAACACAGTGAAAACACCACAAACTGATTCCACAACAGTTTAGGAAAATAAAGATATTTATTCTAAACTACACAAGACCAAAATGTCAAAAATCCAACACACCGTTCAAGGATATGGTTTCAAAAGAGTTCTTCAGGTTGTAAGCAAAGTTCTTTAAGTTATGATCAAATAATCCACAGATGCGTGAAAAGTTCACAGTTGCGTCACGTTGACTCACAGTACAACAAAGTTCCACAAGCAGGAAGCTGGTGCGGTGGAAACAAGCGATGCATTACTCCTGAGACCCTGGGGAGGCGATGCGACAGCCCCGCTGCAGCAGCGGGCGTGTGGCGGCGAATCCGGTCTGTATGGGGAGGAAGGCAGCTTGCGTGGATTCCGGTGCGTAGGTTCCGTGGGGAGTCTGTTCTCGCAAAGGCACGATGCGATGCGATGATCTCGTAGGGGTTGCGATGATCTCCGGGGCGACGATGCGCGGTCCAGCGGTGATCCTCTCTCTCGCAGCTCCTCGATGCGATGGTTCTGCGACGATGTTCGCAGCGACGTGATGCGGTCCGCAAGCAAGCGGTGCGGCGATCTCACCCAGACGACAGGCTCTGCGACGACACTCGCAGCGATGTTCGATTCTCCCGCACCGGTCTGGTGCGTCCCGCAGACGAAGGGTGCGACGGCTCCGGCAGCGATATCAGGCGCTGCGCCGATCTCGACCTTCGTAGCGGCGGGAAACTTCTCGCACTGTCGGGGATGCGCTCCGCAAGCGAGCAATGCAACACTTTTCAGCTTCACAAGTCTCTCAGCTTAGTCTCAAGCTTCCCAGCTCAGGTTCAACTTCTAGAGGCCCCACAACTGGATCAAGCACTCTACGAAGGACAGAACTCTCTCAGCAGAGTTCAGGGAGACTGGGGGTGAAGTCCTTTTGTTCCTGGGACTTCGGAAACAGGGAGCCAGCTCTTCTCAGGCCCTTGGAGATTCCTTACAAGACAGGGGACACAGCTCACAGCAAAGTCCTTCCCCTCTCCTTGGCAGCAAAGCAACAGCAGGTCAGTCCAGCAGAGCAACAGCAGGACAGTCTTCCTTCTTCCACGTCAGCTTTCTCCTTGGCAGAGGTTCCTTCTTGATTTCCAGGATGATCTAATTTTCCGTTGTCAGGGGTCCTGTACTTATGCCCCTAGAGTCTTTGTTCTCTCTGTGCATGTGGGCCCTGAGCCCGGTCTGAACCAGTTCTGGGTGGATCCTGAGCACTTTGTTTTGCTGGCTGCATCTTTCCTTTCAGAGTGAGGGGCAGGGTCCTCAGCTGCCCCGCAAGAGGTGGAGCCAGCATTGTGGCAGGCAGGCACAGCCCTATTCAGCCTAGGTGCTAACTCCTCCCACCACTCAGGTAGCAATTGCTTCATTCAGCCTAGTGCTGACTCATCCAGCCTCTGGGGGAATTCCCCAGCCCCTGTCACTCGCAAACCAGACAGTCAATACACAAACCGGCCCAGGCACACAGAAGGGTCAGACAAGAGAACAGCAACTTTCTAAAAGTGCGGTTCTCAAACACAGAATTTAAAAACCACCTTTCCTAAAAGATGTATTATTAAATTCTGAATTCAGGGATACTAGATACTTATGTCCTATCTTGTTCCTATGGGAAGAAATGCTGTTAACCACTGTAGCCAGCATCCCCCATGTTAACCTATGGAGCAAGATAGCCTTACAACAGTGAAAAACGAAAATGGCTGTAATTCACTACCAGAGCATGTCACCTGCACCAGTACATGCTCTACCTTTCACATACACGGCACCCTGCCCAGGGGGGTACCTTGGGCCTTCCATAGGGGTGACTGATGTGCACGAAAAGGGAAGGGTTTGGCCTGGCCAGCGGGGACGCGGACCAGGAGGACATGGCAGGTCTAAACTGCCCGTAGGTGCTGCAGTGGCAGGCCCGAGACACCATTTTAGAGCTACTCCTGTGGGTGGCACAATCAGTGCTGCAGGCCCACTAGTAGCATTTGTCATCACCAGCCCTGGCACACCCAGTGCACTTTACTAGGGACTTCATGGTGATACAAATATGCCAAACATGTATATCCAATCAGAATAACAATTTACATAGAGAGCATATGCACTTTAGCACTGATCAGCAGTGGTAAAGTGCGCAGAGTCCTATTGCCAACAACCACGGGTCAGGAAAAATAAGGGAGGAAGAAGCAAAAAGTTTGGGGATGACCCTGCAAAAAAGGCCAGTTCCAACATCAGCTATAGTACAAATATTTTGTGTCTAGATTGTGAATTAACTATCGTGGTATATCTGCCTAGCTCTTAAATAATGACTACTACACTCGGAAAGGGAAATAAAACCCAGGGTGGGGGGAGTACTAGAGGGACATTGGAAGCATTTTTAACTAAGGTTGTCTCGACATTAGATCTTGAAATCTCAGTCGCTGAGAGCCGTTTGTCGTTGGAGTTCCAACGGAACAAGCGCTCATCTTTGGGTACAAAAATACACTCAATCTCTCCCCCTAAACAAAGTACACAGAGTAATGAGAACACCTCTATTATGGATATTAGTATTCCCTTATTACTTCAGGACAACTTACAATCACCTTCTCAAGAACTAACTACGAGGGTCCACCGTGATGTTGTTAACCTGGATGCCTTCTCTGACATATCCCTGGAGGAGCCCTCAGTGCTACAGCTGCCCAACCCCACACCCGTAAATAAAAAGAATAAAGCACCACAAAAACCATTAGGTCAAGGAGCAGCATTGGAGAGGAAGAGAAGGGGGAACTCACATAGGGGCAGGTGAACGAAAACACCTAGAACTTGTATAGGTTCCCCTGCCGACCTAAACATGATAGGAAAGCAGTCAAACTTGCACCCAGTAGAGCTAAACTTCCAGGGAAAAAAGATTCCGCCCAAAACCCAAACTATTGAAACTGAACCTAAGCAGTGTACAGTGGAGAGCATAGAACATCTAGTCAGATCTCTACTTCTCCCACTATTTGAGAGGGTAAAAAGGTTGGGAGATCAACTGAATACCTTGGAGGAAGCGCCCACATTAAACACTAATCTCTTAAAGGATCTAGCAGCCATAAACCGAACTATACGTGCGGTGGGCTGAAGCCCAATAGCAATCCTATTACAGGGGATACTCCTTCCTGTTCCAAAAAGCTTAGCAGGGTGGCTGAGAAAGAAGTAACAGGGGCTAAGGAGGCTAGGGCCAGAGGGCCAGTCAGTTATATTCCCAATCCACAACCACTTACTAAAGATGTAACCCCCAACAAGGCCCACCCCCTAGACAAGGCCACAAAAAGAATAGGATGTCACATAGACTTGCCTCCAGAAGCGGCCCCATATGTCATAGTGCTGACGGGGGTCCCAGAGCTCACAGAAAGGAAGAGGGATGGCTACTTAGAATTAAAGAATAAAGTAGTCCATTGGCTCAGACAAAATCGGCCTCTCCCCCCAACATAGATGGAGAAATAGCGCATGTGAGAAGACTAGCCTGGGTAGGACAGAGACCGAAAGACATCAATGGGGACGTAATTATTATTAATTTTAGAGATCGGAGGGTGGTAACTCATATTGCTGACTGGTACCTGGAGCGGGGGGGCCAGAGAAATATCGTCCCGAGTCCTGAGCTATTTTTACCCTCAGTCGCTGGTGACTCCTTATGGCCCAAGTGTTCTTTTTACTAAATTCAAACTTCCCATCCACACTCCCCATCCTATGAACATAAACCAACAGATACTTACGTATCCAGCATTCAGGCACACAGAAAGGCCCATAAACTTTTGGGGTGACAGTATTCAGCAAGTCCCCCATACACCTTATTGGCCAATTCCTTTAGCCAATCGTTACAATCTTCTTTCAGGATTGGATGATCTAGATTGACATTTTAGGACTACCTCGGCGGAGTACCCATTAAAATCTGGTACTTCTCCGACCATAGTGTCAAATCTGCCAAAAAGGAATGTAGTGCTGGGGTTGGAAGGGGACGCAAGGTACTCAAACGATGCTGCCGGGAAAAAGGCAGTAGCAGTTAGACAACATCAGAGAACTAGTATAGTGGCTGATATGCTCACGGCACCACAATTTCCACTAGAACCCCAGGCTTCAATAGCCCCTCTTATATATAAGGGAGAAAGAGAAAGCCACACCCCGGAGAGTATATGCCTTAGGCAGATGGAATCTACTCACAGCCTTCTCTCATGAAACGTTGCTGGTCTGGCAAGTAAAGTGTCCCAGCAACCATGGTTAGACGTTGTTACTGAACACAGCATAATCTGTTTACAGGAAACATGGTCCAAAAAGGAACTACACATAATCAGGTTCCAAACTTTCCATACCCAAGCTGTGGCAAGAGCACAGGGACGAAATAGAGGGGGTTTAAGCACATATGTTTCCACAACAGGGGACATTAAAGTACTCAAGTTTCTGACCACCGACTTCTATCAGATCCTGATGATCAACTGGGGCCATCTAAACAATATGATTATAATACATTTTTATAATAATGTGCCACCACACATGTTAGATAGCATAATTAATAAACTCTTGCTCAGCCCAACCTCCCTTAAGGAGCAATCTGCAGGAGAGAAGGTCATAATCTGGGTAGGTGATTTTAACTGCACAAAGGTGTCCGTCCTCCCCACCTCAGCTGACTGCATGGGACCCTCTTACTATCACTTCTCTGCAGAATATCCTGGGTGGCATTAAATCTGGCTCCCCCTTGGATCCCATGCCCCCACAAATCCTTCTAACTCTTGATTTTCATGCACTCACTTTAATTTTAGAACTCCTTAATGCCTCACTCAGAGAAGCCAAGGTCCCGAGTACATGGAAGCATGCGATGATTGTGCCCCTACTAAAGAAAGCTAAAGCTGATCCCAATAATCCAGCTAATTTTCGTCCCATCTCACTCCTTCCAGTCTGCTCCAAAATCCTGGAAAAGCACATTAACAAACTGCTCACCACTTACATTGAAGCAGGCAACTTTCTCCATCAGTCTCAGTCCGGTTTTAGATCTGGCTTCTCTACCGAGTCTACTCTTCTTGGGGTTTCTGAGACCATCCGGTGCCAGGTAGACAGAGGGGAAACTGTGGCACTCATCCTACTGGATTTGAGTGCCGCTTTCGACACTGTTTCCCACTCCATCCTTCTTACTGCCATTAAGTCCATCGGCATCAGTGGCTCAGCCCTGGGTTAGGTGGCCAGCTACCTTTCAGACCGCACGTTCCAAGTTTTCTCCCCTTCCTCAGCTTCCAAAATCCATCACTCCACTCATGGAGTCCCTCAGGGCTCTATCTTGAGTCCACTATTCTTCAACTTGTATGTTAGACCCCTTGCTACCATTGCGGAGCAAGCCGCACTTACCATCTATTCTTACGCCGATGATACTCAGATCATCTATTCACTTTCCACAGGTCAAAACTCCACCACATCATCCCTTCTCTCTGGTCTCAATAACATAGCTAGTTGGATGCACGACAATAAATTAAAATTAAATGGGGATAAGCCCGAGCTTCTCTTGTTTGGCCACAATACCACACTCTGGGGTCCCCACTATTGGCCACAGCTAATGGGTCCCCTACCTGTTTCCTCCTAGACAGCTCGGAACCTAGGCATCATATTTGATGATCAGCTGTCGATGAGGCAACATGTGATCAAGGTCTCTGCCACCTGTATTACCATCATCAAGTGGCTGAGAAAGATCATATGGATGCTTCCCCATGACAACCAGAAAACCGTACTCCAAGCGTTAATTACATCTCGGCTGGACTATGGGAATGTTCTTCTACTGGGTGCATGCAAGGAGGTGACTCGTAAATTTCAGATGGTTCAAAACATGGCTGTTCGATTACTCTGTAATCTCCCCAGAACCTCTCCCACTTCTGCTTCTCTGCGTAGCCTACATTGGCTCCGTATTGAAAATCGCTCTAAATTTAAGGCCCTTTGTATCATGCACCGAATCAAGTCAGGTAATGCCCCTCTGTATCTAAGCACTCTGGTTCAACACTATTGTCCCCCCGCACCCTTCGTTCGTCTACTCAACATAGATATCAGGTGCCTCGTATTAGGAGAGCCAGAATGGGCGGCCGCGCATTCACTTACTTGGCTCCCTCCCTGTGGAATGCCCTACCTCTTTCCTTACACTCTGAATCCTGCTATCTAAGGTTCCGCAGAGACCTCAAGACCTGGTTATTTAACCTATAGACCCTCTATGTCTTCTAGAGACCGTCTTTTGTAACTACCCCGTCCTCCTTCTTTTGGTTTAGCGCCGGGAAACCTCCGGGTAGCTGTGCGCTGTATAAAATTAAATATAATATTAATAATAATAATAATAATAATAATAATAATAATAATAATAATAATAATAATAATAATAATAATAATAATAATAATAATAATAATAATAACTGTACCATCTGCCCTCACTGCTCTAAGGGCATTTGCGGCTTAACTGAGCATAGGGAAGATTGCCCCACTCACTTCACCCATACGAAACTTGGTAGTACTCTCAATAACATCCTTTTTCATTTTAATTTGTCCTTTGTAAATGAGTTATGTAGCCCGAGTATTCTGTTCCAGCCAACTTTTAACGGGAGGGGGACTTACTCCATAATTGACTTCACACTAATATCTACAGCCCATGCTGGGTTGATAGCTACTTGGGAAACGGGCCAGGCCCTGTTTAGCGACCACTATCCTGTATCCTTCACTTTAAAAATCAAAGGGCATACACAAACCATAGTGGATAAATCACTTTATACATCCAAGATCAAATTGGCATCCAAATATGGCTATACACTAAAATGGGATAAGGTGGAGCCACTAGGTTTCTTGAGAAAATTAGTCCTGACATCTTTCTTTTGAAGACATGTCCATTTGCCTGGCTCAAGATGAGGTCCAAGAAAAAGTTATGGCCTCCTTTTCAAAAATACAAGTAGCCGCAAAAACCTTACTGACCAGAGAATACAGGGGTGAGGCAAACAAAACCCATAGGTGGTTTGACCGCAAGTGCACCAAGGCTTTAATAGCCCTTAAAAAGACCCTGCAGGCAATACTAAGAAACCCTGAGTTAATTTGGCAAGCCAGAAAGACATATACAAAGACGATTAAGATCAGAAAGGCCACATTGAAAAGAGTGGGTGGCCCTACAAGAGGCATCGTATAAAAGAGATAATACGGCCTTTTGGAAGGTGGTAAATGCCCCCTACCTACAAACCCAAGAGGTCGACTTTATAGGCATAGCAATATCTGGGGATACCTGGGTGACTCACTTTAAACATCTCTATAATAGAGCCACCCCTGGTGATACCGAGAATGCCCCCAGCGACAGGACGGCTTGTTTCCATAACTGTAACCAACCTAGCCCTTTCCCACTTGACATAACTTTTAGCTGCCAAGAGGTGACCAAAGCTATAAAAGATAGTCCATCAGGTAAGGCACTGGGCCCGGATGGCATTCCGGTTGATGTTTACGTTAGACCTCTGGGCTACCATGATCACGAATGTGTTAAATAAGGCTAATCAATATGGGTTTATATCTTCTAGCCTGATGCCATAGTCGTGCCCATCTTTAAAAAAGGTGACAGGAACGACCAAACCTACTACCGGCCAATCTCACTCTTGGACGCATTGATGAAGGTGGCGGGCCGGATTATCCTGAATAGGATTCAAATCTGGGGTGAGGAAAATCATGTCATCTCGTACCTGCAGTATGGTTTTAGATCTGGCAAAGGGACCGTGGAACAGTGTTTAAATTTGGCCCTACTTATTTCCAAATATACCCAGGCAAAGAGCGGAAAACTTTTTATCACCTTTATTGATTTAAGCTCCGCTTTTGACTGTGTAGATCATGAGTTATTATGGGTAACACTTGCTGAGATGGGCATTGATAGCCAAATTCTATCCTTTATCAAAGAACTATACCAAGGGGCAGGAGCAAGGGTGAGGTACGGCCGCATGGGGGATACAAAGGGGGGTTTGACAGGGGTGCATTTTAGCACTCCTATTATTCACCCTATATGTCAACTCCATTGGACAATATCTTAGGGATTCACAACACGATTACCTCACCATTAGCGGGACCCCAGTACCAATATTATTATACGCCGACGACGCGGCTTTAATGTCGCGGACTAGATTAGGATTGCAGAGGACCGTGGATAAATTTACCTGTTTTATGCGGGATAGAGGCCTAAGAGTGAATATATCTAAAACCTATACAATGTCCTGTGGGCAAGGGACAAAGAGGGCGCCCTGTTCAATTTTCCTTGATGGGAAGAGAATTGAAACCATGGATAGGTTTTATAACCTAAGCGTGAACTTCGATAGGAGGGGAAGTTGGCAAGCAGCAGTAAGCGCTAGATAATTAGCTTTCACACGTACTATCGGAGCCTTGAGTAATTTCGCGGCCAAATTAGGGGGAAAAACCAGCGAAAGAATTAATATACATTTATAAAGCTAAATGTGTTTCAACAGCGACATACGGTGCTGGCCTGTGGGGGGCTGGAAAATGTGCAGATAATACAACGCTGCGAAATCAGTTTATTCGCCCTCTACTAGGTGTGCCCAAATCTACTTCTACGTACATAAGGATTTCCCCCATACTTCTCTGGCATAAGGTTTGGGTCACACGCGAGACTGCATTGAACAGAGATCTAATTAATGATTGTCTTTCCCTCGATGGAGTAGCCAATATCAAATGGCTATCCTATATAAGAAACATGCTTAATGAGATATGACACCGGAATTCTTTGCTAGACCAGCTAGTATGGAGGTGGTATCGATAGGGTCGCTGAAAAAGATGGCTCTTGACCATCTAGCGAGTACTAGGTGGAGTTCTGAAAAAAGGAAAAATACCATCCTTAGATATCAGCAAATGACTGCCTATGAGGGGCTACAGAGGTATCTTATCTCTGTGTCAAGACCCTACGCTCGCATGCTGTTGACTCACTTTCGGCTAGGCACTTTTTTCGTCTGATTACTTTTCTCCTTTGTAAAAATTGGTCCATGGATAATCTTGTATGCCCCTGTGACAATACGTCTTATCAATCAAACATACATTGTGTCCTGTTCTGTAAATTGTATCACCTACCACGAAGGGCTTTCCTGTTACCCGTCCTTAGAGCATGAGGGATTCAAACTTGTACATTAGCCTTTTTCAAGCTGCAACAGCTAGAAGAAGATCACGTTATACATGCAGTATCTAGCTTTTTGAAACTTACGATTAAATTTTGGAACACAATGTGATGTTTTAGTAACATGTTTTAGTAACATAATCTGTCTTAAATGTATAATATCAAGCTTTTATCCAGTTGAGTATATTGTAAAATGTGTTTTTATATTATGTGCGTTTATGATTTTGAATCTTGAAATCGAATAAAGCTTGTTTGATTTGATTTGATGAACTTGAAACATGAAAAGTTTTGCGCCACTTTTTTTAAAAGGACAATCATTATTTCACAATTGTAGACAACAAGGACCCCCTGAGTTAGAATCAATTTCCTGGGTCAGGGCAAAAGATACAATGACAAATAGCAACCCAGGCAAAACCAAAGTATGACAATGCAATTTAGACCAGCACATAAAAAAATTATAACACTAAACTGAGATGAATATTTATAAAAACAATCAAGTATTTAATAAATTTCAAATGCACATATATTAAAAAATATAAAAAACATATGTATGTTTTTGATAACAAATTATAATACAATGAAAATACATAAAATACAATTTGGAAAGATGGTAAAGTTGAGGTAGTGACAATATCTTCAACGCGTTTCAACACTAGGTGTCTTCGTCAGGAAAGTACCATCAAAATTATTATCTACAATAAAATAAACAATCTTTTAGCAAAACAATATTCTGAACTAAATCTCATTAAACAATAATTAATCACTGGTGCAAACATTGTCATTATTCCAATTTATACAACATAGCCGTTTTTCTGTGTACATAGGGGACAGCTCTGGCGTAAGTTTTAAGACAAGAGATAGAAACAGAAAATTAAAAAATAAAAAATTAAAGGATAATAAACAGAATAAAAGACAGGGTAGGGGAGCCAAAGACTAACAAGATAAAACTTAGTTCAATATAGCGCTGTCTTACTAATGTCTTAACTGATAAATGCGCATCCAATGTTCAAATAATATTAAATCTAGTGCTGTAGTGGAATATAAACATTATATGGTTGTAGCCTGAACTCAGCTTATTGTCATCTAATAGCAACAGGAAGTGCTGCCTCTCTGGGTAGGGAAAATTTGCAATGAGATACTCTCATGATTTAAGACCAGTGTTGGTGCTACAGTGGTCTATAAACGTTATATTGGTGTAGCATTGATTCTGTTTTTTATCATCTGGTAGCTGCAAGCAGTACTGCCTCTCTAAAAAGACAATAAGGCCCTTTCATGATTAAAACCCAATATGTCAATTTATCTATAGTTCATAAATTTGACAGTGCTCATAATTAATGGACAAAGGACAATAGAGGACAAGAAGACACTTTCTGCGCCTATTATAATTGGTAAGCGGTCTCAACGGGGTTAAATAAGGATACAGCCCAGCAACAAACAAGCTATAGTCAAACTTGGACTTCTTAGTGTGGATGGACATATAGATTACAGCAAGACACTAAGGTGAAAGAGACATGGAAGATATGAATTTATTAATTAAAAGACATATATTGAGTGTATCAAACTGAAAAGAAAAATGTGCAAAGTTTGGACTAAAATGTAGCCTTTACCTAGTTTTTGACACATACGTCGTAAACGTTAGCTTATTTGAGTACCTCTTGTAGATCAAGCAGAAATGCTGGTACACTAACTTAAAATTGGAATTTGATTTCAGCTTCCAGCTGTTTCTTAATAACACTTCGTTCCTCGACGTGATATCTATTAATATAGAGCAGAGAGGGGACACAGTGACAACATCAATAACATGGTGGCATGTTTAAAATGGTTTACTAGTGTAGCGTAACGAGTAACGCAGACATACATACCAGGTAAGTATCTTTATAAGTATCTTTCATTTAATCTGAATGATGTCTAGGATGTGTTTAAAAGAATGCAGTTCCACTGGAAAGGATCAAGAGACAACATGTCAATTCCTAAGCTTACGAAGCATATATAGAAAATACGAAGGCGCCTATCCGGGTGGAAAACACTGGACGTGGTTTATTAAAGAGCCGAGCGCGATGGAGGAAGAAAGGGGAATCACGTCAAGCCACAGGGTTGGCAGATATAGGGCAAATCTGCAAATGGAAAGCGCAAGGCATATTAGCTAGGAATGGGTCCCCAGGGGCACTTGGCAAAGCCAATGTCCCCCTGGGGTATTTCGCGCGAGGGACGACCTCACGCGGCCTGATTGGGTGGTGGGAGGGGCTAGGTCCAAGTGAAGGGAGGGGAGGGAGGGTTTTGATGTCACTCTGAGCGAGTGGTGTCGTGTTTGACAGGAGCAGCCGTGAGGTAACCCTGTCAGCGCTGTCACACGTTCTGGGAGCTGTTTTTCGACGATTTTCTGTCAGAAATTGTAGAATGGCGGCTGAGGATATTGCCTTAGAGGCAGTTCGAGCATTGCTGGCTGTAGGACGGAGTGATTTGCTGCGACCTGGCGCTGTGGTAGATACCTCAGTGGTGGTGAAGCGTCCTCGTCGCCTAGCAGCGGAGGGAGTGTCGAGAGCTGTGGCCGCCTGTCAGCCTGTTCATAGTAATGTTTCTGAGGAGGAAGGTGCCGTGAAGGTGCCCGCAGCAAGAGCCAGGAGAGCGCGTTCTGTGAGCAGAGGAGGTCGGGGTAAGAAACTTCCACCCCTGCGCTCGTCTTCGGCCCCAAGTGCGCTGCGGGAGGGCCGCAAGTTGGTCACTACACCGACCAGACGACGGGCCGGCAGGTGCGGAGGCAGTGCCGGTGGCGCTTTTGACATGCGCGTGTCGCATTTCCAGCTGGCTGAAGGAAGTGCTGACAGGGCTTTCGAGGAACATATGGCCACTGCGTCACAGGAGTCTGGAGGGGCCAGGTCACGACCCGGCATGAAAGTTTTGTCAGACGTGCTCAAGAAGTCGGACGGCCCGTCGGCGAGCGGCAAGAGAATTGAAATAGCACCAGAATTAGATGCTGACAGGCAGAGACAGACTTTGGTGGACTATTCCAGCGATAGCGAGTCCGACGAATATGCTCTGTCAGGAGTTGGTGAAGGCAACGATGGCAGGGGCGATTCGCCTGACGCCGAGGATCAGCTCCAACGGGATGAGTTTATGGACTGCCAAGACATTATTGTCCCTCAGTCTAGAGGCCCCCCTAAGCAATTTCTTGATGAAAATGTTCATGTCAATGTAACATATGATTCTCATTTTCCACAGGATCAGCAGCTGAGGGGGGGGGTGATGTGGCAGCCTCAAGTTAGGCAATTCAGGAGCGGGAGGTGGGGGGACATGGGTGGCAGGGGTGGGGGCAGGCAACTGAAGGAGGCCGCTGCATTGTTTCCAGACGCCAGGCCTCCGCCTGGGCGTCCTGAGGTATCTTTTGACGACGAGTCTGCGACTCCGCAAGGCCAATGGGTGTGGGTGGAGCACACGGAGCTGCCAGTGCCAAAAAGGTCTGGCACTTCGGCTTCGCGAACAGCGGGTAAGTATGTCATAGGTCCTCGCTCGCACGGCGGGTACCTCACGGGGGCTGCTGGTCTAGTGACGGATGAGCAGTTCTTTTTCTCTCAGTCAGAGCCGCAGAGCGCGGTAGTTGGCGGAGGGGTTAGTTCAAGAAATGGATCTGGTGCGGATTTCATACCTGCGACTGGGCGCTTTTCACGGAGGCCTGAGTCAGAGGTTCAAAGTCGGTTTCCTAACTTAGCGTCTGGCACTAGGCCAGGTACAAGTTTTGCTATATCGGAAAATGAAAATCAGTTTGATGGTGATGATGGTGAATCGGATAAAGAAAATGAGTATTATTCAAGAGGTGGATTGTCTCATGGAGGCAAAGAGGGGGCTGGGAGGGGGGTGAGACGAATAACTTCTGCCAGTGTGTTTCAGAGTTCTGGAGCGGTTCTCTCACTGGCACGTGGGCAGATTGGACATCATCAGCGTGATGGTCTGGAAGACTTTCGTCAACGGGCTGCGCAGTTACCAGCAGGTAAGACAGACTGGTGGGCTGCTTGGACATGGCCGTTGGCAGGTGGTACAGGTGTGGCGCCTGCTGAGGGTGGGCATGAGTTGGCGGTTGGGGGTGAAGGTTTGGGGTCGAAACATGGGGAATGGCTACAGTCTACGTCAGGGCAGTGGGGGAGGACGGATAAGGAAGGGGGGGAGCCCCAGGTCGTCGGTGTCTAGTTCAGGACAGAGTGAGACTCCGAGAGTAAGCGGCGCGAAACTGCCTTATATGGGGATGTCAATGCCTTTGGGTATACATTTGTCTAATAGAACTAGGCAGCGTATCTGGAACCATGATTATGTGGATGTTTTCCGGCTACTACATAGGGCTTTACAGGCAAGGGAAGGTTCCAAGGAGGAGGAAGTTGAATTGTCCCGTCGGCCCAAAGTGCCAAAAACGATTGAAAATTGGACAGCGGCGTTCCTTATTTATGCCAGCGTGTATTGCGAACGTTATCCTGAGAGGGCGGTTTCGCTGTTCAAATACATAGATGTCATTAGAAGGGCGCATTTGCAGGCAGGAGGATATGCGTGGCTAAACTACGATGAGGAGTTTCGGGCGAGAATGAGTTTATTTAATGATAAGCCGTGGGGGGAGGTCGACCAGGAGTTGTGGTTACAGTGGTTGTCGGGTCATTCCTCTGCTAACACGATCCATACGGCAAGTGGGTTGCCGATTCCTTACCGGCCCTTTTCTCAGCGTCCCGCCACAATGGGGGCGGGTAGTGTCGGACGGGGTCAGTTGCCCACAACTGGAGCATGTTGGAGCTTTAATAGGGGTTCCTGTGTGCGCCAGTATTGTAAATTCAAGCACGAATGCGCTCAGTGCGGTGTCAGACATGCCATCTTTCAGTGCTTTCCCAACCAGCATCCCGGAGAGCATGGTAGAGGTCAGAGGGGGGGGGCGAGGATCAGTGCCGCCTCTTATGCCAAAAGGCGCCTACCCCAATTAGATTGCAGGCCATGTTGAGTGCGTTGGAGAGGTACCCGGATGTGGAAGGAGCGGCCAAAATATTTTGGGGGTTTCAGCTCGGATTTAGGATCGGCTACCAAGGCCCCAGAGTCTTGCGATGGGCTGATAATCTCAGGTCCGCAAACGACATGGCTCCAGTGGTGAGGGCGAAGTTGAGGAAGGAATTGAATTTGGGGAGAATAGTTGGCCGTTTCGCGGTTTGCCCTTTGCCCAATTTAATTGTGTCGCCCCTTGGTGTGATCCCAAAGAAAGCGCAAGACGAGTTCCGCCTGATACACCATTTGTCTTGGCCCGAAGGGCAGTCAGTGAACGACTTCATCTCCACCACTGACTCTGCAGTGTCATATTCGTCAGTGGATGACGCGTTGGAATTGGTACGTAAGGCCGGGGTGGGAGCTGACCTTGCTAAATGTGACATTCAGGCTGCCTTCCGCCTGTTGCCTATTCATCCGGTGGATTTCGAGTTGCTGGGCATGTATTTTGACGGAGAGTACTACGTGGATCGTGTGTTACCCATGGGCTGTGCTATCTCTTGCTCACTTTTTGAAACCTTTAGTACATTTCTGGAGTGGTGTGTAGTCCAGCGCTCAGAGCATGTGGCGGTATGTCACAACTTGGACGATTTTTTGTTTGTGGGCAAAGCGGGTACGGAACAGTGTGCTAGGGTTTTGGCATGTTTCCAGGCAGTGGCCAAGGAGTTTGGTGTGCCTTTGGCTGAAGACAAGACGGAAGGTCCAACGTCCAAGTTGACCTTTTTGGGTATAGAAATAGACACAAATGAAATGGTGGCTCGTTTGCCTCGAGCGAAAGTGCAGGAGATCAGGCTTTTTCTTCAGGAAGTTTTGGGTGGCAAAAAAATGCAGTTGCGGCAAGTCCAGAGGCTTCTGGGTTACTTGACTTTTGCATGTAGAGTTGTCAGGGCAGGCAGGACCTTTTGTAGGCGTCTGGGCTTTGCTATGGCGGGGCGTCCTTGCCCCACCATCACATCCGTTTGACAACGAAAATTAAGGAGGACTTAAGCATATGGTTGCGTTTTTTTGGATGAGTTCAATGGCGTGTCCGTCAATTTTGTGACGGAAGACACTGTCTGGCCGGTGCAAATATTCTCAGATGCGGCCGGGGCCATGGGTTTTGGCTTGTTTTGGGAAGACAGGTGGTGCGCGGAGCGGTGGCCGGCAAGGTGGTTACAACAAGGTCGCAGCATCGCTTTTTTGGAATTCTTCCCCTTGTTAGTGGCGCTGCAAGTTTGGGGTGAGGAGTTCAGGGACCGCTGCGTGCTGTTTCATATCGATAACATGGCAGTGGTTAGCCTGGTTAATGGGCAGCGGGCCAAAGATGCACGGGTGCTGCAGTTGTTGCGGGCTTTCATGTTACGTGTTCTGCAGTTGAATATTGTTTTTAGAGCTCAACACATCCCTGGTGTCAACAATTCAATTGCCGACGCTTTGTCTCGTTGTCAGTGGCAGAGGTTTCGGGACTTGGCACCTGGAGCGGACCGATGCAGGACACCGACTCCGTCGAGCATGTGGGACCTGGGGAACTGAGAATGGCAGAGTTTGTTGAACAGTCCTTAGCTGTCTCCACGCGACGCAGTTATCAGCTGGCATTGTCTGGTTTTTTGGGATATGCGGCACAGCGCGGCAGAAACGGTACAGCGGTGCAAAATGAAAAGTTTATGTGGGAGTTTGTGTTATATCTGATAGACAAAGGTTTGTCGCCATCCACCATTTCAGGCAAGTTGGCGGGAATTTCGTTTTATAGTCAATTGTTTTTGGGGTGTGAGGTTCGAATGGGTTTCCGTTTGCAAAAAATGTTAAAAGGTTTTGGGAGGTCTGTTTCGCAGGAGAAAAAGTTGAGAAATCCCATTACATTCACATTGTTACAAGACTTGTTGGGCGTTCTGCCCGTTTGCTGTTATGATGAATGGGAATGGACTCGATTCCGGTTATGTATGGTATGGTTGTTCTTTGGTGCATTTCGGATATAAGAGCTACTGGGGTTGCGAAATCAAGCGGGGATCCAGTCATCTGATATCGAAATCCTGGGTAATGGAGTGTTGCAAATTACATTGAGGCAGTCAAAGACAGACCAAGCAGGGAAAGGGATGTTGGTGCGCCTGGGTAGGAGCGGGGTTGGGGGGTTCTTGTCTGGTGGGGGAGTGGGAGTCATTTGTTGAGTCAGCTGTCTTTCAAGAGGGCGGGATATTTTGCCATAAGAATAAAACACAATTGACTTGTTTCCAATTTTACGCTGTTTTACGGAAGGCCTTGGTGTTGGCGGGGGAGAATCCACAATGTTTTGGGACGCATTCTTTCAGAATGGGTGCAGCTACCGAAGCAGCGAGGTTGGGTTGAAGAGAAAGAGGAGTTGCAGCGAATCGGGCGATGGAAATCCAATTGTTGTTTTAAATATGTCAGGTTGTAAATGTTTTTATAAAAAAAATACAAAAGAGAAGGGTTTTGAGTTGGTTACTGTTCCTTTTCCATCACAGGTCGAGTGGCGGATTTTCCTCGGAAAAAGAGGACCTGGATTGTCGGCCATTCGATAGTGAAGTGGGCAGCGAACTTTGCTGAACAGCAGCTGTGTGGGAGAGGTCTGGGCTTGTATGGTAATGACCATGAGGTGATTTGGAAAGGTTTAGGGGGGATGAAATGGGGGGAGTTGTTCCCGGTTCTAAACAAAATGGCTGAGGTTTGGGGCATTACAGACTTGCTGATCCTGCACTTAGGAGAAAATGATCTGGTTGACTGTTCTGGATTAGCTTTAATCAAGCAAATGAAGCTTGATTTGGCGGTGATAAAAGACAGGTGGGAAGGGACCCGGGTAGTGTGGAAGGAATTTATGTACAGGAGCCAGTGGAAAGGAGCCAGGGTTAATGCGGCGGTGGAAAGGGCTCGCCGAAAGTTAACAAGGCTTTGAAATCGTACTGTGTGGCGATGGGCATCATGGTCATTGCACACGAACATTTTATCAATGAAATGTTGCATTTATTGAGGGATGATGGGGTTCATCTCTCGCAGATGGGTCAGTCCTATTACCTGATGGAACTTAGAGACACTTTGGCAAATCTATGGTGTGTGGACTTGTGGTGTTCCAAACCAAAAAATTTAGTGGACAAACAATAAAGGCAGTGTTTTCCTTCACTGGGAATGCTTACAGTGACTTGAGCGGTCCATTTACGACTTGGGAGGAAGGTTTTGGGGTGGGGCAGGAAAACTCAGAGGTTTTCCTGGGTGGCATGTGTTAAGGGGATTGGATAATCTAGAGCGGATTCATCCTTTCTCTAAGGGGGAGGGCTTGGGAGGGTAGGTTGGGGAAGAGATGGAAAGAAGAAGGAAAGCATACGGATGGTATAAAAACAAGTCATGGTTATTTGAAATAAAGCATTGGAAATGGAAATGGTTTATATGGAAAAGGTTTGGAAAATAAAAGCAAAAGGTTTGTTTGGAAAAGTTTATGTTGCGGGTCTGTCTTTGGCTGTCCTGGTAATAAAGGTGACCTTTTATGCTATATTCAGAGGTGTGTGAGAGTCCTTATTTGCGCGATGGGTCCCCAGGGGCACTTGGCAAAGCCAATGTCCCCCTGGGGTATTTCGCGCGAGGGACGACCTCACGCGGCCTGATTGGGTGGTGGGAGGGGCTAGGTCCAAGTGAAGGGAGGGGAGGGAGGGTTTTGACGTCACTCTGAGCGAGTGAGAGGAGCGGTGGTGTCGTGTTTGACCCACCCACCCACCCTGGTTGCACAAATCAAGGGTAGGGTGTTCTTGTCCGCTGTTGCGTGTCACTGTTTGTTATGTGTTTTAAAAAAAAAAAAGAAAGCGAAAAAGATAGGAAATGAATATATAAATAAGTTCATGCATAAATATTCTGATACATGACAAATTGTCAGGATGTCACCTCAGGACACTACAGGCAGACTCTTTTTGTTGTGTTGTCGGCGTGTGTTAAGGGGATTGGATAATCTAGAGCGGATTCATCCTTTCTCTAAGGGGGAGGGCTTGGGAGGCTAGGTTGGGGAAGAGATGGAAAGAAGAAGGAAAACATACGGATGGTATAAAACAAGTCATGGTTATTTGAAATAAAGCATTGGAAATGGAAATGGTTTATATGGAAAAGGTTTGGAAAATAAAAGCAAAAGGTTTGTTTGGAAAAGTTTATGTTGCGGGTCTGTCTTTGGCTGTCCTGGTAATAAAGGTGACCTTTCATGCTATATTCAGAGTTGTGTGAGAGTCCTTATTTGCGCGAAGTCTTCCCAGTAGAGAAACTAAATGCTATTTGGGCTCTCGATATGTAGTGCTAACGTACCTTGAAGGGGCAGCAACGGCCTCCTTATGTCTTTCGGATGTGTGTGATGCCGGTGTGGAACATTTTGTTACACCGTCTCACCAGAGTATTTATAGGCCGGTTCTGAATTAGGAAAACTAATTGAATACCTCTGCTTCTGGAGTGAGCAGTATATTAAATATATTAGTTGTGCAGTGAGTAAAGGAGCTGGTGATGCAGCTTCAGTGCAGGGAGACAAAGGTTCGATTCCCAACAGGCGCAAGCTGATATATTGCCAAAATTCACCACAATTTTATATTGAATTGACAACAATGCCTATATATTTTTGTAAACGACGGCCAGGCAATGGATTGTGCAGGGACAAGAAGAAAAACACATAATTTCAGCAAAATAGACCATAGGGAACAGAATAGGGGCTAGAATTATAATTAGGTTAATGGTACAAGGGGAAGGGAGACTGGTTCTGCAATTCTGGGCCAAAGGAGAAGAGGTTCGATTCCCATCATGGGCAGACAGTTACTGAACTGTATTTATTGCATCTAAATGATAGCATTTTCCCATGGCAGGTCATTGTTTAGACCATGGTGGAAAGTATCTAGGGAGAAGATCCAGAACGCTTCCCTCTTTTAACGTATTTTTTCTCCACCTCTATCATTGGAAATTGTTATTTTTTCGAACACTTGCCATCTTATGTCTGTTGGGGAGTGTTAAAAGTCATGAAAATGTTTTACCAAGGGAGCTGTAGTTTTAGATGTGTTTAACGCTGATCTATGTTCATTGAGGTGTATTTTAATAGCTCTGGAAGTTTCGCCAACGTAACCTAGGTTACACAGGCAAAGGATCAGATAAATATTATTTTTGGTGTTACAGTTCCATAGTTCCTTGGCCTGAATTTTGAAGTTATTGAATATCATTTCTTCAATTGTCAGGATGTTGGAACATGACTGACAGGATGAACATCTGACTGTGCCTTTAATTGGGTTGTTGCCGTCAATGGATTTCTAAATGATCGGGCGCTTAGTATTGATGGCAGTATGTTTTGAATGTACAATTAAGTCTTTATTATTTTTATTACGGCGATGAGCAAATAAAGGTTTAGCAATGTGTTCTTGGTTTGGGTCAATATTCAGAAGGTGCCAGTTGGAATTGACAATTTGTTTAATAGTGGAGTTAAGGGTGGAGTGTTTTGTAATGCATACTAGTTTGGAATCTTTATTCTGTTTAATATTATTAAGTAAATGGTCCCTGTCAAAGTAGCGTGCCTTTTTATAAGACTCCCTCACCAGCCGGTGAGGGTAGCTGCGATCTAAAAATGTCTTCTTCATTTCATTAGCTTGGGCGTCAAAATCTTTGAGGGTGGTACAATTCCTTCTGACTCTGAGGAATTGTGAGAAGGGAATACTGTTTTTGGGGCTTCTGGGATGGTAACTCTTGAAGTGGAGCAGCGTGTTTCTGGCTGTTAGCTTGACATACAGATCCACTTCCAGGCTGCCATGATTATGTTTGATAAGAATGTCCAAGAATTCGACTTGGTTGGTATTTGTGTGCGCTGTGAATTTTAAATTAAAGTCTGTCAAATTAAGCCATAAAAGAAATTCTTTTAGAGTCTGTTCCCCATCAGTCCAGATGAAAAAAATGTCATCTATAAAACGGTACCAATGGGAAACAGACTCATAAAAGGGTGCCACTTCATTATAAATAAATGTAGCCTCAAACTGGGACATATAGATATTTGCCATAGATGGAGCTACTGAAGCCCCCATGCTCATTCCTTTGGTTTGGAGGTACAGGAAATCACCAAATTCAAAGACATTTTCTTTTAAGACCAGACTAAGGCATTCATGGACAAACAGTTTGGTACATGGTATTTGATGGGTTTCTATAAACCACATAACTGCTTCTAGTGCTTCCAGTTGTGGTACATTACTGTATAGAGACTTGATGTACAATGTTACTAAAATGTGTCTGGCCGGATCAAATGGCAGATTTTCAACTGTTGAGATGATGTCTCCTGTGTCCCTGATGTAGGAAGTAGTGAGGGGAATGAAGGGACGAAGGATGCTATCTATATATTTTGATATGGCTTCAGTTGGTGTAACTATCATTGAAACTATTGGGTGGTATGGGGGATCTTGTAGTTTTTTTTGGATTTTAGGGATCCCATAAATACATGCAGTTTTTTTGTCTGAATGGTTAAGATAATCATATTCTTTAGTGGTGAGAATTCCTTGTTCTAAAGCTGTTGTTGTCATCTTTTGTATAGATTTGGTGATTTTATCAATGGGATTGTTCTGAATTTTCCTATAAAAGGTGTGATCATTTAGCATTTGTTGCATATTTGTTTCATTATCTTTGGAAATTATCAAAACGATCCCGCCTCCCTTGTCACAACTTTTTATGACAAGGGTATTGTCATTTTTAAATGTCTGTAGAGAATTAAATTCTTCTTTGGTGATATTATAGCTGAGTTTTGGAATACATTTCAAAGATTGTTCTAGACGTTTAAGGACAACTTTTTCAAAAACTGCAACTTCAGGGCCTACTTGTTCAAGAGTAGGTGTGAAGGTGGATGGTAGGGAAACTATGTTGTCAATTCTGTTGTTGCAATCAGCAGTTGCCTCATTGGAAAATAACTTTTTCAACCTGATTTTTCTAAAAAAGGAGTGAATGTCCTGGTGTAATTCAAAGATGTTTGCATTGGTATGTGGAACAAAAGTAAGCCTTTTGACAATAAAGACATGCCTGCATTGTCTAAATTGTGGGAAGATAAATTGAAAATAGGAATTACATTCCTTGTTTCCAGTATTGCTTGCTGCGTGTTTCCAGATACTGGTGAGGGTCCAGCGAGTACTGATGGTTCTGGTAGTTGCCTCTGGGCTGGGGTTGGAATCTGACCCGTTGGTGACCCCGTTTCATACCGCGCTGTCCTAAAAAAGGCTGGTGAGTATTCCTGTGATTGTTAGGTGGGTTATAGGGGCCTTCTTGTTCTTGATAGTTGGAGCTAATCATTATTTCACATCAGAGCCAAGAATGTGCTTATGTAAAAAGGCCTTAAGAAAGAAAATCCCTACTTTAATTGTTTTCCTGTTATCCAAAATAATGAACCTCATTTTTGTAACTTTTTAAAACAGCAGTCTGAAATGCAGGATTTTACCCTGTGTTTAACCTAATTCCTAGCTGAGTCAACATTGCTGTCTCTCCATGGCCTACAATCAAAACAACAGCTGTTGCTCAGCGGCAGTTAAAACACAGCTGTTAGAAAGCTTTTTTTTGTCTTGAAATGTAAGCACAGAGGCAGTCTATTTAAAACTGAGGCATTTCAATGCATGTTCTATAATATGTGTTTAGTTCAGCAACATCTAATTTACTCAGATGATGTGTTGGCCTGTTTATATCTAACACAATGTATCTAAGGAAAATGTTGTAACATCGTATAATTGTTTCAATATTGCAAAACACACAATTTCGTTTTTGAGGCTTATTTTATTCCTATTCAATGTGAATTCTAATTTTATCTTTTAAGCATTGGCAGTTTCTACATGTGCATAGTTGCTTACTCTATCAATTTAATAGTAACATGCAGTTATTTAGAATATCATATGGTTCATTTCTGGATCTTTATTTAATATTTATTTGATATTAATCAAATGACATTTTGCATAACAGACTGATGACAGCAAAAAAACACATTGAGCTCATTCCAGACATATACAGAAGGGGTCATACACTCAGAACACATGATACAGCGCGCTTAAGCCTAGCCATTATTTCACAAATAGCGCAATCGCTATTTACTCACAGAAGTTCCACTAATGGGAAAACCACAAACCACATAGACATTTAAACACATATTTAACCCACAGATCAACACTTAGGACAGAAACAAAGGACAGCCCACAGGCTGTACTTAAACCAAACCATTTGTAAATACTAGTTGTAAGTGATATTTACAAGAAGAGCTTCTCAATAGTATTCCAAAAGACTGCAAAAAACAGCCCAACAGACTGTTTCATTTTCAAGTAGTCAAAATATACTCATTTCACTAGCTTTGGCTAGCAGAACACCAAAAAATCGCTCTTCATATCTCCATTTGTAATAGTGCAAAGAAAAGGATCCATGTTTGTATTAATGTCATATTTTAATTCCTTGGGGATACAAAATCACCAAGGAAGAAATATGTTTTTATACCTAAACCTATTTAGGAATTCCCTCAGGGGAGCCGGCTAATTTAATTCACATCTCACTATGGTACCTCCAAAAAGCAACACATTCTTCGATGTGTGCTTGAAACAGGCATGCCAAAAATATTGCAACATATGCAAACATTATAACCAAAGTAGCACTTAAGGTACTCTTGTACTGTGTGCCGTTCAAATCAATTCAAAACAGAGAAAATTCTCCTCATTACCTGCCTATACAAATTACAATTCATATATTCACCCATACAAATCCAAGTTGGCTAACACAAATTCCAAAATTCAAAAGCCTCAGTAAGTGTTACTAAACTACCTTACCAATCCCAGGCATCAAAACCAACAGTAAGCCGCATCAAACGATCTTACCAATCCCTTTGTTGCCCAGATTCTAACTGCCAAGTTCTGAATGACCTAACGTTCCTTTTTTGAATACTCACGCCAAAAAGCTTCTCAGTCAGGAGCGGTAAACATCATGTGGAGGATCAAAATCAGGAAGATCAGAAATATACTGCACTGCAGAGACAGAGAATCCCTAGAATCTCCGTGCGAGTACTTCCTTAGTAGAGTCCTGTCCTGTCCTCCTCGGTAGATTTCTGTCTCCTGACAAGATCACTCCCTTAGATAGCCACTTTTCTGATGAGCTCCACGTTGGAGAACCATTTGAAGAACATGGAAACCTTCTCAGGGGGCTCACTGATACTTGGTCCTTTTTAAACCAACAAAGAAGAAATTGGCACAGAAGCTGAAATATAAAAAGAATGCATTTATTCACCTCAGATGAGTAAGACTACGTCACACAGAAGTCTTAGCAACTGAATGAGGCTGTCTAAGGAGTACAGAAAACTGGGGACTTATATATGCTTAGGGTTACATGGTCGCATAAGACCAAGGGGCAGTCATGGCTCCTGTAAGCATGCAAAATGCCTAATATGGGCATGCAAGATCTGCTTGCTCAACAAAGTGGGAGGAGAGTTACTTCTCCATACAGCAGCAAAAATAGCCTGACAGTTGTATGAGAGAAGCAGGTGCATTCTACTAGCTAGGCCCTTCTGAGCATGTGCAAGGCTCTGAAGAGGGAAACAGCACATTGCTAACTAAAATGGCTACCAAAATAGAAAATGGCTTTCAGCTCATGCTAACAAATCCCTCCAATCTTTAACAATTTTACATTTACTACTTGAGGCAATGTCCTACATCATTCATCTAAAAAAATATGTGGTCATTCTGATGATAATACAGAATTGAAGAACAAGTCTTTACACTGGATAACAACTTTGGGTTTGGGTCAACTTCAGGCTATGGAGTGGTAAATAAATATGGTGAGAAGAGTTGCTTAGTTGAGTTAAAGCTCCAATTTATTGTCCATTTTAAATCACTTCTTGTAGTGGGAGACCTTCCAGAAAGACTCCAATAGCCTCTATCTCTCTGAGTAGAGTAAGATCAAAGTTGTTCTGCATACACAGGGGCTCAAGAGTCTGCACTTCGAGATGGCTGCACATTAGCATAAATATCCTACGGGGAAGAGTGCAGGTGGCACCCAAAAAATATGCAAAGCTTATGAAATTGCACATTGGAATACCGATGCTACTGGAATATGCAAGCAGAAGACACTTGCAAAGCTCGTGTTGGCAGGAAAATGCACTTCCAACCAGCGCACTGCGAGATAGGCAATGGAATTAAGATGGTGACTCCCACTGAGCACTGCAACAGTGAGGGAATCCGTAGAACATAAACGCCTTTCACAGTGCTCCTATCTGCTGTGTGTCTCAAACCAAATGAGATGTGGGGTGCTCTGATAACAGTCTGCGGATGTGGAGTGCTCCACAGTCACCATGCTGTTTACAAACTATTGCGGTAAGAGATGCGTTTCGTGAAAGAAATTGGCGCCGGATAACAGCAGCAACACTAATATGGTGTAACAACTCTCCTAACCAACACAACATTATATGTTATGTGTCGGGCAATAGCGCTTATTGTGACAGCGGCTGATGGCATACGACACCCAACTCTCATAGTGAACGTGATGTGTAGAGAGGTGGGTGCTGCATCCAGGACACATGAGGGGATTGCAGTGCTGCGTAATGTGTCATACCTCCATTGCGTAGAACCCACTTTTCCGCATCATCTACGAAGTCGGGCATTGGCCATAGTACCCACTTCTTGCAAGCCACTATTGATACTGTGCAGAATTTCCTTCCCCTATGTGGAAAGATAGCCTGAAACAATGCGAAGATCGTATAACGAGATCTGAGCAGAACTCTGGTGCACATTCAAAGATGGGAAAAAGGCTACAGTAGCTCAGTCGGAGAATGTGGCTCTCAGTCCAAGAAAAATATTACTACGCAGAGGTGCCCCAAACCACCACTAACTGTGACTCCAATAGGGCGCACTTAGCCTAAATACAACGCTGTGCACTGCGAGACGACTGCCTGCCTCGCTACAGCAAGGGCACCGCCACTACACTCAGGGTGACAAATGTAAAAAGAACAATTGATGGACAGAATACAGAACAATGTCATACATTCACCCCAGTACAGAGATCTGGGCCTAAATCCATCAGATTTTTGCTCACTATACCATTCCAGTTTGGACCCAGCCATCTGCAGATCAGGCATGACCCTGCGCCTAATGAAAACAGTCCAGCCCGAACTGACAGGCCGCGTCCTCACTTGACTGGAAACAAGCATCCTAGTACCGGTGTTGGCCTTTCTGCCCTCATCAGCCAGTATAGCTTGACTCCAGTGGCATGGAGAGCAGGGGACCCACCTCTGAGCTAACCCGTCCCACTCGAGCTGACAAATGCAAAAAGAAAAATTGATGGACAGAATGCAGAACAATGTCATACATTCACCCCAGTGCAGAGATCTGGGCCTAAATCCATCTTTTTTTTGCTCACCATGCCATTCCAGTTTGGACCCAGCCATATGCAAATCAGTCATGACCCTACGCCCAATAGGAACAGTCCAGCCCGAACTGCCAGGCCCGGTCCTCCCTGGACTGGGAACAAGCATCTTAGGACCGGTTTCGGGCTTTCAGCCCTCATCAGTCAGGATAGATTGACTCCAGTGGCATGGAGAGCACACAACCCACATTTGGGCATACCCGTCCCACTTGGGCTGACAAATGCAAAAAGAACAATTGATGGACAGAATGCAGAAAATTTCATACATTCACCCCAGTACAGAGATCTGGGCCTAAATCCATCGTTTTCTTGCTCACCATGCCATTCCAGTTTGGACCCAATCAGTCATGACCCTGCGCGCAATGGAAACAGTTTAGCCCGAACTGCCAGGCCAGGTCCTCCCTGGATTGGAAAGAAGCATCCTAGGACTGGTTTCGGGCTTTCAGCCCTCATCAGCCAGGATAGGTTGACTCCAGTGGCATGGATAGCACAGGACCCACGTCTGGGCATACCCGTCCCACTAGGGGTGACAAATGCAAAAAGAACAATTGATGGACAGAATGCAGCACAATCTCAAACATTCACCCCAGTACAGAGATCTGGGCCTTAATCCATTGTTTTTTTCCTCACCATGCCATTTAAGTTTGGATGCAGCCACATGCAAATCAGTCATGACCCTGCGCCCAATAGGAACCGTTCAGCCCGAACTGCCAGGTCCTCCCTAGACTGGAAACAAGCATCCTAGGACTGGTTTCAGGCTTTCAGCCCCCATCAGCCAGGATAGCTTGACTCCAGTGGCATAGAGAGCACAGGACCCACATTTGGGCATACCCGTCCCACTCAAGGTGACAAATGCAAAAAGAACAATTGATCGACACAATGCAGAGCAATGTTATTTATTTACCCCAGTACAGAGATCTGGGCCTAAATCCATAGTTGTTTTGTTCACCGTGCCATTTCAGTTTGGTCCCAGCCATATGCAAATCAGTCATGACCCTGCGCCCAATGGGAATAGTCCAGCCCGAACTGCCAGGCCAGGTCCTCCCTGGACTGGAAACAAGCATCATAGGACCAGTTTCGGCTTTCAGTCCTCATCAGCCAGGATATCTTGACTCCAGTGGCATGGAGAGCACAGGACCCTCGTCTGGGCATACCCGTCCCACTCGGGGTGACAAATACAAAAAGAACAATTGATAGACAGAATGCAGAACAATGTCATTTATTTACCCCAGTTCAGAGATCTGGGCCCAAATCCATTGTTTTTTTTGCTCACCATGCCATTCCAGTTTGGATGCAGCCATGTGCAAATCAGTCATGACCCTGCGCCCAATGGGAACCGTCCAGCCCGAACTGCCAATCCTCCCTGGACTGGAAACAAGCATCCTACTACTGTTGCGGGCTTTCAGCCCTCATCAGCTAGGATAGCTTGACTCCAGTGGCGTAGTGAGCACAGGACCCACATCTGGGCATACCCGTCCCACTCAGGGTGACAAATGCAAAAAGAACAATTGATCCACAGAATGCAGAACAATGTCATTTATTTACCCCAGTACAGAGATCTGGGCCTAAATCCATCATTTATTCGTTCACTGTGCCATTCCAGTTTGGACCCAGCCACATGCAAATCATTCATGTCCCTGCGCCCAATAGGAAAAGTCCAGCCAGAACTGCCAGGCCAGGTCCTCCCTGGACTGGAAACAAGAATCATAGGACCAGTTTTGGGCTTTCAGCCCTCATCAGTCAGGATATCTTGACTCCAGTGGCATGGAGAGCACAGGAACCACGTCTGGGCATACCCGTCCCACTCTAGGTGACAAATGCAAAAAGAACAATTGATGGACAGAATGCAGAACAATGTCATGCATTCACCCCAGTACAAAGATCTGGGCCTAAATCCATCTTTTTATGCTGACCATGCCATTCCAGTTTGGACCCAGCCATATGCAAATAAGTCATGACTCTGCACCCAATGGGCACAGTCCAGCCCGAACTGCCAGGCCAGGTCCTCCCTGGACTGGAAACAAGCATCCTAGGACCGTTTTTGGGCTTTCAGCCCTCATCAGCCAGGATAGCTTGACTCCAGTGGCATGGAGAGCACGGGACCCACATCTGGGCATACCCCTCCCTCTCAGGGTGACAAATGCAAAAAAGAACAATTGATCCACACAATGCAGAACAATGTCATTTATTTACCCCAGTACAGAGATCTGGGCCTAAATCCATTGGTTTTTTTTCACCGTGCCATTCCAGTTTGGACCCAGACGTATGCAAATCAGTCATAACCCTGCGCCCAATGGGAATAGTCCAGCCCGAACTGCCAGGCCAGGTCCTCCCTGGACTGGAAACAAGCATCCTAGGACAAGTTTTGGACTTTCAGCCCTCATCAGCCAGGATATCTTGACTCTAGTGGCATGGAGAGCACGGGACCCACGTCTGGGCATACCCGTCCCACTCGAGGTGACAAATGCAAAAAGAATATTTGATGGACAAAATGCAGAACAATGTCATACATTCATCCCAGTACAGAGATCTGGGCTTACATCCATTGTTTTTTTGCTCACCATGCCATTCCAGTTTGGATGCAGCCACGTGCAAATCGGTCATGACCCTGCGCCCAATGGGAGCCATCCAGCCCGAACTGCCAGGTCCTCTCTGGACTGGAAACAAGCAGCCTAGGACTGGTTTTGGGCTTTCAGCCCTCATCAGCCAGGATAGCTTGACTCCAGTGGCATAGAGAGCACAGGACCCACATCTGGGCATACCCGTCCCACTCAGGGTGACAAATGCAAAAAGAACAATTGATGGACAGAATGCAGAACAATGTCATGCATTCACCCCAGTACAGAGATCTGGGCCTAAATCCATCTTTTTATGCTAACCATGCCATTCCAGTTTGGACCCAGCCATATGCAAATCAGTCATGACTCTGCACCCAATGGGCACAGTCCAGCCCGAACTGCCAGGCCAGGTCCTCCCTGGACTGGAAACAAGCATCCTAGGACCGGTTTTGGGCTTTCAGCCCTCATCAGCCAGGATAGCTTGACTCCAGTGGCATGGAGAGCACGGGACCCACATCTGGGCATACCCGTCCCACTCAGGGTGACGAATGCAAAAAGAACAATTGATCGACACAATGTAGAACAATGTCATTTATTTACCCCAGTACAGAGATCTGGGCCTAAATCCATCGTTTTTTTGTTCACCGTGCCATTCCAGTTTGGACCCAGACGTATGCAAATCAGTCATAACCCTGCACCCAATGGGAATAGTCCAGCCCGAACTGCCAGGCCATGTTCTCCCTGGACTGGAAACAAGCATCCTAGGACAAGTTTCGGACTTTCAGCCCTCATCAGCCAGGATATCTTGACTCCAGTGGCATGGAGAGCACAGGACCCTCGTCTGGGCATACCCGTCCCCCTCGGGGTGACAAATGCAAAAAGAGCAATTGATGGACAAAATGCAGAACAATGTCATACATTCATCCCAGTACAGAGATCTGGGCTTACATCCATTGTTTTTTTGCTCACCATGCCATTCCAGTTTGGATGCAGCCACGTGCAAATCAGTCATGACCCTGCGCCCAATGGGAGCCGTCCAGCCCAAACTGCCAGGTCCTCTCTGGACTGGAAACAAGCAGCCTAGGACTGGTTTCGGGCTTTCAGCCCTCATCAGCCAGGATAGCTTGACTCCAGTGGCATAGAGAGCACAGGACCCACATCTGGGCATACCCGTCCCACTCAGGGTGACAAATGCAAAAAGAACATTTGATGGACAAAATGCAGAACAATGTCATACATTCATCCCAGTACAGAGATCTGGGCTTAAATCCATTGTTTTTTTGCTCACCATGCCATTCCAGTTTGGATGCAGCCACATGCAAATCAGTCATGACCCTGCGCCCAATGGGAGCCGTCCAGCCCAAACTGCCAGGTCCTCTCTGGACTGGAAACAAGCATCCTAGGACTGGTTTCGGGCTTTCAGCCCTCAACAGACAGGATAGCTTGACTCCAGTGGCATAGAGAGCACAGGACCCACATCTGGGCATACCCGTCCCACTCAGGGTGACAAATGCAAAAAAGAACAATTGATCGACACAATGCAGAACAATGTCATTTATTTACCCCAGTACAGAGATCTGGGCCTAAATCCATCGATTTTTTGTTCACTGTGCCATTCCAGTTTGGATCCAGACGTATGCAAATCAGTCATGACCCTGCGCCCAATGGGAATAGTCCAGCCCGACCTGCCAGGCCAGGTCCTCCCTTGTCTGGAAACAAGCATCATAGGACCAGTTTTGGCTTTCAGCCCTTGTCAGCCAGGATATCTTGACTCCAGTGGCATGGAGAGCACAGGACCCAAGTCTGGGCATACCCGTACCACTCGGGGCGACAAATGCAAAAAGGACATTTGATGGACAAAATGCAGAACAATGTCATACATTCATCCCAGTACAGAGATCTGGGCGTAAATCCATCATTTTTTTGCTCACCATGCCATTCCTGTTTGGACCCTGCCATATGCAAATCAATCATGACCCTGGACCCAATAAGAACAGTCCAGCCCGAGCTGCCAGGCCAGGTCCTCCCTGGACTGGAAACAAGCATCCTAGGACCGGGTTCAGGCTTTAAGCCCTCATCAGGCATGATAGCTTGACTCCAGTGGCATGGAAAGCACGGGACCCACGTCTGGGCATACCCGTCCTACTCGGGGTGACAAATACAAAAAAACAATTGATGGACAAAATGCAGAACAATGTCATACACTCACCCCAGCACAGAGATCTGGGCCTAAATCCATCTTTTTTTTGCTCACCATGCCATTCCTGTTTTGACCCAGCCATAAGTAAATCAGTCATGACCCAGCGCCCAATCTGAACAGTCCAGCCTTAAATGCCAGGCCAGGTCATCTCTGGACTGGAAACAAGCATCCTAGGACCAGTTTCAGGCCTTCAGCCCTCATCAGCCAGGAACCAGTGGCATGGAAAGCACAGGACCCACGTCTGGGCATACCCGTCCTACTAGGGGTGACAAATACAAAAAAACCTATCGATGGACAGAATACAGAACAATGTCATACATTCACCCCAGTAGTGAGATCTGGTCCTAAGTCCATCATTTTTTTTGCTCACCATGCCATTCCAGTTTGGATCCAGCCATAAGCAAATCAGTCAGCGCTCCATCCAGCATCCCCTTTGGTACCCCTATGTTCGCCCTAAGTTAGAAAAGTATGCCCAATCGTGGGTCCCTTGCTCACTTTGCCACTGAATTCAAGCTAGCCTGGCTGATGATGGCTGATTAGCCAGAAACCAGTCCCAGGATGCTTGTTTTCGGTCCTGGGAAGACATGGCTTGGCAGTTCGGGCTGGACTGTTCCCATTAGGCACAGGGTCAGACTGATTTTCATATGGCCATGTTTGAACCTGGGGTGGTGGAGTGAGCTAAACAATGTCCATCAGGACACATGGGTCAGGATAAAGATTGGGGACGGGTCCAGACTATCACGTCCAATTCCGACGACAAAAGGGCTCAAACAAGGATGTGTCCTTGCCCCCACACTTTTTAACTTGTTCCTATCCGACCTTCAAGAAACCTTAAATAAGGTAAATTCTCATTCTCCCAAAGTAGCTGGTTTCTTGTTGTCAAATCTTTTATACGCTGATGGTGTACTTCTTAGCAAAACAAAGATCGGCTTGCAAAGACTCATGGACGCCATCTCTGACTATTCAAATAAGAATGAGCTCCAGATAAACAGCAAGAAGACCAACATTTTGGCTGTTCCTTCAGGAAAGGCCAAGAAGCTGGTTTTGGTCTTGAATCAAGAAAGGATTGCTGAATCCAAATGCCACAAGTACCTTGGAGTCTCTTTTAACAACAACAGTAGATACAAAACACATTTAGAAGAACAAAAAAAGAAGGGTTCCGCGCTTGCTTTCGCAATCAGTTCTATACATCAGAAACTACAAGGCCCAACGTTCGCTCCAACAATCCAGGTAGCGCAAGCAAAAATTATTCCCACATTAACCTACGGAAGCGAGGTTCTAAAAGGCTTGGATAGCGGCCAACTGGACAAAATTATTACAAAAATTTATAAAATAGTGTTCAAGCTACCAAGTCAAACATCACCGGCCCAAATTAGGTTGGAACTGGGAATCCTCCACCAATCACTTGCCAGAGCCTTGAGTTTTCTAATGTGCTGTCATAAATTGAGGTCATCGAAGGAAGGCAGCCTAGCGCAACATCTATGGTCTTGCCTTCAAATGAATCTATGGCGAGCAGGGCATTCATATTGGGAAAGAGGATTAAGAACATTAGGCCTGAAAGACCTTTGGGGCATGCAAGTAAGCCATAATGAATTCAAACGACTAGTGAAAATAAGCACAAAAAAGCTCTCTTCTGTGACAAGCAGAAAAAAAACATGGTGAGGAGTCCCAAGTACGCGATTTCTCACCAGCACAATTACTAGCCTAGTTCCAACTGCCACCTTACTGTATAATGGACATGATCCTTAGCTCTCCTTTTTATAAGTATGTTTTTACACATTTTTATAATTTTCATAACGCATATGATCCTATACTTATATGTATTTATTGATATATCGTTCTTAAAATTCTGTAACTTGCAAAGGTTTTTTTAATCATGCAATAAAGATTTTTATTTCTATTTCAGTCAGCGCTCCACCCAGCATTCCCTTTGGTACCCCTATGTTCGCCCTAAGTGAGAAAGGTATGCCCAATCGTGGGTCCCTTGCTCACTTTGCCACTGAATTCAAGCTAGCCTGGCTGATGATGGCTGATTAGCCAGAAACCAGTCCCAGGATGCTTGTTTTCGGTCCTGGGAAGACATGGCTTGGCAGTTCGGGCTGGACTGTTCCCATTAGGCACAGGGTCAGACTGATTTTCATATGGCCATGTTTGAACCTGGGGTGGTGGAGTGAGCTAAACAATGTCCATCAGGACACATGGGTCAGGATAAAGATTGGGGACGGGTCCAGACTATCACGTCCAATTCCGACGACAAAAGGGCTCAAACAAGGATGTGTCCTTGCCCCCACACTTTTTAACTTGTTCCTATCCGACCTTCCAGAAACCTTAAATAAGGTAAATTCTCATTCTCCCAAAGTAGCTGGTTTCTTGTTGTCAAATCTTTTATACGCTGATGGTGTACTTCTTAGCAAAACAAAGATCGGCTTGCAAAGACTCATGGACGCCATCTCTGACTATTCAAATAAGAATGAGCTCCAGATAAACAGCAAGAAGACCAACATTTTGGCTGTTCCTTCAGGAAAGGCCAAGAAGCTGGTTTTGGTCTTGAATCAAGAAAGGATTGCTGAATCCAAATGCCACAAGTACCTTGGAGTCTCTTTTAACAACAACAGTAGATACAAAACACATTTAGAAGAACAAAAAAAGAAGGGTTCCGCGCTTGCTTTCGCAATCAGTTCTATACATCAGAAACTACAAGGCCCAACGTTCGCTCCAACAATCCAGGTAGCGCAAGCAAAAATTATTCCCACATTAACCTACGGAAGCGAGGTTCTAAAAGGCTTGGATAGCGGCCAACTGGACAAAATTATTACAAAAATTTATAAAATAGTGTTCAAGCTACCAAGTCAAACATCACCGGCCCAAATTAGGTTGGAACTGGGAATCCTCCACCAATCACTTGCCAGAGCCTTGAGTTTTCTAATGTGCTGTCATAAATTGAGGTCATCGAAGGAAGGCAGCCTAGCGCAACATCTATGGTCTTGCCTTCAAATGAATCTATGGCGAGCAGGGCATTCATATTGGGAAAGAGGATTAAGAACATTAGGCCTGAAAGACCTTTGGGGCATGCAAGTAAGCCATAATGAATTCAAACGACTAGTGAAAATAAGCACAAAAAAGCTCTCTTCTGTGACAAGCAGAAAAAAAACATGGTGAGGAGTCCCAAGTACGCGATTTCTCACCAGCACAATTACTAGCCTAGTTCCAACTGCCACCTTACTGTATAATGGACATGATCCTTAGCTCTCCTTTTTATAAGTATGTTTTTACACATTTTTATAATTTTCATAACGCATATGATCCTATACTTATATGTATTTATTGATATATCGTTCTTAAAATTCTGTAACTTGCAAAGGTTTTTTTAATCATGCAATAAAGATTTTTATTTCTATTTCAGTCAGCGCTCCACCCAGCATCCCCTTTGGTACCCCTATGTTCGCCCTAAGTGAGAAAGGTATGCCCAATCGTGGGTCCCTTGCTCACTTTGCCACTGAATTCAAGCTAGCCTGGCTGATGATGGCTGATTAGCCAGAAACCAGTCCCAGGATGCTTGTTTTCGGTCCTGGGAAGACATGGCTTGGCAGTTCGGGCTGGACTGTTCCCATTAGGCACAGGGTCAGACTGATTTTCATATGGCCATGTTTGAACCTGGGGTGGTGGAGTGAGCTAAACAATGATTAAACCCAGATCTGTTGACTGGGGGTGAGTGTTTGATTTGCTCCAGTGCTCCATCCATCATCCCCTTTGGTATCGCTTTGTTCACCACTACACTCAGCAACAACGAGCACCACATCCAGGGGCTAAACAACAAAGGCACCGCTCACCGAACAAATACTGTGCAACTCCTTCATTAAAATGGGCTAAGCGGACACTCACCAGCTCAAAATATCATTTGACGCGTGCCACACACCAGGACAGCCTCAGCACACTCTGATACTGAACTGGATGCAGATTGTGTCAAAGAATCAAACATGGAAGCAGCATTGCACGCCAAAAAACAAAGCTTGCAAGCTATCAACGGCAAAATTGAAAACCTCACGATGCGTGTCGACAATTTGGTCGCAAAAATTAGATAAACCAGGTGAGCGCTTAGATGCAGCAGAGCTGTGCATATCAGCCGTTGAAGACGAATATGGCGCCATGGCCAAAAAATGCAATGGAATGGGAAAGCTACTGGAAAGCATAAAAACAAGAATGAAGATTTAGAAGTGAGATCCCACCGGAACAACATACAAATAATGGGAATTTCGGAAGGTGCAAACACCAAATGTGAGAAGTTGGCCTGGCATATGATGTCCACTATTCTAGTGGGCACCTTGCACCAGTCCAAACGACCCTTATTGATGGTAGGTTTAAGACAACCTTAAATAAAGCTATCCTAGTGTTAGCTGTGTAGAGCAGCCTTCAGGCTAAGTCTTGAAGGAATGTAAAGCAGCTTGTTTTACCAGTCTATATTCTCTTGAATAATCAAATGAAAGTACACCACACAAGGTATATATCATATATATAGGTATTTATTCTAAACACAACACAGCCCCTCGAGTCTCTTTATGAGGCTAGAGGTAAAAGTACAATACTGGAACTTTAAATAGCACTCAGTAAATAGCACAGTATACAATTTGCCCTGGGGCCTCACAAACCATATACTAAAATAGTGGTATAAGAACCACATGAGGGATAGAAGTGAGGCCTAGGGCCTGAAAAACCGCTGGGGCAACCAGGAACTACCCAAGGTAGGGACGCAGGAGAGCCATTGGGGACACGTCCAGTGTCTAAACACAACCGCGAATCACCATAGACTTCCATTAGAAAAGTTTAAGTTATATTTTTAAATATTAGGGACACTTAGGAGTTGACTGCAGTGAAACCCCTTTTGACTAGGACACTTCAAGTGTCTAGACCCATGGGAGCACCGGAGTACTCGTGTGACCTCACCCAGGGAAGCCGGGTGCATTGGTGTCTTTTTGTGTCGGGTTTCATCGTCGATTCCAACAGAGAGCTGCGAAGAAGTGCTGCAGGCGATCAGAGGAAAAGTGTCTGGGTGGATCAGGGATATGAAGAACACAAAAGCAACCTTTCGGTTATCAAAGCGACCGCCCCCTCTTTTACTTCCTGTGAATACCTCTGCCTCAATGTAAGCATGAGCGGATTTTGCGGATTGGCAATCCGCGAATTTTGCGGATTTGCGGATTCGCAATCCGCAAAATCCGCGAATTCCCGCGAATTTGCGGATTTTTTTTTTTTTTGTGTTCGCCCGTGTTTCTGCCAGTTCGCGAGGGTTTTTACAATTTCGCAATTTGCGAACTTACCTGTCGGGTCGCAAGTTTTGCGAACTTGTTGTTTCTACGTGTCCAGCCTGTTTGGGACACTCTTCTTCATCACTGCCACTCTCTGTCACCACTGCCACTCTCTGACTACTCATGCCACCCTCTGGCCCACCCATGCCACCCTCTGTTTCATCACTACACCCTCTGGTTGTCCAGTGTACATTATTTTCGGCAAAGCAAAGCACACCTTCCCTGCCTCAAGTGACCTGAATTAATTTGGGGCTGATTAATGTGTCACAGAATATTTTTTTAGCTGGCACCTGCTTCCTTAGTGCGCCCTGATTAGTGATCTTTTGCACTTGCTAAGTGCTTTCATTGTTGCAAAATTAGTTACAACACCTGCCCTGCCCCAACTGACAATAATGAATTAGGGGCTGATTAATGGATTTTAACTTCCAGCCTGGCTCCTGCTTGTCTCCCTTAGCTGTAATTCAGGACCTTTGTGGCATATGTGTAACTATTCTGAGGTTCAGAGCAGGGTCACATAATAGTTTCAACTGGCAACTGAACTCTGGAGGGGCCCCTCAGGAAGCACTGCAGGAAATGGCTACTAATGATGTGCCTGAACTTTTGAACCTGGTAAGTAGTTACTTTCAGTTTTGTCAAGATCGTATTTCTGCAATTTCGCACTTATTCGCGGGGCGCGAACTCACGCTAACAGTGCGAGCAGTGCGAGCAAAATCCGCTGCTCGCGGATTTGCGGATTTTGCGGGAAATTCGCAAATCTCGCGGATTGCGGATTTCCCGAAAATCCGCAAAATCCGCGAGCGGAACGGATTTTCCGCCCACGCCTACCTCAATGTCATCAGCGAAAGCAAACCGGTATGCTCACTACACATCATATACCACCCACCTGGGGACAAGCTCTCCTTCTCCCAACAACTCATGGACACAATCTCAACCAACTCAGGACGGCAAAACACCCACATTTTCCTTGGCGACTACAATCTCCATTGGAACGACAGCAGTGACACAGTGGTAAATAGCCTCAAAAGCTTCCTCAATGCCCTTGATCTCACCCAAATATGCAATAGCCCGACCCATGAGAAAGGTTCTATCCTCGACCTTATCATTTCCAAAGAGGACGCTATTCAACTTGAGTCAATCCAACCTTGTGACTGGTCTGGCCATCATATTGTCTCTTTCCTTATCAATGAAAAAATTAAATTTAACCCAGTTCAACCCTCTAAGCCCAAAGTTTGGAAAAGAGACATAAAGAAACTCAACCCAAACTCCTTACCGCCTAACAGCTGCAATCTCCTACTTCCCCCTCCCGGCGCCCCGGACGTTCAACTCCTGACCGACCACTATCTCAATGCTATGACCACAATAATCAATGAGGCTGCACCCATGCAACTGAAAAGAGTGTCGTCCAAGATCTCCAACCCGTGGTATGACGGGAGCCTCAATGAAGATAGACGGGCCATGCGACTGGCAGAGTGCACCTGGAGATCAGCCCCCTCTGCACTGCACCTAAAAATCCTTAAGAAACAGAGAAACGCCTACTTCAGGAAAATAAAACGCTCAAAAAGAGATTTCTTCAGCCTCCAGCTCACCCAAGCAAAAAAACGCCCAAGAAAATTGTTTGAGCTAATCAGAACACAATCCAAAGAACAACCCCAGACACTCAGCACCATGGGCGCTACACCTTCCTGTGAAGACTTCTCTGCTTTGTTTAACCAAAAAACCGACAACATAAGAAGCGATCTCCTCAATGACGCTATCCTGTACTCCAACCCCCAACACACAGCATCGTCTGAACCAAAGAACAATGCTACATGGTCTTCCTTTGGCACCTACTCCGAAGAAGAAATTGGCAGACTGCTCAGCACCCTGAAACCATCCAATCACCTCACTGACCCCCTTCCTGCTAACGCTGTAAAAGACTTTACCCCTTTGCTCCTCCCACTCTGGACTAGGATTATCAATAGCTCTCTTCAACAAGGATCCATCCCTAGCGCCCTCAAAGTCGGGCAAGTCACACCGCTACTAAAAAAACCAACAGCAGACCCCACGGATCTAAACAACTACCGTCCTATTACAAATATTCCCACTCTCGCTAAACTGTTGGAAAAATGTGTACAGCTACAACTGACTAAACACATAGATAAGTTTGATCTCCTCAACCCTCATCAATCAGGCTTCCGAGCGCGGCACAGTACCGAAACTGCTATGACTCACATAGTTGACGACGCCCTCCAAATCCTAGACCAAAACGATACCTGCCTTCTCATCCTTCTTGATCTCTCCTCGGCATTCGACACAGTTAAACATGAAAACCTACTCGAACTATTAAACACAACAATGGGCATATCTGGGACTGTTCTCAAGTGGTTCACTTCCTTTCTACACAACCGGTCTCAGAGATTCAAAGGCAACAACCTGATGTCCTCTCCGGTACCTGTATCGCTAGGCGTCCCTCAAGGATCCTCCCTCTCCCCAACACTGTTCAACCTAGTTATGGAACCTCTCTCTACTTTGCTACAAGCATCCAATGTTCACTTTCACATGTATGCCGACGACACCCAAATTTATCTCAAAATACAATCTCCCAAGGACATCATACTTCTGAACACCACGATCAGAAACACCCAATCCTGGCTTGCCGAGAATCACCTCAAACTCAATGCGCTGAAGACTGAGTTCCTCCTGATCTCACCTCCCGCAAAAATCTCTACTGCTCAAACTTGGCTTAAGCACCTAACGGCTCTAAATGTACAACCTATCATCGTAGAATCAGCAAAATCTTTAGGCATAACACTTGACGCCAATCTCAACATGCAGCAGCACATCAGCAAGGCAACCAAAGGAGCGAACTTCCAAATTAATACCTTGAGAAAACTTAAACCCTTCCTCTGAGGAAATATACATTTTTGGTCAAGTTATGTTCCCTATCGTGTACCCCACCGTCTCCATGTACGAGCTTAAAGTGCATGTAACTTCCCTCCTGTGCCAGCTATGAAGACGCAAATACATTTGCGTCCAACGTTAACTTGTCCTCTTTCAGACCCACCCAGAATGGGTTGAATAGTCCGTTCCTAAGTATGCCATGCCAACGTCTTTTTGTGGTGTACTTTACACGTTTTTCAGCTCTGGCGAAGCAGGCCCTGAATTCTGCCATCGAGCCTTTTTCCGCTTTCTGACTCTGAAAGCCTCAGCCCAGGCTGTCTCTGTACCCGTGACCTCTGCCTTACTCCCTGCGCGGCTCACCGCGTTTAGCTCAGCCTGCTGCCTGCCAAGACTGAATTCAACCTTCGAGTTATCTGTTCCGCTCTCCGAAAATGCATTCCTGCCTACTAGTTTAAGTAAACATCCCCCCAGCTGCAGAGCGAAGGGCCCGGCCTTACTGTCTCCGTGCAAGTAATTCATAGCCTCTGTTACCATGGCAGGCCCATGCCCCTCGCATCTCATGCAGACACTTAGACGCTTATACACGCACTCACAGTCAGTATAGAATAGCTTCTGTCCCAGAGACCTTTCCGCCCAGATAGTATGGTTCCCAAACATCAGATATCAGATATGATAGAGGTACGAGTTGATCTGACATGCCAGACTTCTGTCTCTTTCCGCCATTGTAAATGTCAAGTCCCCTGCACCCTCCAGTTTCACGTCAATCACACGTCATGCAGCTGCGCGCGCATCCAGGCCTCAGATTTCTGCTGACATTGCAAGATTCTGCTTTTTGTTGCCACCCACTTATGACACCTACTTATGACGTTTCTAACACACACCTCTATGTTCACGCCTTCTAATTACGTATTATTACCACGTGTGTGTTTTATCTTGTTTCTCTCAGCTGTTACGCCTACTGTATTGGTTTCTATAATGTAACTTAAGTATAAAAGCTATGTATTGTCAATAAAATATTGCTCTATCCCTTCCTGCACCCCAGTGGTGGCAGGAACAAGATATCCGGTCATGACCATTCCTTTTTAAGGAATAAAACCCCTAAGAACTCTAACACCACGGACTCTGCCTTTTTCTTTCCGATTGAGTTATTATTGATTAAGTACTTACCTGCATAGAAATTAGGACGGTAAATCAAATATTTACCACATTATTTTGGCGCCCGAACAGGGACCCCTCCCCCACCTCACGCGCCGGTTGGTGCGTTGCAAGCTCTGTCCCCTGCCATCAGTTAGACGGAAACTACGCGTACTGGCAGGATTTCCTGTATCTCCCTCTGGCCCACGGAGGCGACGAAGACTGTAATCAGCACCCAGACGAGGCGGTGAGGAGCGCGGAGGATCCAGACCAGAGCCTAGTCGAAAGAAGCAAGGTCCGAGGTGTCAAGAGGCCCACCAGTTTTCCGAAGTATCAACGTGTCGAGTCGAGTCGAGTCCGGTCCAGTCCAGTCGAGTTTTCGGAGGCCTTCTGTTTTCCGTGCTTCCCGGTGAGTACCATTGCTGGGACGTATCTAGACGGGTTTGGGTACACAAATTCGGTCTGCACTGTTTTAGACAGTGTATCTGTACTGTTTAGCAGTATATCAGTTATCCTAGTTCTTGCACTGTTCTCAACAGTGTATCTGTGCTGTTTAGCAGTACATCCAGTATAGGGGGTAGTCATATATGTTTCAAATGTTTTTTTATGTGTTTAATGTTGTGGTATGAGTGACTGTTTCTAATGTACATTATTGTGTTCTGGTGTAACTAATTGTGTTCAGAGTCAGAATTAAACAGCTAGGATTGAGCATTCAGTACTAAGTAGACAAGATGCCGTTTTTCAATAAGTTAAAACAGATAGGAACTAGAAAAGGGATACTAGAGGAAGAAATTCCTATCCCCCCTAGGGACACTCCTGGAAACTTCATGTATCAGAAACATGGCATAGACGCCATATTGTATCTAGATTTATGGGCCGATTATACTAAGCATCTAGACGAAAGACACAGATGGCCTGTTACCGGAACATGGGATGCCGAGTGCATCATGAAGGTAGAAGAAGCATTATGGAAAAAGAAAGCCAGACAATCTCAGAAAGACGCCATAGAATTTTGGCGTAAAGAATCACATAAACGTGCTGAAAAAGCACTCCGTAGAGAAGACAGACATAGAGAAGAATCAGATAAAGCCCGAGAAAACGAATTAGTTACTGAAGGGATTCGAGTAAAATCAGAACAAGTAGACCGCGCACGAAACAATCTTGTAAATGGTATGTACTTAGTAGCCGAAGGTACGCCTGAGGCCACTTCAGAAATGCCGAAAAATCTGCCACCACCATTGGTTCCAATTAAAGTAAAACACAGGACTACTAAAGACATCTTTCTGAATTCCTATCTAAATGATGTAGCACCCGCTTACACAAATCCACGTGCCCTTGTCCCGCCTACTGACGGTGACGGAGATGGCAACACGCCTCCAGATCGCACCCCGCCATTACCGCAACAAGTTCCCCCTGACCGACAGCCTGTCGTTCCTCCACCTCCACCACTTCCCTCACCTAAGGTTAAGATACCGAATCCGTTTGCGCCTGATCCTACTAAAAGACAAGTTCAAGTACAGATACAGACTCCACAGAGAGATAATGCTCAAGCCTCCGCCTCAGGAGGTGCGACCAGGGGTTACCAGACCCCGCCAGCAACACACAGATTAAACCTTAGGGACATGCAGAAGCCCTTTACATTCCAATCACCCCGTCTCGACATACTCAAAGAACCGCTTCAAGTTTGCAGATACGATCCAGTACCCGGTAAAGACGATAGGATGTTGATGGCATCGCTACGTTTACGACAAGCTACAGATTACCTAGTGTTATTCTCAGGAATGAAAGAGCACCTAGATAGGATATATCATTTTGTCCGGACTGGGGAAAACCCCGAAAGTATTAAGGAAGCCATGGCACATCAGAAAGTCGACACTCAAGCATATATACTACGTTTTTTCATAAATTGCTTTATAAGAGAACGAGACAGGCCTGAGACAGAACAGGATGAAATGGATGCCCTAACAAAGTGGGGTCAAAATATAGCCGAAGGAAAGCATGATAAACAGAATTGCATAGCCAGTATGTACAGGAAAATAAGAAGTGCAGTAATAGAAGTACACGAGAATGAGAAAGAAGAAGCTTCCTCTGAAGAGGAGGAAGGATCTGGAGAACCAGAAAAGACTACAGACATGATAGCGTATGTAGGTAAAGGAACTTATCTTAGGAAAGGCATTCGTCCAGAAAGCAAGAGAGTCTTCCTCTCTGGCATAACAAAACCGAATTCTCCTGAACATCAGTTTCAAGAGACTGATAAAATGCTTCGAGAACGAATGGGGTACCATGTACTAAATTCTATGGATGAACAAGAACTAGCCCGGTCAGCTGTACTATGGGCTGACAATCCGAACATATACAATGATGACACCGTAGCGCAGACATTCCTGAACCTTTCCCCAGACGAGCAGAAATTAGCAGGTGTATACATGATTCAGCACCTCCTCACGTTATTCAGACATCAACATTCTGACCCAGGTCCCTTACACGATACATTAGAAGCACTACTCATGGATAGATGGAGAGGCCTAAGTACCAAGTTAATTCAAATAATTCTAGAACAACGGCACAGATATAACACGTTCTTAAGCTCCGAATACGTTCCCGCTCCGCCCCCAGAAAGAAAAATGTATCATATGGAGCGTATGCATGGCATTGAAAGTCAGAACCCCTTACGAGAAGTACACCCAGTCATGGGTACTGATAACGCCCTGAAACGTGTGTATGTACACACACCTCTGACCAAGTTAGAACTATTGGAAATGAAGAAACTAGTACCGTGTCACGATAAAGACCCTGCAGGTTTTCACAGAGAACTTAAAGACATGTTACTGATGGGAGATTACACATATGAAGATATTATGAAAATGTTAAAGGTACTGCTGCCCACGGGCATCTACGAGAAGCTGAAGGAAAGAGAATGGGAGGTGGGAGATAAAAAGATTGTGTGGACAGAAATAGAGGACGAGGAGAAACTTCGTACCCCTGGGCTAGGCCTTGGGGAGAAAACTAAAGCATTACCAGGTTTAATAGTACAGGTTCTGCCAAGATTACTGACAACTAGAAAGGAAGACTGGGACGCAATTTCGGCCTGTAAACAGAAACACGATGAAGATACTAGTGACTTCTATTCAAGATTCGAGAAATGTTTTATTATCAATAGTGGCCTTAAGCCAAGTAGCGAGTCGTACCCGCATCTTTTTGTATCAAAACTAGTCGAGAATTCCCTGCCACTAGTCAAGAACCGCGTGTACAAAGTTGAAAGTACTTGGCAAGCAAATACGCCATCTCAGATGTTACAGATGTTACAATACCATCAGAACAGAATTAGAGAAGAACAGGATCAGGAACAGAAACGTATGAAAGACACGAAAATGAAAATGTTAGTGGCCCAGTCGGTTCCAGCCGACGGTCAGAGAAAGGGTACGACCCAGACAGGTCACGCCGCAGCTCCCGTTAAAGGGACATGCAATTATTGCAAGCAGCCAGGTCACTACGTACATGAATGCCCAGTCCTGAAACATAATATATCCACAGGTAAAACTAAAGAAAGACCGCATCCACCTAGACAAAATCAGGCTCAGCAACAGACTTCACAGAATATACAGCCCATGCAGAATACACAGCCTATGCATGTTTCACCACATGCAGCACAGACAGTAGCGGTACCACAGAGACAGTCACAGTCACAGCCACAGCCCATTGCCGCGACTCAGCAAGTTTCGCAGCAGATGTACCAGTATGCCCAATCTGATTACCCCGATTATCCACGATACACATGAAACAGCCTAGAGAGGGAGGGTGGCTTGCCTCTTATTGAAATTCCTGTAGATCAAGAGGGTCCTTATGTACACAGTCAAGTATTGGGAAAAGACAGAAAGTTTTTAATTGACACAGGGGCAAGTCGCACCACAATCAGCCATGATGAAGTCCCAGGGGCACCCCTCTCAGGCTCACAGAATGTTTCCCTTGGTTTTTCAGGACAGCCTATTGTAAATGAGGTATCGAAACCAGTCCCCCTGGCTGTGGGTCCATTATCACGTGTTACAGACTTGTTACTTACGAAATCTTGTCCAGAAAATCTGTTAGGAATAAAAACATTGAAGGCTCTAGGAGCCGTGATCTGTTGTTCTCCGGAAGGAGTTAGACTTTTCTTGAGAGACTTTAAGGGTCATTATGTATTACGAGAGTTTGATGTCAGATTGAAAAATGTACCGGATCACTTATGGGCAAAAGGCCCAACTGACGTAGGTTGTATGCACATTACACCATACCGTGTTACACTCAAACAAGGTGTTGTTCTACCCAGAATCAGACAATACAAGTTACCACCCGATGCTGTAGTGGCTTTACTGGAAATCATTGAAGAGCTCATTGCCCAAGGAGTGGTCGTAGAGACCGACTCCAATATCTGTAATTCCCCTATAATTCCGATTCTAAAACGTACTGATCCCAATGCACCGCCAGTATATCGGCTGGTGATTGATTTAAGAGAACTGAATAAATGTATTGTTCCACAGTACCCTGTGGTTCCCGACATCTCTTCCCTATTGACTGCTATTGATTCAGAAGCAACGTTCTTTACTGTAATTGACCTCAAGAACGCCTTCTTCAGTGTACCTATTGACCCGGAGAGCCAATATCTCTTCGGATTCAGTTTAAATGGACGAAGTTTCAAATTTTCACGCGCACCTCAAGGATTCACAGAAAGCCCCAGCATCTATAGCCAAGCACTGAAAAGACAACTTGATTGTATCATAATGCCAGTTAACACTGCCTTACTGCAATACGTCGATGATCTGCTGATCACCGCACGAAGTGAGCCCGAATGTGAACAAGCATCACTGACAGTTTTACATTTTCTGGCCGACAAGGGACACAAGGTGTCTCCTTCGAAGCTACAATTCTGTGTTCAGCAAGTTTTGTACTTGGGTCACTTGCTGTCCAAAGTGGGGAGACAGCTCACTCCCGATCGCATTCAGTTAATTATAAATATGCACAACCCCAGACACAAAAGGAAGTGCGGGCCTTTATAGGCCTCACCTCGTACTGCAGACAATGGATTCCTCAGTATGCATTTCTAGCTAAACCACTGATTCAGTTAACAACACAGGAGGCAGCGACTTCGACTGCCCTCCCTTGGACTCAGGAACATACACAGGCTTTTGAGGAATTAAAGAAAGCTTTATGTCAAGCACCAGTTCTAGCGACACCATGTTACAGCAAACCGTTCACACTTTTTGTTACAAAACGTGATGGTACAGCATTGTCTGTCCTCACTCAAGACCAAGCAGGTTCACATAAGCCTTGCGCTTATTTTTCAAGTACATTGGATTCAGTAGCCCAGGCACTCCCTGCGTGCTTGAAGTCAGTAGCAGCAACAGCACTAGCAATCAGACAGAGCGACTCAATTGTTTTAGGACATCAATTAACAGTACAAGTTCCACATTCTGTAGAGGTTCTTTTAAACAGAACTCAGACTCAGCACTTGACTATAGCACGACTGACAGGTTATGAATTGACACTATTCCAGCCACACATAGAAATCAGACGCTGCAGCATTCTGAATCCCGCAACATTGTTACCTACAATTATGACAGATCCAGCCCCGCATGATTGTATAGAGATCATTAATACAGTAACAAAGCCTCGACGAGACTTAACAGATGTCCCACTGACAAATCCAGACCTGACACTTTACGTGGATGGTTCATGCATGAGAACAAGTACAGGAGAATTAGTGGCCGCGTATGCAGTGACCACTGAAACTGAAGTTAAAGAAACACATCGTATTGACACACTGTCTGCTCAAGCGGCGGAGCTCATCGCTCTGACCCGAGCTTGTATACTAGCCAAGAACAGAAATGTTAACATATACACTGATTCCCGTTATGCGTTCGGAGTCGTACACGACTTCGGAATGTTATGGCAAGAACGAGGTTTCTTGACCTCTCATGGTGCCAAGATACAACACGGTCCCCTCATTCAAGCGCTGTTAGAAGCAATACATCTGCCCTCAGGCATATCCGTCATGAAGTGTAAAGCACATACTAAAGTTACGGATTCTGTTTCCCAGGGTAATGACCTGGCAGACCAGACAGCAAAACATACAGCATTGACTCACACCAAGACTACCGATGTGACACAGACAATAGTACCAACACAGTGTATGTCAGTCAGGGATCCCACCCTAGATGTAATCGATATCCAGACACATGCTACTTCAGATGAAATAAAGAAATGGACTGAACTAGGAGGGATCCAGACAGATCAAGGATGGGTCACGAAGGGAAAATCTACATGGTTTCTCCCCGACTCAATGGTTCAAATCATGATAAATACAGCACATAGTCCAGCACATCTAGGAGAGAAAGCTATGTTAGACAGTTTACAGAATCTCTGGTACAACAAACACTTACGAGCAGCAGCAAAACAGAAAGTGCGTACTTGCATGATCTGTTGTCAGTTCAATCCCGGTAAAAGCGTTCCTGTAGAGCAAGGTGGATTCCATCCTCCCGATCACCCTTTTGAAGTCCTCCAGATGGATTATATCCAGATGGACCGTTGTCGAGGATTCAAATATGTCCTCGTAGTTGTTTGTGCACTCTCCCGTTGGACCGAAGCATATCCAGTCCCAGATTACACTGCCCCGACCACTGCCAAGCAGCTGGTTCGAGAATTCTTCCCACGGTACGGCTTGCCTCGTGTCGTGTACTCAGATAACGGACAGCCGTTCTCATCCAAACTTATGAGGCATGTTTCCCTTCTGCTAGGGTATCAGTGGAGATTCCATTGTGTCCAACATCCCGAAGCCGCAGGCCTTGTAGAAAGGCATAATCAGACACTAAAGACCCGCCTTGCCAAAGTTTGTAAAGAGAAAGGGGTCGACTGGATAGTCGCCCTGCCAGTTGCATTATTCTACATGAGAATGGTTGCCCATTCGAGATCAGGACTATCCCCGTACGAAGTGGTCTTTGGTAGACCACCGAATATGTGGGGGACGCCCATGCCTAAGAAAATTACTGATGTCGATTGTAATATGCTGACAGATTACCTTGCCTCCTTGATGTCTGCACTCCAATCATGTCGTTCACAGGTTGCTGCAGCCTTCCCTGACAACACTGATGTAAAGCCACACGATGTCCGACCAGGGGACATGGTCCTAATTAGGAACTTCGACAGGAAAAGTCCGCTGGAGCCCCGCTGGAAAGAGCCGAAGACCGTCCTTCTTACTACGAAGACCGCGATCAAGGTGGAAGGCAGAAAGGGGTGGATCCATACGAGTCATATTAAAAAGTGCAACGAACTGAAACCAGACCCTGACTCGTCCACCCCCTCCAAAGACTGTATCGAACCTAGTGACTTTAAGGTTCCCGAACGAGAGAAAACTCCCCAAGAGGAGTACAGACTGAAACTTCGATCTAGCAAGTCAGACAGTTTAATTGTTTAAGTCCTCCCCTAGGTGAATCGGTTAAATAGTTTCTGACATGTATCCCCTAGATCGAGATAGAGAGAGAGAGAGACAATTCAAGAAACGTGCATATTGCAAATCACTCCGTAGTCACTGTATAGTGACTTTATTGATTATGTTCTTTTTAAGTCTCCTGATTATTGTTGCTAGCATATTGCTTCCCATATACTACCCTATCTTCAAACGTGAACAATCTGCTTTCAATGTTTCTGCTGAACATTCTTTTAGCGAATTACCTCCCCACGAACTTTCTTACAGACTCGCGCTGCGCAACAACACATTCATTAGTATGTTACACCATTCCCATCAGACTAACAATGCTACAAACTGTTGGATATGTGGCCGACTCCCTCCCTACCAGAAATACAAGGGAGTTCTGCCCCTCTTTCCGTACCCGTTCACTCATAATGGCTCCTGTGGTGCATGGTTTAGAATAATTAATTCCTTAGATCCTGATGTCGCTGTTTTTAAGGGGAGCTGGGTTTGGGGAAACTTGAACTTAGTTCTGCCTAATGCCTGTTACCCTGACAAGAAGGGACTCCCCACTAGAGTAGGAACTGATCTAGAAAATGAAGTATATGGATTAGGTAATTATACAATTAACCTTATGATTCTCACTGTTGAATCCGAAGCCGCACCAGTTCTCCCTGCTATGTCAGTACTACCAGTCACAGGGGACTTATGTGTCAGAAAGAAGGGTTCAGTACACTTAGGTCATAGTAAATGTACTACCGTGGTCGAATTCAGTGATCATGGCAAGTCCTCCTTTAAAGCTACTCGTCATTCCTACTTTGTTTGTGGCCATACCGCATATATACGCTTACCACCAGATTGGGATGGTACCTGTTACATTGCCTTCCTTCTGCCACCTGTTTTCCTAGCCCCTCCTGATTATCACAGAAATACAAATCTAGTAAAGAGTAGACTCAGAAGAGATCTCCCGATTGTCGACTATACCGAAACGGCATGGGAGCAATACACAGATTTCAATAAAGGATTCTTTTTCTTCACAGGCCCCGTCCAAAACAGTAAATTAATACGTAGATTAACCAGAACACTCGAAGCAGTAGTAAATGAAACTGCCTTCGCTCTAGGTAACTTAACAGAGGAACAGTCTGCTATGCGGATTGTTGTTCTTCAGAATCGACTTGTTATTGACGTCATCTTGGCAGATAGAGGTGGAGCCTGTAAGGTCATCGGGTCAAGTTGCTGTGTTTTCATTCCAGAAAACGCGCCAACTGTCTACAAAGCTATTACACGTCTTCATAAGATTGCAAGTTCGATACATCAGAATCCAGGCACCTGGACTTGGTCCGGTTGGTTCTGGACAACGTTAACCGCTTGGGGATGGAAGATCCTATCCTTCCTAGGCATTGCCCTTGTCATAGTATTCAGTTGTTGTCTGTGCCTACAGTGTGGGCCAGCGATTTGTGGACTGTGCGCCGCATCGTGCATTGAACATTCCAGTTTTCTCTCAAACCGACAACGGAAGAGAGACGAGCAAATGATGTTACAAGAACAGACTGATCGATTCATGAGGATCGAGATATCATGAAGGGTCCGTAGGGAACAAGGAGGGAATGAGGAAATATAAATTTTTGGTCAAGTTATGTTCCCTATCGTGTACCCCACCGTCTCCATGTACGAGCTTAAAGTGCATGTAACTTCCCTCCTGTGCCAGCTATGAAGACGCAAATACATTTGCGTCCAACGTTAACTTGTCCTCTTTCAGACCCACCCAGAATGGGTTGAATAGTCCGTTCCTAAGTATGCCATGCCAACGTCTTTTTGTGGTGTACTTTACACGTTTTTCAGCTCTGGCGAAGCTGGCCCTGAATTCTGCCATCGAGCCTTTTTCCGCTTTCTGACTCTGAAAGCCTCAGCCCAGGCTGTCTCTGTACCCGTGACCTCTGCCTTACTCCCTGCGCGGCTCACCGCGTTTAGCTCAGCCTGCTGCCTGCCAAGACTGAATTCAACCTTCGAGTTATCTGTTCCGCTCTCCGAAAATGCATTCCTGCCTACTAGTTTAAGTAAACATCCCCCCAGCTGCAGAGCGAAGGGCCCGGCCTTACTGTCTCCGTGCAGGTAATTCATAGCCTCTGTTACCATGGCAGGCCCATGCCCCTCGCATCTCATGCAGACACTTAGACGCTTATACACGCACTCACAGTCAGTATAGAATAGCTTCTGCCCCAGAGACCTTTCCGCCCAGATAGTATGGTTCCCAAACATCAGATATCAGATATGATAGAGGTACGAGTTGATCTGACATGCCAGACTTCTGTCTCTTTCCGCCATTGTAAATGTCAAGTCCCCTGCACCCTCCAGTTTCACGTCAATCACACGTCATGCAGCTGCGCGCGCATCCAGGCCTCAGATTTCTGCTGACATTGCAAGATTCTGCTTTTTGTTGCCACCCACTTATGACACCTACTTATGACGTTTCTAACACACACCTCTATGTTCACGCCTTCTAATTACGTATTATTACCACGTGTGTGTTTTATCTTGTTTCTCTCAGCTGTTACGCCTACTGTATTGGTTTCTATAATGTAACTTAAGTATAAAAGCTATGTATTGTCAATAAAATATTGCTCTATCCCTTCCTGCACCCCAGTGGTGGCAGGAACGAGATATACGGTCATGACCATTCCTTTTTAAGGAATAAAACCCCTAAGAACTCTAACACCACGGACTCTGCCTTTTTCTTTCCGATTGAGTTATTATTGATTAAGTCCAAACCGCAGTACAATCTATAGTCATCCCGCACATAGAATACGGTAGCACCGCCCTCTGCGGGCTCCCCTAACTACAACGGCTCCCCTAAGAGCGTCCCTCAACGCTGCAGCGAGACTCATCACTGGCTCAAAATAATACTCGCATATTTCCCCTGACTTTAAATCCCTGAACTGGCTACCTTTTGAAGCCAGAATACATCTGAAAATCGCCTGCATGACACACAAGGCTGTACATTTGAACTCGCCAGCCTACCTCACCCATAAGCTGACAATTTCTGGTGGCTCAAGAACTACTAGAAGCACAAACACTCTTCTGCTGAAGCCTCGAATATTTTGGAAGAAAAAACCTATAAACGCTCCTTCTCAGGAATGGCGCCCAGGATCTGGAACTCACTCCCGCCTGAAACCAGACTCATCGCCTCCAACAAACTTTTTAAGAAAGAAGTTAAAGGCGATCCTCATGGCTAAATACACATGATCAATTATTCTGTACTTCTTAAGTATCCGCTTTGTACTACCTGCCTGACCCCTTGGACCATTTGTATTACTTGTATTATCGACTTATTTCTTTGTATATGTATTTGTATATTTCTTTATATTGTTGACGCACCTGTTTGGCTTGCACACTGTACCTACACCAACTGAACTATTCCTACTCCTGTACTACTGATGCACCTGTGTGACTATGCACCCTGTACTCACCTACCTCAACTATGCTTACCTGTATGCTACCTCCAAAAGCATTTTAAGCACGCTTAAACAAGTATATGCCACTTATTTTTGTACCTATATACTAGTGGTGCACCTGTTTGACTATGCACCTTGTACCTACATTACCTACCTCTTGTTTATCGACCTACCTATGTAACTGTGCACCTGTACCTAACTACCTCAACTAGTATACCCCCTTGTTCTTGTAAAGCGCTCTGATATCTGCAAAGATCTTGTTCGCGCTATATAAAACTCTCAAAATAAATAAATAATAAATAAACAAATAAATAAATAAATAAAATAAACCTGAAAGCAGAGGGGACAGAGTCTGGGTCAATAGCCAGTGACCAGGATGGCGACAAGAAGATGCCAGGCGATGTCGGGTGCTTTCAAGTGAAGTAGGGGAAGCTTGACTCTTCAGCCACGAGGACCAGGAGGCATTGATGATGACCAGGATCTGGATTCGATCCGTCCCTTGAAGGATGTCGAGTGCTGCAGCTTCGGAATCTGGATTGGACCCAACAAGCCTTGGCAACAGGAACCACACAAGATGCAGATATTGTCTATGGTGAAGACCAGAAAGGTCTGAGGGACTCACCCATTGGAGGGGAGTCAGAGTACGTGTGGAGCACCCAGGAAAGCTCAAGAAACAAGGGAATGTCCTTCATGGGTACCCACTAGCCAATGGAATAGAGATCGCGAAGTAGCCTCAAGCTGTGTTGAAGAAAGCAGGCCCACGGAACACTCGTGGAGTTTAGGCCTTTTAGCTTTGATGCAAAAGGTGCTAGGGGCAAGGGCAATATATAGCCCAATGCACAATTTCAGGAAACTTCGGGAAGTAGGGGCACTTACAAACTTGCAGGATGTCCAGGAGTTCTGGTTCTACGTCTCTCGTCTCTGCTACAGGTCTCAGCTTTGCTGGGATCTCGTGTCGGCCTCAGAGATGTCTGGAATTCCATGTCCTGTGTCGCAGATTCTTCGGATCCAGTGGTAGCCTCAAAAATACAGACCTTTAAGATGCTCTTTGGTGCATGTTTGAACAGGGAGGTCACTGCTTGACCCCAAGTGTGATTTCTTCTGTCTTCCAGTCGATATGGAATGTCGAAGGTCCAGGATTTCATCTTCAGAGTTTCATCCGGGGTAATATAAAGTATTAGGGACTGGGTTTCAATACTTATACTAAGTTTAGGGGATGGACTAACTCTAGGGTCCCACCTATGGGAGGACCTGGGGAGGGGGTTGTTACACCCCTTCCCCTTTGTCCATTTTCGCACCAGAGCTGGGGCTAAGTGCCCTAGCAACTGGTTTGAACTGGGAAATGCATGGAGCACATTGTGTGCCCCAGGGAGTGTCAGAAAAGCATTCACTGAATGTAACCCACCCTGCCCCAATATACTAAAGCCTCTCAGGGGAGATGCTAGCACCACCCTGGCCAGGAAACTTATTGTCCAGGCCTCCCCTGCCGGAGTTTCATCCAGCAGCAGGAGGTCAGACGTGTGTCTTTGGCCGCAGCATCCATTTTGTGATGCTGATGCTCTTTTAAACTCTTACCGGGTGTTAGACCTGGCATCATTGGTGTGAGTCTCCCTTCCAATATTTTACGGATTGCCTCCTCTGTGTTGATATGCTTTTGCTGGTTTTATTCTTTGGGCACTGTGCCACTGCCATTCAGTGCACAGTGCAAGTGTTCCCTATGTTAAATTGATGTACTAATTAGTGATTCTATGATTGGGTTATTTGATTTACTTGTCAGACCCTTGTACAATACACCATGTGTGCCCAGGGCTTGTAAATCACATGCTGCTGGTGGGCTTGTAGCACTGGTTGTGCCACCCACAGAAGCAGCTTGTAAAGTGTGTCTCAGGCCTGCCATTGCAAGGTCTATGGGCAGTCTAGCACTGCCATGTCGACCTGGCCAAGTGCACCCACTTGCCAGTCCCTAACCCTTTGCTTCATATTAGACACCCCTATGGTAGGCCCAAGGGCAGGGTGTATTGTAAGTATAAGGTTGGACATACTCTGATGTGTGTAGCATGTCCTAATAGTGAATTACAGCCATTTTCGTTTTTCTGTATTGCAAGGCTACCTGTTCTCCACAGGCTAGAATGGGCAGTTAGATTATTACATTCTTATAATCCTAACTGACTCAGGGAACATGGTAGAAATTCGAATTTAGTATGCCTAAACTCAGAATGATAAAATACATATTTTAGTAAAGTTGGTTTTACTAGTCTGTGTTTGAAAATACCACTTTTAGAAAGTAGGTATTTTCTTGCCTAACTGTCCAGGCCTGCCTCTGCGAGGTTGTGTATTCCTTGTCTGGGTTTGTGAGTTGCAGGGCTGGGGGATTCCAGGAGATAGGCTGGGGCAGTGCGGTGGTGAATAGAGAGATCTGCATCTAGATGGGAGGGAGGAGTTGCACCCGGGACCTGAATAGGGCTGGGCCTTCCCTCTACAAAGCTGGCTCCACCTCCTGTGGTGTGTAGGATGTATCTGCCCTGCACTGTGAAAGGAGAGAAGGAATCATGTCAACAAAGTGCTCCAGAGCTGTGCCTTCCCTCCCCCGTGCCGGCTCCACCCCCTGTGGGGCGGCTGATGTCTCTGCCAGGCACAGTGAAAGGAAGAAGAGAGTCATGTAAACAAAGTGCTCAGGAACTGGTTTGGACTAGGCAGAGGCCTCTCTGCCTTCAGAGAACAAAGGATTTTGGGGTATACATTTTGGGACCATGATCCCAAGAAATTAGATCACTTCTGGAACAAGAAACCTTTTGCCAAGGAGAAGAACTAAGGAAGCTGCAGGAGTTTTACTGCCCCTCTGCCAGTGTGCTGTTTGCTGGGTTGGCCTGCAGTGGTTGCTTCATTGCCAAGGAAAGGAGAAGGAGCTTTTAAGGACTTTCATCATTTACAGAATAATCTCCAAGGGCTTGAACTGTGCTTGCCTCCTGCTTAAGTCTCTGGGAAAGAAGACTTCATCTCCAGCTCCCCTCTGAATTTCCTTGCTGGGAATTCTCAACTCCAGACATTTGCGTGTCGCTGGTAGCTGGAAGCGCGACACACTGAGAGGAAGCGTGCCACCGCTGCAGCTGAAATCGTTGCATCGCGGGAGAAGCAAGCCTTTGCCGCATCTCCCTGGAAGCATGTGTACATCGAAGCTGCCTGCTGTCACATCACCGGAGAAAGATGACGCCATCAAGAGAGTCGCCATTGCATTACCGGAGAAGCGCGTGGCATGGCCTATCGCTGCTCAAAGGTACAGAGTCGTCACAAGTGTGTCAGGGTGTCTACGCATCGTCATCACATCGCCGCATCAAGGGCGCCATATTCTCCCATCGCAACTGGATCATCGCATTGCATCAAGGCACCATCTTGCGCACCGCAACAGGCCCGCAGGCGAGAATTTAACATCACCTCCCCACTGGTAAGTATCACAACGCATCCCCTACTGTACGCAAGCATTGAGGCCCGACACATCATCTTCCCCTGATCATGGAACCGACGCATCTCCTCTTTTCCGAGCCTTTTGTTTACTTTGCGTTACGCATTCAGGTACTTTGTTGAGAACTTTGGCGCATTTATCATCAACTTGAACTAAGCAACGTTTCATCATCCTTAAGCAATCTTAAGTATAGTCTTGTGGTTTTTTTGTCGTTTGTGGTCTTGTGTTAAATCTATATAAAGAATACTTATTTTTATAAAACCTGTGTTTTGTCCATCTGTAGTGTTGTCACTGTATTACTGTGTATATTCACAAATGCTTAACAGACTGCCTCTGAGGTAAGCCTGTCTGCTCGTGCCAAGATACCAAGAGGGTGAGCAGGGGTTATTTAGGAGTGTAATCCCCTTATCCTGACTTAGAAGTAAGGGTCCCTATGTGGACAAAGTTGAATACCATTGCCAACTAGAGACCCCAGGATCTAACACCAGGAAAGTAAGGGTGTACATGTCTTCTCCCTCTAGAAGGGTGGAATGCTACCTCCGCCACCAGAACTGGCGGGGGTAGTATTCCAAAGTGTTTGACACCAAACACGACACGTTTTGATAAAGCCTAACCAAAGTAAGCTTTAACCGCGAGGATTATAATGCACTTAAGAGTATATGGTAAGGCCATATCACAGAGCAGCTATAAGGAAGGGATTCTGAAAGCTGCAGAGGGGCTCAGCTCATGCTAGGGCACCCTCTCACACAAAATCAAGTGCTCTGCCTTCAGGATTGTCAAGGCCTGCCATAGGAGTGACTTATAGGTTGATATGTGTCTGTTTAAAATGGTGGATATAGGTTTACTATATCCCAGTAAGGGGTGCTTACACCACCTTACCCAGGCTGCCAGTGCAGACCTGTGGTGTCATTTTGGAAGGCTTCTCAGGGGTGGCATAATACGTGCTTCCGCCCCTGGTAGGCCTCTGGGGTACCTATGCCCTTGGTACCTAAGGTACCATATACTAGGGGCTCACAAGGTAACTCAGTAATCGATCTGGTATGTACCTAAAGTACATGCAATCAATTCAGAGAGAGAACAGCTAGGCTGTGGTCCTTATTAGCAGGGACACAGATAGACTAAAGTCGAAAAACCAGTGAAACACAGCAAAAAAAGTGGGGGTGACCATAGGAAGCAGACCCTAGTCCCCAACACCGAATGCTTAGAAACCTTTGTTAAAGACATGTAACGCGAGATCTACGGAGCAGATAGTTTTTCCCTACTACTCATTGTTGAACATGCACATCGATGTTTAGCTCCAAAACCACCACCAGGAGCTCTGCCACTACCAATTAGATCCCGAATATTGCTTTATAGGGGTAGAGACACGATCCTGCGCCAAACAACTAATTACATTCCCCAACTACAATGTCTTCTTTTACCCAGACTTCACTCTAACAGTACAAACAGCATGCAAGGAATTTGCATCGGTTAAGAAAAAACTCAAGGACATGGGCGTGGAATATGCTATGCTCTACCCCGTGCACCTGCATGTCATATACGAGGGGCAATCGAGAATACTACCTATGAGGAAATATAAAATTTATGGTCAAGATGTGTTCCCTAGCGCGCACCCCACCGTCTCCATGTACGAATTAAGGTGCATGTAACTTCCCTCCTGTACCAGCTATGAAGACGCAAATACATTTGCGTCCAACGTTAACATGTCCTCTTTCAGACCCACCCTGAATGGGTTGAATGGTCCGTTCCTAAGTATGCTATGCCAACGTCTTTTTGTAGTGTACTTCTACGTTTTTCAGCTCTAGCTGAGTAGGCCCTGAATTTCTGCCACCGAGCCTCTTTCCTGGCTTCTGACTCCAAGGGGCCTCTGCCCAGGCTGCCTCTGTACCCGTGAACTCTGACTTACTTTCAGCGCGGCCCCTCGCGCTCAGCTCAGCCTGCTGCCTGCCAAGATTGACTATAACCTTCGAGTTATCTGTTCCGCTCCTCGAAAATACATTCCTGCCTACTAGCTTCAGTAAACATCCTCCCAGCTGCAGAGCCAGAGGGCCGACCTGTCTCAGTGCAAGTAATTCATAGCTCCTGTTACCATGCTTCCATGGAAGGCCCCGTGCCCCACGCTTTCTCATACAGACACTTAGGCGCTTATACACGCATCCACAGTTAGCACAAGAATAGCTTCTGCCCTAGAGACCTTTCCGCTCAGATAATATGGTTCCTAAACATCAGATATCAGATATGATAGACGTACAAGTTGATCTGACATGCCAGACTTCTGTCTCTTTCCGTCAGTGTAAATGTCAAGTCCCCTGCACCCCTCCAATCACACGTCATGTCGCTGCGCGCGCATCCAAGCTTCCGATTTCTGCTGACATTGCCACATTTCTGCTTAGTGCCACCCACCCGTGACACCTATCAGTGACGTTTCTAGCACACACCTCTAGTTCACGCCTCTTGATTACGTACTAGTACCACGTGTACACTGTTATCTTGTCTTCTCTCAGCTGTTACGCCTCCTGCACTGTTGCTTATGGCATGAATTAAGTATATAAGCCATGTACTGTTAATAAAATGTAGCGCTCTATCCCTTCTGACACCCCTGTGGTGGTCAGAACCCGATATCCTGGTCATGACCATTCCTTTTTAAGGAATAAAACCCCTAAGAAACTCTAACACCACGGACTCTGTCTTTTTTCTTCCGATCTGAGTTATTATTGATTAAGTACTTACCTGCATAGAAATTAAGAGAGTAAATTAATTATTTACATCATTTTGGCGCCCGAACAGGGATTTGATGTCAGATTGAAAAATGTGCCAGATTACTTGTGGGCAAAGGGCCCAACTGATGTAGGTTGCATGCATATCACTCCATACTGTGTTACACTCAAGACAGGTGTTGTTTTACCGAGAATCAGACAATACAAATTACCACCCGATGCTGTAGTGGCTTTACTGAAAATCATTGAAGAGCTCATTGCCCAAGGAGTGGTCGTAGAGACCGACTCCAATGTCTGTAATTCACCCATCATTCCGATTCTTAAACGTACCGACCCCAATGCACCGCCAGTATATCGGCTGGTGATTGATTTAAGAGAATTGAATAAATGTATTGTACCACAATACCCTGTGGTCCCCGACATCTCTTCCTTATTGACTGCTATTGATTCTGAAGCAACGTTCTTTACTGTAATTGATCTCAAGAACGCCTTCTTTAGTGTACCTATTGACCCCGACAGCCAATATCTATTCGGATTCAGTTTAAATGGACGAAGCTTCAAATTTTCACGCGCACCTCAAGGATTCACAGAAAGCCCCAGCATCTATAGTCAAGCACTGAAAAGACAACTAGATTGTATTCAAATGCCAGTTAACACTGCTTTACTGCAATACGTCGATGATCTGCTGATCACCGCACGAAGTGAGCCCGAATGCGAACAAGCGTCGCTGACAGTTTTACATTTCCTGGCAGACAAGGGACACAAGGTGTCCCCTTCAAAGCTACAATTCTGTGTTCAGCAAGTTGTGTACTTGGGTCACTTGCTGTCCAAAGTGGGGAGACAGCTCACTCCCGATCGCATCCAGTTAATAGTAAATATGCCGAAACCCCAGACACAAAAGGAGGTACGGGCCTTCATAGGCCTCACCTCGTACTGCAGACAATGGATTCCTCAATATGCATTTCTGGCTAAACCACTCATCCAGTTAACAACACAGGAGGCAGCGACTTCGAATATCCTCCCTTGGACTCAGGAACACACACAAGCTTTTGAAGAATTAAAGAAAGCCTTATGCCAAGCGCCAGTTTTAGCGACACCGTGTTACAGCAAACCTTTTACACTTTTTGTTACAGAACGTGATGGTACAGCATTGTCTGTCCTCACTCAAGATCAAGCAGGTTCACATAAGCCTTGCGCTTATTTTTCAAGTACATTGGATTCAGTAGCTCAGGCACTCCCTGCATGCTTAAAGTCAGTAGCAGCAACAGCGTTAGCAATAAGACAAAGTGATTCAATTGTTTTAGGTCATCAGTTAACAGTTCAAGTACCACACTCTGTAGAGGTTTTGTTAAACAGAACCCAGACTCAGCACCTGACTATAGCACGACTGACAGGTTACGAATTAACGCTATTCCAGCCACACATAGAAATCAGACGCTGCAGCATCCTGAACCCAGCAACACTGTTACCTACCGTTATGACAGATCCGGCCCCGCATGATTGCATAGAGATCATTAATGCAGTAACAAAGCCCCGACGAGACTTAACAGATGTACCATTGACAAATCCAGACCTGACACTTTACGTGGATGGTTCGTGCCTGAGAACAAATACCGGAGAATTAGTGGCCGCATATGCAGTGACCACTGAAACTGAAGTTAAAGAAACACATCGTATTAACACACTGTCTGCTCAAGCGGCGGAGCTCATCGCTCTGACCCGAGCTTGTATTCTAGCCAAGAACAGAAATGTCAACATATACACTGATTCCCGCTATGCTTTCGGAGTCGTACACGACTTCGGCATGTTATGGCAAGAAAGAGGTTTCCTGACCTCTCATGGTGCCAAGATCCAACACGGTCCCCTCATTCAAGCGCTGTTAGAAGCAATACATCTACCTTCAGGCATATCGGTCATGAAGTGTAAAGCACATACTAAAGCCACAGATTCTGTTTCCCAGGGTAACGACCTGGCAGACCAGACAGCAAAACATGCAGCACTGACTCACACTCAGACAACGGATATGACAAAGACAATAGTACCGACTAGGTGTATGGCAGTCAGGGATCCCACACTAGATGTTATCGATATTCAGGCACATGCTACCCCAGATGAAATAAAGAAATGGATTGAACTAGGAGGGATCCAGACAGATCAAGGTTGGATGACAAAGGGAAAATCTACATGGTTTCTCCCTGACTCTATGGTTCAAGTCATGATAAATACAGCACATAGCCCAGCACATCTAGGAGAGAAAGCGATGTTAGACAGTTTACAAAATCTCTGGAGCAATAAACACTTACGAGCAGCCGCAAAACAGAAAGTGCGTACTTGCATGATCTGTTGTCAGTTCAATCCAGGAAAAAGCGTCCCCGTAGAGCAAGGTGGATTTCACCCTCCCGATCACCCTTTTGAAGTCCTCCAGATGGATTATATCCAGTTGGACCGATGTCGAGGATTCAAGTATGTCCTTGTAGTTGTCTGTGCTCTGTCCCGCTGGACCGAAGCATACCCAGTCCCAGATTACACTGCTCCGACCACTGCTAAGCAACTGGTTCGTGAATTCTTCCCACGATACGGCTTGCCTCGTGTCGTGTACTCAGATAACGGTCAGCCATTCTCATCTGCATTAATGAAGGAAGTTTCTCTACTGCTAGGATACCAGTGGAAATTCCATTGTGTCCGACATCCCGAAGCCGCAGGCCTGGTAGAAAGGCATAATCAGACACTGAAAACACGCCTTGCAAAGATATGTCAGGAGAAAGGGGTCGACTGGATAGTCGCCCTGCCAGTGGCACTATTCTACATGAGGATGGTCGCCCACTCGAGATCAGGGCTATCCCCGTACGAAGTGGTTTTTGGCAGACCACCGAATATGTGGGGGACGCCCATTCCGAAAAAAATCACTGATGTTTATTGTAATATGTTGACAGATTACCTTGCCTCCTTGATGTCTGCACTCCAATCATGTCGTTCACAGGTTGCCGCAGCCTTCCCTGACAACACTGATATAAAGCCACACGAGGTCTGTCCGGGGGACCTGGTACTGGTCCGAAATTTCGACAGTAAGAGTCCGCTGGAGCCCCGCTGGAAATCTCCGAAGACCGTCCTTCTCACCACGAGGACCGCCGTGAAGATTGAGGGGAGAAAGGGGTGGGTCCACACGAGTCATGTGAAAAGATTTTTCGAACTGAAACCTGACCGAGACTCGTCCACCCCCACCAAAGACAGTGTTGAACCAAAGGACTTTACAGTATCCGAACGAGAAAAAACTCCCCAAGAAGAATACAGGTCGAAACTCCGATCTAGCAAGTCAGACAGTTTAATTGTTTAAGTCCTCCCCTAGGTGAATCGGTTAAATAGTTTCTGACATGTATCCCCTAGATCGAGATAGAGAGAGACAAGCTAAAAAAGGTGCATATTGTAAATCACTCCGTAGTCACTGTATAGTGACCCTATTAATCATGTTTATTATAAGTATTTTAGTTATTGTTGCTAGCCTTCTGCTACCTATCTACTGGCCTATTTTCAAGCGTGAACAATCTGTTTATAATGTCTCTGCTGAACACACTTTTAGTGAATTACCTGCACACGAACTCTCTTACAGACTTGCGCTGCGCAACAATACATTCATTAGTATGTTACACCACTCCCATCAGACGAACAATGCTACAGACTGCTGGATATGTGGCCGACTCCCTCCCTACCAGAACTACAAGGGAGCTCTGCCCCTCTTTCCGTACCCGTTCACTCACAATGGCTCCTGTGGGGCATGGTTTAAAATAATTAATTCCTTAGATCCTGATATTGCTGTTTTCGATGGGGGCTGGGTTTGGGGAAACTTGAACTTAGTCCTGCTCGATGTCTGTTACCCTGATAAGGAGGGACTCCCCACTCGAAGAGGAACTGATCTAGAAAATGAAGTATATGGATTAGGTAACTACACAATTAGCCTTATGATCCTTACTGTTGAATCCGAAGCTGCACCAGTTCTGCCCCATATGCTAGTATTACCAGTCACTGGTGAGTTATGTGTCCGAAAGAAAGGGTCAGTACACCTAGGTCATAGTAAATGCACTACGGTGGTCGAATTCAGTGATCATGGTAAATCATCCTTTAAAGCTATCAATCACTCATATTTTGTTTGTGGTCATACCGCATACATACGTTTGCCTCCAGATTGGGATGGTACCTGTTATATTGCATTCCTTCTACCACCTGTTTTCCTAGCTCCCCCTGATTACCATAGAAATACAAATCTTGTAAAGAATAGACCCAGAAGAGATGTCCCACTTGTCGACTACACAGAAACGGCATGGGAACAGTACACTGATTTTAATAAAGGATTCTTTTTCTTTTTAGGACCTGTCCAAAACAGTAAATTAATACGTAGATTAACTAGAACACTTGAAGTTGTAGTACATGAAACTGCCTCCGCTTTAGGTAACTTAACAGAGGAGCAATCTGCTATGCGGGTTGTTGTTCTTCAAAATCGTCTTGTTATTGACGTCATCTTGGCAGATAGAGGTGGAGCCTGTAAGGTCATCGGGTCAAGTTGCTGCGTTTTCATCCCACAAAATGCGCCATCTGTTTATCAAGCTATTACCCGTCTGCATAAAATTGCAAATCAGATACATCAGAATCCAGGCACCTGGACTTGGTCCGGTTGGTTCTGGACAACGTTAACTGCTTGGGGATGGAAGATCCTATCCTTCCTAGGTTTTGGCCTTGTCATAGTATTCAGCTGCTGCCTGTGCCTACAGTGTGGGCCGGCGATATGTGGACTGTGTGCCACATCGTGCATTGAACATTCCAGTTTCCTCTCAAACCGTCAACGAAAGAAAGATGAGCAAATGATGTTGCAAGAACAAACTGATCAAATTATGATGATTAATATATCATGAAGGGTCCGTAGGGAACAAGGAGGGAATGAGGAAATATAAAATTTATGGTCAAGATGTGTTCCCTAGCGCGCACCCCACCGTCTCCATGTACGAATTAAGGTGCATGTAACTTCCCTCCTGTACCAGCTATGAAGACGCAAATACATTTGCGTCCAACGTTAACATGTCCTCTTTCAGACCCACCCTGAATGGGTTGAATGGTCCGTTCCTAAGTATGCTATGCCAACGTCTTTTTGTAGTGTACTTCTACGTTTTTCAGCTCTAGCTGAGTAGGCCCTGAATTTCTGCCACCGAGCCTCTTTCCTGGCTTCTGACTCCAAGGGGCCTCTGCCCAGGCTGACTCTGTACCCGTGAACTCTGACTTACTTTCAGCGCGGCCCCTCGCGCTCAGCTCAGCCTGCTGCCTGCCAAGATTGACTATAACCTTCGAGTTATCTGTTCCGCTCCTCGAAAATACATTCCTGCCTACTAGCTTCAGTAAACATCCTCCCAGCTGCAGAGCCAGAGGGCCGACCTGTCTCAGTGCAAGTAATTCATAGCTCCTGTTACCATGCTTCCATGGAAGGCCCCGTGCCCCACGCTTTCTCATACAGACACTTAGGCGCTTATACACGCATCCACAGTTAGCACAAGAATAGCTTCTGCCCTAGAGACCTTTCCGCTCAGATAATATGGTTCCTAAACATCAGATATCAGATATGATAGACGTACAAGTTGATCTGACATGCCAGACTTCTGTCTCTTTCCGTCAGTGTAAATGTCAAGTCCCCTGCACCCCTCCAATCACACATCATGCCGCTGCGCGCGCATCCAAGCTTCCGATTTCTGCTGACATTGCCACATTTCTGCTTAGTGCCACCCACCCGTGACACCTATCAGTGACGTTTCTAGCACACACCTCTAGTTCACGCCTCTTGATTACGTACTAGTACCACGTGTACACTGTTATCTTGTCTTCTCTCAGCTGTTACGCCTCCTGCACTGTTGCTTATGGCATGAATTAAGTATATAAGCTATGTACTGTTAATAAAATGTAGCGCTCTATCCCTTCTGACACCCCTGTGGTGGTCAGAACCCGATATCCTGGTCATGACCATTCCTTTTTAAGGAATAAACCCCCTAAGAAACTCTAACACCACGGACTCTGTCTTTTTTCTTCCGATCTGAGTTATTATTGATTAAGTACTTACCTGCATAGAAATTAAGAGAGTAAATTAATTATTTACATCATTTACACCAAAAACCGTTCACAATTTCATTAAACAAATGTCACTCAAAAGGATGCCTAGGAACACACTCCCCCTCATCCTCACAGTCGGACGGTGGAAGTGGTTAACTGACCATCCAACTGCACCACACGGTAAGGCGGAGTCTTCCCAAGTGAGATGCTGATAATAGACAAATGCCAACCCGGGCCAGAGCGTGTTAAGGTAGAAAGGATACCTTGCCCACTGTTTGGACTGCACTAAAAACAATGGATAATGGGATATTACATATGCCTTCATATACCAACTATGCAACACTATATATTGTTGATACACAAATGTACGATAACAGAAATTTTGCCACAATACACTGCCACCCACTGCGTAATTGTATAAAGAGAGGTATGCAAATATATAAGAGTTGTCACAAGAAATACACTCGACAATCTTCCAGCTGACAGCAATTCCAACATGCATGGTTAGCGAATGAAGACAACACCACAGTGATACCTAAGCATAATATAGGATTACATTGACTGTGTAAGCCGTATAAACTATGTACATGCCGGCCGCATCCGCATTGCAGGTATAAACGTGAGCACCTGGCGGCACCCGGAGGGTAATCCCCATAAGAGTTGAGATGTTAGTTCTGTTGTTTCAAGGTGTATGTCTTGGCATAATTGGGATAATGAAGTGGTTGGGGGTAAAGGGTTTATTTATCTTCTCAGGAACAAGAGATGTATGTACAATGCTAATTGCAAAAATGAGATACACTGCATGTTGGAGCACTAGATATCACCACTCAGGACACAATATAAGTAAGAGCAGGAGCATATTACACATAAATGCCCACTGATCTCCATTCTGGAATAGACAATAAAAAAAACATCACTGATTCGTATACTAACATGGAACATCTAATGGCTAAATAACCCGCAAAAAATTTGATAGGTCTTTGCCTACTTGGACAGACCTCACATTGAAATAGACCTGTTGCAAGAGACTCACCTGGCAAAAGATGCGAGATGTACACAGGGAAGAAAATGGGAGGACACCATACTCACATCATCCTATTCACCTTATTTCAGGGGAATAACTATACTTATTTAAAAAGGGACACCATTTATTGTAGACCAAACAATCTCAGATGATCACGGCAGATTTCATATAGTTACGGGGTACCTACGTGATACCAGAGTGGGAGTAGTAAACACCTATTGTCAGGAACAGCAATCTGTGCTCCTTCACTGCTCCTAAATGATTTGCTTGCAGAAGAAAACAGCTTTGTTACCTTTGGTGCAGACTCCATCATTTCCCTTCCTTGAGATTGTGCTAAAAGAAGATTTGTGCTCCTTTCCTCTCCCTTTCCGTGTTGACCTCTGATCACGGAGCAAGATCAAAAGTTAGCAGTCTAGTGTTCCGCAATTATTTTCAAGTTTGTGCGTGCGTTCCTTAAACGCAAAGCACTTCAACTGAATTTTTCTGTGAGGAGGAGGTCTCCAATTAATCCTCTCACAGCAGTTTTGGGTTTGACCTTTAGGAGTTAATATTTAGTTTTGTATATTTAGTCGCCCGACATTCTGGAGAAGAGAATATTTATTTGGCAGCTTTCCAAGTCTTTGGAGGCTCTTATCTCATGAGCTTCTTCGAGGTTATTTCTGTGGTGTCTGAGTCTGTTGCTTGTACCTGCTATTGGTGAGTTAGTGGGATCAGCGCGCAGGAGTGTAGCTGAATCTTTCAAGACTTAATAAAGACTGGCAGTGCTTCATGAGAATTTATTCCACAAATTTCAGTCACGTGAACAGTTAAATTAGTAACTGGCAGAGACTTTTACAGAGCAGTCTTCCAAGAGAATTATAACGTCTGCAGCACAGGAAGGCTTAAGGAATTTCAAGGCAGAGACTGTTTATAATAACATCCTGTATGTATGTAGAAATATATATATATACATTATGCTTACCAACTACCATTGTCTGCCTGCCTACAAATTGTTGCATCTTTTAAACCAGCTCTGCATTTTCTCCAGCATCATTTCAGAGAGAGGCAATTCTACTGTTTAGCACAGGTATGCTTAGTGAGTGGTGGTGGTGAAAGTTAGGAGTCATTGTGATAGAACCACATAAGTTAATTCTGTTATTTTGTAATTACAGATGCCTGAGCATCCTACCTAAGAATTCAGGAGAAGCAGGCATATCAGTGGAGTCTCTCTTGTTATCCCATTTTCCCCCTTCCCCTTCCCCCTTCCCCCGTCCTGCTAGGAGTGAATTTATTTCTCTGTAGAGGGCAGGGGAGTTGGGAACCCATTCTTCACGTTTGAGTCTTGGTCCTCCGAAGAGCGCTGCTCCTGTGAAAGTTCCAGTGTATGCAGGTATGTGGTATATTCTTTCTGGTATTTATCTGACAGATTGAAGTGCCTCACTATCAAACTTCCACCTGAGCAGTATGGCGGAGGGACTAAATGTCAAGACGCTGGCCTTATTGTTAGAAGAAATACAGGAACAGTTAAATGATGCAATGGAGGCTTATAAGACTCTTAAGGAGGAGGTCAGGAAGTCTAGTCAAAAAGCGAGTTTCCTTAGACAGAGATTGGAAGAAATCGTTACAGGTGCTGGCACTGAGCTTAGGTCCCCAAAACCATTCCATTTCTCTCCTTCTCCTTCCACCTAAAAATTAACCACCCAAGTAATACATGCAATGTCCCCCACAATACCCTTTGCAGCTCCAGAAAGATTTACCGGGGACCCGCACAAGGCCCAAATATTTCTTACCCAATACTCCCCCCACTTCCTTTGTAAGCCCATAGTTTTTAAGGAAGATCAGACCAAGGTGGCCTTTGTACTGTCTTACCTGAGCGGTGATGCAGCAGCTTGGTCTATGCCATTAGTAAGATGCAATGATCCAATTCAGTATAATTTTGAGGAGTTCAAGGCGGAATTCCTATGAATTTTTGATCGCAGAATAGTTTCCCAACTGAAACAAGGAAATCGGGAACTGGTTGCCAACATTGCACAGTATAACACGTTGATCGTGGAAACAAAGTGGGCTAAAGAAAAGTAAGCTGCGATCTTCTAACGAGGATAAAGGGATGAATTGAAAGACGGATTAGCGCAAATCCCTAGGAGGCCCACTGATGTTTCCGAGTTAATGGATCTAGTACTCCAGATTGATTTAAGGCTTAGCGAAAGGAGGAATGAGCATCGTTATCAAGTCCGACCAATCCCACCGCATTTTGGTAGAGTTTGACCAGATCCTATCAAGTCTGTTGAGCCTGCTTCTGGGGAAGAATCAATGCAGATAGGATCTGTGAGGAGCCCTTTGACAAAGGGAGAAAGAGAGAAGCGACGTAATGAGAAATTATTTATGTACTGTGGAACCGCTGTGCATTTTGTCATAGAGTGTCCTCGAAGGCCCAAGACCAGTGTGGCGCCAAAAGACAGGCCCCATCAGTAAGAGGAGTTGCTCTGGTGGGTGCAGCAGATAAGTCGACTCCAGATTCTCAACTGATTGCCAATACTCTTCAGTCCGCAGCTCCTCGTTTGATTATTTCCTGTTGGATAACCTTTGGAATAAGATGTGTGGATAACATTTCAGTCATGATAGATTCCGGTACGAACATAATCCAAGGATTGACTGGCCCAAAAGATCAGTGGAAATAAATTCTGAATATTGTAATGAACATTGCTTTCATGTAGAGAAATCAAACTCTCAACGTTCTCAATCTACCTTATTGGCGGAGCCATCTTTAGTGATTTGTGCTTTAGAAGTTCCAGTAATTTCAAATGAATATCAAGATTTGAGAGCTGTTTTTGATGAACAGGAGGTCAAAAAATTACCCCCTCATAGGGAGTACGAATGTACTATTGAACTAGAGCCTGGTGCACTACTGCCGTGCAGCAGAATTTATGTGCTCTCTGAATCTGAGAATGTTTATCTTAAAGAATATTTGGACCAATTCTTGGCCAACGGATTTATCCAGCCATCTCAGTCCCCCGCTTCCTCTCCTTTGCTTTTTATTCCTAAGAAGGATGGAAAACTTCGAATGTGCATTGACTATCGCGTATTGAACCAGGTGACAAAGAAAAATAGGTACCCTCTGCCTTTGATCTCAGAACTATTGGATCAGGTGAAGGATGCTCGAGTGTACACCAAATTAGATCTTCGAGGGGCCTATCATTTGGTGAGAATGGCTGAGGGGCATGAATGGAAGACGGCCTTCCGTACCCGGTTTGGTCACTTTGAGTATCAGGTCATGCCTTTCGGCCTGTGTAAGGGCCCTGCGGCGTCTCATCATTTTGTTAATGATGTTCTTTGAGAATGTTTTGATCGTTTCGCAGTGGTGTACATGGATGACATTCTAGTATTCTCAGCCAACGCGGACAGAGCATGTCCAACATGTGCGAACAATTTTGAAGAAGTTGCTTGATCACTAACTTTTTGTCAAATTGGAGAATTGTGTCTTTCATTCCACCGAATTAGAATTTTTGTGATTTATCCTGTCCCCAGATGGTGTGTCGATGGATGATACAAAGGTGAGAGCAAGATTCATTGGATTCGCCAATTTCTACAGACGTTTCATTTCCAATTTCCCAGAAAAAGTTCGCCTGATTACTCGTCTCTTAAAGAAGAAGGAAGCCTTTGTCTGGAACCAAGAAACTGAGGAGGCTTTTCAGTCCTTAAAAGAAGCCTTATCTGTATTTTCACAACAGGATATTCATATCATCAAAACTTTATATTTTAGTTTGTTTACATCACAAATCAATTCTTTCTGGGCATAGATTACATATATATAACATTGAAAGCATTTGTTAGAAGAACCGCCCAATGCATTTCAGGCCCTTCTTCAGGGGATTAATCTGTAAAAAAAAAACATGCTCTTATATTCATAGAACTCATGTCTGGGTGAAGCAGTCAATTTGTGGTATACATGAAACTTCTGATGTAACAAATGAAGTTTCATGTATACCACAAATGATGTAAACAAACTAAAATGTAAAGCTTAAACTGAGGGACCTTCCACCTATGGAAATCCTTTAGGGAGGGGATTTACATTTCTCCCTTAACATCACTCAGGATAGATCGGGCACAATGAAAGAATGCCACAGACAGGCAATTAAAGTAGTACAGGATGGCATTGCTGAATTTGGAACGGTGGATGTCTGGCACTTGCAAAATCCACACACGCTAGATGGCACACATGTATCCACGATTCACAATAGCTGGCCGTGCTCAGACTACTAGTTGACAACGGCAATGGCGGCACATTGGTGAGTATAATACCGCACCTCTCAAAAACATTATCTGATCATAAACTAGTACTCTTGCTCTAGACGTGCCCAACTACACACCTCCACCCTTAATATTGTGCTTCAATGCCAGGACCATGCTAGAGCCACTCTAAAAATCCATGATACATGCTGCAATAGAAGAATATTTTCAACTATGTGAGGCTTTTAAAGCTACTATACAAGGCGTATGTATAGGTTCGAATCTTGGAATATTGCAAGATGTCCCCACTCAACTGCAAAAGCGTAAAGATAAACTCCGGCAAGTAGACACAGAATTTGAACGCACACACATTACAGCCACACTAGCTGAAATAAAGGAAGCGCTATCTGAATACCAGGAATTTGCTGAAAGCGAAGTTAACTATTTGTCACAGTGCCAGATAGCCCGAGCATATGGGGAGGGAGGAAGATCAGGACGCATACTGGCACAAAAGGTATGCAACACGCGTAAGACTCACATTGTAATCCACATTAGAGACACACAGGGAATCCACCATTATGACAAAGCGAAAATACTAACGTCCTTCATGACAACATATGCGGACCTAGCTGTGACATGCCATGCAGCCACAGCTCCAGGAATTCTTGAATACTCAGAAGACATAGCCATAGCCTGGCTGGCGATAACCAACCTGAATATCTAACGCAGCCGATCACAATCGAAGAAGTGTTGGAAGCTATCAAAACGTTCCCTAATGGAAAAGCCCCAGGTCCAGACGGGTTTACTGGGGAGTTTTTATAAGGAATACACTGAGCTACTTTGCCCTTATCTGGTGAAAATGTACAGAGATGCGTAAACTAAACCAATATAGCCACCCACACTCCAAGAAGCATTAATAATAGCCCTATTGAAACCAGATAAAGACCATCTCGACTGTGGATCCTACCGTCCCCTGTCATTAATTAATTACTGATGTTAAAGTCTTAGCAAAAATCATAGCCACAAAACTACAGCCATTGATGCGCGACATAGTACTGCCTGATCGATCGGGCTTCATACCCCATAGATCAACAGCACACAATATTCAAACCCTGTTTGCTCTTTACCATCAACTTAATCCAGAGTTAGAGGCGGAGGCGGTGTTACTAGATGCAGCAAAAGCATTCAACTCTGTGGAATAGGTATACCTGTTCACAGTCTTTAAAAAAAATGGGATTCCCGCCAAGCTTACTGATATATATTAAGATCCTACATACCAAACCAGTGGCGCGTATTAAAGTAAACCAACACATATCGGGCATAATCCAAATACCGTGCAACAAGGGTGTCCACTATCACCCTTGTTATTCACCAGAGCGCTGGAACCATTAGCGTGTAAATTATGTCAAGGACATGCGACTACGGCACTGTGCCTTGTTCAGCGTCCAATAAGTATATCGATGTACGCGGACGATGTGATGCTGTATGTACGGTATCCACGTGAGAATCTATCCCCACTATTGCGGGAATATATCAAATTTGGTAGACAGTCAGGACTCCAAATAAACTGGAGCAAATCCGTGATACTCCCACTATCAGAAATCACTAAACCACATCCATTAGAATACCTGCTAGAATGGCACACAGGCCCTTTGAAATACTTGGCCATCTGGTACCATAGAGACCCAGAAACAGTGATTAGGGAGAACTATGGAACAGTTATAACCACACTTGAAGAACAAATTGAGCGTTGGACCCGACTACCACTGTCCTTGGCAGACAGAATGGCCATTGAAAAAATGGTTATCCTCCCGAAAATTCTTTATTTATTTAACAATATTCCAATACCGCCACCAACACCAGATTTTAAGAGGATAACTACAAATATAATTAGGCTCATATGGGTAAATGTAAATTGTAAATTGATACTTGTATAGCGCACTACTCACCCGCAAGGGTCTCAAGGCGCATGCACGAATACCGCTGTGGAACCCATCCTGGCTTTCCCTGTGGGGCGTCCAGTCCTGGGCACCCCCAAGGTGGAGGCCAGGCATCCTTAGCATTGTGGGGGCCGTTGTGGAGATTAAGCAAGCTATTGCCCAGAGTTGCAGAGTGGGACTCCATGATTGGAATAGGCACCGAGTAGAGAATTCTCAGGTCCGTGGAATTTTTGAGCCCAAGACCCACCGAGGCGGGAAATTGAACCCTCGTCCCGGGTTAGACCTCTGCATCAGGGTCTGCCGCTCTAATCATTGAGCCACACTTCTCAGGGAAGCAGGTACACATTGAATTGCACACCTTGACACTGCCAAACCACAAAGGGGGAACTACGGTGCCTGATTTCCTACTCTACTATCTCTGTGCTCAGGAGCAATATGCGCACTATTGGTTTCAACCGATATGCTATAATCCACATGTTGCTGTGAAGGATGGCCCAGCACACCCGATCCCTCTGCACTGCAAATTGCCACACCAGCGCGAACACATAGCTAAACATGAAATAAATACCATAAAAATGACTAACACAGCATGGCAGAACAAGGGGACACTGGTGCAAAGAATGCCACTATATGTACCAGCACTACTTCTGCAACATCATCCCGCGCTATCTGTGACACGCACTGGGGATGGCATGTCAATGCTGCAACAAGTGGAAATAGACATGATGGGAGATCCATATGTGGAAGGTACATTTATAGATCCTACGGACCTTGACAATATAAGTAACCGAACCCTCCTATTTAAATGTACGTATCACAGACTAAGAGGAGTAATGCAACTTCTCTACCCCACATTCCCAACTGAACCGCCATCTCTGTCAGCGCTGCAAATGATTACCAAAAATCCAAGCAATGCTCATCTGGTGTCCAAACTCTACAATTCCTGCTGGAGGATATGGCTTGGGATGCTAATAGAGCACGAGAGCATTGGAATGCCCACCTGTAGATGCCCCTGAGTGAGGAGGACTGGCACAGTTGCTGGGCCTTGACAACAATACTTACCTCAAATGGTAATCTTCTCATACTCCATTATAAATATATACATAAAACATATCACACTCCACTCAGATTGCAGAATTGGGGTCTCCGAGACACGGCTCGCTGCCGCCAATGCGGGGAGGAGAGTGCTGACTTCATGCACTAGGCTTTGATGTGTGCCAAGATTAGCAAATACTGGGAGGAAATAACGGAAACACTGAGCCACTTGATGGAAACCAAAATAGAATGTTCGGTGCCAGTTTGTTTCTTGGGCATAGTAAAACAATTACAGGCTAGTAAATGCAAGTTGTGTGTCATAGCACCACTACTGGCGAAAAGACGAGTCTCCATTCACTGGGACCGTAAGCGCTCCCTGTGCAGAAAACAACGGTAATAAATATTGCATATTGCAGAGACACTTTGCAAACATATGAAGGGGAGCTCCCAACAATGTCTAGGCCTAAAGAATATTGGATACCTTAAAGAATTACTAAAGATCGAATGTAGATCTGTTCTCAAACCCTCCGATGTAAATTTGCTCTGAATGTATAACAAAGAGAAATGTATTGGATTGGATTGTGTATTAACATGTATGTCAACTGCACCAAAGTAGTGTACTAAATTCACCTGAGCTGTTTGTGTTATGTATTGTTTGTAATAAAAACGTTTTTTTTTTTTTAAAGTTGTTCTGCATACACAACAAGAAAAGAGACCCAGCGGTGGCCATGGTACATTTTACAATCCTTCCACTCTTAACAGATGTGCTCCCTTTGACGTAACTGTCATTGGGAAGTGGATCAGAGAATGTTTTTGGGCCATCTCAAATTAAATGCTTCTGAAAGGGAGATACCCAAATGTGCCGATTGGAAAAATTATGACCTACTCGCTGCCTAGCCTGACAATCTGGGACCACCGCCTAAAGTATCAAAGGAAGTAAGAAACCTCAGAATTACCCTGTATTCCAAGCTATAAATAAATGTCCCAAGTGGACAAACTACCAGAGTCAAGCTTAGTTACTATAAAATCTCTGTGATACATCTTCCCCACCTGGGATTTCCACACAAGGTCCATGCTACTATCTCTCTTGTTCTCTCTAAACTCTATTACTCCCATAGCCTCTACTATGGATCTTCTTTAACAACTATGAAAAGACTTCAACAGATTAAGAACTCTGCTGCCAGATTATCTTACATATAAAGCCACAAGCCCACATCTCACCTGCCTTTAAGGCCATACATTGGTTACGGTTTGCCAGAAGATATACAGTCTAGCTGCTTTTTATCACTAACAAAGCGATACATGGAACAGGACAGCTCTTCATCAGGAAAATAAATCACCAAATACATTCAACAAATGCACCTCAGCTCTAAATTTGCATCTTTCCTCTAAAACCCACCATACAAGAAAACACCATAGGTGGCACATTCTTCACTGTTCAAGCAGCCAGCCAAACTATGGAACTCTTTACCCCCAAACATAAGGTCCACGTATAACTACCTTATTTCAGATGACTACTCAAGATTTGACTCTTACCCACATAACCACCATACTCAAACATAAATATACAGCATACCCCTCTGCATATAAAGATGTATTTTGACTATGGATGTGTGCTTACATCTGTGTATTGTTTTATATAAACGTGTATAGTAATTATGTTTATAAATATATAGATATTTGTGTAGTTCGGCTTAACAAATATACATATTACTTCTGGTTACATTGTTCTATGTTTAACATGCACAGAGGTGACTGCATAAATAAGTAAATCTTTATCTGAACTATTTATCTACAATTCCTTCACTATTGTATAACAAAAAATAAAATAAAAACAAATACATAAAGTCACTTAAAGTACAGAAAAACTTAGAATTTTGAGTTCATTAATTACAATGTAAATCTACATGCATTACCTTCCTTATACATATATACAGTCCATGTATCTTTATATATATTACTTTACTACTAATTCAGCATCTCCAATGCACTAACCTGTATCTCACCCTTTACCTATCTCAATATATCCTCTACCTCCTGTCGCTGACTTATCTCAATCCTCATTCTACTACTCACTCCAATCTACTACACTATTTCACAATCTATACCTCTGTCAAAATATCTTCTGCCTACACTATCCGCCTCAAGTCAAACCGCATTCTACTACTATCATTCCCATAATAACCTTTTTTTAGAAATTTCCCTCCTCTACCCCTCCTTGCATCATCTCATAATTCTTTTACTATTCAGATCTCCCAAAAAAGCCTTTCTAAACCCTTCCCTCTGACTCGTCCACGCTCTATCTCCTCTTGACTCATCCTAACCCCCCTCCTACTGCTATCAGCTCCAAAAAACAAAACAAATACTTTCTAGACCCCTCCCTCTTCTATCCTTCAACTATCCTTTTCAATCCAACTAACGTACTACCATGTCCACTTCTCAAATTAATTTCATATTTCCATAGACTAATTCCCCACTAATCCTGTTTGAGTTTCACAGTAACGTGCTACCCACTGAAAAGCACCTCATCATGGGTAGCAAGCACTATATAAATGCAAACCCTTCCCTCTTCTATCCCTACACTAATTTTTTTCATTCCAAATAACAAACTCATCCGGCCCCCACTCAAACTAATTTCATATCTCCATATACTAATTCACCACTAATCCTTTTTGGGTTTCAGTGTAGCGTGCAACTTGCCGAAAAAGTCATTTGACACTTCGTCAGGGGTAGTAATCACTATACATTGCAACTGTGTTTCATCTAGGAGCTCCTCCTAGTGTTGTTCAGTACCCCAGCTCATGACAAGCCTCACAGTGGAGAATGAGGATAAAGAGATGTTGAGCGCTTTTGAGGCCATTTTTAACTCAGTCAGGATTGGGTGATTCAACCAGGGCGGCTCTCAAGAAAATGGAAACTTGCAGGCAGCTCTTACCAAGTCTCCTAGAGATGCCAAAGTCATGAGATGCAGACGTAATTACAAAATAGCACTTGAGATTAGGTGAACTACCATTAGACTGAATGAATCTAGCACACTAATAGCTATTAGCTGAAATAAAGACACCACCGCCTTTTAGAGGGTGGTAAATTTACCTTACTTCATGTAGACTACTTCCATAGTCACCCTGGATAATATCACAGCTAATTGCTGGGTTGACCACTTTAAAGGTTTTTATCTTCAGACTTGACCATTATATCACTGATTCTTGAGAGGCTGGCAATCCCCTATCAATTAGTTACTTTTGAGCACCGCAAAGTTTTTCTCAGCAATAATAGCAAGTAGAGGTGGTAAGTCTGTCGGTCCTGACGAGAAGCCCAGTGAAATGTTTAAATCAAATGTCGAGCTATGGGTGCCTCTATTGACCAAAGTCCTTAAGACTGTTGCTAAGTGCCCCTTTTCATGAACTGAACTGATATTGGTGCCAATTTTTAAAAAAGGGAACAGTGAAGATTGTAAATCTTATTGTCCTATATATCTTTTAGATTTATTTGTGAAGGTTGCAGGGAGCATTTTATAAACTACATTGGAAAATTGGGAGGAGGAGAAGGAGGTTTTAACAGACATGCAATACGGTTTTAGAAAAGGCTTAAGTACCATGGAGCAGTTCCTAAATTAATATTTTTTATTGGCAAGTACACTTTCACAAAACAAGAATCGATGCAGGTAGCCTTTATGGATTTGATCCGTTCTTTTGATTGCAGCAACCAAATCAAAACTCTAGTCAACAATGTTAGGGTAGGAAGACCTATTGTTTTTTTCCTCTGGTAATTGTAGCTAAATGCTTTGAGAAGGGAATAAGTTGGGAGGAACATCAAATGTTCAAAATCATTCAGAAAAGGCCAGGGTTTATACAGGGCAGTGTTTTAGCCCCCTTTTGTAAATTTTATTTGCATTTTAATAAACTGGTGAGCCATCTGGTCAATAATGGTAAGAACATGTCCTGTGTTTGAAACCGCATGATCCCTACCCTGTTGTTCACCAATGAGGCAGTGTTAATGTCAAGGACTGGCAAAGGTCTCCAAAAGTTACTAGATGCTTTTGCAATTTTTATTGGATGAACTTGACCTTAACATTTTTGATGCAATGTTGCCATAAGGTCCCTAGGACTTGTCCACTGGACATCTTGGTTCAATCAATTGGGAAAACTAGTACCTTTTCATATTTGGGGATTCAATTTGATTCCGCTGGGACCCACAAAGTTTAAAATGGAAACAGCATTTTAACTGTACTATTGAGCATGATTTTAAAGTCAAAAACCTCTGAATGAGATACTGAAGGCCTACAAAGCCAAATGTGTAACAAGTGCATGCTACAGAGCAGGTTTGTGTTCTCCTGTAGACAGTGGGAACCTCCACCCAGTTGTAACAACTATATATGCCACAGAGAATTGGATCTCAATTACCTGGAGGATTTGGTTATCAATGTCCCCTTTTACTTTAGCATGCATTATGGATTAAACCTGATTCTACTTTTAATAAGTTGGTTACACAAGACTGTTGTTCCTTAGATAATGCCATGCAGATCCCTTGTCTAGATTATTTGGATAAGAGCTGTGTGAGGATGCCAAGCCCTAATTCTTCAGCTACCATTGCTCCCTCTGTACCATTCCAAAGAAACACATTAAAAACCTTATTTTGAATTCTAGTGAAGAGAGATGATGTTAGAGGAAAGCATGCATACCAACTATTATTGATAATTTTGTGCTGCTAATTACCGAAGGTCTGCAATATTCTTTATCTGCAGTTACTATAGCCAAACATAGGTGATGTTTACACATTTCCCAGTTACTCACTATGGGGCCAATTATGATGCAGCCCGGAAAGGCTCCGGACTGCATCTCGGTTAACCTTCCAACCGCAGCATGAGAATGCTGGCAGTCGGAAACTAAACCGGCTGGCCATTCTGGCTGGCTTCGGACGGACATAAGGTCTTTCCACCCTTGTGATTATGCTGCATGATTTCTGGTAGGGTTTCCATGCTGGCCGTTCCGTCATGGAAATCCTGCAAAGAAAGAGTGTTTGGCAGCCCCTAGCAGGAGCCCCCTTTTGTGTACAGGCTCCTGTTGGGGGCTAAGGGGGCCCCTGACAATCACTTCACCCAGTGACCTGTACCTTGAGGTGCGGGCCATGGAGTGCAATGATTAACAACACCTACCATTTCCCCATGGGAGCATGTACTACGGTGGGTTTACAGCTGTAATATATGCTTCAATAGGGAAATGTTGGTGTTCGGTCACATCTTAATCAGGAGGTCAGTCCCAGTTGCGTCTGCCTGACATCCTAATAGGCTCCTATGTACTTTATGTTTGCCTTCATAAAGATGGGTTAACAGCCAAGCCACCTTACTCTCTGCCTTGGTGACAATCTCTCTCATCAATGCATCCTAAATTACATCTTTTTCTGAAAATTATAAAAAGAAGTCAGATCATTGTCTCTGTGACCACTACAAAAGAATGTTAGCATTAGACAAGTCAGACCTGCCCTCACATGTTTGCAACAATTGCATTCTTTTGACATCTATTCATCCACAATATCATTTCTACAGTGTAGGAAATTGGGCTACTGCTTGGAGGTGCAAAACACTACTCAAGCAGCAACCACAATCTCTGTCAGAGTGAAACACAAGCAAACCCCAAATTAATCTGTACTTAACTCTCTGGTAGCTGGGCACACAAGCAATCAGGCCTACGTTAGAGGCAATGTGTGAAATATTTATGCAGCACTTCAGACATTAATAAAATGAAATCACAACACAAGAAAATTCCTCAATATTGTAGAAAAATAGAGTGAATGTTAATTAATTATTGTACACCAAATCAACAGAAATCAAATAAGGAGAACTGGAGATATGCAATTTTAAAGATTTCAGGAAAGTAAAGTGCCTTAAAGCAGAAAGGCCCTCTCATGGTTAACTGGTCATGTGAAGCAGGATGAAAGTCACAAGTTCAGGCCAACCGCAATGGAGCATGGGCTGTTTACAAGGACAAGGTTAGTCCTGATAAAAGAGTAATCTTTAAAGTCAAGCGCAAAGTGTTCCGTTCATGTTGGAAGGGGCCACGAGGAGCAGAAAAAGTGAAGTAGATGGACCTCCATATAGCGTGAAGAGTGGTCGGGTGTCACAGACAGTCATTGCAATAGTGTGAAAATCCTTTCAGACATCTCATACGGTCTTTGCTGGAGCTGTGTGTTGAAGGTCACTGCGAGCTGTTGATGCTATATCATGAAGTGCGGATTTTGCTCTACCAGGCAACGTTGGTGGTCTCTGTGGTGCGGAGGGTCGAGTTCGCTGGAACTTTGCAGTGACGGTCAGCAAGATCTTGTCACAAACTGTCCCATTTGTATTTGTGAAGACCACTAAACTTCATGATTTCTCTTTTTCTTTGCAGAGGAGCTCACCTGATGCCACACAAATGGGTTAATTACGAGTCTGGTGGTCCTCAGACTGCCAGAACTGTGGTGTGGCGGAAGTGCCACATTATGAGCCTAGTGGTCGTACCACCAGGGGACTGACAAGGTCCCGCCAATCATGTTACAACTTTCATCACCACCACTGATTTTATGGAGGCCTTTCCTCCATGAAAACAGTGGTGATGAGGAAAGATGGCCCGCTAGTGCACCCCGCTGTGCCAATGCCCCCCTGTATGCATGCAACCCCAGTTCCAGCACAGAATGAGCTTCACAGTCCATGCCGTACTGGAACGCCCTTTGATGTTCCATTGTGGTGCCTATTTCATTGTCCCTGTCATGGGAACTGCAAAGGAAGCGCCCACCAATGACTTAAAAAGTAATTATACAGCAGGCAGTTCTCATGAAGGTTTGCGGTTTGGCGGTGGGGTTGTCCCACCCCCCATCATCAAACTCGTAATCGGCCCCTAAGGGTTCATGACCTGAGGGGCACATATTGAGAGTCAGGAATTCACTCCAGAAGAGGCCATCAGGGCTGCAAGGCAGCAGAGCAGTAGTCCTTCTTGCAGAGCAGCACATCAGTACTTCTGAGTCTTCCACAGGTCCAGAGATGTACTGATGAGTTAAGTCTACGGATCGAGAATTATACCAGGGGCCCACTTTGAAGTAGGAAAAGGTTCAAGAGGTTTCTATCCACCGGAGTTGTGAGCATCATGTTCCTCCATGACCTTTCACCAACTTGTCCAGACACACATATGACTAGTGGCAAACCCTTTAAAAGTGTGTTCTGATAGTGCTTTTGCTATGTACAAGTGTGTTAGGTGTTTAATTTAACACAGTGGCCGGGATACCAGTTCCAGGCACGCGTCTGACCACTGTCTCAATTTACAATAATCCTGTGGCTTTCTTTTATACATTTCATCATAGTTAATAAAGTTTTCCGAAGATCCAAATGTGATGAGGAATGTAAGTTGCTCCCTTTGGAGTCGTAAACCAATTGTCTAATGGGAAATACAGGTGGACCTTGACCTTGCGTGGAAACAATGTGGCCAGTGGGTAACATGGTCAGATGTCTGGCATGTGCTGTGTCCTTATTGGCCATATGTTCCTCACTCATGTGGCATCTGACTTTATGGTATTTTAGGAGCACACATACCCCCTCCCGCCATGTGTGCTTTGTTGGGGCTAATCTCCCTTGATCATTGTAATGTTGTTGTGCCTATCTGTGCTGTGGGACTGATCTAAGATTTCCTGTCCGTGCCTATGTCTGGCGGCTATGTGCCATTCCACCTGTGAACTATCAATCATTAACCTCAGGCCTAGGTCTCAGACCTTACCTGACTATGGGCCCGATTAAGATGACATAAGGATTGGCTCTGACCCTCGGTCGGAGCCATCCTTACCACATTGTAATTTCCTGTTTGTAATAATTCACACTAATTATAATCAGGAGTTCTGAATGACTGACAACGGGCTCAGAGAGCCCGTCTGCCATTCGGAGGGATGCAGTAATCCCTCTGCCGGCTCTTTCCGGCCAAGGGATTACAATGACAGTTTCCCACTGCCTTTCTATGCCGGCCCTTGCGACACAGAAAGGCATTGGGAAACTGTCTTTGAGGGCCCCAGTAGGGCCGTCATGGGTGCAAGGCCACCGAATAGCGGCCTAGGGGGAATTTATGGTGCCCCCCTCCTGATTACTGCACCTTAAGGTGCCTGCCATGGGTCGCAGGGATAAACTGTACCTCTGCTCTTTACTATGAGAGCATGCAATCTGTTCAGAATGCATGCTCCAATAGCAAAGTATAAGAATGCTACTGAACAGGGTTTGTTCGCTTCCTAATAGCTGCGCTGGAACTGACGACAGGAGGTCGTTTGGTTTGATTTCCAGAGCGATGTCGGATGGACTCCGGCCCGTCCAACATCGCAATCAGGCCCATAGGATTAGCAAGTCAGGGTTGATGTGGAGTTCACAACGGGTGATTTTGGTAATAAAGATGCAATTTTGTTCTCATACATGAATGTATCGTTTTCCATATTAGCATTGACATTTTTCGTATTAACACCCTCATCAAGTCAGAGATGTCCTATCCTGCTAATATCTATGGCCCTTTTTTCGGTTTCCAGACAAAAGATTGAAATTAAAATATTGTCTGACATAAATATTGTGTACAAAATATTGTTATTTCTAAATATTGTGGAATATCGATGTCAAACATATCAAGAATAGGAGTTGTATTTAATAGCGATGATAAAAATATCAATGTTAAAAGTATAATTGTTTTAAATATCGGTTTTAAGTTACAAATAATTTGTGATAAATTATTTTTGTATGTGTTGTTATTTATTGTAAAATCATATAAATATGCAGTTATTTTGTGTGTCATTTTCTGTGTTGTAAATGAATGAAAACATAAAATGTGCTTTTATTTTGTGTTAATATTGAGTTTTCAGGAGTAGGATGTTGGGTTTATAGGAAATTAAACAGTTGTACATGTTTTAATAATATTTCTTAAATTTTTCTTATTGAGAAATTTGAAGAAGTTTAGGAGCAGGATGTTGGATTATAGAGGATAATGGTGAGGAGTAATTTAACCCCTTTAGTGCTGCCGTCGGCCAACGGTCGTCGCGAGCACTACCTTGCCAGTGCTGCGCACGTCCGTTGGCCAACGCGGCCGCACCCGTTTCTTCGAACGTTCAGCACTGGCGCAGAACGTTCGAAGCAACAAACGGGTTAAATATGCAACTTTTCAAAATATTTTTAAAAAATTAATAATTTAGAAAACTAAATAGAATTTGAAGAAGTGTAGGTGCAGTGTGATGGGTTTTAAGAGGATAAGGGCGGGGAGTAATTTTTAAAATGTAACTTTTTTTGTAATATGGTGTTTAAAAAAAATATTTAGCAAAATACGATGGAATTTGAAGAAGTTTACGAGTGGAATGTTTTGTTTATACGGGACAAAGGTGGAGAGTATTATAAGATAATTTGCTTGTATTGCATTTTCAATGAAAACTAACTTTGTTTATAGTGTAATAATGGCTTATAAGGTATAATGTTTGGGATTTTTTTAAATATTTGATGTTTTTTTTATACAAATATTTATATTGTCTTATAATTTAGAAACAATTATTTGCCCCAAAACAGACTGACTTACACACATTAGTGAAGGAATCATGAAAATCTGTCACTTTTTAAGTGTACTTAACTGTATTTCTGATGCAAACAACGTTTGGGATATGAATTTAATTCCAAATGTAGCCATTAATTCTGATGTGACTAGTCATTTTGGCTTATATGCTCACTCTTGTGTGTGTAGAATCCCAACTTACCAATGTGGTGTTTGGTACATCCACTGTATTGTAAGTGCATATGTTATGTCACAAGTAATAGGGCTAACAACACATCAACCACAATAGTGAAGGAGCATCACATCTGACATAATAAATACTAGTGGCCTGTTTGGTAAAACTGTCCCTTATGACATCAAGGAACCTGATGTATTTGTGTAGTTTAGTCAGCCATGTGGGTGCACAGAACAGTCCTTTGATATGAGTGTAACTATCTCTTTAAATATTATCAAGTTAACTGTTAAACCAACTATTTATGTAATGAGTTAAAAAATATATGCTAGACATTTTTTTTAGGAAAGATACGTTATAGGGATCCCATGCCACAAGTCTTTTGGGTTTTGACACACTGGCATTTGTGTTCATTTTCATTGTTTATTCCTGATTGTGTTTTTGAAAATGTGTTCTCAAAAATATTGCTTTGAAATGTGTCTAATTTATTATATTTCATTACTCATCCTTTTGTTGTAATCTGTTTTAGGTATCTTCACCATGTCATCTTTGTTTGGACATTTCAAAGTTCTGACATTTGCAGTTAAATGGTGATTTTTCAAAATACAAAGGGACCATGGTTTGTTCCTGTGAAAGACACACACAGACATTGTCTGTACATATCTTGTACTGAGACCACTTGCACAGTGATTAAATGGAAGTTTTCAAGTTTGGATTTCAGGTATTTTCTATTGAATGGTGGCATCAAGCCAATATGTGCTGCTTGATTTGCTCTAACCACATGTGGTAGTCAACCAAAAGCATAGTCATCCCCCTTCACATTGGCCAAATGCACATTTTGGGCTCGATTCCGATCCGGTAAAAAGCGCTCCGAATTCCTGTACGGAGCGTTTTTCCCCGTACGAATCGAACCCGAAGGCGTCCCCGTACGAATGTGCAAGTACGATCACAACTTAATGCGTCACTCCGTACGTCTCGTAAAAAACGCCGTACGAATCGAAAGTCCGTACGAATAGCAGTCGGCTGACGCTCGACGCTACGTCCGTACGTATATAAATGGCGTCTCCCGAACCACAAAGTACGATCCGTGTTCCACACACTCCGTACGGCTCTTTTTCTACGACAGCTCAAAACTACCATAAAACCAGACTTCGGCACGACCCGCACCCCGGTACGCGACAAGCAGGACATGGACGCCATTGTCCGTGTAATCCCTATCCTGTACGCCCACCACCTCGTACTGAGAAACCGATGACGGCGCAGAAGGTGAGTACAACGAGGTTCTACATACCTGTACGTCTTGCTACACGCGCACATCTCCATTACACGATTATAATGTCTGCCCATGTTGCGCCACACACTTCCGCACTACACCAGTGCAATACAGAGACCGACCGTACCTACGTCATCGACCAGGGGGTACGGTACGTCACCGCACTACACCAGCGCAATACACCGCACCTACGTCATCGACCACGGGGTACGGCAGGTCACCGCACTACACCAGTGCAATACGGAGACCGGCCGTACCTACGTCATCGACCAGGGGGTACGGTACGTCACCGCACTACACCAGAGCAATGCGCCGCACCTACGTCATCGACCACGGGGTACGGCAAGTCACCGCACTACACCAGTGCAATACGGAGACCGGCCGTACCTACGTCATCGACCAGGGGGTACGGTACGTCACCGCACTACACCAGCGCAATACGCCGCACCTACGTCATCGACCACGGGGTACGGCAGGTCACTGCACTACACCAGTGCAATACGGAGACCGGCCGTACCTACGTCATCGACCAGGGTGTACGGTACGTCACCGCACTACACCAGTGCAATTGACGTGTGGCACATACGCCTGCAATGTGATTGTAAGTGTAAGTGGTGAGCAGAACACCCCCCAGTGCCCAGAATCAGAGTGTGTGCCTAACACCCCCCCCAGTGCCCCCCAGTGCCCAGCATCAGAGTGTGTGGCTAACACCCCCCCCCACCAGTGCCCCCCAGTGCCCAGCATCAGAGTGCGTGCCTAACACCCCCACCAGTGCCCACCAGTGCCCACCAGAGCCCAGCATCAGAGTGTGTGTGTGGCTAACACCCCCACCAGTGCCCACCAGTGCCCAGCATCAGAGTGTGTGTGTGGCTAACAACCCCCCCACCAGTGCCCCCAGTGCCCCCCAGTGCCCAGCATCAGAGTGTGTGCCTAACACCCCCACCAGTGCCCACCAGTGCCCACCAGAGCCCAGCATCAGAGTGTGTGTGTGGCTAACACCCCCACCAGTGCCCCCCAGTGCCCCCCAGTGCCCAGCATCAGAGTGTGTGCCTAACACCCCCACCAGTGCCCACCAGAGCCCAGCTTCAGAGTGTGTGCCTAACAACCCCACCAGTGCCCACCAGTGCCCACCAGAGCCCAGCATCAGAGTGTGTGTGTGGCTAACACCCCCACCAGTGCCCCCCAGTGCCCAGCATCAGAGTGTGTGTGTGGCTAACACCCCCACCAGTGACCACCAGTGCCCAGCATCAGAGTGTGTGTGTGGCTAACACCTCCACCAGTGCCCCCCAGTGCCCCCCAGTGCCCAGCATCAGAGTGTGTGTGTGGCTAACACCCCCCTCCACCAGTGCCCCCCAGTGCCCCCCAGTGCCCAGCATCAGAGTGTGTACCTAACACCCCCACCAGTGCCCACCAGAGCCTAGCATCAGAGTGTGTGTGTGGCTAACACCCCCACCAGTGCCCCCCAGTGCCCAGCATCAGAGTGTGTGCCTAACACCCCCACCAGTGCCCACCAGTGCCCACCAGAGCCCAGCATCAGAGTGTGTGTGTGTGGCTAACACCCCCACCAGTGCCCACCAGTGCCCAGCATCAGAGTGTGTGTGTGGCTAACACCCCCACCAGTGCCCACCAGTACCCTTCAGAGCCCAGCACCAGAGTGTGTGTGTGGCTAACACCCCCACCAGTGCCCACCAGTGCCCAGCATCAGAGTGTGTGTGTGGCTAACACCCCCACCAGTGCCCCCCAGTGCCCAGCATCAGAGTGTGTGTGTGGCTAACACCCCCACCAGTGCCCAGCAGTGCCCAGCATCAGAGTGTGTGTGTGGCTAACACCCCCACCAGTGCCCCCCAGTGCCCAGTATCAGAGTGTGTGCCTAACACCCCCACCAGTGCCCACCAGTGCCCACCAGAGCCCAGCATCAGAGTGTGTGTGTGGCTAACACCCCCACCAGTGCCCAGCATCAGAGTGTGTGTGTGGCTAACACCCCCACCAGTGCCCCCCCAGTTCCCCCCAGTGCCCAGCATCAGAGTGTGTGCCTAACACCCCCACCAGTGTCCACCAGTGACCACCAGAGCCCAGCATCAGAGTGTGTGTGTGGCTAACACCCCCACCAGTGCCCACCAGTGCCCAGCATCAGAGTGTGTGTGTGGCTAACACCCCCACCAGTGCCCACCAGCGCCCAGCATCAGAGTGTGTGTGTGGCTAACACCCCCACCAGTGCCCACCAGTGCCCAGCATCAGAGTGTGTGTGTGGCTAACACCCCCACCAGTGCCCCCCAGTGCCCAGCATCAGAGTGTGTGCCAAACACCCCCACCAGTGCCCACCAGTGCCCACCAGAGCCCAGCATCAGAGTGTGTGTGTGGCTAACACCCCCACCAGTGCCCACCAGTGCCCAGCATCAGAGTGTGTATGTGGCTAACACCCCCACCAGTGCCCACCAGTGCCCACCGGAGCCCAGCATCAGAGTGTGTGTGTGGCTAACACCCCCACCAGTGCCCACCAGTGCCCAGCATTAGAGTGTGTGTGTGGCTAACACCCCCACCAGTGCCCCCCAGTGCCCAGCATCAGAGTGTGTGTGTGGCTAACACCCCCACCAGTGCCCACCAGTGCCCAGCATCAGAGTGTGTGTGTGGCTAACACCCCCACCAGTGCCCACCAGTGCCCAGCATCAGAGTGTGTGTGTGGCTAACACCCCCACCAGTGCCCACCAGTGCCCCGCATCAGAGTGTGTGCCTAACACCCCCCCACCAGTGCCCCCCAGTGCCCTCCAGTGCCCAGCATCAGAGTGTGTGCCTAACACCCCCCCCACCAGTGCTCACCAGTGCCCAGCTGTTACATAACAACATACCATTGTGAACATCATTACCATCAGGAGATTGACACATGTTAACATACCTACATTTGAACATCACATCAGCTCCCAGGCACATAGCAGTCATAGACATTATCACACAAACTCTACTTCAGAAAATTAACATAAATGCTTTATTCAGCTGCTCCAAAAAAGAAAAGCAAATAAGAGTCCTTGCTCATTAAAGGCCAATGGCCAGTCCAAAAAAGTCCGAGCAACAATATGTGCCTCCATGGGTGTGATCACACACTAACTTGCCTGCACATGGCGTTTAATCCGCAGTGGTAACTATGGGGGCATCATCTGTGGAATCCTCCGGCACCGCATGGACAGGAGAGGGAAGGACAGGTGGAGTGGGTGCAGGTGTAGTGGATTCATCCACACTGGCTGGTGCAGCGACGAAAGTAGCTACGTAAACCTGGCTGCACACCTCAGCCAGTGTGGAAAAACTACCACCTGAACCCGGGGACACATTTGGGTTGGAGGTAGAGGGCTGTGAGTCTGAACTCCTGGGTGTGTGGATGCGTGTGTGCGTTGTGTCCCCTCTCCCTGTGGGTGTGCCTACATCCCCTTGAGATTGCGTGCGCGGAGCTTTGAGCTTTTTCTGACGTGTGGGTGTGCTGGGTGTGTGTGACCTGTAGCGTCTGCGTGTATGTAGTGTACATATGGGAGAGGCAGAGGTGGATGGGTCTGAAGGATGGGGGGAGACAGAGGCTGCTGGGAGTACATTGCTGCCGTCAGTGTTGACTCTATGGCAGCCACACTCCGACGTAGATCAGACATGGCTGACGACATGCCCTCCATGAACGACACCAACTGTGTAATCAGTTGTGTATGTCCATGGAGGACAGTCAGTATGGATGTCTGACCTACTGCAATCTGTCGGAGTAGGTCCACAGTCTCAGCACTGAGGGCAGCAGGGGACACAGGGGCAGGGGCTGCGGTGCCGGGAACAAAGGAGACACGGCTGCTAGCACGGACCCTAGGGACACTAATGACTGGGAGGGTGGAGATGGTACTGGAGGAGGGGACGCCAGCCAAAGATGATGGAGAGACCATTGCTGCATATTCCCCCTCCTCCTGAGAGTCTGACTCGGAGTTGTCGGCATGGTAAGATGTGTCAGTCACATGTCGTCCGGCCAGCAGACTCTCATCACCCTCCGTGCCACTGCCTCCCTCCGACTCCTCAAAGCAGGTGGCACTGTCGGTGTGTCCCTCTTCGTGGTCCGCGCCTGTGTCCTCTCCAGATTCAGATGATGATGCTGTGGTCAAGGAGAAGAATAATAACATATCAGTCACCTGTACACATCAGACATGTCAGCTACAATTCATTAGGCTTCATTTCTGAACATGGCATGCATCATGAGTCACAGGAGACTGAACACTGCACAATGATAAGTCTAGTTGTGGCCAATTGCGAGAGACACTACGCATAATGTATAGTAGGATACAAGCAACAGTGAATGGAAAAATCTATCATGAGCGACACAACAGGATAGCTGATGAAGCATCACAGCTCATTTACACACACAGCCACCCTAACCCAGACCTGCACATGTTGAATTTCCTTACACCTTGTGCCACATGGGAAAAGTCCTTCCTGAAGTGACATGTTATGCCATCCTGGGACCTGAACCAAGTGTAACATCACCTCACACTGGCATCACAGCTGTTGACACCCCAAGCCTCATTGTGTGACTGACCATCAATAGTAATTACAAAGAACATTTGACTTATGTGGCAACTATGCACACACGCACTGCCCAGTGTGAGTATGCATAAGCCCAAAATGTTGCACTTGTACATTGTGCACATGTAGCCAACACATGACTATTTTAAAGAGTACCATGGACAAAGGCCACTGAGGCTGACTCGTGCAGAAGACACATGTTTAGACTGAAGATCAGTGCCTAAATATGTAGAACAGCAGACACAGTGCACATGTGGTACCACATGTAAGGTTCCCACAGGTGTCACAGACCCCCCCTCCAACATGATGATGTGCAAAGGAAGATGCATACATAGACATTGCACCATAGGAGTACATGTGAAAAACAAACATCATCCAAAGCGCAGGTCAAAAGTGGATTAGGGCAAGGCATGTAAAGAAGCAGCTGCAGAAACGGGGACATTCTGAGGCCAATGCATGGAGCGCCTGTCTGACCACAACACTCAAACTATGGGAGTGTAACCATGCCTTTGAGCACTGCAGGGAGCATGTGACACACATCACAACAAACAGACATAAACCTACCCACTACTTGCTGCTGTCCCTCCTGCAACTGCCTATGGAGGTCTGGGAACACCACTTCCAGGACCCGGAGCATGTTGGGGGTGAGGTGGCGGGTGCCGCCATGCCGGCGTGGAGCTTCCAGCTTTAGCTGTACTCTGGCAATGCGGCGGCTTCAGCACCGGATGTCCTGCCACCTCTTTTTGATGTTCCAGGGCCTCCTGCGAGGCCCCCCCTTGCTCCTGACAGCCCTGGTGATGTCCAGCCAGATTTCACCCTTCTCATAGGCAGATACCTGTCACAAATGTAAAGTAAAACAGCATCAGTACACCTGGTCCATGTTCCAAACACACACATATGTGCACAAAAAACTTGATGATAACAGGGCATTGTAAGATAAACACATTAGCACTGTTGGGCCCGAGTATGTGGCGTGTGAGCAAACACCACTGCATGACATGCCATTGAAAGGCTACAGATGACATGATGGGTGCTAAACACTCTCCCAGCATGGCACTCACTGAGCAATGTATGCTACGTCTGGGTGCACTGCAGCACGTGACACGCTGTCACACACCCCACTGCAACAAATAAGCCTCTAGTAACAACACTGTACCCCCTGGCACTCACTCCCAACAACATTGCATGTAGACACTATACATACACAGTGGCTATAATGTCACACACAAAACAGGTGCACACTCCAAGGTATTTCACACATCACTCACCTGATCCTCTGGTCTCCCATACAGCTTGCTGTAGTTAGGCAGGAGGGCATCCAGCAGCGCCTTGTTCTCACCATCAGTGAATGCAGGTGCCCTCTCCATGCTAAGCCAATCAGGGTCCAGAGGATTCAGAGACAGCAGCTGTGGTTACCACACCAATGTTGTGCAGGCAAGTGCCCTACCACAGCCACATGCTGCCTTATATCTGTGCTGCAGAGGGGCTGTGAGTCCAAGGAGTAGTGTCTGATAGGCCACCATAGTTAGCATCCTACGTTCCATCCAATCACTTCACACATAAGGACATGACACACATATGCATGGTTTGAAAACTGAGCCTGAGCTGAACAACAACTTTTGCAACATTGTATACTTTTGCCCAACTGAATTTTCTCTAACACCTGTAGGAGGCTCAAAAAATTCAGTATCCATGACAACCTGGTTGCATTTTGATCTGTCCACTGTTCCCCTAGATGTCCCCTATGTATTTAATCAAATACCCACACAAGTAAGGTGACATTGCCCTTGCTAATGCAACCCATTCAATGGTGTAACGAGGCGTACACACGCACGTACCATTGGGGTACGCTTTGCTCGCGTAGGGCTGAAAAGCTATAGGGAAACGAGGCGAACACACGCACGTACCATTGGGGTACGCTTTGCTCGCGTAGGGCTGAAAAGCTATAGGGAAACGAGGCGTACACATGCACGTACCATTGGGGTAGGCTTTGCTCGCGTAGGGCTGAAAAGCCATAGGGAAACGAGGCGTACACACGCACGTACCATTGGGGTACGCTTTGCTCGCGTAGGGCTGAAAAGCTATAGGGAAACGAGGCGTACACACGCACGTACCATTGGGGTACGCTTTGCTCGCGTAGGGCTGAAAAGCTATAGGGAAACGAGGCGTACACACGCACGTACCATTGGGGTACGCTTTGCTCGCGTAGAGCTGAAAAGCTATAGGGAAACGAGGCGTACACACGCACGTACCATTGGGGTACGCTTTGCTCACGTAGGGCTGAAAAGCCATAGGGAAACGAGGCGTACACACGCACGTACCATTGGGGTACGCTTTGCTCGCGTAGGGCTGAAAAGCTATAGGGAAACGAGGCGTACACACGCACGTACCATTGGGGTACGCTTTGCTCGCGTAGGGCTGAAAAGCTATAGGGAAACGAGGCGTACACACGCACGTACCATTGGGGTACGCTTTGCTCGCGTAGGGCTGAAAAGCCATAGGGAAACGAGGCGTACACACGCACGTACCATTGGGGTACGCTTTGCTCGCGTAGGGCTGAAAAGCTATAGGGAAACGAGGCGTATGTACAGTGCGTCAGACATGCTCATGTGAACGTTTGTGTAGGCTGCATTCCTGACCTCCTTCATGTCACCATTGGGAGAGTGACTCCAGGAAATCACATAGCAGGGATGTACTCTACCCTCATGTTGACAATGTGGATGCATACATCAGCATGGCATCCTCACATCAGCATGCCCCAAGTGTGGCAGACATTGAAGAAGCACAGGGACTGTGACCTAGTGCCTCAGTTGATGTGTGAAGAGCTGGCAAGACTTGTCATTACTCCTTCAGCACATGTGCATCACATGCATACAACACTTTGCACCAGCGTAACGTCTACAACATATTGCGATGCACATGAACACTGGACTGCCACACCAATCAGTACAGGGAACTGGCACATGATGACAGCAACATGCCCACTGTGACAGAGGTGTAATAGACGCACAGCATGACCCAGAGTCACCACGTCATGTATTGTGCCAGCTGTTTGCATATGAAATGTTCAGGACAGTATCATCTTACTCACTTTAGAATATCCCCACGTGTCATCCTGGACATGCCAATTTCCGCTCAGTAGTAAACTTGTGTGTCGGTAGGCATGTCCTGCAGCCCACCGTGTGTTGTTGTGCAACCCTCTCATGTTGGTGACTGACCCTCACCGTCGGTGTCTCCACAGTGTTCACGTCAAGCAAGACAAGTAGAGCTGCTCCGACTGCTGGGACCAGACATATGAATGCAGGTGTGATTGGTCACACATGCCGCTCAGATTCCAGCAGTTGTCCCTGCAGCACAATGGCTCATGGTCTGGACATAGGAGGAGTGCCTGGGCGTGGGTGTTGAGACATCATTGCCCCTGGATTTGACATCAGTCCTCCAGGGCCTAGTCGTCAGGTAACCCATGTATGTGAAAGAGATGTCATCACACTTCAAAATCTACACAATGCACGTGCAATGCTGCATGGGATTCGGGTGACACCGCCCACGCGGCTCTGTCAAATTTGCAGCCGTTGTAGCCTGCACCACGACCTGTGGTCCTCATGTCCATGATGTCCCTCACACCAACAAAGGCCTACGCGGCGGATTCTGGCCCAGCGGACCCGTCTGGGGGCACTTGCGCGTCTGGTGATTTGCCTGTGACGCCATCACTCACTTCGTCCCTGACTCAGGCGGCGCATTTGTGCCAGACCCGCTGTGACCGAAAGGATCTGAATGTTAATCCTGGTCCTCGCTGGTTCACCTCACAACCTCACTGGCAACTGTCCCCCAGGTGCCAGCCTTTGCGGCGTTCTCGGGTGGTGGTGTCCCAAATACCACACCCTGTACAGCACGGCGTGGGAACTGTGCAGCAGTATACCGCCATTAATGCTGCAGGGGGGGTTCAACTCCTACGAGCCGGCCACAGCTCATGACAGGCCTGATTATCATGAAATGTGTGTCAAAGAGTATTGGGAGGGTCATCAAGACCCACTGACACATGAGTGTCGGTCCCAAGGTGACAGGACAGGTGGACTGGGGCATGCAAGTGGTCTGGACACCTAGCCAGACACTGGTGATGTCTCTACTCCAAACCTGTTAATGGATGACCGGCCAACGTACAGTGTAATGTTTATGTGTGCGGCCATAGCCTTGCCCAATCATTTCCCCGTTGCCGCGGTGAGGACCAACCTCCTCACTGAGGTCCTTCAGGTGCAGTCACGCTCCGCTGAGCGTCTGCAGGCCTATCCTGAGGAATGTACTGTATCTATATTGTTCTGCATGTACAGGCACGCTGCATGTTTGGCTGTAGATAGGCACGTTGTCAGATGACCACACCCCTCCCTGGACCGGCCATGTGCCCTGTCCTCCCACCCCACCCCAGAGAGCATGGGCATCCTGCCCGCCAAATCACAGACCACATTCCCCCTATCTCTGCTGTAGAGGGTATCCAAGAGGTCTGAGCAGTACGGACAGATGTCATCATCTCCCTGAGTCTGGGACTGAGGTCTTACAACATCACATGCCTCTTTGTCTGCTTCCCACACTGTCTGTGGGACATGGCTGTGTAACTGCTGGCAGAGTGTGCATTGTAGGTACGGGCAATACTTGGCCAAGCACTTGTAGGATGCCAGTCAGCAACACCGTATTTCATCCAGTGATGGCTCAATATCCCCGGCTCACATAGATGGCATCCAGGGAGGCAAATTTGTCTGAAGATTGGTATGTATTCAAAGTCAGGAACATGCTACTTACTACTGTTCCATTATGATATTTTGTTACGAAAGGTAAGTAACCAGTTCATAAATTTCAGTACATCTTCTGTTGGAGCATCCATATTGTGTCCTTGCCGTGATTACAGGGTTTCTAATGTACGCACACCATGCCACTTGTGTTAATGAAGCGCTCATATGTGTGATGGCATCACAGACCATTTGTGACTAATCAAACATTAATGCAGTATGATGATGTTCAGGTAATAGTTAGGGAAATATCACACCGCAACATGACTATGTCAGAACTGTGCAAATGATGCCACATGTGGTGTGTGTATTGCTGTAAGCTGTCTGGATGTGCAGACAACCTCCTACTGACATTCACATGCCGTGTGTCACTGACATGATACATTGTCATGCTCAATAAGACCTTTCCATCAGATATTTTGTATGCATGTCATATCCATTCCACAGACCACATGTCTTGTACTGTTCACGGAGGAGTGGCTGGGAGTTTGAACATGTTACAACAGTGTGTCTCCCACGCCACACTCACACTTTTCTAGATTTGTTTAAGCAGTGTTGCTTGTGCCATGTACATTGTTATTGTCTTAGTCAGACAGTTGAACACATTTCCTAATATATGTGTTTTGCAGGGCATCCCCTCTGGAACGGCCGTTACCTGACTTGGAAGCCATGAGGGAACGCAATTGCATCCGTCATTATCGCTTCACCAGACAGATGATCAAGGACGTGACGGACAGACTGGAGGCTCACCTGCAACCACGACACAGGTATCCAACGGCGCTGACACCCAAGGTAAAGGTGATGGCAGCCCTCCATTTTTTTGCCACAGGTACGTTCCAATTGACCATAGCTGATGTGGGAGGGATGTCTCAGACCATGTTCAGCCGTGTATTGACAGATGTTTTGGCTGCGATGTTGCTCCACCTTGATGAATTCATCACATTCCCTACTCCAGAACAGTTGACAGATGTCCAGGGGGAATTCTATGCCCTGGGACGCATGCCACATGTTATTGGTGCAATTGATGGTACACATGTTAGTTTGGTGCCACCACAGGCTCAGGAGCAGGCGTATCGCAACAGGAAACACTACCACTCAATAAATGCCCTGGTGGTGTGTCTTGCCAACATGATTATCTCACATGTATCTGCACGTTTTCCAGGATCGTGCCACGATGCTTTCATCATGAGGCGTAGCAGGGTGCCACAGATGATGCTGCAGCTGCACAACCACCGGGCATGTCTTGTTGGTGAGTATACTCGTCAGCTATGTATGTCAGTATGTCACACCTTCTTCATCTGAATCGTATTACACACTCATTTCCATGATGTGGATTTGCAGGAGACGCTGGATATCCAAACATGCCGTGGCTCATGACTCCACTACGCAACCCCAGGACAGCTGCAGACCAGCGGTACAACAATGCTCATGGGAAGACCAGGAGGGTGATAGAGCGGACATTTAGAGTCCTGAAGAGCCGGTTCAGGTGCCTGGACAGGACAGGCGGAGCCCTCCAATACAGCCCACGCAAGGTGTGTGACATCTTCACTGTGTGCTGCATGCTTCACAACATGGCAGTGGAGAAGGCCGTGCCGCTCTACCTTGACCCTGATGAGCTGGAACATCCGCCCGTAGAGGATGAAGGCCTTGCCCAGGATACCAGTGATGAGGAGGTAGAAGATGATATCCGGAGTCACCTCATCCGCAACTTCTTCTCATAATGGTGAGTCATAGCTGGTTATATGTAATACATGTATTAGAGAGTTGCATGGGTAGCATGATGTGTATGCAGCAGACTGTATGCAATGTCACTTGGATGTCTGTAGTGCTGTGTCTTACAGGTGCAGATGTAATGCAACACACATACGTGCTATGTGTATACTTGGAATGTACAGGTGTACTACAACAACTGGATATTGTAAAGGACATTGTCTGAATGACATTGTACAGAATTTGACCCTTTGTGTGCCACTCTCATCCACAGCTCACCCTGCCTGTTGTCCGTTTGGGTCATTGTGGTCACCCTGCTATTGCTGAAGATGATTGCAACGTCAGCCTAATCAACGGAGCATGCATGGACATGTGGAGAAGTCATTTTGGGTAAGGACTCATACGAGGCTGTTTAGCGTTGGTATGTGTAGAAACGTGTGGTACATGTTCATGTGCATGTAGTGCGACCATGAATACATGCAACAACAATATGTTACTTATTACATGTATGCCCACTCCCATGACAGGATAGTCACCCCATCTGACAGTCATCTGTTGTAGTTGTATACTCTGGTGGATGCATCAATGTGTGTAGACATTGCCACTGCAACATTGCACATACCATGGTTTGACATTGTGTCAGAGCTCTCAAACACGGACTCTGTGGGGGATTGCAGCATCACTGTGTGCATTTGAATGTGACTGGATCCTCGCCTCCACCTTGTGGGACAGTCCAGTTTAGTTGCCATTCCACCATGTCGTGTAGATGTTGCCCACTGTATGTTCCACATGTCCTGAGAAATGTCCTGTGAATCTGTGGACATGGATGCATTGCCCCTTGTTGCACTATTTCATGTCACTGTCATGTCGTTACCTCCGTGCAGGTTGAAAATACTGCTCCACCAGCCTTCACAGTGAGTAGCACTTCTGTTTTGAATCACATGATGCCATGTATGTTTTGCTTGAGACATGACAATGTTGGGATGATGCATATCTTGATTATTGTGTTGCACCAGTGGAGTGCGGTCATGCACATGATTCTCGAGTCCCGTGCAGCATTCATGTGCAATGGTAGGGTATCATATTGTGGTTTGGTTCAACTTGACTTCCAGTTGATATTTCTTCTAACAGCATCTCATGTTTAGCTTAGTAATGCTATGTTGATAGATCAAAAGACTGGCCACAGAGTGCCTTTGTAGGAAATGGGACCCCCGGCCGGCCAGGGCTTGCGCCACAGCCAGTCAGAGACCGCCACTCCTATGTAAAGTCGACCCCTGCTCACCCTCTAGGTAACGCGGTGTGGGCAGTCAGGCCTATCTCTGAGGACATGTGTGAAGCATTTGCGCACGCACCCACCAACAACAACATCCAGGGCCTCCCACAAAAGGACTCCACACCAAGTATATATGAAAATAGTCTTTGTATTAAGAAGGACACATAGGAACACACATTGTACAAGGGGCCCGAGGCACAGGCCGGGGTTACACGGAAGAAGGAACAGGGCAGGGCCAAGGGACCCCTGCCAGGGGTATGCACATGATAGAACTGGCATAAGAACACATATCCACTGGGAGCTTCCTAGGACTAGCAGTAGAACTCACTCTGACCAGGGATCACATACATGGGACATCGGGTATTCAGGAGGGAAGGGACAAGGTACATAACACAACAGAGGCCCCCATCAGCAGGGCAACACATAATAATTCTCAGCATCACTTTGATATTAGTCAGTAGCACCCCATAGGCCAGATGGCCTTCCTGGGGCAAGGGCGCCTTAGAGTCTCGATGTTCAGAGTGGGCTGCAAGGGGCCCGGGGCAAACGTAAACGTGGCAGCGGCCCACGAAGTGCTGGCCCGCTGAGGGGCTTTGATGTAGCCTTGCAGGCTCGGGGGAGGATGACTCCATGAGGGAGCCTCCAGGGCTCCAGAGCAAAGATGCCGGGTGGAGCCTCGCCGGCTCGAGGGAACAGGGGGGCAATGGTGGAGCCTCTCGGGGCTCATGATGAGCGGGGGAGTCCCTCTCGGGGCTCGGGAAAGGAACTGTGGGCAGGCGGGGCCCCCCTCGGGGGACCCGGCGTCACTGGGGGCCCTGCGGGCCTCTAAGTGCATGTGGGCTCACGCTGGAGGGGAGGGGCGGGCACCGGGAATGCGCCCCGATGCCCCGCCTCCCCTCCTGCAGCACTCACCGGTCGGCTGGCAGACGCGCTGGTCTCTCCTCGCTCTCCGGGGCTCCCTCTTGCTCCTGGGGCCCCGGGGGGGAAGCGGCAGTCTCCTGGGGGAAAAGCAGGGGCGAGGAGTAGGCTCCCGCGGCTCCCTGCATTCGCTCGCTCTCTCCTTTCCGCCTCCTATGCTCCTGGGGCCGCCGTCCAATCTCAGCGCGGCCCGGGGAGACGTCAGCAGCTAGTCCCGGGTCAGCGGCCAATCCCAGCGAGGCCCGGGACAGACAACACAAAGGAACCCGGGCCGGTGGTGGTGACCTCGGGGAAACTGGCGAGGGCTAGGTTCCCTCAAGGGAGAAGGGCAGTTAGTGAGGTAGGCACTCGCTGGGGGAATAGAACACCCCAAAGAACAGGGCAAAAGACCGGGTGGCACCGGCTGGAGGAAATAGTACCCCCAGGCGCTAGGACAGGATTACGGTGCTCTGCAGGGGAGGTAGAGCACTCCCAGCGTGGGTAAACTCCATGAAGAGCTCCAGGCGCTCGAGGGCAGAAAGCAGCACTTCCAGGCGCTAAGTAGGAAGAACAGCGCTCCCCAAGCGCTGGGGGGTCAGAAGTAAATGCTGGAGGAAGAGCAGCAGTCCAAACAGAGTCCAGGACCTCAGGTGGAGCTCAGCAGCCCCTAGAAGGGAAAAAGGTCATCAGTAGTCCAGGAGTAAGGCAGGGCCCAGGGAGGCAAGCCAACCCTGAGCCCAAGCAGCGGCAGCCCCTGGTAGATTTAAGTTAAGAACAAGAACAAGTCCAGAGTGTCACAGCACCCTTTTCATACACACATTCCTGGTCTGAAGGGGCAGGCAGGGAGAGAACCAGCTGTAACTGGTTATGGGGGGATTCTTTACACTGGCCAGGCTAGGAACATCAGCCGCACCCCAGGGGGTGGAGCCAGCATTGTCTGGGGAAAACCCAGCCTCATTCATGACACTCAAACCAGACAGTCAATCCACAAGCAGACCCAGGCTCACTCCTCCCCTCACATCAGCATGCTAAATACTCCATTCACCACCGGGGCAGACCTTTCCAGATCCCGGGAGCCAGGCTCACCAGCCAGCCTCAGCCAATCATACGCCAGGCACACATTCCACAAATATGCCAACTTCTAAAATAGGGACTTCTACACTAGACACACTCATGCCACATATACCGTTGCGCAGCACTCAATCTCATGAGTTCATACATACCAGACTTGACCCTGCACACCCTACGCATCGGGAACTACCGAGGACTCATCCATTCCCCATGTATTCCTATGGAAGGGTAGGTCGCTCTCTCTTCACACGCACTCAGAGGGGGAATCACCATCCCCAGGTTACATATACCATAAAAACTTCAGGGGCGGACCTGCCAGACGGGCCAAGTCCAACAGCCTTCATTGCATGTAGGTCATTAGCTTCCTCGTCATATGTGATTCTAACAGCTGTTGTGGGTGAAGTAAACATTGCCTACATGGCCCTTATGGGTACACATGGTCAATAACAGATATTACTGTCTGCGTAAGTAGCATTGCCAACTGTTTTCATTTGTTTGTGAGGTCCACCGCATCTGAGCCAGTGAATGTATTTCTACCAACATAGCTCACATTGCATGGTTGCTTACTTGTGAGCGTTTCACAATACTCTAATGGATCACAGACTGTCCTAGCTTTTATGTGTCCGTGTCATTGGATTGGATCTGATGTGATAGCATGATGACTAATGTAATGTTGTCTCCAGTCATTTTACTTCACAGGTGTGACTGGTACAGTGTATCACATGAGGTTTTTGTATTAGCAGTGACAATGGAATGTACTCCTAATGGTTATTTGCCTCTGTTTCAGGTCTCCCTCCCAGCAGTTCCCATCCTCTACTTCCGTCGCCTGATCACCCTTTTGTGTCTGTCATTTGTACTCAGACCAAGGGGCTATTTGGAGGTGGAACCCTTTGAGCATCACACCACTCTGATGAAGAAAGGTACGGCCAGTCCTTGACAGGCTTCTACCCAATATTACTGCTGCATTACAGGTGACATCATTAATAGTTAAACACAAAAGATGGCAGGGTGTCATTCTGACCCCACCGCAGTGGCAACAGCCTCTTTTTTATAATGCCAATGCTACCATTATTTTTATAATAATCCATTTTCTTATGTCTTGCTTATTCCTTATTCTTTTCGCTGCGCAATGTGTTATTATCACTTACAGTATGTTCCCTGACGAAGGACCCAGAAAGGGTCCGAAATGCATTGGATAAATAAACTGCTTAAATGGAACCTTGCATCAGTACGTGTTTGTGGTTGAGAGGTTCGGATGGCCCGCCATGACATGAGAAAACTTGGAAATTGGCAATCACCTTGCATGATAAAGAGTTTAACAAAAAGGATGAATGAGAAAAAAGATTGCGCAGCGAAAAGAATAAGGAATAAGCAAGGCATAAGAAAATGGATTATTATAAAAATAATGGTAGCATTGGCATTATAAAAAAGAGGCTGTTGCCACTGCGGTGGGGTCAGAATGACACCCTGCCATCTTTTGTGTTTATGTATTACACGTGATGTGTGGGCTTGGCACGAATCAGTGAGCACGCCAATCACTAAAAGAAAAGTTGGAAAAAAGTTTGTGACGAAAATGGTTTTTGAAAATAACGGAGTGCAACCTGTCTCCTTATGTGATTTACTCAAATCTAGCCCCACCGGGTTAGCACCCAGCGAATAAATGAACTTTATCAACAAGAACAAGGACAAAAAATCGAACTTAGCATGCAAGGGAGATCATCGCGTTTCATTCAGCAAGTTTGTTTTAAAGGGTCAGAGAAAGAAATGAAAACGCACATATTACCATGGACATTTAGATTAATTTTTGCGGACATTTTCCAGTGATTTATCATTACTTATCTAGTTGATTGTGAACACTTCATAGTAATTTTCAGTGTAGTGGTGTTAGTCCATTGGGATCGCTATATAGATACCAGAAGGATTATGGGAAAGGTAGTCACTCCCAGAATGACTGTTCTCTTATGTTTTAGGTGTATACTGTGGGTTTAAGGGAGGGGGCGGGTCCTAATCACGAAGGTTAGTTAAAAAGCCTGATGAATGAAGGGGAGTTAGCTAGTAAGGACAGCCTCCAGTTTTACCGAGGAGAGAGAGATGTCGTCTGTTAAGCAGGTATGTTTAACTAAGAAATCGGAGAGAACAGGGAAGGGGTTGTTGCAGAGCAGTGGTGAACTGGCATATATGACAGGTGGAGGGGAAACATCAAGTTTTGTTACTAGCGCTAAGGAAATCATAACGTGGAATTAACGGGGTAGAACTAGGAGTGGAAGAGAACGGTGATGTAATCGTAGAGACCCGCAGGGAGAGTGAAGAAGTTCAGGTGTGACTGATTTCTTTTAAATAGTTCAAGGGAGCATTGCTAGGCAGACGGGTCCCATGGAAAAAGGGCACTTGAGATAGTGTAGCATGAAGGATGTTTTACAACACTTATGGCTAATATGTTGCAGATAATAGGAATGTCTTTTTTTAAAAAAATAAGTTTGTGGTTTTTTAAAAGTGGGTTGCTAATATATGTGTTATTATCACTTACAGTATGTTCCCTGACGAAGGACCCAGAAAGGGTCCGAAATGCATTGGATAAATAAACTGCTTAAATGGAACCTTGCATCAGTACGTGTTTGTGGTTGAGAGGTTCGGATGGCCCGCCATGACAAGAGAAAACTTGGAAATTGGCAATCACCTTGCATGATAAAGAGTTTAACAAAAAGGATGAATGAGAAAAAAGATTGCGCAGCGAAAAGAATAAGGAATAAGCAAGACATAAGAAAATGGATTATTATAAAAATAATGGTAGCATTGGCATTATAAAAAAGAGGCTGTTGCCACTGCGGTGGGGTCAGAATGACACCCTGCCATCTTTTGTGTTTATGTATTACACGTGCTGTGTGGGCTTGGCACGAATCAGTGAGCACGCCAATCACTAAAAGAAAAGTTGGAAAAAAGTTTGTGACAAAAATGGTTTTTGAAAATAACGGAGTGCAACCTGTCTCCTTATGTGATTTACTCGAATCTAGCCCCACCGGGTTAGCACCCAGCGAATAAATGAACTTTATCAACAAGAACAAGGACAAAAAATCGAACTTAGCATGCAAGGGAGATCATCGCGTTTCATTCAGCAAGTTTGTTTTAAAGGGTCAGAGAAAGAAATGAAAACGCACATATTACCATGGACATTTAGATTAATTTTTGCGGACATTTTCCAGTGATTTATCATTACTTATCTAGTTGATTGTGAACACTTCATAGTAATTTTCAGTGTAGTGGTGTTAGTCCATTGGGATCGCTATATAGATACCAGAAGGATTATGGGAAAGGTAGTCACTCCCAGAATGACTGTTCTCTTATGTTTTAGGTGTATACTGTGGGTTTAAGGGAGGGGGCGGGTCCTAATCACGAAGGTTAGTTAAAAAGCCTGATGAATGAAGGGGAGTTAGCTAGTAAGGACAGCCTCCAGTTTTACCGAGGAGAGAGAGATGTCGTCTGTTAAGCAGGTATGTTTAACTAAGAAATCGGCGAGAACAGGGAAGGGGTTGTTGCAGAGCAGTGGTGAACTGGCATATATGACAGGTGGAGGGGAAACATCAAGTTTTGTTACTAGCGCTAAGGAAATCATAACGTGGAATTAACGGGGTAGAACTAGGAGTGGAAGAGAACGGTGATGTAATCGTAGAGACCCGCAGGGAGAGTGAAGAAGTTCAGGTGTGACTGATTTCTTTTAAATAGTTCAAGGGAGCATTGCTAGGCAGACGGGTCCCATGGAAAAAGGGCACTTGAGATAGTGTAGCATGAAGGATGTTTTACAACACTTATGGCTAATATGTTGCAGATAATAGGAATGTCTTTTTTTTAAAAAATAAGTTCGTGGTTTTTTAAAAGTGGGTTGCTAATATATGTGTTATTATCACTTACAGTATGTTCCCTGACGAAGGACCCAGAAAGGGTCCGAAATGCATTGGATAAATAAACTGCTTAAATGGAACCTTGCATCAGTACGTGTTTGTGGTTGAGAGGTTCGGATGGCCCGCCATGACATGAGAAAACTTGGAAATTGGCAATCACCTTGCATGATAAAGAGTTTAACAAAAAGGATGAATGAGAAAAAAGATTGCGCAGCGAAAAGAATAAGGAATAAGCAAGACATAAGAAAATGGATTATTATAAAAATAATGGTAGCATTGGCATTATAAAAAAGAGGCTGTTGCCACTGCGGTGGGGTCAGAATGACACCCTGCCATCTTTTGTGTTTATGTATTACACGTGCTGTGTGGGCTTGGCACGAATCAGTGAGCACGCCAATCACTAAAAGAAAAGTTGGAAAAAAGTTTGTGACGAAAATGGTTTTTGAAAATAACGGAGTGCAACCTGTCTCCTTATGTGACATCATTAATAGTGTCAATTTGAGTCCTTGCCAATGCACATGTATGTTTGACAGTGCTCCATGGGCTCACAATGTAATTAACTCATGTTGTGCATGACGTGTGTTCATATTTAAGATTCTGCCGCCTTCATGTCAACGGACATGTCCTTCTAATGTGCATGTTTAGTATTTGTCATGTAGTATGCTTATGCTTGTTGTGTTGACGTGTCCAGCGGGCACATGCATGGTGTATGGGAAGGCTGTAATACTATATTTTGTGTAAGGTCGATTGCTTTGTAGCAGCTGTTCAGCTTTCCACACCCTAGCTGTAGTCTACACCTGCTGACGCTGTGTGTCCTGTGCCCCACATGTATATAAGGGCCCTGATACAGTGACTGTGATCTTTGGTCATTACTGTGCCATTTTATTTGCATTGACCCCGAGTGAGTCAGACACTCCTGCCTTCACATTCACATTTAACTCTGTGGCTTGCAAATGCCCTTGCGGTATGTGCCCATTTGGCAAGTTGTCACAGCCCTCCTGCCGTCATGTCTTCACTCATTGCTGCTGCATGCACAGGCACGATGCAGCACACACGATCCAGGTACACAGACACCCACAGGATGACCCTCCTTCCATCCTTTTGTAGAGCATGCTCCTGCCACCCTACACACAGACAACACCAGACAATCACCCTCCTGGTATCACAATGCTTCAGACTCAGCCACTGCAGCTTATGTGTCTGTGTGTGCAGCACATACTGGCACAACTATGCAGATTCACATTACATTGGGTCTACGTACCACCAGGTCATGTGCCGTGTACAGCACACACACACCTTCCATAGGCACAATATTGTACATTGTTACCTTGTCAACACCACAGCAGGAAAAATCATCTTGCTAACAGTCACGTGGCAGTACACAACCTGGTCACACCACTTCGACATAGCTGTCACAGTCAGTCAAGTTGCCACAGGGGACACACACCATGACCACATCTCTTGGGTGTGGTGTGATTTACCCAGTCTGGTGTAGGTATGTGTCAGACGTGGGTAGTTGTTCTGTATGCATTGCTCCCATAACAGGAGTCTAGTACTAGTAGCTACATAGGGGTAGGTCACCTACCCAGGTGTGCTTGTGTAGAGAGCAACAGCCCATTGCCCACAGTCTGTCCTGCCACCCTTGTCCTTTGCGCCATTCATTACATCCACAGTACTGCATCATGTTGATGATAGTTCACATAACCCTAGGACACAATTGTAGGTACTCCCTTCGTGGACAACTAGTTTTGTCACAATGATCTGTACACCTCAATGTGACTCTCCTGGGCCTGGCTGTGATAGCAGTTTGGCATCCAAACCCCCCTCCAGCATTTACTATCCCACACAGTTGTGTCTTGCCATCCATGTATGTAGTTGTTAGTGATTTCTGACCGATGTGTGTCCTCACACGGAATCTGATACAAGTGTGTGGATTGCTGCTGTTTGTTGCATACCCTTGCATTGTATTCATTTGCACACACATAACATTTTATGCTGTGGTTCAAAGATAAATCGACAAATGCGTATGTGGTTCAGTGTCTTTATTTGGTGATCTTGTGCTGGAAACGTGAATAGGTGCTGTACATAAAGGGGTTGAATCCAAAGTTCAGTGGTGGGGAGATGAGATGCCTTACAGTTACTCTCATCAGAGTCCAGGCCACAGTGCTTGGCATCATCGGGTAGACTGTGACCAGCAAGTCCATGTGGGAGAGTCGCATAGGGGATACTGTTGCACCCAGGGGCAATATGCCAGGTCCTGTGTCCTGGGAGTCGTGCATGGGCCACTGCCCCTCAACGTATTAGCCGTGGACGACCAACCTTCCTTCGGGGGCCCTCAGGTGCAGGCCTGGACGATGCATGGGAAGCTACGTCAGAGAGTTCCTCCTCCTCCGCCTCCCCCCTCCCTGCGGCTGGTGTCATACTTTGCCGTGATGTTGATGGCCTTGTGACACAGGGAGGGTGCTGCATGTTGGCTGCTATCTGACGTAGCGATTGGCTCATTTCCCGATGCACCGTCAAGAGCTGAGCCAGACTTTCCTCCACCGGTCCATAATGTTGTTGTTGCCTGGCTATTTGCTCTGCCTGCTGTTCTTTCACCTGGTTGAGGACCTCCGCAAGCTGGCCTACCTCCCTGGTGTCCCGCCGGTATGCCTCCAGGATGTTAGTGAGTTCAGGCATACCGGTCCCTGCAGCTGGCTGTCCAGATTCCCGCCTCCGCCTTGCACCTCTGCCACCACCCTGACCCACATGTGCACCGCCTGCACTTGTGGGCACATCCGGTCGACGGGCCCCCCGAGTGCTGGTAGAGTGGAGGTTGTCAGCCACCTCAGGGGCGCCCGACAAAGGGTGTCCCTCATCTTCAGACAGGTCCGCTGATGGATCATGTGCAAGGCTCTGTACTGTCTGCTGTGATGTGTTGGGAATGGTTCCGGTGGTTGGCAGAGAAGTTTCTGGTACAGTTGCTGCAGGTGTTTGGAATCCAGAGGTGCCAGGTTGGTTGGGGTCATCCACAGTGCGTTGAGTGGCCTGGCTGTCGGTGGGGTCTGTGTCCGGCTCAGCCTAGGACTGGGATCCTTCTCCCCCCTGGGGTGGGTTGGGCTCTACACGTTGCCCTGTGTGTGGGAGAGAGAGACACTGTTAAGGCACTATCAAGTGACATATTGTTTATTTATCCATTATCTGCATCACTGTTCCACATGCTTTACATTGTTGTCATTGTTCAGTTGTGCATGTAGTGGTAGTAAATTGACATGTACTCAGGGGTATTTTTCATTCTTCCTATCTCTTGACAATGACTGACACAGCCATTGCTGTGTCTTGTATTGCCGGCACAACACATGTTAAGCATTGCTCAGGTTGACGCAACATCCAGGATATGGTGAAAATCCTTATGCCTGCGTCAAGCATGCACAGAGTTTAGATGCAGCATGTTGATGTAAGAGACAGGGCATCATAAATTAGCATGACATCAACTACATTGGATGTATTTTGCTGTTCCGTGATGGCCATACAATGCCAACACCCCTGGACCTGTACACAGACTTATCGATCATTGCTATTGAACGTGTCACTTCTCTAAGACGCATCACCTTGTCAATACCCATGTCCATATTGTTACTTACGTGCATCCACATCAGTCATGAGATGGGGCAAGTGCATTGTTTGGAAGGCACAATGGACTGGAGCTTCTGCAATGTGCATGTCTTACTTGTATGCATATTCATATGAGTGAGTGTTTAGTTGTGATACATGACAATTGTGACATTGTTGCACTCCTATGCTTGTCCCCAGGTGATGAGTTTCTGTAAGTGGTGTGTATGACAGGCCATGTCAGTAGTTTGCGTGTGATTAGCAAGCCTCCATTGTTAATAATTTGGCTGCCCCCTGATGTGGCATGCTGGCATATTTGTGATTTTAGGTTCATGCACAGGATGTGTGACCTTGTCCTGGTGTTTGTGTTTGCAGTGATCACATGAGAGACTTGTGGTGCCTACACCTGTGCCCATTGTGTACTACAGACCATTCCCAAATGGGTGTCCTGACACAGTACATTGTCCACTGCAAATGGTGGGTGTGTTGCAGGCTATTAGTAGATGACTGCTGTCCCTGGACATTCATGTCTATGGTGTTTTGAATGCCTGTGCAGTGCTTGGGTGCAACTGTCTGCGTGCCCAGGGAGCTGAGGTGAGGTGACTGAGGCAGGTAGACGAAGGGATGGAGGCAGACTGAGGGAGGGAGGGAGTGCAACAGGGGGAGGGGGCGACAGGGAGAGGGGGCGACCGAGGGAGAGGGCAACAGAGGGAGTGGGCGACAGTGATAGTGGGAGAGAGAGGGAGACAGGGATGGAGCCAGGTTGTTTGTGCGTGCTTGCTCGCTGCACTGCCTTACTGTGCCACAAAATGTTGCTTCTCTGGAATGCCGGGCCCCGGGGGAAGCAGAGTCGCAGACTAGTCTTCCCCGGGGTCTTTAGCGCAGGGGATAGGCCAGGTAGGGGAAGGGGAGGAGTCAGGGGGTGGGTATTTAGGCGTGGGGGAGGAAGGGAACTTCCTCTTTCTGCGCCTGGCACCATCAGGAGGGAGATCAAAAGGAGGTTAGTTTAGGGCTAGTTATTCTTGGAGTGACCGTAGTGTCAGGTTTGGGTAGGAGTTCGTCCGGAGCTGTTTCACGCCAGCTGGGTTTTTTTTTATACGAGCCTGTAGCATGGTTTTTGGCGAGCTGTCGGGGGTATCCGCAATACAGGTCCGGGAGGCCTTGATGTTGCTCGCGAGGGCCGGTCGGGAAGACCTTATCCAGCCGGGGGTTTTGGTCCAGGCCTGGGTGGGGGCCACCAGGGGCTCGCGCGCTGCCTCGGCCGGGGTTAAAGCTGCGGTGGTGGCCTGCCAGGATGATGAGCAGGACGCTGCGGGCCCGGATTGACGAACGGAGGGGGGGCGGAGTGCCCAAGGACCCGGCGGGAGGCTGGAAACGCAGGAGCCTGCCCCCGCGGGCCTTCCCTCTGCTTGAGTTTTTGCCTGGGGCCTCGGGGTCGGCCGTGAGGGCCGCGCCCCCCGCGCTTCCGCCCTAAGGGCCTTTGCTGGTGCCAGCCGGCGCTATGCAGGGTGAGGGGCATGCGGACAGCCTGTCTGGGCCTGCCCTGGAGCAGGCGGGAACACCGGGTGGGGGGGGGGCCTGGGTTTTCCGGGCAGCCGGCTCTCAATGAACCTGGGGAGGATGTGCTTGGGGACGCCTTGCGAGAGTCTGAAGGGCTGGAAGAGAAGGCCCACATTGACCTGTCCACCGGCTCTAGGGCTGGCACGCCGGCCATGGCAAGGCAGGTGGCGGTGGGGGACCTGGGGGGCTGGAGTGGGACCCCCACTCTGGTTCCCATTGCTGGGCCTGGTTGTTGGGTTCCTGGTTTTCCGCAGGTGGGTTTCTTCCCCCAGGGGGCTGATTTTTTTGGCTACTGCCCGCACCCCCCCCCCCCTCGGATCTGGGGTGCCGCTTCCTGGGAGGACAGGGCCCGGGGAGAGAGGATCTTGGAGCAGATTCTGGAGGTCAGGTGGGCAGAGGAGACACGGGCCAGGGTGGGGGCTGTGTGGGGCCATGAGGTTGAGGGCCCTCCCACCCGACCTCTGAGGAGGAAAGGGAAGCGGAGAGGGAGCAGGAGTCTAGGAGGGTCAGGGCCAGGAAGGCAGTGCAGGTCCACCCCCCCAGGTGGGGTATGGCAGGTGTAGGGACGGCCAGGACGGCTTTGAGGCCCGATGGTGCTGGGGCCCGCTCAGGTTTGAGCGACCTGAGAGGTGTACGGGGATTCAAGCCGGCGGCTGTCGGCAGAGCCCTGGGGTGCCTGGCGGGGCGCAAGACGGCTCCAAGACGCAAGACAGAAGCAGTAGGGCAGTCCGCAGCAGCTGTCCCTCCACCGAGGGCTCGGGCACCTGCAACGCGTGGCGGATCTGGAGTGTGTGGGTGGGGAGGTGTGCAGAAAGGTGTGAAACGTGCGGTGAAGGAGGTGGACAATGTGGGTGTGGATCTGGAACCGGTGCTTGAGTTGGATTATGGTGCCAAGAGTGATGAGCTGGAAGACCGGGAGTTGCGGGATGACTTGGAAGGCGTAGGCGTCGCCTCGGCCAACGGCAACCTTGGTGTGTTACAGGTCAAAACGGCAACAAAGACAAAGGCCGGATCGGCGGCAGTCCAGGTGACGGAGTCCAGAGGTTGGCCCCGGGAGCGGACCTCGGCACTCACAGGTGAGGGTGCCTGGTGGGCAGCTTGGGAGGACCCCCCGCGGAGGGGGAAGGTCGGAAGAGGACTCGCAGGTCGGTGGGTGTGGGGGACGGTTCAGTGCGGGAGGCGGTGAGGCCCTCGGGCAATCCACCCGGGGATGGTAAGGAGGTGGATGGTAAGTCGGTGACTTTGGGGGTGCAGACGGACAAAGGGGATGGTAAGGATTAGAAGGGAGTGAAGGTGCCTGAGAAGCTCCCATATATGGGGCTGGCGATGCCTCTGAGGTCGCATCTCTCGGAGAAACTCAAGGAGCGGATCTGGAAACATGAGTTTGTCGATGTCTTTAAGTTGCTCCATAGGGAGGTACAGGATATGGAGGGGTCTAAAGAGGAGGAGTGGGAGCTGACGAGGTGCCCTAGGGTGCCGGTGACGATGGAGAATTGGACGTCAGCTTTCTTGATCTATGCCAGTGTTTATTGCCAGAGGTATTTGGACAGGGCAATTGCACTTTTTGAGTACATGTATATCATTCACAAGGCACAGATGCAGTTTGGAGGTTTTGCTTGGTTAAGCTATGATGAGGAGTTTAGAGCAAGGGTTAGCGCGAATGCCGAGATGTGTTGGGGGGAGGTGGATCAGGAGCTTTGGATGCAGTGGATGGCGTTGTCGCACTCCACGGCGTCCACTCACACGGCCAGCGGCCTACCGGTGGTGTGTCGGTCTTTTCCGCCGCGTCCCGCCCAAGGCGGGGCGGGGGGGTGGAACAGTGCCCAGCACCATTGTCTTGGGGCAGCAGTCCAAGCAGGGGGGTTATTCCACGGGGGCCTGTTGGAGTTACAATAGGGGGTATTGTTCCAGGTATCCCTGTAAATTCAAGCACAAGTGCTAAAATTGCTGCAGGAAGCATGCCCTTACGCTGTGCCTCACACTCGCCACCCCCTCGGAGCAATGGGGGAACACCAGGGGGCGGGGCCAACCTGGACCGAAGGGCGCCTACACCGGTTAGGGTGGAGGCAATGGCCCGTGGCTCTCGTGCTATCCGGATCAGGAGGCTGCGGCGCGGCTCTTCTGGGGTTTCACTGAGGGCTTTAGGGTGGCCTACCAGGGTCCCAGGGAGCGCCGTTAGGCCGAGAAATTGAGATCTGCCAAAAATTGCCGGGGGTAGTGTCTGGTAAGCTGAGCAAGGAGGTTGGGGAAGGAAGGGTGGCTGGGCCGTTTACTGACTGGCAGTTGCGGGACCTGATCATTTCCCCGTTGGGGGTACTGCCGAAGAAGGAGGAAGGGGAGTTCAGGATGATTCACCATCTGTCATGGCCGGAGGGCCATTCGGTGAAGGACTTTATTGCAGTTGAAGATTCGAGAGGGCTCTAAGCGTCGGTGGACAATGCGATCCACCTGGTCAGGGTGTGTGGGACGGGAGCGGAATTGGCGAAGTGTGACATCAAGTCTGCTTTCCTCGTTTACTGCCTATTGACCCAGCAGTTTTTTTGCTCTTGGGCATGCAGTTTGGGGGGGCCATCTACGTGGACTAGGTTTGGCCCATGGGGTGCGCCATCTCCTGCGCTCTGTTTGAGCTCTTCAGCTATTTTCTGCAGTGGGTCTTGGTGCGGGTCAGTGGGTGTCGTGAAGTCACTCACTACTTGGATGATTTCCTCTTCCTGGGACGGGCGGAGACCGGGGATTGCGGCAGGGCCCTGTCGTGGTTGCAGGAGATGTCCTTGCATTTTGGGGTGCCTCTGGCGCCCGAGAAGACGGCTGGTCCCAGCTGTTGCCTCACCTTCCTGGGTATTGAACTGGATTTGGTGCGTTGGTTGGCGCACCTTCCTGCGGCCAAAGTGAGGGAGATTCTGGCATGTTTGGAGTGGGCTGTGGGGGAACAGCGGATTCCTTTGAGGGCAGTGCAGAAGCTTGTGGGTTTCCTGAACTTTGCGTGTAGGGTCGTGCGGGCAGGGTGGACGTTCTGCAGGAGGCTCGGCATGGCCATGTCGGGGGCGGTGCTTCCACATCACAGGGTCAGGATCTCCATGGGTGTGAGGATGGACTTGAGGACATGGGTTACCTTCTTGCAGGACTTCAACGGTGTGTCTTAGGACTTTGACGAGGAAAGGGCAGTCTGGCAATGCCAAATTAACTCAGATGCGGCTGGGTCAGCGGGGTTTTGTGTCTTGTGGGATGGCAGGTGGTGTGCGGAGAGCTGGCCGGCCTCCTGGATCAAACAGGGCAGGAGCATTGCCTTCTTGGAATTCTTCCCTTTGCTGGTGGCACTGGCGGTGTGGGGGGAGGAATTTCGAAATAGGTCAGTGCTCTTCCACGTCGACAATATGACGGTGGTGGGGCTGGTGAATCATCAGAGGGCAAGGGACCTGAGGGTGCTGCGACTGTTGTGGAGGTTCATGTTGGTGTGTCTGCAGTTGAATGTGGTGTTTCGGGCTAAGCATGTCCCTGGGGCGAATAATGACATTGCGGATGCTTTGTCTCGTTCGCAGTGGCAGCGTTTTCGACACCTGGCACCGGGAGCGGATACGTGCAAGACCGAGCTGCCGGCCGGCATCTGGGCCTTGGGGGAGTGAGGAAGATTGGGCTGGTGGAAGGATCACTGGCTGCGACCACAAGGAGGACTTATCGTTTAGCATGGTCTGAATTTAGCACTTTCATGGGCTGGACGGTGGATGGGGTAGTGAGTGGGGAGTCAACTGTGGTACAGGGGCTGAGGAGTTACGTGTTGGCTTGCATGGATCGGGGTTTGACTGCGGCTACGATATCTGGAAAGTTGGCAGGGATATAGTTCTACTGTGTTTTGTTCCTGGGCTTTGACCCAACTAAGGATGTGATTCTGGCCAGAATGTTGCAGGGTTGGGGCAGAGAAAGTGGGGTGGGTGGGGGTAGGCTGAGAGAGGCGGTGACGTTTGAGTTGTTGGTCAGGCTGGTGGGGGTGTTGCTGGAATGCAGTTGTGACCTGGGTGAGGTGGGTCTTTTCCGCTTGTGCATGGTGTGGATGTTTTTCGGGGCGTTCTGGGTGTCTGAGCTTTTGGGTACGAGAAGTGGGGCTAGGAGGTTGTTTGAGGAGGTTCGTGTGAATGAGGGGCGCATGGGTATTTGGCTGCGATGCTCCAAGACGGATCAATTGGGCAGAGGCAAGTGGGTGTGGTTGAAAGAGTCTGGCGTGGCGGTTTGCCCAGTGTTGGAATGGTGAACTTTCCAGGGGACAGGGGGGGGTGCGTTGTGGGGAGAATTTTTGTCATGCATCTGGCGCGAGAGTGACGGCGGGCCTGTTGTTGGCCGTGTTGCGTAAGGCCTTGAGGCGTTTGGGCATGGATGAGGCTGGATTTGGGACCCACTCTTTCTGGATTGGGGCTGCAACTGCGGCGGCAAGGTTGGGTTGGTCCAGGGATAGGATTAGGAGGATTGGGCGATGGAAGTTGCGCTGTTGTGAGAGATATGTGAGGAAGTAGGATGGTCCCAGGCAGGATGTTGGTTGTTTTGGACTGTTTTTCTTGTTCTGACATCTTTTTCTTCGTAGGTTGCGTGGGTGGACCGGGCGGTAGGACAGTGACTTGGATTGTTGGCCACTCCTTCATGCATTGGGCATCCGAATATGCGGAGCAGCAGGTTTACGGCCGTAACCTGGGACTGAAAGGACACTTGCACGAGGTACAATGGTGGGGCAGAAGTGGAATGCGATGGGTGGCACTACTGCCCTGGCTTGCAAAAAGTGGTCCCACAGAGGGGATGGCCGGATTTGTTGATCATTCTTCTGGGGGAGAACGACCTGGTGCAACTGTCTGCATTGCCATTGTTACAACTCATGCAGCGGGACCAGGAGGTTTTGAAATAGAGGCTTGCGGGGACCTGCATTGCCTGGACGGAGTTGGTCCCCAGAAAAGTGTGGAGAGGGGCTGTGAAGCATGGAGCCATAGAGAAGGCTCGGAGGAAGCTCAATAGGGCTGTGAGACTCTACTGTGCGGACAAGGACATTGAGGTTATTGCACATGGCGGGATACGACTGGAGGAACGGTTAGTTTTCAGGGATGACGGGGTGCACTTGCCCCAGCTGGGCAATGCGTACTACATGATGGAGATGAGAGATGTGTTGAGCAAGTTGTGGAATGAGGCTATCTGGTGTCACAGGGAGTGAATGGTGTGTGTGTGGTGGATGGGCAGCCCTGAGGGGGGGGCAGTGAACCACCCTACAGGGGGTTCACTGGTTGTCAGGATTTTAAGGGACAAGGGGGGCAAGAGCGGGCACACCCATCCCTTGGGGGGGGGAGTTCGTAGGGCGGATAGAAGCGTGAATGGCACGACGCAAGGAGTGGGGCTGGATGACGAGTGATTGGGGGGCAAGAATAAAGCGTGGTTGGAGCCTCTAGGGCTTGGTGATGAAGCGGGACGAGTGAAACGAATGAGGGGGCAGTGTGAGTGGGGGTTTGTTGTTATTATTATGTTGCTGTTACTGTTATGTTCAGATTTGCAGTTCTGGTCTAATGAAATGGCCTTTTACGCTGACACTGCGTGGTCTGTTTATTGCGCGAGGTGTGTCCACCACATGAAATTGTTTGGCAACTGTAGTATACTATGTAGTGTGATATTTTCCTATCCCTGTGCATTGGGCATGGTGCTTGGGTGTGTCCCTGGGACATATGGGATGGGAGTAGCCTCCTACCCTCCACCTTCCACCCTTTGTGCCTCCCCCTTGCATCAATCCCCATGTTGTTTAGTCATGCTGGGACTCATGGCCACCCACACCATGCTGCTGGGCACTGTTGTAAATCCACCCCTGTCGCATGTTTTTCTTGCACACTCACCAGGCTCAATGGCTCCTGCTATTCCGTGTACTCCCACCGGTGCCAGCAGATGCATGACTTTTTGCTCCCAGGGATGGTATACAGCAGGTCTGCGGGGACCTCCACCTCCAGTGTGGTGTGCAGCGGCTTAGTCCTGGTCCATCTTCCTCCTGACCATCCTCCGCAGATCGTACCACCTGTTCTGGCAATCCGCCCTGGTGCGCTTGATGGGTGCAACAGCATTGACCCGGTCTATGATCCTCTCCCACAGGCGAGTTTTTTCTGCCATGCTGGTCTGTCTGACCAATGTGCCAAACAGCTGTGGCTCGACTCTGATGATTTCATCGGTAAGGATCTCCATGTCCGGGTTGGTGAACTTTGGATTCTTGGGTGTGCCCATGGTGTGGTGTGTATGTGATTGAGGTGGTGATGGTGTGTATGGATGAGGGTGTGTGGTTGTGATTGTGAAGGGGGTGGTGTGGGTGTAGATGTGATAGGGTGTATGTGTGAAGGTATGTGGCTGCAATTGTTGGTGTGCTGTCAGTTTCTTTGCTATAATGGGTATGTTGCAACGGATGATGGGTTGTATGTGTGGAGCCTTTTATAGGTGAAGATGTGGGTGTGGCTTATTTTGAATTGGTTGGGTGTGTCATATATGGGGTGGGTGTCAGTGTTGACCTCTGTTTAGCTGTGACCAGTTCATTCTTACTCAATGGTGTGTACACAGGAGACATGTTTGGTGTTGTTGTGGTGTTTTGGGTTTTGGTATTGTGTGCGTGCGGTACTTGGGTGCGCGATTGAGGTGTACGGGCCGTTGGCGGGTCGGGGGCTCGGGTACGCTTGTTGGGGGGTGTGTGTGTGGTACTTGGGTGTGCGAACGAGTTGTACGGGCCGTTGGCGGGTCGGGTGCTCGGGTACGCTTGTTGGGGGGGTGTGCGTGCGGTACTTGGCCGTGCGATCGAGTTGTACGGGCCGTTGGCGGGGGGGGCTCGGGTACGCTTGTTGGGGGGGGTGTGCGTGCGGTACTTGGCTTTGCGAGCGAGTTGTACGGGCCGTTGGCGGGTCGGGTGTTCGGGTACGCTTGTTGGGGGGGTGTGCGTGCGATACTTGGCCATGCGATCGAGTTGTACGGGCCGTTGGCGGGTGGGGGGGGCTCGGGTACGCTTGTTGGGGGGGTGTGCGTGCGGTACTTGGCCGTGCGATCGAGTTGTACGGGCCATTGGCGGGTCGGGGGCTCGGGTACGCTTGTTGGGGGGGTGTGCGTGCGGTACTTGGCTTTGTGATCGAGTTGTACGGGCCGTTGACGGGTGTGGGGGGCTCAGGTACGCTTGTTGGGGGGGTGTGCGTGCGGTACTTGTGCGTGCGTGCGAGTTGTACGGGCCGTTGGCGGGTCGGGTGCTCGCGTACGCTTGTTGGGGGGTGTGCGTGCGGTACTTGGCCATTCGATCAAGTTGTACGGGCCGTTGGCGGGGTGGGGGGCTCGGGTACGCTTGTTGGGGGTGTGTGCGTGTGGTACTTGGCCGTGCGATCGAGTTGTACGGGCCGTTGGGGGGTGGGGGGGCTCGGTACGCTTGTTGGGGGGGTGTACGTGCGGTACTTGGGCGTGCGATCGAGTTGTACGAGCCGTTGGCGGGTCGGGGGCTCGGGTACGCTTGTTGGGGGGGTGTGCGTGCGGTACTTGATTTGCGAGCGAGTTGTACGGGCCGTTGGTGGGTCGGGTGCTCGGGTACGCTTGTTGGGGGGGTGTGCGTGCGGTACTTGGCCGTGCGATTGAGTTGTACGGGCCGTTGGCGGGTGGGGGGGGCTCGGGTACGCTTGTTGGGGGGGTGTGCGTGCGGTACTTGCCCGTGCGATCGAGTTGTACGGGCCATTGGGGGGTGGGGGGTGCTCGGGTACGCTTGTTGGGGGGGTGTGCGTGCGGTACTTGGGCGTGCGATCGAGTGGTACGGGCCGTTGGCGGGTCGGGTGCTCGGGTACGCTTGTTGGGGGGGTGTGCGTGCGGTACTTGGCTTTGCGATCGAGTTGTATGGGCCGTTGGTGGGTGGGGGGGCTCGGGTATGCTTGTTGGGGGGGTGTGTGTGCGGTACTTGTGCGTGCGTGCGAGTTGTACGGGCCGTTGGCGGGTCGGGTGCTCGGGTACGCTTGTTGGGGGGGTGTGCGTGCGGTACTTGGCCGTTCGATCAAGTTGTACGGGCCGTTGGCGGGGGGGGCTCGGGTACGCTTGTTGGGGTGTGTGCGTGCGGTACTTGGCCGTTCGATCGAGTGGTACGGGCTGTTGACGGGGGGCTCGGGTACGCTTGTTGGGGGGGTGTGCGTGCAGTACTTGGCTTTGCGAGCGAGTTGTACGGGCCGTTTGCGGGTCGGGAGGGGCTCGCGTACGCTTGTTGGGGGTGTGTGCGTGTGGTACTTGGCCGTGCGATCGAGTTGTAGGGGCCGTTGGCGCGTCGGGGGCTCGCGTACGCTTGTTGGGGGGGGTGCGTGTGGTACTTGGGCGTGCGATCCAGTACGGGCCGTTGGGGGGGGTCGCGGTCGCGTAGGCTTGCGCGAGGGGTACACGTGTGGTATGTATTGATTACGCTTGCTGTGAGGCATGGGATCCCATACGAATCCATCTTCATGCGCGACTAATTTGGCCCGTACGAATCGCGAACAGGGTTCCCCAACTGGATCGTACTTGTGTGGTTGTACGGCAGGTTTACAAATCGTACGGTTACATTTCCGAAGCAGAGTCGTACGGGGGCTTCGACTGTTGTTCGTACGGATGACTGATATTCGTACGGGAATATGCGCCAGAGGATCGTACTACGCAGGTCGGATGGTTTTTTACGAATCGTACGGATTCGGCTACGAATACGATGCGTACGGGGGATTTTTTTTACCGGATCGGAATCGACGCCTTTGTGTTAAGTGTATGAATATTTTGATGTTTCTCATCATTGTAAAAAGAACTTATTGTAGCACACTACTTAAAGTTGGTTGTGACAGTCCCCCCAGATACTGCAACAGTATATTGAACTGATCCTGTGCCCACAAAATTGAGTACTGCCAGGATTTAGGACTATTGGTGTTATTGTTGTGCAATGCTTATTGTGATGCAGAGGATTGTCTTCAGCTGATGATATAACCCAATTGTATGTTGCTATTTGATTATATTCTCTCCTTCCAAGGTGGCAAGGTGCAGAAGTGAAAATGTAAAAATGGCACTGATTATGTGTGTTATGTATGGTTAGTTATGTTCAATAAACATTTGATAGAACCTCTGTTTCAAATTTAATGAAATATTAGTTGATTAGTTTTTGGTATTTGTATTATGTTGTTATGGTAGAAATTAGTGAGAAACATTACCTAATCCTTTGATTGTTTACATTTTGAAATGCATGATGGAAGAAAAAACAATTGAATGAATACAGAAAATAGCTACACCAGTCTTTAACTTTTTTGTTTTGCTTTCATTAAACAAAAGCAAATAAAGTAAAAGTGAATGTAAACCAAAAAACAAGCAAAATAAGAAAAAGTCAGTAATGGAGAAGGAAACCATAATTGTGGAGCCAAAGTTGCTTAAGGTCCAATGTCCAAAATACAACTGACCACGAAAGGTAAAAGAGATCAGTAAATAGTCTACATAATGAATGGTACGTACACATTGGAGGAAATTAGGTATGGTGTCTCTTGGTTGTGGTGGGGGTCTTTCCATCCTCTCCTGGTGGTCTAGAGGAACATGTGCTCCTGCAGGGGTGTAGTGGATCAATAGTTGCAGGCACTAAGGTGGGAGCTGCTGTTGCCTCTTGTGACATGGCCTCCATTTCTGTGGCTGAGGCAGATGAAGGAGGGCCAGATGTGATTGGACCACAGAAAGGGGAAGATGGTGCAGAAAAGCCCTGCACATATGGGTGTAAATGCCCTGCAGCACTGACTCGGGGAGCCCAAATTAGACTTCTGTCTCAAAATCTGAACATTGTGCTTCCTCTGCAATGGCTTCATATCCAGGAGTTCTGTAAGGACCTGGCCGCCCATGACTTGGGACTGATGGAGGACTCCCAAGACTTAGATGATGGTGGCCTGGGTGACAGGGACCCCAGCTGCCTCACCATGCTGGCCCACAGAATCCCTCCCAAGACCCATACCCCCATTAACATGTGGCTTTGAGCCGGTGTGTCTCATCCCACTGGAAACAGGCTGAACTATAGGACGTGGTGGCGCTGTCTCACCACCAGCCATGACTGAGGGGCACAATATGTGTGTTATGTTGCTTTGGACAACCGAAGTGGAGGTGTGCTGAGGTTTTACAACAGCTGGAATGTATTTGTAGGTGAGGGCCAATAGAGACTCACTGGAGCCATCTGCCTAGCTAAACCAGATGATCTAGGCCACTCTTATTCATCCGGGCGTTTAGGAGTGGAGTGCCTCCTGGAGACTTGAACTTGGGCTGGAGTGGAGGTATCCTGAGACACAGATGTTTGGCCACATGCTCTGACTGTTGGACCTATAATGTATGTAACGAAAATAATATTTCGTAAAAGTGTTGATTACACATCCAATGAGTTATAAGCATATATAATGAAGCAACCTAAAAGGGAAAAGGAATAGAATATCATTAGACCTTTCAGTTGAAATTTAATTTATTACACAAACAGTTTATGTTTCATACAAAACTACTTAAAATAAACAGGTAAGAAGATGTCCTGAAATGAAAATAATACCTTAGTATGTATACATGAAATAAACCAATCATTCAACACAACACAGTAGAGAGGAGAAATGTGAAAATAACTATTCCAAGCCCTCGCAGGCAAAAAAACAGGCATTTACACAACTTTAGATGTTGAGTATTAGTAATCATATAAACAGTACAGAGTTCCGCTTTCATATATGTCATTTTTTTCAGCATACAATTTACAAACCTTACATTTTTATGGTAAAAGGTAAAAAATGCTGATCTGTGAAACTAATGACATCAATCCAATTACATGACAAGAAAAGGACAACATGCATCATTCAACCCAGTCAATTTTCAAAAGAGAGCATTAAATAGAGAGTGATCAATACATTACACTTTACCATAGGGGAAAATATATTAGAAAAGGGAGAATGAGCAAAATTAAATGAAAAGATTATTATCACAAAACTGAGACAAGGCATCATGGTAGTTATAGTTATTTCAATGAAACATTCACAACAGTGCAAGAGTACAGGCATTTAATATGTGAACCACTTATATGTTATTTGCTATTTGGAGTACAAACACAAGCACCATAACATTATGTGAAAATGTGATGGGTAGTGAAATCTAGTATCTTAAATACAACTCAATACATTCGAACAAACAAGCAAACAAAATGTTAGTGATATATTTATGTTTCTATGTAAAATAAAGACTGCTGAACACATTAGCAAGAGTAAACTTGAATAGCAAACAGGGCATTTAGGTTCATTGACATATTGAAAAGTGTAACTTAACAGTCTCTACTCCACCAGGGATTCCTGTCGAGCCTTCAGGACGTAGGATCTGCAAGACCTTCTAATCCCAGGGCATGAGTTGTAAGGGGGGCCTGAGAGGACCACAACCAGTCATCTGGGCTGCCAGGTGATGCTTGGTGGCAAGAGAACACACTCTCCCCCGCTGGTCGTTCCACCTCTTCTTAATTTCGTCCTGTGTGCACAGCTCGTTAAACAGATTTTTATAGATAAAATGATTTAAAGTACTTTTTGGGCTTACTATAAAACTTAATTTTCCATGTTTTTACAGGTTACTAATGGGGTATTACCCAATCTAAACTACTCTTTCTACTCTATAAGATGTGCTTCTTCTATATCACATTCACAATCACTGGACGACTAGCGTGTGAAGTTAGTTTACAGGTCCTTTTCTAAAGATGAATCTCATCGATTTAGTAGGCCAATCAGTAGACCACTCTTTGAACACTTTCTGAAGGGTGTTTTCAAAGGGTTCTGTCATGGAGATGGGCTTTGCCTATGCACTGTGTTTAGTTAGCATGAGCTTATTAGAAGTTTATTTAAACGCCATCTTTTCTTTCTGCTGCTTTTGCACACAGCACATATTAATATAAATGTTTAGAAGTCTAGCAGAATATTTTGCTTCACACAGGAATAATATGTTTTCCTATTGTATCAGCTTTACTTGGTAAGCTATGTCTGAACAGTGAGTGCCGAGGCCTTCAAGGTTATTTCAACACAGTGGTTGTTGTTCGGTCTGATCAGCGCACCTCCTGGACATAACACATATGCAGCTGTGGCCAACTCTGGTTTTGGCGCGTCTAATAATGCACTGCGCAGAGTATGCAAACACACTTGAAGAACATATGCATGTAGAGAACTGGTGGAGAAGATGATGTGATCCCTTTCTACTAAGACCAGAGGTATGGGGCCGCCCTTCTAAAACCCAAAGAGACCTTCTGTAGATATAAAATAATATACTAGCAAGGGAGGGTACGACTGAGGTGCTTTTTAGACTTCTTCCCTTTAGCATTTTAAAATGCTTTCACCCTTTGTATTTTATGGAATAGTAACTATGCTGATAACCTTGTTGCTTATAATATGTTTGCTTGTATTAGCTAAGATACTGGGCCTGAGAACACAGCATTAAAAATAAATATTTCAAACTTGCATGTGTCTTCATTTACTCCTCGTTTTGAACTGGTATGTTAGTATAACGAAAGAGTGTTCATGTGTTCCACGTTACCTGAGATGTTCTAAGTTCATGTTCTGGGTTGTCTAATCATTGGGGGTGTGTAAGAACGAATGAGACACTGATTGCTTGTCTGGTAGGGGATTTTGGATACTAAGGTGAGTTTTGGCACACCCTAATTTACTGAGGTTCCAAGTCTCTATGCACAGTTCTGTGTAGGAGCAGAATCCCTGCAACAGTTCCACATATGTTAAGCTCTAATTTCTTACCCAGGATGTAAGAGAGGAAAGTAAACATTAGGTCTGCATGAAATTTTCATCATGCTGGCATAGTTGGTGCAATTTTGTGTATCAAAATGTCCTGCAAAATTACAGCGATTATGGCATTTCATCACATCGCATAAATTCTGAGAGAAATTTTAACTCCAGATGTACTGTTCTGATAATTCTTGAAGAAGGGTGGCATTTCAGGTAGATTTTTTATGTTAGCGGACCGTCGGATAATTATTGAGTGCAAAACTATAAACCTGAATGCCAGCAGCAGTATTTAGAACCTGAGCAGCAGTTCCTTTAATGTGATTGTTAAGTAAACATTTCAGATAGATGCTTTACCTTAGTGAACCCTTCAGGTAATTTTTGAGTGCAAAACTACCTATTTGAATGTAAGTAGCAGTTTTTTAAAGTAAGCAACCCGAAATCAGCTCATAATCCAATTTTCAACTTGAATATTTACCCCAACGAATCGTTCAGGTAATTTTTGGAGTGTGAGATGTATTTCGGATAACTAAGCACAATTTTGCAGAATTTTGACAACATTTCACATAATTGCACTACAGCAAATTATGCGAGTCTTGCACACCCCTATTAAATATATCTGTGGACTGTAAATTTTGGCCCTGCTTTGTGCCCAACTCTTAACCATGTTCATGTTCTAAAATGCAAAGGTTTTCTCCCGAAGGCTTATGCGTGTGTACAAGTCAATTATAAGTTTTTGGATGGCTGTGTTGGAAATAGACACTTAAATGCAAGTCTATATTTTACTTTGTCACCTACTCCAGTCACCAAGCAGGCCACAAGAAGTTAATACAAGGCAGCTGTTTAAAGGACACATTCATTTCTGTCCGTCAGCAAGATCAAGCACCCTTCTGTCAGTTCAAGCCGGCATGAATCGCGGGTGGGGGGACTGGAGATCTCGCGGGGAGGGGGTGGGGCGTTAATTTAATAAAATTAAAAACTTACCTCCGCCTCCGGTGCTGGACTTCCGCGTCACACCACCTGCTCTCTCTGCTAACAGGAAGCAGAAGCAGGCAGCCTCCCTCTCTACCCCTAAACCAATCACAACACTGCAATGGCAGCGTTGTGATTAGCTAGGATGCCCTCCTAACAGGTGTCTAAGGGGAGATGCCTTACAGGTGTCTAAGAGCAGCCTGCATGAAGAAAACAGAGAGTGCTATGACTGGTTTGGTCAGCCCTAGGGCTGACCAACAGTCAGAGCCCATAACATTGGGCTAGCCAGTCCTCTCCTACCCGCCCGCCCACCCTCAATCAGGCATATCCTTCTTCTGCTTTCTCTCAGTGCGAGAAGCAGAAACGTAAAATAGTATTTGTACCATTTTACATTTCTACTTCTCGCACTGCGAGAAAGCAGTGGGGCGACGCTTCGACACCCATGTGGAGGAGCCAACCCTGCCTTCTGCTATGGAATGCACACCATCACTGCGTCTATTGGAAATTGTAATACAAAAAGCACCATTGCCCCAGGTATTTCTCAAACTTTATTTGACAAAGTAGCCCCATAAACCACATGCCTGGATGACATTGTATTCACTCATTCTGTCCCCTTTAGGGCAGGTATTTAAACCACATTGCTATCAACCTTTACCAGTCACAATTGCTCCTGGATTCACCTATTCACAGGCCCAAAATATCAGTGGTGCAAGCACTCTGCTCCTTTGCTGCCCTAACTCATATCTCAGCTCTTAAAGCAATCACCAGGGTCCCCTTCCAAAAGATCTTAGATAGTGCTTTCTTGACTTCGAGTATTTACGACATATCACCCCACATTTCCTTACCATAGGATATGCCTTCAACTGCTGTTTAGTACGCTTGCAAAGTATTTATGACAAGAAATGAATCCACATCTGCCTATTGGGATGAGGTGATACTGAGACAATGATGGAGAATCCAGTATTTACTTTGCGAAGATACTAAAGCATTTACACCATTCTATATAGATGATGTTGGTATTTATAACAGCAACTCAAAGTGAGTAGTGATAGACCAGAAGGATCACTGACAAAATATAGAATAAAAAAATATAGAATACTGAAAATATTGAAGTAAAAATATAGAAAGCAAACATATCAAAGTCCTATCTACAAACAGGTAAATACAAAAATATCGAAAAAAAATATATAGTTAGTCAAAATATCGATTTTTTTAAATATCTTAAAAGTAATTTAAAATGTATGAAATAATAACTATAATTAACTAAATCATACTTAAAAATACATAACTTTAAAAGTATTAAATAATTAACTTAAGTTGAAAAAACATACAATTTAATTAACATAATATTAATTAATAATATACAATATTTTTACTGCAGGATAGCGGGAGGGTAAAATTTACTATCACCACTCCAGCAACTGCAACAGTAGGGTAAACGTTGGATAGTGTAGGGGTAAAAATTACTATTCCCACTCCAGTGAGTGCAACAGTAGAGAAAGCGTTGGATAGCGTAGTGGTAAAAATTACTATTCCCACTCCAGAGAGTGCAACAGTAGGGAAAGCATTGGATAGCTTAGGGGTACAAATTACTGTGCCCACTGCAAGAGAGTGCAACAGTAGAGAAAGTGTTGGATAGCATAGGGGTAAAAATGACTATTCCCACTCCAGTGAGTGCAACAGTAGGGAAAGTAAATACTTTATATATTAATAAAAATAAATTAAATATTAATACCAATAAAAAAATAATTAAAAGTAATTACCAATTTAATATAATATAATATTTAATCAATTAAAAATACAAATAAAAATTAATTATTAAAATTAATTACCTATTAATACAAATGAATTACCAATTAGCAATTAATTACTTAGCAATTAAAAATTAATTAACAATTAATTCAAAACAAAAACCAATAAATAATTTAAAATATTAAATTAATTACAATTAAATTACTTCCCACCCTATTTCCCTATAAACCCACAACCCACTATGGGAAATACATTTATAAAATTAACATAATTATCAATTATTCAATTAATAAAAATTAATTACCAATTAAAATGTAATTAATGACCAATAAAAAATTATTTAACAATTAATTCAAAATAAATACCAATAAATACATTTAAATATTTAATTAATTATAATTAAATTACTTCCCATCCTCTTCCCCTATAAACCCACAACCCGCTACAGAAAATAAATTAAGAACATTAACATAATTATCAATTAATCAATTAAGTAAAATTAATTGCCAATTAAAATTTAATTAATTACCTATTAAAAATTAATTAACAATTAATTCAAAATAAATACCAATAAATACATTTAAATATTTAATTAATTATAATTAAATTACTTCCCACCCTATCCCCATATAAACCCACAACCCGCTACAGAATTAAATTACGCAAAAACTAAATTACATAAAATGCATTACTTAAAATAAATTATAAAATCAATATACACTTTTCACACATATACTAACATACAAAACACTTTAAAAAATTTGATATTATTAAAAATTCGATATATTTAGTACCTATATTATATACTTCGATATTTTGATTTTCTATATTTTTGAAATCCGATATTAAATTACTAACCTTAAATTCGATATTTTTGTTGACTATATTCTGTCCATTCGATATTTTGTCCATTCTATATTTTCACTTCGATATTAGTGCTATTCTATATTTTTGATTCGATATTTTGTCAGATGAAATGACAAAGGATTGTGTTGAAGCCCATGGTCACAAGACAGAAATGAGTAATACCGAAATTCCTTTTTGAAAGTTTTAGAGTCTCAATTATGATAAATTGCTCAAGAAAAACATTTATTTCTTAAGAACCGGTAAAAGTTGATCCTTCATTAATTATATCAACCGATTTCAGATGTAATCATGTCTAAAATCTGCTTTACCTCTCGCTATTATTACTGATTTCTAAATAATTTTGAGTCAAAAATCTGGGTCCGGTTTGAGATGGAAAAGGACATTGGAGCACTGACTGAAAATTTGGGAACACATCTCAGATGAGCTATTACAAACCGAAATTATGTAATCATTAATCATCAAATAAAAATATGCAAACCAGTCTTTTGCTAGGGCAACAAATGTATGACAAATAACGGCGTCCACCATTCTTCTACATTTTCATACCAGCTCGAATGGTGGGTGTGTGTGTGGGGATGGTGGAGGGGGAGTTGGGGTTGAATCTGCCCATGATGTAGTAAGGAGTCCTGCATACATTGCACAAAGGACTGCAACCTGAAGAGTATTCCAAAGGATCTGGTTTACGATTTTAGCTCAAGTAGAGCAGACAAACCACTTATGTTTTCATGGGTTTTTTATTTAATATGATTACTGTTGGCTGCATTTTGTGTGTGCAGACACTCTGCTTCCTAACTGGCCTACTGATGTGTATAAACGGGTTACTCTGCATGTATGTATGTATGACCTTGCTCTGCATTCTGTCCATCAATTGTTCTTTTTGCATTTGTCACCCTGAGTGGGACGGGTATGCCCAGCTGTGGGTCCCGTGCTCTCCATGCCACTGAAGTCAAACTGAAGCACAGGGCCCTCTAGGGCCACGCAGGTTGTCTACAACCTCCTGCTATGCCTTCCCAAGAATGAAGAGTCGATCAGACAGTAGAGAATAGGTGGAGAATATACATTTACTTTATTAGGTATATACTCTGCAGAGGAGCCCAGTCAGGCCTTCACCATAAGATGTCTCGGGAGGGGGACTGGTGCCCCAGGGCACGCTGAAACATAATAAACCCTTCTTTAGACTACAGCCATGTCTCTAATAGAAAGTTACTAGTTTGAGCCGGGCATGAACAAAGGAGGTACAGAGAGATGAGCTACCACCTACCAGATGGGTGCACTATCAGTAATCCAATGCCACTGTGCCGAGTCTCAGCATCTCATAAGTTTGGAGCAGAGCTACACATTGAGATTTGAATGCAGAGAAAGAATATCAGTTTATTAGCAAGTGGGATACAGCCTTGAAGAGGGGGGAAAATGATAATGAAGTACAGTTTTGCTTGAGGAAGCGAAAACAGAAATAAGGCCCAAGCAGTCTTCTAGTGGTTACGAAATACAAAATGTAGTCACACAAGCTAAGTAAACTTACATGCTGCAAGGATAACTCAGTGGGTTGCATAATGCGAATACACAGTGTGAATACAATAGCGTCTATTTAGCCATATAATGCTAACCTAACATAACATGTATAAATGCACAACGGGAAGGGGAGTTTCAAATCTAACAAAGCTATCCTGGCTGATGAGGTGTGAAAACCCGAAAACGGTCCTAGGATGCTTGATTCCAGTTCAGGGAGGACCTGGCTTGGCACTTTGGGCTGGACTGTTCCCATTGGGTGCAAGACCTATTTGCATATAGCTGGGTCAAAACTGGAATGGCATGGTGAGCAAAAAACGATGGATTTAGGCCCAGATCTCTGTACTGGGGTGAATGTATGACATTGTTCTGCATTCTGTCCATCAATTGTTCTTTTTGCATTTGTATTCTGCATATAAAGCATGGATTGCTCAAGGAACACCGGGTTCAAATAAGAACCATGGACATCAGTTCACTCCAATGGCAATGTGGTCAGAAGTGTCATTACACGACCTTTGAGCACGGCTCCTAGCTCCTCGACGCTCTCCTATTTGCTGCTGAGACTAGGAAAACCGTAAACTTCCCGTCAGAGACCTGTTTACGTTCGGTTCCTTCCCCTGCCTTCTTAGGAGACCAGAGGTGACAAGTGGAGTACCTGGAGTCCGAAAGACCAAGTCGAGGTAGCAGCTGCTAGGAATGGAACCTCTAGTTGACGCCCATGCCTAAAGCAGTTTTGATTTACATTATTATTTGAACGTGCTTTCTTAGATATGCTTGCAAGAATGGTTCTTACCCAACCGGGCTGGTACAATTCCATGTAAATAAAAATATGTCGCTGGTGTTTTTTTTATTGCGAATTTATTGGTATCTTGGCGGTATTTGTGTACAGTATTTTATTAGTGGCGCTTCTTCCACACATAATGCCGGTATGGATAAAAGCAGTAGCCTTTCTTACCACATTGCTACAACAAGGTAGTGACGCACCGTCTTCCGAAATAAACTGGCAATGTCGCTGTGCAAGCACTTCGTGGATGTACCAACAGCTGGAAAACTGAGCGGGGCCCAGTCTCCCATACCAGTTTACATGCCACACACTTCCATTCTTCATGCATCAAGGACTGCCCCGCAGAAATACACAGCTTTCATGCAGGACGGCGCGGATTAGAATGTAAACTCCACTGTTGACAGATAGCTTTTTATGACTTTGACTAATTATGCAACAGATGGGTTTATAAGGGGCCAATTATTATTCGTGATGCATTACGTTTCTGATTTTTCTGTTGAGACCTGCAAGGGGTAAACAAGCTGTTTGTTATCGGCGGAAACAGCTGTTGCTGTCTCACAAAGATGTTGACAATCTTCATTGTGTCAGATTTCCTACTGGAGCTCACTGCCTGGTTTTAGACGGCTTTAATTGCACTGCTTGTAGCGTGTTTAAGTGCACGTTATCGCCCTGATTGGGACACTCTCTCCTAGGAAATAAATGTCACTGTGCATCACATGATGTATGGTCCACTTCACATAATTACTTGGAGCATTGCCCACCGACTTGTTTTGAATGAAAGCTATAAAAATTCTTTCTTAATAGTTCTACATGATAAACTCTCTGTTCAACTGACATTTAAGCACCATAATACAGAGTGAGGAAGATGATTGAGACTATCATATCACAGGAGGAACTCAGTCCTGAAAGGACAAAAGCCCAACAAAGTCACTAAGACCAGTACACAAATACTTCTACAGCTTTTATTATACCTGCCTGCTAAACACAAAATCATATCTGATTTGAATGTCCATCAGATGGTATGTTTCGTCCTATCTATCATAAACACGTCGAAGAGAGAATATGAATTCTCGTCCTTCATGCTAAACTGCGACTTGTGTACCCTGAATGGATGCAAGCCTTCAAATTCGCCTGCTCAATATATTTAGTTAATCTGGAATCATGGTAGACGGTGATGACTGCAGTAGAGCAAAGGATTGAAAGTGATCAAGAGCCTCTGATAGCTGATGTTAGACTTCATCTGGAGCATCTATCTGATAAGCAAGATCTACATCGAGCAGAGATTAGTCATTTGCTGCATGTAACAACAGCAGGAAATCCATTGCCTGGAAAGTAACTGCACCGTAAATTCTGATCACCTTACAACCATCAACTAGTGGCAACTTAAATGCAAAGAATATCTGGAAATCAGAGAGGTATGTGACCCAGAGGCAATTCCAAGGCTCGAAAATGTGGTATAATCAACCCGAGGTTAAGCGTCTAATGGTCTAATTCATCACATAAGCTTGCATATAGCAATACTTTTCTGCAGATCAACTGGTTCGATGTAGAATGTTGTAAGCTAAAGCAATTGTTAGTGACTGGTCTGAAACATAGATTCCTTGCTCTTGATGGTGAAATCTGTCTAAAAACACTCAGACAGGAGTATAAACATCTTGAAAAACATAAAAGAACTGTTAGACCTGTCATCCTTAGGGTGGTCTTCACCCAAGCTTTTTTTCTGCTTACCTCCACTTTTTGCGTGTATCGTTTTGCTGGCCTTAGGACTCTGAGCACTTTACCACTGCTGGTCAGGGCTAAAGTGCATGTGCTGTACTTTGTAAACAAAGAAGGTACGCAGTTCCCTAAAAGTATACCTAAGGAGTGGAAGGGAGGGGCCAGGTATCCACGTCAGAAGGAGAAAAAGGAAAGGGGGGGAATCCTCCCTTTCGGGACTAAAACCCTCACACACCCAGCAAGCTAGGTGTCATGCTTCATCATCTGGGTTTTGCTCCTCGTCAAACTGGCGGTGCAATGTCTGACGTGCACCCAGACGGGACTCTTTTGCGGAGATTGTCTGTCCCTTGCAAGTTGGTGCATATGGGTGTGAGGGCCCTAGTTGGAAGTGTAGATGTAAGGGAGTGGTGGTGATTAAAAAAGGTTAAGTTGTCCGCTATGTGTCTTTATTGGTGTCGCTCACTACCTTATTAAAAATAATGAGGAGAGATGACTCCCTGGTGCAAAGATCCAGAGAAGTATACTCTACCAGGTGATTGAAAAGTGATTGGTCAACATGATTCATGCATTTGTTCAGAGGGATACAGAGCAATTCATCAGGACCTAAAAGCTAAAAAACTATCTACACACTGTGGAAGGAAAGGTTACCTAGTTCACAGGGGGTTCTGAGGTAGGCCGGTAGTCCTACCACTTCTTAGTGGAACCTGGTGGGGAAAGAAACCAAAAGGGTGAAGGAAAAAACCAGTGAGATTGCAGTCAGATCCTCATATAACCCTTATTCACTCATAAGGTATGCTAGATAGGGTATAACAAGGTCAACCCTGCTGAAGCAATTGTGTTTGTAAAAACATTTGGCACAGTTGAAATCAGCAACAACGAATCATTGGTTACATTTCAACATCGCAACTTAATTCAGAGACCACAAGGCTGAAAATTGTACATAAGAGAGAAAAAGAGACAACATGAATGTGTTTGCCCTCACCCTAATAGATGCAGCAAGTGGCTGCAACGGTCTCCTCCCATGGGTCAAGCACTCCAAAAGTAAGTACCCTGAAGGGAAGAGAAAGAAAAGGAAGTAGGGGAGAGTGAGTTTAATGGCCACCCCAAGGAGTGTGGGGCAAAGTGAAAGCTCTCAACGGACAGATCAGCGAGCGCCTAAGTACCCTTCTCCCTTAAGACGTGGGGAGCGCCACAGAGTGTTCAGTCCATCCATTGTCAGGCACTCATAATGTCCTCGCCCAGAACCCAAGAGCGGCCACCTCAGCGGGTGCCGGCGCCGAAGAAACACCAGCACGGCATGGGTGTGATTGCGGAAGTACCGCAAGCCCCCCAGAGGCTTCGCCATGGGGAATTGAGGGCACCTCCATCCGGACCTCATGTGGCCGGGGGCAGCACGGGCTGAGCATATATATCGATGGACCAAAATCTGGAAGGCGTCACACTCAGCGCCTTGGTTTTGGTAGAGATGGTGGCACAGAGGAGGGAGGAGAACTGCCGCTAGAGCCAACAAACAGGGGTCTTCAAAGCAGAAGCCAGCACTCACCGTTTATCGAAGCAGGTTCCGTCTGTAAACCTACCCTCACTAGGCCACGGGGTCCAGGAGCCGGTAAACGGTGGAGAATACAAGCGGTGGCTTTTATATAAATCCAACCCCTAATGCTTCCCGCCCTTCCGTGTCTGTGGAGTTAGCCTGGAAAACGCATGCGCAGGCAACGGTGGGGGCGTGGCTACTGGGCAGCGTATGCTAGTATGAGAAGGTGAGGCTTATTTGAGCGCCATCTTTGGATGTCTACAGATATAGGAATATCAGTGGAAAATGGGGCCCCACTCCACTACCTTTGAATTATGTGCCCTCCCTACATCCCCCTTGACCCCGGGTTGAATAGAGTGTGTTTTTCCACACGTTTTGTCTTGTATCCGCTCCTGGGGCCCCATTTTCCACTGATATTCCCTTGTCTGTAGACATCACAAGATGGCGCTCAAATAAGCCTCACCTTCTCATACTAGCATACGCGGCCTGGTAGCCACGCCCCCACGTTGCCTGCCCATGCGCTTTCCAGGCTACCTCCACAGACTAGGAAGGGCGGGAAGCTTTAGTGGTTGGATTTATATAAAAGCCGCCGCTTGTGTTCTCCACCGTTTACCGACTCCTGGACCCCGTGGCCTCTCGAGCGTAGGTTTACAGACGGAACCTGCGTCGATAAATGGTGAGTGCTGGCTTCCGCTTTGAAGACCCCTGGTTGTTGGTTCTAGCGGTGGTTCTCCGCCCACCTCTGTGCCACCATCTCTACCAAAACCAGGGCGCCGAATGTGACGCCTTCCAGATTTTGGTCTATCAATATATATGCTCTGCCCGTGCTGCCCCCGGCCACACGAGGTCCGGACTGCAGCGCCTTTAATTTCCCCTGGGGGGCTCGTGGTACTTCCGTGATCAAACCCATGCCGTGCTGGTGTTTCTTCGGCGCCGTCACACGCCGAGGTGGCCGCTCTTGGGTGCTGGGTGTGGACATTATGAGTCTCTGACAAAGGATGGTCTGAACACTCTGTGGTGCTCCCCACGTCTTAAGGGAGAAGGGTACTTAGGCGCTCGCTGACCTGACCGTTGAGAGCTGCCACTTCGCTCACGCTCCTTGGGGTGGCCATTAGTCTCACTCTCCTCTAGTTCCTTATCTTTCTCCCCCCCTCAGGGTACTTACTTTTGGAGTGCTCGACCCATGGGAGGAGACCGTTGCAGACACTTGCTGCATCTATTAGGGTGGAGGCAAACACATTCATGTTGTCTCTTTTTCTCTCTTATGTACAATTTTCAGCCTTGTGGTCTCTGAATTAAGTTGCGATGTTGAAATGTAACCAATGGTTCATTGTTGTTGATTTCAACTGTGCCAAATGTTTTTAACAACACAATTGCTACGGCAGGGTTGAACTTGTTATACCCTGACTAGTATACCTTATGAGTGAATAAGGGTTATATGAGGATCTGACTGCAATCTCACTGGTTTTTTCCTTTACCCTTTTGGTTTCTTTCCCCACCAGGTTCCACTAATAAGTGGTAGGACTACCGGCCTACCTCAGAATCCCCTGTGGACTAGGTAACCTTTCCTTCCACAGTGTGTAGATAGTTTTTTAGCTTTTAGGTCTTGATGAATTGCTCTGTATCCCTCTGAACAAATGCATGAAACATGTTGACCAATCACTTTTCAATCACCTGGTAGAGTATACTTCTCTGGATCTTTGCACCAGGGAGTCATCTCTGCTCATTATTTTTAATAAAGTAGTGAGCCACACCAATAAAGACACATAGTGGACTACTTAACCTTTTTTAATCACCACCACCTCCTTACATCTACACTTCCCACTAGGGCCCTCACACCCACATGCACCAACTGGCAAGGGACAGACAATCTCTGCCAAAGAGCCCCGTCTGGGTGCCCGTCAGACATTGCACCGCCAGTTTGACGAGGAGCAAAACCCAGATGATGAAGCATGACACCTAGCTTGCTGGGTGTGGGAGGGGTTTAGTCCCGAAAGAGAGGATTCCCCGCTTTCCTTTTTCTCCTTCTGACGTGGATACCTGGCCCCTCCCTTCCACTCCTTAGGTATACTTTTAGGTAACTGCGTACCTTCTTTGTTTACATATTCCTTGGGCCTGTACGCTGGACTCTGGTAAAAATAGCCCTACCTGTCCCTCTCTTTGTGAATTGTATTTAGCTACATCTAACTCCCTTGAGAAGTGGTAGAGCATATAGCCAGGGCCTGTAAACTCAATGCTACTAGTAGGCCTACATCACTGATTGTGCCACCCACACAAATAGCCTTTTAAACTTGCCTCTGGCCTGCCATTGCAAGGCCTCAGTGTGCAGCTTTCTGCTACTTCGATTTGGCATTATAAACGATTTGCCAGGTCTTCAACTCCCCTTTTATTACACATAAGTCACCTCTAAGGTAGGCCCTTGGTAGCCCAAATGTCAGTGTGCTGTGGAAGTAAAAAGTAGTGGAAAAGGGGGTGGTGATGGACGGAGCATCTGAACTAATCAAACACTCACACCCAGTCAACTTATGGCAAACAAAGCGGTGCAAAAGGGGGTGGTGATGGACAGAGCATCTGAACTAATCAAACACTCACACCCAGTCAACAGATCTGGGTCTAATCCATCACCGTTCTTCAGCCCACTCTGCCACCCCAGTTCAGACATGGCCATATGCAAATCAGTCTGACCCTGTGCCTCATGGGAACAGTCCAGCCCGAACTGCCAAGCCATGCCTTCCCTGGACCGGATTCATGCTTCCTAGGACCGGTTTCTGGCATTACAGCCATCTTCAGCCAGGCTTGCTTGAATCCAGTGGCAAAGTGAGCAAGGGTCTCACGTCTGAGCATACCCTCCCAACTTATGACGAACAAAGCGGTGCAAAAGGGGTGGTGATGGACAGAGCATCTGAACCATTCAAACACTCACACCCAGTCAACAGATCTGGGTTTAATCCATCACCATTCTTTAGCCCACTATGCCACCCGAGTTCAGACATGGCCATATGCAAATCAGTCTGACCCTGTGCCCCATTGGAACAGTCCTGCCCGAACTGCCAAGCCATGGTAGCGACAAACAGCTACATTAATTTTTTACTACTGTTAGGCCCACTCCTCTCAAAGGCTAGCATTGGGAATTCCTTAAATACACTTAAAGCTGCAACTCCAGAACGAAAGGAGTTGCTACATCATTTTTCTTATCTTTGGAATGGTATTAATAAATATTCTTTATCTGTAAAGTTGGATTTAAAATTACTATTTTAGAAATGCCACTTTTAGTGGACATTTTTCTGCTCTTACTCCTCTGTGTGCCTTGCAGCCTGTCTCCAATACATGTCTGGTGTGGGTGACAGCTACACTTTGTGCATTCCCTCTAGACAGCCACAAATACAGGTATGGTGGGTGTGTCAGATGACCCATTTGCATTCATCTGCATTCTGATAGCTCTTCCTGGGCAGGAAGAGGGAGGGGGAGCTGACATTTACACCTGAATAAGCAGTGTCCTCTGTCCCACTAAAAGGACTGAGTACCCCTCACAGAGATCCTTGCAGCTTGTCTTCAATACATGTCTGGTGTGGGTGACAGCTACACTTTGTGCATTCCCTCTAGACAGCCACAAATACAGGTATGGTGGGTGTGTCAGATGACCCATTTGCATTCATCTGCGTTCTGATAGCTCTTCCTGGGCAGGAAGAGGGAGGGGGAGCTGACATTTACACCTGAATAAGCAGTGTCCTCTGTCCCACTAAAAGGACTGAGTACCCCTCACAGAGATCCTGGCAAACAGGATTTGGATGACCTGCTTTGAAGCCACTTCCACTTCAAATGCACAACTGGGTATATGTACTGGGGCTCTGCCCCTATCAAGAGTGTAAGCTACTAGACCTGTGAAAAATTCTGCTAGGAGTAAAGACTACTGTGCCACAATGATTGCCACTTTGCCTGACTGCTGCTCAGAAGGAACTGCTTTCTGTTTTGCTTAGTTGCCTTGCCTCCTGCTGATGTCTGCCCTGCTGAGGGTGGAGACTGGAATCATCTCATCAGATTCAAGAGTGACTCCAAGGGAGTGCTGGCTTGCTCTTTGTTCTGAAGTCTGTAGGCCATCAAATAAGTCCTGCAACTCTGCAACGGTACGTGGACTCTTCCAGCTGTGTGTCCTGCCCTGCCAAGTGGTGACAATTCAGTCCTGGGCCCTTGAAAGATGATCCAGAATCATCAAAATCAACACAGTGCCAACTTTGCACCAATCAGGAGTGACGCAGTGCCCTTCAGTGCTGGCACGGTGCCGATCAAAGGACATCCCTGCATGGCTCAGTGAGGATGCGGGACCTGACTGTGAGGTTCGACAGCGACACAGCACCTGCATCGAAATTGGTTTGACGATGATGTGGAACTCGACTGCAAGGTTCAACATTGAAGTAGTGCCTACATCATAAGGTGTTCAACACTGATGCAGGACCTGACTGCGAGGCTTGATACCAATGCATTCACCTGACTGCGTAGATCAGAACAGATGCTGATGCTTGCTCCATCCAAGGTAGTTTCTTTGGAGGCCCTGTTTGGGTCTTGTAGCTGGCCTGCCCTCAATCGCAGTCAGCCTGAACCTTGGATGTTACTCAGTCCAGCGTGACCTCAAGTATCCCCTAAGCGGTATTTGATTCTAAGCACTACTTTAAAAACCCACAACTCCAGTTCTACTAATTGGATTTCTGTTGTTTTGGTTTTGATTTTCTCATAAAAATATTCTCTATTTTCCTTAACCTGTGTGGTGTATGTTTGGGGTGTTTTCATTGCTTTAGTGAGTGCTGCCCAAATACTTTACACATTGCCTCTTTGGAGAAGCCCGACTGCTCTGTGCCAAGCTATCAGAGGGTGTGTACAGTTTATCTTTGAATGTGGGTGTAGCTTACCCTGACTAGTATTGTGGTCCCAACTTTGACATCGTACATACATCTGCCAACTAGAGACCCAATTTCTAACAAAGCTGTCTTCATAAAAAAGCTTGGCTGGTCCTTAAGAATTTACTGAGATACAAGAACAGCAAATGTCTCTGGGAATTGCCAGATGGGTTTCAACATGAGAGGAAGAAATCCAGACCCCCAACATTTCACTTAACTCTTGGTATATTTATTTCAACGATTCATATTTCAGGTTGTTGCAGAATGTTTCTTTATGTGGCGATCGGAGGTCAGCCCCCAATGAATTCTCTTTGTCTGGCATTCTAACATATCCTTTGAATACAGTGGAAGTGAATCTTGTGTCTTGTAATGAATTCACCAAATAGGCGGTCCTTAATCAAAAGCAACATAAGGCACCTGGTCCTGATGGAGTACCGGCTGACACATTTTGATTCAGTCTTTCTGTTTGAGTACCCATACAGACAACTGACTATGATGCAATCTGACTCCAGGAGAAGGTTCCGGCCTCAGGGTGGGCCCCAATTATTTTACAGCTCCCCAAGAAAGGGTCACAGAATGGCTGGGCTGAATAATGTCCAATCTCTCTGCTTGAGGCAATTGGCAAGATTTATGCCAAGTTATTTACCCATAGAAAAAAAGGGCCACGGACAATTGGAGTATTAACACTTCACAAGCAGGCTTTAAAAAAGGCCAAGGCACTATAGATCAAGCAGTGTGATTATACAACACAGGCGTAAAATATACCTATATAAACAACTCAAGGTTGTATATGGCATTTAGTGATCTTAAAACGGCCCTTGACTCCATTGATTAACATCTATTATAGGAGAACATATTCTAGTTGGGCTGTCTGAAACAACTGGTATCTACAATTAAACTCCTCGATTATGGAAATGTGTCATTGGTCAGATATGGCTTGAGAGGATTAAAAACCACCAGCTTTGCTAACTGTTGGAGTCAGACAGGGTTGTGTTCTAGCCTCAGACTTGCTTAGAATTTTCATCAATGATGTTGAAAAATGTCTATGCTTCTTAAATGTTTGTGTGCCGGGCTGTGGTGACAAAAACTGGCAATCTTGCTATTTGCTGATGAGTCTGTCCTTTTGTCCGGCACTAAAATTGCCACAAAAAACCTATTGTTGGATTTGAGGACCGTTGTAATGAGAGGAAACCTCAGATTAATACTTCAAAAGCAAAGTATATAATTTTAAATAACAGAACTAATCCCAGGGATGTATTTAAAATCTACACAACTCTATTGGAGCATGCAGAGCACTATGACCAGGGATACGGTTTGATCCAAAAATGTCATGGTCAGCCTATTTATGCAAATGTGAAGCCACAATGAGTCAATATGCTAATGCCATTTTAGGATTCTCCAACAAATGTGGCCTCAGGCTATTTGCCCCTGCCCTCGAGACATATTGAGCACAAACTATAGCCATCGGGACATATCAGACCAAGTTGTGTGTTCATAAGAAAGTAATTGGCCTAATAAGATTGGAGAACCAGCTTTTATGCCATTTCCTTCACCTTGCCCCAGGGACACCAATGGGTGCCCTCAGGATGGAGCTGGGTCTGTTCCTGTAGACAGCAGGTAGCACTTCAACCCCTATTGTACTGAATTAGAATTCAGACAAAGACTGAGTAATCATCTGAAAATCTTGTGTGAGATAAGGTAATGTGCTGCTGAGTCATGCAAGTTACCCTGGTATAATTACTTAGCTGCCATGTTGAATTCCAGAGGCTGCCTAGAGCTCTGGTCCAATCCTGAAAGCTTGTCTGAAGCCAGTGGACAGTTGGTGAACAAGAAGGTCCAGGATTACAATATTGTCCACCTGAAAGGGAAATACATTTTTTGACCTTTTCATATGTTTGAACGCTATCTAGATATACTCTACCCTGAAATAAAAAGTGTTCTCTATATTAGATTCAGAATAGAAACCTTTCCAGTGAGATTATATGCAAGCACCTGCACTAATAAAGCAAGTAGCTCAGGTGCCTTAAGTTGTGGGCTGGGGTGTGATGAATCTGTTCCACATTTTATGTTGCTTTGTTCCTTTACATGACATCTAGAAGACATTATCTCTGACCCTCATCATCAGCCACATAATCAGATACTGTAAGGATGCCTTTGTGTAATGCATGTGTGGCAACTTTGACCTAGTTGTTAACATACATTTATGCAGCTTGGAAGGTTACCAGACCATTACTATCTGTTAAATTCACTAACAATGGTGTGTGATCTCAATAATCCCCTTTTCTACTCCTTCCTTTACACTATAAGTGTCCTATGTATTGAAAGCTAGTACATTTAAATTATATTTTAAAGTTATTCATGATTATTAGTATGGTCAGATCTTTTTCAGAAACAGCACTTGCACTTTAATATTACTGAGTTTGTAATCAGTCAGTGCTGGATTGTTAAACCCTTTCCCGAACTACCTGGATTTCTCTGCAGAAGCGCGGAGATAGCAGCGAGATAAGCTGGGGCCTTATTAATTGGATTCTCTCACCTGGACCTGCCGGAGTTTGAGGACGGGGACGGGACTGCGAGGCCCAGCATTCTGAGCGGCCTGTCACTCGCCGCAGCTGGAGCCTCTTCCCGCCCCGCCCCCCTGCAGCATATCAAAACGGAAGATTTTGCTTGTAACTTGGCTGGATTGTTAAACCCTTTCCCGAACTGCCTGGATTTCTCTGCAGAAGCGCGGAGATAGCAGCGAGTTAAGCTGGGGCCATATTAATTGGATTCTCTCACCTGGACCTGCCGGAGTTTGAGGAAGGGGACGGGACTGCGAGGCCCAGCATTCTGAGCGGCCTGTCACTCGCCGCAGCTGGAGCCTCTTCCCGCCCTGCCCCCCTGCAGCATATCAAAACGGAGGATTTTGCTTGTAACTTGGCTGGATTGTTAAACCCTTTCCCGAACTGCCTGGATTTCTCTGCAGAAGCGCGGAGATAGCAGCAAGTTAAGCTGGGGCCATATTAATTGGATTCTCTCACCTGGACCTGCCGGAGTTTGAGGAAGGGGACGGGACTGCGAGGCCCAGCATTCTGAGCGGCCTGTCACTCGCCGCAGCTGGAGCCTCTTCCCGCCCTGCCCCCCTGCAGCATATCAAAACGGAGGATTTTGCTTGTAACTTGGCTGGATTGTTAAACCCTTTCCCGAACTGCCTGGATTTCTCTGCAGAAGCGCGGAGATAGCAGCGAGTTAAGCTGGGGCCATATTAATTGGATTCTCTCACCTGGACCTGCTGGAGTTTGAGGACGGGGACGGGACTGCGAGGCCCAGCATTCTGAGTGGCCTGTCACTCACCGCAGCTGGAGCCTCTTCCCGCCCCGCCTGTCCTATATAACCTTTCTCCTTACCGCGGACGAGGGACGCACGCGGGGCAGAGCCCGGGGCTAAGCCCGGGCAAAGGGCGGGCCCTCTTAGGCCCTCAGAGGCCCGAGGAGCTCGGACCGGGCCCCCCCTCTGAGCTGCCAACCTTTAGGGGAGGAAGGGCCTATGGTCGGTGGAGCCATCCGTAGCTAAGACATTGTTTTCCATCAGCTAGTGTTGGTCTGTGTATCTACTGTTAAGGCTACATTAATTCACCTGGCATTGAGTAACTGTAACATAGAGCCCAAAGCTGACACAATGTCCTCACAATACAAATTACACCATCACCAGCAGGAGAGGGAGCTAAGCAAGGGACTCTAGACAATTACTTTATTAGAGTTGCAGCAATAACAGACAGAGATATTGCCCTAGCAGAACGACGGGCTGAGCGACGTCGATCGATAGAACTGATTAAGAACGAACGCTCGCCGCTAGGCCCGTCACAGCTTGCCCTGACTCCCCTCGCTAATACTAATAGTGATAGAAATAACGTAGATGACCTCTCTGAAGTTGGCATTCCTCTACTGCTACAAGATATCATTCCTCCTCGTCCTGATATGATAAATGACTTGCCTATAAACCTTTCGTTAGTCCCAGGTACTAAGTCACCAGAGGCGGAAGTCTTGACAATTCTATCACCGCCACTGGTTGAGCTTATTAATAAACCCAATAAACTCCCGAAAAAAAAGGCCCGATCGTATGGTCCTCCCCCTAAAAGAAAGAAAAGAGGGGTCAATTCTGCCCAGAAGTGTAAAATTAGTCCAGTAGCCCGTGGTAATACTGCGACCCCTGTGTCAGTTACTCCAAATACCCCTATACCATCTATAAAATCCCCTTCAGTCATACTGGATTCTACCGATACCGTCTTGTTGATAAGTATCGAGAAATTAGTAAGGCCTCTCATTTTACCTTTGGTCAAGAGACTACGACAAATAGGACAACAACTGGGAAATTTCGAAAAAGTAATCACAGAATACAAAGAGGGAACTAACACTGCTCTAGCTCCCGCAGCATTAACTAAAACCATCACGCTGCCCCCAAATCTTCCAAATCTTCCAGTCCAAAATTTAAAGAAAACCACTGATCAGATAACCCCCCAAAATTTAAAACCATCATCTTCTAAAGTAGTGAGACCAAAGGGAAAAATTGTGATAAGTTGGCACAGGAGGTCTTAAAGACAAATAACCTGGCCAATTCATCTAAACCCTCTAGTAAGGATATCCCTGTGAAGCCTTCCGCACTTACAGGCCAAACGTACAACTACCTCCAGAAGCAGTTCCATTAGTGGTAGTGCTCACCGGAGTGCCGGAACTGAGGGAAGGAAATGTTAACAAAAATGAAGACCAAATCCATCTAAAAAATAAAGTTATATTTTGGCTAAAGAAAAATCGCCCTCTTCCCCCTAATGTGAATGGTGAGATTCTTCACGTCAGACGCCTCCCTTGGTTAGGGCCTACCAAAAAGAACATCACGGGGATGTCATCGTAATAAGCTTCAGAGATACAAAGGCAGTTAGTTACATCTTAGATTGGACTTCCCCCACTGATGGTAATCTGATTATCCCTCGCGATTTGACATATTTTCACCCCAGAAATTGGATAACTTATCCAAACTCTAGGCCTCAGGAATATTATCACGACGATATTATTAGACCCTTATTACACCGTGACCATAATTATCCTGGGCCATATCTGGAGTCACGAGTACACCACTCGAGGCCTATTTTTCATCCTTATGATGCTCCCACTAGGTTTCAACCAAGGCAGCAAGTAGAACAGTATAGAAACATACCCAACTGTCGGAACAATTCTATTGACCCTTCAGACAATCATTACTATCCTTTACAAATGAGAAATTTCTCTACTCAGGTGGGCAATTTTACTTATCATCCAATACCTAGACCTTTATTTATTCCCATACAAAATCGCTTTAACATACTGTCAGGTTTAGATGACATTGAATGACCACTACTTATTCCAAATGTTGAGGATAATCCTGGTTTACCTCTGCCAGCTAACCCAGGAACACCCCAAAAGGTATGCCAAATGGCTGATTGGTGTGGTAGCCTTTCTCCTACTGGTGCTAGACCAATGAACAATATAGATATCATTCCACCTGCAGAATATTTAAGGACTCCAATTCAGGATGATTCCTTACTATTACAGGAACATAATATGGTAACATCAATCTCAACAAGTACTTTGACCCTTTCGATCCTTTTTTGGAATGTTGCGGGTCTTCGCACTAAAATTGACCAACCGACCTGGCTAGAAACAATCAGTCAACACAATATAGTATGCTGCCAGGAAACCTGGGCAGTCACTGCAATTCACCTCCAGGGTTTTAGACTGTTTCAAATAAGTGCACGTCCCTCAACTGCTGGTAGACCCAAGGGAGGTTTATCAATTTTTGTATCCAAAACCCTTACATTTGAAAAAAAGGAAGAAATTTCCAACGATGAGAATTACCAGCTAATTAAATTCTCAGTAAACCGTGGGGATACATACTTTTTGTTAAACTTCTATAATAACCTTTCACCTCCTGGTTTTGAGATAGTCCTCAATAGGATATATTTGGTCCTAAATGAGCTAAGGATGAAATATCCTGCCCAGTCTTTTAAATTAATTTGGGGTGGCGATTTCAATATCGCTTTGTGTAATGATTATACCAATTCAAATTGTGGAGTTGTAGATGAGGAGGGGGCTCCCATAACGCATTTTGCACACTCCAGTGTTGGGAGTATTTTAACTGAAAAATGATTTGCCCTAGGACTGGGGTTTGCGAACGAACTTGCTGAACCCCCAATTGATTTTTCCCCCACCTTTCATGGTAGGGGTTGTAACACTATAATTGTTTTTATTTTGATATCCCTACCCATGAAGGAGGAAGTGATTACATTTAATATGGGTAACAACATTAGTAGTGATCATTTTTCTAATAGTGTTACCATTTCAGTTCCAACAGGGCGGCACCTGATAGGTAACCCAGGATTATTAACCCAAAAAGCCTTGTCTATAGATAAAATCAATGGTTACTCTGTAAAGTGGGCTAGAGTTGACCGGGATGCCATTACATCAAATGTCGTTCACAAATCACTTCCCATGTTGCAAACATGTCTAAACCCCGACTCCACTGCTGATGACATTCTAATTAATGTCATTAATATTACCAAAGTAATCAGCAAGGAGCTGCTCCATAAACAAAAGCAGACTGGTTCTCAAGTTAACGGGTGGTTCAATTCGGAATGCCGCAGAGCCCTTTCTAAATTAAAGGAGGCACTGCACAAAACCGAGAGGGACCAGCTAGAAATCAGGAAGCTGAGACGGAATTATAACCTGGCAAAAAAAGAATGCAGAAAGGACAGGAAAAAAGATCTATGGGAAAAACTCCATGATAGTTGCAACAGAGAGGATGGTAAAATGTTCTGGAGAGTGGTTAACTCGCCTTTCTTAAAGGAAGGGAATAATGGACCGAGTTTAGAGGTAGCAATCAATGCAGACGGACATTTTTCAAAAATATTCTCAGCAACTGCTGGTGATTCAATTCCAACTATAAATACCTCCCCATATCCAATTGATTTATCTTTTAGCCTAGAGGAAGTAATTGAGGCCTTGACTTCATCGAAATCCGGTAAAGCCCCGGGGCCTGATGGTGTACCGCTAGATATTTACACCCACACCCAGGAACTCTGGGATCCGGTATTAACCAGGGTACTCGAAGCAGTCCTTAAAGGGGGTCTCGTAAAATCATGGTCAACCTCTATCCTGCCCCCCATTTTTAAGAAGGGCGATCGTAATAACCCAGCCGGCTATAGGTCCATTTCCCTCCTGGTCGGTTGATTCTAGACAGACTTCGGATCTGGTCAGAAGATAATCACATCCTGACCGACCTGCAATAGGGTATCCGGGAGGGACTGGGCACAGTGGAGCAGGCCTTGAATCTCTCTCTCTTAATGGGGAAGTATGTTCAGGCAAAGAAAGGTAACCTTCACCTGGTCTATGTGGATTTGACCGCAGCTTTTGACTGTGTTTCACACTCAAGGCTGTGGTCAATCCTAACATAATTGGGTGTCGACCTGCCTATAATATGCTTTTTACGTGAGTTGTACCAGGGAGCAAAGGCCAGGGTCAGATTTGGAGTGAACGGGGAACTTAGTCATCACTTCCCTGTTACAAAGGGGGTTAGACAGGGATGTGTACTGGCTCCCTTCTTATTTAATCTCTATACAAACGGGCTTGAGAAGGCCATGTTAGAAGGGAGCCAGGACTTACCTGCTATTGTCCGCCGCCCTATTCTTGCGTTACTCTATGCAGATGACGCGGTGATTATGGTGCGTACCCCAGTTCAACTCCAAAAACAGTTAAACTCCTACTGTAATTTTATGGCCTCATTGGACCTCAAGGTTAATATTAAAAACACTTTTGTTATGCACTTTGGGAAAAAGACATCCAAAAGTAAACCGATATCTATTGAAGAATCTAGGTTGGAGTGCACTAAAACATACCCCTACTTAGGTATATTATTTGATAGTGCTTCATCTTGGAAACCTGCAATCGCTAGCAGACATCTCCTATTTTTAAGAGCTACTTCTGCCCTAATTACGTTTGCACGAAAACTAGGGAAGCCCCCCCAAAAGAACTCCTTCAAATATACTATGCAAAGTGCCACAGCGTAGCTGTTTATGGCTCTGGGGTATTTATTTATTTATTTATTTATTTAACTTGTATAGCGCGTTATAACCACCGGGGTCTCTAAGCGCTGTTTGTCCAGATTACGTAGTGGGGTTTGGAATTTACTTGATCTTAGCAGTGCGCCTAGAGGCTGCTCCATGCTTGCTTGAGCAATACAGTTTTTAACTTCTTTCTAAAGGATAACAGATTGCATTCCTTCCTAAGTTCTGGGGCCAGTTTGTTCCACAAAGCTGGGAGTGTGTTGGAAAAAGCACGTCCCCCCACCGTGGCCAGTTTGAAACGGGATTGGGACAAGAGGGTAGCGTCCGACGAGCGCAAAGTCCTGCCCGGTATATATGGGAATAGGCGGGATTTCAAATATCTTGGTGCTTTACCATACAGCGCCTTATGTACGATACACAATCCTTTAAATACAACCCTCTGCCGAATCGGGAGCCAATGTAGCTCCTGCATCAGCGGGGAAGAGTGGGCAGTCCTGGGTTTCTTATAGATCAGCCTGGCTGCATCATTCATAACCCCCTGTAGCTTATCCAGCAACCGCTGGGGTAGACCTATATACAGGGAGTTTCTGTAGTCCAGCCTAGCCAGGATTGTGGCTGAGACCGCGTGTCTCAAGGTGGAAAATGAGAGTAATGCAGAGATCTTCCTCAGTTGTCGCATCAGGCCTATACAGGTACCCACTACCGTAGTGACTTGTTTTTTCATGGATAGTTTATCATCCACGTACAGGCCCAGACTTTTGACTGCGGTCGCCGGTTTCGGTGGCACACCCAGCTCCACAGGCCAGAATTTCTCGCTCCAGGGGTTGCCCGTGATGGAAATGGGCAACACTTCCGTCTTGTCCGGGTTGATTTTTAAGGAGTTCTCGGACATCCAATTAACCGTGGCTTTGAGTATGTCCTGCAACCTGGTGGACGCTCCAGGGCCATCATCCAGCCGGATGATTATCTGGGTGTCATCGGCGTAGTTGTATACTAGGCAGTCCATCCTATTCAGGAGTGCAATTAATGGCTGCAAGTAAATATTAAAGAGTAGGGGTGACAGGGCAGATCCCTGTGGAACCCCGCAAGTGATGGGAGCAGAGGTGGAAAGTAAGTCCCCCAACTGTACTCTTTGTGTCCTGCCCTGCAGGAATGATGTAAGCCATGCATGTGCTGTACCCCTGATACCAAAAGATCTCAACCGCGACAAAAGATGTTCATGACACACGGTATCAAAGGCCGCGGAGAGATCCAGTAGTACCAGGGCGCTCGGTGTTTTTATATCAGCCCGACTTCTCAATTCATCCAGGATTGATAGCATGACTAATTCCGTGCTATGGTTAGCGCGGATCCCTGCCTGGTTGGACTCCAGCAGGTTGTTGCTCTCTAGATGTCCTGAGAGCAATGCTAACACATGCTGCTCAATCACTTTAGCCAGGAAAGGCAACTGGGAGATGGGTCGGAAGTTCTTCAAACACTTCGTGTCCGATCCGGGTTTTTTTAGTAGAGGAATCAGGCGAGCCTCTTTAAAAGCTAGAGGTACCTGTCCTGTGTGAAGGGAAGTGTTCAGCAGATGCAAAACTTCTTCCTCAATGCCTGGCAATGCCAACTTGAACACATCAGGAGGGCATGGATCCACCAGGGAACCCGATTTGACTCGGTCCGTGATCGTAAATAGTTCCTGTTTTGAAATTGGGGAGAACTCAACTAACGGTATAATATCCGGCGGGGCAGTGAGGTCAGGTGGGCAAGGACATTCGAGGGGTGTAGTTGCAGCAATTTCTCCCAGAATATCGGAGATCTTATTCACAAAGAAGTCCTGGAACCTCTGGCAATCCTCCTGGGTGAACTCAGTGCTTTGCTCTTTGTTTATCCTGAGCTCCGCCAGGACCCGAAAGATTTCCTTCTGTGGATTTCTAGCTGCAACTATTCTTTCCTCAAAGAAAGCAGCCTTCCTAGTTTGGATGGCTAGTTTGTAAGTCGCTAAGGATGAAATGTATTCTTTCTTGGCAGTGGCGTCATACTCTTTCCGCCATGCTCGTTCTTTCCTCCTCACCCCACGTTTCATATCCCGTAGGGAGTCATTGTACCAAGGGGCCCCAGCTCCTCTCTCCACCTTCTTCACCCTACGAAGGGGTGCCACCAAATCAATGGCTCTCCCCAGTTTATGCTGAAGGTGTCCACAAAGGGCATCAATATTAGCGTCCTGCTCCTTTACTGAAGGAGACTGTTCCAGGAGATACACCATTTTCTCCCCATCAAAGTTTCTCCACTTCCTGGCCATTTTCCAACCTTCCCAGGCTTGGACAGATGGCCGTTCAATAAAATTCTGCCCTTTATTAAAAAGTGGTCAGACCAGGCGCATGGCAAGATCTCTGTAGAGCCCTGGACTGGCATAGTGGTCCAGACTAAATCAAGCACATGTCCCTTCTCGTGTGTCGGTCCCTTCACCTGTTGAGTGAAATCCAAGGAGGAAATTGCCTCCTCAATCTGTAGTGCTTGCCCCTCTTTAGGGGATTTTTCCCAATGGTAGTTGAAGTCCCCGACAACAACCATTTTGTCATATCTCGAGCGCAGATCCTGAACCAATCTAGTGAAAAGAACCGTGAATTCTGGCGAAGCCCAAGGCGGTCGGTATACCACCAAAAACACCACACATACCGCCCCCCGCCTGAGCTTTACCCCCATAACCTCTGCTCCCCCTAGGGTTTCGGATAGAAACCTTTCAGCGCGGAGACGTGCCTGATAGAGAAGAGCTACTCCACCTCCTTTCTTAGCTCCCTCCCTATTGAAATGGAGTGCCAGATAATTATGGGGCTATGTACCAGTAGATATTTTGCAGAGGGTGGAGAACACTTTGATTTGTTATTTGTTGGCCGTCTCACAGCGTTCTCCAACGTATGGTTGCCACGTTGAACTTGGTATGGACTACATCGCGGATTACATAAAACTTCAGCCTATTTTATTGTGGCACCACATTTGGACAACAGAACAATGTTCTTTAACTCGTGCCCTAATCTTAGATTGTCTGGGCTTACATAATTGGTCAAACATATCGTGGCTGTCTTTTGTACATGATGCCTTCAGGGACTTGAGTCTTTCTATATATTTTAATGAGCCATTGCTTTTAACTGGAATCCCAAGAAAGTCTCTGAAATTAACGTGTCTGTCAGATTTAAGAGAGCTACGTTTAGCCCAAGAATCTAACAAAGCTTCAAATCGACACTTGCTAAGCATTCAATGTAACCAGGGTATCCAACCGTATCTAATATATAGCTTGACCAACTATGAAAAATATATGTTGACATGGTTTAGATTTAACACTTTCATCCGCCTGCTTACATTTCCGAAGAGACAAGACTGGTCTTCCTCTATTACTAGGTGTCCATGCGATGGTATCTCGGAACAATCTAATATTCACGTAGTACTGTTCTGCAAGTTCTATGACTCACCACGCAAACGTTGGTTACTGCCAAATCTGTTGACCCGAGGCTTAAGGAGATGTCGACCTGCGTTCCTGGCTTTACAACACCTAGAAACTGTAACAACTGCCAAAAGTATTGCTAGGTTTCTTAATTATTTTTTTAAAAATCTGTTGTTCTTACGACCAACCATAGTCCCAAAGGCGTATTATAATATTTCTCTCTGGAGTTTTCAACTATATATTTTTGCCTCTGGTACAGAAAATTTACTATTAAGCGACGGTACCCAGTCCCTTATAATCTCTTCAATTTTTTCATTTGTAGATATAATAGTCTTTATCCGACAATTGTGATGAAATTGTTTAATATTAATTTTAGCCTGTTTTATGTTAAGTACGATGAAACTGTATAATATGTTGATTGCTTTTATGATTTTATCTAGTTCTAAAATCGAATAAAGCTTTATACTTGTTACTTGTTACTTGTTACTCAGTTTGTATCGGGAGTCGCAGTACTATATGTTTTTGATATCGCTTGATTGTCTTTAGAAATAGCATTTGCACTTTATTTTTTAGCCTTAGATTAGTTTACTAAATATTTTCTGAAATTAATTTATCAGTCTGATAATGTATTAAATCATGAGACCTCTACATTTGCAGCCCGTATGTTAAGTTGGCAATAGCCTAGATAGGTCTTTTTTATGTATAAGGAACTACCATCAGCACTTTAATATCCATTTTATACCAGGAATTACATGTGTCCCGTCTTAATGATGTGTACGATAATGTAGTCATTTTATATGCTGTTTTGTATGTACTCTTGAATTTTTGTTGTGTATTGTGTGACTTATTTCTGTTATCTGAAACAATAAGGATGACTACATGTAAGGGGTGGGGTGTGGGAGGAAGAAGACCAGGTTTATCTTGTCAGTTTGGTAATGTCCACAAACTTGCGTGTATGTAATGATGCAGAAACTCCTATTAGACCCTTACTACTGTGGGTATGGTGGAAGTTTTACTTCTGCAAAGGGGTGGGGTAAATCATCTTCCTGTGTGTAAAAGGTAATGGATCACCTTCACAATTGTCGGAGTGTTGGGGAAGTGTATTCTCCATGGTGAATGTTTCCCCGTGGAGAAAGAAATTTGAGCATTTGTTCATATTTGTTGTTTGGCTGCTGTCTGCCTGAGGGGACTACAGGTCCCAGGCACCAGAGGAGGGGCCAGGATATCGCACAGCACTGTAAAGCGCTGTTGCAGAGTCATCCGGTGCCCTGGGCACCCCCTTTTGTTTTGATGACTGATACTGGTGGTAACTAACTCTGACTGTGCCTGGGGTCTGCCTAACTATGCCACAGCTAGGGCTATGCAGAAAGCACACTTAGAATACTGTGAAAACACCTACATACACTAGGATACACTATGGGTTAGAATATCCCTATGATTGGCATGACCTCTCCTATAAGGCCTTAGTACATAATAAGGCATTGGGATTAAAACTACCATTACATCCAGAGTATATAATAGGGCATTGCAGTTTAGAAGCCAGTAGCCCTTTCTGCACTTGCATGTGTTCACTGCTGAGGCCTGATGTCAGGTTAAGAGCAGTCCTGTGTTGCAGGACTACATTTAAAATGTAAATTATATCCAAACTCGACTTTGGTGTTTAGGGCACTTAAAAGTAAGAAACTCCAACATTTTGGCATATTAGGTACCCCCAGGTTCTCCCCTAGCTGTCCCAGGGGAGTTGACCAGGTACTTAGAAGGAGGATCCTCATAAAATAGGTTTTGTATTCCCTTGGAATAGTAAAATTGCATATTTCACTACCCTCATTGTAGTAAAGTTCTTCCTAAAAACGACTTTTGTGCTAGGAGCATTGTGGTGTGAGGATCTGCAATATTTATTTCCATATTGGGAACCTCTGAAGTCTTCCCTAGGTGTTCCAGAAGGGTGGATCCTGTAGATATAGGCAGGGCCCTGGTGTTAGAGAAATTGCTCAGTACATTTCCTCCATTGCAGATCCCCAGCCACAAAGGTTAACATGGCAAGAAGTTATTAAATAATAACTCCCACTAAGAAATACAGAAAATCTCATTCAAGGAATTGGTAGAATGGCATTGATAAATCCAACAATATTCTATTATTGAATTTATCCTAAAATGTACAGACAAGAAGTTATAAGATATTCTTGTCTGTAAAATGTAGCCTTCCAGTGTTCTGCTCTGATTGGTCAGAGTTACGTGGATTAGCCAGGTTGCTTTGATGAAGTGATAAGTGGCATCTAGGGTGAAGAGCCATTCTGGGAGGAGAGGGTTCTACTGCATAGGAATGCCAGAGTAAACAGGGGGGTCATAAACCATGAGCTTCAAAGATCCAGGGATTCAGGCAGAAAAAGTCAGGTCCATCTATGGCCACTTTGTCTGAACCGAGCCACTTTGCAGGCTTAATAAAAAAATGTGCAGATGTCAGGGGGAGGGAGAATATGGAGATGAGCCATCCTGGAGGTTGGTTTAGCCAGCTCTTGCCTCTCTGCTGAGACGTCAGCCATATTGAAGTTTGGAGAAATAGTGCTTTCCGGTGGACCATTGTGCGACACCTTGGAGAAAATGGTCAGGATCTGGAGTGTTGCCCTGCACCTCATTGGATGGGACTGTCCTCCTGTGTGACCCCAAAGAACACTGAATAAGTAACTAAGAGTGGCAGTGCTTCTCAGATCTGTTGATTGAAACCACATGAGAAGAAAGGTCAATGCTGGAAGTTTGATTTGCCCCAACAAGGCCCTGCATACTGAATGCACCTGCTGCACAATCTGTAACTACAGCCTTGTGGATCAAACCTGCTAAAAAGGACTAAATAGTGGACTCTCTGCTAGCTACAGATTAACTGAGCTCACCTGGATCATTACCACCATGAATCCCCAGCCAGGAGTAACTCTAGTGGATTTGTAAGGGTTTTGTCGAAGTGGATTGTGGGAATTGAAGTCCCAAACTTTCAAAGACCATCTTGGAGCTTCCAGACCCTTGGAGGAATTCGTGGGCACACTGGGACCCTCAAGGGAACTTCAAGAAGAAGTTCCAGAAGCTTGGAGAACTTTGGAGCAACTTTCAAAAAAAGCTCCATAAGTGGACCAACTCGACCTGGGCAGCCAAGCCAGTGACCCTCAACCGTAAGCTGGCCTGCCCTCCAGGTTTATCCCGCTGAAAAGTTCCAGAGATGTGACTTTCTGACTTTGACCGGAAGCTAGTTAAAGCCCAAGCCGACAAACCCTCACCAAATCCAGCCTAGGGAAGAGTATCAAGGGACACCAGGAGAAAAAGCTCTGTAAAGGTTTCCAAGTCTGAACGTAGAAAAGGTGACTTGGACCAACCGCAAGAGTTAAGCCGTACACCGTTATCTGCGAGCCGGCCAAGATCTACGGTTCATCCTGCTGGAAAACTCCAGAGGTCTGACTTCCATAGGTTTGACCAGGAGCTCATCGAAAGGCAAACCGGTGACCTCTCACCGAATCCGGACTGGTGGAGAGCTTCGAGGCAGCCTGGGAGAAAAAGCTCCAGAAATTGTTCTAAGTCAGAAGGTAAAAACTTTGACAGAGGCCTAGCATGAGGGGTAGCCGCGCAGAGCTCCTTCGTGGTTAGCCTAAAGCTTTGACTTTGTCCTGGTCTAACACGACCGGATGTCCTAATAGGTGATATAGGTTTCTATGTGCTATATACTTCTAAATATTTCAAAATTCACATCTCTGGTTCCCTACATTGGATTGTTTTGTTACAGTGTCATTTTAAAGATAACAATATTTCCTGTTTTTATAAATTGATGTTGGATTTTTATTGTGTGTTTTGTCTTAATTAATTATTGAATTGGTGTTTTATATGCTTCACATACCTGTCACTGAAGTTAAGCCTGCCTGCTTCTAGCCAAGCTACCAAGGGTTGAGCATGGGAATACTTTTCTGAGACCTATTCTGAGCCCTATAATCTGTTAGTGGCCTTTTGTCAGTGGTAGATATATATGTACCATGAATAATAATCCACTTTCCAACAAGTATCTTCAGTCTTACCGTGGTGCGGGTCAAATCATCATTGTTGGGCAGCTGTCTGCCTGAAGGGACTGCAGGCATCAACCACTTTTTCTGTTTCAGAGGAGTGGCCAGGATAATGTGCAGCACTACACTGAACCTTTAGGCTTCCTGCAGTGAGGAACAATAGTGGGTCATGCACGGGCAAAGCCTGGGCCAAAGGCGGGCTCGTCCATGCCCGGGCAAGGATGGGCTGAGCCACCTCCCTTGTTTTTCTTCCCTGAATTACTGTGTGGTCTCTTTTCTTTCATTTTATTTATGCTGTGCCCACAGGTTGTGCCCCTGCTTTAAGCTCTGTCGTCCTGGCTTAAACTCAAACATATACTGACTCTTATGGGTGCTCACAAAGGGTTCTGTCCTGGCCTTTTGTTTTGACAGGATTTATTGAGAACTAGTGTTAGTTAAGCATAATCAGGGCCTAAACTCATAAGTGGGATCAGCAAAGAGAACAGACCGTCTTAAAGGTTACACTGAGAAGGCGGTGGGTGAACTTGACAAAGATATTTCCCTGGCTGAGAAGCGCTTTTCGACTGCTCGGTTGCTGTCTTCTTCAGACACCCATGTCAGCGGCATGGGCCAATGCTGTGGGGATTTGTCTAACATCTCTAATCCTAATTTGCCCATTGGCCAATACAATATACAAAAAGGTGAGCAACCCAATATACCCTTGCGGGCTCGGGCAAAGTTTATAATAGAAAATGGCCAGCAAGGGGTTTTGTTTGTTCTGAGATTTTTTTCAGCACCGTTAAGACTTGTTTAGGAGTAATCACAGCACCTAAGCCTGAGTTTAATCAGTGGCTGTTCTATTTAGTTCAAAAGAAACAAGTTCCTAGAAAAAGGAACACAAGATGTTACCACACTAACATCAAATTTACAAACGAATGATCAATAAAACGTGAAACCAGGGTTTTTGTTTTGTCTGAAAGTTATTACTGAAATTCAAGGCAAAATATATAAATTTCTGTACAAAAAAATGAACAATCATAAAGAATAGGGTGCATACATAGATATAATGAGGATATTCAAGGCATTGGTTGCTTATCCTTAGACATATCCAAATTTTAAGTCCAGACTGCTGGGTCACAGTAGTTGATTGATTTTAACTCAAAGTCAGAAGAAAATCAAAAGATGACATGAGACAAACTATGCAGAGTAGGACTAAACAAGTCGACGTTTCGGCCTTATTTGGATTATTCTTAAGACCATCATCAGGACAACATAATGGTATATACAATTGATGACCCTTTTTTAAATCAAAAGCACGTCAGTTAAAGGTTCTTGACGGCACCGGCACCTACAATCCTCGATCGTACTCAATTGACGTTCCGTGGCGAATGATTCCAATCATTTTCGAGACAATTGATCATCAATTTAAACTGGACTAACTGCCAGAATCCTTCCACTGCTTCGCTGTATTCGTTGCAAGTGTACTCCATGCACAATCGATTTATTTCTGTGCCCGACCTCAACGCAATTAATTGAAGGTGCCGGTGCCCTCAAGAACCTTTAACTAGTTCAGTATTATTGTTAATTTCACCTCCACCCCAATCTCAATTAGTGGCCAAAATGAGCTGAGAAGGAGTCTTGCCACCCAATGAGTATTCTCAAACCCCCGAAGGATGGTTTGCATTTTCTCTTTTTGAATGTTGCAGGTCTAGCCAGTAAATTAGCCTATGATGACTGGGTGCTCTACAGACATGCACATGGTATAGCTCTATTTCAGGAGACCTGGGCTATTGAGGAAGTTGTTTTGGATGGTTATCATTCCTATTCTGTGATCGTAGTTCATTGAGTCGTCGGACAGGCTAAGGCAGGCTTAACCTGCTCGGTCAAAATCACTGCGGAAGTCACTCTTATCCCCTCTGATAACCCTTTAATCCAAGCCCTTCTAACCACATGGCCCAACGTTTCATGTATATTCCTAATACATTTTTATAATGGCTTTTTTCACGGCATATCACAGGTAAACATCCTTTACAACTACTGCATTACAATGCAGTCCATTCCCCAGCGTTTTTTAATCCGCAAACACTTTTAAAATGCAGGGCTTTACACCGCAAACCATTACAATGCCTTCCCCATTACAACACCCCAGGGAGTTAGAATAGTAAATTGCGTTGTAATAGATAATGCAATGTACGGAATGCGTTGTAAAGCCCTGTGTTGAAAAAGATTTTGAAGAGTAAAAAATGCGAGGTAATGGCAAGCCTTGTAAATGCGTGCGGAGTAAAGAGACATGTTCTTGATCACATTACTAAACATAAAGTGCTGTCTAAATTTATATCAGGTCTGGAGGAAACATCCCTGCATAATGGCTACAATATCAGTATTCAGTATTCAGTATTCAGTATAAGTTTATTGTTTGATTAATTAAAATCATTACAAACCCCCCCCCATATCCATAAAAACAGAGTAAAAATTTCATTACATTTATAAGTACACCTGAATTTTGACATGGTTCCATAATTATATAAAAAGGGTGTATATTTCGTTTTAAAAATTTGGGGACCTTTTAGAAAAGATAATTGCATAGTGTATACCCCAGTGTTCCAAATTTTAATGTTCATACACCACTATTTGCGACCTGCAGCTAGTCGCTAGTAAGCATGCTGTCCATTCGTTAATGTTGTTGGTCGGCTATTGAAGGTGACTTTGGTCCTGCTCGTTTTATTTACTCTCCATCTGCTTGCCGTAGGAGGTTTCTGACCGTTGTCATGAATTTGACGCCCCTGCAGACCAAAATAATGGAAGCGCCTTCCAGCCAGCTTATCACTGCTTGTCTGCATGAACGGATGTTCAACTCATTAAAAATTAATTTTAAATACTGTCTCCTCTGTTCCAGGACTGCTGGACAATCACATAATAAGTGAGTTACAGATTCTGATTTAAAACCACATAATCGACAGTTTGCGGAGAGATAGGGCTTTTTCCAAGTTGGATACAGGTCTTTTGAGCCGTGCAAGCCCATGCGGTAGTTTGTAAAGCTCTTTTTTAAATGCAAGCTGAAATGAGCGGATAGATAATTTTGGGGCTTTAGGGTTCTGTATGAGTTGATGACTGTCCACCCATGCCGGCGCTTAGAGATTGATTTTTTGTCAGCCAGCAAGGATTTCTTTTTAGCTGCGGCGTTTACGACTTTGCCGAAGCTTGCTCTATCATCCCCGTTTTCCCACGCTGTTTGTAATTCCAGCTCGGTCAAAGCTGTTCTCAAAAAGCTTCCCCATGAGCTCAGTATTTCTAAGTTCATCTGGAGCTTAATTTCGTCCCAGCATAATTTGTTCAGGCTACAATATCATTCTTGCAATTGACTTTAAGTGAAATTGGGGTCTATACAAGTGGAGAATGTACACACTATGTTGATAGATTTTCTATTGGGAGTGACAAACAACCTAGTTATAAGGGGGGGCAGGCTCTCTACCAAATCATTTAAATGCACAATCTCTTGAATGTCACTGAAATCCACAACCCCCTATATCCAAATAAAACAGCATTTGAGAGGGGGAAGTGTTCCACAGTGAGAGATTACATTTTTGCTAATCAGGAGCTGGGTGCTTAAGTTATGGCAGTTTAAAGATTAAAGACCTCATAGCGACCACAATACATTTGTGTGGAACTATGTATCCCAAAGAGGGAAAGGGGCCTGGAAGTTTGGACCTCACAGTCCCTAGAAACCAAGACACAAGGGCAGCACTTGGTATGGAGGAATGTGGACATTGCAACCATTTTAAAGAAATTATTCCCTACCCATCTACCCATGGTTCTTGCCTGCCTCAAGCCTCCTGATTGTTTTCAGGAAGAGCCTACCCATTTTGTAGAAATAGGTCTTGTTGTGAGTGGCCTATTGGCTAAACCCAGTAGAAAAAGTTCTGCTTAGTGTAAATGATTTGAAAAGGCTTGTAGAAATTCCTCAAAGTTTCTGCACAAGATCATAAAAACCAACCTCAGGGATGCTCTGAAAGTACACAAATGCAGGCTAGCATACTGTGAAGTGATGAGGGCCAGGTGGAAAGAACTACAGGATGAGTCCTGGGGTGAATCGGTAGAGGCTTGCAGGTTGAACGACACCAGAGCCTTTTGGGTGGCAAAAATGAAACATCAAGACAGTGGAGGTAAAATCAAAATCAGTTGTTACCTCCATAAGACAAGAAGCCTGGGTTGAGCACTTTTAGGAAAGTCTTTGACCCTTCAAGTGTCATTGGGGCAATCTAGGTGGTGGTAGTCTACTCCGTACCAGTGGAATGTTATGTTGATGAGGTAAGGGATAAAATTGCTAAAAGCCCAAGTGGAAAAGCTTCCTGTCTAGATGGGGTCCATATGGACCTGTATAAAACTGCCCCGGATCTATGGTCACCATTACTTTATAACAGTTTTAACATACTTTGCTGGACAGAGCTACCACAGACTTGGCTCTCCACCATTATTGTCCCCATCTTCAAAAAGGGCAACCACTAGTCCCCAGATTGTTTTTGCTCAATTATGTTTCTTGACTCTGCTGTCAAGCTGCTGGGCAGAATAGTTTTGGCATGCCTCATCGACTGGGTTGGGGCTACTGGCTCACTACTGGAGGTGCACTATGAATTCTGTGAGGGGTTAGGAGCAATGTTTAAACCTTTACCTGCTTATAAGCAAATACACCATCTCAAAGCAGGGCTCGATTTGCATGGCTTTCATGGATATGTCCTGGGCTTTCCACAGTGTGGAGGGGTTCAAGCACTGTGAACTGTTAACTGACATGGGGATTGATGGCAAACTAGTCCAGTTCCTGAGACTGCTTCATTTTGATGGCTCTGCTTCTGTTCTGTTTAATCCCTCAGTTGAGAGGACAGGGGGTTTAAAGATTGAGTGGGGGGTACACCAATGGTGTCTTTGGACCCCCTGCTGTTTTAGTATTTTATATACAGATTAGGTCAGGCCCCTCCCACCAAGGTCTCTGATGCCCACCCTTTGGTAGCAAGAAGGCCCCCATATTACTATATGTGGATGATGGCATTTTGTTTACCAGAGCACCCAATGGATTGATAGTGCAGAGATCTTATCTCAATTGTAGGGGTGCATCATAATCACACATGGAGCGTACCCGCATATCATCATTTGTTGTATTAATGAGTTAGAATTGTGAATTGTATTAAAATGAAGCGTGATGTATTTTAGGCCATTGAAAAGTAACATGGAAATTAACATAGAAAATGAATGTAACTAGCAGAAATCAATATTATGAAGAACCCATGTTGTGCAACTAAACAAATATATACATTGTTAGAAACGGGACCCTGGCTGGCCAAGACTCGCGTCGAGGTCAGTCAGGGATCGCCATTTCTAAAGTCAGGGCAAGGGAGTCACACACCAAGGTAACCCCCGCTCACCCTCTAGGTAACGTGGCGCGAGCAGTCCAGGCTAAACTTGGAGGCGGTATGAGTTAAGTATTTGCGCACGCACCCCAGCAACAACACCCAAGGCCCACCACAAAGGAAGACTCCACACAAGGATATATATAAAAAATAGCCTTTGTATTATAATAAACAAAACACATTAGATAACACGCAAACTTTACAATGTGCCGGGGGCACGGGCAAAATTTACAAGGGGAATTATGTACAGGACAGGGCCACATGGACCACTGTCAGGAGTAGGCACTTGTCAGAAAATAATACTGGTAGGTACACACTTAGGACATAAACATTAGAATGATTAGCACCAAAATTATAAATGCAACACAGATCCAGTAGTCACTGGAACAGAGTAAAGACCTCCTACGCAACCCTAAAACACTGTAGGAAATCACGCATGTAACTAGGACCTTCTCATCAGGACCTAAGGAAGGAATACCAACACCTAAGCAGTTCACTCTTAGCAAAGGGAAGGAAACCTAAACATAAAATGGGACGTCAACAATCCACTAGGCAGGTCACTCTTAGCAAAGTGGATAAACATAAAATGGGACATCAACAATCCTCTATGCAGGTCACATTTAGCAAAGTGGATAAACATAAAATGGGACATCACCAATCCTCTATGCAGGTCACATTTAGCAAAGTGGATAAACCTAAAGTGGGATGTCAACAATTGCACATGAGGTATTAAACACAGAGGTGCAGATTAGAACATTTTGCGCAAGAATCACATAGCAAGAAATTACAATGCGCGGGGTGCACATAGCACAACACTCACAATGTCCCTCAGGCCAACTGGCCTCGAAAGGGGCGGAATGCCCTGAGTCTCAGTGTCAGGGGGTCTGCGCAGGCAGCACAAACCAAAAGCCTAAACGTAGCAACTGTCCACTAAGTGCTGGATAGTTGTTGAACAGGACTGGGCAACGTTGGAGCCAGGGGGGCTCAAGAACAAGGTGGGGAGACACAGTGTGGGAGCCTCGGGGCTACAACCAACTAGCTGCCTGTGTCCCCCTAGAGCCTCTCAGGGCTCGCTGAACAATTGCGCAAGGTAGAGCTTTGGCGCTCTCAGGATAATCAAAATGCCCCAGAGCCTCTCTCAGGACTCTAAACGATGTGGGCAATGAGCCTCGCTGGGCTCGCAGAAGGAAATGCCCTGAGCCACTCGGGGCTCTAAATAACCAATGCGGGCGGGTGGAGCCTCTCGGGCTCTAAATGAACAAATGGGGGGCGTTAGAGTCCCTCACGGGGGATTCTGCACTCAAGAAAAATGCCCCCTGAAGCCCTCGGGCTTCACACAGTAGTGCGCGCAAGATCGCACTACGGGGGAGGGGCGGACACCGACAATGTGTCCCGACACCCCTCTCCTCTGGCAGGCACTCACCGGGTCTCTGGTGCGGCGGCCGCTCCTCTCCTCTCGTCCCGGGGCTCTCCCTTCGATCGGGAGCCTCGGGCAGGACACGCCGGCTTCTCCTCTCGCGTCCTGCCTGGCCTCGTCTTGCTGCACGCCGCCTGACTTCCGCCGGGGCCGCAAATGGCAGCGCGGCCCTGGGGGTCAGGAGGCGGGACTTCCGGGTTGCTGCAGGCAGCGTGGCGGCCGGCCGGGGGAACACACACTCCTGGGCTGCGGCGGTGATCTCTTGGCAATGCCGGGTGGGCACCGGCTCGTAATCAATAAAATAGCAGTGGGGCAATGCCGGGTGGGCACCGGCCTCAAAAATAAAGACAAAGCGAGGTGGCACTCGCTACGCCGAAAATCGGCGAAATCGGCTCCAATGCCGGGTGGGCACCGGCAATGTCGATAAAGCGCTCCCAAGCGCTCTGGGAGCAAAGGAGAAGCGCCCTCAGCGCTTCAAGGCAATAAAAGCGCGCCTAGCGCTATGAATCAAAGTCAGAGCGCCTCCAGGCGCAGCAAAGCTCCAGCAGGGTCTGGAGGCAGGCAGAGGGGCAAGGCAGGGCCAGAGCCAGCACACTGGGTCTCCAGGCAGGGAGACAGCCAAGTGGCGGTCCTCTTGGCCCCTGCAGCAGCAGCAGCCCCCTCTGGCAAGATCCTGGAAGAAAACCAAAGACAGGACAAATTGTAGGGGGACACAGCCCCTTCTTATACAGAAAAACCCTTTGTCTCAGGGTGCAGGGTGGGGGAAAACCAGTCGCAGCTGGTTTTGAAGTACTCTGTTTACCTCAACCACCCTCTCTATTCACTGGCAGGGCTAGGGACATCAGTCGCACTACAGGGGGTGGAGCCAGCATTGTCTGGGGAAAGTCCAGGCCCATCAGGGACCAGGGGCACTCCTCCCAAGCCATCAAGCATGCTAATCTCACACTCACCACCGGGCAGACCTATCCAACCTTCCTGGAGCCAGGCTCACCAGCCAGCTCCAGCCAATCACACTGCAGGCATATTTTACAGTAATATGCCAAGTCCTAGAAATGGCATTTCTAATCATGACACACACATGCCACATACACCATTGCAAAGCATTAATTCTCACGAACTCGCACATACCAAATTCGAGCAGGCACTCCCCACACATCAGGAACTACTAGGGACACAGACATTCCCCATGCATCCCTATGGGAGAGCAGGCCAGCCTAACTACATGCACGCACTTTACTCTGGGACACAGAGAAAAAGTGCGCACAGACCAGAAACTCATCCACACAGATCACAGATCTAAAACAAAAAGATTAGGGGTGAACCTGCCTTAAGGGCCAAGTCCAACATACATAGAGGTGTGCTTATTCATTTTGTAATTTTATTTGTATATAAATGCTTTCGTTGGATTTACATCAACGTTATGTGAATTCATAAAGCTTATATGGTGCTTTCTTATGTTAGCTGAATTTCGTAGGCTTGAAATGCATTTCATGTGTGCTGTGGAATTTTTTCTTTCTCGCGTTTGTGTTGCAGCCAGTGAAAGAAGCTCTTTCACCAGATAGCACAATGCCTTTGTTTTACTAGTTAGGCAAGGAGAGAAGAAGTTAGAATTGTGGGGTTTGATGAGAAGGTCTGGGATCCAAGGACAAACTGTATCAAAGAAGGTACATAGTTGGACCCATGGAAAAATTTCCTTCTGGACTGCACTATGGGTAGATAGCATGATTCAACGTGCACCATGAGAGTGTCAACTGAGAATAATTGTATGCTGGAAATAGGGTTAAAGTCCACTTCTTTTTGCCTTCAGAGAGAGAGCATCTTAGAACAAGCTTTGCCTTTGGTAGCTTTATGTTGCTGCTTGAATCATTGATTGTGAAGAGGCTTCTTGGGAAGACTCCACGTACTGTCACCTTTTATTTTTCCTCCTGAAAATTCCTATTTAGATATGTCACTTCAGTGTTAGATTAGGGACAGATTAATGCTGTTATTCACCAACCCACAATGCAGGGAAATGTAGACACATGCTTCCTGATTTTCTGTATTTTACTTCTTAAATGAATCGTATTGCTTATGCTGCAATGTCTAAACTAGATGAACAGCTTTGGCTTTTTGCTGAATTCCCTTACTTATATTCTCTGATATTGAGGTGTCTTTATTTTCAGCTGTTTTGGGCTGTGTAATAAATTAACTAACCTTGAGTAGTTGTCTGTGAGTCATTATGTATCACAGAGAATTGTTAGCTAATTGATTGTTTCCTTAAAAACTTTATTCCTCTTCATGCGTTCATGCTGCGAAAAAGAGCCATCGGATTGTGACTCTAGAGCAGGTCTAGAACTTAGGGGCCTGGCCCTTTCAGTTGGTAGCAGAGGATGGTTTGCACATGAAGCAAGGGGATAATCCAGAATTAGTCTAGAAGAAGTAGAACCTAAAAACACCAAACCCCTAAAATAGAGCCTAATGAAAGAGAAGGGAAGGCGAAGGAATCTGGCGAAGACCGGCGAAGTTTGATGATGTGGCAAAATCAGAGGTGGAAGGAGGAGTGAGTATTAACAGGGTGCATGTGGTGTGTTAGATTGCAGAAATGTTTGATTGTTTGATGTCTTGTGGAGTTGGTATAAGTGTCGAGTGAATGTGATTTCGGGCCGGATGTGGTCAAAGGATTGAGATTTGAGTTGCAGGTTCCAAAGTGGCCTTAGATCCCAAGCTATATTAAAAGGCATAGAAGACATTGAGATTATGATTGTCTGACTGAAAAACTGAGGAGTTGTCGTGAGGCCTCATCAGCAGTTCCACCTAAAACAGGGATCTTTGTGTGAATGAGACACATGTGAATCGACCTGTGGGCCTTGTGTACAGAGGTGAGCTATAATGATTCAGGTGATCACTGCTGGTTGAGGGTCACTGTGTGTGAATGGGTTTAAATGGTTTAATTCTATCAATCTTTTAGATGGCAGACAATTACGGATTTAAGATGATTCTGTGATTGGATGCATATGAAGAAATTGTTAAGGAGAAAGAGCTGCTGCGACGAGTGAGAGTGACGTCAAAGTGTGCAGCACTGCGATAGGTCGGTTGGTGTAGCGCCGCAATGGGATTGGTTAGTAATCATCGGAAAGTAGGGGTGGACAGGAGTGTCCCCCTTGGGAGGTATAGTACAGATTGGAGTTAATGCTGCTTCAAGGTTGCCTGAAGCTCTTACAATACTGGTCACCATTGGTCCTGTTATTCCTGTTTATGACCAAGGTTCAGTGTGAACCCTTAGTCAGAGACAACCCATACGGGCTGAAGGAACTGGAGTGGTAAGAACAGGGAGCATAATTGGGAACTATCTTTGATTTGTGCCGTTGGAATCTAGTACCCTTTCCGGCTGCCGCAGACCCTTCCAGAGTAGGTGTTAGCTTCAGTGCTGTACGGTCTATACTGGTTCAGATCTGTGAATATGGGAAACTCCAGTGAGAGGAACAAGTGGTGTGGCCTTAGAAACAAGGCAGAGTCATAGAGCTTCGGGAAGTCAGCATGTCCTAGATATTGCCGACTTGGAGTCCTGGTTGAGAGACCACAATAACAGTAAGTAAAGTCAGAATAGTGAGTCAAGTCAGGGTTCCATCAAGACTGCAGTGAAGGCGAAGTTGCTGGAAGTGGTTAGGCTGAAGGGTGAGATGATGAGATCATAATCCATCCATGAGACCTGCTGTTTGTAGCGAAGGAAGTCACTTAAAGGGTGAGACAGAAACTTGAAAAGTTGTCGAAGTGGCTCAGAGTGATGAAGTAGACTTGTCCAAAACAAAAACATTTCAGATGCCCTTAATGGAAACTCCGGACAGATTTGACCCTGATTGACCTTAATGACAGTGCCTGAGGAGGGAGGAAGACTGTACAATTGGCACAGTCTTAGAGGTAGACCAGAGTGGACCATATGTTGAAGCAGATGTAGGTAGTCATCCCATTACATTTTAAATTGACACTCATACTATCTGTTCTACTGTGAGATCTGCAGTAGCCCCAAACCTGTTCCTCTCAGGAAAATAGATCCAAGTTGTAGGAGTCTCCAATAGAAGAATGACAAATCTTTTGACAGAAGAGGTGCTGGTGAAAATCAGAGCCTTCCAGGAGCACCATCAGTTTGTGGAATGTGATTACAGTAGAGTCTCATTGCTAGGACATGATATGCTGTGCAAATTCAATTGTACCATCAACTGCACACTGAAGGTATTTGAATTGAAGACTAACGATGAGTTGTCACCTTTAAATTGGCAAATCAGAACTTCTTCGCTACCTTGTTCCTTTTAATTAGGGTAGGAGACATGCCGCTGGATCTGAGAGACACGGTCTCTCCAGTGGTACGAGACTTCTCAGGGGAGAAGATAGGACTGATTTGGGGAGTCGAGCCAGTATACATAGAGATTAAGACAGATGCAGAGTACACCTCAGTACAACCTGACCTCAAAAACTGTGGCATAATAACACCTGTAATTAAGTCCATGATGCACAGGGCATCCTGAAGGAGATAATGGGAAGTCTGTGAAAAAATTGTGATTTAACTAGTGTCGTATCCCTCACGGGTATACTGAAATTCCATCCATATTCAATCAAATCTTGAAAAAGAACCTTGAGAGTTTGATTCTGCCCAAAATTCAACGCTAGTCCAGTTCATGATATCCTCCTGGATGCATCTGTAACGCAGGAGGTTCGCAGGGACAATATCATCAACATTTTGAGCTGCAAGGTCACCAAGTGGCACTTATCTAGGACTTTTCTTACCTGGGTCTAGACTTTGAATCCAAAGAGGGACAGGGGGCCCTGGACCACTGCAGTTTGGCTCAAAATTTCAGGGTCAATTGAGGATGCTTTTAACTTGGCAAGGCACAATGGTAAACAAATTATACCACCCCCACCCCCTTTTGGAAATTAATTGCCTCTCCATCCTAATGTAAGGTGCAGGTATATTGGGCTATTGTAACCCCAAGTCTCTTCTGGGGGTGCAAAATGGAGAACTGAGGAGAATTGTGGGTGTCCCACCTACCTGCTCCACCTTCATTTTGTGGCAGGAGCTACAGATTGAGAACACAGAGGATTCCATTAATCTTGCCCCACTGTTGCTGTGGTGCTCGATATGGACTAACCTGCATTCATCCTGTAATAAGGAAACAGTCCTTGACTCTTTAGCCTATGACAGAAGGTTGAATATCCCCTGGATTTGTTTTGTATAGGCAATGTTTGAGGCGCAGTCTGCAAACTTTGACCAAGCAAAATGAGGCCTGGGTTAAACCCATGTTTAAAAAAAAAAGATATAATCATGGCGCGGAGTCCTCAAAAACTACTGCCAGAGAGTATGAAGCCCTGCATAACACCCCAGGTACGGCTCCACACCTGGAGTGGATTGATTATTCGTCGACAGAATTTATAAACACGCTTCCACGTGGGTTTTTTAAACAATGGCATTTAAATTTCACCTTGGGCCAGTATTACGTGTCCAGCAGGGCTTTAAGTGGGATGAAAAAACTGTGGGGTCTCAAAGGGGCGTGGCCAGTGTAATTAGGGGCGTGGCTTTAAATCACTTAGGCTAAAAATCTGTTTTTAGCATAGTGTGCAGCCCCACTTGTATTTTGCTGTTTCTGTCACTACATCCATTCCAGATATGTGATACAACAAGTAACATCATACCTACAACAAGTCAGGACTATTGGCTTTGTCAATGGTTGTTAGTTGCATAAGATAAAACAGCTGCAACTATGGCTCGTTACATAATATTGAAAAAGCGTCTACTTAAAGCCCTGGTGACCCTACCACAATGTTGCTGCTCTTGCGTTCGGAAAGGGAAGGGAAATCCAGAGAGAAAATGACTCTTTAAAGGATTTCCCTTCCCACACAACGCTCACCTGGCATGACGTCCACTAGTGGGAAGTGAGTAGTGTGAGCAGGGTACAGCGATGTGCCTGCTGTCTGGAAACGGGTCTCTATCAGGCTGTTTGCGCCCTGGCACTTTTTTCCGGACTGCAGTGACAGCAAACTGCTGTCACTGCAGTCTGGAAAAAAAAGGGCCGCCTGTGCCAGCGCTCAAAACAGAGCCCGATAGAGACCCGTTTCGAGGCCCCTTAAAAAAAAACTGCTGGTGCTCAGATCCCTTGAGACCCGGCCCACTTAAAGCCCTGGCGTCCAGTATTCTGAAGCGTCATCCCAAAGTATGTTGCACTTTCTTAGCTCTTTTCAAAGATCTTTCCCACATGTTTATACTCCCTATTGTCCGGACGCTGGGTTTTTGCTTTTCCCGGATAGTGTTGAAGTTTATCTAAGCCCTTGAGATCCCAACAATTTGTCTAAATATATGCTCCTTTTTAAGATGTGCCATCAAAATAAGGCATTCATTTCTGTTTTAATGTGTTTTTTATACAGTTACTATCTGCTTTTACTACTGTCTAGAGTAGCTTTTAAATATAGACAGATGTGCCAAGATAACATTCTTCTACTTTTCAACAAACTAGCATTTGTACTCTATTTCTTATTTGGGCAAGTGCTCTATAAGTGGGGTGTTTTTTTATAATGTATATAGGATTCTCTGCTAATATTTTAGGGATTGCATGTTTCCGCGAGGAAGTTTTATTTCACATTTTTATTAAAAGTTATCGGGCTTATGATAAACTCCTTTTTATGCCGTGATGTATTATGACTGCACTGTTATGGCCACAGTTGTGGTTGAAATACAGGTCTTAAACTAAACTAAACTAAACATGGGTTGCCTTTAAACATTGAACCCCATGAACAGTTATGCAGTGGCGTAGGTAGGTGGGGGTGGGGGCTGATACTTTTTGGGGGGTGGCGGGTGAGGTGAGCAATTTCAGCGAGTAAAAGGTAGGTGGGTTTCTTTTTTTAAAATTCATTTTCGATCGTAATCGTCTGTAGACTACCGACCCCGCTCTTACCTGCACCGGCCGTCACGGGGCGGCAAACTCAGGGACTGCCCCAAGTGGCAAAAGCACTAGCTACATCATCACTGCAGTTATGAACAACTAGATAGCATCCGACTCACTTAATAAATCAAAAATCTATAACCTTGAGGACTCGTGTATCTACAAGTGCAGATTTATAATTCCCTTTGCAAATCCTGCTGCAATTAGGAACCCTGCACTGTCAACATCCTTTGCATGCTTTGCATACTCTGCAGAAAAAGGGCTGGAACGTTATCCCACCACACAGTCTTACCCCAATCACCTCAATCTCAGGACAGGGAGTGTGTGACTGAAATCAAAAAGTCTTGTGAGTAATTCAACTAGCAAAAAGAAATGCCACGCTAATGCTAAACCTTAAACTAAAACCGCAAAGCAATGACAGGCCCGGCCATTTTATTGTAAAATCAACCTTAGCTACAGAATGTTTTTCAATATTTGAAGGAGTCCATGACTCGTCAGGAACTAGCTAATTATTTGGGTTTAGGTGACAAAAATACGACTTTGTAAATCATGGTCTTTTTTTATAAGGCAGTAATGTAAGATGTGATAGTCCATAAGGGTCAATTGAACTAATACAAGTATGAAAGTTTCAGAATGCACTGATGCAGAAAATGAAAGTGAATGACGTATGCCCAGTTTCACTACGGCTGTGCGCCAGATGTAATCACTTTTGCAACACATACACAGCACAAAGGGTTCTATTACGAAGCTGACAGTCCACAGGCTGCCAGACTCATGGGGCATGTCGGTCTCCTGACGGCTCTATTACGATTGGGGTGGTCTGTCGGCCATTTCTCCGACGAAAACCGCCACCAACAAACCCTCCTTGGTCTGAGTGACTCTGTTGTTGCTGTGTGAATTACACCGTGGACCTGTCTTTTAAACCTTGAGCTAGATCTTGCAATCAGTATCCTGAGGCAGGTGAGATAAGAAGATATGTTAGCAATGAAGTGATTTTCAAGTTCTGTTGTAAAACATTTGATGGGGCTTCAAGGACTTTTAGCTCCACATCGGAAATGAAAGTACGTTGTTCTTTTTCTCCTCTTACCAGTCACCGAGCCTTTGCTGGAGTCCCAGAGTATCTAAATTGGACAATCCAGAATGAAAAGAGACACAATAATCAATAACGTTAAATTAATCTGTAATGTTCGTGTTCATCGCGTGCTCCGCGCGGGATACCAGAATAGCGTCAACCTCGCGCCGCCAGTGTACGTGCGTCAGGCGACCAGTGACAGTTATGTTTGACCGTTATGTTTCATCCCCTGTGAACTGTGCAGCCGCACTTTCAGTGGCTCCTGTGGGACTCAATAAATATTGTCTTAAATTTATTACGTTGTACTCGAGTTACTACATAATCCATTAGGTATATCACACACTTCACTTTCATTTTACTAGCTGTTACATTTTCATACAATTTATTATCCAATAACAATGTGTCATTTCTAATATTGTGACTCCTTAATTGATCGATGTATCGATATACACGCATCATTTCAAATTATGTTCTGCTATAATGAAGGGGTTTAATCTCACTCTCATACTGAATGATTTACATATTTACATATGAAGCCCAAATGCATCAGGCTTTTGAATGTATTTACAAATCTGGTTAATAACATTGTGTTCACTAGATTGATAAGAGGCAGAATCCTCTCTATCCTCCCATTAACCAGCAAGTGGGTTGATAACGAAATATCATGCAATTCATTCTTTGGGAATTTCTCTTTTCCTACATATTGTGCTTATTGTCCACAATGTAGGAAGGTAGAATCTGACTGCATGGTTACCCCCAATTTTTTCCTGGTGTTTTGCTGGTTTTTGACTAGTCAGACTGGGATCCTGCTATCCAGGACCCGAGTTTATCTCCTTTCTCCCTTTAATTGCAATGTATGTACTTTTGGTACACTCCAGATTGGATTCTGGGGTACCCTTGTCAGTCCCTAGTATATGGTATCCCAAGGACCCAGGGAATAGGTACCCCAGAGGTCTCCCATGGGCTGAAGCATGTAATATGCCACCCATGAGAGACCATCCAAATTGACACAACAGGCCTGCTACTGCAGACTGTGTAATATGGTGCTTGAACCCCTTACTGAGATATAGGTTCACTATATCTATCTTAATCACTACACTTAAATACCTATCAGTCACCCCTATGGCAGGCTTTAACAATCCTCAAGTCAGGGTGCTGGGTTTTAGGTGAGAGGGTGACCCTGCATGAGCAGAGCCCCTCTGCAGCCTTCGGAGTCCATTCCCTGGGGTTTTCTGTGATGCAGCCAGAAATATATGTTTAAATGCAATACAACCTCGCTGTGAATGCTAACTTTAGAATGCTACTTAGAAACATGTTGTGTTCTGTTTCAAGCACCTTGGAATAATACTTCCACACCAGTACCTGGTGTGGGAGATATGATTCCACCCTTCTAGAGGGACATATGTGGGTCACTGGTCTACCCGGTACCAGCTTTTTTGACCTGTGCAGCACAAAATGGATGCTGCAAGCCACAGGCACAGGTCTGCCCTCCTGCTGCTGAGCCAAGCTTGCGTGGATGAAGGCATGACAATAGGCATCCTGTCACAGGGAGATGTAACCACCTCCCATACAGGATTTAGTGTATTGGGGCTGGGTAGGTACACTCTCTGAATGCCAGAGTCTGCACTGGGGGCACATTTGGTGTCCCTGTGCATAGTCAAGCTCCAACCAGTTCTGGGAGCCATTGGCTCCCGCTCTTGTGCAAAACTGGACAAAGGACATGGGTGTAGCCACCCCTCTGTCCTGCCCCTCCCATAGGAGGGTCTTAGAATCTTTCCAACCCCTTGCCATGGGTATAAAGAGGGTTACCTGATCACAGGACTTTACATTTTATCTGGAAAATATTCTGTTAAGAAGAAACCAAGTACTTCGACTGCCTGCATGATACTGGTAGACTGAAGAAACTCCCTTGGACTAAAGGAGTCACCCCCCTGCAAAAGCAGGAACCTAAACACATTTACCTGGCTTGCTTCTCCTGAGCTCCTGAGGACTCCGAAGATTTCAGCAACACATCATGTGGGTTCCCAAAGGTCCCTGCGATCGATATGCCTTCTCAGCGATTCTGAGACCTGTATCCCTCATGGGGACTGTGCAACCTGAACCCCTGTGCACCACGTATATTTACAGTTGCATATGCTTAGTAATGATTCCTGAGCCTGTGCTTTATACTTTGTGTAGTCCCGAACCCGAGCAGTATTTTCACTGAAGGTATCTGGCCTCAACTCTCCGAGTGTCCTGTGGCCTGGTTCTTTGCAGATTTGCTTGAGGTCTGCTCGCGATCCCTGGTCCGTTGACCTGTGGGTCCTAGCAAGGGTCACCTTGCTAATTCTTGGGCTTACCTGGTTTCTCCAGACGTGTCCTGACTCTCCATTGCCAAGTACTTCGACTGCCTGCATTACACTGGATGACTGAAGAATCTCCCTTGGACTAAAGGAGTTACTCCCCTACAAAAGCAGGCACCTAAACACATCTACCTGGTTTGCTTCTCCAGAGCTCCTGAGGACTCCGAAGATTTTAGCAACACATCATGTGGGTTCCCAAAGGTCCCTGAGATCGATATGCCCTCTCAGCGATTCTGAGACCTGTATCCCTCATGGGGACTGTGCAACCTGAACCCCTGTGCACCACGTATATTTGCAGTTGAATATGCTTAGTAATGATTCCTGAGCCTGTGCTTTTTACTTTGTGTAGTCCCGAACCCGAGCAGTATTTTCACTGAAGGTATCTGGCCTCAACTCTCCGAGTGTCCTGTGGGCGGGTTCTTTGCAGATTTGCTTGAGGTCTCCTCGCGAACCCTGGTCCGTTGACGTGTGGGTCCTAGCAAGGGTCACCTTGTTAATTCTTGGGCTTACCTGATTTCTCCAGATGTGTCCTGACTCTCCATTGCTTTAAGAGTCCTCTGGACCTTGCTGATCCTCACCGTAACCTGTTTCCTCTATCCATGTGGGTTGCAATTGCCAAGGCTTGTTGGTGCCCCACCAAAAATCGACCCCACAGCTCTCGAAATCCTTTGTGGGGCAGCTCACCTCCAGGTTCTGGCCATCCTAGATGTCTACTGGTCCTCATGGCTGCAGAGTCAAGCAACCCTTTCTTCTCACCTGAAGCACCCAACATCGGTGGGCATTCGACCACTGAGCCCTTAGTCACTTGATTTGAACCAGACTCTGCCCCCTCTGCTTTCAGGTCCCTTTCACCTTGAATCCAAGCTCGTATTCCATCGAACACTCTTCACCTTCTTGGCAGCAGTACTTCTTTGCAGCTCTCCATTGAAAATGACGAAGATTTCCATCACCACTTGACACCTATGCACCCGGCTCCTCTGGGATTGGTAACACGGGTATCTCTGTACACACTGGTGGGTTGGCCTTTGGACCTCCTATGTTCCAAATCATTTGCTCAAAGTCCTCTTAGAAGTGTCCTTAAACTTTAAATTTGCAACTGCGACTTTCCCATAGAGTTATACGGACCACCCGTCTGTGTTTCCTCACTGCACCTGTCCTCCGTGGGCTCTCTGTGTCACTTCTCTAGGTGGTTCTTTGGAGTCCCAGCTATTCTACATGCTCTAGGAACTTTGTATATTCAAGTTGTTGTTGTTATACCATTTTTTAGTATATGGTTTGGTCTCCTCCTGGAGCCCTCTGTGTATTGTGCTATTTACAAATGTTCTATCGCTTCAGTATTGTGTGCTTTGTGCCCTAGTCTCGAATAGAGACTAGTAGAGAGTGTTATATAAATAAATACATATTTTTATATAAGCACTGGGTGGTTCCCTTTTCATTTATTCATTTAGGAGGTGAAAGTCTGGTAAAACAAGCTGCTTTACATTCCTTCAAGTTTAAGCCTGAAGGCTGCTCTCCATAGCTATCAATAGGATAGCTTTCAAAAAATGTATCTTTGACCTCATACATCATAAGGGTCCTGTGGACTGGTACAAGGTGCCCATTTTAATTGGTGGACAGCATATACCAACCCACCTTCTCACACACAACATCCAAGTATTAGCAAAATGTGCGCAATGGGTAGGGTTTCGGAAGTATTGAAAAACTGGCTTCAAGACTGAAATCAGGTGAAATTATGAACAAACATATACATTCTAACTCAAGCAACTCTTAACTGTTAGACTTGACATCCTTGGCATAGTTTTCTCAAAACATTTTGTCTTCACCCTTCCTGAATAGCTGAATTCATTATTGTTGGCAGTGGGACTCTGTGCACTTTACCACTGTTAACTATTGCTGAAGTGCTGGTGCTCCCTCCTTCAGGCATGGTAAAATAGGTCTACACCTAACTGGCAAATTTAACTTACTTTTAAGTCCCTACTAAATTGTATTACATTTTACAAAGGGCCTGTAAATGAAATGCTACTAGTGGCCCTGCAGCACTTATTGTGTGTCCCACTAATGTAGCCTTTTATAACATGGTTGAGGATTGAAACAGCAGCCTGCAGTGCAGATCTAAACTTTCATTTCGACCTGGAAAAATAAACCTTTTGCTAGCCCAAAATCTTAAAAGTTGTAAATCATCCCTAGGTCACACCCTAAAAGGCTTATAGGGCAGGGTGCATTGTATTTAAAATGTATGGAATGTGTATTTAAGTTTTACATACCCTGGCATTGAAAAAATTCCTAAAGCCATTTTTCACTGTTGTGAGACCTTTATTTCCCAATGACTAACCCAAGATTACATTCTTACCCTTTGTTGGAAGCTGATTTATCATTCGGTGCAGGTAGATACTGTTAGATTTGGGGGTCACCAGTTGGCACAGGTAGGTACTTGTGACAAATAGGGACCCTTGCCTCTAGTCAGGGTGAGGGGGTATTCTCGTAAAGTAACCCCTGCTCACATCCTTGGTAGCTTGGCACCAGCAGTCAGGCTTATCTCAGAGGCAGTGTGTAAAGCATTTGTGACCACATACAGTAATGAAGTGAAAACGCTACAGATGGACACCACATAGGTTTTATATCAAAAATAAGTATTCTTTTCATAGACTTATCACAAGACCACAAACAACAAAAATCCACAATACTGTACTTAAAATGGTAGGTTTAGCTGAGTTCTCTTTAGTTCTTAAAATGCAACACTTTGAGTCAATGTACCTTACGATGCGTTACGCTTCCACAAACAAGTGTTGCAGCGATGGAAATGCGGCAAAATTCCAGAGCAAAGAAATATAGACGTGAAGTTCTTCCAGGTGCGGCTTGCTTCTCTGATGATGCGAGAAGTCTCGACTCAATGTATCAGCTGCATCGGCGACACCCTTGTTCCGTGATGCAACGACAATAGCTTTGGCGGTGACACGCTTCTCACTGGATGCGAGGCGCTTCTCTTGATGCGGTGCAATACAACAGCTACAGCGGCGACATCCATGATGCGACAGCAGCAGCAGTGATGGCGACATGCTTCTCCTTTGTTGCGAGACGCTTCTCTCGAAATGATTCCTTCTCTTCTTTCACAGTGCAGGGCAGAGATATCAGCCGCACCCTAGGAGGTGGAGCCAGCATTGTGGAGGGAAGGCACAGCCCTATTCAGGTCCCAGGTGCAATTCCTCCCTCCCATCTAGATGCTGATCTCTCTATACACTACTGGGCTGACTCATTCTGTCTCTTGAAGTTCCCCAGCCCTGTCACTCAAACTCCAGACAAGGAATGCACAACCTAGCAGTGGCAGGCTTGGATAGTTAGACAAAAAAATACCTACTTCCTAAAAGTGGTATTTTTAAACACAGAATGTTAAAATCAACTTCACTAAAATATGTATTTTATCATTCTGAGTTCAGGCATACTAAACTCAAATTTCCACCATGGTCTCTGTGTCAGTTAGGATTATAAGATGTAATAAGTTAACTGCCCATTCTGGCCTATGGAGAACAGATCGCCTTGCAATAGTGAAAAATGAAAATGGCTGTAATTCCCAATTAGGACCTGTTTCACACACCAGGACATGTCCTACCCTATAATTACAATGCACCCTGCCCATGGGCCTATCATAGGGGTGTCTGATATGAAGAAAAGGGAAGGTTTAGGGACTGGCAAGTTGGTGCACTTTCCCAGTCAGCATGGCAGTACCAGACTGCACACAGGCTCTGCAATGTCAGACCTTAGACACATTTTTACAAGCTGCTTCTGTGAGTGGCATAATCAGTCCTGAAAGCCCACCAGCAGCATGTGGTTTACAAGGCCTGGGCACTCCTGGTGCACTGTACTAGGGTCTGATAGATAAATCAAACCAGCCAATCATGGAATCACACATTCATACATTCATTTACAAAAGGGAGCACTCACACTGTGGCACTGGACAACAGTAGCAGAGTGCCCAAAGCATCTAACACCAGCAAAAACAAATGAAGCAACAGCAAAAATGGAAGGGAGACCGACACCAATGGTGCCAGGTCTAACAGGTACCTACAGCTAATATTAATACCACAATCACAAATAAGGTCCAGGCAAGTCTCAACAAATTAATACTTGCTCAGCTCTTGGTACTTTAGCTGATGAGCAGTCAGGCCTACCTTTGGAGACAGGTGTGTAAAGCAATTAATATCACCAAAGATGTGAATATGTAAAAGACACAAGAAAATCCTAATTGAAAAACAATTTACATAATTGGAGAATATTTGTATCTTCACAATGACACCACAATGACAAACTTTCAATGTAGGGAACCAGAGATATTAACTTTTAAAGTTTAAAAAACAAATTTGCTTTCTAGTACCTAAAAGTGTAAAGCACCAACCACTGCACTTTAGTCAAAAAGGACCGGGACAAAGTTAAAGTTTCAGGGTAACTGTGATAGAGTGCTCGTCATATACTATGAGTGTTTAGGCCAGGTTAAGCTTTTACCTCCCGCCTTAGTCACTTTTTGGAGCTTTTTCTCTTGACCATGAGCAATTGGGTTTGGATTTCGATACAACAACCTACTGCAGCGCAATGTCTCAGTGATACCTGGAGGTCTTTATTGTCAACAGCGAGGAGCACTGGAGATTTCAGCGGGGCAAACCTGCGTGGGCAGGCAGAGTTGCCATTTTAATTCGCTGGCTTGACTCACGTCATCAATGCTGGTCTTTTTCTGGAGTTTTTCTTAATAGTTGGCAAAAAGTTTCCACATTTTTGAATAATTTTCTGAAAGATTCCTTGAGGGTCAAAAATGGTCCACAGCATCGGCCAGGGGTTCAGAAGCTCTATTTTGCCTCTTGGGGGTCTTATACTCAAATTACCACAATGCACCTGGTCATTTCAGGAAAATCCAAGTGAATTTGGTCAGGTGGAGTTGAGCTTGTAGTTGAGGTTGCAGGTGGCTTCTCCCAGCACTTGTCTACCTGTTGCTGTTCAGGGAGTCCACTCCTTATCCTTAAAGACAGGTAATGTCCTTCTTGTGTGGAGCTTTTAGAGCACACCAGGCACAGTCCTTCTGAGTGCCGTCCTCTTTTGTGTAGTCAAAGGATCCACCAGTGCAGTCATTCCCCATTCTAGGCTGGCAAGAGAGTGGGACACCTCAACCAATGGGTTTCAGGTTGCCACCCTCTGCCATGACAACTTCCGGGGAAGTGTGGTAAATTTATGTCGCAGAATGCACATCTATACACAAATCAAAATGGAAAAATATATCCTTGGAGACAGGTGTGGGTACCTTTCTGCTTCACTCCCCTTCTAGTCCCTCCCCTAATCTAATTAGAGGGGCTCCTATTGGCCTGTATTGTTTCAGCCTCAGGCCTCTTCACACCTAATCAGGGAGCAGATTGGCTTAGGCCGTCAGAGGCTGGCCCATCAGACGAGGCTGCTACATGGCTGTTTTGGACAACTTTAGGAAAGAAAGTTCTAAAACTATTCAAAAATCATGACTCAGACACCACAACGGCGGACTGTGAATACTGCATCTCACTTCTTGTTTAATTAAATAGGAGTCCAGTGCACTGTAATTCCTATATCTGCAGTTGTTTGGTACTACTGTGCAGCAGAAAGATTATAATGCTCAGAATAGAATGGAGCACTAGGCAGAGGTCGCGCCACAAAGTAATCAAAATAGACTTTGTAGATATTCTTCTTTATTTCTTTTTCTCTTCTTTTTTGTTTGATTTTATTCCTTCATCTGAAATCCATACATGAAAAAGCACATCCAGCCAATACGTTTCATTCAAAAGTATGGAACTTCGTCAGGGCTATGAACAACACATAACGTATAAATACATTAAAAAATCGAAAAACACAGATCAAGACTATTCTCAACATTACAGAAAGAACAAAAAAATGGCACATATGGAATATATATGGTTACAGAAAATATACAAACATATACAGAAAGACCATACTAAGCAAGTCACTACTTATCAAAAACAACAACAGCAACAGTGTAGCGTGACAGATGGCATCAATGTCCAAAACAAAAAAACCTATTCAAATAAATGTCATTTAAACACTACGTGATGACAAAATGGGTAAAATTGGAGTGAATGACCAACCTCCAATTCAGGCTACGTTCCCCAAGCCGGCTATTTTGTGTTTCCCTATAAGTGATATAGAGAGGTTTTAACCAGCATAAAGAGAGTTTCCCCTCCAGTAGTGTATAGTATAATGGGGAATTCAAACATACCTCATATGTATTGTATTTTGAGGATGTTTTTAAAATATGCTCCAATATTCAATGTATTAGTGGTTACACTGATATTCCTCCTTCTTGGAAAGTATCACCCAAGAAGGAGGAATATCAAGGTAACAACTAATACATGGCATATTTGTGAAACATTCTCAAAATACAATGTCTTGTGGGCAGGTGGAAGTTCAGTCGATGGTTGATGTATGATGGTCCTTAATCATGGAGGACTCTGTATGTGTGTGTAAGGATCTTGAACTGACATCTCTTCTTGACAGTACTGGGTGATGTGGGTTCAATGGGGGGGTCCAGGATGAGTCTGGCTGCAGTGTTGTGTGTGGTCTGAAGTCTTTTGAGGAACTGTGTGGACATTGTGACGTAAAGAGTGTTGCCATTGTCGAGGCGGCTGGTGATGAGGTCTTGCATGATGGTGTTTATGGTGTTAATGGGGATCCATCTGAATAGTTAGTGGAGTATCTGGAGAGTGTGGAAGCATGAGAAGACAACTGTGTTGACTTGTCATTTCATTATTAGTTGACTGTTGAGTATGATGCTGAAGTTGTTGGTGTGGGTTTGGGTCCGAGTTCTGCTAGTCACCATCTATGATCTCATATGGAGGTGTCTCTTCTGATTATTCGTACTTATGTTTTGTCAGAGTTGAGTTTGAGGTGGCTATCTCTCATCCATTTTGCCATGTTGGTCATGGCATGCAGAAGGTTTTTTGGGCATTGGAGGTGTCCTCAGTGAACGAGAGCATTAGTTAAGTGTTGTCAGCATAGGAGATTATGTTAAGTCTGTGGGATCTGATGACATCTGTGAGAGAGGTCATGTAGATGTTGAATAAGGTGGGGCTGAGGGATGAACCTTGGGTTAGACCGCAGATGTTCTTGGGTGCAGAAGTGAGGGGAGGTACTTGGATGCTCCTTGTGTGATCCCTTTGAGGGCTTGCTGTTGTATGTTGATGTTGTGGCATCTAATAATGAGGGTGGGGTGGGAAACAGTGTCAAATGCAGCGGAGAGGTCAAGGAACATCAGAGCCACAGCTTCACCATGGTCGAGGAAAGTTCTGATGTCATCTGTGGTGGTGATCAGTGCGCTCTCAGTGTTGGTGCTTGGCACATAATCCAGGGTGTGAGGCATTGAGTTGGTGATTTTGTTCCAGGTATTAGGTGAGCTGTTGGTTGATGTCTTTCTTGAGTACTTTGGCTGAGCAGGGGAGCAGGGAGATTCATTTGTAGTTTTTGAGGTTGCCGGGGTTTTCAGAAGTTTTTATCATTAGGGATCTGCATGTTTCCATATGTCTGGAAAGGTTGCTGTGTAGATGGAGGTGTTGAGGGTGCTGCTGAGTTCGAAGCTGATTGGATTGGCTCCAAGGTTGAAGAGACAGTGGGGGCAGGGGTCACTGGGCGACCTGGAATGGATGGACCAGATTGTGGTTGTGGTGTTAGAAGGTTGATTTGAGGTTGTCAAGGCTGATCGAGGGGGATTGGGTGTGAAATTTGTTGTAGATGGTGGCAATCTTGCTTTGGAAGTAATCAGAGAGGGTGTCACTGAGTTCTTGGGAGGGGCAGATTTTTTCTCTGTGGCTGTTGGATTGGAGTATTCATTGACAATCTTGAAGAGTTCCCTTGTGTGGTTGGCTGCAGTGTCAATGTGGGTAGTGATGGCTGCTCTTTTGCCTTTTTTGATTTACAGGTGGTAGTTGCTGAGGGCTGCTTTTTGGGTTGCTTTGTCTGAGGGGTCCTAAGTGCCAAGCCAGCACTTTTTTAGTTGGTAGCAGGTGAGCTTGGTGGTTCTGAGCTTTAGGGTGTATCAGTTGGTTTGTATTGAGGTTTGGTTGGTGTTTTCTAGTTTTAGAGTGGCATCTCTGTCAATACATGTGTTGATCGAGGCATGGAAGTACTGGATGGCCTGGCCAAGGTCTGTGTCTGATTTGGGTAGGGTGGTGCTAAGGGCTTGTTTCCATAGCTCCTCGGTTACCTTGATCCAGTTGCAGTGGGAGGACCTGCAGCACTTGGCTGTAAAGTGTTGTACATTGGAGATAGTGAAGTGGATGATGACATGGTCGGTCCAGGTGAATTGTGTGATGTGGATGATTTTTATTCTGTCTCTGGTGGTGAAGGTGGCATAGAGTGTGCGACTGACATTGCACATGGGGTCGGTGACCAGTTGGGTAAGGCCAATGTTGTTGAGGTTTTCCAGGAGGGCTGTGAAGTTTGCATTGTTGGGGTCATCAACATGGAAGTTGAGGTCACCGGGTAGGATGTAGTGGAGTGGGTCGATAGCATGGGGGTGATGAGGTTGGAGAGGGCATTGCAGAAGTTTGGTTGGGCTCCCAGGGGTCTGTAGGTGAGGGTGCTGCTACTTGTGGTCTAAACATCAGTTTGCAAGAGGTATTGGGTAGTCGCTGGTGATTGTGCATCGGATGGTTTCCTTGAAGATGATGGTGATGCCCCGTTTTATTTTCAGAAGTAGTCTCAGTGTACCATCTTATAGCCACCAGGTGTGGAGGTGGCGATATAGGGGTGTAGGATGGTATGAGCCACATTCCGGTAATGAAGGCAATGTACAGGGTGAGCTTTGTGATGAAGTCCCAGATTTATATGCCGTGTTTGTAGAGGGAGTGCGCATTGAGCAGGAAGCATTGGAGCAGTGATTATTTGTTCCTAGTCTGCTGAGAAGGAGCGGTGTGGAGTGCAGTGCGAGCAGGGTTCCAGGGAGGTGAGTGAAGCAGCAGTGGACACAGGTGAAAGATCCTTGGGTTGATCTTGGGGAGGCAGTGAATCAGCTGTCCTTCCAGCCTCCTGGGTCCAGGGCTAGGAGCTCCTTGGTGGTGTAGCGATGGATGGTGAGAGGGCCTGGGGTCCTGGCACTGGGTGCAGTCAAGGCACAGATGGGACCAAACAGGCTGGCCTTCTGGGCACCAGTGACACAGCCATGTAGCGGCCTCCATATGTCGTCCTGGGAGGTGGGAGGGGCTGTCAAAGAGGCGGGAGGACAGGAGTAGTAACCGCTTTGGGAGGGGGAAGAGAAACGACAGGAGCAGGTGAGAAACAGGAAGGCTACAGCCTAATTAGAATCCCCCAAAAGGGCCTAAGGCAGAGTAAGGCCAGTGGCTGTCTAAAATTGGAACCTAATAAATTAAAAAGAAAGCAAGATAAAGTGTGATTGTACCTGAAGGGATGCCCAGCCTAGTGGACCTCCAACAGTGGTCTTGAACTAGGGACAGTGGGGACTGGGATCGCAGTCCCGGTCTCAAGGAGTTGGCAGGAGCAGGAGGGTTGCACACACACAAAAAAGGCCTTTCCCCTTACGAGGGCATGCAAAACATACTTTATTATGTCACTGCTTTTAATACCAAGGCACCTGTTGCAGGGATTCTTCTCTGAGATACAATTATTCTTGGATCCATAGAGCACGAGTATGTAGGCACCGAGTCACCATACACTTCAGTGTCCAGAAGTCCGGGGCTGACCAGCTATAGTGCCTCATGTGTCATTCTAACCTTACCAGAGAAACAATTGAATTGTTATCCCCAGAACACAACAATCTTGACCCTTTCGCTCTCTCACTCATACTTGTCCACAATGAGATAACCAAGAGAAACAAAAAAAGTGTAGAATAGTTCTTCAAACTATTGTGCTACAATTAGAAAACAAATGCATAATAAAAATACTATTAGCAGAGTTAATAATCCATACACCATGAAAAGAGCTTTCATTTTATAGGACCGAGTGACCTAACCCCCCTCCCATGCTACTAAAGCTCTGGGATTACTGGCAGACCCTGTAACTCAGAAGACACCGATGGACACTATACATCTTAGCTGACTCAGTGCTCTTGTCTCAGAAGTCTTATTCCATTTGTCTTTGTAGCTCATGTAATCGTATATATGATAGAATATGTATGAGCATAAACAACAGCTGCATTGTTGTGTTATGTCTAAGTGCTGTTGCATGGTCAGAAAGAATAACAAGGGAAATTGTTGCTAGACCTTGTCAATGGTGCTCAGACTGAAACCCAGGAAAATAAAAAAAGCGCAAAAAACATGTGCAGGCTCTGTTTGAAAGTACAATGTGACACAAAGGAAAGCTTGTTTATATAGTAGCATGTGTAAAGGAAAACAAAGCCTACAACGTGTACAGTTAAGCTAACACAGGGAACACTACAGTGGACCATGCAAGAACACATGGCACACCCTATCCTTGGGGCATCTAAGGAAGACCTTGGGGGTGACTTATATTTAATAAAAAAGATAGTTGTGGACTGTGGAAGTACTTTGAATTCCAAAGTCTAATTTGGACACCGTTTTATTTTAAAACCAGTCTGCAAGCGACAGCTCACATTCAAATGACACCAGACGCCACAGCAGTGCACACTTTAGTGCATTAACAGGTACATGCATCAATATTGCATTTTGAGATTCCTTAATTGCGAAAAATAAGGAATCGCAATTAAGAAATTGCAAAATGCAATGCATCAAGAAATCGCTAAATAAATTGCGATTTCTTAATATTCCTTAATTGCGATTCACATTTTGCGAATCGCAATTGAGGAAAACCTTCCCATTGATTCCTATGGGCCAAAAGGCCCATAGGAATCAATGGGAAGGCATTAACATTTTGCGAATTTCATTTTGCGAATCGCAATTTGTTAATGCATTTCAAGGGTGCTGAGGGGGGTCCAAAGGACCCCCCCCTGCACCCTTGAAATGTTTTTGTAAGTGCAAGTTTCACACACACATGTCCAAAGGACATGTGTGTGTGTAACATGACACTTTCAAAAATGCATTTTTGAGCATTTTTGAAAGATTTCGCAAATTAACACGAGGGTCAACCTCGTGTTAATTTGCTCCCCCTATTTGCGAATTCGCAATTTTTTAAACATTCATGCATTGCATTTAAGGAATCGCAAAAATGCGATTCCTTAATTGCAATCGCATTTTCCGAAATCGCAAAAAATTGCGATTTCTTGTAATTTTTTGTTGATGCATCTCAAATAGTGATTTAGGACTCGCAAACGGCCGAATTTTGCGATTCGCACCATTTGCGATTCCTACATCCTTTGATGCATGTACCTGCAAGTCCACTGGAGTCTCTAAACGTACATGCCCTACCATACACTGGTTGTCTTAGCCCTACCATACACTGGTTGTCTTAGCCAATTGTATTTACACTAATGATCATATGTCTTTTAGGGACAGTGCACTGGCCCTGGACCTGGTTAGCCAAGCCCAGGGCACTTTCAGAGTCAATAACCATCAGTATCAGTCAAAAACAGGAGGACTTTTCCATGCACTTCATAAATGGTAGCCTTAGACTAGGAGCAGATAGCGGTGTGCTGTTTATACTCAAATTATTTGTAATTATAAACTCTTTTCAATGGTGAAGTCAGACTTTAAGTCACAGGTCTGCAAATGCCACTTTTAGAAAGTTAGTATTTTCTTGTCCTAACCATTTGCACCTTCTGCCAGTGTACTGGTTCATATGACTGTGAATAGCTGTGCTGTTAGGGTTTGTGTATTGCTTTTAGACAGTGACACAAAAGGGTGTTGAAGAGAGGACGCTGTGGGCCATCCTGGCTAATTGAATGGGGCGCTCTGTACCCAGCCCCACTTACACTTCAAAGGGATTGGCCTCCTGCACGCATATAGGAATCTGACACCAGACCTGTCCTGCAATTCCTCACCCCCAGACAGTTTGGAGGCATGACAGGGGAAGAGAAATATCATTCCAACCCCAGATGTGAGGGAAAGACAGGAAGTCCCCTCCACACAAAGGGTAGCCCCAGGTATTAATATTGGACTTCCAAAGCCGCTCATCAGAACACTCATGGGCCTGTGAAAGTTATGGAAGAAGTACTGCACACCTACCAGGGACTGCCCTGCTCTTTAAATGATCACCTTGCTGTCTGGGAAGGAGGATTTTGCCTGCTCAACTTGATCCCTTGAAACTGAGAGTGACTGATCTCCTCTGTGAGCTGCAGGGATCAACACTCTTCAGAGACCTACCTGCCACTGCCCAGCTGACCGGCTGCACTGAAACTGTATGGGCCTGCACCTGGGCCTGCCTGAGTCCTGGTACCGGCCTCTGCCTCGAGTAAGTAATTTCTCCAAGAACTGCCATCCCCCTTGTCCAGGCCCCTTGGCTGGCATCTGAGTGTAATCCTCCCTGGCCAAATATGGGTTCCATCAAAACTGACGCAGCGCTAAGTAAACAGCCATAGGACCTCACCTTTAGCACGTCCCAGCTCCTGATTGAGAGCTTTACCATAACTGGCACTGTGCGATGCAGCACGATGCAGGACCTTGAATTGCAGTACTTGCAGCTCCTGATTGATGGCTTAATTTGAATCAATACAGTGTGACACTTTTCTTTAAGGCCCTCACATTACAGCCTTCACAGCTCATCATAGGAACCAGCGTGACTGGACCTCTCATCTCAGCTCTTTTAACTCCTTTTCAGAATTGATGGATGTGACACAACTCGATACAGGAACTTGCATCACAGCACCAGATAGCCTCTGATTGGAAATGACACCAAGCGATGCAAACCTTTGAATTAAGGGCATAAGGTATAACTCTCAGCGAGACTAACCAGGTCTTTGTATCCAGCTCTGCTCCTTCACGGTTGACCTGAACTTGTGGCTTTTTCCTAGTGTGAGCAACCAGATAACCACAGTTGGGGCTATGAGTCTTTGGTGCTATTTTTGCTAAAAAAAACTTTAAAGGACAATATTAACTGTTGTACTGATTGGTTTTTGGTGGTATCATTTTCTTTAGCAAAGAGCACTCACTTTTTCTAGATTTTTCTGGGATTTTTCTTATGTTGTGTTTTCACTTTATAACTGGTTGTGTGCTGCATAAATACTAACACATTACCTGTAAGATAAGCCTGACTGCTTTGTGCCAAGCTATCAGAGGGCTAAGCACAGATTAATTTAGTGTATTTTGTAGTTAACCCTGAACGGAATACGGTTATTGCCAGAGTGGGTCTCCCACCCCTCACACCCCATATTACCCAATATCTCATATTAACCAACTGATCCTTCTATACAAAAACAATTATTTCCATAGTGTTATTCTTCAAATTCTGAAAAAAATGTATACAATGCTACTTTTAATTCTGAAAGAATTTCTCATATTTCGTTCCTCAATCTTCCAAACTAAAAAATATGATTTTATCTCTCTAAATACCAGCCTACAATGGCTAACTGTACAATCAATACTCTACTTTCCCTGTCTCGTCTGCCTAGCACTCAGTCATCTCTCCATCTCAGGTTTTTCAGATAAAATTTCCGCTGAGATCAAAAAAATTAACACTTCCTTGTACTCCTTCTATCAGACTCAGCATCATCAGCTTAATCCTACTTTACATCTTCACAACAAATACCAACAAACTAGCTATCCTCCCTCCCACATAAACAACAAGAGTATTTTATGTTCTCAAAAATGCTAACCCTGCCTGTGGACCATTTGAACCTCAGAGCCAGCAAATGATCAAACCTCTTACCCTGTCATCTGATCTTGTGCATCTTCCTGAATAGTAACACTCTTCAGCTGCTCTTGCAACAGTAGCAAATATGCTCAAAATCTCAAATCAAAGCAATACAAATCCTATCTCGTCTACAAATACGTTTCTAGAAATCCCAAATCAAGCATTCTGCTTATGTTCTCCCCATCTTTATGATGGCTCCTTTTCAGTTCAGTTCATTAAGTCTTTATTGCGGTTATTCATCATAAAAGACATAGCATCCAAAATAATAAAAATTCTGTCACATAAAATACACCACAATTATCAAAAGTATAAAACTTGATACCACACCATCATAGGTTAATACATAAATAAATATACATAAGCATTTTAAAAGTTTTTTTTTAAAAGAATGAAATACGTAAACCAGCATAAGACTTAATTCAGCATCAATTATTTTACCTAAGGGTGAGTCATTTTAAAAACCATACCTTGGTATGACAATACCCAACTCAAACCCCTTCTTGAATAGGACCCACTTTAATCTTTATACAACTGCAATCCCCCCCCCCCCCCCCCCCCCGTTTTTATTGTGTTTAGCCCATGCCCAGCTCAAAAACTTTGACATACCAATTACAGTGAGGTTGGAAGTATCTGTTCTTAAAATTCTCCTTGCAACATACGCCGATCTAGAGTCCATAAGCAGGCAAACAGGTTTGAGCCAGGCTCTCCTTGGCTGTTGGTGGGCTGGGCAAACAAATAAAAAGTGCTCTATGTTCTCACTATGATCTTGACAAAAAGCACACTTGTCACTACTAGCAGGGCTCCATTTGCTTGTAAAACTTCGTAAATGTAGCGTACCAATTCTAAACTGAGGATAAAGCTTATGGTCATGAGGCTTGGTGATGAGATCCCAATAATTTTCCAAAATGGCTTCATCCTTGATGTCTAAAAAATCCCTCAATAATGACTGACTTATGTGGGAGGAGAATCTCTTGATTTTAACCAGCTCCCAATATGCTGCTCTATAGGTCTTCTTTGATGGAAAATCCGCAGCCTCAAGATGTTCCCATAGATTGCTCATCCCCATTTCAGTCAACATGGTTTTAATTGATGTCAGCCATAGGATCTTAAATGATCCACTCAACCTCCTCACTTCCAGTAAGGCCTTGGCATACAGGGAGAGTTCCGGAGTAATCCAGAGATGCCTCCAAAATGCCAGCGGTCTATAACGTGCTGCGTCTTTAAAAGCATGACAGCCCAGGTCAAGATGCAGGGGTAATAGTGGTGACGATTGTGGTAAACCAACTGTAGATCTCATAAACTTTTGTTGGGCTATGGAAAGTGGTGATAAATGACAAAAACCCAAATTTCAGCCCCTTATAAGATGGCTGGGCTAATTTTAGTTGTATATATCTTTAAAATAGGGGCAATAGGTTTAGTTTGGGACAATCTATGCTCCTTAATCAGGGCACTGGACAATTGAGCATGCTTTAAAGCCAGTATTTCGACTTGGGGCTTCCAGCCTAATTTATCATTAAATGTGACACCCAAGTAGGTAAACACGCCTGTTTGCTCCACTAGAGCCCTGTCCATATATACATTAGCTTTGATGGGCTTGGACTTATGGAGCACTATAAACTTTGTCTTCCCTACATTGACCACTAGCTCATGTTTGCGGCAAAACACCTCAAAACGAGACAGTGCCGCCTGCAGCCCCTGTCTCATTTTAGAAATAAGCAGGGTGTCGTCCGCGAAGATGAGCAGTGGTACTTTCATGCCAGCTATCATTGGCGACTCAGTTGGGTGATTTAGAAAGTACTGGACTACCCAATTTATAAATAAAGAAAACATGGTAGGAGCCAGCACACACCCCTGTTGAACCCCTTTAGCGACCATGGGGCATATGTAGGAAGGCGTTTTTGATTCGCAAACGCTGCAATTCGCAGAATTTCGGCGTTTGCGAATCGCAAACGGCCATTTGGTATGTAGGTGCCACTTAGCAAAATAAGGAATCGCAAAAATTGCGATTCCTTATTTTTCTCAAGCATTTAAGGAATCACAATTTTGCTATTCCTTAAATGCTATGTAGGGGTGACTTTTAAATTGCGATTTTGGCTTAAGGAATCGCAAAATACCACCTACTCCAAGTAGATGGTATTTTGAGATTTCCTGTCAAAATGCATTTTTTTTAAAAATTCAAAGTGCCATGTGGCGCACAGACATGCCCTTAGGGCATGCATGTGTGCCACATGTACTTACAGGCACATTCCAGGGGTGCAACATGTGTCATTTGGACACCCTGGCACCCTTGGAATTGCGATTCTCAAATTGCGATTTTCTCATAGAAGATCGCAATTTGGGAATGTATCCCCATTTATTCCTATGGGCATCTTGGCCCATAGGAATGAATGGGACAATCATTCCTTAATTGTGATTCGCAATTTGCTAATCGCAATTAAGGAATTTTAGCAATTCGCAAAAATATGGCGATTTTTTACCTACATTCCATTTTGCAATTCTCAAATAGTGATTCCTTAAAAATCGCTATTTGAGAATCGCAAAATGGAAATTACCTACATATGCCCCCATAAACCTTTCTGTGGTCTCACCCGGTTTACCCCAACGAACCTGGTCATAGGTACATTCATGACATTTAACCAAAATAGCAACGAAACATGGGGGAATCCCCATTACCAGCAATGCCTTCCACAGTTTCGTCCAAGGAACAAGATCAAAAGCGGATTTTAAGTCCACAAAAGCCGCAAAGAGCATACCCCCACCTGAAACCACCTCGTTCCAGTATATTAAAACAAACCTAAAGGTTAATGGCTCCTTTTAATATCATCGTGTTCTTTACTCTTTACGTCTACCATTTTACTGGTTGGAGTTTTTCAGGACTCTGTATGAGCCCTCTGATTCCGCTAAACAGCTAATACATTAGAGCTATCATCTCACCTAAAGGCTTCTTATAGAGTGTTTCCACTAATGACACGCACATATTTTTCTGCTAACTTTAACTTCAGATTTTCGATTTTCCATAGCAGTGTAACACTGTGCGACAATCCTCTCTGTTATGCTTAACTTCTGAAAGACCGAAATAATCCAGTCTCCTGATAATTCAGGACCTATGTATCTTGCAATTCCTTTTGTTTCTACCAGACACTCTCATGCCTTTCACCTCCTAAAACCTGGAGTGCTATTTAAGCCACCATAAACTTGCGATCTGTCATCACATCCACAGCTCCCATTGCCAGATATCGTGAGGCACATATACTAATGTTTCAAGAAATGCAGGACAGCAAGCAAAGTTGCTGCACTGTATTCAGTTGAAGGGAGAGAGAGCAGAAATGTCAATATTAACAAATATTTTGAGCATGTATGCTCTCTCCTTGCTCAGTCACACTGTGTGCTGCCTCCCGCCTCTGTAGGCACCATTGCAACATAGTGCAAGGATGCCTGCATTGCAGTCGGGATTATTTTTATGTGGGAAGGTACATCGTCCTGCACAAATAACATTTTTAGAAGTATTTTCCTTCTTCGATGTGTGCTGCAGAATGTAGCAGATGTGGAAAGGAGAAATAACAAAGAGATAATACAATAATTCTACTTGTTATGCCTCATTGGGGGAGGCATAGCATTTTGAAGTATTCCCATGATTACTAGCTTTGGTAGATCAGGGAATGCACCGAAATCCATGAGTTGATGGATGGGAACGGCCATGCTCTACCAGTGAAACTTCTTTCAATTTGAAATGTAATGTAACGCAGCTTGGCTTTGTAAATGGTACTGAAGCCATTGTATTGTCCTTACGTCACGTTGCGTGATGCAAGGACAATGCAAACAATTCATATATTTGGGACCCAGTATAGGTCAGACTTTATCGTTGGTGGCGCCGGGTGCAACAATTGTTTTTGCCCCCCCCCCCCCCCATATGACTTCCTCCTTGGATTCCCTCACAATGACCCATGCAAAAATGCCCCTCATCTACAAATCCCCTCTCTCAAATACATATGATTTGTTTCAAAGTGATGGTAAAGGCTGGTTTTACCATTCTACTCAGTTATCAACATAAAAAAACCGATCTGTTCTTTCCAGCTGGCATATTACCCTCTGCGCAACTTTAGGGTGAGTCAAAACAGCCACTAGATAAAACGCTGATCTCTCTCTAGCAGGCATATTAATCACAAGAGTTATCTTGACATTTTTATTACTGCCTGAAAGCTGGACACACAAGTAACTCTTCAGCAGGTGTTTTTAAATCGTACATTATTGCTAAACAAAGTGCCCCTCCTGAGAACAGTAGCTCCTTACCTCCAGGTCAAAGCCAAGTACGGCTGCACTGGTCACACTGCCCTAAAGCCGAAGTAATCAGGGTTCACAATACAAAATTTCCCCCTACTTCTATCTCTATATGACTAATTCCCAACTTTCAATTCTTTTTCAGAAAGTTAGATAATGAGCCTGCAAATTGGGCTTCCTCTGTTGTTATATACAGAATTTCTTTTGGAATGCTCTTTATTTTCCTAAATATACACAATAAATTCCCTAGGTGAACAAAAATATAGACGCAGCGATTGCCAAAACGGTCACCCAACGCAGTGTGGGCAGCTAACGATGCTGCACTGCGTGACAGGGACTGAAAAGGAAAAGGCAACATCTACAGAGATGTGTCACTATCCTGCTCTTTTGTTAGCGCTGGCAAACAATAATACTGCTGAACTTCATGCACACACACCTTTGCACCATAATTCAAAGGTGTGTGTCTGTGTGGGAGAGGTTTTGCACTGGAAGGGTATCATTCTAAAACAAAATACTATGCCTAGACAAACTTTAAAACGTTTCCCATTTTGGATGTGTGCTGTACTGTGCAGCACACATGCACAGTGAGAATAGTTAGGAGAAATAAAAGCCTCTCTTCCTTTTACCTTTTTCAAGTGGCGTTATTTTTGTGGTGCAAAACCCTGTCTACCATTGTTAGTAGATATGGTTTTGCTCCAAGAACCAGACGGTAAAGGATGCATCATCTTCAAAACCTGGGTGAAATAAATATCTATTTTAGGCGAACAATGAGTTGAGGGTCTGTGCACTTCTTTGCGAGAACCTGCACTCCACTTCTCCACCCAACATTAGAAACCTCACTCAGAATCCCTGTATTACAGCGAAGTAAAGATATCTAGCTTGAAGCACTCTGTACACGACCTGAATAGGTTTATTATTGTCTAAATTGTACTGCTTTTCACAGTCAGTATTTTGTTTAACACACTGTAGAAAAGTAAATACCCATTTATGTTAGGTAACACAAAAAGAATGTTTAAACCTCTTTTCTGTAGTATGCAGAGCTGTTGTTCACTGTTGGAGATCGGCAATAGAGTAGGACTCAGTGGAGTTTTTTGCACCTGTAACAAAGACAAAAACTACTTCCCAATGAAAGGAGAGCTACAATGCTAGTCACCAGGACTCCACCCGGCCCAGTGGCATAGATAGGCACTTTGCCGACCCTCCCTTTGCCGCCCCATGGCACCACGCTGAAGAGCGGGGGATGCTGGCAATGATTTTTCCATTCGCCGTCCCGGCGGCAAACTCATGTAGGTGGGGGGAGGTTGGTGCCCCCAAAACATGTGGCGTCCTTTGCTCCCTGTTGCTACACCACTCTGTCCACCATTCACAAAACCTCATTCTGCCCCATTACTGCTTGTCTATTGGCAGCCCATAAATTAAAAGTAGCAACACAGCCGATCCATACATTATGTTGTGTTGTGCAGATCAGCACATTTGTACAGCACAGTAAGATCCTGGAAGCTGTGCATTTCTGTCAAAAATAAGTACAAGGAGAATTAAAGAAATACATTGTCCAGTCATGACTACTGAAATTCAATTTACAAATTTCAAACTCACTGACAAAGAGAAGGTGACATCTCACATGCAAACAAAAGTCTTTAGCTGTTCGACTGTGAACACTAAGGTTCATCTTCCTGCCGGCATTGCCACCATCATTCTTCAACCCCGTGAACTCCAAGGTTCCTTGTAACCTAGATACGATCATCGCATCTCAACTCCTCCTTTAAAAAACCGTGGCATACTGGTGCCACCACCTGGGACACTGATCCATTTTTTCTTAGCCTCCAGTTTACCCTTGAATTGAAGATAAATTCCTTCACCCACTTGGCGTTCTGAGTTCCTGGCAACCATTGACAGGACCATTCCGGTCCCATTATTCCCTTATGAAGCCGAGGCACAGCGGCGCCACCACTTGGGGCTTCTGACCTTCCAACTCATAGGTTGTTTCAACCTTGAAGATCACGTTATTGTTCTGTGGCACCGTACCGGCACTCCGGGATCAACTGTAACTCCTCCTTGGACTCGGTTCTTCGTACTTTAGGCTTGTATATTCAGGCAATACATTGGTTGTCCTGATGATGATCCTTCAATTGTAATGGAATCGAAACGCCGTCGACAATTAATGTAGTTTAAACAATAGTTCTCCACTGTGTGACGTAATTATGTTTTTACTACATGAGTATAGCTAGGTTGATTCTTCCTATTACACTAGCATCTCACTAATTTGAAAATTGCCGGAGAAACATCTCACGCTGTAAATATTGTTTTGTCTTGCCTTGTTGTATGTCTTGGATACATGATTGTGTCCCACTATATATGTGCCCTCTTGTATTTGCTCTTTATTTTTTCATTGATTAAATTATAGGGTCCGTCTGGACACCTCATTCATTATAGTGCAGATTGTGGCCTATAAATATTTGAAGGTTGTATAGTTAATTGTCAAGGACCGCTGTTGTTTTATAACGCAAACAAAAGCAGCACAAATTAATAAAAAAAACAATGTAAGTAATTACGGAAAATGTTGTAGCCCCATGTTTGCATTGCTTGATTGGACCTTCTCCTTTTCCAAGGTCATTTCCTCTACATTTGTTTATGTTTCTTCCTTGAACTATGTTTTCTTCTGCCCTAAAATTCATAGTAACTCATAAAGTTTAGCCTGCTGTGCTTTGATAACACATAGAAAAAAATACTTGCATAAGGTGTAACCTGCTGCAATGGGTAGGCTAAAGGCTTCGCATTTGAAATCCTTTTTAGGTTGAGCCTAGCGGCCTAGAGGCAATACTGCTGTAGCAGAGTATGGGAGAGAAGCTGGGCCCACACACCTCCCATATTTTTCATTGGCTTTGATCATTGTCTTTCGTAAATGCTGCCTTCGGATTCGTTAATAGGCTTGTTGGTTCCTCCTTATTATGGCCTTGTCTTCATTTGTACCCTCCCATCGAAACTGGCCCTTTTACTTTGGTCATTACACAGGACCTGTTATTAATCTGTTAGCACTATTTACTTTATTGAGTTTCTCTTACTGCAGGCCAGACACTGCTTCAGCTGAAACCACTTGTGTTTTTTTAAGCACCACGGCCGCCCCAGGTGCCTGCTTTAAATCACTTTAACCAGGCATTATCTTGTGTCTGTTGCAACACCCATCTAAGTAAAATGGATTTAGAAATGATTAGCAAAAGTCATGTGAATTCCAGGTAGCACATAATCCTGTGCTAATAAGCTGAAGCTGACAACAGCACATCTGTGTTTCATGTCATCTATACTAAAGCCACCCTATGGTATGTTTTCAAAAGCCTGTTTTATTAACAACAACACCACCACCACCAATACCACCACCACCACCTATACACCACGATCAATACCACCACCTCCACTAATACCACCACCACCAATACCACCATCATCATCACAACCGCCAATACCACCACCATTACCACCACCACTACCAACACCACCACCAATACCACCAACATCACCACCACCACAAATGCCAATACTACCACCACCACCAATGCCACCACCAATACAAATACCAGCAATACCACCATCACCAATACAACAACAAATACCCCCACCACCCTCACCCCCACCCCCATTACCACCAATGCCACCACCAATACCAATACCACCACCAAAACCACCAATACCATCATCACTACCAAAACCACCACCACCAAAACTATCACCACCAATATGAACACCTATACCAACACTGCCAATAACACAACCAATACCACCACTACCACGACCTCCATCAATGCCACCACCACTAATACCACCACCACCAATACCACCACCACCAACACCACCACCAATACCTATACCACCATCAATACCACCACCAATAGCAACTACACCAACAATACCACCACCACCAATACCATTACCAATACCACTGAAAGTACCAATTCCACCACCACCAATATCACCACCACCACCACCAATACCAGCAATACCAACAGCAATAGCACCACCACCACCAACAATACCACCACCACCATCAACACCACCACCTCCACCACCACCAATACCACCACCACCAATACCACCAGCACCACAACCAATACCACCACCACAACCACAACCACAACCACCAATACGATCATCACTACCAACACCACCAATACCACCACCACTGATACCACTACCACCAATATCACTGACAATACCAATATCACCAACACCAATATCACTACCACCACCACCACCAATACCATCAACATCACCACCAATACCACCACCACCACCAATACCACCACCACCATCAATACCACCAGCTCCACCACCACAAATACCACCAACACCACAACCAATACCACCACCACAACCACCAATACCATCATCACTACCAATACCACCCCACCAATACCTTTGCCACCAATTGAACACCTATACCAACACTGCCAATACCACCACCAATACCACCACTACCACCATCAATACCACCACCACCAATACCACCACCACCACCACCAATATCACCACTACCACCAATATCACTGACAATACCAATACCACTGACATTACCACCAATACAACCACCACGACCACCAATATCACCACCAATACCACCATCAATACCACCACCACCAATACCGCCACCACTAATACCACCACCACCAATATCACCAACACCACCACCACCAATACCACCACCACCAATACCACTGCCATCAATACCACTGACACTACCAATACCACCTCCACTAATACCACCACCACCACCAATACAACCACCACCATCAATACCACAACCTCCACCACCACCAATACCACCACCACAAATACCATCAACACCACATCCAAGACCACCACCACAACCACAACCACCAATAGGATCATCACTACCAATACTACCATCACTAACACCACAACCACCAATACCACAACCACCACCAATACCACCATCAATACCGCCAACGAATACCAACGCCACCACCAATACCACCACCACTAATACCACTATCACCAACACCACTGACACTACCAATACCACCACCACCTTCATTACCACCACTTCCACCACCACCAATACCACCACCAAAACCACCAATACCATCATCACTACCAATACCACCACCACCAATACCATCATCACCAATATGAACACCTATACCAACACTGCCAGTACCAACACTAATACCACCAAAACCACCCCCACCAGCAATACCACCACCACCAATACTAAGACCACTAATACCAACAACACCACCAACACCAATATCACCACCACCACCAATACCAATATCACCACTGCTGCCAATACCACCTTTACCACCCACACCAGCAAAACCACTACAACCAATACCACCACAAATACCAACACCACCAGTACCACCACCAATACTACCGCCAATGCCAATATTACCACCAATACCAACACCACCAATACTGCCAAAAATAATACCACCACCAATACTACCAAAACCAATACTACCACCAATACACACAACCACCAATACCACAACCACCACCAATACCCCCACCACCAATACTACCAAAACCAATACCACCATCAATAGTACCACAACCAATACTACCACCAATACACCAACCCCCAATAAAACCACCACCAGCAATACCACCACCAATGCCACCACCAATACCACCACCAATACCACTACCAATACCATCACCACCGCTACCACCACCACTACTACCACCACCAATAAAACCACTACCACCACCACCACTACCACCACCACCAATACCACCACTATCAATTCCAGTACCATCACCAGTACCATCACCACCAATATGAACACTGATACTAACACTGCAAATACCACTAACAATACCACCACTACCACGACCACCATCAATATCACCACCACCAATTTCACCACCAACACCAATATCACGACCATCACCAATACCACCACCACCAACACCACCTATACCACCCCCACCAGCAATACCACTTCCACCAATACCACCACCAATACAAACACTACCAATACAAAATCTAGTACCACCACCACCACCAATACCACCTATTCCGGCCCCATCAGCAATACCACCACCACCAATACCAACAACACCAATACCACCACAAGTACTACTGCCAATGCCAATAATACCACCACTACAACCACCACCAATTCTACCAAAACCAATACCACCACCAATACTACCACAACCAATACTAGCACCAATACACACAACCACCAATACCACCACAACCAATACCACCACCAATACCACTACCACCACCACCAATGCCACCATCAATATCAATACCACAAATAACACTACCAATACCACTACCACCACTACCACCACTACTACCACCACCAATATCACCACCACCACCACCACCAATACCACCCCCAACACCACCACAAATATCACTACCACCAACCGTACCACCACCAATACCACTACCACCATCACCAATACCATCACCAGCAATTCAACCAATGTCATCACCACCAATACTACTACAACTAGCACCACCAATACCACCACCACCACCAATATCACCACCACAACCAACAACACTAATTCCACTATCAATAAAACCACCACTAATACCAACCACCACCACCAAAACCACCGCCACCAATACCACAACAAGCAATCAAACACCACTACAACCACTACCACCAATACAACCACCATCACCAATATCACCACCAACATTACCAACATCAATACAACCATCACCAATACCACCACCACAAATACCACCACCACCAATATCACCACATCACCACCAATACCAGCAATACCACCACCAATACCACCACCACAATCAATACCACCACCACACCACCAATACCATCATCACTACCAATACCACCACCACCAATACCATCATCACCAATACGAACAGCTATAACAACACTGCCAATACCACCACCAATACCACCCTTACCACGACCACCAATAATACCACCACCACCAATATCACCACCACTAATACCACCACCAATAACGCCACCAAATATACTACCATCAGTACCAACAGCACCACCAATACCAAAACCATCAATACCACTGACACTACCAATACCGCCACCACCAATATCACCACCACCACCACCAATACAAGCAATACCACAACCAATACCTCCACCATCACCAATACCACGACCACCATCAATACCACCACCAGTACCACCACAAATACCACCAACACCACAACCAATACCACCACCACAACTACAACCACCAATACGATCATCACTACCAATACCACCACCACTAATACCACCACCACCAATATCACCACCACCACCACGAATACCACTACCACCAATACCACTGACACTACCAATACCACCACACCAATATCACCACCACCACCAATACCAGCAATGCCACCACCAATACCCCCACCACCAATACCACCATCAATACCACCACCTACACCACCACTAATACTACCAACCCAAATACCAAAAACACCACAACCAATACCACCACCACAAACACCAATACCATCATCACTACCAATACCACCACCACCAATACCATCACCACCAATGTGAACACCTATGCAAACACTGCCAATACTACTACAAATACCACCACTACCACGATCACCATCAATACCACCACCACCAATAACAAAACCACCACCAATATCACCACTACCACCAATACCAGTGACAATACCAATACCACTGACAATACCACCAATACAACCACCACCACCACCAATATCACCATCAATACCAGCACCACCAATACCACCATCAATACCACCACCACCAATAACACCACCACTAATACCACCACCACCATTGCCACCACCCCCAATGCCACCACCAGTACCACCATCAATACTACCACCAATACTAACACTACCACCAATACCACCACCACCAATCCCACTACCACCAATAGCACTGACACTACCAATACCACCACCAACAATATCATCACCACCACCACCACCAATACCAGCAATACCACCACAACCACCAATACCACCACCACCATCACTACCACTACCACCAATACCACCACCACAAACTCCACCAACAGCACAAGCAATACCACCACCACAACCACCAATACCATCATCACTACAGATACCACCACCACCAATACCATCTCCACTAATACGAACACCTATACCAACATTGCCAGTACCAACACCACTAACACCACCCCCATCAATACCACCAGCACCAATACCACCACCAATATCACCACCACCATCAATAACAATACCACCACCAGCACCAATACCACCTATAACTTCCCCACCAGCAATACCATTACCACCAATACTAAGACCACTCATACCAACACCACCAACACCAATATCACCACCACCACCACCAATACCATCTATACCACCCCCACCAGCAAAACCACCACCACTAATACCAACACCACCAATAACACCACCAATACTACCGCCAATGCCAATATTACCACCAATACCACCACCAGCAATACTACCAAAACTAATATCCCCACCAATACTACCACAACCAATACTGCCACCAATACACACAACCACCAATACTACCACCACCAATACTACAAAAACCAATACCACCACCAATAGTACCACAACCAATACTACCACCAATACACACAACCACCAATACCACCACCACCACCAATACCACCACCAATGCCACCAGCAATATCACCACCACCAATACCACTACCAATGCCATCACCACCACTATCATCACCACTACTCCCACCACCAATATCACCAATACCACCACCACCACCAATACCACCACAAATACCACTGCCACTAACCCAGCACCACCACTTCCATTACCACTATCAATTCCAGTACCACCTCCACAACCAACAATACCACACCAACAATGCCAGTACCGCCACCAATACCACCACCACCACCAATCCCAAAACCACTACCAACAATACTAATGCCAATGCTGTGATTACCAATACCATCACTTCTACCAATATTACCACCACCAATACCACCAAAGCCACCACTACCAATACCACCACCACCAATAAATCCAATACCAGCACCACCAATACCACCACCACCAATACCACCACCTGCACTACCACCAATACCACCACCACAAATACCACCACCACCAATACCACCACCAAATTCCACTGTCACCAAAACCACCACCACAACCAATACCACCACCAACACCATCATCAATTCCACCACCACCAATACCACCACCTCCAATTCCACAACCACTAATCAAATACCACTACCAACAACACCAATACCACTGGCAATACCAATATCACCACCACCAATATCACCACCACCAATCAAACACCACTACCACAAATACCACTGACAATAACAATACTACTACAAAGACCACCATATCACCTCCATCACAATACCACCACCACCACCAATACCACCTATAGCACCCCCTCCAGCAATAAAACTGCCACCAATACAAACATCACCAAAACAAAAAACAGTACCACCACTACCAATACCACCACCAACACCACCTATACCACCCCACCACAATACCACCACCACCAACACCAACAACACCAATACCACCACCAGTACTACTGCCAATGCCAATATTATCACCACTACCACCACCACCAATTCTACCAAATCAAATACCACAACCAATACTACCACCAATACACACAATCAGCAATTCCACCACCAATACCACCATCAATACCACCAATACCACTACCACCACCAGCAATACCACCACCAATGCCACCACCAATATCACCACCACAAATACCACTACCAATACCACTACCACCACTACCACCACTGCTACCATCACCAATATCACCACTACCACAACCATCAATACCACCCCATTACCACCACAAATATCACTACCACCAACCGCGCCACCACCAATACTACTGCCACCACCAATACCATCACCAACAATTCCACCTATGCCACCACCACTAATACCACCACCAATACCACCACCACCAATATCACTACCACCAATACCACCACCAGTTCCACTATCACCAACACCACCACCACCACCACCAATGCAACCACCAATACCACCACCACTAATTCCACCATCAATACCACCACCACGACCATTACCAACACCACCACCAATAGCACAACCACCAAGCAAATACCAATACCACCAATACAACCCACAACAGCACCACCAATACTTCCACCACCAATATCACTACCACCATACGAATAACAATACCATCAGAAGCAATACCAATACCACAAATACAACTACCAATCTCACCACCACTATTACCACTACCCCCCCACCTATACCACCATCAGCACCAATACCACCACTAATACCACCACCACCAATATAACCACCATCAATACCAACACCAACACCAATACCACCATCAATACCACCACCAATACAACCACCACCACCATCAATACCACCACCACCACAAATACCACCACTACCAATAACACAACCACCACCAGTACAATCACCAATACCACCACTATTACCAATACCTCCACCACCAATACTACCACCACCAATATCCCCACCACAAATACCACCGCCACCACCAACACCACCATCAGCACCATTACCACCACCATCACCAATACCGCCACCAGCAAAAACCACAACCACCAATCAAATACCACTACCTCCATTACCAACACCATCAACAGTACCGAAACACAACAGACGCCAGCAATACCACAACCACTAATATCACCACCACCAATACCAATACTAATACCACTACCAGCAATACCAATACCACCACCACCACTAATACCACCATCAGCAATACCACCACCACCAACACCATCACCACCACCACCAATACCACAACCAAAAATCAATTACTACTACCACCAATACCAATACCACTGACAATACCAATACTACCACCACCAATATCACCACCACCACCATGAATATCAAAGCACCATCACCAATACCAATGCCACCAATACCACTACCATTACCACCACCACCATCAATACCACCACCAATACCACCAGCATGAATACCACCACCACCATCAATACCACCACCAATACCCACACCAATAACAACAACACCAATACATTTACCGATACCACCTTCAATACCACTACCTCAAAGACCAGCAATAACACCACCAATACCACCACCAACAATATCACCACCACCACCATCACCAAAACCACCACGAATTTCAACACTACCACTACCACCACCAATACCACCATCAATAATACTACCACTAAAACCACCACCAATGCCAATACTACCACAAATACCAAAACCAATACCACCACCACCAGTACTACAACCACCAATACCACCACCAGAACTACCTATACCATAACCACCACCAGAACTACCACCAATACCACGACCACCAATACCACCGCCACAATACCAATACCACCAATACCAACAATAGCACAACCACCACCAACACAACCAATACCACCACCAATGCCACCTCCAATATCACCACCACCAATACCATTACCAATACCACCACCACCACTACCTCGACCACCAATACCACACTGCTATCACCACCAATACAACCACCATTACCATCACCAACAATTCCACTATCAATACCACCACCACCATCAAACCCACCACCCCACCACCACCAATACCACCACCACACCACCAATACCACATACCACCACCACCAATAGTAAAATTACCAATACCACCACTATTACCAATACCTCCACCACTAATACTACCACCACCAGCACCACCAATACCACCACCAATACCACCGCCACCACCAATACTACTATCAATACCACCACCACCCATACCACCACCGCCACCACCAATACCACCACCACCCTTACAATACCACCACCAATACCACCACCAACACCACCACCACAATACCATCATCAATACCACCAATACACCACCACCACCAATACCACCACAACCAAAACCACAACCACCAATCCAATACCACTACCTCTACCTCCAGTACCAATACCACTTACACTACCAATACACAACCAACGCCACAAATACCACCACCACTAATATCACCATTACCAATAATAATACCACTAACATCAATACCAATACCACCAATACCAATACCACCACCATCACTAATAACACCACCAATACCACCACCACCAATACCACCACCAATACCACCACCACCAATATCACCACCACCAATACCACAACCACAAATTAATTACCACTACCACCAATTACAATACCCCTGCCAATACCAATACCACCGCCAATATCACCACAACCAATACCAATACCACCACAAGCAATACCAATGCCACCAATACCACTACCACTACCATTACCACCACCTCTATCAATACTATCTCCTCCTCAAATACCACCAACACCACCGCCAATACCACACCACCACCAATACCAATTCCACCACCAATACCATCACCACCATCACCACCACCAATACCATCACAACTAATACCACCACCAATACTACTGCCAATATTACCACCAAAACTACCAAAATCAATACCAGCACTAATACTACCACAACCAATACTACCAACAATATACACCACCACCACTACCACTGCCACCAATACCTCGACCACCACCAATACCACCAATACCACTACTAATGCCACTAACAATATCACCACCACGAATACCACTGCCAATACCACCACCACCACTACCAACACAACTACCAACACCACCAATAACACTACCACCAATACCACTGACACTACCAATACCACCACAATTAATATAACCACCACCACCAATACCAGCAATACCACCACCAATACCATCATTAATACCACCACCACAATCAATACCACCACCTCCACTTCTACCAATACCAACACCACTAATACCACCACCACTAATAGCACCACCACTAATACTACCACCACCAACACCACCACCAATACCGCCACAAATACAGCCATCAATACCACCACCAATTCCAACACCACCACCAATATCACTATTACCAATTCCACTGTCACTACCAACACCACCAATACCACGACCACCAATACCTCAACCAACAATCAAACACCACGACCACCAATGCCACTGACAACACCAATACCACTGCCAATGCCACCAATACAACCACCACCACCATCACCACCAATACCACCACCACCACTACCACCATCAATACCACCACCATCAATACCATCACCACTAATAGCACCAACACCAATACCACCACCAATACCGCCATCAACACCAGCACCAATACCACTACCACCAATTCCCCTGACACTACCAATACCACCAATACCACCACCAATATCACCACCACCAATACCAGCAATACCACCACCAATACCACCTCCACCACCAATACCATCACCACAACTAATACCACCACCACAACCACTAATACCATCATCACTACCAATACCACCACCACCAATATCATCACCATCAATACAAACACCAATACCAATACTGCCAATACCACCAACAATACCACCACTACCACAACTAACTATGGGCACATTTTGTGGATCTGCCGTCCGCGAATTCGCGCAAAATCAGTAAAAATCTAGGGATTCGCAGATTTTCCCACGAACTCACAGATTTTTTTGTGATTTGCACTGAAGTACTTTCTACTGGCTAATCCTGTTACTGCTACCTTGTTGGGTTTATGCATACTGCTGTTCCTACACTACAGCTGCGTAAAGGGCCAGATGATTTGTCTCCATTGACCATGTGTGCCTGTAACTTTGCCACCGCGCCAAAAGGCGCCGAGGTCCCCCGAGTGAGCTGTCCATCATAGTTGGGAAAGGGCTGGAAGACGTTTGATACCGCTATTGTGTGGTACAGCTCCAAACGAGCGGGACTTTTATGCGTGTCAACATGCCTTTTGTGTATAAAGGGTGAGAGAGCGAGCAGGGCAGCAGGTGAGGAGAAAGCAGCCTCCTGGTCACAGGAACCACAAGGAGATTACTCTCGAGAAACTCATGGATGCAAAGACTTCCCTCGAGTATTACAGCTAATTTTCGATGGCAGATATGAGGTTAAAGCACCCTTGGCCAGCCTCGACCGTGCTCACTAATGTATAATGCTTTTCCTACACTGCAGCTGCTTAAAGGGCCAGAGGATTTGTTTCCACTGACCGTGTGTGCCTGTAACTTTGCCACCGCACCAAAAGGCGCCAAGGTCCCTTGAGTGAGCTGTCCATCATAGTTGGGAAAAGGCGGGAAGACGTTTGATACCGCTAGTGTGTGGTGCGGGGCCAAACGAGCGGGGCTTCTATGCGTGTCAGCATGCCTCTTGTGTATAAAGGGTAAGAGAGCGAGCCGGGCAGCAGGTGAGGAGAAAGCAGCCTCCTGGTCATAAGAACTAGACAGGGATTGCGCTCGAGAAACTCATGGATGCAAAGACCTCCCTCGAGTATTACAGCTAATTTTCGACAGCAGATATGGGGTTAAAGCACACTTGGCCAGCCTCGACCGTGCTCACTAATGTATTGTGCTTTTCCTACACTGCAGCTACATAAAGGGCCAGAAGATTTGTCTCCACTGACCGTGTGTGCCTGTAACTTTGCCACCGCGCTAAAAGGCGCTGAGGTCCCTTGAGGGAGCTGTCCATCATAGTTGGGAAAGTGCGGGAAGACGTTGGATACCGCTAGTGTGTGGTGCGGAGCCAAAAGAGCGGGGCTTCTGTGCGTGTCAACATGCCTCTTGTGTATAATGGGTCAGAGAGCGAGCAGGGCAGCAGGTGAGGAGAAAGCAGCCTCCTGGTCACAAGAAATACACGGGGATTGTGCTTGAGAAACTCATGGGTGCAAAGACCTCCCTTGAGTATTACAGCTAATTTTCTACGGCAGATATGGGGTTAAAGCACACTTGCCCAGCCTTGACCGTGCTCACTAATGTTTTGGGCTGATTAAAACGTTACTGAATTTGAGCTTCAACTCGGGCACCTGCTTTATTTGTGTCTGTAAGTGCTTCCTGTTGAGGTTTAATTTTGTGACAGGAGCCTCGTGCCAGAATGAATACTGCCCTGCATAGTTATCCATGAAGATGCAACCTTTTTGTGCAATACCTCTACTCAACTGGAGTACTTTCTACTGGCTAATCAGTAAGTGCTACCTCGTTGGGTAAATGTATAGTGCTTTTTCTGCACTGCAGCTGCGTGAAGGGCCCGAAGATTTGCCTCCAGTAACTGTGTGTGCCTGTAACTTTGGTCCCTTGAGTGCGAGCGAATTTGTGAATTTTGCGGCAATTTCGCGAGATTCGTGGATCGTGAAATTGCTGAAAATCCGCAAATCTCGTGAGCGGAACTGATTTTTGGCCCATGCTTAACCACAACCCCCATCAATACCACCACTACCAATGCCACCAATACCACTAATACCACCACCACCACCAATACCAAAACCAATATGAGCACCATCAATAGCACCACCTCCGCAACCACCCCACCAATACCACCACAAACACCACCACCAATACCACCAACAATACCACCACCACCAATATCGCCACCACCACCAATACCAATACCACCTATATCACCACATCCAGAAATACCACGACCACCAATACCACCACCAATATTAAAACACCATCAATACCAACACCAATACCACAACCACCAATACCACATCCACCAGTACAATACCATCACCAACACCACCACCAATACGACCAAGGATACCACCACCACCAATATCACCACCACCACCAATACCAATACTACCACCACCACCAATACCACCTATACCACCCCAATCAGTAATACCACAACCACCAATACTAACACCACCAATACCACCACCACCAATATCACCACCATCACCAATAACAATAGCACCACCACCACCACCAATACCACCTATACCACCCCACCAGCAATACCACCATCACCAATACCACCACCAATACAAACACGACCAATACCACCAACAATACTACAGCCAATGCAATATTACCACCAATTTCACCACCACCAACTACCAAAACCAATACAACCACCAAATACCACCACCACCACCAATACCACTACCACCACCAATTCCACCAATACCACTACCACTACCACCACCACCACCAATATCACCAACACCACCAGTACCAATACCATCACCAACACCACCACCAATACGACCAAGAATACCACCACCAATATCACCACCACCACCAATACCAAAACCACCACCACCAGTACCACCTATACCACCCCAACCAGTAATTCCACCACCACCAATACTAACACCACCAATACCACCACCAATACCACCACCACCAATATCACCACCATCACCAATACCAAAAGCACCACCACCACCACCAATACCACCTATACCACCCCACCAGCAATACCACCACCACCAATACCACCACCAATACAAACACGACCAATACCACCAACAATACTACTGCCAATGCCAATATTACCACCAATTCCGCCACCACCAACTACCAAAACCAATACCACTATCAATACACACAACCACCAATACCACCACCACCATCAATACTACTACCACCACCAATATCACCACTACCACCACTTCCACCACAAATACAACTACCCCCAACCCCACCATCACCAATACCACTACAACCACCACCAATACCACCACCACCAATTCCAGTGCCACTACCACAATCAACAATACCACCACCACCAAGACCACCATCACCAATGCCAGTACTACCACCAATACCAGTATCACCAACATCAATGCCAGTACCACCACCACCAATACAATACCACCACCAATATCACCACCACCAATACTAATACCAATGCTGTGAACACCAATTCCACCACTTCCACCAATATTACCACCACCAATACCACCAATGCCACCAATACCCATACCACCAACACCACCTATACCAGCACCACAATACCACCATCATCACCACCAATACCACAACCTCCACTACCACCAATACTACCACCACAAATACCACCACCACCAATACCACAACCACTAATCAAATACCACTACCATAATACCAATACCACTGACAAGTCCAATACCACCACCAATACCACCACCACCAATATCACCACCAAAACCAACAACACTAATTCCACCATCAATACCACCACCAACAATACCACCACCACCAACACCACAACCACCAATCAAACACCACTACCACCAACAATACCACCACCACCAATATCACCACCACCACCAATACCAATACCACCTATATCACCACATCCAGTAATACCATGACCACCAATACTACCACCAATATAAAAACACCACCAATACCATCTCCAATACCACCACCACCAATACCACCACCACCAGTACCAATACCATCACCAACACCACCACCAATACGACCAAGGATACCACCACCACCAATATCACCACCACCACAATACCAATACCACCACCACCAATACCACCTATACCACCCCAACCAGTAATACCATCACCAATACTAACGCCACCAATACCACCACCAATACCACCACCACCAATATCACCACCATCACCAATAACAATAGCACCACCACCACCACCAATACCACCTATACCACCCCACCAGCAATACCACCATCACCAATACCACCACCAATACAAACACGACCAATACCACCAACAATACAACTGCCAATGCCAATATTACCACCAATTCCACCACCACCAACTACCAAAACTAATACCACCATCAATACACACAACCACCAAATACCACCACCAATACCGCTACCACCACCAATTCCACCAATACCACTACCACTACCACCACCACCAATACCACCACCACCAATATCATCACCACCACCAGTACCAATACCATCACCAACACCACCACCAATACGACCAAGAATACCACCACCATTATCACCACCACCACCGATACCACCTATACCACTCCAACCAGTAATACCACCACCACCAATACTAACACCACCAATACCACCACCAATACCACCACCACCAATATCACCACCATCACCAATAACAATAGCACGACCACCACCAATACCACCTATACCACCCCACCAGCAATACCACCACCACCAATACCACCACCAATACAAACACGACCAATACCACCAACAATACTACTGCCAATGCCAATATTACGACCAATTCCACCACCACCAACTACCAAAACCAATACCACCATCAATACACACAACCACCAATACCACCACCACCATCAATACTACTACCACCACCAATATCACCACTACCACCACCTCCACCACAAACACGACTAGCACCAGCCCCACCATCACCAATACCACTACAACCACCACCAATACCACCACCACCAATTCCAGTACCACCACCACAATCAACAATACAACCACCACTAACACCACCATCACCAATGCAGTACTACCACCAATACCAGTATCACCAACATCAATGCCAGTACCACCACCACCAATACAATACCACCACCAATACCACCACCACCAGTACCACCAATACTAATACCAATGCTGGGAACACCAATTCCACCACTTCCACCAATATTACCACCACCAATACCACCAATGCCACCAATACCCGTACCACCAACACCACCTATACCAGCACCACAATACCACCAACATCACCACCAATACCACCACCTCCACTACCACCAATACTACCACCACAAATACCACCACCAATACCACAACCACTAATCAAATACCACTACCATAATACCAATACCACTGACAAGTCCAATACCACCACCAATACCACCACCACCAATATCACCACCAAAACCAACAACACTAATTCCACCATCAATACCACCACCAACAATCCCACCACCACCAACACCACAACCACCAATCAAACACCACTACCACCAATACCACTGACAATACCAATACCACTGCCAATATCACCATTACAACCACCACCACAAATATCACCACCACCAATACCACCATCACCAATATCAATACCACCACCAATAACAACACCACCATCAATACCACCACCACCAATACCATAACTATCAATACAAACACCTATACCAACACTGCCAATACCACCACCACCACAACCACCATCAATACCACCACCACTCATACCACCACCACCAATACCACCACCACAATAACACCACCACCAATAACACCATCAATACCACCCCCAATACCAACACCACAAATACTACCACCACCAATACCACCACCACCAATACCACCATCAATACCACCACCAAAACCAACACCACCACCAATACTACCACCACCAACACCATTACCACCAATTTCAAGGAAGAGGTTTGGCGCCGCGGCTATGGCGACTGACTCCAGAATCTGGGTATCACGGTTAGATCCCTGGCACCAACAGCAGATTAGCCCAGCACCATGTGACTCTGGGCAATAACTTGCTCAATCTTCCCAACGGCCCCAGGGCCTAGAGACCCTAATGAGTGATTGTGCGCTTTACAAATGTGGATTATTATTAATAATATTATTATTGTTACCACTGACACTACCAATACTACCACCACCAATATCACTAGCACTGCCACCAATACCAGCAATACACCACCAATACCACCACCACAGCTAATACCACCACCACCACAATCAATACCACCACCTCCACCACCACCAATACCACCGCCACAAATACCACCAACACAACAACCAATACTACCACCATAAATACCATCATCACTACCAATACCACCACCACCAATACCATCACCACCCATATGAACAACCTATACCAACACTGTCAATACCACCACCAATATCACCACCACCATCAATGCCACCACGACCACGAATACCACCACCACCACCAATATCACCACTACCACCAGTACCACTGACAATAACAATACTACTGACATTACCATCAATACAACCACCACCACCACCAAAATCACCACCAATACCACCACCACCAATACCACCACCAATACCAGCACCACTACCAATACCACCACCACCATTACCACTACCACCAATACCACTGACACTACCAATACCACCACCAATACCACCACCACCACCACCAATACCACCACCACCATCAATACCACCAACTCCACCACCACCACAAATACCACCAACACCACAACCAATACCAGCCCAACAACCACAACCACCAATACCATCATCACTAACAATACCACCACCACTAATACCACCACCAATACCACCATCAATACCACCACCAATACCAACACCACCACTATTACTACCACCACTAATACCACTACCACCAATACCACTGAAACTACCAATACCACCACCACCAATATCACCACTACCAATACCACCACCAAAACCACCACCACCACCAATATCACCACCACCATCATTACCACCACCTCCACCACCACCAATACCACCACCACAAATACCACTAACACCACAACCAATACCACCACCACAACTACCAATACTATCATCACTACCAATACCACCACCACCAATACAATCACCACCAACACGAACACCTATACAAACACTAGCAATACCATACCACCAATAATATGACTACCACGACCACCATCAATACCACAACCACCAATACCACCACCACCACCAATATCACCACTCCCAACAATAACACTGACAATACCAAAAACACTGAAAATACCACCAATTCAATCACCAACAACACCAATATCACAACCAATACCACCACCACCAATACCATCATCAATACCACCACCAATACCACCACCACTAATACCACCACCACCAATACCACCACCACCAACACCAATACCACCACCACCTGTACCACCATCAATAATACTACCAATACCAACACCACCACCATTACCACCAATACCACTACCACCAACTCCACTGACACTACCAATACCATCACCAAAATATCATCACCACCACCAACACTAGCAATACCACCACCAATACCACCACCTCCACCAATACCACCACCACAATCAATACCACAACCTCCACCACCACCAATACCACCATCACAAATACCACCAACACCACAACGAATACCACCACCACAACAACCAATACCATCATCACTACCATTACCATCACCACCAATACCATCACCACCAATACGAACACCTATACCAAGACTGCCAGTACCACCACTAATACCACCACTACCACCATCAATATCACCACCACCACCAATACCACAACAAATAACACCACCACCATCAACACCAATACCACCTATACCACCCCCACCAGTAATACTAACACCACCAATACCAACACCAAAACTACCACAACTAATATCACCACCAATACTAATACCACCACCAATACCACCTATACCACCCCCACCAGCAATGCCACCTATACCACCCCCACCAGCAATACCACCACCACCAAAACCATCACCAATACCAACACCACCAATACCACCAACAATACTACAGCCAATGCCAATATCAATACCACCAAAACCACCACCACCACCAATACCACCACCACCAATACTACCAAAACCAATACCACCACCAATACTACCACAACCAATATTACCACCAATACACACAACCACCAATACCACCACCACTACCAATACCACTACCACTTCCACCACTACCAATACCACCACCAATGCCACCACCAATATCACCACCAGCAATACCACTTCCATTACCATCACCACCAATATCACCACAAAAACCACTGCCACCAACCCCACCACCACCGATACCACTACCACCACCAATACCACCACTATCAATTCCAGTACCACCACCACAATCAACAATACCACCAACACCAATGCCAGTACCACCACCAATACCAGTACCAGTACCACCACCAATACCAATACCACCACCAACAAAACTAATACCAATGCTGTGAACACCAATACCACCACTTCCACCAATATTACCACCACCAACACCACCAATGCCACCACTACCCATACCACCACCACCACCAATACCTCCAGTACCAGCACCACCAATACCAGCACCACCAATACTACCACCACCAACACCACCACCAACACCACCACCAATACCACCACCTCCACTACCACCAATACTGCCAATACCACCTCCACAAATACCACCAATACCACCACCAATACCACTGTCACCAAAACCACTACCACCACCAACACCACTATCAATTCCACCAACACCACCACCACTAATACTACCACCACCACTAATACCACCACTACCAAAACCACAACCACCAATCAAATACCACTACCTCCAATACCAATACCCCCAACACTACCGATACACAACCAACGCCACCAGTACCACACCCACTAATATCACTACTACCAACACCAATACTAATACCACTACCAGCAATACCAATACCACCACCACCACTAATACCACCACCATCAATACCACAACCACCAGAATCACCACCACCAATACCACAAACACAAATCAATTACTACTACCACCAATACCAATACCACTGACAATACCAATACCACCACCAATATCACCACCACCATGAATATCAAAGCACCAACAGCAATACCAATACCACCAATACCACTATCATTACCACCACCACCATCAATACCTCCATCTCCACCAACACCAATACCACCACCACAAACACCGCCAACAATATCATACCACCACCAATACCATTACCACCACCACCACCAATACCATCACCACCACCAATACCAAAACCACCAATACTATTACAACCAATACCAACATCAATACCAACAATGCCAATACCACCACAAATACCACCAACACCAATACCACCAGCACCAATAATACTACCACCACCATCAATACCACCACCAATACCACCAGCACTAATACCATTACCACAGTAAAAACAAATACCAACACCAAAAACACCACCACCAATACCACCATCAATACTGCCACCTCCACCACCAGCATGAACACCACCAATACCACCACCAAAAATATCACCACCACCACCTATACCAATACCACCACCACCACCAATACCACCACCCACCAATACCACCACCACCAAAACCACCACGAACTACAACACTACCACTACCACCGATACCACCATCCATACTACTACCAATACCACCACCACCAATACCAATGCCACCAGTACCACTAATAACACCAATATCACAACCACCACCACCAATGCCACCACCATTTGCACCACCCCCAATACCACTACCAATACCACCACCACCACTACCACCAATACCACCACCGCTACCACCTCCAATTCCACCACCAATATCATCACCACCAATACAACCACCAATACCACCACCACCAATTCCACCATCAATACCACCACCACTATCAAAACCACCACCACCACCAATACTAACACCACCACCTCCAGTCCCACCACCATACCACCAATAACACATACCACCACCAATATCACCACTAAGTATGGGCAAATTATGCAAATTCGTGCTATGCGAATTCACACGAAAGCGTGCTCGCCATCAGCAAAATCCTCTAACTTTCGTTCACTTGCAGATTTTTTTATTTTTGCGAATTTGCAGGATTTTTTTCACTGTGGCTACCACGAACTTACCCATGCGGTCTTCTATGGGCGCGGCCATCTTGGTCGTGTTGCATATTTCTGTTTCCGGTTGCTAGTTGCATGCTCGTGTTGTGCATTTCCAGTTCGGGTGCGCATTTGCGTGTTCACGTCCGTTTTTGCGTGCTCGTGAGGGAAATATCGCGCAAACTTACCCACGTGGTTGCAATGGGCGCGGCCATCTTGTTTTTCATTTATAGCTATGGTTCTGGGCATGACTTTTCTATCCTGTTTCAATCTTTGTAATGCTTTGTTTCCTTGAACTTTTTTTTTCTTTTTTACTCATTATCTATCTCTCTCTATTTTTCTACATCTATATTTTGTGTTTTTTTCGTCTTTTTGTTACTTCAATAACAATTTTTTTTTTAGCTCTCTCTTTTCTTTTATTTACTTTCTCTACCTATTCTTCCCTATTTTTCCTTTCTTTCACCCAGGACCATGGCAAAGGGAGCCGGCAACAAGTCCAAGGGGAAGAGTCCCGCTCCCCATAGCCGGCTCCCTAGCTGATGTTTAAGGGGGGAGTCTGTAAGTCCTAGGGAGATCTTCAGCGTGGTGGAGGTGGGCGCACTGGTCTTCTTTGTTCAGCGCCACATCCCCACGACCGTCGCAGCAGGCGGCAGGCCCAGAACCGGGTACGGCCTCTGGGAGCGTCGCCAGCTTTGTGGTAAGGTGTGCTGGGCCATGTATCGGGAGTCACGGGTCCTGCGCACCTACACCAGGTGATGCACCGGTTGTCCGACATACTGGACCGGGAACAAGACCTGCTCGACTTGCTTGGCGGTTGAGATCCCTGGGCTTGGTGAGTACTAGTAGCTATTTAATAACTACTTTTTTTTCTGCTCTGTGTTATATTGCAAATATGTTTTTTCCGAAGAGCAAGAATGCTGCCGATTACATCGCAGGTAAATTATGTTTCAAAAGCTTCTGTGATTGCAGGTGCTCGCCTGCTGAGTGGCGGTGCTACTTTGCTTACTTGTTTTCACTTTTGTGCTCATTTGGCCTGAGTGATTATGAATGAGTGTACTTTACAGAACTGCGTAATGCTAGAGAGACAAGAGACTCAAGTCCAGTCCTCCCTTTGTACTCCTGCCAGTAAGAAGAGATAGTGCTGGTGGATTGATATGTTGAGTATATTATGAATTGGTATTTAGTAGGAAATGTTTTAGTGCCTGTAACTTTGGTCCCTTGAGTGCGAGCGAATTTGTGAATTTTGCGGCAATTTCGCGAGATTCGTGGATCGTGAAATTGCTGAAAATCCGCAAATCTCGTGAGCGGAACTGATTTTTGGCCCATGCTTAACCACAACCCCCATCAATACCACCACTACCAATGCCACCAATACCACTAATACCACCACCACCACCAATACCAAAACCAATATGAGCACCATCACAAAACTACCACAACTAATATCACCACCAATACTAATACCACCACCAATACCACCTATACCACCCCCACCAGCAATGCCACCTATACCACCCCCACCAGCAATACCACCACCACCAAAACCATCACCAATACCAACACCACCAATACCACCAACAATACTACAGCCAATGCCAATATCAATACCACCAAAACCACCACCACCACCAATACCACCACCACCAATACTACCAAAACCAATACCACCACCAATACTACCACAACCAATATTACCACCAATACACACAACCACCAATACCACCACCACTACCAATACCACTACCACTTCCACCACTACCAATACCACCACCAATGCCACCACCAATATCACCACCAGCAATACCACTTCCATTACCATCACCACCAATATCACCACAAAAACCACTGCCACCAACCCCACCACCACCGATACCACTACCACCACCAATACCACCACTATCAATTCCAGTACCACCACCACAATCAACAATACCACCAACACCAATGCCAGTACCACCACCAATACCAGTACCAGTACCACCACCAATACCAATACCACCACCAACAAAACTAATACCAATGCTGTGAACACCAATACCACCACTTCCACCAATATTACCACCACCAACACCACCAATGCCACCACTACCCATACCACCACCACCACCAATACCTCCAGTACCAGCACCACCAATACCAGCACCACCAATACTACCACCACCAACACCACCACCAACACCACCACCAATACCACCACCTCCACTACCACCAATACTGCCAATACCACCTCCACAAATACCACCAATACCACCACCAATACCACTGTCACCAAAACCACTACCACCACCAACACCACTATCAATTCCACCAACACCACCACCACTAATACTACCACCACCACTAATACCACCACTACCAAAACCACAACCACCAATCAAATACCACTACCTCCAATACCAATACCCCCAACACTACCGATACACAACCAACGCCACCAGTACCACACCCACTAATATCACTACTACCAACACCAATACTAATACCACTACCAGCAATACCAATACCACCACCACCACTAATACCACCACCATCAATACCACAACCACCAGAATCACCACCACCAATACCACAAACACAAATCAATTACTACTACCACCAATACCAATACCACTGACAATACCAATACCACCACCAATATCACCACCACCATGAATATCAAAGCACCAACAGCAATACCAATACCACCAATACCACTATCATTACCACCACCACCATCAATACCTCCATCTCCACCAACACCAATACCACCACCACAAACACCGCCAACAATATCATACCACCACCAATACCATTACCACCACCACCACCAATACCATCACCACCACCAATACCAAAACCACCAATACTATTACAACCAATACCAACATCAATACCAACAATGCCAATACCACCACAAATACCACCAACACCAATACCACCAGCACCAATAATACTACCACCACCATCAATACCACCACCAATACCACCAGCACTAATACCATTACCACAGTAAAAACAAATACCAACACCAAAAACACCACCACCAATACCACCATCAATACTGCCACCTCCACCACCAGCATGAACACCACCAATACCACCACCAAAAATATCACCACCACCACCTATACCAATACCACCACCACCACCAATACCACCACCCACCAATACCACCACCACCAAAACCACCACGAACTACAACACTACCACTACCACCGATACCACCATCCATACTACTACCAATACCACCACCACCAATACCAATGCCACCAGTACCACTAATAACACCAATATCACAACCACCACCACCAATGCCACCACCATTTGCACCACCCCCAATACCACTACCAATACCACCACCACCACTACCACCAATACCACCACCGCTACCACCTCCAATTCCACCACCAATATCATCACCACCAATACAACCACCAATACCACCACCACCAATTCCACCATCAATACCACCACCACTATCAAAACCACCACCACCACCAATACTAACACCACCACCTCCAGTCCCACCACCATACCACCAATAACACATACCACCACCAATATCACCACTAAGTATGGGCGAATTATGCAAATTCGTGCTATGCGAATTCACACGAAAGCGTGCTCGCCATCAGCAAAATCCTCTAACTTTCGTTCACTTGCAGATTTTTTTATTTTTGCGAATTTGCAGGATTTTTTTCACTGTGGCTACCACGAACTTACCCATGCGGTCTTCTATGGGCGCGGCCATCTTGGTCGTGTTGCATATTTCTGTTTCCGGTTGCTAGTTGCATGCTCGTGTTGTGCATTTCCAGTTCGGGTGCGCATTTGCGTGTTCACGTCCGTTTTTGCGTGCTCGTGAGGGAAATATCGCGCAAACTTACCCACGTGGTTGCAATGGGCGCGGCCATCTTGTTTTTCATTTATAGCTATGGTTCTGGGCATGACTTTTCTATCCTGTTTCAATCTTTGTAATGCTTTGTTTCCTTGAACTTTTTTTTTCTTTTTTACTCATTATCTATCTCTCTCTATTTTTCTACATCTATATTTTGTGTTTTTTTCGTCTTTTTGTTACTTCAATAACAATTTTTTTTTTAGCTCTCTCTTTTCTTTTATTTACTTTCTCTACCTATTCTTCCCTATTTTTCCTTTCTTTCACCCAGGACCATGGCAAAGGGAGCCGGCAACAAGTCCAAGGGGAAGAGTCCCGCTCCCCATAGCCGGCTCCCTAGCTGATGTTTAAGGGGGGAGTCTGTAAGTCCTAGGGAGATCTTCAGCGTGGTGGAGGTGGGCGCACTGGTCTTCTTTGTTCAGCGCCACATCCCCACGACCGTCGCAGCAGGCGGCAGGCCCAGAACCGGGTACGGCCTCTGGGAGCGTCGCCAGCTTTGTGGTAAGGTGTGCTGGGCCATGTATCGGGAGTCACGGGTCCTGCGCACCTACACCAGGTGATGCACCGGTTGTCCGACATACTGGACCGGGAACAAGACCTGCTCGACTTGCTTGGCGGTTGAGATCCCTGGGCTTGGTGAGTACTAGTAGCTATTTAATAACTACTTTTTTTCTGCTCTGTGTTATATTGCAAATATGTTTTTTCCGAAGAGCAAGAATGCTGCCGATTACATCGCAGGTAAATTATGTTTCAAAAGCTTCTGTGATTGCAGGTGCTCGCCTGCTGAGTGGCGGTGCTACTTTGCTTACTTGTTTTCACTTTTGTGCTCATTTGGCCTGAGTGATTATGAATGAGTGTACTTTACAGAACTGCGTAATGCTAGAGAGACAAGAGACTCAAGTCCAGTCCTCCCTTTGTACTCCTGCCAGTAAGAAGAGATAGTGCTGGTGGATTGATATGTTGAGTATATTATGAATTGGTATTTAGTAGGAAATGTTTTAGTGGTCCGCAATCATGACGGACTGTGTGTCACTTTGCGTGCTGCTAAGTGCTGCCAGTCCTAGTAGAACCTTTTTGTAGTTGGTTTAGTGAGTTACATAACTTTCCAAGCAGACGATCCGCGAATCCGGTAATACTATGATATCCTGGTGTACCACATTAAATAGGTTAATCAATTTAGTGCAATTGTTGTTTATCTCTCCGAAATATTTTGTTATTTTTTTTTAAATGATTGATTTCGTTCACAACAATCATCGATGTTTGTGTCTTTCTTTCATGTACATCAGCTCCTCCCAGGGGCAAGAGGACAGAGGTAGCGGTGGCAGCACCAGCGAAGCAGGAAGGCCAGGATCAGTCCGCCAAGGGCTCTTCTGGTGACCCTAGTAAGTTTTCCTGTTAATAATAATAATTATAGTTCCCTAAATTTTACAGCACCTATTTATTCCAAACACTCATCATAATTCTATTTTTTCCTAAATCGTCTTTGATCTTGTAGACTGTTTCTAAATTCTTATCCTGCCTCTACTATGACTCTCTGTGCTACAGTTGACAAAAGGTGTTGAACAAAACTCCTATTCAGCAATAGCTCTCGGCACTGAGTGCAGTCCTCTGGGTTGTCCATAATGTCTATTGAAGTCTTCTTAATGTTTAAGCTTTGACAATTCCCAATAATAAAATGTCAATGGCCACCAAGAATAAGATACTAGTTTACTTTGTGATTGGATAGGAGGACATACTACTACTGTTGCAGGGACTATTCTGCACATGCAGAACTATGGACAAGAAATAGGGCATTGGTGATAATAGGCGCAGTTAGACTTTCCACATACCTCAGTCATAACAGAAGTTGAACCCCCAATCTCCTAACTGACTAGCTAGTGTGTCAGAGTCATTATTTAGCTCCTGAATGCAGCGATGATCCCCAATGATTACACAACGCAGAACATAAGACTACGGAGTAAGAGTCTCGACCTCTCAGAGTCACGGACTCATGCTTGCAAAGTGCAAACCCTTTCTCTCACTCACTCATGACCAAAAACCATACAGTCGATGTAAGTTTTAAAGCTTTATTAAAATTAAAACAACTAGCTCTGTGTGTACTCTGTATATTAAATTTCAATTGTGCATTATATAAAACATTTATAAAAAATAAACTTCATATAAGATAAACGGTGAACTCTTGAAAACTGAACAGTGGCTGATTTTACACATTAATTGTGGGAGAGCCCTCACCTGGTTGGAACTTAAAGTCTTGGTGGGGATGATGACGATTCCGAGTAACATATTGCTCTTGTTCGTAGAAGGGAAGCTTCTGTCTGTTATGAGAAAAATGGTGAGTGTTAAAAAGCAAGCATTTATCAGTTGTGCCAAAAAGTGTAGCATGTTATGGCTAAGCATAAATAAAAACACCCTCCCCTTCCGAAAAGGGAATTTTTAGTTTAGACTAGAGAGTCACAAATAATTAAATTTGTTTATGTAGTAACATATTTTTTCATTCCTAGACAAAATAGGGAGTGGTGTATATGGCATCTAAAATATGAAATGTATTTTCTAGGCGTAACACCATCGGCACAGCCCACCACCAGTGCTGGGGCCAGCGGAGGTGATCACTCCAGAGGCGGATGCGGTGCCAGCAGGAACTGCTGTGGGGGATGCCACCGTAGTTTTATTTATTTTTTTATTTATTTATTTATCTTGTATAGCGCAAACAGCTACCCAGCAAAGGGTTTCCCGGAGCTGTGATCCAGTAGTAGTTAATCGGACGACTGACTTAGATGTTGAATAGCCAGGTTTTTAAGGCTTTTCTGAATTTGATGTAATTAGCCTCTGAGCGCAGAGCTTGTGGCATAGTTGCGGGCAGTGGTAAGCTATTATATTCCTTACTTATTGAGATTGCAGAGTAGGCTCGCTGCAGGGGTGTATATGTTTTACAGTACAGGTACACTTTACTGTTAAGCAGACTTACAAATTTAGAACTAAGTTTTTGTCAACCAGGTAGAATACAGTCACCCTTGACTTCACATTAGCAATAGCATTAGCAGCGGGAGTTGACGAGTAACCAATGACCTCCTCTAAATTTGACTTCAACTCAGCTGTGAAGGTTTTATCAAGAAGCCAAGTTAGATCAGAGATGAACTTGATTGATGGGATGAACGTAAAGGGAAAGGAGGGTGTAAGGAAGGATGAGCGAGTTAAATTAATGGCTGGCAAAGAATGATACTTGTTTTTTATTGCAGGCACAGGTGGCTGGGAATCTGATGCATAGCCGGTTGAAGGCTGAAGCAAGGATGGGTGTAAGGAGAAAGAAAAGAGGACTGCCTGGGTGGGTGAAACAGAAATTGTATGTGTGCACAATTATATCCTTTGGTTCAAATTTAAATGCAAGTCAAGCACGGATGCATGGCTGGCGGTTTATAAAATAAAATAAAAAAGGGTGTTTTTCTGTGAGAAAAAGTACGGTTTGTCCAGTTGAGACATTAAGCAGAATGATTGACATTTACTTTGAATGGATGGATGCCTGAGTGGTATCTTCCTCAAAGATACCATAGGTGTATGTAGAGTAGACAGAGTAGACGGTTACTGGATGGGATGACGAGTATTACTTTGAAGAGCATGTAACACTGCACGTCCGTGTCAGAGTAGCAAAGCTGAGGAAAGTAGAAGTTGTAATTTTTCAGAATACTCCCTTGACTAACAGTAGTGTGCAAGCACAGCATACATTGTGTATCTAGATTTTATAGTTCACATTATCAAGTCAAGTCACAAGTGCCTTTCTGCGGCGATTACGGGGACCACTCACTCCCTCTGTTAATAATTTTCTTTCAACTCTGTTATTAATGTGTGGCCTATCGGTGTTCACTCAATCAATAAAAACAAAGCACCTAAAGTCATCCCTTGTATAAGCAAATATCCTGTGAAGGGATAGATGATCATATTATCTTCTTCATTTTCCGTTTGTAGTAGTCAAGGGCAGAGCAGGGTGAAAGTTAAAATAATTGAGCTGTAGCCCTTATAACAGAGAATTGCCAGTGCCACCCATAATAGAAAAGTAAGAGCTTCACCACCTGCATGTACTGGACTGGTAACAGTAATGCAAGTCTGCATCATCATGGCTTGCATCTGTTTTTCTACGGTGCAAGCTGACTGCACTGGCATTATGCCGGCTTCCACAAGTTTACATACTAATTTCGCTAAACAAGAGAGAAGAAGAAGACTGGTGTACAGTCTGAGTGTAATGTAGTGAGTCCATATAGTGCTAGTAGAATTCCTGAAACTTCCACTAATTTTAGAGCAGAGGACGACGAAGTGGGGGGCTAGATAGATACATGCCACAAATGTTATGTACTGTGCTTGCAAGTTGCTAGTGCTACTGTGACACAACTTTCTGTTGAATTATTTTGTGTTAATCTTAAAGAGTTTTGGTTACAGTATTTTTTTCTTTCTTCTTATAGATACTACTTTTAAACTATCAAGGATGGAGTTGGCTATCGGGGCCAGGCGACGGAAGCTGGAGGCAATTGTGGCCAAATATCGGCGGCTGGTGGCTAAGGAGGAGGAGGATGACTCGCAGTCAACATCCACAACAGCAGCTGCATCCTCCTCCGCTGCCCCTGGGTCATACAGCCAGCGCAATACTCCAGTGGTACAGTGCTGTGGTCCGGCAGCCACCCTCCATCTCCGAGCAGCGAAAACAACAGCTGCCCCCCACAGTACCTGCAAGGCTTGTGTGCACTGATTGACCCTGTGAATGGCCTACCTTGAGCAGGAGGGGGAGAGGCAGAAATCCCTGCTCAAGGCCCTCCGGAGAGAGCTGCGTGACCACCTGGCCACAGGACACTGCCGGACAAAGTAGAGACTGGAGAGAGACTGTCCCTTGCCCCTTTTTTAAAGACTTTTGGGGGAGGGTGGGAATTGCGTGTTGGGGTTTTTGAACTTTTGGGGACATTTCATGGACATTGGATGGGGTTAGGGAGGGGGGTGGGTCGGGTCTTGTGGGATAGTTTATTTTTGTTATGCTCAAAATAATTATTTATTTTACACTTAAACATAGCATACGCATTTTTACTGTTTTGTGGGGGAGGCAGGGGGGGTTAACTAATGTACGTTTGTTTTCCTGAAACTTAACTGGCTGGTTGATTCAAATTGTTTAAGTAATCGCCCAAATTTGTACAAAAGTACCACTGACAGAGTTAGTGAATTCAATTTTCCTACTACTTTACTAGTACTACCGTCAGTCTCTCCTCTCCTTCTACTCCATTATTCTTCCTCCCCCGAAATGCTTATCTTACCTGCGATTCTTGTTTGAGAATAGGACTAGGCACAGGGTTGGCTGCATGGCAAATGGCGATTAAGGTTGGCTATGGAATCCTGGACTGATGAAATGACATTGTTGTGGTGGTAGTAGTAGTGGTACATCCTGGCAGTAGCAGCATATGAAAAAAGGTGAGGAGCATTAGAACAGTACGATAGTACACAAGAACAGTGCCATAAATTGTAGCTTAAGCAATGCTAAAGTATTCAATCAAATGTTAACTACTAGTTGCGGAGATTATGGCTAGTACAAGAATGTGTAGTGAAGGACACAGCAGCGTAAGCTTTCGTCACGTGTAGGAGGATGTTGTTGTTGATGAATCCACTTGATGGCGGACATGAAATTCTGAATTGATTTGCAAATACTCATGGTTGTGTGTCAAGCAGAATAGGAATATATCCTCGGATTCCTTGAGCTGCCTTTCTGTTGCTTTTGACCTTATCCTCCCCAGCAAGCGTGTGGAATTATTGGTGTCATTTTCTCACACCTCAATGAAAACCACATAGCCCGGGGAAGAGGGTTAGGGTTTGAAAAATGGATGGTAATGGGGGTTTTTGTGAAAGTTTTTTAGAGAGAGAAAAAAAAACACAGCATGGACAAACAACAAATGAAGAAAAACACATCTTTGGATACAACCATATCCACAAATCTTTTAAGGAACATAAAGGAAGTGCATGCATGAAGTTGTTTGCTAAATGGACGGTTAGGCAAGTATGGGCGGAAAATCCGTTCCGCTCGCGGATTTTGCGGATTTTCAGTAAATTCGCAATCCGCGAGATTCGCGAATTTCCCGCAAAATCCGCAAATCCGCGAGCAGCGGATTTTATGGCTTGCTCGCACTGTTCGCGTGAGTTCGCGGCTTCCCAGTTCAACTTCGCGCCCCGCGAATAAGCGCTAAATTGCAGAAATACGATCTTAGCAAAACTGAAACTACTTACCAGGTTCAAAAGTTCAAGCTCATCATTAGTAGCCATTTCCTGTAGTGCTTCCTGAGGGGCCCCTCCAGAGTTCAGTTGCCTACTTGCAACTATTATGTGACCCTGCTCTGACCCTCAGAATAGTTACACATATGCCACAAAGGTCCTGAATTACAGCTAAGGGAGACAAGCAGGAGCCAGGCTGGAAGTTCAAATCCAGTGACACATTAATCAGCCCCTAATTCATTATTGTCAGTTGGGGCAGGGCAGGTGTTGTAACTAATTTTGCAACAATGAAAGCACTTAGCAAGTGCAAAAGATCACTAATCAGGAAGCACTAAGGAAGCAGGTGCCAGCTAAAAAAATATTCTGTGACACATTAATCAGCCCCAAATTAATTCAGGTCACTTGAGGCAGGGAAGGTGTGCTTTGCTTTGCTTTGCCACAATAATGTACACTGGACAACCAGAGGGTGCTGTGATGAAACAGAGGGTGGCATGCGTGGGCCAGATGGTGTCATGAGTAGTCAGAGAGTGGCAGTGGTGACAGAGGGTGGCAGTGATGAAGAAGAGTGTCCCAAACAGGCTGGACACGTAGAAACAACAAGTTCGCAAAACTTGCGACCCGACAGGTAAGTTCGCGTTTGCGAAATTGTACAAAACCCTCGCAAACTGGCAGAAACCCGTGCGAACACAAAAAAAATCCGCAAATTCGCGAGAATTCGCGGATTTTGCGGATTGCAAGTTCGCAAATCCGCAAAATTCGCGAACGCGAGATTCACAAAATTCGCCCATGCTTACGGTTAGGTTACTGAAAAGTAGTACTTATACTACAACTTACTAACTAGTACTAAACAATTAGACAGTACAGGGCTGCAGTAATTACGCAATTTCACTTGCCTAGCTGTCCTTAGAGAGAATAAACACTCAGTAGTACATTTCATTAGTTTTTAAAATAGCAAAGTAATTTATCAAATAGCTGTAGGGATTAATTTGAAGCAGAGAGCAAATGCACAGAGTCGCACTCATAGAAGTTCACAACAATAACATTATTTAAAAGATAAGGACAAGTGAAGTGGATACTGTAACTGTATGGTGTAGTTGTCCTGATCAAATTGGTAAGTTGCATGCATCCAGCTATTCCTCTTATTCGCTGTACTCCTCCATTCCATCGGGCGCTCCGTCGATCAATCTTGGTGACCACACTGTCCACTGCCTGCCTGGCGGATACGGAATTGCAGATTGATATGTTAAGCCTGAGTTAATGTTTTTCCCAACGCACAGGGTAAGTGCCGGCCTGTAATTGTCAATGGAAAAACAGAAAGGGATATTAAAACACCTCGGAGGAAAAATATAAGGTACGGTGTGTAGTGCAAAAATAACACTTTCACTTTCTGAGGCGACAGTATTAAATACATGCATCATTTCTAAAGGGCCTACTCTGAGTCTCTGTTTCCAGGGTAATAATTAGCACACAGCAGGCCAGGGCCATGCAGGCGGTCATGGCAGGCACCACTGAGTGAACCAACCTCCATGTAGCATACCTCTTTGACACAGACAGACAAAGCAGATCTAATTTTATATAGCAAGCCACATAGCAGCAATTTTACATGAATCGCTGTCTGGACTCTGGCAGAACACTACACTGGCTCGACCACTCCATACCACGACTGGACAGACATGTAGTTCTGCTGTGGCTGTTGTTGACTTGTTTACCTTTTTGCCACTCATGAAATGGCCATAGTTCTTCCGTAAATCGACAATGATGATCCATCCATCCCAGTGAGTGTCTGTAAAGATATTATGTAACTTGGGTCATCATGACTCATCATCATCATCACGGTGTTGGCAAACTCAGTGTTGTTCATGCAGTCACAGTCTACACACAGTGAGTCCAAGGACATTTTCCATATTGAAAAATGCAATGTAGTGGCCCCAGCAGTAGAAGTACAATTTGTATTAAACAAGGTAAACAGAGTAGACTTGAGTTACCTTTAGTGTGTAAAAGATTAAATCATAACAGAACGCATAGGATTCATTTCATGCACAATAAACAAACAGCAATTGATTTCATCAGAGCCAGACAACCATTGTTGTCCACTGCATGCCATCTCATCATTCATTACCTGTTCCACTTTTTATCAGTAACTTATTCTTCAAGTGAAGGGCCACTGGGCAGCCTCTCGTGTCAATTTCAGAACTAAGTCAGCATAGTCAGTCATTCCAGTCCCACTTCTTTTGAGGGGACTTGTCTACGAAGTGACAGTTTCTTGATTCTACGTAATACGACCATCTGCCTTGAGGGAAATGGAAAGGGGGAGTCTGGAGGAGGAGGATAGAGGAGCATGACTGAGTTGTGAACTTCAGGAATACAGACAGCGGCACCTTCAATATGGAAATAAGACGAAGACAGTGCTGCTGATGGATTTGTTGTGGTAAGAGTTTTGTTGTGGTAAAAGTTGCAAAACAAAGAAAGACACACAGAAATAAAAGTGAATAATGACAGGAAAAAAAAGTAAGTATTTCAAGCCTAGGTGTCAGGGAAGTAGAGCTCGTCCTCAAACTATGTGAATTGAAAGGGGAGTAGGTCAGCTAACAGAGAAGAACTTCCGTCACCTAAGTCGGTGTCCTCTTCTTCCTGCGTGGATTCACGTATTTTGTAATCTGGTGGTATGAAGTGCTGTTTCATCTTGATCATTGTTAACCTCTCCACATTTTTGGGTGAGAGGGGGGTCCTTTTTGAGGTTACAATGGCACCAGCAGCACTGAAAACATGTTCAGAAGATACACTTGCGAGTGGGCAAGTCAAATAATTCATAGCCAGCTTGGTGATCAGTGGCCATTGAGGCCTTTTTCCCATACCAATACACCAATGGGTTCTGATCAAAGAAGAACTCTGTTGGGTCATCCAGATAGGCCTGCACCATCCACTCAAGGTCCTCCAGGGGTGCTCCACTTTGCGTACCATCAGTTGCCTTTGCATCAACACTGGAATGAGCAAACCTTTGATGAGTTATCCAATCTGCTTCCGACAATATTATGGCTGGGCCTGGTGCAGTTGTTGATATGGTTGCTGGTGCCGGTAATGGCTCTGAGGGAAAGTGACTGCCTTCTGCCAAAGAAGTGGACCTTGACGCCGGATGGGCTGCTGCTTCAGTAGTACTTGTGGTGGTTTCTTCAACTTCCTGCTGCTCTTTTTTTAACCGAGTGGCTGACAGAGCTAGCCAATGTTTGTACTTGGAAACATCTGCTTCAGAAAAAGGAATGAATGTATTGCTGGCCAGTGCCTTTTTGTACCGTGGATCCAGAATAGTGGCACAAATGTAATGTTGTTCTGAATGTACTGCATGTAGGAAGGGGGCTTGAAGAAGAAGTTGTACTAGTACCCTTCCTTTTCGTTACTGGGAATATGGAAGACAATGGATCATCAGGAGTATCTTGCTCGGCTGATACCTCTGCATGAATCTCGATTTCCTCATGTGCCACTACTTCTGGAGAAACAAGCATTGTGGGCAGTTTTGCCTATCCTTGTGCCTCTCCTTGCGCCTCTCCTTGTGCATCTCCTTGCACCTCCCCTTGTGCCTTTCCTTGCACCTCTACTTGTGCCTCTACTTGCGCCTCTCCTTGTGCCTCTGCTTGCGCCTCTCCTTGCGCCTCTCCATGCGCCTCTCCTTTTTGCACCTGTGGTAGTCGTTGCAGCTGTGGTTGAAGACTCGTCAGATGAGTTACACCAAGCGTTGATTGGATGCTACTTTGCGATGAGTCAACGTCAACATCACTGGTCGATGGTGAAAGAGCAATTAAAGTAGCTGCCTCTGCGGCACTCATGGGCCTGGGCCTAACTTGGCGTGGTGGCACTGAGACCAATGATGCGGAGGTGCTGCTCCCAGCTTGGTCCCTGGCGAATACCGCTGCTGCAGGCATAGTTTTTTTCCCTAAAAAAAAAGTGTTGGTCGGCACACCAATCTTATTCCTAAGTGGTACCACTTGCTTCTTCTGCGCCTTCTTACTGGCAATGGCACTGACCACTTTTTTGGTAGAGGAGCTACGGCCATCTTTCTGTGGGCCCATCTTCTTCAGATGTCAGAACAGCAGGATGCAGTTGCACGAGTTGCAGAGTTGTCTGTGGCCACACGTGACGTCACATGACATTGTGTACACACCGCAGCAGGACTTCTTCCTGGCACTACAACAAGTGATGGTGATGAGGATGATTCCTGGTTCTCAGTCTTTGTGCACTTAAAAGCAAAGAAGCCAGAGCAACATCAGTTAAATAAATGTTGTAAATGTCGTGCTTCAATTAATACTATTGCAACTAGGCATTTATTATTACACCCAAAAACGGAAAGACCCAAAATAAGAATTGTAATTCTAATCAAAAATGAATGTTTGAATTAATGGAAGAGAAACCACACAGAGAGAGTTGTTTCATGCACCCATTCATCATAACCCTTGGCCTACTGGCCCGCAACCGCAAGCTTGCCGGCCTATGGCAAAAACTGCCTGGCCTCAATATGCCCCCCACCCACATTGCCAGGCCCTGGACCAGGCCCCACCAATACCCAAAACATTGAAATACACACAAACATCACCCCAATCCAATGCCATCCATGCCGTAAATGATGTTTAAATTCAAGAGACCCCACAGAAAGACTAGGTCCAAGCACCACTGAGTACCCCTGGGCATAATGGATGAAAGCAAGGCTGACTGGGTGTGGCCCTGTGGCACAAAGCACACTGCCTAGCTTCAAAATGGCCACTAGACCCCCACCCACATGGACAGGCACTGGACCAGGCATCAAAATGGCCCCCACCCACATGGCCGGACCCTGGGCCAGGCCCCAACAACACCCAAAAAATCAAAATACACACAAAAATCACCCCAATCCAATGCCATCCATGCCCTAAATGATGTTTAAATTCAATTGACCTCACAGAAAGACTTGATCCATGCACCACTGACTACCCCTGGGCCTACTGGCTAGTGTGACTTTAACACGCACCCCAAAATTAAAAAATCTTCCACATATAACAGTGAGCTATTCAATTCCATGCCATCCATGCCTTAAATTATATTTCAGTTCAACAAAACTCACAGAAACAGTTGTATCATGAACCCATGACTAACCCTGGGCCTACTGGATACTGTGGCTACCCACAATATATATTTTTTAAAGTTGTGAAAAAGTTTATAAATTGTAGTTGCAGCAACTGCAATGCCCCAAACAAACAACACCAACTTGCTTGTAAAATATCAAATCCAAAAATGATCCAAACAAGAAGTCCTCAAATACAAATATCCAGCAGCAGCCCACGAAGAGTAATTCTTCCAGCTCCAGATCCAAATGAAAAGTGACCACGACATGGACAAAGCACTGGGAGGAGCCTGTTGGACAGGAACAGGAAGTTTGAGACACTGGGGCACTTCCTTTCTCCCACCCCGCAAAAAAATGCACTCCTTGCACAAAAAGTGCAGCCAAATGTCAATCTGAGGAGTTATTCTGATCCAAATCATCATTTTTATGCTGCCTGCGATAGATTTCTTGTGCAGAATTGCAATTTTTGCAAGTTCGGGAAAGCGAGCTGTTCAAATCTCCCGCCGGATGTCAGCTGCGCGTCGCATCTACGTATTCGAGATTGTTTACTCTCGCGATAAGTGATTGCGGGCCATTATGACGTATTCGCGATCTCAAAGTCTCGCAGTGCAAGATGGCGGAACTCCATGACATACTCGCATTTGAAAAGTCTTGCACAATCACACAGCCAGATCCAAAATGGCGCAGCGCACACAAACCGGGAGGAAAACAACTCGGCGAACTCAGAATCACGATAAGTCAACGCAGTGCATGCGATATTGTACTTTTGAAGCGCGAACCAGCAAAAACAAATTCGCCAACTCACGAATTGAGAATTGTTAGACAATTTCGTGCGATTCGTGGATTGGGAAATTGCCAAAATTTCGCAAATTCCACGAGCGGAACGAAATTTCAGCCCATGCTTATATAATACAAGTAACATAACACCTACAAGAAGCCAGGACTTTTGGCTTTGTCATTGGTTGTTTTTTGCATAAAGTTGTATATAATATTGAAAATTCTAACGCTCTTGTGGTAGAGGTTTTGGCTTAATGCTCGAGCTGCCGACTTAGGAGATGGGTTTTGAGTCTCGGGTTAAAGTAACGTCCTGTGATTCTCAGCAAATCAATTAATCTGCCCATGCATACAAATAAATAAATCATGTAAATTGCCCCAATGCCCTTGGGTTGAGTTTGCACTATATAAAACTTGCTGCATTTCTTTTCTAAATGCAGCCCATGGCGAAAGCTGTGATCAGGGGAGCAACTAGACCCCAAAATAGAGCGCAGCTGTGGGGTTGATTGTTTACCTTTTGAAAGTATTTATGTTTAATGCAGCCCTTGATGGGTTCTGTGATTAACATACATACTTTCAAGAGGCCCGTAATCAGCCCAGCAGCAGTACTCTATTTAGAAAAGAAAGGCAGCAAGTGCATGAGCATTTTCTGCCTTTCGGCGCAGGAATGCTCTCCCGGGATGTGCTGTGTGTGCACCCTTCACATACAGCACTGCATGCTCGGGGGAACAGGAGTGCGAGCGTGCATTCCCCCAGACCTCCAGGCGTCAAAACAACTTCTTGCTGACCATACTGCTGCCAAGGTGTTTGGCGGCCAGGCTGACTACCACTACCTCAATCAACACTGCAACGTGAGGGAGCTCTACAGGATCTTCCACCAACCACCTAAGTGGCCCTGTTGTATATTGTTTCCTCCGTTTCCTCACCAGCACTGTCTAATTGATCAAATCAGCTCCCCTGTGGCTCCTGCTTCGGCACCGGGGAAAGCCAGAGCAACTCTGCACCTGGTAAAATTCAACTGATTGTCATGGCCTGGTCCTGAGACCTGCATCACCTTAACTCCCAGTGGGCTCCACACAACTCGTCATGCAAGTTACCATTTGTCACTAGTGCTTTTAATTATTGACTGCAATGTTCAAGTTCTGAAGTACTGAATGGCACTGATCTATTCTTCCTTTTAAAATCCATAACTCAGGTTATACTCATCTTATTGTTTTTTTTTTGTGTCTAAATTTATTCGAAAAATCCTCAGCTATATTCTTGTAAATTGGTGTTGGAATTCTTTTGAGTCTTGTCATTTACCTATCATCCATGTTGGTACTCTGAAATGCTTAACACATATTCATCTAGTAAAGCTTGACTGCTCTGTGTCAAACTGCGAGGACTGAGTTTAGGATTTATTAGTGTAAATCCAAAGGACCTATTTTGGGCATTGTGAGAATATTAAAAAACAGAGTACAGAGCAACCAGATTATTTTCAGTGGATACATGTTTTCTTCAAGTTATTTCTTAAATTTTCACGGTACTATATGAGAGTGAGCTTTCTGTCACTTCTTATGACATTGCACATTTAATGTGTTCTGGAACTGGGCTTGACAATATGACTGTGCACAATTTCATTGAAAAGGTACAGAACAAAGATGATAATCTGAAATACAATTTGATCATGGCGACCTGAAAAATAGGCTCACATACTTAGGAGCACCTACATGGTATTTTACTTTCAGCTGTGCAGAATTTGAATGGGGTGACATTTATCAAATTTGACTAGGCGCAATTAGAAATATTGCAGCTATTGACACACAAGCTTCTACAGAATCAAGGGGCAGATTTACAAGCCCCTTGCGCCTCTTTTACGCCGCCTTTGCGCCACTTTTGTGACGCAGCGGCGGGGCAAAAGATACGCCATGGTGCGGTGTATTTGCAACGTGACGCATCTGGGATGTGTGTCACGTTGTAAAGCCCTGCGCCATAAGGAGGCGTTCCGGCGCAGGGGGGGGGCGTGCGTTCCAGCACAGGAACGCCTCCTAAAAGTGGTTGAGTAAAATCTATAAGATTTCACTCAGTCACTTTTAGGCCAATGCTGCATCAAAACCCTGCGCCTGCTTGAAGCAGGCGTAAAGCTTGACGCAGCACTGGACAGATAGGGCCCCCAGAGCATTGCTGGAGCTGCGTCGTGCTTGCGACACTTTTACGGCACAGATGCGTCACGCATCTGTGCCGTTTTTGCCCCATGGTACGTCGCATTGTAAATGCGGCGCACCATGGGTGGCGGATCTGCGGCGCACAATAACTGGCGCATCCCTGGGGATGCGCCAGTTATTGTAAATCTGCCCCTTTGTTCCTTAGATCCTGCTAATGTTTAAGATATTTCAACCCAAAAATTCAAACAATGCTTCAATATTTAGCCAACAAAAATAAACATCTCCTTGTCAAGGCAGTAGGTTACTTTTGGAGTAAAGAGTATCATGCAAAAGGTGCACCATATATTTATATGCTTCTGTAGATAAAAGTTGGGACATGACTCAGATGAATCTGTTATATATTTATACCAAAGAAAGAATGCAATCAGAAACTATTTGAACAAGTGTTTCACTACCAATCACATAAGAGTGAGAAATACAGCTTTGGATTTCCCAGACCAATTCTACATAGAGGAAGAGTTAATAATTTCCTGTCAAGTCCAAGACAATGCAGTTACAGAGAAATCACCAAAGCATAATTACAACCTTAGGAAATTAGACGGTTCACAATGCATAAATGACCACAACCATATAATTTTACAAATGTGGGATTCTAACATGGTTGTAAAATTTGTTGCAGATAAATTTAGAGCAGTTGCACAATATGCTACCTTGTACACTAAACATGCTGAAAAAGCAGGAAGTATCGGAAGAAATATCATCTGAGCAATCTTTAAATAAAGGATTATGCCAATTTACCATTAAAATGTTGTCTCACAGAGAGGTCAGTAGCTATGAAGCATGTGACTTTGTTTTTCAAGCTTATTCAGAAAATCACTAGCCATTTTCTGGCTTAGCTTAGGATTGTTATCACAGCGTCAAAGAGTTTTCAAAGACCTACCTGAAATTGAGTACAGCACAAATTGTAATCCAACTAAAAAAGACATTTTAAAAACAAATATGTTGGACACATATTCTCTAAACAGAAGTCCTTTGTTAAAAAACCTATCTCTATATGAAGTAGCTAAGTATTATTCATTTTCAAATAATGTTCCAGAAGATGTCAATGCTGGACCCATGATAGTTTAATGCATCATTTTAAGCCTACTCCTATAAATAACTGGAAACAGAGGGGTATATTCACAAGAACGGGTGCAAGAGTAGCGTAACACAACTTTCAACATCGCAGTCCATCACAGGAAAATAAACCAGTGTCACCGTGGAATTCACAACACATCGGTACCATGTGATAGTCTACCGAAACTGCAGACAATATCCGCGATACAACCACCACGATGGAGACAAAAACACAAACCACAACACCAAAAAACCTGCAATGAGGAAACCAGTGATAAGCAGCGCCAGGCCTGCAACACATACCTGGCAGGCTGTCAAAATCCCCATAAAAGTAGTAAAAACACCCAAACACAAGCTGACCAACAACCTAGCATTATGGAGGCTGCCAGAGCAGGCGCAGAGGACGAGAGCAACCCCACTAGTACCCCGGACCACAAGCCCGGGTCCTCGGGGACAGGGAAGGGCAAAAAGAAGATGAAGATAAAGTTCAGTCCGCAGGCAAACAGGATCATAGTCATGGAGGTGATGGGACACCATCAACAACTGTTCTTCACCTCCAATGTGTCATTGGGCACCGTATATGGAATATGGCTGTACATAGTGGACATGGTGATTGCCGTCGGGGAGCACAAGAGGACAATGGATGAGGTCAAGAGGCGATGGAATGACATCAAGCGGCGTACCAAGGAGAAACTCTCCGCCAACCGGAAGGCAGCAGTGCAGACTGGAGGTGGGGGCCCAGTGCCACAACTCAAGCTGGATGACATGGAGGAGCGGGTGTCGACAGTCATCAGTGTGGAGACTGTGGCCGGAGTTGGGGGATCGGACACTACTCGACAGGACACAACACAAAGGCAACAGGGTGAGTGACCACCAGGTACTGGGGGGATGAGAGGAGATGGGCACATTGGCACACAAGCACAATCAAGCACAGCACAGTACACACGCACAATGAATCTGGGTCCTCGCCCAGATCTACAGACTGTCACAATGTACAATGCCATGCTGTCTGAATGTCAACATGTACCATGCAACTACATACATGTAGACGCTTCATAATACCCAGCTCCCCTTCACAATGCAGGGGCACCATTAACACCTCTTGCATAGCAGTCCCAGCCATTCTTCACTGATGACGAGGGGACAACACCACCATTGACACCCAAGCCATCCAAGACATCATGGACCTCATCGGTAACTCACGTCCAGGATCAGGGCAGGCCAGCTGCATTGAGTAGACCCCATCTACTACTCAAACCACCCAGCAGAAGGCACCAACATCCCCGTCACCACCCCAAGACCCACAGGAGCAACACATGGCCTTCCTACGCCATGTGCTAGAGAGTCCAGAGGGACACCGCAGAGCAAGTGCGGTTGGACTTCGGCAACATGGCAACCAAACTTGATGCTATCCTTGGGTATGGAGCCCCACTCCATGGTCTCCAACTAGCCCTGACTGACATCACTGGAGTCATAACATGGAGAGAAGAACAACTGTCGGCTCAGAATATCTCCAGCGATAACAGCCGTGAGCTGGCACACATGTGGAGGATCATGGAGGACAGGGTGCGGATGGAGGCATGAAGGATGGCAGCCACCGCTGCACATCAGCGGAATGTAGCAGGGATCTACCATGCCCTGCAGATCCTCACCCTGGCATTGCTGGCACAAGGCGTGGCGATGATGAATGCTGCTGCCCCCACACCATCCACATCTCCGTCCCCTGGTGTGGCTATACCTCCCTGTGCGGCAGGCCTAACCACTCTGGCACCTGAGGTGTCTGTGCCACATAGTGCGGCAGACAATCCACCTCCGGCACCTGAGGTTTCAGTGCCACACAGTGTGGTAGAAAGACTACCTATGCACCTGAGGTGTCAGTGCCACACAGTGCCGTAGCCAGTACAGCAACACCCACAGGTTGGGCAGGTCACATATCCGGGGACGAAGACATGGATGGGCTTGTGATCTGAAAGGCTCAGTAACATTAATTTCCGCCACCTGGCCTGTTCCTGGTGGGTCCTGCACATGGCCTCATGACCTTCCACTGACCCCTGATTCACTCTGATGCACTCACCTTCGACAGCGACATGGACCTCCACATCCTGTTTGATGACCAATGACACGGTAACCAGACTGCGAACTACTCCCCTCCTCTTCCGCAGAACATGTCTTCCACGAATGGACTCTGGCTGGCCCTCCACGGGCACAGACAGTGTGGTGTATTAGGCCTGTACCGCTTCAGCAGCGGAAAAGCACTGGATGTGCAATAATCATCCAGTGATGCACTGCTGTGTCATGTCTTTCTTCAATCATGTATGTATGTCTGGATGAGGGGGGCGCTAGAGGGCGCAGAGCGGAATGGTTGGCTCGTGAGTCATCTCCGCCGGACGAGTGCGGAAAAAGCGGCCTAAACCCTCATAAAGTACCGCTAGATGAACGCAACAGGAAGAAACAACAATCGGAATATGCCGCCCAACGTCTACATGCACTGAAAATCGGAAATCTGCAGAGGTGGCGGAAATATAGCTGAGAAACCGTATAGACAAGCGGAGCGATCCAAGATGGCGGCTCGCAGTACTCAACTCTGTCGGCTACTGTGACGGATCCAGAAGCCGACGTACAGAATGACCCGATTTGCTCGCAACCCACTGACACCGAGGACGACCTGGGACCCAACAGACTAGCGCAGAGGAGCTAAAGACACCGCAAACCCCGTTTTTTTTTATTTGCGTTCCAGGAGACACAAAATGGCGGCGGCAGTGGAACGCACGAAGTAAAGCACTACGGAGGAACACCATCGGGACACCTCTGAAGTCCAACATAACAGCGGCTTCGGCGACCAGGTGCGTGGTGAGTCCCCACTGAACTAACGTATGTAATGAGTGCAGGGAACCAGCGTGACTGGTAGACCACGCAGGGGGCTTATGCCGAACACCAGCGCCTGCACCCACATGGGATCACGCGCACATAAGCTGATAGAATCGCCTCAAAGCCAGCACCACAGCGAAAGACAACTTATGAGCATTGAAGAATCGCGGCAGGGAAACACACGGCTCTGACGGCACATGCGGCAAGACAACATAGTGCCTGCTGCATAACTTTGCACCACTAAGGACAGCGAGAACGCCTCAGCAGCGCGAACTGGGCGCCACAAATGATCCGAGCACTAGAAGCCCTGGGTAGACACTGCGCAACCCTCTATCTCCCATGCACAGCATGGGGAAACCTGACAAACAGCAGACCAAGCTGCAGTTTGAAACTCGGAACAGCCGAAGAATACTGCGGTGGCATCGGACACGGAGGGAGATAATGAAACAAGCGATGGGGCAGGCATGGAGACAGTCCTAAGGGCAATACAGCAAAGCCTACAAGAAATGAATAACAAACTGGACAATGTGGTGCTACGTGTGGACAATATGGCTGCGAAGATTGATAAACACGGCGAGCGAGTGGTGGAGGCGGAACAGAGAATATCCAAGGTGGAGGATGAGTCTAAGTCCACGACGAGAATGTGCGGAAACATGGAGAAAACAATGGAAGTGTTGCGAGCTAAGGTAGAAGATCAGGAAGCCAGGTCGAGACGCAACAACGTCTGCATAGCGGGCCTGACGGAGACCACCAACACAGGCAAAATGGAGGACTACATAGAGACATTGCTGAAGGAATTATTCGGCGCTGAAAAGCTGTCATCGGTTTTTCTTGTCGAACGCGCACATCGTTCAATAGCGCCTACGCCGAAGCCGGGAGCGCCGCCACGCATAATAATTGCCCGCATGCTAAACTACAGGGACAGAGATACAGTTCTCAGGCTGGCTAGAGAACAAGGTGAAATCACACACCAAGGCAACACCCTAGAATTCTATCCAGACCACACCATGGCGGTTCAACTGGCACGCAAGGAATTCGCGCCAGTGAAAAAGAAACTGCAGGAACTAGGCGTTAAATACGCGATGCTATATCCAGCAAAGCTTAAAATCACAAATGCGGGCAAACCCGTGATTCTCCCCACAGTGCAAGCGGCACAGGAGTACATTAAAAAACTGGGACGATGACGCAAGGCGCAGGGACGAGATGACCAAGGAAGCAACAACGACTGAGAAGACAGACGGCTGAGTGAAACTTTTATGTGCAGGCTTTCTCAATGCTAGGAACACCTAAACGCGAACGTCGTCAACATTTACTGCTAAATGTGAAGCGCAGCAGGTGGGCAGTGGTAAATGCAGGTACAGAAAAGGGTCCTTGCGTGACTTTCAAACGAACCCGCACTATAAACGCTGTACACGCCTACAACATGCGCAGTGAGTACCTTCGTTGTCCAACACGGACATGGGGCACTGGAGGGACAGCGGAAATGTGACATGTATTTGGTGTGGATTATCTGCATAATGCAGACGGCACGTAGTGCTGGCTGACGGACAGACACTTACCGGCGCCTGCCTAGTAAAGTATGGGTTCCCTACGGTAGCAGCTGATGGTACAAAGAGTATGTGTTGAATCCGAACTATGTTCAGCGAAACATATGCGGTATTGTTGTGGTATAGTTGATAACTGTTGGGTTTCCGTGGATGACTGCCAACAGAGATTGGCGGGAAATGTGAGGTACTGGGACAATATAGTTACTACTACAGCATATGCACCTGACCACATCCACTATGTGGATGGAGATGTGTGTACCTGGTGACACCCCCAAGCGAGTGTACCCCTACCACAGTTCTGATAACAGTTTGGTTAATTTGAGGGTATGGCTTTGGCACAGTTTGGGCACTGAAGTGGGTGGGGGGAGGGGATGGGAACTGGGAAATGTTCGAACCGATTCACTGTGTCTGAGAAGCATTGCGACCTCTCTTTACATTACAAGCACTGCGAGAAAATATAAACTAAAATACAGGCTTGGGCATAATGAAACGATTGCGCCTGGAGCGCTTAGTCACAGCAGGAAACAACAGCATCAAACCTCAATGACATGACACAATCCACCACACTGAAATTTATCACGTGGAACGTTAGAGATCTAGGTAATCCGAAGAAAAATTGGCAGATGTTTGCATACTTTGATAGATTACATGTTGACATAGCTTTCCTGCAGGAAACGCACATAGCTGCCAACACCACATCCACACTGGGCGCTAGATGGGCGGAATCAGTCACCAGCTCGCATTACTCCTCTTATTTCCGAGGGGTCAGCATTCTAATAAGGAAGGGAGTACACTTTGAGATCTCGACCATGCACAGAAACGCCGAAGGCAGAAGCGTCGTTGTCATAGGCATGGTGCGACATCGTCAAGTTGCATTGGTGAACACATATGGCCCGAACACAGACGACCCAGGGTTCTTTGTGAAATTATGGCATACTGTAGCAGATCTCCAGGCCGAGAACATAATAGGGGGAGGCGATTTTAACATAGCTTTGAGGGATGGGTTAGATAGATCGCCAAACACACTTGAACCGCACATACGAGCGAGAGCGACACTTCAAGATGCACTGGCCTATTTACAAATGACTGGCATATGGAGGGTCCACCGTCCAGGGGAGCTGGTTGCCACACACATAAATGCGGCGCACAAAAGTTGGTCTAGGCTGGATTATTGGCTGGGCACACAGGAGGTGGTATCATGGACTGTCTCTAAAAAACATTTACCAAGAACACTTTCAGATCACAGCCCCGTGCTCTTAGCAGTGGATATACCGCATTACCAGCCCCCACCTTTCACGTGGTGATTTAATGCAGGAGCTTTATGTGACCCGCTCTACGTTGACACCATACATAAGGCGATAGTAGACTACTTTGATCTCAACTGCCCCACGACGGATGACCCTTGCCTCCTGTGGGAAGCTTTCAAGGCTACATTGCGGGGGGTATGTATTAGCACAACCACGGGCATATTGAAAGATATAAGGCAACAATTAAAAACACGTGAGAACGCCATACAAACATTAGAACACAGATACACGCAAACAGGGGACATTGCATTACTGGGGGACAAACAAGTGTTCCTGAAAGAACATCAACAATTTGCGACAGACAAGCTCAAATACATATCCAAGCACAAAACTGCTAGAATGTATGGGGAGGGAGGCAGGCCTGGCAGAGCATTAGCTGAGAAAATATGCTCAGGATGAGCGCCTCAAAACATCACTACAATCAAAACTCGAGCGGGAACTGTGACATGTGACATTAAAGTCATAATGGGTTAATTCATGGCCTCTTACGGCCAATTATATGAGGCACGTCTCTCGGTGCCACAGGAAGAAATACTAACATACATGGCAGATGTAGAAATAGCGTGGCTGTCAAATAATCATAGAGAATACCTAGCTCGCCCTATAACAGTAGAGGAAGTTGTAGACACAATCAAACATCTACCAAAAGGCAAAGCACCGGGACCTGACGGGTTCTCAATAGAATTTTATAAGACATTCGCGGACCTACTGGCTCCACACCTGGTGAGACTTTATGGAGGGGCACATGAGGCACAAACTCTCCCGACATCAATGAGGGAGGCTTTGCTGATTGCATTGTTAAAGCCAGGTAAGGATGAGGAGCAATGTGACTCTTACCGCCCCTTATCTCTTATAAATGTGGACACAAAAATAATAGCAAGCCTCTTAGCGGCAAGACTCAAACCACTAATGCCACTACTGGTAAGGCCGGACCAGTCTGGCTTCATCCCGGATAGATCGACGACGCATAACACATGCACACTATTTGCACTAGCTAATTATTTGGCACCAGAGATCAAAGCTGTGGCGGTACTATTAGACGCTGCCAAAGCGTTTAACACGATCGACTGGACTTTTCTTCACGCCAGACTGATGCGCATGGGATTTCCTCCGATATTCACAGGGTGGATCTCAATGCTTTACACGAACTTGTCAGCCCGTATCAGGGTAAACAAGCATGTCTCGGAGCCGATTGCAATATGTCGCGGAACGAGGCAGGGATGCCCACTCTTCCCGGTGCTTTTTGCCTTAGTACTAGAGCCATTAGCTTGCAAAATAAGACAGCACCACCATTACTCGGCCATACAACTCCCGACACGCCCTATACATATCTCGCTGTACGGAGATGATATGGTACTTTATGTAAAAAATCCGGAGCAACACCTTAATCCGTTACTGCGCGAATATATAAGATTTGGCCAATATTCAGGGCTACAGATAAATTGGACAAAATCTCTCATCCTGGCACTGACGGATAGCACAATCCCAACCGCCCTGGATTACCCACTAGAGTGGCAGGACGAACCGACCAGATACCTGGGAGTATGGTTCCAAAGGGACCCAGAACTAGTCATCAGAACCAACTATGGGAGAGTGATATCGTCATTAGAAGAGAAGATAAAACAATGGAATAAATTGCCACTGTCGCTGGCGGACAGAGCTGCAATCGTAAAGATGCTGCTTCTGCCTAAGTTCCTTTACTTGTTTACTAACATTCCAATTAAACCTCCTGCGGAGGTGTTCCGTAATATTAACAAATTGGTACTAAGTCTACTTTGGGCGGGCAAACAAGCCAGATTAGAATTGCAAACGATGACGCTGCCATATGCAAAGGGGGGTTTCAAGGTCCCAGACCTTTATCTTTATTATCTATGCGCCCAGGCGCAATTCGCACATTACTGGTACCATGAGATTCCCTTCCTGACACATGTAGCGGTGGAAACGGGAGATGCTGACCCGGTCCCGTTGGCTAACATTCTGCTGCATAAGCGAATTAGACTGCACGAGCGAGACATAAACCCGGTAAACACCACCACCGAAGCGTGGAGACTGATGGGTAAGAAAGCTGGAAGATTACCACTTTACGCACCAGCACTCCCATTAGCACATCACCCACGCGCTTTCAGTTACACAAGAACAGGTAGGAATGGACTTGCTGAGACATGCTGGTATTGATACGATGGGCGATTTGTATAAAGAAGGGGTTTTTCAAACACTAGACAAGTTGGAGTACATTAGTCATCCGACACTAATATTTAGCTTTAACTACTATATGCTGCAAAGGGCAGTGAAAGAGCACTTTACCACTTTTCCGGAGGAGCCCCAGACCCTGACCCCACTGCAACTGGTTCTCACAACACCCACTGCCTCCCACCTAGTATCAAGGTTATACACAAGCATACAGAGGGACATTGGAGGGAACACTGAGGGGATGAGAGGTAAATGGAGCGCAGTGTTGGGTGACAGGTTGTCAGAGGAGGAATGGGAAACAACATGCCTGCTCACTAGCATACTAACACCAAATGAAAACCTAAGGATTATCCATTATAAATACATACACCAAATGTACTATACGCCTAAGAGGCTCCACAGGTACGGGTTAAGAGAAGACTCGAGATGTGTACGGTGCAAGCAAGACAATGCAGACTTCATACATTTAGCATGGCAGTGTCACTCAGTGGCAAGGTTCTGGGAGCAGGTAGTACAGGCAGTCAGTGACATGATTGGGGTAACAATCGAATGTACGATCAAGGTCTTTTTGCTAGGCCTTGTCCCGCAGCTAAGAGCGAAAAGACGTACGTTTTGTGTGGTTGCACTGTTAATGGCAAAAAGGAGGGTTTCCCTACATTGGAATAGTAAAATGGGGCCGAAGATGAAAAACTGGCTGGAACACTTAACATATTACCGAGACACACTGGCAACGTATGAGGAGGAACTGCCGACTGGATCACGCCCTAAAGACTACTGGATGTATTTGAGGGACTATCTGCAGGTGCAATCACTAGTCCGAGACGAATAAAACGAATACGCAGGATTGCTATATAGCTAATACAGATGAGTACCACTTGGCGTCTTAAAAAGGGGAGGGAGAATGCTGTGACACAGGGATCAAAGTTGGAGGAGTTCTTACTTTTCTTTGTTTCAAGGTTTAAGGAAAAGATAAAATACAAAATGTAAGAAAATAGACACATTGAGATGAGTATGAAGCACTGCTCTACTACACAAATGCTATTTACTGCAACACCGCCGGTCCTATGGATGTCGGCTGATGGGCTGTGTACACCAAACAACATCTTGCAAGTCCTGTAAACGTATGTAGCCAGCCTGTTATGGTTGTAGGTGCAAAATTGTGATTAAATATGTGAAATGTGCAATAAACATCTTACACAAAAAAAAATGTATGTCTGGATGAATGTAGGGACAGTGATTTCCCTTGCGTCGATGCACATCCTGTGGGTTGGTGGTCAGAGGGGGCAACATTGCAATTTGTGTCAGGGGTCGCGTGGACACCACAACAGGGACACATGCAGCAACCACTTTCTAGTCAAGACATTGACTGAACCACGCCTAGTGCCCACGAGTCATTTTCTCATGCACTGCCCTGTTTCAGCATAGGGCAAGCAAGTCCACTCTGCTCATGCTCCGGGGGGGTTCTTGAGGCGTATATACTGGTGTTGTGCAGGTCACTGGTCTAGTTGTCAGCATGTCACAGCCACTCACTGAGGGCAGGTTTGCATACACACCACAGCCACCCAGCACAGGCATCACAGACATGTGACCCCACAAATATAAGGGGCAATGATGTAACATACCACTCTGCCAGTGGTGACTGGATGGCGGACCCGAGGCCTTGCAGACGATATGGGCCTACCACCACGTGGCACTGACAGGGTTTGCACAGGGTTTGTGGCAGTCGCTGCATTGTAGCCTGCATGGGCCTACCACCAAGTGGAGCGAACTGGGGTTGGACAGGGTTTGTGTCAGACGCTGCATTCTGGCAGGGTGAATTAGGGCGCACTGAGTCATTGGCACCTTGAGCTGCTGAGCGTGTGTGCAGCCTGCGGTGATGGCCCATCCTGGCGGTCCAAACTGCAGAGGAGTTGTGTGTCTTGCTGGACCGCAGTGTAGGCCCCACCAGCATCCTGTGCTTGCCTACCTCAACGTGGTCCTACTTCCTTGGGTCACAGAGTTAGTGCCACCCATTGGGCTGAGCGGCTGTGCAGGCTGCGATGTGGCCAGGTGCCCTGGTTCATACCATGCCATGGAGTAATATGGTCCTAGCACCAGATGTGCCACCTGGTGGCCAGCACAGCGTGGATGCATGGTGCGGACGGTGACATGGTTGCGGGCCCTGGCATTGTGGCTTGCAGCAGTATGTGGTAGAATCTGCAGTCTACACACCAGTGACGGAAGGTGAGTAGTGAGCCCATGTGTGCATGGGCGGGAATGCTCCGATGGGCAGCGGGAGGGGCTGGGATACCTCTGCCTTGGTGTGCATTGGTGGGCATGCAATGTTGTCTTGTGCAAGTCTGTGTACTTTGCCAGTCATGTCTCTGGACTCTGTTTCAGGTGACAGCGCTGTCTCAGATGTGGGACCTGGTGTACTGCTCTACATACCGGCAAATGGTTGGAGACACACCGGTGGCGGCAGGTGAACAGTGTGGCCTGGGTGCGCAGGGTCGTCTCTCTCTCCCTCTCCCTCTCTCTTCTTCTCTCTCTCGCTCTCCCTCTCTTCTTCTCTCTCTCTCTCCCCCTCTCTTCTTCTCTCTCTATCCCCCTCTCTTCTTCTCTCTCTCTTCCCCCTCTCTTCTTCTCTCTCACCCCCCTTTCTTCTCTCTCTCTCTCCCCCTCTTTTCTCTCTCTCTCTCTCTCTATCCCTCTCTCTTCTCTCTCTCTCTCTCTCCCCCTCTCTTCTCTGATGTGCGCAGGACATTCCTTCTCTTTATTATTTTTTGTCTTGCAGGCTGTGACCTACGGAATGTGTCAAGGGGAGCTGCCATGTGTCGTAATGTGATTTCTGTGTTGTTTCAATAAAGTTTAATTGTTTGCTTCAATAGTGAATGTGTGATGGTCGCTTCTGTGCACACATGCATGTCACCAGTTGTGATTGTGCGACATTAGGAGGATTATTTGGTACATGTTTAGGTGTAGCTGGACTAGCATGTCTTTACCTGCGGGGGCGGAGGGTCCTGGGTGTGGTGTAAGTGCGTGTTGTGGCCCTCTTGGTTGTCCGGTGGGCATAATCAGTAGCTCCATGGCATCTGTTGTTCTTCTGGTGTGGTTCTGGGCTGGGCTCTCTATTGTGGTGCAGGCTGCTGTCTTTACACCAGGTCAGAGCAGGTGTAAAATTCCTGCTGCTAACGCGCCTTATCGTGTGTTGTGTGTCCTTGTCGCTGATCTGTCCGGTTGTTGTGAATGTTAACGTGTGGTTTTGTTGCTTTTTTTTGCATGGAAACGCCTTCTCTACATCTCATTAGCAATAGTTTTGGGGTTCCTCTGTGTCGATGTTTTTTGTAGCTGCTATCACAGGTAAACTGGTGCTGTGGGCTGTTAGCACCTGCTTGTGAATGGTGGGGTAAATTTATCACAGCTTTGGCTGCAATAAAGTGCTGTTAATTCGGCGATAGCTCCATGTGAATATGCCCTTGAGTTATGACACAGGAGAATTTCTGCTATTTAGAGCTTGAACAATTATTTAAACCAAGGTGGAAGGAAAAAGACATTATGGGTTCCTTTGAATTCTATGAAAGCGTCTTTCAAATATGTTAAAATACCAGTGAGGTACATCAATTTGACCTATTTTTTTAGAAATGTTAGAATAAGAAGTAGCAGAAGAAAATAAAATGTATATAAAAACCAAGCAAGTGAGCTGTGTGACAAGCTATTGGTCCGTCAGTACCCCAAAAAAGTGATCAATTCATGTAAAAAACGGGCTTGCAATCAACCAAGGGAAGCCCTACTAGAGACTTGTCCCCGACCAGAGGAAGGTAGGATCACATGTGTAACCACCTACAGCCTGGTCACAAACCACGTGAAGAAAATAATCAACAAAAATTGGAGAATCGTAACATCTAACACCCTGAACTGGCCGAAACCAAGGTTCGCGAACAAGAGAAGTCGAAACCTTAAGGACCTATTGGTACATACACGACCATCGCCAAAGAAAAAGAAGGATCAACCAGGGTTGTGGAACAACCCTCCAGTAACGGGACACTACCCATGCGGGGCCTGCTCAGTCTGCGACATTACAAAACCCACAAAGGAATTGCAGTTACTTCCGGATTTCAATTGGAAGTTAAAGAGACATACTAACTGTAATACAAGCCATGTCATTTACATGGTCACTTGTCACCGCCAAATGAGATACATTGGCATGACATGCCGATAGACAAAACAAAGACTGTGCGAGCACTGCAGTAATGTCAACTGTAAAAGAACAACTACAAAAATGTCCACCCACTATAAGGAATTAGGCCACACAGCGAACGACCTACAGTGGGTTATCCTCGAGACCCTTGACACAATAGACAGGAATGCAGCCAAAATCCTGTTCGAAAAAGAGCAACGTTGGGTTCATAGGCTCAAAACAGACTTTACAGACATGAATGATACCATTCCGTGGTTATCCCTCAACAGATAACCCAGATAATAAAAACATCTGTGACGAGTTGCCTCAAGTAATGATTACTTCACTTCGTTTTCCCTGACCAAACAATATAGACTACCTATGTGTAGCAAAACCTCTGATCTAGGCCGATAATGTAACACACAACAGAGTCCGCTGATATCTATACCAACATGAACACAGTCGTCTCGCTCGATATAAAAATCGGTATATATCAAAAAACTGCCCCCCAAGGAGTGTCCGAAAAGCGTGAATTTAATTGTCTTTGGGGTAATACCATTTTCAGTCTCCACAATTAGTGAATCGTTTTTATAATATCAGTTGTTAATTATCATGATCATACATACACACTGCCAAGCAAGACTTCAGAATATTTAGAAAAGTACACCCGAACATCAGTGTATACAACTAAGTAACTCGTCTCTTCCTATGACCTTGAGACTCAACCAGCTCGGTAAAAAACTGCCCATCAAGGAGTGTTTATGAAGCGTGATTATACCTGTCTTTGGGGTAATACCATTTTCAGTCTCCATAACTAGTGAACCTTTTTAATTATACCAGCTGATAATTGCCATAATCATACATAACCAGCCCGGATATAAAAATCGGTATATATTAAAAAAAACTGCCCACCATGGAGTGTCTATAAAGCGTGATTATAACTGTCTTTGGGAAAATATCATTTTTAGTCTCCACAATTAGCGAATTGATTTCATTACACCAGCCGATAATTGTCATGATTATACAGACACACTGTCAGCAAGATTTCCCAATATTTAGGAAAATACACTCGAACACCAATGCATACGACTAAATAACTCGTCTCTTTCCATGGTCTTGAGACTTAACCAGCCCGGAAACACACCTGTGACCTATTCCGGGTGACTACGGGCAGAGACAGCACATGCGGCACGAAGGGCGGAGAAGGCTAAAGGTACAGAGAGCTACTGTCTCCTACGAGCTGAACAAAACCGCAAGTATACAATGCCCATTGATTAATAATATCCTTCACTCCCAACAGTGAAGCCTCCCCCCAATTGCCGTACTCCCTGAAGAAGCAATGCTTCGGAAAACTAGAGGTACGCCATGTTGCATAACTTGCTCAGCACCCCTATCACGAAAAAACAATAATAATTACACAGCGCCTTGTCTATTCACGCATTTGACTCTAAAGGACAAGTTTTCTTAAACACAATGTATCACCCTCTGATAGCGCATTGCTGTTAATAAAAAGGTCGGCACATTCAAAACCGAGTAATAGCACTAAGGAGTTACAAACATTAACAACAAGACCACTTGTATACCGAGGGCCACCTGCTATAAAACACACGCCCATCCTGAGCACGCACTGTTAGTAGTATATAATTATAGCAATAACTGCATGCAATTTACGCCAACCACAAGACCACGATGAGCGTATTGACTAGTCATGATTATCATATTGATAATAGGCATGTCTCCTGATCTAAATATCACCAGGAATAAATGTGTATAACAACTATAGGATTCACCTTAGTTCCAGTGTGGTACTAATAGACACAAGGAGCAGTAAAGCTAAGAACACAGCACTACAGTATACCAAAATCACTTACCTTTCACTGAAGCATGAGTATGAGAGAGTTGACACCTGATGTGACCGTGATTCTGTATAAAGTATTGCCATTTTTTAGTTTCTTTTCAAAATCAACTGATTTTGAGACTGTACAATTGTACATAACTATGTGTTCTCCCCTACCTTTTCCCCTATATGTTGTGTGTACGTTTTTCCTTTCATTACAGGTATAATGCGACCTCCTATTGTCAGAATAATCAGGTTATAAATTTACCTATTCTTTCACCTTTATTCACTTTATCACTTATTGGTCCTGAAGAAAGCCTACTGACCACATGGCAACCAAGGCTGAAACATGTCGACCGTATTTTAATTTCACTAATTGAGTGCGCTTGAATTCATAGACAATTCCACAGCTGCACAAACATAACTTTTTTGCCCGAATCCAGACCTATTAAAGTTGAATCCCGGGCTGTCCGGGTATTTTAATATCCTCCCCTTTTTCACTTTTTCACCACCCACAATCCACAATCACTACTGTTTTAACCAAAGGTAAAACCTCCTGGCGGAGGGTGCATACAAAAATTGACCCTAGGATTAAGCACACACGTGTAACAAGGAGCGGGGACACATCATATACCGCTACGAGATCTTCTAAAAACACGTGTATGAGGGTCTTTTATGTGGGAGGCACCTATCTACCTACCTGCAGACCTTGGTTATGCACGACTAGTGATCATGCGGTAACACTACACAAATCACAAGGACTAAGCTTAGATTATGCCATTATTAACATTGGACCTACAATATTTAAAGAGGTTATGGCATATCTTGCTCTGTCTCATGTTAACAAGTAACAGAACCCTATATTTTCCATTAAGATTACAAAAAAGTTAACGTAGACACTGGCAGTGTGTGCGAATACAATCGTTTTAAAAACACATATGCATCTCATCTTGTTGAATATCCAATTGTTACAAAACCAAATCTTTCAAGAGAAAAATTACATCAACCTGCAATTATAAATAAAAATTTGGAAGAAAGAAAAAAGAAAGAAAAAAAAGAAAACAAACCTATGGGAATTACAGGTTTTAAATCAAAATGGGATTTCCTGCTAATGCAATGTCATTATTAATTTCCATTTATGCTTACCATCAGTAAAAAAATTAATACAGAAGCATGTACATCAGCCTTTCTGCAAATGTTTGACAAATCTTTATGAACAAATTACACTGTGCACCAAATATGCAACTCAGCATGTGGCGTTAGATATATGGTAGATATTTGTACATGTGGTGTTCAGTTTTCTATCAATCAACAGCAAGATGCTTAGGAATTTGGTATGGTTATTCAAGAAATCATAGCAAATGAAAGTCAACCAAGTTCTGACTTCTTTAGTGTGAGCTCCTCTTTGGAACATGAATGCGTTAATTTTCTACATTGAAGCTCCACTGCTACACAATTTAAAAAATGTGTGCATATAGCAATACCTGACTGCAAATCTATTCGGTAAGAAATTGAGTCACTGGTAAGGGGAATGAAATCCTCAATTCTTCTCAGGGTGCAGTCACATACAAACCTAAATTAACCTGTGCTTAAACCTCAAGTAGTTTGGCACAGGGCAGTCAGGCCTAACTCAGACACGATGTGTAAAGTATTTGTGCAACACTTCAAACATTAATACAGTGAACAAACACCACAAAAGGAACCCACAATAGAATTAGAAAAACAGAGTAATTTAAAATAAATAAAACAAGACCTAAATCACAAACATCCAATTAGTAGAACCAGAGATATTACATTTTAATATTTTTTGTGAAAATAGCACCAAAAGGAGTAAAGATACAACCATGGACGTCTGGTTGCTCTAGATCTGGGACATATTCACAAGTTCAGGTGGACCATGATAGAGCATGTGGGCAGTTAAAATGACCCGCTTACATCTGTTGTGCAAAGTACCTTCAATCCAGGTTTTCAGAGCATTGTGTGGATCTTCATCAAAGGTACGTTGCTCAGCCAAAGCGATGTGTCGGGTCTGAAATGCAGCAAGGTTGCGATGCAAAGTCCTGTGCTGTGGTTGAGGATCCTGTCAACGGGGCTTGCGATGGGAAGTTTGGTGTTGAGGATGCTTCATGAAGTCAGGGCGATGCATCTGTTCCGAAGATCTGCGAGGCTGCTATGCGGAGTTTGGCATTATTATCGTGGCTGCCGTCGATGAGGGATGCTCCGAAGATGCTTTACACAGTCAGGGCGATGTGACAGTTCCAAAGTGCTGCGATAAAGTCCGGGCCATTTTGATGGGTCCAAGCTATGCAGCAGCAGAGATGCGTCTGTTCTGCTTGCCATTGTGCCATGCAGCATAGGAGATGCACAGTTTTTGCTGGATTCACAGAGCCTGGAAGAACACCTTAAGCCCGTTTCCGAGGGTCCAGGACTGGGGTGGCACCACTTGGCAGAGTCCAAGGGCAGGTGCAAGGAGGTTGGAAGGCTGCTATGCTCCTGAGGCTTCAGATCAGGAGGCCAGTCAACTGTCCTTAGAGACACTCAGGGTTCTCCATTCAAGAGATGCAGGCTCAGTGCTTCTAAGACTGACAGAGAGCAGCAGGCAGTAGAACATCACAACACAGCAGCAATCCTTTGAGAGATTAAGTCCAACAGAGTTACAGTCCCTGTAACAGCACAGCAGTCCTTCTTCCTTGCAGAGTATATACAGGTCCAGAAGTGAACTGAAGTGGTGTTGTCTAAAGTCCAGTATTTATACCCAGTTGTACCTTTGAAGTGGGAAAGAAGCTTCTAGAGGTTTCCCTTTGAAGTCCCCAGGCATCATGCCCTCCCTGACCTGGCTCCAGACAAACTACAAGGGGTATGCAGCCCTTTGTGTGAAGACAGGACACATCCTTTTCAGGTGTAAGTGGGGACGTGCCCAGCTCCTATCCTGCCACTGATGGCCCATCCAGGCACACATAATCTACCTATTGTGTGTGGCAGTCTAGGATGAATACACAAAGCCCAACTGTCAGCTACACCCAGTCATGTGACCAGAAACAGGCTACAGGGACTAAATGGCTAATGCAGGAAAATGTCAAATTTCAAAAAGTGGCATTTTCAAAACTGTAACTTAAAATTCAACTTCACCATACTTTAGGATTTTAAATTAGGATTCAAGAGATACTAAACATTAACTGAAACTCATTCCTATTTGGAAATTACAGTTATAAAATGTAATAAGGTAACTTCAATGTTATTGTATGGGAGAGATAGGCCTTGCAGTAGTGAAAACCGAATTTAAGAGTTTTTCACTACTAGGACATGTAAAACCTAAAAGTACATGCCACAATTTTTAAATAGACTGCACTCTGCCCTATAGGCTGTCCAGGGCCTACCCTAGCGGTGACTTGTATGTATTAAAAATTAAGGTGTGGGCTTGGAAAAAGGTTTACATTGCCAGGTCAAGATGGCAGTTTAAAACTGCACCCACATGCTCTGCCATCACAGACCTGAGACATGTGTAAACTGCTCTGTATGTGGGTGGCACAATCTTTGCTACTCCTAGTAGCATTTAATTTACAGGCCTTCGGTCACAAGTAGGTCCACTTTACTAGGAATATATAAATGAATTAAATATGCCAGTTGTGGAATAAGCCAATATTACCAGGTTTAGAGGAGAGAGTGCAAGCACTTTAGCACTGGTTAGCAGTGTTAAAGAGCGCAAAGTCCAAAGCTAAGAAAAACGAGGTCAGAAAAAAAAGTGGAGGAGGAATGCAGAAAATGATAGCTTGGGATGCATCCTGAGTGATTGCCAGTGATTGAGATTATTTGAAGCATTCCATCCATCATTTTGCTGGTTTTCAATTTGCTGCCCTAATTGAGCTGGGTATGCTCAGAAGTGGGTCCCGGGATTACTGTGCCACTGGAATCAAACTGTACCTGAACGAAGAGCCCAAACTAGTTTTGAGGTATTATGGTTGAGGGAGGAAATGACCTGGCAGTTCGGGCAGGACTGTTCCTATGAAGAGCTGGGTCAATAAGGATTTGCATATGGCTGGGTCTGAACTGAGCTTGCATGGTTGGCAAAAAATAATTAATTGGGATGTGGTCCAAGCGAATGCTAGTGGCTGGAATTCATTCAAGCATTCCATCCATCACCTTGTTGTTTTTTCATTTGCCACCCTTAGTGCAGCTGGTATGACCAGAAGTGGGTCCTAGGCTGCCTGTACCACGGAAATAAAGCTTTACCTGGCTGAAGAGCTCTAACTGGGGTGAAAACGGTCCTAGGTTGCTTGTGTTCTGATTCAAGCAGGACCAGGTCTGGCAGCTCGAGATGGAATGTTTCAATGAGCAGCAGGGTCAATACTGATTTTTGTATGGCTGGGTCAAACTCATGTGGCATGGTGGGCAAAAAACAACGGACTGGGATATGGCCTGAGCGATTGCCAGTGGCTGAGATTACTTCAAGCATTCCATCAATCCTCTTGTTCTTTTTGCAGGCCTACTGGTAGCATTTAAATTACAGACCCTTGAAATATGTAGTGAGAGTTTTCCAGAGGCTTACAGGTAAATTAGATATGCCATTTGGGTATTAGCCTATGATACCATCTTTTAAGGAGTGAGCACATGCACTTTACAGTGGTAAAGTGGGCAGAGTCCTAAGGCCAGCATGAAAATGGAGCAGAAGGTGGATAGGCCACCCTACGGCTGACAGGTCTAACTGCATCATTGTGGGAATGTTCAGCATTTGTGGGCGCCTATGTTTGGCATTCCCAGGTACAGGCAAGCACAGTTTTGAATGGCAGCATGGTTCAACCACATTTGATTGTTTGATTGACATTGGCCCCCTTTAATCTAACTCTGTAGATACCACTCTCCACCTCCCGTGTTACGATACAATTTAAAACAGTTAGATTAATTCCTCGATTAACTCAGCAACTTACTTATTTATCCCTTCATCCACTGTTCCACTCATGAACACATTCAGACATCTGTTTGCTCAATCAATGGCTCATCCATCCATGCACACATTTCATCCCTTTTTACTGTTAATATTATAAAATAAATGACAAATATTAACAAACATGGCATACTAAATATTTACTAAACATCATTATCTTAGTTAATCAAATTATTTCGGTCTACCAGTCTAAAGTTGTGAGTGCTTCATTTCATTGCATGAACGTGTAGTCAGTTCAGAAACTGTTGTTCTTTTGTGCTTTTTTGCTTACCTTGGCAGTTCCATGATACTGATTGAAAATGTCTACGTGCCTGATGCAGAATGTTATTAGCTTTGCAATTGAAACCATGCATGTAATGAAAGAAAATATTATTGTATTTGCGAGAGAAAACGTATTGATTGAGAATTAGTTTCCCCGAGGTAAAACTGATTTGTTTTAGTTTTATTGAGGTTGGTAATAACTATTGACAAGCAATGACGTATCATTGCAAAGGTAATATGTTAGTGACCGTAATATTATGAAAAATAATTGCGTGCATTGAGTGGACCGGAATAAATAGTACTTAAACACACAGCTACTGTTATCTTGAAGGAGTGTATATGGTATGAATTCTTCCTAGGTATGTCATTATATTCTGCATTTATAAAACACCCCATTCTTCTCATAGGCATTTCTTCTCTTCAACACTTCACAGCACATCGCTTTTTTGAGTTCTAGCGGCAAATAAAAAACTGGAAAGTGGCATTCTGTGATTTTCTGTTTTCAGCATATTAAGTAAAACCTTTTTATGAGTCTTTGCACATGCACGTTTACAGAAAACAAATCCTCAAAACAAAAGTGACGGGAGGATGCTCCAATAACAAATGAAGCACTTTAAAACAAACATACTTGTTTGTTGTTTTATGACTTTTTATGACTTTATTCGATAGAATGTATCATAAAAGTGTACAAATTCATACATCATTTTAAAAACAGAAATACATCCCCTTTTTCCATAAATAGAACAAATAATGGCGCGTTGTCATACATACAATACAAAAATAGAATTTAAAAGACAATGTGTTTTTTAAAACAGTTAAAAACCCTTAAAAACATTGATTTTAGACAATCATCAAGCAGGATAACCATAACAAAACAGAGGGCATGGCAGGGGCTCCATAGTCTGCAACTGATGCGCCTAGGGGAGCTTAGATCTAAGTAGCCAAGCGCTTCCCAGATATTTAGCTGTCCCACATACTACGCTGGGCACAGAGGTGTCTGATGAAAGAATGTGCAAAGCCTCATTATGATATTTTGTCCCTAAATTAGAGCACACAGGTTTCAACCATCTCTGTCTCGCCTGGCCATATACTGGACAGGCGAAGAGGAAGTGGGGGATGGATTCTGTGGGGGAAGCACAACCGGGGCAACCTCCTTCCCTTTCTCCCAAATGTTTCCACCCCGCAGGGAAAGCATTCACAGGTAGTGTGCCTAACCTGAACTTCAAATACAAAGCCCGGAGGTCCTGGAAGGGTTCGAGTTTGGGGGAGGTCTTGGAATCTAGGAACTTCTCAGTCAGGGAACCGTGCTTCAGATTTCGTATTGCTTCGTTGGACACCCACTCCCAATAGGCCTTCTTGACTACCTGCTTGGGTGGTGGAGACTGGCTTTCCCAGGCATCTGCTAGCCCAATTTCCCCCATCAAATACTTAAGATTTGAAACCGCAGGGTATCTTGCGGCCTGTGTCAGTGCGAAGCAATTCGGTCAAACCGGAAGCATAGTTACATAGTTCGGGGGTCCTTCTGAGGCGTACCCAAAATGAAACAGGGTTCAGGCTTGCTATGTCTCTGATTGAGTGTCTACCAAAATCGTGTCGGAGAGGGACCAAAGGAGTCGATGGGGGGAGCATACATACTATGAAAATAACTTAATTTTAAACAAAATGAAGCTCCTTGAAAGCGTAACATCATTAATTCCACAGCATTGCGCTTTTAGAATTTTCCTTTGCAAAGAAGATAACTTTTCACATGATTCTGATAGCTCAAGTTCAAGTTCAAAGAAACTTAGGGGTCCATTAGGATGGCGGACAGATCGCCACCGCCATGCAGGCGGTGGCGATCCGTCCGCCATCCTTGCCCATCCGCCACCTTTCTTCCCCCCGCCATATTACAAGGGCGGGGGGGGACCGTGGTGGAGGGGAATACCGTACGCCACTTTTCCGCGGCGGAAAAGGCCTGATATTGTGGCGGTGTTTATCAGACACCACCAGCCATATTAGGATGGCCTTGAAGGAATGCCAATCCGTGGTGGCTATGCCGCCACGAAAAGGCATACAGTTCCTGCTTTGGGGGCCAGTTGCGGGCCCCCATGGTGAAGGGGGTTGGAGAGTGCACATGGGGGGGTACCTGTGGTACCCCTCGGCATTTGCATGCACAATGTGGCAGGCAACGCGCGGTGCCTGCTGATTTTTGCATGCAAATGCACAGCATGCATTTTTAACTTTGCATCGGGTGCTGCTTAAAGCAGCACCCACCGCAATGTTAAATATACGGGATGTGACCGCCAGGGTGACGGTCACATTATAATTCCAACGGAGGGAACACCGCTGCCCCTGCGGATGGTCCCTCCACCTCGGGGGTGGCGGACGGACGCAGGTCCATCCGCCATCATAATCGACCCCTTAATTCGCCTCATAACATAATACACCAATAATGCATCACATGATACAATGGAACATTATTGAGAAACGTATGCTAATATAACATTAAAAGGATGATAAAAAGAAATTCCTATCAAGGAAAATACACTAGTCATATATATTCATATATATAAGTAAAATATTATATAAAAATTATTATTCAAATGTTAGACTAAAAGGTTCCAGTAATCTCGACCCAACAGTGATCAATTTCCTCCATACTATGCAAGAGTTTAACATTATATCGGCTAAGCAACTTGGGTTATGGGTCGGTGTTTTCCTTGTCTGTAATACCTTTATATAAAACATTACTACATAATGAAATACTGTTGCGTCTTTTAACTCAAGTATATACTGAAAAGCCTCATGGTAGTTATACACAAATTTTCTTTAAAAAAGTGTGATTTAAAATATTGCCTCCTGTGCACCAGATAACATCTACAAAAACGTGTTAAATGCTTGGTTGATTGTTCAGATATATTGTCACATGGATATTTTTGGGTCAAGGAGCACCAACCTCCACACTTCAGGCAGGCTACAAGATGGTAAATTTTGAAGAAATGAAAATGGGTTCAGCGATTTCTATGATAAGTGTTAGGAACTAAGTTGACATAAAGTTGACAACCGGAATGATTCTTCAATGGCATATATCTCATAACAATAGATATGTCTTTATCAAGCAGATTTCTTGTCTGTGCACAAGCTCTAAATGTTTGATCTTTGAGATGAATCACTGACAAAATATCGACCTAGAAAATATCGACCTACAGGAATATTGATGCAGAAATATCGAAGGCAAGAATATCGACATCCTATCTACAACATGGTAAGTACAAAAATATCGAAAAAATATATAGATGTTAAAAACATCAATGTTAAAAATATCGTTTTTTTCTATAAATATATAAATGTAAAATAAAGTGAATAACGCTAACAAATAAAATAAACATAATTAAAAATATCTAATAATGTTTAAAATTAATAAAGAATACATATATAATAATAATAGATTAATTAAACATATACAGAAAATACATAATATATACATACTTAACAATAAAATGTAATAATTGTTTTAATAATTTATAAATTAATAAAAAATATTATACATTACAAATACATTTACAAACATAAAAACAAAAACATAAATAAAAAGTAAAGAATTATGTTTAATAAATTAAAATATATATATATACCTTTAATATTTTTAAATTAATTATATACTACATTATCTAAATGTATACAAAATAATATAGCTAAATAAATAAAAATACTATTCAAAATCCATAAGTAAAAACAATACAGTAATAAAAATGTTGGATAGCATAGAACATAAAATTACCATTCCCACTGCAGTGAGCGCAACAGTAGAGAAGCCGTTGTATAGCGTAGAGGTAAAAATTACTATTCCAACCCCAGAGAGTGCAACAGTAGGGAAAACATTGGATAGCGTGGGGGTAAAAATGACTATTTCAACTCCAAAAAGTGCAACAGTAGGGAAAGCGTTGGATAGCGTGGGGGTAAAAATTACTATTCCAACTCCATAGAGTGCAACAGTAGGCAAAGTGTTGGATAGCGTAGGGGTACAAATTACTATTCCAACTCCATAGAGTGCAACAGTAGGGAAAGCGTTGGATAGCATAGGGGTAAGAATTACTATTCAAACTCCAGAGACTGCAACAGTAGGGAAAACATTGGATAGCGTATGGGTAAAAATTACTATTCCTACTTTAAAAAGTGCAACAGTAGGGAAAGCGTTGGATAGCGTAGGGGTGAAAAATACTATTCCAACTCCAGAGAGTGCAAAGGTAGGGAAAGCGTTGGATAGCATAGGGGTAAATATTACTATTCCAACTCCAGAGAGTGCAACAGTAGAGAAAACATTAGATAGAGTAGGGGTAAAAATCACTATTCCAACTCCAGAGAGTGCAACAGTAGGGAAAGCGTTGGATAGCGTAGGTGTTAAAAATGACTATTCCAACTCCAGAGAGTGAAACAGTAGGGAAAACATTGGATAGCGTAGGGGTAAAAATTACTATTGCAACTCCAAAAGGTGCAACAGTAGGGAAAGCGTTGGATAGCGTAGGGGTAAAAATTAGTATTCCCACTCCAGTGTGTGCAACAGCAGGGAAAGCATTGGATAGCATAGAAATTAAATATAACATACTGATAAATAATTGTTGTAAATAAAATAATTACAAATTTAATTTTTAAATAACTCTACATCATTTGCAAATACCCATTAATAATTACTATAAACATAATTAAAATTTAATAACTAATTAACAATAAATTAACAATAAATACCAGTAAATATGAATTTATGATTATAAATTACCAAATAATACATATTGAACACTAAAATATATTTCAAAACAAAAAACATATTGATAATTAAACATTGATTAACAATAAAAAAATTGTAAAAAATAAATGCCTTTTTAAATAAAAAAACATTTTTTATGGAAACTTAATTACCAATTAATATGATACATTTCCAATTATTAAAAAGTATTTAACAATTAAAAATATCAATTACCAATTAAAAAAATTAATTACCAATTAAAAAAATTCATTGCCAATTAAAACATATAATTTCCAATTAAAAACCTTAATTCTCAAATAAAAAATGAATTGCCAATTTCAAAATGTAATTACCAATTACAAACCTTAATTACCAATTAAAAAATTAATTAGCAATTAAAATAGTTATTTACCAATTAATAATTAATTAGAAATACAAAAAGTATCAATACCAATAAAAAGTACATAATTACTTAATTACAATTAAATTACTTCCCACCCAATTCCCCTATAAACCCACAACCCGCTACGGAACTTAAACGCAAAAATTGATTAAAATTAAATTACAATTACTAAAAATTAATAATTATTTAATATAATTAAATTACTTCCCACCCTATTCTCCTATGAACCCACAACCCACTCCAGTACTGAAACATAACATTAAATTAAAAATACAATTTTTAATATACAAAAAATAGTACACATATAATTTAAAACGAATAAAATACTATAAAAAAACATATAACACATACATATAAATTACATAATATAATACACAACAACAAACAAATATCGATATTACTAACTTTGACAGTACTTACATCGATATAAAAAAAATCGATATTACTTACCTTAGGGTCGATATTCTGTCCAACGATATTCTTCACCTCGATATTCTTCACCTTCGATATTTTAAGCTCGATATTAATGTAGCTCGATAATTAGGAATTGATATTTTGACTGTGCACCCTTTGAGATCCCTTTTGGAATATCCTATTATATTCTCGTTATAATCAAAGATCCTTGTCTGTCTGCTCAAGCCCTCTTAAATTGATTTTTCAAAATTATTTTGGTGTATTGTGTCTTTGACCGGACCAAATTCCATAAGAGTAGTGTTTTAGATTCAAATATATCCGATAACAAACAAATTCCCATTTCTCAATGAAGAATAGTTTGCAGTCATGAGTGAGGTACTGCTAGGAGTCTTTTTAAAAATGTATTCTCTTCTTTTTGCATTATATCATTTTCCCCAACACCCCACATTCCTGTACTATATGTGACTGCTGCAATTGATTTAGCATTAGATAGGTTCAGGATCTCTATGATTGGCTTAGTACCTAACTTGGAGGTGAACCTAAAAATACCCTTATTATTTCTTAATATATTTGAGATACTAATCTCTCTATGGTGTTGCAGGCCCCATCAGAGGAGAACTGCATCCCTAAATAACTGGTGTTTTTTGTGTTTTGAATTTTTTTTCCCTATATAAAAAAGGGATGAGACCACCTCCTACTTTGTCCACAGCCCATGTTAAAGGCTTTCAACTGCAAATTAATTTTAAACCTTTTTCTTCTATGTAGTGTGAAAATGTGTTAATCAAATTCGGCAGACATTTTGGAGTTAAGGCCAATAGGGATGCATCATCACCATACAAGAAATGATATTGAGTGCTTACAAACACTGGGAGTACCAGCACCAAGCAATTGTAGTTTATCATCAACACCATTTATATATATTTTATGAAGAAGAGAAAAGGCGCATAGACACACCCCTTACTGACTTCCCTCCCTTTCGTAAATGGTTATGTTAATTCCTCCTGTGGCACAAATCATACTTTCAATGTTAAATTACTATACAGATATGCCTGGAGCAATATTAGTTTCTATGGGGTCCCTTGAAAATCCATACACTTCCCCAATTTATTGTGGAAAACCAAATCAAATGCACAGTTAATATCATTGAAACACATATCTAAAATACCTACTTTAGCCATAGTACATTTCCCTCTCAGGATGTTCAAATTGAGGCCTGCAATGGGCCCCCAAAGACAAATTCTGGCAACCGATTCATTTCTCATAAACTGATTCATAACGGCTGTCCGAATCGGTCATTGTAATCGATTGCATGGAAAAACGAGTCCATAGAGCTGTACGATTCGGCTCGGAAAGTCTCAACCTATCCAAATGCCTTTCAGAACCACTTTGGACAGCGCTAACAGTTTATGGGATTCATAATTGGTCGTTGGGAACTGTGTATGATTGGGTCGGCAACAAGGGTTCCAAATCGGATTCGCAAAACCCTGTTCCGATTCAGAGCCCTTCCCAATGGGATCGTAATCTCCACCTTAGTAACAACACCACAATCACAAATAAGATCCAGTCAAGTTCTCAATAAAGAAATTCATCCTTGCTCAGCCCTTAACTTAGGAGACAGGTGTGTGAAGAATTTAAAAACACCAATATAGTAAATAAGTAAGACAAAACACACAATAAGAATCCAACACCAATTCATAAACATAGGAAATATGTTTATGATTGAAATGACATCAGAATAACAAAAAATCCAGTGCAGGGAACCGGAGATATGAATTTTTAAAACGAGAAGTAAAACTAGCACTTATAAGCAAATAGCACTCAAAAAGTTAAAAATGGTCACAACAGACCGGACAAAGACAAGAGTCTGCGCCCATCCGCAACCAGCGCCAGGAACCCTGGCCCTCCCAGGCCCCACTGCTGTGACTCTACCACCCTCCATGCACTCAATCCCGGAAGACACCCCAACTGTGCAAGATCCTCGCCGAACACCACCCAGGGACAGTTCTCATGCAGGCCCTGTCGCAGATCCTTCACCATCGACAACAACCCCAAGGCCACCGAAGGCCCACCTGGTGTATGCACCACCGACAGCCTGACATGTATCCTCCTCAACGTGCGCTCCCTGCACCGACACATAGAGATCTAGGACCTGATCAACACCCTCTCGCCAGACGTCGCCTTCCTCACGGAAACCTGGACCAATGCCACCTCCGGGCTCCAACATCGCCACGGCCATCCCTGATGGCTACAAGATCCAGAGAATGGACTGGCCCCACCACCCAGGAGGGGGCTAGCCATCACACACAAGACCCCCCTCCGACTCTCCACTTCCAGCACTAGCGACCCCCACTCCAACACAGAACACCTCCACTTCCAAATCCAGGCAAGCCCCAGGACTAGGCTATATGGCACCCTCATCTACAGACTGCTGGGACCCCGCACCCAGTCCGCAACCAACGTCGCCGAGTTCGCTGCACCCAACGCTATCACCTCCACAGACTGCATTCTACTCAGGGACCTGAACTTCCACCTCAACAACAACGACCCCGACTTCATCATGCTACTCGACAACCTCACCAACCTTGGACTGAAGCAGCTGGTAAACATGCCCACACACAGAGCTGGACACACCCTCAACCCTATCTTCGCAGGAGGAACAAACATCCATTTCAGCCACAACACCCAAACCATCTGGAAGGACCATCACTGCGTCCACTTCACCTTCAACGCCACCACCGCACCCAAGCCCACACCACGACTGCCGCAAAGGAGCTGGAGCAAGATCACAGAGGAACTCCTCATCGCCACCCTCCTCCAAGACCCCCCCCCCCCAGCGCCACAACCGACACCGACTCCGCAGCCACAGAACTGCACCGCTGGATCTCCCACTGCCCCGGCAAACTCACATCCCTTTGTCACCCCTCCAAACAATGCCCTCTGAAGGCCGCCTGTTCACCACTGAACTACATGAAGCCAGACGCTCCTGCAATTGCCTAGATAAAACCTGGCAAACCTTAAAACCATGGAAGCTTGAAACAACTACAGGAGCAACTACAGGAGCACTCTGAAGGAATACCACCAGCACATAAGAGACACCAAACGGACCTCATTAGAGACAGTTCAGACCAAGGCTACCAACACCAAGGAACTGTTCAACGTCATTCAGCAGTTCACTAAACCCTCCAGCGAAACCACGGACATCACACCCTCCCCGGAACACTGCAACAAACTCAGCTCAAACTTCAAACTGAAGATCAAGGCCCACTATGACAACTTAAGCAATCGGATGCAGGACACCACCCCCCCATTATACACTGCCAATAAGCCTACCATCATGACCTGGAGTCCCACCACCATCGAACACATCACTGATACCATGAAGAATACCCACTCAGGAGCCCCAATGGACCCCTGCCCAATGCACATATTCCACAGGGCCACTGCAGCCATCACACCCGAACTTGGACTGACCATCAACACATCCTTCACATCCGGCATCTTCAGAGAGAACTGGAATGGGCAGAGGTGAAACCACTCCTCATGAAACCCACGGCCGACCCAACTGACCTGAAAAACTATCGGCCCATCTCTCTCCTCCCTTTCGTGGCCAAAGTCACAGAGAGACTCGTGAACGCCCAGCTAACCACCTTCATCGATGAGCACTCCATCCTTGATGCCTCCCAGTCTAAATTCCGCAGCAACCACAGCACTGAGACCACCCTCCTCGCCATCACTGATGACATCCGCATGCTACTCAACCAGGCTCACACCGCATACTTCTGGACCTCTCCGGAGCCTTCAACACCATCTCCCAACGCACACTCGCAACCAGACTTCATGACGCAGGGATTCAAGGAGCCGCCCTCGACTGGATCTGATCCTTTCTCGCAGGCAGAAACAAGAGGATCAGACTTTCTCCCTTTGTCTCCAAACCCACCGACATCCACTGCGGAGTACCCCAGGGCTCTTCGCTCAGCCCCACGCTCTTCAACATTTACATAGCCCCCCTCAACGTCATCATGAGACAGCATGGGCTCAGCATTGTATCCTACGCCGATGACACCCAGCTGATCCTCTCACTCATGAAGAAACCCAATGAAACCAGACTCTGCTTCCAGGAAGCAATGAAGAACGTGGCAGCATGGATGAAAGACAGCTGTCTGAAGCTCAACTCAGAGTAGACCGAGGTCCTTATCCTCAGACCCTGCACGTTGTCTGGGACAACACATGCTGGCCCTCCACCCTCTGGAATCTACCCTAACCCACGGACCTCGGCATCGTCCTCCACTCCTCCCTCTCCATGAATCGCCAGATCAACGCCGTCGCCTCCACCATTTTCAATTGCCTGCGCATCCTCCTAAAGACCCTCAAATGGATCCCCCCGACTGCAGTAAGATGGTCACCCACACACTCATAACAAGGCGGAATCAACAGAGCTCTACTACACAGACTACACAGACACCAGACCATCCAGAACGCGCCGCCAGACTCATCCTTGGAACTTTGCATCACGAACACATGACCCAACACCTGCAAGACCTCCACTGGCTCCCCGCCGAGAAGAGGGTCACGTTCAAACTCCTCACCCACACCTACAAATCCCTCAACAACATCAGACCCAAATACCTCAACAAGAGAGTTTCCTTCCATGCACCCAAAAGGAACATCCGCTCTGCCTACCTCGCCCTGGAGGAGGTCCCCCTCATCGGCAGAATCAGAACAGGTGGTAGAGCCTTCTCCTACATGGCAGCCAAGACCTGGAACGAGCCCCCCTGAACATTAGATGCTCTCCAACCCTGCAATTGCTCAGGAAGGACCTCAAGATCTGGCTTTTTGACTGACCTGAAGCTGCGACTAATCCAGAGCTGCCCCCTTCCCCAGCGCCTTGAGATCCTTAAGGGTGAGTAGTGTGCTTTACAAACCCTTGATTGATTGATTGATTGATTGATTGATTGTGTTCTCGTTCTGAACACAGGCTCCCATTGAAGGCAATGGGAGTCCGACTGAATCGTATCCGAAAGCATCCCAATTCAAATTCAAAAAGTACTTTATTCGTTTTTTTTTTAGCAAAACCATAAAAGTTCACAGAACAATGGCCCCGATTCACAGAATGAACTTAAGACTCAATCCTAATTGTACTACTATGTTGGCATCCACAGAATGCACTTAATAATTTTTGGCATTCACAGAATGAACTTACTACTTTTGGTATTCACAGAAGTTAGGATTTTGTCTTAAGTTTGTCTTAAGACAAACTTAAGACAGACTTAAGACAGACTTAAGTTAGGATTTTGTCTTAAATCTGTCTTAAGTTTGTCTTAAGACAAACTTAAGACAAAATCCTAACTTCTGTGAATACCAAAAGTAGTAAGTTCATTCTATGAATACCAAAATAGTAATAAGTTTAGGATTGAGTCTTAAGTTTATTCTGTGAATCGGGCCCATTAAAACTAGCAGTCCAAGCTAGCAGATAAAATACACAAGACAGGTTACAGTTTATAAAATCCAACTATTCATATTGTTAAAAATTCGGCTGTTGCACAATTGGGGGGGCAGAGGACACAGGGTTTTGCTCTTTACATATCCACACATTTCCTGTACTTCATACTACATTTTAAAAAACCAGCCACATGAGGAATGCTTTCTGAGTTCAACATTTGTAAGTAAAATAACGCAGGACGGTTTAGGTTTAAGATAAAAAGCCCGGGGGAATTCATAGTATTTACAAAAGAACATGAAGTGAAGAAAGTCCTGTGGAGACAAGTTGTCGCAGCCACAGGATGCTAACACCATCCCCTTGTGACACCCCCTAGGGACTGCCAATAAAAGGTGAAACAGATTAAACCTAAACCTTATTAAAAGAAAGCGCTCGTATGCTGGTAATGGCAAGAGTAAGTACTGCTCCTCAACAGGCGAGGTTATCAACATCAAATGGAGGCGCACGTTGGGCTTTAACAAGTCCCTTTTCTCTCTGTCCAATTTTTTGCGGATAATGTATGACTGTTTTATAAGTGTGAGATCTTTCCTCGATATTCCTGATGGGTTTTCAAATAAGTCCGGTCGCCCCTCTATGTGGATACTATCTCTGAGATATCTCATCCAGGGTATTTTTGGCATATGTTCCAGGCTGAGGGTTTCTTTTAACAGGCTAGGGGACGCAGTGACAGAGTGTCACTGATGAAAGGCATGCCAGTTTCTTCGTGCACTGATGTGTTAGGGGTTGCCTGGGGGATGCACAAAAGTTGTTTTAAAAATTTATTTTCAGCGACTTGGAGACCCTCGTGGTTGCTGTATCCCCATAGTTTGCTCCCATAGGTAGCTATCGCTGTGCTCTTGGAGCGGTAGACCTTTAGCATAGCCACCACCGGTCTATTGCCCATTCTGGCTGCAAAGTCAAATAGCGCAGCGTTAGCCCTGGTTACTTTTCTCCTTTTCCTGTTCATAAGTGCAGTCCAGTTCAACCGTTGGTCTAAGAGTACCCCCAGGTAAGAAAAGGTAGTGCATGTGGGCACCCTAATTCCATTTATCCTGAATGGGTACTGTTTTCTGTCTGCCTTCCCCACCTGCAGTACATAGGATTTAGTGTTATTTATGTGTAGATCTTGTGACAACATAAATCCATAAAAGGCGTCCAGTAGTATTTGTAGTCCTTTGGGGGTGCGAGCTAAGAGGACGGCATCGTCGGCATACAGTAGGACTGGCAGGCCCCGTCTTCCCACGTACGGGTAGTCTGCTCCCGTCTTAACCAGCTGATCTTCTAGGTTGTTGATATATAAATTAAAAATAAAGGGGGCCAGGATGCACCCTTGCCTGACCACCCAACTGGTTCTGAAACTTCGGCTAACCTTGAGATCCCTGGTATACCTGACATTAGCCTTTGTGTCACTATGTAAGTCCATCAGGAAGTTTACCAGATGTTGCTCTTCCCCCATGTCCTCCATGGACTGCCACAACTTTCCCCGGTTGACACAGTCAAAAGCCGAGGAAAGGTCCATTAAGGCCATGTAAACAGTTCCTGGTCGTGCGATGGTATATTTGCCTAGGATTAGGTAGAGATTGAGGCATTGGGCCATGGTGAAATGTCCTGCACGAAACCCGTACTGTATATCGGAAATTATCTTGTTTTCCTCTGCCCAAGTAGACAGCCTCTTCAGAATAACGCTCCCTAGGACTTTTACAATGGAGTCTATCAGGGAGATAGGCCTATAATTTAGAGTGCAGTTACGGTCTCCCTTTTTAAATACAGGAACTATTGTTGAGAGACCACATGAGGGTGGACAAGCCTTTTCTGCCGCTACTGCATTTCCCACAGCTGTGAGAATAGGGGCCCAAAAAGTAGGATCAGATTTGTAAAGATCAAGAGGGATGCCATCTGGGCCTGGAGCCTTATTGTTAGAAAGGTGACTTATTCCCTCCATGAGTTCACCTACTGAGAATACCACAACGTCCTGCCCTGACCACTCATATGTTGGTGCTGGTTGTACGTTTTTATCCACAAAGATGGTAGCAAAGTGGTTCACCTATTCTCCCTCCATTATGTTTGACCCCACTTCGGTGGTCCCTGATGGTGCGAGTGGTGATTGATTAATTGTACGCCAGAATCTAGAGCTATTGGAAAGGGTCAAAGGATTCAAAAGTTCCTCCCATAGCTCGTTTTTCAGCTCGGACTTCCTTTTCAACAACACCTTTTTGTAGATAAGTCGGAGCGATCTAATCAAAACTTTATCTCAGGGAAGAGTTTTGAGGGCCTCTTTCAGATCTCTAGCGGCTTTTGAACAGTTGTGGCAGAACCATTTCGGTTTATCCGATGTGGTTTTACCCCCCCCTACCTCCAACATCTTTCCTGCATTTCGGCCGATGTTCTCAAAGGCTGTAAGAACCCCTTCGCTCACGGAATTAGAGCTGAGACAAATTAAAAAGACCTTCTCACAGTCCTTTTTCAGTTTTTCATGGAAGTCGGTCGGTATCACCTTGTTCCATTTTATGCGTCGCCCGCCATTGATGGGCTGCAACACGGTGTCTCTTGCGGTGTTAACCTTTGTAGTTTTTTTCATAAGGGTCCCTCTTAACTAGACACAAACCGGGTTGTGGTCACTATAAGTGCTGGGGGCTATTCGAAAACCAGATAGGAGTGTCATAAGGTTCCTGTCAACTAGAATGAAATCAATAAAGGTTCCATGACTTCGTCCTTTAAAGGTGGGTTCTTTTTGTATAGTCATCGGTGGGGCAATGTTCATAGAGAACAGGAGGTCTTGATCATCTAGTAGGTGGTTCAAGACACTACCCTGGGTTGTATGTTCAAAATGGAGTCCCGAAGACAGGGGGCAACCCAAATCAGCTAAAGTATGTAACATGGGATCACCACATAGGTGGATGTTAAAATCCCCAGCAAGTAGCAGATTTCTTATGGACGCTCCCCGACATTGGAAAATAAAGTAATGCAAATCGGAGATCCTACAGCCCTCACCCTGGTTGTTTGCGTTATAAAAGTTGATCAGGCACATGCTGTTCTCATCTTTCCCCAACATAATGGCCTGGAAGTTTTTATTGTCTGGGGGAGTGCCCTAACACTACATCTTAGTGCCAGGGAAAAGAAGATGACCAAGCCGCCCAAGGCCCATCCTCTTCTAAAGCTTGTTGCCGGTTCACAAAATGATTTGTAGCCCTCAAATGCGATGTTACTGTCGGTTGCCCATGTCTCCTGAAGACAAATTATAGAATAGTGCTTTGCAGATTGCACCCATAATGGATCTGAGATCTTACTTGCAATCCCCACTATATTCCAAGACAGGATGTTATATTCTGAGTAACCATCTATGACCTCCTCAGTGCTTACGCCAGGTGTGCCAATCCGCATTGTTCCCACATGATCCTCACGTTCTCCTGGTGTTACTATTAAACCCGCTGAGCCAGTATGATCCATTTTGGTGGCATCGGTAAATACAGTACTACCCCTTGATAGTGCCGGACAATTAGGCTGGAGACCAGGGCCGACAGAGGAAGACGGTTTGGCAAAGTAAGTTCCTCAGTCAGTCACAATCATTCAGGCCTGAGAGGGTGTTAAATCTATTTGTGCACTCCATATGTGAGAAAAGTTCCAATCCACCCCTCGCTTGTCCCCTAAATTGGCTAACAGGTATTGTGTTCTACCCTTCCGTTCCTATTTTATGTATGTTAAGGTGCATCCTGTTCCTATTATATGTAACACGGTCTTGCACTGGCCCATAAAAGAACCCCAGGGGTAAGATTTCTATGCCTTGTCCCCTCTGACCAGTGTATGTCTCTGCTTCTTTCAAAATCTTTTCAACTGGTACCTTACTGTTAAAATTTACTACGATGCAGTTCCCATCTCTAGATTTCCTGGAGCGCCCCAACCAGGCTACTCGACGTGCCATGATTATGCTGTGCCCTATGTTTTGGCCACTTATAGTGTTGTTTGCTAGCCAGTGGGTAACATTATTTTTAATCTGAGAAAAGTCCTCCCTGCCCCCCAATATTATTACCAGTGGGGTACTCTGTGGGGGCAAGTGCAAAATGGATCGATTACCCAGACCTTGGGCCCTACTGCTAAGCTGTGTGGGCCCGTTGGGCTGTCGAACCGGTTGTAGATCCTCTTGTGAGGGGGGGTTTGGAGCCTCCGGTAAGCTACGGCAGCCACCAGGGATTTTGGGGCTGCCCTTCTTGTCAACTCGTCTTAGGTCCCTTGCATCCAAGTTTCCGATGAGTGGCGTCGTCAGGGTTTGGCAGGTGGTGGGTATAGATGAATTAAAAGTACCGTTCCCTATGCTTGGGTTTCGTTCATATCCTAAGGACCTTTTGTTACCCACTAACTCTTGAAGCAGGTGGTTATTATCTATGGTGGTTTGCTGAAGCTTCTCTAGATTACCACTGACCACTTTAAGTCTCTCTATGAGGGGAAGGGTTAGCGACTTTACTAGCTGTTCCGCTTGTCCGATCAAGCTGCCTTCTCCCTGAGCAGTCAGCGGTGATCTTTTAGTCAGGGAATGGTGCCTAGTGTTATATGGGGCTGGGGCACTAATAGGCTGGGCAGGAGCTTGTGTTTGACTGGGTGCACCTGGGGGGTTAATCTTTTTAAGCGCGAGCTTGGGGATGTTTGCCCGTTTTCCTCTCTGGCCACCCCCACGCTGTTTTCTTTTCCCCGTTCGATTACTTCTGGTGGGAGATATCTCTACAGTGGGGCAGGCTTTGGTCTTTGTAGGGGGTGTGTCGCCCTGTGTTTTGTCAGCGTTACAGGTAGTGCTGTCCTGTGTGCTGTTCCCCAGCATAATGTTGCTTTGGCCTTCCACAATAGTGCTAGTTTCTGGTAACCCTAAGTCTATGAGGCGTTGGCTGGCTTGCCTCTCGGGGGTTACAGTACTCATGATATTACCCAGAGATAATCTTTTGGCACTGAGGAATTCTGATGATAACCTTTCCTCAGTGATTGCTATTTCTCGTTCCAGGAAAGCCACTGCCCTGGTAAAGAAGCCATCTAGAGTACCAGTGATGCTTCCCCTCTACATTTAGACGGTAATGGTCCCCTATTTTCCTTACGACAGGGCATAGTGTACCCGTAGAGAGATATAAGCTAGCAGAGAACAATAATAACAGCAATGACCAACAATAGGGAGTTACTTAGTCCGATTGTTACAGACAGAGTCAATGTCACCTGGTCAGTGTTCCATGCGGGGTCCGAAGATTTAGGGGGGTGGCCCGGCCCAGCCTCTTCTGGCCCCTGACGGCCACAGACGGCCCCGCCTTTGTCCCGGGCTTCTCCCAGGATGCTCCTGCGCAGCGGGCGTCTGAGACAATGATATAGAGCATCAGGTGACCATGGGGGGTCTATCCGCTGAACGCGGGACCAGCTAGACGAGGTCGGGCAGGGACTCCTGGTATTTAGAGTCCCTGCTAGCATTCGGCGAATTCTTTTCAGAGCCCACATGCCCTAGAGCACTTGCACACAGGTCCCCTGCTGGAAAGGGTGCTCCCTCCGGTGTCCACCAGCGCAAAGCAGCACCCGCGAAGCAGGTGCGGCGAGATGTGGGGTTCGAGCAGCAATCTCCTCCAACGAACAATACAAGGAAAGTAGTGACTCCTCAATGTCCAAATGGCGATCCCACCTTCTTAAGCAGCACAGGGGAGGTTATAGCGAGCAGGTGTGGGCGGGGCTATCTGCCGAACCCGGGACCAGCTGGACCAGGTCGGGCAGGGACTCCTGGTACTCGGAGTCCCTGCTAGCTTTCGGCGAGTTCTTTTCAGAGCCCACACGCCCTAGAGCACTTGCACACAGGTCCACTGCTGGAAAGGGTGCTCCCTCCGGAGTCCACCAACACGAAGCGGCACCCGTGAAGCGGCACCCGCGTAGCTGGTTCGGCGAGATGTGGGGTTCGAGCAGCAATCTCCTCCCTTGAGCAATCCAAGGCAAGTAGTGACTCCTCAATGTCCAAATGGCGATCCCCATTGTTTGGTCAGACTCCCCTGATCTGAGTCGTTCAGAAAGCATTATGGAACTGAGTCGATTGGAATGCTTTCCGAATGAGATCGTAATCAGCTCCTAAGTATTATTAAGTATTGACATTTGTACTTGAATCATAAGTACTTTCAGTACACATTTCTTTCAGTACACACACATTTCCAGATAGGCCTGCTCCCTCCTTGAGCACAGGAAGTAAAACACCATATACGGCATATTGCCAACATTTGGAAGCAAGAAAGAGGGACGCTTAAAAAAATTATCTCAATCAATCAATCAGTTATTTGTTAAGCGCAATACATACCCGTGAGGGTCTCAAGGCGCGGGGGGGGTGAGGGCCGCTACTGATCGAACAGCCAGGTCTTTAGTATCCTCCTGAAGGTCAACAGGTCTTGGGGGCGAGATGGGAGAAGGATCTCTCACCCTGGTTGTTGTTCGGATGCGCGGGACGGTGTCGAGTGAGAGGTCGGCGGAGCGTAGCTGGCGGTTGGGGGTAGAAGGAGAGCCATCTGTTGAGGTAGGCTGGGCCGGTCTTGTGGAGTGCCTTGTGTGCGTGGATGAGGAGCTTGAAGGATATCCTCATGTTGACAGGGAGCCAGTGTAGGTTTCTCAGGTGGGGGGTGATGTGGCTGTGCCGTGGTACATCGAGGATCAGTTGTGCCGAGGCGTTTTGGATGCATTGTAGTTGATTAATGAGCTTGGTCAGGGCTCCCGCATAGAGGGCGTTTCCGTAGTCGAGTCTGCTGCTGACGAGGGCCTGGGTGATTGTCTTTCTTGTATCTGTTGGGATCCATCTGTAGATCTTGCGGATCTGTTGAAGCAGGAGGAGGCAACAGCGTTGACTTGCTTGGTCATTGAGAGCGTTGAGTCGAGGATGATTCCTAGGTTGCCTGCAGGGTCGGTGGGGGTCGGGGCTGCCCTCAGTGCTGTTGGCCACAAGGAGTCATCCCAGGCTGACGCGTTGGAGCAGAGGATGAGGACCTCCGTCTTGTCCGAGTTCAGCTTCAGACGGCTGATCTTCATCCAGTCGGCAACGGCCTTCATTCTTTCATGGAGGTTGGCTTTGGCGGTGATGCCGTCCTTGGTGAGGGAGAGCATCAGTTGAGTGTCGTCGGCATAGGAGATTATATTGAGGTCGTGTTGTCGGGCGACGTGTGAGAATGGGTCCATGTTAATGCTGAACAGTGTCGGGCTGACTGAATTTATTTTACTTGCATTGATTTAGAGGCAATTTTAGGGAGTAGACCGCTAGAAAAAAAGTTGTGGGTGGTTCAAAAACTTGTGGATAACCCTCCAGAGACTTGTGTGTTGGCACGTGACATGGGAAGAAATGGAAGTGCATGCACATATTCTTCAAGCACAGAAACACTTTGGCAATGAGGCCTACATGCGTAGGGTTACTATCTAGCATTGTAAATGGGATAAAAAAGTTTGAGAGGGTACTCTAAGAAAGGCTTGGGCAAAGAAGTGTCCCTAGGAATATTTTATCAGAGCGTAGCCTTAGTAATAAGAAACACCCTGTGTCTTTGATTATACCACCTTCATCAGCTTCATCTCAATTATTCTCAGGTAGAAAGAGGCAAGTACTTCAGAGGCCAGTCTTATATTCACCCCATCCTCCAAAAAAGAAAAAGTTGGGAGACACAGGAAATGGCCAAGTTTGTGAACCACTGCTATAGGTGTTTTCTGTAATCCCCGGTTTTCTTCTCTATGGAGTGCACCACTTTCTGCCTTCCATCATTGATAAACATTGTCATGTCAAGTCAATATTCCCAGAGGGGATGCTGACTTATATCTTATACTTCTCAGGCATTTTGCAAGAAGGAGTGCCAAGTCTGCGAATATTGCCTGTACCTTGCAATTTTTAGGATGGGTTACAGCCCTAACAAACTGCTTTCTGCTGTATTCCAGTCAGTCCCTCCCTCCACCTCATCCTGCACTGTTGCAATGCATGCCTAGTAGGGTGAGAGAATGGGGCCAGCCCATAACATGTGGATCAAATCTGTATCCCATTCACAGTATCTCGGGCATGCTGCTGATCCCTCCGCAAACATTATATGTAATATGTGTGGTATTAGGTAGGCCCTGCTTAGTACCATGTCTTGTTTGAATTTAAATCTGGAATTATGTGAGTCTTTCTTAAGAAATGCTAAGGGTGCATTCCATGCTTTGTCCTGTAACACCTCACCTAGGTCGAGCTCCCACCTTTCCCTTAGCTGTGCTATTCCAGAAGTGTTTCTTGATGCTGGAAAATGGTCCACAACACCAGGAAAGTGTTCGGAATCTCTGGTTTGTCTCTTGGGGTCTGGGACTACAGCTCCCACAATGCACCTGTCCAATCCAAGTAAAATACAGGTGAGGCTTGTCAGCTGGAGTTGCCTTTTTTTTATATTGCATGAAAAGCTTCGAGCACTTTTCTACCTGTTGCTGATAAGGGAGTCCACTCCTTATCCTTTAAGACAGGTAAAGTCCTTTTGTTGTTAATCCTTGTGGGTGCAGTAGGTGCAATCCTCATGAGTGTCATCCTCTCTTGTGCATTCCAAGTGTCCAACAGGCTAAGTCCTTTTCCTCCAGTGTTTACTTTGGGTCTTTGAGGGTCTACAGCACCAGGTAAGGGTCCAGAAGCACAAATTGTCTCTTGGAGGTTTGGGACTGCAATTCCCACAATGCACCTTTTCAAATCTATTAACGTCCAGGTGAGGCTAGTTAATTGGGCTTGTCTTGAGGGAGTTGATGTAGGTGACTTTGTGAAGATTTTTTTTACCTGCTGCTTTCAGGGAGTTCACTCTGTAATCCTTTTGAAGCCAGACAAATTCCTCTTTGGTAAAGGCTAAAGTGTGCAGCAGGTGCAGCCCTTATGAATGCAGTCCTCTGGCTAACCCAATGGGTGTGGCTAACTTTTCCTACAATCCCTTTCGAGCCCCTATTCATTTACAGGGGCTCCCATCTGGCTGTTGGTGCTGGAAGTGCGGTTGGGCCTGATTCCTGTCCTAACTGTCTTTTACAATTTAAAGACCAGTTTGGCTGCCCAGCCCCTTTACTTTCCTGGCCTCTGCAGGTAGCAGATATCCTTTCACCAAATGTCTTCTTTTTCTCAGCCCAGGCCACTCCTAACCTCATCAGAGCGGCTTGGCTTAGCCTGTCAAAGGCTGACCAATCAGAAGAGTCTGCTACAGGTTTGATTTTATGTAATTTTAGGAAAGCAGTTCTAGAACTACTTTCCCTTAATAGTTATAAAACATCTAACCTCGGCAAGTTGTTGAATGTATTGTAACTATTATGTTAACACTTTGAAACACATGTCTAGCTCACTCCTGTTAGAGATAAGCTTCATTGATGTATAATAAAGGCTTCTCATGTTAGCCTATTGAGCTAGCAATCTACAATGGGAGAAAACTAAATTGGCAGTTTTTCCACCACCAGTACATATAAACCATATTTTATAATGTCCCTGTTTATTTTAACAATGCACCCTACCCTTGAGGCTCCTAGGGCAGACCCCAGGGGTTCTCTATTTTTTAGAATAAGGTAATTTAAGACTTTGGAAGTACCTTGAATTCCAAAATCAAATTTGGACATAGTTTTAATTTAAATGCAGAATGCAGGAAAGACACGGCTGGCTGGAAAATGATGGCAGGCCCCACAGCAGTGCAAACAAGTGCCTTGAATCCACTGGGCCTATAAGCCTACATGCCCTACCCTATACTAGGGACTTACATGTAAGTTGTCAGTACCAATTTGAATTACACTAGAGCACTGGTTATGGACCTGGTTAGCAGAGCTCAGGGCTCACTCAGAGTCAGAAATGTAGCATCTACTGCTCCAAATGAGAGCAAAGAATAGGGGGACACTGCAACACGCAGTTTTTCCAGACAAGGTTAGACCCAATGTCCTTGAAAAATAATGGGTTATTTATTGTTTTCCAGAAGAGTGTACTTTCCTTGGTCTCTGCCCCCTGTTCTGATTTTTCCCATGTCTCTTCTTTGAGCTCTTTTTTCCTATCACTTAATGCCTTCTTATATCTAGACCTACTGACCCGAATAGAAGGTAAGTCCCTAAGATTTATTTGCAATAATTTAATGAGGTTAATATGGGCCTAGGTGCAAAACTGATTAAACCCTCCTTTTTTTCCATCTCTTCAGTATTTGTCCTCATAGTCAAAATAATAAAAAACTGACAGATGGAATTGGAGATATATATATAGGCTTCCATTGTCTTCTAATATCCTCTGCAGCCAAACACTCATAAAAAATCCATATTCCTATCTACCAAGTCACCTAAAAATCTGGAGGGGTCCAAACCATTCCCTTTCTTTTGATGCCACTCTGGGGCATCTGGGGATACTGGGATAATGTTTTGTATTTTACCTGTTCCAGAGACTGGTTGCAACCTAATTTGTATTATTAAATTCCATTATGGCCACTAATGGAATTTTCTACAATCAGGGAATCATAGAGTATAATTCTTTCACTTTCTGAAGTGGGAATATAATCAATATTGCTGTTACGTTCTCTTCCATTAGAGGTTGAGCGTTGAGTCTCACAATTAAGGCAATGACAGTCTGTCATGTTAAGATTTTATTTAAGCATTAAAGGGTTTAGAGCTGTGGTGTATGAGCAGTGTTAAGTGACCATTATCATTACTCTTGGTGTCAGTGAAGCTACACACCTGTTTGGAAGGAAAAAAACATTTAGTGAACATAAAATCACCAGCCCAAATCATGTAGATATCCTTGGAATGATGATTAATTAAAAAATCCAGATCTTTTGCCAATGCTTTAACTACTTCAACCCTTGAGGAATCAAAGATATTCTTTTAATGACTATTAAAGGGTTGCCAACCTTGGTTAATAACACAATTGATAATAAGGTGACAGTAGAAATGTTTTGGTTACTCTCAATGTTATTCTGGTAGAGACCAATACGAGAACATCTCCTTTGGCTCTAACCATATTGGATTGGATGGCTGCTATACAATAAGATTTTAAGCTATCAATGTGAAATTATTTGGTTAGCCAGCCTTCTTGGATACACACTATCTCGGCCTCGTTACCATTCTTTTACAGTCATCTAGATCTGGTTTATTGGCCAATCCAGCAATGTTCCATTATACTGCAGATATTCCAGATAGGCCAGGACCATCAATGGTGAGTGTGTCGTTGCCCAAGGTTCCTAAGACACCATTTGTTGGTTGTACACTGTAGGCTGTTATATTTGTCTGAAAATGTGTGTCAGTCATGTTCGTCCCTACATTCTAGGAGTGCAACAAATTGTTGGTTGAAGCAGAATGACTCTGGGATGGCAATTTTCATACCTCCTCTATTTGCTGCTTGTATTAATATTAGAACATAATAATTGAGTCTATAAAAATACGCCAATTGAACTGCCTTTATGTTGCACCATAAACAGAGACTTTGGAAATGCAAATATTGCAGCGACTGTAAAATAAACTCACCAGTTAGGGCAGTGGCTCTAAAACTTTTTTGACTTGCGGCTCCCTTGACCCATTGGCCAGTGCCCATGTCTCCCCACTGTTACTTTTTTGGAGGGTGGGGTGGATGTAAGACTGGCCTTGTGAGTACTTTCCTTTTTATCCCTCGAAATAATTAGGATGAAGCTGATGAAGGTGGCATGATCATACACGCAGGGTGTTTCGTATTACTAAGGCAATGCCTCTAATAAGATATTCCTAATTACACTTCTTTGCCCAAGCCTTTTTTAGTGTACCCTCTCAAACCTTTTTATCCCACTTAAAGTGCTAGATGGTCCCCCTATGCATGGAGGCCTCATTGCCAAAGTGTTTCTGTACTTGAAGAATATTTGCAGGCACTTCCATTTCTTCCCATGTCATACGTGCCAACACACATGTCTATGCAGGGTGACTCACCATTTTTTAAACCACACACAGCTTTATTTTTGCAGTCTACTCCCTAAAATTGCCTCTAAATCAATGCAAGTAGAATAAATTCCTCAGATTTTTTTAAACGTCCCTCTTTCTTGCTTCCAAATTTTGGCATTATGCCGTACATGGTGTTTTACTTCCCTGTGCTCAAGGAGAGAGCAGGCCTGTCTGGCAATGTATGTGTACTGCAAGAAATATGTACAGGAAGGACCTCTGATTCAAGTACAAATGTCAATACTTAATAATACTTAGGGGCCGATTACGAGCTTGTTCGGAAAGCATTCTGACCGACTCAGTTCCGGAATGCTTTCTGAACTACTTGGATCGGGGGAGTCTAACCGAACAAATACGATGCATCCAGATACTATTTGGTCGGACTCCCATTGCGTTCAATGGGAGCCTGTGTTCAGAACGAGAACACTGGCTCCCATTGAAGAAACAGGTGGTTGAGGAAAACATTGCACCCTGTAGCACGGTGCCTGCCACACTGTCAATGGTTGAAAAGGGGGGTCCCTTGGGTACCCTGATTCGGAGGGCCCCGGGGGAAGGGGGGCCTGCTATGGGCCCCCAAAGACCAATTTCAACAGCCGATTTGTTCCAGAGAAGCCGATTCGGAACGGCTGTCCAAATCAGCCATTGTTCTCGCTCGCTCGCTCAGAAAACGAGCTCATAGAGCTTTACGAATCGTATCTGAAAAACTCAACTGATCCGAATGCCTATCGGAAGCGATTCGGACAGCCCTACTGGTTTACGGGCATTGTAATCAGTCGTTCAGAACTGGGTACAATTGTGTTGGAAACAAGGGCTCCGTATCGGATTCTGCAAAACCGAATTCGATTCGGAGCCCTTCCTAAAGAGATCATAATCGACCCCTGAGTGTGTTTACTAGACAGGACAACTGTCCTTTACTGATAACTTGCATTGCTGTAACATTCATTTGGTAAAAAACAAAACCCTTAACGAGTTGCATAAAATAAATCAGGCATCTTACACTTACTTTGGGAGTGTTGGAATGTGGAAAATGTGTGTATTCAGTGAGCTATGGAGGTCATCTCCCTTGACATGCCATCCATTAAGCACTACGTTTACAGATTTAGGCATGTCACTTACAACTCATTGACATCATGTGTTTAATTCTAATTAGTTTAACTGAAGCCAACAGACCTTTTAACATTAAATGCATTAAAGTGCTTGGTGCGCAGCTCCCCTGGATAGGTTTGACGGTTCCCCGGGGAGCCACGTCGCACAGTTTGGGAACCACTGAGTTAGAGGGGCTCTAAAATCCTATATTATACAATCCCCTTCTGAAGCTTTATGGAAGCTCCCAATCCATGCAATTCCTATCAGCATCAAGATTACTTGAAATAATACGTTAACCTTAGGTACCCTCTGCACTATCCAATGAATCACCTTGTTTGTTAGATCATCGCAGGATTTCCTTGATGTAGGCCTGAGGTCGGAGACCCTGGTTAAGATCAAGACATAAGTTGTAGCCTCCGGCGGGAGAAGTTTCACATCCTTTGAGAATTGCATGGTTTGACCTTCTAGCCAGGTCAGCTCCTCATAGGAAGACATTACCCTAATACTGGTAAGAGCATTCAATGTTCTTGCATCATCATTGGTAATAGAATTGCTTTTGGGATAGGCTCAGTCTCTTGCTGGACTACTCTCCTATGAGTATAGCGATCTAGTTCATCCTCTTGCCAATTTATGTCTCCAATTACCCCTTTCTTGTTTTGTGTGAGGCTTTGTCGGGCCAGAGTAATTGCCTGCTTCTCAAATAGCTTCAATACACTTGCTAAGCTGGTTTCAAGCCAAGCTAATTTGTAGGGCATCCCCTCTAAGGCCTATTTGACCATAGACTCCATGATTTTTACTTGCTCACTCATAGACTGGACATAGGATTTTACATTTCTTCCCCTTAAATTATCCTCCTGTTGCCTGGATACTCTGAATATGTCTATTTTCTTTTTGGTAGGCGGGGGCTTGTAAAAGCTTTGGGATAGGGAGCATTTGAAACAAAGGGGTGAGGTTTAGGGAGCGACTCAGTTGTTACAGTCAATGTGTCTAACGTATTGGTTTTAAGTATTTCCACTGTTTCAAGGGCTTTGGATACTGCCTGCTGTATAGCCACAAGTCTTTCTTCCACATTACCAAATTCGTTATTTAACGTGGACATAGCCTCTGTGAGAAAGCTTGTTATAGAGTTTGTAGTGGTGGTGTTGCTGCACTTTATGCCAGCTTTCATTGTTGTTTTCCTCTTACCCATTTTGAGTATCTTATAAATGTGGAGTGCAAAAAGGCAAACTTACTGAGCGTGGACACTGATGAAAAGGGGGTGGCCAAGCTCAGCGTTGTCGGCCATGGATGGGCGCAGATGTGCCCACTCTTTAACCAGGCACACGCCCGGGAGCATCCCACGATGCAGGTGTGGGAGAGCGCTTTTAGCACATTTTAGTGGGCCCCTATTCTGTGGCAAGTAGGCAGTTGGGGAGGATGATCCTTATAGCTAATTTTACTTCTTAACGTAAGTGCAGTTTTACAGATTCAAATTTACTTCACATTTTCACACAATAATAGTTTTCACTTGTGAAAGGATTTACCCAAAAGACTTTGATAGAATAAAGGCATTTTCTGTCTGAAAAGATGGCAAGGGTAGGTTGTGTTCACTCTAGGGTGGAATGCGAGTAAACTAATTGAACACACAGAAACTCGCAGGTTTTTAAATGTTCACCAAATATAAGCTGACAGATTTCAATCCTTTAATTACAGGGTGTTAAGGAAGGGCAATAATACGGCAAAAAAGTTTCAAAGTTCAAATGAAATTCAATTAAACATTTGAATACGCAGAAATGAACCTGTCTACATTTTCATATGCATAACAATATTCCATAGCAATAAGAAAACCCTGTATATCCTGGTTGTCCCTTACTTTCTTTGCAGATTGAAAGTCAATCATGCGGTCAATTCCAGGCTTGATTATCTGCCTATGATAATAATTGATTTTGTGTTTATACCTAACTTAGTAGGTGTTCAATCTCATGGCCCGATTTATTAAAGTAATTTTTTCAGAACTTGACGTTTCTAAATTGTTTATAATGGACAGGTTCTACTATTCGATTTGTTCTAAACAAAATAAACTTTCACTTGCCTTGTAGTAAATTAGCAAACCAACCATAAAAGGTTCCCCGCCAACCTCCCCTCGACAAAAAAATTTGCAAAGGCAGCTCACTGTTATTCATAGATTAATATGCTTTGACTATTTTATCTTTTTATTTTTAAGTCTTTACAATAAAGAAGAACAAACAGTAGGTTTGACTATCACATTTTGAGTTCATGCAGGCTTTCCACATCTCAAAGTTGCCTGGACATCAGCTTTTTTTTTTCAAATGCCCAATAGGAAACAGTAAATATATTCAAAAACAGAAATGAACCTTTTGTCATTCATGCATTTTAGAATATAAAAAATCTGTGAGACATTCTCATAAGTTAAAATTCACTTTCTGATCTGCAAAGGGACACTGAATTCAGTTCTTTGGCAGTGAATGTGATTAGATGCTGCCCTCTTGTTTCTCTCCTGGATTGATGAAGTGTGGAGGATTTACTTCCTCCCAAAATAGGTATTTACATAAAAAAAGTCTTCTCATTCTGCTGACCATATGCCTTGCTATCTTTACGATCCCACATTCAGGGGGCACAGATGGATCTTCAGGAACCCCTCAACACCTAATGTGTTAAAGTCATTAAAGAGCAAGGTATTTCTAAACAGCTTGGGTCATTTACTTGTTCAATACTTGCATGCCAATCTTCCCAAAACTCAAGACTTCATGATTTTTTAAAACATATTTTTTATTGCTCTGCGTTTCAATTCTGTTTTTGAATGTAACATATATATCAATGAATCAATCAAGCAGGGATTTATAGAGCGCACCAATCACCCGTGATCGTCTCGGGCAGCTCTGGTCATCCGAAAATCCAGGTCTTGAGGCTCTTCCTGAATGCTTTCAGTGGGGGGCTTCATCTAATGCTAAGGGGGAGTTCGTTCCAGGTCTTTGCCATGATGTAGGAGTAGGCTCTGCCTCCCGTTCTGGCTCAGTGGATGCTGGGGATTTTAGCCAAGGCTAGGTCTGCGGAGCAGAGGTTTTCCTTGAGGGCGTGAAAGGAGATTCTTTTGTTGAGATATTGTGGTCCGGTGTTGTGGAGGTAATTTTAGGCGTGTGTGAGCAGCTTGAAGGTCACACTTTTTTCAACTGGGAGCCAGTGGTTTTGTAGATGCTGGGTGAAGTGGTCTTGTCATGGGATGCTTAGGACGAGTCTGTCTGCTGTATTCTGGATGGTCTGGAGTTTGTGGAGTAGAGATTTGTTGATTCCAGCATAGAGAGTGTTCCCGTAGTCCAGACTGCTAGTGCTGAGTGCGTGGGTGACGGTCTTTCAGGAGTCAGCGGGATCCATTTGAAGGTCTTGCAGAGTATGAGGAAGGTGTTGAACCATGTGGAGGATACAGCATTGATTTGTCATTTCATTGTGAGGGAGGAGTTGAGTATGATGCTGTGGTTGCAGGCGTTGTCCGTGGGAGGGTTGTCTAGGGCTCGGGGCCACCAGGTGTCATCCCACATGGAGGGGGTGGATCTGAGGATGAGGACTTCCATTGTCTCTGAATTGAGGTTAAGGCAGCTGCTGTTCATCCTGGTTGCTACGTCCTTCGTTCCTTCATAGAAGTTGTGCCTGGTGATGTTGGGTTCATGGTGAGGGAGAGGATGACTTCGGTGTCATCTGTGAGAAGGTGTTCTGGAATATGCTGTCCACTAATTAAAGTGGGCACCTTGTACCAGTCCACACAACTCTTATGTGGTATGAGGTCAAAGATAACCTTTAGAAAGCTATCCTAGTAGTAGCTGTGGAGAGCAGCCTTCAGGCTTAATCTTGAAGGAATGTAAAGCAGCATGTTTTATCAGAATATCACCTCCTGAATGACTAAATAAAAGGAGAACCACTCAGTAGTTATATAAAAATATGTATTTATTAATATAACACTCTCTAGTATCCTCTACACAAGGATAGAACACAAAGCACACAATACTAGATCAATAGAACAGTTGTAAGTAGCACAATACACAGTGGGGTCAGGGGAGACCCAACCATGTGCTAAAATAGCAGTATAACAATCATTACTTGACTAGACAGTGCCTAGTGCACGTAGAATCACTGGGACCCGAAGGAACCACCCCAGGTGATGACACAGGGAACCCGCGGAGGACGGGTGCAGTGAGGAATCCGTCCAACTCTATGGGAAAGTCACGGTTGAAAAGTTAAATATTAAGGACCCAGTTGGAGGACTTCGAGCAAACCCTTTGGAACTTAAAAGGTTGGAGAGCCACACCACCAGTGGATACCCTTGTACCAGTTATCTATCCCAGGGGAGCCAGGTGCATAGGTCTGAAGTGGTGTCGGAAACCTCTGTCGTTCTCTATGGAAGGAAGTGAAGAAGTACTGCTGCAGTGTAAGTGAAAAGGGTCTGTAGGAATCCAAGCCTAGTTTGTAGAAGGAAGGAACCTGAAAGCAGAGTGGACAGAGTCTGAGTCACTTCAGAGTGACCAGGAGCTCGGTAGACAAATGCCCACCGATGTTGGGTGCTTCAGGTGCAAAGAAGGGATGCTTGACTCTGCAGCCACGAGGACCAGGAAATGATGAGGACAACCAGGAGCCGGATGCAAGCTGACCCATAAAGGATGTTGAGTGCTCAGGGGTCAGTGTCCGGCGGGAGCACCAATAATTCTTGGCAAAAGTAACCCATGCAGGAAGTTCAAACAGGTTACAGTGTGGAGCAGCAAGGTCCAGGGGACTCACCAAGTAATGGGGAATCAGGGCACATCTGGAGCAGCCAGTAAAGCCCAAGAATAATCAATATGATCCTCAGGAGAACCCACAGGCCGAATGACCATGAGTCGCAAGGGGTCCTCGAGCAAGATTGCAAAGCACCAGCCCATGGAGCACTTGGTGTAAGGAGGCTGAAGTTCTTTGGTGAAAATACTGCTCAAGTTAAGGACTACATGGAGTCCAATGCACAAGCTTGGAAATCAGCAACAAGCATATGCAACTGCAAATGGATGGGGTGTACAGGAGTTCGGGTATTGCAGTCCCCACAAGGGATACTGGCCTAAAACTCAGTGAGAGGGCAGATAATCCTCAAGGACCTTCAGAAACCCACCTCCTATCTTGCTGAAGTCTTTGCAGTCCACAGGAGCTCAGGAGCAGCAGGCCAGTCCATTGCGATTAGGTGCTTGCAAAGCGGGAGAAGAATGACTTCTTCACTCCAAGGGAGATTCTTCTGTAGTCTTAAGTGCACCACAGGTCCTGCATGAAGCAAAGGCACAAACTCACAAACTAAACTTCAGATGGAAAGGGGACGAAGTTGAGTCCAGTGGAGGTGCAGCACAGTCCAAGGTGTCCAGACAGTCGAAGGTCAGTGTTTTCTTCTTGTAGAATCTTGTCCACGTAAAATGTAAAGTCTTACAGCCAGGTAATCCCCTTTGTACCCACGGGAGAGGTTTGGACAGATTCAGGGGACCCTTCTAAGGGAGGGGCAGGACAGAGGGGTGGCTACTGATTTGAGATGGACTATGCACAGGGACACCAAATGTGCCCCCAGTGCAGACTTTCAGGCACTGTCAGATTGCACCCATCCAGCCCTAATACACTAAACGCTGTCTGGGTGGTGGACACAACTCCCTGTTACTGGATTCCTATTGTGCTGCCTTTCTCTGCTCGAGCTTGACTCAGCAGCAGGAGGGCAGAAACGTGTCTCTGGCTGGCTGGATACATATTGTGCTATCTGGATCGAGAAGGCTCGCACCGGATAGACCAGTGACCCCACAAAGCTTGCTTCCAAAGGGTGCAATCATACCTCCCACACCAGTTACTGGTTGTTAATTTCCTTGCGTCCATCAGACCCCACAGTTCTGCCCCATAGAGTACACTACTCACAACCTTTAAGCTATAGAGTTTAAGAGCTGGGGCTACGGGCTTTGTATATGATAAGCAAATCTCACGCTGCAATGCCCCTGCTAGCTGACAGAATTTTAGGGATGCCTTGTTCAACTGATTATTCCAGGTCATGCTATCGGAGACCACTATGCCCAAATATTCAATGGAGCAAACCCTTTCCAGAGGGACATTATCGAGGACCAGCTTCCGTTTAAAGGATTTACGAGGTACCGTCAGACAGTCAAAAACCAGCAAAGGAACAGGCAAAAGGTGGGGGTAACCATACAGTCAGATCCTACCTTCCTACATCATCAGCGTAGAATACTACGCCGAGTCTGTGTTCTTTGATGATGGTTGCAAGGGGGGCCATGTAGATATTGAAAAGCATGGGGTTGAGGGAGGATCCTTAGGGGTACTCATCACCTGATCTCTGTGGGTTCAGAGAGGAAGGGTGGGAGTCTGATTCTTTGAGTTTGACCGGCGAGGAAGGAGCGGATCAAGTCTTGTGCAGTTCCCGGTATACCTGCGTCATTGAGTCTGGTGGTTAGTGTAGGGTGGGAGACAGTGTTGGGGGCTGCTGAGAGGTCTAGTAAAATGAGGGCTGCAATGTGGCCTTGGTTGAGGAGTGTGCAGATGTCATCTGTGGCAGCTAGGAGTGCGGTCTCGGAGCTGTAGTTGCTGTGGAAGCCGATTGAGATGTGTCGAGGATGTTGTTGGATTCTATGAAGTTCGTTAGCTGGATGTTGATGATTTTCTCAGTGACTTTGGCAATGAAGGGGAGGAGGGATGTGGGTCTGTAGTTCTTGAGGTCTGTCGGGTCTGCGTAGAGCTTCTTGAGGAGGGGTTTGACTTCCAAGCGTTTCCAGTCGTTGTGGAACATGCCTGTTTTGAGAGTGCAGTAGATAATCCATCTTAGTTCTGCTGCGATAGCGGAGGCAGCCCTGTGAAAGATGTGCAGCAGGCAAGGATCATTGGATGTTCCTGAGTGTATGCTTCTCATGGCCTTTGCACTGTCTTCTGTGGAGAAGTGTGGCTCAATGGTTAGAGCGGCAGGCTCTGATGCAGAGGTCTAGCCTGGGACCAGGGTTCAATTCCCCGCCTCGGCGGGTCTTGGGCTCAAAAATTCCACGGACCTGATAATTCTTGCCTCGGTTCCTATTCCAATCATGGAGTCCCACTCTGCAACTCTGGGCAATAGCTTGCTTAATCTCCACAACGGCCCCCACAACACTAAGGATGCCTGGCCCCCACCTTGGGGGTGCCCAGGAGTGGACGCCTCACAGGGAAAGCCAGGATGGGTTCCACAGCAGTATTCGTACAAGCGCCTTGAGACCCTTGCGGGTGAGTAGTGCGCTATACAAGTATCAATTTATGGGTCCAGGCGAGGATCGTCAGTTGGGTGAAGTTGATTGTGGGAGGTGTTAGGTTGGTGCTTTGGTTCTGTTTGTTGATGTTGTCATAGAGAGTCCTGATCTTGTGGTGGAAAAAGGAGCTGAGTTTGTTCCATGCTCCAGGAAGGGAGGGGCATCAGAGATTTTTCTGCGGGGTTCTGGTGAATTCTTATATGATGTTGTAAAGTTCCTTGGAGTTGAAGGAGTTGGAGAGGATTCTGTCCTGGATGAAGTTCCTCTAAATAGATCTGATGAGCTGGTGGTGTGCTGTAGTGGCGGTCCTGTAGGTGGTGTGTACTTCAGGTGTTTTGCTGTTCCTCCATGCTTTCTCGAGTCATCAACACGAGTGCTTGTGTTCTCTGAGGTTAGTGGTGAACCAGGTGGCCTTCGCAGTGTTTTGTCTGTCAAAGATCTGAAGGGCTGTGAGTGTGTTGGTGCAGTCAGCGATTCATTTGTGGATTTGTTAGCTGCAGAGTTGATGTTGGTTGTGGTGGGGGAGGGGTGCAGCTGAGAGTGGAGACAAAGTGCTCATTGGTGATCTTGCTCCATTTTCTGTTTCGGGGACCGGCCTTGGCTTGTGTGTGGTGGGCTTGGAGAAGGAGAAGTGGATGCAGTGGTGGTCCGTCCAAAGGGGCTGCATGGTGTGGCTGAAGCCAATGTGGATTCCTCCGGCAAAGATGCGGTCGAGGGTGTGTCCTGCCTTATGGATGGGGGTTGGCGAGGTTGTCTAGGAGGGCAGTGGAGCTGGGTCACTGAGGTTGTCAAGGTAAAAATTCAGGACTCCAAACAGTACTTGGTCCATGGGAGCGAGGGCATGGGGCACAATGTAGTCTGCAATGGTGTTAGTGAATGGGGTGCGTGGTCTGGGAGGGCTATAGGCAAGGGTTCCTGGTAGAGTTGTTCTAGGGTTGGCCTGGATCTGGAAGTGGGTGTGTTCCATAGGGGGCAAGGAGTTGTTCGAGAGAGAGGTTGTCAGTCAAAGGGAGCTTTTGTGGACAATGGTGAAGTCTCCTCCAGGGTGGATGGGGTGGTCTTTCCTTTGGATCTTGAACCCATTGGGGATGGTGGTTGTGATGTTGGGTGCATATTTGCATTGGTCTTAATCTCTGTAAGGAAGGTGACGATGGGCAAGAGGGTGTTGAGAAGGTCCCAGATTTCTATTGCCCATCTGTGCAGGGAGCGTACATTGAGGATGATGCAGCTCAGGGGTTTGTGTGTGCAGGCGTCTGCTGGGGTGATGGTAGCTGTCGGCGTCCAGAGGTGGGTGAAAGTGCGGCGGGGGTGTCTGCAGCAGAAAAGGCCTTGGCGGATGTTTGGCGTTGAGAGCTGGCAGTTGTTGTTACTTCCAGAGTCAAGTGAGTAGAGGGTTGCGGGGCTGTAGTGGCAGGGGGCCGAAGGACCAGGGTCCCTGACACTGGTCGCTGTTGGGTCACAGAGGGGCACAGATGGACTTGCCTTTAACACATGAGCAGCGAACCCGCTGCACGGGAGCGCACAGAGGCCGCCATTAAGTAAGGACACATGGGGGAGGGGTCGTGGGATCAGCAGCGGCAGGAAAGGGAACGAAAAAAGATAGCGGGAAAACAGTGGAAACAGCACAGACAGATAAACAGGGCACAAACAGTCAACAAGTCACAGACAAAAAAAACAGGGCACAAACGGTCAACACGGCACAGACAGAAAAACTGGACACAGTCAACAAGGTACAGACAGAAAAAGCAGGGCACAAACAGTCAACAATGCACAGACAGAAAGAAATGGGGCACACACAGTCAACAAGGCACAGACCTTACATATAGGGCACAAATAGTGGCCAACAAGCCACAGACAGACAACAGGGCACAAATAGTCAACAAGGCACAGACAACAGGACACAAATAGTCAACAAGGCACAGACAGACAACAAGGCACAGACAGACAAAAACAGAAAGGATGGCAGAGTGGAGCAGCAGAAGAGCAAGGCTCTGCCACTGTACCACAAGGGATGAGGGGCAGGAGGAGCCTGCGGGTGAAGGAAGGCCTCAAACACCTTCTTGAACTAGAGATGTGCTGGGGGCAGAGACACAATGACAGAGCTGCATGAGGGGAGAGCAGGAACCCTGGAACACCAGTCAGAACAATGATGCACTAACTGTTGTTTGGTTATATCTGGTAGGCACTGTTATTTGAAAAAAACATAAATTGCTATTTGATTGAGTCAATGTATTATGACTTAACTGCCAGTTAAAGGGAACTTTCTCTTGCCTGCAAATGACAGCCTCAAAGCCCTACGAATAAATGTAAGCAAATATTTATTTACTGAGTTTGTTCGCCACTCAGAAGGCACTGGTTATGAAGGCTGGCAAAAGGTATTTAACACACTCAATAAATATTCATATCATGAGAAGTATTCACTCACTGGGTGCTGCAAACCCCAAATGATGAGTGCGCAAACAGTATTTCCTACAATGAATTTGGTTTATATTGGAATTTGCCTCCTCCATTCTCACTAAGTGTGAGCTGGAAATCCGTTACGCTCGCGGATTTTGCGGATTTTTGGGAAATCCGCAATCCGCGAATTTTGCGGATTTCCCGCAAAATCCGCAAAAAAAAATCCGCGAATGTAACGGGTTCAAAAGTTGAACCCCCACTCATGCAATTATTTTACAATGGCGCCAGCAAGCTGCCAGCGCCGTTGTAAAATAGTTACAAAGTTAGCTTGCACAGGAACCACTAGATAAAACGAAGCAGGTGCTGCTTTATTTTATCTAAGTGCTTCCTGTGCAAGCTAACTTTGTAATTATTTTACAACGGCGCTGGCAGCTTGCTGGCGCCATTGTAAAATAGTTGCATGGCTGGGCACAGGTCTGCAGCTCACTCAAGGGACCCCTGCGCCCTTCGGGGCGATTGCATAGTAACACACACATGGTCGCTCGAACTAGTTGATGCTCAAATTCAGTGACTCATTCATTAGCCCAAAAACAATCGTGAGCGTCGTCGAGGCTGGACAGGTGTGCCTTCTTCCCAAATCTACTGTGGAAAATCAGCTGTGATGCTGGATAGGCTTTGCATCCTTGACTTTCACGAGCGCAATACCCGTGCTGTTCCTGTGACCAGGAGCTTCTTTCTCTTCATCTGCTGAACTGATCTTTCTCTGACCTTTTATTTACACAAGAGGCACATTCCCTACTGGGCACATTGTGTTCGCACGGGTTTCTGCAAGTTCGCATGCGTTTTGTACAATTTCGCAATTTGCAAAATTGTACAAAACCCTCGCGAACTTGCAGAAACCCGTGCGAACATAAAAAAAAAATCTGCAAATTCGCGGGAATTCGCGGATTTTGCGGATTGCGAGTTCGCAAATCCGCAAAATTCGCGAACGCGAGATTCGCAAAATTCGCCCATACTTAATCCTCACCCACTACATTTCAGCAGATTTGACTTTTTAAATTTCACTAGGGGAAATTTGGGGATGGGGTGCAGTGTAAACAGCCAATATGGGAATTCTAATATCTGCACAAAAAGGAGTTTCTACATGAATCCTGCTTTACAGCCCACTCAGAATCAGGCTCTAATTGACATGTCAGAATAACTTTGACAAAAATGTGTTTCATCTTTGATTTATGCGCATGGCCATTTCATAAATGTTGTTATTTATTGTATGTCGTCCTAATCTATGAGCAGTCCCTTAGGGAAATTAAATCGAAATGGTCTGATTCACAAAGGTAAACTTAGTTGTAAAGGTAGGTTTGTTACTGACATTACTTCTCTTACCACTGCAAATGGATACCTGACAGGTGTATTTGAATCTGTGAATGTGGGTGTCTCTGCCAGAAGTGTTGAGAAATCTGCACTCATAAATCCTACTCAATGGGTGGGCAGTGGGCATTCCAAGATGTGGTTTGCCTTTCAAGTTTGGAAACAACCACACACATAAACTCCTTGTCATTCCCTTTCCACACTGGAAATTATATAGAAATGTAATACAACTGAGGGCTGGACTAAATCCCCTTGTATAATGGGAAGAGGAACGATTACCACCAGATTTGGTGTGGTGTATTGAAAGGATGTTCACCATAAGAAAAAAATCATTCCCTGTGCAGAAAAAAAGATTGCATTAGAACAGTGCAGAGGTCTCCACTAAGGAGAGCTCAGCCCATAGGGAATAGAAGCCTTTTTCAAAAAGTCAAATGCATTCCCATAACTGCACTTCGAGGACTTTATGAAAGGTTCGGGGCATTTGAAACGTTTAGGAAACATTAAATATACATGTGAAGTTATTAACATTCACCAGCCATTTATGTGATGTGACTGAGTGGGGTTATCTGCATCTCAATCTTCAAGTATAATCATTAAATAACCCCGCCCACTGGTCGTATGGACCTTTGATAGTCGACAAACAGAAGTGAGGAGCAATCCTCTACCTAAACAATACATCGTTAAAGATTTAAGATTCAGTCAAAGTGTTATAGAGCTTTATTTTCATATCTTTTAGGCTTTCATCAATTTATTTCCTAGAAATTAATCTTAGATGTCGCCATTAGAACTTAATATAATCCCTAAATCAATATTTGATTATACAATAGTACAGAATGTTTGTCAGGATAACAGTCAAACTATTAATAATGCAACAAGCATGTTCCATAAAGAAAACTCCCTATTCTAAATAAGTAGAGATAATCAAAGGAAAGGTGTTAGTTCAGAGACCAACAAGGAGCTTGGATTGAGAGTGAGAGATTGTTCCTCAAACATAAAGCTTTCACAAATCAGACTGCAAATGTATTCCCAATCATAAATCAACAAACATGTATAATGAGGTTAAGTAACCTCTTGTGTAGAGAAGTCTTTGAGAGCAGAGACAAGTATCTAGTCAAAAGGTAGGGGAGAAGGAAAATCTGAAAAAGAAAAGGAAAAGGTCTGAATGCAGTCTAGGAACAAACACTAATTTAAACACACTCATTCTATGTTGCAACATTATTTTCTTCCGTCTTCTTCATCCACCAATAGAATATCAGCAAACTCCTGGAAACAAGTTCACTCCCCATGCTCTCACCAGAGTATAATAGACTTTCAGACATTAGTCCTAGTGAATGGTACAATGTTATTGTTTTGAGGTCCAAACTTCTTCCCATATATAATTTTTCCTGTTGTTATTGTCTCTTCCTGATGAGAAGCTCACTATCAGTTACCTAATACAAAAAAACGTGTCTATTCACTAACTAGCAATAGGTTTCTGAAGTTGCAAAGTCAGCAACACAGAGAAGAAAGGTTGTTACATATTTTTTTTAACATGACATCAGTTAGGCTTATTTAACCCAGAATTTGATTTACAAGCAGGTCTATCAAATGTAAGTATGGTTACCTACAACTTTTGCATTTAGCACATGTTTTATTTAAGCGTAACATTGTGAATATTATTTATACTAAGTGTTTTTAATAGCAAATATGACATGCTGCAGCTAATGTTTGATAACGTTTTTTTCGACCCAAGTACTCCTAATGCCTGTTGCATTAAGAATTCACAGTCTGGGAATAAACACAGAAACACAGAAAAAAGAACAAAGGAACAAGTCCCTTCAACAAGGATGTCAAGTGAAGGCTGCTATTTGACAGAACGGACCAAAAGGGGGTGATGATGGACGGAGCATCTGAACCAATCAAACACTCACACCCAGTCAACAGATCGGGGTTTTATCCATCACTGTTCTTTAGCCCGCTCTGCCACCCCAGTTCAGACATGGCCATATGCAAATCAGTCTGACCCTGTGCCTCATGGGAACAGTCCAGCCCGAACTGCCAAGCCATGCCTTCCCTAGACCGGGAACAAGCTTCCTAGGACCAGTTTTTGGCATTCCATCCGTCTTCAGCCAGGCTTGCTTGAATCCAGTGGCGAAGTGAGCGAGGGACTCACGTCTGAGCATACCCTGCCAACTTATGGCGAACAAAGCGGTATAAAAGGGGCTGGTGATGGACGGAGCATCTGAACCAATTTAACACTCACACCCAGTCAACAGATCTGGGTTTAACCCATCACCGTTCTCCTGGCTGAAGACGGCTAATAGCCAGAAACCGGTCCTAGGATGCTTGATTCCGGTCCAGGATAGACATGGCTTGGCAGTTCCGTCTGGACTGTTCCCATGAGGCACAGGGTCAAGACTGATTTGCATATGGCCATATCTGAACTGGGGTGGCTTGGTGAGCAAAATAATGATGGATTAAACCCAGATCTGTGACTGGGGGTGTTTTTCCATTGTGCAACATTCCGTCCATCATATTGTGTGTTTTGCTGTTCACCCTATGTGGGAAGGGTATGCCCAGACGTGGGTCCGGTGCTCACTACGCCACTGGAGTCAAGCTATCCTGGCTGAAGACGGCTGATAGCCAGAAACCGGTCCAAGGATGATTTATTCCGGTCCAGGAAAGACATGGCTTGGCAGTTCGGTCTGGACTGTTCCCATGAGGCACAGGGTCAAGACTGATTTGCATATGGCCATGTTTGAACTGGGGTGGGTTGGTGAGCTAAATACCGATGGATTAAACCTAGATCTGTGATTGTGGGTGAATGTTTTGCCATTGTGCAACATTCCGTCCATCATATTGTGTGTTTTTCTATTTGACAGAAGGTCTCAAATGCTCTAGACACTGATACTTGAATTGGGAAGGAACAATGACATCCAATATCCAAATGGCTATGGGCTGCTTTTGCGGTTTATGAACATTGGGGCATATTATCAAGGGGGTAATCTACGCTTTTTGGCTTTAAAAGCCAAGAAAGTGGAGATAAAATTATCTCCCTATTACCTAGCTGTCGCTAACACCAGTTAGCGACAGCTAGTAGGAGATAGAGACCATCTTGGGCCCCACTTTGCATGTCAGTGATATTTATCACTAATGACATGCAAAGTGGGCATGCCAAGATGTTAGCGACTGAAAACAGTTGCTAACATCGCTATCTCCTATTACCAACTTTTGGAGATATTCGCGCTAAGCACGAATATCTCCAAAAGCTAACACCTGCCCTCAGCAGTTCTTAGCCATGTTATCCAATGGGAGGTGGATAACATGGCTAAGAGCATTAGCTCGCTAATGCATGAATATCGCTGACTTTTCAGCGATATTCATGCATTGTGGCGATTTTTATCGCATTTGCGATAAACCTTGGTAATACCAAGGTTTATTTGCGGTAAAAATCGCAGCAGCTCAGCAGTAAATTTTTGTCTCTAACCAAGCAATAGCGATAATTATCGGTATTGCTTGGTAATATGCCCCTATGTGCTTCACTGCATGTATTGCCAATCAATCAATCATTACGTGTAAAGCGCAACATATCACCTGTGAGGGTATCCAGGTGATGTGATGCTGGCCTTGTCTAACAGCCAGATCTTGAGTTTCTTTGTGAAGTCCTCCCAGCAAGGGAGATGTTCGGAGGGGGAGGGAATTCCAGGACTTGGCGGCAAAGAGCCTCCTCCACTGTGGCTATGTTGGATGCACGGAGTCTGTGCCAGGGCAAGGGAGATGGATGCAACTTTCTAGATGATTGGTGGAAGTTTAGGCGATGGTTCAAGTATGCTGATCCATAGTAGTGGAGGGCTTTGTAAGCGTGTTGGGAGTTATAATTAGCATTTTTCTGATTGGGGAGCAAGAGGTGGTTTCTCAGGTGTTTAATGATGGGGTCCTCTTGGGCAGGTTAAGAATCAGTCTGGCCAACAAGTTCTGTATCGTCTGGAGCCTTATCATGAGATTGCATGTGGGCTCTGCATACAGTGCTTATCCATAGTCCAGACGGCTGGTGATAAGAGCTTGCGTGATTTTTTTTAATGGTGCTTGTCGTTATTCATTTGAAGATTCTTTGTAGCATGTGTAGAGTGTGGAAGCAGACTGTGGAGACCGTGTTTATCTGTTGTTTCATGGTGAGTTTGCTGTCCAATATGATGCTTAGGTTGCAGGCGTAGCCTTTGGGTGTTGGTTGGGTCCTAGTTCCGGGGGCCACCAGATGTCGATCAAGAAGGAGGAATATTTGCCAAAGATCAGCACTTTGGTTTTGTAAGTTGTTCTTCCTACAGGCGGCAAGATTCTTCATGCAGGTGTGTGAGTTGGTTTTCATTGTGTTGGGGTCTGCTGAGAGTGAGGTCAAGCTGGGTATCATCTGCATAGGATATGATGTTGAGGTCATGGTTTCTGATGGTGTCAGCTAGTGATGTCATGTAGGTGTTGAAGAGGGTGGGGCTGAGGGGTGAACCTTGTGGGACACCGCAGATCATGCTCTTAGGGTGCGAGGTGAAGGAGATTCTATGCGTGCGACCCATGAGGAAAGATGCCATCCTTCTGAGTGCCTTTTCTTTGTTTCCAATCTGGTGCAGCCTCTTGATGAGAGTGTGGTGCAAGATAGTGTTGAATGCTGCAAAGAGGTAGCCAGGGACATTTAAGAAAGGGAAATCTTTGTTGATAAATCACAAAGAGATTAATTCCTAAAATCGGTATTTACTAAGCCACACAAAGAGACCTTGCATGGCTCTGTGTGATTTAGTGAATCCAGAGTAACTCAAAGCAGTGCAAATCACTGTCTTGCATTACTCTACATTGGGATGGTATTACACGTTTGGAGTGTGGGCGTTCCCACGCATCCACCCATGGATTTTGGTGCATTCCCAGATTTACTAAGAATAGCGAACCTTGGAATGTGTCACAATGCTACGCTATCCAATCAGAGGCGCAATGAAGAGAAATATACTTGAATCTCCCCTTATTGCTGCTTTGTACATGCGCTACATTGTGCAGCGCACATACAAAGATGAAAATGCCTTTGCACAAAAACAATCCTGCATGTCATGCAGGCACCCTTGCATCATGGCGCAAGGGTGTCTGCATTGAGGAGAGTCTGCACACTGTGCACCAACATAGAGAGAGAGAGAGAGAGAGAGAGAGAGAAGAGGAAGGTTCCATGTCTTAGTAAATATGGCGCATTCCCGCTCTCTCCACTTGATGCAGTGCAGCAAGTTGTCTTGCTGGCGTTGCATTGCTTCAAATTTTAGTAGATCTGGCCCCAAGTGTCTGTCATTCCCTTTGCCTGACTCACAGATGATTGACTAACTGTACAGCAACTGCTTTTGATTGGTGGATGTAGGTTGCACACATTTTGTAAACATTTAATCAGACAAGCAAGAAAGTTAAATGCCAGCGGACCACATAAACTTAACACACTTCATTGAACATCAGAGTCCTTCTTAAGTTGTGGTGGAGGCTTTATATCTGGAGAATACTAAAGCTCTTCGGTGAAAGACCCCCAAGTATAGTGCTTTATTCCAAAAAAAAGCTAGATAAAGGCACAGCAGAGCATTTGCAAACATATTTGTATGGCTTCATATGTCATGCAGGATATTTAATTATGGCTACGAATTAATTTAATTACCTCCTACAAGTGCCCATAATTGATTTTTGTAAGACGTTGTTATTAGCATCCTTGTTTTTTTTTAAATCTAACCCTTTCACCTAGTGGTCTTTCTTCTCAAGCGTCGTTTATCTCGGTGCCGTTGCCATAAGAACTGTAAAAAAAATCATCTGTTTCTGTGTGCTTCTCATTTTTATGTGATTTAAATCACATTATTCGATTGACATATCTAGAGGTAATGAACCATTCATTAGCATGCGTGAAGCCTCTAAACAAGTCGTATTTTTGTGCTTTGACTCTCACAGATGAGTTAATATGGAGAATACATCATGCATTTTCTAATGGAAGACAACATATGGTAATGAGCATTTTTATGAATCTTCTTAATTGATATTCACGTTCACATCAAGAAAGCATTAAGAAGAAGGAAACGCGCTGTACAAAATTCTTTCTGAGGAGACAAAAGGGCTCTGCAAGAGCTACTGCCGGCAAAAAGTTTTATGGTGTAGTCTCTTAACATATCGATCTATCTCTGTACTCTTAAAGGCGCTCCAGAAAAGCTCAAATCTTAAAATACGAAAAACGAAGGCGGCTATCTACAATTTTTAAACAAAGGCTTGAATTGATTGGCATGCGTAAACAAAGCAAGCCTATTATGGGCCGCATCACAAAACATGTTTGATTGGCGCTATTCAAGTACTATTTTCTCTAAACACCTTTTGCCACTCTATTCTGAAAACAGGATTCTGGAGGCGTGAGAATGTTTATGCATATTTGCTGTGTGGCAATTTATTGTGCTGGTGACATGTTCTGTTGCTGTTTTGTAGTGTTCTGTAGTGCTGTTCCTATCCTGTATAGTTTACTGCAGTTTAGTCTGGTTATGTTTTGACTGTTTTGTTGTGATGTACCATACTATTTTATAATCGTGGTGGTATGATGCTTTATGTATGTTACTGTATGTATGTGAGGTATGTTTAGTTGTATACTTCATATGTCAAGATATGCTGCTAGATTTCCAGCCAAAAACTGCACCTACATTGACAGTTCCTGTGACAAGCAACCATTTATCTCTTTCTAAGGCGGTAAAATTGAGCTGCTCCAACTCTTCAAGTACTTAAGACACCAGTCAGCCCAAAACAGTGGACCCCGCTGTGCTCACTTTATGTGATATGGCCTTCTAAGTGGAACCTAGAAGCTTTTTTTAAGTGTATTTTTAGGCTTGTCTGTAGCGCCACATAAAAAAAAGTCTGCTTCAGTTTGTCAACTGATGTCTTGTTATGTATTTCTTAGCTTGCAGACAAGATGCCATGAGCTGTAATTTACCAAACGTTTTCTTGAGTGCTGCATACCACAGTATGACAAAGTTATTTCCATTGATATCTATTCAAATGAGACCAAAATCAATTGTATATATTTTTTATAGAAATGCATTTCATTTTAGATTGTCACTGTCAGCTATCTGTTATGTGTAGAACATCCTTTTCTTGGTAATTATTCCAAAAATACCGCTGCGACTGGGCTCAATCGGTGTTGAGTTTTTATTCTTTGATTATTTGTTGATCTCTTTTACAATTGCAAAAGTCATCTTTGCTTTGTCTAACCTTCCCAGTGCATAATTGAACATCGTGCTAATTACGTGAATTTGGCAGACACGGTGCACGCAACTGCCAGCTGGGTACTTTTGACAGAAACAATGCAACTCAAATAATTATCCATTTTTCTTATATTTTTTTTAAAGTCACCAACGTAGAGTAAGAATGCCAAAGTCATTATGCAATGTTCCAGTATATATTATATCAGACCAATATACAAGGAACGACCCATTAAACACTGGCCGAGACATAAGCAGATACATGCCATCCTACACACATAATTATCCAGCATCAGAGTCAAGTTTGCCTAGTATGTCCTGTAGTATTCAAGAAAGAGCACTTAGGTCTATATTTGGCCGATATTACCCTGGCATTCACTTTAAAGCTGGACTTACATTAGACGGCATCTGTATCCAGTCTGTCACTTTTGGACAATGCCCCTTGCACGATCCCATTGCCACCCGCCTTCTTGCCCAGCAGTAGCTGGAGGAAAGCAAGCTGACTGATTGGTTTATGGAAATCAGCCACATATCCATGCAACATAGGCAATGGAGTGACCGACAGTGCATATAACAGCATCTTATTATGTTATGTTATGTTATGTTATGTTAATTAAACTTCTATAACACGCAGCTGCCCCAGCGAAGGGGCGTCCCGGTGCTTTGACCAACAGAGAAGCCAGCTACCAGCGGAAGTAAAGGGCAGCAGAAACAGTAGCAGGGGCAGTAGCAGAAATTAGATCCTGGATGGAAAAAGGCGCGTCTTGAGCACCCTCCTACACAAAAGAAGGTCATTAAGAGCACGGATATGGACTGGTAATGAGTTATTAATCTCCCCATCAATAGCCTGCCAGAAATTGAAAGTTCTTGGGCAGGACCAACCAGATGCACAAACCTATTGTGTGGAGTCCAACATCTCTGGCACATGTGATCGTTTCCGGAAACGGTCTTATGCAATCTCTCTGGAGTCATATATATCCTCTGATGGAACCTATGATGTGTCAGTGTATGGCCCTATTTGTGCACAACACTATACCACTTATCTTCTGACAACTGCTCTCCAAAGTCTATAACCCACTTCTCCATCACTAGAAGACTGGAAACAACTCATTGGTTCTATTCTATTCTATTCTCAGTAAACCACCTAAATCGTTTAGTAACCCATCCATATGTGCGTTCCAACGTAACTGTACTGGTAAGTAGGTACAAAGCTTTAGGATTTGCAGGGAAAGATGGGTATTGGCCTTTGATTCCGTTCCCTGTTCTGAAAATATAGAACTATGTCCAGGAAGCTGCTATTGGCCAGACCCTTGTACTGTTTTACTGAGAAAAAGAGTTGACCAACCCCTGCCAGATTGCGTTTTCTAACGGTGTGTAAAATAGTCTTTTCCGTAGTTGGTAGAAAAGTTGGTAGAAAAGTCAGGTAATCCTCGGGTGGGCTCTCTGGAGAATATAGGATCAGCAGCCAGCTTTTCTTTGAATATATTCCCAGGGCTTGACAGTGCTCTCTCCTTGTGGCAGGCGGTACGACATCATAGAGGCCTTGCTAGTGTCCCTTGTCTGACTGCCTACATTTCTGCAACCGTATGTAGCAAGTGACTAGGGGGAAAATGAATGAATACTAAAAACACGGAAGTGTGATCGTTTTTATAAGAGAAATACACCCAGCCATAGTGGCTATTTTGCCTCACTCTCCACTTCGTGTGTTCAGTTTGCCCATTGCTGGCCCATGGTCGTCATGGATTGTTACATCTTCAGATCTATTTAAATTGATTCCTAAATACTTACCTGAGGGCCATATTATCAAGAACGGGTGATACATTATCACTGCTTTCGGCGATAATGGGTTTGATAATGTGCCCTAGAGAATACCCATAGAAGCCTAGGTTATGGTGTTAACCTGGGCTTCTATGGGAATTTACAAGGGCATAATATCAAACCAATTATCGCCACTTTAGCAGCAGTTTCCTACCAATAAAAGCGGCGATAATGTATCGCCCGTTCTTGATAACATGGCCCTGAGTTTGTGCATCCCACACCGAGGATACTCCAGGGCACATTTCCTCTAGAATATACTACTGGTATTCACACTTCAAGGAATCTTGGGGCATATTACCAAGCAATAGCAATAATTATCGCTATTGCTTGGTTGGAGATAAAAAATTATCGCCGAGCTGCGGTGATTTTTATCGCAGATAAACCTTGGTATTACCAAGGTTTATCGCAAATGCGATAAAAATCGGCAATAATGCATGAATATCGCTGAAAAGTCCGCGATATTCATGCATTACCGAGCTAATGCTCTTAGCCATGTTATCCACCTCCCATTGGATAACATGGCTAAGAACTGCTCAGGGGCAGGTGGTAGCTTTTGGAGAGATTCGTGCTTAGAGTGCATATATCTCCAAAAGTTGGTAATAGGAGATTGCGATGTTAGCGACTGTTTTCAGTCGCTAACATCTTGGCACGCCCACTTTGCATGTCATTAGTGATAAATATTACTGACATGCAAAGCGGGGCCCAAGATGGTCGCTATCTCCTACTAGCTGTCGCTAACTGGTGTTAGCGACAGCTAGGTAATAGGGAGATAATTTTATCTCCGCTTTCTTGGCTTTTAAAGACAAAAAAGCGGAGATAAATCCCCTGGATAATATGCCCCCAAATGCCTTTTCAGTGTCTAAAAACACTGACACCTCTCGCAGATCAGGATCCACTTGGTTCATAATGGTTAAACAAATTCTGTATTTTATATGTGGCTTTTCTGCCACGGATAAAAATCTATTTTTTTCCGGTAGGGCCAATCCTTGCATAAGAGACTTATTTGTTTGCCATAATAATTGCAAGAAAATGTGCATCGTTGTTGAATAGAGACAGTGGTCTATACGACTGTGTGTTTAGGGAGTGCTTGGAAAGAGCCATCTCACTCTACTGCTTCACATGTCACGACTCCATTTATCACAGTTTTCGTCTCTTCTAAAGTCTGGTGGGCTCCCGAAGGTTCCACTATCTCCCCCCGCAGTCACGCTCATGTAGTCTATTTTATGTATTGCCCCGATGATCCCGACCAATAGTCTCCTGCTGTGCATATAACTTTTTATAATAGTTCGTAACAACCTCCACCACATCCAGTGAGTCCATAACCAACTGTCCTAGCTCCCTCAGCAGTGCGGTAAAGTGTTATGTTGATGACGTCACTTGAGCCATCAGCCTAGGGTGTGACACAGGCGTTCACCCTCGCTGCATTTCCTAGCCTGGGTATGCTCCTCCAGTAACACTATCTCTCTTGGGTAAATTGCGAGAATCTTCTATGGTCAGCTTCAGGTCTGCCCGTGTCTGTCCCTCCTGCGGTGCCCCCTGTATAATGTGCACCAGGCTCACTATCTGCAGATGATCCTAAATGGGCCTCAATTGCCCACCCATCTACATATATGGCTTATTCTGTGATAACTATTTTAAAGATCTCCCACCATGTGGCCTATTTTTAGACACTGCCTATGTTATTTGCAAAATATTCTGTTATGATGGAGGCAATTTTCGGTTTAAATCCCGCTGTTGGAAGTTCATCGGTCTCAAATCGCTCTTGCCTCGGTATTGATGATTTAGCTGGGATGCCCCGCTGCAATAGCAGCAAGAGTGATCAGGCAGCATTCAAGGTGTTCTGTTGCCCAGATCCAGCCCAACGAGGTGTCTCGCATAACCAGAAATAAATATGTGAGAAGGAGCATTGGCTGCTGAGGAGTGTGTCTATGCACTTGTCTCCTCCTGCATAACCCTTCAGGCATACACCAACTTGAGCTCAGTAATGCCGGATCCCAATGACTGTAGGGATATTGGTGAATGATTAATAGTTGAATATGCTTATCGTTTGCAGGATCCAGAGCTTAATTAAAATCTGTACCACAAATGATGCTTCATGCGTTGTATACTTACTTCATTCACTGTGACAGGAGTATCTGTGTTCATGATATATATATATGAATCTGTAGTCTTATTGTGAACCGGAGTGATCCATAAACTGCTCCTGTTATATAATATATCAGTCATCTCGGTCTATACCAACGCAGCTCATTTGGAAATTGTCAGAGCGTCGTATACTGATGGTAACTCGCAAAAATATGTTCTGTATCACGCAAAGAACCGTTTGTTGCTCCATCTAGAGGCACACCTAGGCGACCTATGGGGCAGAAGTTGCATCTCTTGGAGTAAAGTGATTATCTGCCATGTGCCTATCGAGTAAGCCCCTTGCTATCCTTTGTTTATGTGGGCCGTTCAACCCGATCATATTCCATGTAAGGTTATTATAAATTAATTAAATTAAAGCAATGCTAGCTGTCATATCACCGAATAAGTGCATCTCCTGTATATAATGTATTGTGTTGTTTTTATTTACAATTGTGAAAAAAAAGACTAGAAAAGTTTCCAGTTCCACCAGCCTTATCCCCACCAACTCCGTACGTGTTCAGTGCATCCCCACATTCCCTCATACAATAAAAGAACAAGTAGAGCTGTTCCCAAACCTATGCTGGCAATATACACCATTTGGAGGTGGACTGTAGTCACCCACCCCACTTCGAACAGCATCTAAACATTTATTTGCATCACCATGTAACTGGCTTGGCCATTTTGTCATATTACTACCAGGAAGATATCATTACCACTTGCATTATTTCATCATCTCTGTTTCATTGGGTGGGGATTTGGTTCCACCCTCAACAATCCATTTTACCCTATACCGCAGTATATCCATTTAGCAAGGTGGTCTCCGGCCATGTTTTTGAAACCTAATGAATAGCTAAACGATAGGCACCTTCAGACAACTCTAGGCAAAGAAAGGAAAAACAAATATTAAGGGGTAGATTTACAAGCCCCTTGCGCCTCTTTTGCGCCACCGTTGCGTCACTTTTGTGACACAGCGGCGGCGCAAAAGATGCGCCATGGTGCGGGGTATTAACAACGTGACGCATCTGGGAGATGCGTCACGTTGTAAAGCCCTGCGCCATAAGGCATTTTAGGAGGCGTTCCTGCGCAAGGGGGTGCATTCCTGAGCAGGAATGCCTCCTAAAAGTGGCTGAGTGAAATCTACAAGATTTTACTCAGTCACTTTTAGGCCAATGCTGCGTCAAAACCCTGTGCCTGCTTGAAGCAGGCGTAAGGCTTGAGGCAGCATTGAAAGAATAGGCCCCCCCAGAGCATTGCTGGAGCTGCGTCGCGCTTGCGATGCAACTCCAGCAATGCGCCGCTTTTACAGCACAGATGCGTGACGCATATGTGCCGTTTTGGCCCCATGGTGCGCCGCATTGTAAATGCGGCGCATCATGGGTGGCGGAGCTGCGGCGCATAATTACTGGCGCATCCCTGCTAATTTGCAGAGATGCGCCAGTAATTGTATATCTGCCCCTCAGTCTTTATCGCTAGGATCCTTGAGGGTGACTGGGGAAGTTTCCGTCTCTGGCTGATCCTTTTTCTCATCACACTCTTAGTAGGCTTTTTCAAAATGCTTCTCTTAAGGAATTTTCCAGCATCTTCTGGTGCTGTGAATATGTTTGTTGTATCCTCTCATCTTAATTCTAGCTTTGCGGATAAATCATGGAGTATTGCACTTCATGATCTCTGTTTCCTTTTAATGTTCACATAGGCCTTCCTGCCTCTTGTAAAGCATGCTTAAAATCCAGATTAAAGACACGAGAAGTCCCCCCGATTTAAAGTTAAGCCTTTTTAAGTAGCTACATGCAAAATAGTATTGCGATCTCTAAAATTTAGAAGTGTCATGATGATTGGGCAAGGTAGACCTTTCGCATGTGTTTGGGGTCCAGGAACCTAGAGGCTCTTTTTAATAGTATTACTTGAGGAGAAGACAGAACGGGCACGTACTTCCAGAAGCAGTTGTTTCATGTGGGAGCGCATGTTAACAGCTGCACATTTATATCAAAAGGAGGGAGGTAAGATAGTTGATCGTTTGATCAACGGACACGATTTACCACACAGGGTGGTGGAAGGTCCAGTTACAGCTTGTGTCCGTATCTAGCACTAGGATTACAAAAGGGGGTTGCTGAACTGTTCCTATGGAGAGTTAGGGGAGAATTAAGGAAGAATTAAGGAAGAATTAACTGGCGTGACCAAAGGTGTTAGAGTAACACCCTGGGGCATCCATTTTGTTGGATGTAGTTGCCTCACACACCCAGAAGGGTGTCATGCTTCATCATTGGCGGTTGCTCCTCGTCGGGGAGGCGGTGCAATCCCCGACGGGCTCACCTCAAAGAGGGGCTCTTTGGCGGAGATCTTTTTATCCAACAGCCTTATGGTGAGGTGGGGGTGTGTGGTCAGGGCTAGGTGTAATGATGTGAGGGATATTAAAATGTAGCAAGGGGTACCGGAATTCAGTTTATTCTGGAGGTCCCCTGGTTGCAGTTAAAAAGTGGGGTTAGCTCACTAGGTGTCAGCAGGTTAGGTCGGGTGACCCTAGATGAGACTAAGAGTGAAGGTGGTCGACATGTTTCTCGCTGTGGGTATAGTCAACCGCGATTCATCAGGACCTAAACAAAGTGAAGGGAAACATGCTAGTGTCATGTGTGTGCTTATTTTTACCTCTGTGGGTTCTCCTATGCCTATACATGGAGAAAAAGTACACCATGGTTAAATACAAATCTGCATTTAGAAAAACAGGTCACATCAATGCCAGGGCGTATAAACAAAGTGGCATGCTGTTGGTGCTGTTTGGCAATGAACACACCCACTGCATGCCTTGTAAATTGCGTGTGCAAAGTGCAAAGTGGGGAGCACACACTACTACTGAGTCGGTGAGGAGGTCTGTGCTCAAGTCCTGGCTAAAAACAATGGTTTAAAAGCAATTGAGAAGGAAAAAGATGCTGCAGCTTAGGAGGAATGAACTGCTCCTCTAGTGAAGAATGAGCAGATACAGTGTAAACCGGCACCGAGTAGTATACTGTGGCTATATGTAAAACACAAACACACTGTGACCAAATGAGCTATAGGTTGGGGAAGCCCATTTGCCCCACTTACCTAGTGGTCAAGAACTATGTGCCACATGAGGGGTCGGCGGGACAAAACATCAGGGATGAGCCCAAGGATTTAGCTGGGGATAGAGCATAACATCGCGCCTATCGGTTACCGCTAAGGCTAGTTTTAGTTAATCTCAAGGCAGTATTGGGCTGCAAGGCTAAAAGCCTTCATTCTATTGCCCTCCGCTTATTCCTCACCTACTGGACTCACCTCCATACTCCTGTGTCCGCGTAGTAAGACCTACCCTTCTCCGCCGAGCTCGAGTAGATGTTTGAGCTCGGCGGCCGGGGCAATTTAAACCGTGCTGGCAGGTCGGCGTGTGACACCGCGTCTCCGCCTTCTCTGTCAGGTCACGTGGTTTTGGGAGGTTTGATGGCGGCCATCTTAAGGTGGTGAGCTGGTGCGCTTAGCGTCAGTTGATATTCATTTATTGTGCGTTATCTTGACACTATTAGATATGGAGCGGGGGAGTCCAGGGGGCGGGAGTAGTCCCGTGTTGCCTATGTATACCCCAGCCGAATTATGTGCAGAAGAGCGTATTCGAAAATCGCCCGGTCTCGTGTGTTGAATGCACGGCGGCCATGTTGTGCTGGGCACAGGAGCTAACCTGAACAAGCAGTGTCAGGTATGAGCTGAGGAAGTAGTGGTGTGTTGTAACTCGGTATGCCTACTTCCTGAGAGCCTTAAATGGTATGTGGGTCACATTATGTAGTGTGTGATGCCAGCAACAGAGATTGATGTAAAATGATGTTTAAACTCTTATGGTGGCTCACTGTCTGGGGAGCGACCAGGGTACAGGGTGCAGGATCATTGTTTATCCATGGAGTATGATAGGAAACTAGACTTTTTTTTACAGTGAGTGCCACGGGATATCTTCGTTGAGCCCCTGTTTGTCTGAAGACAGTCGATGGATCCATCTCTGCTCCTTCCGGAACAGAGCATTACTTGGACAATTGGGGCTAGCTTCCAGTATCACCCATCTCATGGAATCTTCATCATGATTATGTTCTACAAAATGTTTGCACATCTTAGTGTGGGTCTTCTTGCAACGGAAGTTGCTACGGTGTTCAATGATTCTGGTTTTGACGGGACGGGTTGTCATCCCGATGTATTGTAGGTCACACGGGCACTTGATCATATATATACAGTGTGATGTATTGCAATTAGTGTGGTGTCTGATCTCCCATTTGTAGGTCTCAGAGAGTTGGAAGGTCTTGAGTGTCAAGGTGTACCTACAAACACCACACATACCACAGGGATAGTGACCCGTAACCGGGGGTAGATGCCACAATGCGTGTTGGGTTTCCTTTCTGATACACTTAGGTCTAGTGCTGACTAGGATGTCCTTCAGGTTTTGAGATCTCTTGAAGGCGAACCTTGGTTCTTCTAGAGTCATGTCCCCAGTGTTGAGGATATCCCAGTGACGTCTGATAGTGTTCCTGATTTTGGTGGATAAAGGGGTGTATGTTGTCACACATGTGATTGGTTGATTCTCAACCGGGACTCTTTCCTGCCTATCTAGAAGGGCTTCTCTGTTGTTATTCCTGGCGCGTTTCCTGGCTTTAAGGACATCGCGCCTTGGGTAGCCCCTGTCAAGTAGGTTCCTTGAAAGGATTGCAGACTCCTTTTTGTAATCAGACACCTTGCTACAGTTGCGTCTTATTCGTAGAAATTGGCCGAAGGGCAGATTGGCATGTAAGGCCCTCGGATGGTGACTCTTGAAGTGTAAAAGGCTGTTGCGGTCAGTGGGTTTGCGGTACATGGTTGTGCTTATGGACCCTTCTTCCAGTTTTATTGTTAAATCAAGGAAGGCAATCTCCTCAGGTGAGGAGGCCATGGTGAAATGTAAATGAGGGTTTAGTGAGTTGACCCAAACCAGGAAGGCTTCATGTGACATGGGTGGGCCTTTCCACAAGATCAAAATGTCATCAATGAAGCGCTTCCACATCTTGATGTTGTCCCTGTAAGGATTGGTCTCATGGTGTATATGTAAATCCTCAAACTTAGCCATGTACAAACAGGCCACCGAAGGGGCAAAAGTACTGCCCATAGATGTCCCTTGGGTCTGGTGGTAGTATTTGCCTCTGTATTCGAAGTAGTTTTCAGTCAGGGCTAGGGTGGCGCACTCCATAATGAAAGTCTGTGGAGTGTTTGAGTTCCAAGGTTCCAGGGCCAGTCTTTCCTCAATCACCTCTAGAGTAGCCCTCTGCGGAATGTTTGTGTAGAGGGCTTCTACATCTAGGGTGATCAAGAGATCAATTTCTCCTGTATTCTGGATGTTGTCCAGAATCCGTAGTACGTCTGTGGTATCTTGGACGTAAGAGGGAATGCTCTTTACAAGGGGTTGGAGGAAGTGGTCGCAAAATTGAGAGAGGGGCTCCAAGACAGAGTCTATCCCTGAGATAATGGGTCTCCCTGGTACCGTTCTTGTTGCTTTATGGATCTTGGGCAAGATATAGAAGTATGGTACCCTTGGATCCTTCTTGACCAGGAAGTCTGCCTCTTTTCTAGTGATCCATTGGTCGCACTCTGCGCTTGTGACCAAGCTTGTGATCGTGGTGTGTAGGCGCATGGTTGGATCATTAGCAATGGGCGTGTAGTATCTATTGTCGCTCAGTTGTCTGATACATTCCAGCTCGTAGTCTTTAGTATTCATAAGCACTGTGGCACCCCCTTTGTCCGCCTGTTTGATGGTAATGAGTGGGTTGTCCGCCAAAGATTTCAGTACGGCCAACTCATTCCCAGAGATGTTGCAGTGCGGTGTATTCCTGGTCAATTTAGAAATGTCTTTGAGCACAGCTTGTTCAAAAGTGAGAACTTCATTTGGCACCATTCCGTTATGAGGTGTGAAGGTTGATGGATTATGTAGCCCAGAGTCCTCCATGGGTTCACGGGGCTTCCCTTCAAAGAAGGTTTTCAACCTTATTTTCCTGAAAAAGGATTTGAGTTCCCTAGTTTGCTGGAATGGATCGATCTTAGGTGTGGGGACAAACCCCAGACCTTTCTGTAGGACATCTTCCTCACCCTGTGTGAGGAGACGGTCAGATAGATTAACCACCAAGCTTACTGTGGTCCTGACCGGCTCGTGCTCCTCGTGTCCATCCCTTGGGGGCGTGCATCCTCCCACTGTACTCTCTTTTCTGGTACGTTCCCTCTTTTTCGCCCTCGCCCTCTGCCCCAACCTCTGCCTAAAAAAGGAGGGTGTGTAGGGTTCTGAGGGGGATAGAATGGAGGGTATTGTGGGCCAAACGGGGGCTGGAAATGGGGAAACTGAGGGTATTGCCAGAACGGGCCACCCGTAGGTTGTCCCTGATTAGGGTAATTAGGGAAGTTGTTTTGTCCACGTCCACGTTTCTAAATGCAGATTTGTATTTAACCATTGTGTACTTTTTCTCCATGTATAGGCATAGGAGAACCCACAGAGGTAAAAATAAGCACACACATGACACTAGCATGTTTCCCTTCACTTTGTTTAGGTCCTGATGAATCGTGGGTGACTATACCCACAGCGAGAAACATGTCGACCACCTTCACTCTTAGTCTCATCTAGGGTCACCCGACCTAACCTGCTGACACCTAGTGAGCTAACCCCACTTTTTAACTGCAGCCAGGGGACCTCCAGAATAAACTGAATTCCGGTACCCCTTGCTACATTTTAATATCCCTCACATCATTACACCTAGCCCTGCCCACACACCCCCACCTCACCATAAGGCTGTTGGATAAAAAGATCTCCGCCAAAGAGCCCCTCTTTGAGGTGAGCCCGTCAGGGATTGCACTGCCTCCCCGACGAGGAGCAACCGCCAATGATGAAGCATGACACCCTTCTGGGTATGTGAGGCAACTACATCCAACAAAATGGATGCCCCAGGGTGTTACTCTAACACCTTTGGTCACGCCAGTTAATTCTTCCTTAATTCTTCCTTAATTCTCCCCTAACTAACAGCTGCACATTCCAACGTTGCAAAGGCAAGATCTGGCTCTGAAGTCTTGATTCTTAGTGTTCACCAAAATCAGGATTTCTTTAATTTTTGCCCCATCTTCCTGAGGGTTCTCAGTGGTAGATGCGGTGTCTTTTGTCTGTGTTTCATTTGATGTTTATAAAATAAGTAGACTGTGTGGGCTCAACTGCTAGCTTGCCCTGCCGGGCCCCACTCTTTCCGTTGTTGACCACTTCAGTCAGACTCCACAGCACCTCCAAGCTGCTGGACAGAATTGCCAGAAGCGGTTCAGGGGCAGGTAGGTGCTTCTGGATCCCACTGTGGGCTTCGAGCCTTTTCACTACTGATGTCCCGGGGCCCACCCTACTATGGACCCTGAATAAATGGGCATTGTAACTCTTCAACTCTTGACTCTCAGTGGTCATGAGGGTCGAACAGTCAAAGACTTCACAGGAGGAAAGTAGACACAGGGGTCTGAACAAAGGTCCACAATTTAAAATAAGTTTTATGAAAAAAAGAATATCTATATATGAACACAAAGTCTCCCAAGGTTAGTGCTCTAGTGTTTTAACAGGCGGTCCCTGAGTTCCAAGGCCTTTTCGCTAGTGGTGCTGTTTTTAACCGGTCCTAGGATGCTTGATTCTGGTACAGGGAAGACATGGCTTGGCAGTTCGGGCTGGACTGTTCCCATGAGGCACAGGGTCCAGATTGATTTGCATATGGCCATGTCTGAACTGAGGTGGCTTGGTGAGCAAAATACCGATGGATTAAACCCAGATCTGTGACTGGGGGTGAATGTTCTGCCATTGTGCAACATTCCATCCATTATCTTGTTTATTTTGCAGTTTATTACCCATTCACAATAGGCTACATTTAGGTTAAGCCCCACTTGTAGTCCAAGGCTCAGGAGTCCCACCCTGACTCTTTAATAAAGTCAAAAGTGTTCCAGCACCAAAGCACTATATGGCAGCCGATTTCCCCTAGGATGTCCGTCCTGAAAATCCATCTTGCATGCACCAGCAGGAACTGTGAAACCAGAGTCTTAGAGTGTGCACCCTCTGCGGGTGCTGAAGCAGGAGCATCTGTCTTCCGTACATTATTGACACATGGCCCGGAAGGGACAATGGTTGGTTAGCTCCTCAAATTCCTCACATGCAGTACTGTGGAGGTAGTGACCAGGGGATTGTCAATGCTCCTCCAATGCTGGTAAGCTACTTGGGATCCTACACAGAGAGGAGTTGTGTGACGTTCCTGGAGTTGACCTTCAGTCAGGGCTTGGACCCACTTGGGTCTTACGGTAGCCTCCTCCTCACAACGATGGTCTCAACCAGACCAAACTCCTTGCCTAGTCATGATTACTTTAATGAGTCACCGTCCTCACTCTGTACATGGGTCACCACCCCATTGGCACAGCAGCAATCTTCACAGAGTCCCCACCTGGCACACATGGAGTTGCTGACTTCACTCCGTACAAAGGCTACGGCCTGATCGGCACAGCAGCCCCATGTGGTATAACAGATATCCAACTTCACTCAGCACATGGGCTAAGGCCTGATTGGCATGGCAGAAATATCACAGTGGCCTCACCTGTAATACGGGGTCACCAATTTCAGACATGCACTCAAGCGATGACCCAATTGGTACAGCAAAGGTCATGGCTCAATTAATACCAGGTCAATTCGCATGCTGGGTTGCTGACATTTCTTTGCACACAGGCAATGACTCAATTGGTGCAGCAGCTCCACACCAGTCCCTCACACCACACTTCAGGTATCAAATTGACAGGATCCCCACTGGACCGCGATGGTAAGCAGGCAGGCACTGGTGCTGAAGGCTCTAGAGGCAGGTGGTTCTGGATTACCTGGGTGATGTCCTCTCACCCAGTTGGGAGATGTACAAAACTTGGCCTCCAGTTCTGGTCACAAACAGAAGTCTTATATAGATTCTCCTCCACCTTGCACATCCTGACAGTCTCCTGACAGTTGACACATTTGGGGGCCTTGAGCTCCTCCTCTTATAGTCCATTTCCAGAAACCAAATGTGATTAAGATTTTGTGTATTACCCCTGATGAGGTGTCAAAGTGCTTTTTCAGCAAGTAGCACACTACTCCAGAACCCATAAAGGGTTAGTGTTGAATTAGTATAGGGAGATATGAAAGTAATTTGAGTGGTGGATATGTTAGTCAGTTATTTGGATTGAGAAGGGTAGGGGAGGGATAGAAGAGGGAAAAAGGTTTGCATTTATATAGCGCTTGTTAGCCCTGATGGGGTGTTCAGTTGCTTTTTTGCCGAGTAGCACAGTACTCCGGAGCCCATAAAGGATTAGTGTTGAATTAGTGTAGTGAAATATGAAAGTAACTTGAGTGGTTGATATGTGAGTCAGTTATTTGTATAGAGAAGGGTAGCGGAGGGTTGAAGAGGGAAAAAGGTTTGCATTTATATAGTGCTTGCTACCCCAGATGCGGTGTTGAAGCACTTTTTTAACAAGTAGCACACTTCTCTGGAACCCATAAAGGATTAGTGTTGAATTAGTATAGTGAAATATGAAATTTGAGAAGTGGACTTGTTAGTCTGTTATTTTGATTGAAAAGGATAGTGGAGGGATAGTAGCGTGAAAGATTTAGACATTCTTTTGTTTGTTTTGGATGTCATAGCAGTAGGAGGAGGATTGGGATGAGTAAAAAGGGATGTGGAGTGAAAAAGTCAGAGGGAAGAGTTTAGAAGGCTTCTTTTGGGGGATCGGTATAGTAAAAAAGGTGTCAGATGATGCAAGGAGGGGTAGAGTAAGGTAGAGTCTACAAAAAGTTATTTTGGGGAGAATAGTAGTAGTATGGGGTTTGGGATGAATGAGAGAGTGGATGTAGGGATATATATTCACAGAGGGATAGGGTGAGAAATAGGGTAAAGAGGCCTTGAAGAGGGAAAAAGGTTTGTATTTATATAGTGCTTGCTACCCCAGATGAGGTGTTGAAGCACTTTTTTAGGGAGTATCATGCTACTCTGGAACCCGTAAAGGATTAGTGTTGAATTAGTATAGTGAAATATTAAATTTGAGAAGTGGACATGTTAGTCTGTTATTTCGATTGAAAAGGATGGTGGAGGGAGAGTGGAGTAAAGGATTTAGACATTCTTTTATTTGTTTTGGAGGTCATAGCAGTAGGAGGAGGATTGGGACGAGTAAAAAGGAATGTGGAGTGAAAAAGTCAGAGGGAAAAGTTTAGAAAGGCTTATTTTGGGGGATCAGTATAGTAAAAAAGGTGTCAGATGATGAAAGGAGGGGTAGAGTAGGGTAGAGTCTACAAAGAGTTATTTTGGGGAGCATAGTAGTAGTATGGGGTTTGGGATGAATGAGAGAGTGGATGTAGGGATATATATTCACAAAGGGATAGGGTGAGAAATAGGGTAAAGAGGGCTTGAAGAGTGAAAAAGGTTTGCATTTATATAGTGCTTGCTATCCCAGATGAGGTGTTGAAGCACTTTTTTAGGGAGTAGCACGCTACTCTGGAACCCGTAAACGATTAAGGTTGAATTAGTTTAGTAAAATATGATATTTGAGAAGTGGACATGTTAGTCTGTTATTTTGATGGAAAAGGATAGTGGAGGGATAGTAGAGTGAAGGATTTAGACATACTTTTGTTTTTTGTGGAGGTCATAACAGTAGGAGGAGGATTGGGATGAGTAAAAAGGGATGTGGAGTATAAAAGTCAGAGGGAAGAGTTTAGAAAGGCTTGTTTTGGGAGATCGGTATAGTAAAAGAGGTGTCAGATGATGCAAGGAGGGGTAGTGTAAGGTAAAGTTTACAAAGAGCTATTTTGGGGAGCATAGTAGTAGTATGGGGTTTGGAATGAATGAGAGAGTGGATGTAGGGATATATATTCACAGATGGATAGGGTGAGAAATAGGGTAGTGCGTAGAAAGGGAGGTGGGAAGCATGATGGCGGCCACCCGAGGCGTAGAAGAGCACTCACCGAAACCGTGATCATGGACTATTTTAAGGGCAAGGGGAGAGAATAAGTGCTGCCATTACTTATTGTTTGGAATGTTCCTAGATACGATCTGCTCTGCTGGTGGAACATGATTGAGGCTTGGAGACTGCCCAGGAGTGGCACTAATTAAAGAGTGTTGGTTGGTGCTCGGCTGACTGAGAGCGATAGCCCTCATCCACTGAGGTTGCAATTTCTGCCAAGGAAGTGCGGCGGCAGGAAAGATGGGCCTGAAGACAGTCGGAGCATCGAATGGGACGCTGGCCATACCCCTTACAGGAAACTTGTACTCTGCAGGTGGCAGGGCAAAAGTGAGACAAGGATCCAGGCGGACACCGCTCCCATTAAAGCCGGCTGCAGGAGTGAAGCGCTGCTTGCCACAAAGAGGAAGAGACAGGGCTTCCTTGTGGAGATGCTTGCCTGGCACCACAATGTTGGAGTTGCTTCGTGCTCCAGGGGAGAAACGAGCAGAGGCAGAGGTGGCAGGACCGGTGCAAACAAGTGGGGGAGAGGCTTCTGATAGTGCAGCTCAGCCAGCAGGCCCCGACAAGGAGCCACCAACAGGGACAGAAACCGCAAGTACCCCAATTGAGGGAGACACAGTTAACACAAGGGCTTAAAAATTAAAATGAACTGGATCATGTCAGCAGGAGGGCTTTGGAAGTCAAGCAATGCCCCTATATTCTGACAATGTGAGGGGGCACAGGAGCTAGGGTGAGAGGACGCCTCCTTCCAGGACTCATTGTGTCAACCAAGTGTACTAGGTCCCCCACCCTCTAAAATGGCTCAACAATTAGGTGCTCTGGGTCAGACCCAGGCTCAGGCTCAAGATACTATGCAGCTAAACCCAGAGGTCAAGATGGAACCCAGTGATTGTTTTTTCTCTTTCTCGGATGGACCAGAATGGTCTGAATATGGGTCAGGATCTTCCATAGGTTCAAGCGAGAATGATAGTGATCCAGATACAGCTCTTTATGACAGCAAGGAGTGCTGGGGAAAAGAGTGGGACATGGTTTGCAAATGGATGTGAGCCTGAAATGGGATTACTCCCTAACGGATTCTCTAACCAACATTCAAACGATTACCCCTCAGGGTATCCCAGGTATGAACCCCCCCTTACTAGAAATAGTGCTCCAATCAACTATGCAGCACTGGGAAGAGACTAGGGCAGATGCACGCAAAGCCCAGAACGCAGCAAGGAAGGTACAGGGCGCAGTCAGGAAACTGACTAAGACTTGCATCACTATAGGTTAGCATTTGGCCGAGCTCGAAACACAAATCAATAATGTTGAATCAAAAGTGGTTGATAAGCATACACAGACTAAAGCACAAGAAAATCTGATTGTGGACACGCAATGGACAATGGAGGAACATGAAAACTGGCAGCAACATCATAACCTGAGAGACTTGAGAATTTCTGAGGGAAAAGAAGGATTGGACATTAGAAGCTATATGCTATATCTCTTTCAGCAAGCTTTCCAAGAATGTTCTGACTGGAACTGGCAGCAAGATGTTCAGCGAGTCCACAGAACACCTTTCTCCTTGAGACAACCACTTAGGGAAGAGTCCAAACCACGGGCTGTTCTGGTCTTTTTTGGGAATTTTCTTTTAAGGCAGGCAATATTTGAAAAAGCCTGACCTGAGGCTAAGAGGAATGTTGGAGAAGTCTTGTTTTTTGTCAAACCTGACTTTTGTAACACTACTCATGAAAGAAGGTGGCGATTTGGCCAGCTAATTAATTCCTTCCAGGATAAGGGAGCCCAAGCATTTTTGAATAACCCGGCGTCTTTGAAAGTAGTCTGGCAAAGCGAAATAAACTTTTTTTACGTCAAAAATAAAAGCCAATGAATTTCTGATAGGGCTCAAACCATAGCACCATAGTTGGTCTGGCTAACCCAGGCTAAGGAAAAGATGTCTAAATAATGTCAGATCCCCGGTGTTTGTATTTTTCTCATTCATCCTCTTTTCTAGGATCTCTCTGGCTTAGTCAGAATAAAGAATCCCCTTACCATGGTAACTACATCTCAATATTCAGGTTAGTTCATGGTTTAAGTGCATCACTCTCCATCTCCACACAGACCGATGTGCGGTCTGGATTCTTCCTGGAGAACGGGAGGAGGGAGGAAGGAAGGGAGGGGTCGGGGGAGGGGGCACTGTGGGGTGGTGAGCAGCTGGGGCACAGGAGGAGGCAGGGGTGTTTTTTTGGGGGGGTTAAGGGCAGGACACAAAAAGAAAAAGAAAAAGTTCAAAGAAGAAATTAAAAAGGTATTACATCAAAAAAGCAAGCCAATTAGAATAAGAATAGGCGATGGTATTGAAAGCCCATACCAGGTTATGCTAGAAAGGATGTAAAAAACTTAAGAAGGATAATTCACTAAGATCAAGTGGGTAGGATCACTATTTGCTCAGTTAATATAGGGGGTTTAATAGACAGAAGTAAGAGCTTGAGGATCATGGAGATCATAAAAACTATAGCCAGTGACATATTTTGCCCCCAAGAGAAACATATTTCCTGGGACAAAAGAGGCTAATCATGTCTAAGGGATATACGCTATTGGTGTGCTCTTCCAAAAGCTAAAACATCAGAGGGGTTGCTATTTTAGCTTGGAAAAAATGAGGGGAGGCAAAATGAAAAATTGTTGATACTTGTGAAAGATGGGCCCTGGTAGAACTAGAGGCTGGGAAAACTGTAAGGACTGTGTATGCCTCAAACCAAGATGATACGAAAGTATTGGAAGACTTGGAGCTGTAGCTAGTATCCTAGTCTACTCCCCTGATTAAGTATGGGTATTTCAATATTCATCTAGCAGTAGGGAGGATCGCAACCAGCAGATACCAAGGAAGTAAGCCTAGAGTCTATAGAGCTTTATCTTTGCTTATGACAAGTCATGGATTGACTGATGTTTGGGACTTTAAGTTCCCCTCGGATCCTGGGTATTACTCGTGCCCTCACAAATAATATGTCAGTTTGGGCTATTTTTTTTGTATCTAAGCAGATTCTGTCCAGGCCTGGATTATACAATTGCCAAAACTGATGTCAGATCACAATCCCTTGAGCCTCGAGGTAAGAGTTTAGCAAAATTTAAAGCAACAATGTCAATGGCCATTTGATAGGAAACTATTGATAGACCTGAATTTTGTTGACCATAATAACAAAAGGATAAAAGACTATTGTAATACAAATAGATACAGTACATTGTGTATTATGGTATGGTACAACTTTAAGGGAGGGCTAAGGGGGGAGATTGTTAGCCTCATCTCTCATAGTAGGAAACAACAGGATTCGGAGAACAATAAGCTACTAGCAAAACTGAATGAGTTGGAAAAATAACATCTGGCTAGGATAGAATGGGGGAGGATAAAGCCCCAACTTAGTTGGAAATTATGTTGACCAAGGCAGAGATAAACACATTTTACACCTAGAAAATTGTGTCACACTATCAGACTCATAGGGCTGAGAGCTATGAGTTTGGGGAAGCTGCAGGGAATCTCCTAGCTTTAAGGACAAGACAAAAAATGTTTAAAAGTCAGATATCCTCAAGAAAAAGGGGGGGGGAGGGTGACGTAGTTAGAGTTTTTCATAAATGTTATCAGAATCTGAGTTTTCACTGGAAGAGGTGCAAAATGCTATACGACAGCTTGACTCAGGCACAGCAGTGGGCCAAGACAAGATCTCATTGGAGTTTTAGAAAGTCTTTCAAGCTGAATTAGCCCCCTTGTTATTGGATTTATTTTTAGGGGTACAATACAATGGATGCCTACCAGACTCTTGGAAGGGCACTAATAATATAATTTTTCCAAAGCAAGACAAGCCTCCGGATAACTCTACCTCATATCGGCCCATCTCTCTAATAAATAGAGATGCAAAAAATATTCCAAAATGTTGGCAATCCATCTCAGGAGAGTCATAGCCAGTCTTGCCATTCCATGGCAACATGGTTTCATACCCGGAACAGACACAACAGACCATATAAGACAAGCTGTGGCTTTGTTTGACATTGCCTAAGACACCAACGGGTGGCTGGCTATGATCCTCCTTGATGAGGAAAAAGCATTTGTTTGGGTGGCGTGGTAATATTCATGGGGAATCCTGGCAGTTAAAGGATTTGGCCCAAGGGCAATAACGGCTGTTAAGTCAATGTATGCAGATCCATATGCTAGACTTCAGCTAATGGCCAAGGAATCAGACACTGTAATAGTAGGAAGAGGAACAAGGCAGGGGTGTCCATGCTCCCCGATATTATTTGCCCTTTATATTGATCCTTTTATTGAACAGATTGCAAAGAATCAAGCAATCATCCCTGTACTTACCAGGGGGTTTGAAACCAAAGTATTAGCATACTCTGATGATATTGCTGTAATAACATCTATTCCAGAGATGGCTGTAAATGAATTAGAATCTTTGGCTGAAATATACGGTCGGGAGTTAGGATATCTGTTAAATAAAACCAAGACCCAGATAATATGTACCAACAACATCTCTTTTCAGGATACTCAGTGAGTAGCCACTGCTACATATTTGGGGGCTGGGATCAATCCAAATGCTGAAACGATTACTCAAATTCATTTTGATCCGATAATTAGCAAAATGGCATCTGATCTGAGGCATATGAATTCACTACACCTGACCATCATTGGGAGGATTAATGTCCTTAAGATGGCAATGTTACCTAAGAGTTAATACTTATTTAGGCCCCCCGTGGAAATTGAATGATCGATAATGAAGACACTGGACTCTATTTTGAGTAATTGTATCTGCCAGTATGGCAAGATCAGTAGATCCATGAAATTTCTCACCCTGCCTCAAATCCAAGGTGTGTGGAATACCCCTAATCTTACTTCTTATTGCTGGGCCGCAATACTGCAACAAATGAATGTACTCTTCCTTTAAAAAGGCTTCAGAGAGCTGTCTGAAGGGATCAACGATCTCCCAACAATATAAGAATTGGCCCTTGGAGAGGAGGCAAGGGCTCTGTTGTTTCGTCAACTAGAACCCAGTTATTTTAAGAAGGTGCAAGTTAAAATTATCATTAATGCCTGCAAGACCTGCAGGAAAATTCATAAACTCATGAGAATAGAAAAATATTCTAGGGATACACCACTCTGGCGATCGTCCCTTTTCCCTCCGGCCTTCTACGATACAATGTGGAAACAATGGGAACGGCTCGGCTAATGACAGTTGGAGATATTCATGCAACAGATCAATTATATCCCTTTTCTCAACTACAGGGAGAATATGATATTCCTGACAGGCTTCATTTTAAATATCTTCAAATAAAAGGCCTTTTTTGTAAACGCAGACTGGGGATATCGATGGTAAAGATCCCGTTGCTTGAAACACTGGATAATGTAGATTGTAAGATAAAGCAGTTATATGGTATCATGATGGATAAAGTACCTGATGATATTGAGAGAACTGAAATTAATTAGGCTAGCAAATTGGAGAATGCTGATACTGATGTAGATATGTAACTATAACTGGCAAAAAAACCTCTCCTGTCAGCCAACCTGATGGCGCAACACTTTAAGACGGTTTTTAATTTATATTTCTCTCCTGCTAAATTATGTAATTGAAAAAAAAAGGAGGATGATAAGTGTCCCAGATGGGGGATTCGTCCGGCTGAAGTGGTGCACATGTTTTATGGCTGTGTAAAACTATCATCAGTAGAAAGGGATATGGAGAAAGTTTGGGAGAAGATACTTGGTAGGTTGGTCAACCTTACCCTTCCTTTAATGCAATTAGGACATGGCAACAGCTCAGGGCTGGATTACAGATAGGCCTGTTTTGTATTTATTTCAATCACAGTTGTCAGACTACTGATAGCAACTAAATGGAAAGACCCTGATTCCCCCAACGTTTCAAGCCTGGTTGGCCCGCTTAATTGCCATCTATAGTCTAGAGCAAATGCTACATGAATATAAGGGACGTCAAGCTAGGAAATGGGTGAAAAAGGTTTGGCTCCCAATATCAAAATGGCTAGATTGGGACGGTAATATTGGAGTCGGATTGTAAGAAAGTGGAAGAACATTATAATCAACTGCCATAGTAACTTATCTTGTATATAGGTAAGGCAATTGCTCTTCGCCCTGAATTGTTATATATGTAACCCCTAACTGTCAATCCTGGTATTATCAGTATTTTTGTATAATGCATTACGTATACTGTATTTGGTATGTATTTGTGAAGTACCTCTCTGATCAAATAAATAAAAAAATAAAAAAGGTAAAGAGTAGTAGAAAGATGTTTGAGATGAGTCAGAGCGTTGAAGTAGAATATATATTGAGAGAGGCATAGGACAAAAATAGGGTAGTGCATTGGATATGTTGAATTAGAAGGAAGTAATAAATATATAGATTCATAAGTACATGGAAAGTAAAGAGATGCTTAAAGGAAGTAAGTATATGTAGAATAAAGATACTTATAGAGGTATAGGGTGAGAAATAGGTTATTGCATTGAATATGCTTTCTTAGGAGAAAATGAATAAATATGTAGATCCAAGTACATGGAAGTTATATAGATGCATAAAGGAAGTAAGTATATGTAGATTAAAGATGCATTAGATAAACTCTGGTTTTCAAGTGTTGTACTTAAAAAAATATATATTTTTAAACATACTTTTTCTACATGTTTATACAAAGCAATACACATATATATGTACATATCTATAGTGCAAATAAATGCTTATATACAAAGGGATATTCTGTATACTTCTGTTTGCATATGGTGCTTATGTGGGGAAGGGATGTATGACGTTACAACGCATACTTTTACCACGCATACCATTACAACGCGGTATTTACAACGAATACCGTTACAACGCATAGCGCTTAGAGGTGCTGGATAGTGGTAAGTATAATTTTATATTCCAACTCCAGTCCCCTTGGACACTAGGGAAGGTGTTGGATATAAAATTATACTTATTCCCTATCCTAGAGCGCCCCCCAGCGCAATGCGTTGTAATGGTATGCGTGGTAATGCCTGCGTTGTAATGGTAGTGCGTGGTAAAAACTTCGTTGTAACAGTTGTATACCGTGGAGGAAGAGGCAATTCTTGAGTAGTTTTCTGAAGATAAGGTGGTTGTCCGTGGATTTTATGATGGGGTGTAAGGAGTTTCATAGTTTGGCTGCTTGAACAGAGAAAGATGTGCCACCCATGGCATTTTTCTTGTATCATGCGATTTTGAGGCAAGTTGCCACTCTAGAGCGGAGGTTCCTTTGTTGAATGTGTTTAGTGATTTTATTCCTGATGAAGACTGGTCCCATTCCATGTATCGCTTTGTGGGTGATACAAAGCAGCTTGAACGTGGGTCTTCTGGCAACCGGTAACCAATGCAGGGCTTTCAAGGCAGGGAGATGTGATCTCATGGTTTGATATGCAGGAGTAGTCTGGCAGCCAAGTTCTGAATCCATTGAAGTCTTTTCATGGTCATTAAAGGTGATCCGTGGTTGAGGCTATAGGTGTAATTTAGTTTGGACAGAACGAGGGCGATAGTACCTTGGACCTTGTGTGAAATCCCAAATGGGGGAAGATTTGTCGCACAATTTTATAGTAACAAAGCTTGATCTTGCTAGTTTGTCCACATGGGCATTCATCAATAGCTTGGAGTCCATGATCATTCAAAGGTTTCTTACCTCCTTCAATACTTTAGGCGGTGATCCCAGTTCACCAGGCCAGATGCCAAGCAGGTCATAATGTTTCCAATCGCCACACTTGAGTGATTCTGTTTTGGAAGCATTCAATTTGAGATGGCTCCAAGTCATCCATTGATCCACAGCTCAGACAACTGAACATTGGCAAGTTTCTAATGTCTTTGGGGCATTCCAGTTGAAGGAGTATTTGTGTGTCATCTGCATAGTTATAGCATGTGAGGTGAAATTGATTGATCAGTACTGATAATGACTTCATGTATATGTATAAAAGCATGGGCGAGATTATAGAGCCTTGAGGGACTCCTGCTTTTATGGAGTATGGTTTGGACGAAAAAGGTGGGGTATGGATGACATAATAGGACGTGATGCAGTCTAGAGCAGTCCCCTCTATGCTGGCTTTGTAGAGTCTTTGTATCAAAGTGTAATGGTCGACCATGTCAAAGGCAGCAATGAGGTCCAAGAGGAGTAAGGCATCAACCCTGATTTGGTCAACTGTATTCTTCAGATCATCCCAGATGGCAAGAAGGACAGATTCTGTGCCTCTTCCCTAACAGACTCCTGATTGGAAGTCTACAAGTATGGCCTTCTCTTCAAACGGAGAGGCTGGGTTAAAGTATTCTTAGATTGTTGTTTTGTGCAGGGGATAGTGCTGGTGCTTTGTCTCTGTTTTAAGTATGAGTCCAACATGTCTGCTTTGTCTCTGTAATGTTTTGCCAGTTTGTCTGTGAAATCTTGAGTAACGGGATGAGTTCCTTCTAGGCAATTTGGTTCACGAAATTCATTGAGTATTTTATAGAATTCTTTATTTGCATATTTAGCATTTAAACTTCTGTCTGAATAGTACCTTTTCTTTGCTTTTTGATAGCTGACTTGTATAATCTGTTAATTTTCCGTACGCGAAGTTTGTCTTGTTTGGCATTTGTTTTGATCCAGGCATGTTGCAGCTTACTAATTTGCTGTTTCTCTGTCTTTTATGTTTAAATTATCTCCAAGGTGCTTGTTTTCTTAAGTTCTGTTGTGTGGTTGTGAGATGTATCAGGATATCAAAAGCTTCCTGTAGCCACTCACATCGTTTTTTAACAGAATGTATTGTTTCCAGATGTGTACTGGATGGTAGTTGTGTTTCTAAGTGTTCCAAATTGAGTTTGTTTCATGGTCAATAGGTGGAAGCATGTAAGGTGGTTTTGGGTGAGACACTTACTGGTGTTTTATGTTGGAAAACAAGCAAATGGCGGTCTGACCATGTGACTGGAGTTTGAAAGGTAACTAGTTCGGAATTAGCAAAAATGACATCTAGGATGTGTCCAGCGATGGGTGTCGGTTTGTGAATAACCTGATACAGGTTCAGTGCATCTAGGCCAGCAATGATTGTTTTTGGAGGGGGCATTTTGAGTTTTTCAAACCAAATGTTCAGGTCACCTAGAATGCATAGTTTGGAGTGTATTGCTATCAGGTTTGAAACTGTGTCTAGAAGTGTGCCTGGGAATGTTGCCTTGCTAGGTGGAGGTCTGTAAAAGAGCAGGAAGTTACAGGAGGAAGATGGTGTAGGATTGCATCTGGTGAGAAGAGCCTCACACTTCTTTATGGAGATGTTGTTATATATAATGTTTGCCTGGACACAACAGCTAGGCCACATCCTTTTTCTGCCATTATGACTTTGGGTGATCGTTTGATACCCTTGAGGAAAGGCTTCATGCAGTACTGGAGCCTTATTGTCTCCCAACTATGATTCAGTTATGAATAGTATGTCTGGTTTTGCATCATTGAGAAGGTCGTAGATGTGATGTTTGTTTTTAGAGAGCGATCACGCATTTATTAATAGACAGTTCAGAGAATGTAATTTGGTGACAGCGTGAATTTGTTTTGTAGAAGAGTGATCAGTATTGTGTGGGTTTGTTGCAGGTGTGTTTTTTTTTTGTCCTAGTATTAGCTGTATTATGATAGCAATTGTGTAGCTGTTCTGTTATGTGGTCCTCAGCCAACAGGCTAAGAAGGTATTTTGATGAGTCTGTATGTGTAGGTAGTGGAGACGGTGTTTGAGAGTGAGATAGTGTGCTATGGTGTCTTTGTGGTGTATCCTTGTTTTGTAGGAGACATGAAGAAGCAACGTTGTGGTGCTTATCTTGTTTGCATGCGTTTAGGGTGGAAGGTGTATGAGTTAGGGATAGTGGTACAGGGTATGGGTCATGCAGTAAGGTTCTAAATTGTCCAATGGATGAGAGGCGGTTAGAAGAAAGTTGCTGTCTTGCTGCATGTGTGTTAGGTGTGGTAGAAGAGAGAAAGCTTGGCATTGTAGTTTTTCATTTGTGTAGTTCGAAAGGCGGGTGTATGATTGTAGTTTGTGACTGTAAGTATTATGAGGTGTAGCGCTTGAGAGATTTTGTTGTACGGGTGTGCGTAGTATGTTTTGTTTTTGAAGAGTAGTGTAAAGAGGAACTGATGTATTTTTTTATGAGATGAATTTGTCTGTATAGTATTGTTTGCGATTCGAAGTTGTAAGGTAAAGGGGTGGTGATGTGTTTGTAAGTAGAGTGTGTGTTGTGTGTAGGAGGGAATGAAGTAGAGTGAAGACTGCTTGTCTTAGACTTGTTTGCTGCAAGAGTTAAGTATATGGTGCTGTGGAGTGTAAGTGTTGTGTTGTTGTGTTATTGTTGCAAAAAGAAGAGGAGGGTGTTGGTTGGACAAATTATGGAAAGCTTAGTATAGGTTTGTTTGATGGGTTGTAGTTAAGCATGGTATGGATTTTGGTTGTGTTAGTTATGAGTGGATTGGTTAGTGGTATATGATAGAGTTGTGCACTGTTTGTACGTGATGCTCTAAATTTGTCATAGCTGGGATAGTAGGGTATATAAGCGAGATTTGTGTGGTTTTGTAGTGTATGCTTGTACATTGATTTGTGTATAAGGTTAGTTTGTAGTAAATGTGTGTAGTACATTTGGTTTGATTTTGTTATTCTGTTTGTGGATGTGGATGGTGCATGGTGGGTATCACTCAATGAGAAAATGGGCAACATATCTGGCCCTAGTCCAGTCTCGAACAGGCTCAAGCAGGCATTCACCCTTGTCCTCTCCACCCTTAGCCTTGACGCCCGGGCTCAGACGCCATGCACCCAGGCCTTTTATAGCCCTAGTAATCAGGTGACCACTTCAACCAATGGAAACCCTAGACCTATCTCTAACCAATCACAACATTAGCCCTAAACTCTAGAACCAATAGCAGAACCTTACAGCCAATCATAGCCCTAGTGCAAGCACTCAATCAGGCACCAAACCCTAATCCTTACATCCAATAGAAGGCCTAACTCTAGTTCTTGTCTCAACCCTAGTCCCAACAACCAATCACACAGGAAACCCTAATCTCTACTTCCAGTAAAAAGCCTAACCCTAGCCCTAGTTCCCATTCCTACATTAATTGAATCACTGACCCAGGAATCCAATCAGAACCCTAAAATACCCAACCAATGAAGAGCTAACTCTAATCCAATAGAAACACCAGATACAACCACCAATCAGGGCCCACGTGAACTACCTAATAGCAAACTATATAAGGTCCCTGTGAACGCAGGCAATGTTTGCTGGCCAGGGATTTGGAGGTTGCTCCTCTATTCAAAATCTCCTAGGAGACAAACAGGCTAAATCCCCACTTTGGACTTCTGCAGGTAAGGGCCTAACAAACTTTGTCCTCTGACAATACTGTTTGCATACAAATATACTCACTCTCCTAGCCAAAAACAAGTGCAAAATCTCTATAAAACACAATTTAAACAGCTCAAAGCCGATTACTGCGGTCTCAAAGCGCCCTCTGTTCACTCTCTGATGTAGAATATCCCTATTGCTAGGGAGGGAAAGGAGTGGGTCTGGTTTCACTCAAAAGCTAACACAAAATGTGAGCTGGGATGGATTGCTTCACATACGGGCCAGAGCAGGGAGTAAGGTAGAAATTAGGAGGGACAAGCAGATAGTCACAGGAATGAGAATGAAAAAATGACAGATTTTGGACTGCAAATCCCACAATTCAACTGATTAAATTAAAATAGTCATGGGCAAGTAAAAACCACAAATTTAAACACAAAACAAGTGAGGAATCATGCAATCACAGGCAGGTTAAAAACAACAAGTTTTAAACTGTTACAACCACCAGCAAAAACTGTTTTAAAAATATGATGCAACAATGGGTAGGGAAAATCGCTTTTTAAATTTTATGAAAGAGACAACATGAGTCTGCCTCCTTACCAACTCCCGGTCTTTGGTTCACTGCAATCGGGGGCACAGGAAAACTGCAGCTCACAAAATAGAGGTAAATGTTTTGGGATTCTCCCAGCAAACTCTTAAGGGTCCTGGGCAGGTGTGAGAGGAGGGCCCAGGGTTGCCTGGTAGCTGTGGAGCCTATTAGCAGGCTTAGCTACTATGGCCCGAGGGCACAGGAAAGCTGCTTCTCTATTCAGACTCTCCTAAGCGACAGACAGGCTCAATCCACACTTTGGACAGATACAACCACCAATCAGTGTGCACATGTACCATCCAATAGCCGACTATATAAGGTCCCTGCGAACCCAGGCAAGGTTTGCTGGCCAGGGATTTGGAAGCTGCTCCTCTATTCAGAATCTCATAGGAGACAGACAGGCTAAATCCCCACTTTGGACTTCTGCAGGGAAGGGCCTAACAAACTATGTCCTCTAACAATACTGTTTAAATAAAACTTTGCTCACTCTCCTTGCCAAAAAACAAGAGCATAATTCATATAAAAAACAACTTAAACAGCTCACAGCAGATTACTGCTATCTCAGAGCACCCTCTGTTAACTCTCTGATGCAGAATATCAAGTTGCTAGGGTGGAAAGAGGTCTGGGTGTCTGGTTTCACTCATTTGCTAACACAAAATGGGAGGGGGTGGATTGCTTCACCTACAGGTCTGAGCACAGAGAAAGGGAGAAAATAGGTGGGAAAAAACAGATAGTCATGGGAAATGAGAGGGTAAAAAACTACAGATTTTGAACTGCAAATCCCACATTTCGACAGGTTAAATGAAAACAATCACGGGCAAATAAAAACCACAAGTTTAAACTCAAAACAGGTGAGAAATTATGCAATCACAGGCAGGTTAAAAACGCCAATTTCTACCAACTACCAGCAAAAAACGTAAAAAACAATTAATAAATTGTCTGCAGTGCATTGTCATGCAGTGCAGCCAGCAAGTCACCTTGCTGCACCATGTGACAGGAAAAGGGCAGGAATGTGCTGTATTGAAAAGAATACGGTGCATTCCTGCCTTTTCTCTTGTGTTGGTCCTGTTATGGCTGCCTAGCGCTAATGCAGCCACCTTTGCTCCATTTTACAAGGGTGCATGCTTTGTAAGATGGAGGGTTTTTGTGCATGAAGGTGCACCTTTGTGCAAAAAAAACAATCCTCTGTGGCATTTTTCTCTTTCTGTGTGTACTGCATAATGAGGTACACATAGAAAGAGGAAATAACTGAGAGAAATAAACATATTTCTCCTTTTTTCTTCTCATCTGGGGAGGCATAGGTTTTAAGGCATTCTCAGGTCTACCACTTCTGGTAAATGTGACAATGCATCAAACTCCATGGATGTTTCATGGGAACACCCACCAACACTCATGGAATGCCTCCCTGGCACAAAGTAAGGCAATGCAGCAATTTGCACTGCAATGTTTTTCTTGAGATTTATGAAGCCACTCAGGGCCACGCAAAATGACCTTGCACTGCTTCATACATCTAATCTTTGAGTTGCTTTGCTCTTGCACCACATTGTGTGGTGCAAGAGCGGAGCAATGGCACTCGTAAATATTCCCCTCTCTTCTGCCCTGCCCTTCCACCAGAAATCGGTCTGTCACAGCAGGAAAACGCTAAATATGATAGCCCCACAAAACAGGCCCGGGAAGTGACAAGAGGTACACTCCTGGATTGGGAGTGACTAGAGGTTCACTCCTGTGAGGGATGCTTGTATCAAATGTTTAAGCCAGGACCTCAGTCATACTCTTTATTAATCTCTTATCAGCCCTATCTCCTTCCTGAGATGTGCTCAGAGCCCTTCCTAGTGACTCTCTCTGTATCAAAGAGCAATCTTTCGCGAATACAAAAGGGCCTGCCTCTCCTTTCATCTCTGTGACCCACCCAGCTCACAAGAGTGAAGCAATCCATAACTCAATCTGGAGAGATTTCCTCAACTTTCCCATGTTTGTTCATTTAGCTATGGTTCTCTCAAAATGGAACCTAGGATTTTCCATGTCTTCACAAGCACACGTGCACCTAGCACAGGCATATGAGATACACACACTGCACAGTACTACGTCTTCCATGTATTGTACAATTCAAAGGCAGTCCTACTCAGAGCATATGTGTATAACACACACGCACAGGCACAAGAAACTGACGTAGGCTAAAGGTGAATTAAGTATAGAGCAGCAGAATTTTATATGAGAGAGCCCTTAAACCAGGGACACAGGTAAAAATCATTATATGGCATGCTGCTACCACAGCGCTCATGCTGCCTTACTCCAGGCAAAGGCAGCCGCTTTTCACCACTATAAGGGTAGTGTTTTGAGTGCCCTTACTAGTTCAAATAGACCTCAATCCATGAGACAGGCCTATGTCATCGTGAGCATACATGATCCGTGTTCGCCCATGACAACAAAAATCATCATTAAGGATCCAAACATCATTAGAGATGGGGTACTCAGGGCAGGGATGCGCGTCCATCGCCATGCCAAGCACTTTTCCATCCCAACAGACTGGTGAAAGGTCCTTGCGCAAGCTCACTCTCAACATCATCGGGGACAGTCGGCAGCTAAATAATAGGCCTCACTTCCCTTCGGGAATGTCACAACCACTTGATCTGGGCTCCAGTAATTTTATGTCTGAAAGATTGATTACAGCAGAATCGTGGAAGGTCAGCGGCAGCACCAGTGAGGCCAGGGGACTCAGTGCTCCAGGTGCATGCCCGACCTTGGCTCCCCGGCAGCCCTTATAGCTGATGGGCCTCCAGGGCCGGTTACAACATAGGCACCATCCTGAACAAAAACAATCCCAGAGACATATTCCTCTTTCTGTGTGTACTGCAAAATGCAGCACATGTAGAAAGATGAAATACCAAGGAGAAATAAACATATTGCTCATTGACATGCCTCTGTTGGGATGGTGTACCATTTTAACACATTCCCAGGTTTCTTATTCTTAGCAAATGTGGGAATGTGCCAAAATCTTTCGGTGGATGCATGAGAACACTCACACTTCCATGGAACACCTTTCCACTGCAGAGTAACGCAGGGCAGTGACTTGTGGTGCCTTGTGTTACTCTAGGCTTACTAAGTCATGCAAAGCCATGCAAGGTGACTTTGAGTGGATTAATAAATCTGACTTAAGTAAATCTGATTTAAGGGCTTACATTGCCTTGCGTCACCTTGCACATCGCAAGTGCAATACAAATCCTTACTAAATCTGAGCCTGTATGTTTTCATTGTTTCCTCTTCTTGTTGCTGCTCTACTTTAGGTGGTGAATTTCAAGTCTTTCTGCTACTTGATGTCCTTTTTTCATCTACGCCCGAGTTATCCAGGCAAGATCTACAGCTCGCAAGTGCTTACACATTCTGCATTGTACCATTGTACCATTGTATCTATGGAATACTGCCCAGTTGGGCCTCTTTGTAGCACCTGAATTCCCGATGTATGTGTTACTTATTGGGAATTAATCCTACGTTTGCCCAGCTGGGAGCATTAATAATTTCCAGACCATTGATTCCCTTTTGGGCCTAGTGGCAGGTGCTGCTCTTTATGTTGTTTTCAGCTGTAGCAGGACATCATCTTGTGATGTTCCATCATGGTCAGGGCCTGTGGAGGAAGTTTTAGGTGGCTGCTGCTCTTGGTTTTTCCTGGCTTCATGATAGCACTATATTCACTGGACAGCAATCTCCCTTCATAAAATAGCAATATGTAAATATTGTTCAGGAAATAGCTTTTTTCTGAAGTGCGTGGGCTTATGTTTTGAGTAGTGAATCTGAAATGGTTGGTCAAATGGCTACTGTAATTGTTTTTCATGTTCTAATATTACCATGGACTGCCCTTACACACTTAAAGACAATATTAGAAATCTACATGACACCTGTGAGGCCTTTACATCCTTTCTTGGATCCTGCAGTACCAGAAAAAAGAACTGTGGGGCCCAGAGGTTTTAAGTAAAGCTTACAATAAAGGGGTATTTTTTTAAGGTTTGAGCCTAGGCTTTCCTGACAGGTCTAAGAAAGTTAGAGATATAGGGGTTAACTACAAGCCTCTTGCATCGCAGGTGCATCACTTTTTGAGACACATTGGCAACCCATTTTGCTGCCACATATTTACTAGGACAGTAAAAGCCACCTGTCCTTGTATATACGACCACTTTAAAAGCTGCAATTTGCATAAAAAGGGCATCCATGGGTATTGCTGTGGGTGTTCCCTCACAACACCCATAGAACCCAACACATTTCCAGATTTACGAGAAATCTTAAACCTGGAAATGCGTCTGAATGCTAGTGTCCCTTTGCTCCTAGGGAAAAGGTGTGATGCAGCGGCCAGGGCCTCTGACTCTGGAACACAGGGACTCACGGTTTGATCCCTGGTGCCAATGGCAGGTTAGCTGAGCAGCATGTGACTATGGGTAATAGCTCGCTTAATCTTCCCGACGGCCCCCAGAGCCTTTACACCCTCTGATACTTGTTTGCATTTAAAAATACAGATTTTATTTCATGCCTCCCCAGGGGCAGCGTAGGGAGTCGAAATGTATTTATTTCTGCTCATGTTTTTCCTCTTTCTGTCAGTGCTGCATTCTGTAGTACACATAGAACGAAGAAATCACCTCTTATGATTGTTTATGTGCAGGAAGGTGTCCCTTCCTGCAAATAAACAATCAATAAAAAAAATTTATGTTTCACAAGTTATAGTGTGCTAAAGCAGCACACTTAGAAGTTGAAAAACGCCATTTGAGATTGTTTATGTGCATGAAGGGACACCTTCCAGCACGTAAACAATCCTCCCCATGACTATGGCATCCTTGCACAATGGTGCATCGGCACATAGCAGCTAGTTGTGTGCCAGCACAGGGGAGAGCAAAGGGATCCATCATATCATAGATATGACACATCCCTGTGCTTCGGAATTAACGCAGCGCCGAGTAGCCAAATGGCTTGCGACACCGCGCTAAAATCAAACTTCACCAATGAGTTGGAGATTTAATAAATATGACAAATAGACTTTGAATTACTATTTTATTCATATCCTGTCAAACGTTACAGATTTAGGTTTATATTATATACAGTTTAAAAAAGACAACCAGCAGTGGTCTTTCTGGATGGCACTGGTCAAATATCCTAGTCTTATAGTTTTCTTAGGCCCACTCCTGGAGTTCTGACTGCCCACAAAACTCAATCCTTGGTAAATGCTTTCACAATATTAGGAGGGTAGCCTAATTTCATTATTCACATTGAACTTTACAATTCGAATTACATGTATCTGTAGTCACTCTTTCGTTTTCAATTACTTTCCATATCTCGTTTTTCAAATAATTTCCAGACAGTGTATTTTTCCATAAAGTCCTTTTTTATTAAGTATCCTATTCCATCACATTTAAAATAGACCCAGCCAACACATTTCATCCCTTATAGGGACTTCATCAGGGCATGAACAACGTTTAAAAAAAAATATGTAAAGAATACTTTTCACTTAATAAATTTAACAACTCTGGTTCTTATTTTTACATTAGATTTTCTACATTTTTTTATGTTTTGTTTCGTATAATTTTTAATCTAACAACTTCCATTTCAAGGAGTGTATCGATCACAATTTCTGTACCACCCTTTGTCAGGTATAGAGACTAATATTTACATACCATCCCCCAAAAGAAGCCAACGTTCTGAAGAGTGATTACAGTTACCAAGTTCGTACTGCAGAACTAACACCTCTAGTGTGCATTCAAGAAGATCACTACTTTTCTTACAATTTGATTAATCCTCCTTCTCAAAATTCTTCTTTTCCAGTCATTCACCGTTTAAATGTCTGAGCTCCTATTGTCAAGAAAGCAGTGTCATGTGTCAATAAGCCTATAGCTTTTCCATCTCTTCCTCTTGTTTCTTAAGTTATGTTTCTCCTGTTATTTCTAACCTGCTTGACAGTGTTAGCAAATCATCCCCTGAATAATTATATTTTTGGCAGAACTAGAATTCCCCCTCTCATATATCCTGAAACATTTCTCAAATATATCATTAAATGATACCAGTATTATCAGTATAATCTATCCATTGATCCAGCTACAGCCAGTGAAAATCGGTTTTGGAGTAGAGTAACTGGAGGAACTGTCAACTTTATTTTCGCTCATGGTCCACTTTTAACTGTCAGACACCCTGACTTGTGGGTGACCTGTGTTCTAAGGGATACATTATTAATGTTTAAAAGTAATATTTCTTGCCTGTCAAAAAGGGGTATTTTGAGAGGTTTGACAGGGATTTAAAACTGATGTAGTTAGGTGACATATGGTAGGCGTAAAGCCATATTTTACAAACCAGCAGTCAGGCCTGCATGCCCAGTGGAGGAAAGTCCATTGATAAGCCCCTTGAATGCAGAATGCCCAACACAGATCTCAAGATCCCCAGGATGCCAGCTAGAGACAATGGGATCTCATGCTCCACAGCGACTTGTGTCCTTAGTCCACACCATGCCGGAGGCTAATAGCCCATGGGGAATCTTGTCTCCCATTTTGCTGTCTGAGATAGGAGGCACAACTTCAAAGGTGAAGAGTTGTGGGATAATTTGCACTCAGGTGAAATCTCATGAGATTTCCAACATCTCATGACCGTTTATGGCCATTGGGGGTGTGACCACTATTTAAGATGACACCCATGTTCTAGAAGGTGTTTACTGTACTGACTCACGTGGGGAATGGTTGTGTTTGTGCTCCGGTGCACCATGAGGAATTACCAGTATCTGCTGACCTTCACCATCAGATCGTACCCTGGAAAGAACAAACTGATTTTAGGAGCATCATCAAAGGCATATTTGGTGGTAATACACAACCATTTAGCGACACAAAATACCTGTTAAAACTTAGCTTAACCCAAGATGGTCTCTCTAGTATGTTCCTGTGGAAAAGACGAAAGACTGGAATTAGAAATTCATAGAATTCTGAGAGGAGTATAAAAGGACTTTTGCATTTCCCAAGTAATATCATGCAAGTTAATACCTTAATAACCCTGCTTAGTTCTTATTAATGTTCTGTGGAAGGTGTCACAAAGTGTTTTGCAAGAAGAATTGTTTAAACCCAGCAAAACAAGAGTCAAAGAAGTCTCTGGTAGGAACCATAGTGTCAATAGCCACAGAGTGTATAACTAGGTGTGTAGAAGATCATAACTAAGAACAAATATACATTGTTTAAAGGAATCCAAAACCCAAAGAGGGCACGAGAATAGAAACAATACCACAGATGTGAGAGAGGGAGTCAATCTAGAAGTAGGAAAGAGGAGAACACAAGGTATTGCACGTTTCACAGGAAAGGATTAGCGACTTAGGGATTAGTGAGAGGAGTAACAGTTGCTGATAACCATATTCTTTGGGGTTACAGAATCAGCCGTGAATGTAATTCTGGTAGCACAACCTTCCACAAGGAGATTAAAGTGAACAACTGCAGCATCAGATCCAACTTCTTGTACTCTCGCTCTACCTCCAATTCCATTGTCCCTTTCTGGCCCTCTTACTTCCTTGCTGCAGTATAGTGATGAGAGAGGTGGCATGCCAGTGAGGATTTGGGAACAGGATGCTGGACCTTCCTCCTCACCCCTGAAGGATCAAGCAAAGGCCACTGCTTGACCCCAACCCTTTGGATAGCACACAGGTGCTGCAGTACACAAGTAGAATTTAACTTCCAGGTCCAGGGTGTATTTTCAACATCATATACTAGGGACTTTCAGCCAAGTTAAATATGTCTACCAGGCATAAGCTAATTTAACCATTTTTAAAGCGGAGTGCATGCACTTTGGTCCTGCTTAGCAGTAGTAACGTTTATGCCATTCTAATGCCAGCAAAATTAGGTTCTTGAAAAATTAAAAAAATCGAGGGTGACCCCGTGGAAAAATTGGATTTACTGCAATGGACAATTAACATACAACATTTTTGAAAACGGAAAGTATTTACCTACAAAACTAGATCCTGTACAAATCAGATTACAGTACATAAACAACTTCAATAAAAAAATCCTAATGACATTCACAGAATATAGATGGATGACATTTAACTCCTGATCTAAGCTCCTTCACATCTTTGAATACTGGATATGCATCAAATGGATGGCAGGGAGTTGGTTCACATCTTTCATAACCAAATCAAAACACCTTATTAGTGAAACTTTCCTCCTCTGACCATATCCCATCCCTCAGGTTTTCATCATAGCTCCCTGGTTGGGCAGTCTGTAAATTAAACAAATGAATTGTGATTAAACATTCAGGTGACGTTATTCACCACTGTGCTAATACCCACATTTATCAAAGAATTACGGGGCATATCAACAAGGTGCAGCGATAATTACCGCTGCACGCGCTTAGCACTTTTTTTTATATCGCTGGCTATCGCTGAAACTTATTGCCAATCTAGCGATGTATCTATAACGCTTAGCGCATTGGTGATAAGATTTCCAGCGATAGCGTAGAAATGGGTAAACATTGATGGAAAACCAGCGATGACCAACTAAAATCGGCAAAAACCTTGTTGATACGACCCTGTGGCCATAACTCCAGAATCCACCTCCCATTGTAGGTATGCCCAAGTCTGCTTTTTAGCAGACATTACAATCCAGCGTTAGAGGTGCAATAGCGCAAAATTGTCCATCACTACGCTGGATTTGGGCTCATTGTAAATATCGCGAAGCTGACTTTGTGATATTTTTTGATGGAGTTTTGTCAGACACGCCTACTTTACTAAGGTAAACTGATACTTTTCTGTTAGTTAAAAAATGTTTGCCATTCACAAACCAATTTTATGAGTAGTATCTTTATGACTGCCCATCTTTTTATGTGTGGAATTTCCGCCACTTGTTAAGAGACTATGCAGTCATTAAGCTGCAAATCATACAATTCCTTTCTGATTTAGAAAAAATGTAAACTTACACAAAAGTGTAAGTTTACCTTTCTGAACCAGTCCCTCACTCTTCTCTTGTTAAGGAAAAAACATCTAATGGAACGCCAAGCTTCACAAGATAATGAGTATCCGCATCCTTTTTCAGAGTAACCAGCTTATTTCAGGTCACATACCATACAAATCGTAAAACCCACTTCAAATACAACAGCGATCTCTATCTCCTCATTATCCTTGATTCGTCAGTGGCCCATGACATCTTCAACACAAACCCGTACTCAGCAACCTCTCAACAGAATTGACTTGAAAGGACGTATCCTGCATAAAGTAGAGTTGGGAGAATGGAAAACCTTCGCTAGTGAAGAAAGACACTTCCCCTAGTCAGTAAAGTCAGGAAACTATTTTGCATTACTTTGCCTCTGCCGGACTGTAGTGTTTAGTCTGCATATCATATCCATTAATTTGGAAAACTGCTGCATCACCTACATCATAGTCAAAGCAGTCAAAAAACATGAGGAGTGTTTACCTCAAAATGCTTCGCATCAGAGACAAAATCTCATATGCAACAACAGTGCAATGTACGGAAAGGGTTATGAAAAAATGTTTAAGATAAATGTGGTGAAAATAGATATATAGTAGATAGAATTTGGAAAAAGTATTTGTTTATTGTAAAATAGTGTTTGACAACAAAAATAACACTGCATTTCAATATGGATTTTTTTTAAAGTTCGTTTTATATTAATATTATGTTTACATTGTTATCATTGTTAAAATAGTTTTTTTATGTTTGTATTGCAGCATTTTTACTATAATCTTCAATACATACCATAAGCTGCAGTAGTAAAACCTATTTTTAAACTTCATTTTCTTAACATTACAGCAATTCTGTCCTGAAAAAATGACCATTGCAAGAGCACAGGAACTGAGCGCAAGTTGCTGCTGTCATCTGCTGTTTCATTTTGGACGCAAGTATGCATTTGTGCTAAGTAATTAGCTCTTAATGCAGGAATACATTCCTCGCCTGATTCCCGGTAATCTTGCGGACATTTTCTGCGATTTGGTGTAATTAAATAACTTACACCCACCCCTAACCTTGACCCAGATCCATGACCCCCCCCATTGGGACCCCCATTGAGTTTAACATTTAAAAACAAATTCTGTATTACTTCTTAAGGGATTCATGGATTGAGGTGCTGGATCCGCAAATCTCAACATGATCCTCCCTTGTAAATGAATGCACAAGATGTTTTTGTAGACCAGACCCTACAGACAACTTCTGTTGCTCAGGCTTAGTGCAGTGGGGGTGGGCTTCACCACAGTGTTGTAAGTAGGGTCTGGTATGCAAGGCCAAACATAATTTGCAACAGTGGTGGGGTACCCACAGAGGGTTGGGCACAGGGCCTGGCCCTGTGGCCAACCCCATCTGTGCATTTTCGAATGCCTTATGTGAGAAATAGGAGGATAAGTTGAGAGGTGTACCTACCCCCTCAAATGATGATCACAGTCCTTGTCAGGGTGAAACCTCATAGTCACTAAATTAATCTGAGCTCAGTCCCATAGTAGCTATGGCATAGAGCAGATAGCCCTAATTTAGGGCAATGTGTACATTATTTATGCAGCACCAAAACAGTGTTAAAGTTGACATGCACAACAATAAAAAATAGCAAAAATGAATTAGCAAAATGGGGTATAATGTAATAAACAAAATGACACTGAAATGACAAATATCCAATTAAGGAAACCAGAAATATGAATTTTAAAAGTTGTAAGTAGGAAGAAGCAAAAGGTGCCAATGATAGTCAATGGTTGCAGTAGACCAAGAGCTAGTTACAATTTGCTACTGACCACAATGGAGCGCTGGACAGATACACCAATCAGGTTCCTCATTGTCAAAGATGTTACCTTCTAACTTAACACTTTAAGTCCCAATCCACCACAGGAGTACTCCTAAAGCCCTCATGCACCTCAGAGGAGGCACTTAGAGACTCAAAGGATGTCAGGCAGAGGCCAACATGTTATGGTATGTTATTTACTTTTATAAGGCGCTCAGCTACCCAAGGGTTTCCCGGCGCCGCCTGAAAAAGGTCAGAATAATCAAAAGAAAGATGGAAAACCTATTGATTAACAACTTATTAAAGTGCACAAAATTAGGCTCATTCCTCAAAGAAAAAGGAAGAGAGTTCTCCAAATTAGGGCCCAAATAGGAAAAGAATCAGCACCTATCCTGGATAATCTATGTCTCGGGACCGCAAATATTTATCTGGTTTGCTGAGTGGAGAAGACGAGAAGGGACACAAAGTTGAGCAATTGCACTTAGATATTGAGGTGCCTTGCCTGTTTTACTCCTATACATATAAGTTATGGTCTTAAATTTAATGCGATTCTCCACTTTCAGCCAGTGGAGATCGTGCAAGGAACTAGAAACAGTTGAAATTTTAGGACTGTGGCAGAGCAGGCGAGCAGCAGCATTTTGAACAACTTGCAACTTACAGATGACCTCCTTATTGGCTCCAAGAAAGAGGATGTTGCCTTAGTCCAGGCGAGAGGTGACCAAAACCTGGATTACCGTTTTTTTTGTGGGGTCCGGCAACATCCATAACATCTTTTTGAACAGTCTAAGTATGGAGAAGCATGTTGCAGCCACCTTTAAAGCATGAGGCTGTAGTGTAGTTCCTATTTTCCCAATAGGCTCTGCGCATTGGAATAACATAAACAGCAGTGTAGACGTAGGACTGAGGTCTTCTAGGTCTCTACTGACTATGTTAGACTTAATTTAGGTTTGCGCCAGCTAGCTCAGAGGTCACTGGAAACTTTCTTGAATGAATGGGGAGAGATCAGCTTCCCTGGCTCAGACAAGAAGGGATTCAGCTTCCGACAACCGCATAAACATGACAACTTTGCTGCCTCAGAATAAGAGTAAATCTCTAGAGTTGTGTGATAACAATAGACAGCTATTTCACTCAGTCAGATGTGCGTTCTTAGTTTCACCAGAGTGCAGAGAATAGAGAGACAGGCATTTTCAATAAAAGGTATTATTTATTGAGAAGTCTTCCTTCTCATGCAAGAGAAATGAATTGCCACAATTGCAATACTTAATATAAAGTAAAGTACGTACAGTAAAAGGAGTATTATGAAATAACACTGTAAAAGCATTGATATGGTTTCTTAGCCATAAGATACTTTAAAATGGATAAAATATATACATACATATATACATAGGCTAACGTGCTCAACTGGTGCTTCTAAAATATGCCTACCCCGGTGTACCTGTCCTAAGCCTAATACGTGGGAAGGAGTAAGTAAATAGCAGTTTAAGTTAAGTTGGTTTTGCCAAGAATCTGGTTCAAGAATTCTCTCTAAGGGTTTAGTCAGCACTGTACCTTGGGAATAGAATGTAGGAGGTCTGGTATCTCTCTCTCTGGACTCGATATCCCAGTCACCCGCAAGGGTAGGCTGGAAACGCCGGAGCTGGATTTTCTTGGCAGGAGAAAAGACAGCGTCTTTCTCAGCGCGTCAAAGAGGAGGGGCAGCGTCCGTGGGCTTTTCGCATCTGCTGGGCTCTCGGCAAGTAGATAGCTGCTCTGCTCCAAAACCACCACCGTGTGTTTGATAAAGGCAACGTTGGTATATTTATACCTGAAAGGTGCCGAGTTTGATGTAAGGTTTGGACATAAGACGTCAATAAAGATGTCACTAAGAACTGGCAGTTCTTACAGTGCTCGCAGGAGTTCTATTACAAATCAAAACAAAGCAAGCGGGGATTTCCCAGGTTGCTGGAGGTTTGGTGTGTTGAAAGAACTCATTGTGCTTTCTAGGAATCTAAGGAAGTAGCTTTTGACATGCCTTGGACTGCAAGGGCAATTTATTGAAATATGGATCTGATTCTTATGCCATTATAGGGATATTATTGATTATAACCGTACAAGGGCATAACATGGTAATATTGATTCAGGTTCCTAGATAAAAACACAATACCCACTCCACGATCTAATGTCCATCATTACTAAAAACTAAGCAATAGTAAACATGTAAAGGTGCATGTGTATTCCAACCCACCCCAAAATACATTTTTGCATTTGAAATGGTGTATGCGAAATACACGAAAGATTACAGGAACTGTACGTTTTTTAAGCAGTGTAATCATTCAGTAAAAAAGGATGCATATATATTTAGCTGAACGATTTGCGGAATCACATGAAATGTCTCTTAATACAGAAAAGAAGGTCGAGACTATTTCATCACATATAAATGCAATTGCTTGTGCTTGTGCTAGAAGCTGAGGTAATATTTTGTCTCTCGAATTACTAAAAATAGAAGCTCTGTTCTTTAAGAATAGTTCTACTTTAAGCAGAGTACATGTGCCAAAAAAAAAGGTAAATATTTTGGAATTTTGAAAAAAATAATTTCGTTTTCAGGGGAGAAAATAGTTCCAAATGTTTTCAGTAGCTTTTGTTTATCAAAGCCGAAGGCCGAATTCAGAGTTCAGGAGAACGCTGTGTGACGGTTTGCCTAAAAACGTATTCTTTCTGTTCAGGGGAGAACATTACTTCAGACAGATGTGCAAAAAAACAGTCTACAGCTTCAGGTGAAAGTTCGACCATGGTTGAAAATGCTGTAACCGGGCAGTCGTGAGAATGATTGCTATCATCGATGTCAGGATCAGCAATGCCCACAGAAGGTCGTACCTGGGTGATGTTGCTCTCATTTCTTGCTTCACTCCCACCTAATCGTAGTGGTGAAGTTTCAACGAATGCCGTCATCAGGATTGGAAACCGCTGGGGACAACACGATGCATGAGCCGTTACAGGACTTAGCAAAGTATCTATATCCATTGGTACTGCTGATTGTAGTGTAAGACAGGTGTCCAACACGCATTGTTCTCCGCATAGCATACATCAAAGCACAGGTAAGATGCAGTTCTGCCATATAAGTCTGAATGAAAGAAACCAGGTCATATTCAGATCTCTTAGCCGGGCCAATCCAAGGACTTTAGTTATACGGTCCCAATAGCGTATAGCTAGGATCGTTTCTTCCATTGTTGCTGGAGTCATGTCTGCGTTTTGGCTTGACATATCGGAGCATAAGGGTCAAAAATAAAATTCCTGCTACGAGTCCCAAAAGTAGTGGTAGTCCGCCAAAGGCCGAATGGACAAAATTGGGAAAGATGCCCAGGACTGCTTCGAAGGGTGCTAACAGTCCCGAAAAAATTGTCTTAAATACATGTGCGATACCACTGGCATCAGAAATATTTAGGATTTGGCTTAGCATTTCTACGAAATGCACGGGGCAATTAGTTGATAAAAGTGTATGTATCTCTGCTGTTGTCCTTGAAACTTGAAGATCATACGTTTCTTTTGATGATGTTATAGGCACTGTTGTCTGTAAAAGAACAGACTTCATTCTGCTTAAAGTATCAATTCGTATAGAAAAGATATTCAAGGACGGCCAAATCGTCGCCTCTGTATCAGGAGGGCCGTTTGGATACAATACTTGCATACAGCAAGTGACCATGGAACTAACGCTTACAAGATATGCTTTCACTGGCACCATGCCACAACAGCTGTGGTCTGTTATTAGAACGTAACTCCCGTTAGAAAGTTGTCTAAAGAATGGCTCTATTTGTGTTGCAGGTGTGCCGTGCTGGTGGCATGAAAGGTTATTTGAAGTCCCCTCACAGGCCCCATGTAAATAATACCTTGGCACAGAGGTATACCACTTAGTGATCGTTTACAATTATTACCACTAAGAAATAAATTCTGGTTTTGTCACTATAACATGTGTGTGTATAAGGTAATTTCCATGATGACTTAATGTACCCTTTACCCAACCTTTCATACTGGCCTGCTGGTATATACTTTTGGCATTTTTTAAATTGGAAAGTTGTTATCAGAATTGTGATTATTCCGTGTATTATCCATTCAATGACAGGTCTTTCTGACATTGTCAATGGTAATCTCTCAAGTTTTTCAATGCTCAGAATCGTATAGTGTGCTCCTTTTTGTGCCAAACTGATTTGTTTATCAGTAAGGTTAAAGATAGAGAACAATGACGTTGCGTTGATTAAACGCCATGGCACATAGCCAGAACGCAGGTTTTGCAACGTCCAGCCTAGCTGTACAATAGAACGTAATTGGGACTGGCCATGTTGTAACATTAGCAAGTCCTGATCTATTATATCGATAGCAGATGATACAATACTGTCCAGTGAATATATTCTGGAGGACAGAGTCATTAACCCATTGTCCACAACAGAAAATGATTTTTCCAAATTAATACGATCAATTTCTCGTATTTTCTCTGCTGTCTCAATTTGAGTCACTTTCCAGGGTTCGTTGTACGCAGCGTATATACTGGCCGCTATGAAACGTTTTTGACGCTGTTTGCGTGGTCCCATTATGAAATCGCGCAAGTTTGCACCATCTTTAAGTAAAGTCAAGTGTTGCTTAATTTCTGACAGTGTGGATGCCTGTAGCCATTCAAGGCATAATTTCCCTACACTGTATGTTGTTACTATCCCTGGATGTTGTGTCTGGGAGTATCTAGGGTCTGGTCTGGTCATTTTTAACCCCTGTATTTTGTTCAGGAATCTATCTTGATAGTTATTTGTGTCTGTTGGCCAGATTAACCACTGTTTCCAATCAGGATGTGTTCTGTTTTGATGTAAAATTTGGGATACGTCTATCTCGATATCTGTGGTTGTATTATCAGGTATTGGCATTGGAATAGACGGTTTGTTTAAGTCTTTAATCTTGGCTAGGCCAAGACAGGTAGTCTGTTGAATGATGTCATTCAAGAACATTATTTATTCTGGGATCATGCAGGTTCGAAATAATGCTTCCAATCCTTGGACCTGCCATTCTTTTGTGCCCCAGATGGTTTTTGTTTCAATGTTGTTCTTCCAGAAATCAAAACCAAATGTAATCATTTTTTCATAAAATGTTTCCGAATAAATCAATTTTGTATTTGTCAGCATAGTTTTTGTCCCTGTTTTATCTAACAGTTTGTAATAAAATGTTTCTGCATCACTTGTGTTAAACCCTGAGAAGTTTGAGAATTTTTCATAAAACATTTTCATACTGCTTTTAGGTGGAGTTGCACAATGTTCCCATTGATTATATTTAAAAACATTTCTAGGTTGAGCAGATTTATGCAAATAGTGATGTGCATAGTGGTTATAGCTATACATCTGTTCATAGTTCGAAGAACCCTGTAAATAATCATGTTCTGTAAGTTTTGCTGACATTACTAAATCTGACATCATATTATTTATGCTTTCAAAGTCCCAATCATCAGAGAATGTACTTGGTTTTACAAAGTCACCTAATGAAACCTTAAACTGATGAGGATATTTCAAGATTTCGACCGGGCCATAGATTTCGTAATCCGTTTTGTCCCAACTACCCCGCCGGGTATTGGAATGGCTGTGACATTCACTGATGATAGCTCTCTTTTCTCGATGTGAGATGACTTGTGTGGCTTTAGGACCAAGTTGATGTTCTGACTTGCTGTGTCCATTGTACTGTATTTTCCCTCAATGAATTTTCCCAAACAAAGTACCATGATGAGCCAAAGCAGGAGAAAATGTACACCTAACACAATCCAAAATTCAATCCATGGAGAAATCAGATAGGTTTCTTTGAGTTGATGACAGAGTTCTTTTGCTTTGTCTTTAAAAGTTTTTGTTGCTGGCGTTTCTGCAGGTTCGCTTGGATATTCAGAAAAGTTATCGAAATTGATGAAGTAGTCAGATGCAGTTCTGTCAATTGATAGAATTGCTTTTTCGAATTTTCTTTCATTAATATAGTCTGAGGCTACATCGTTGTAGACTGGTGTTTCTTGACGAACTGTTTCAATTTGGGTTTCAAGAGGCACAAGTTCCATGGCATTGTTGCATAGTCCTTTTTTATTCACTGCAGGTTTATCAAATGTGATTAGTCTCTCAGTTTGAACCTCTTGGATTGTAGCACATTTTGGTATTCTGCTATTTCTTGTAAGTCCACTGGGCCTACTACTTATTATTGGCCACATGATTGTGGTTTTACCAGGTCGATTGATACAACTCGGTTCTCTTTTTTACCAGCAAGGGGCGGTAGTGCAACTGATCTTGTTCCGCTGACTGCTAAGACAGGTACTGCTTTTCTGTAAGAAGGCCCAAATTCCTTCTTCACCGCAATCTTATCTCTGACCAGATCCCCAATCTTTGGAATCCAGACAGGTCTTGCTGGGACAGGTGGTGTATCTTCAGTGGTTGTTGGCTGTTGTTTTAACTTTATGTTGCTCAGGGCTTTTCTTATTTCATTAAAGTCCTGTAAAACAGCCAAACGATCTTTGATGTCAAAGCATTTTTTCTTATCTTCTACCACTGAAGTTTGACTATCTAAATCCTGAATATACATTCTAGTTCCGAACAATAGTTCGTACGGGCTGAAACCTTTTAGAGAATTTATTGGCAGATTGTTAAGACTACGTTGGACACTTGTTAAATGTTGAACCCACCCATCACCCGAACTTAATACCTTTGCCGTTATAGAGCGCTTTATGTCTCGGTTTTTTCTTTCCACAATCCCGTTTCCCTCAGGATGGATGGGACAAGAGTACTGCAATGCAATGTCCATGCTGGTCATGGCCTCCTTATAAGCTCGAGAGCTAAAAGCAGGACCCTGATCAGAATGTAGCATGCCAATTGCGTATGTGCCGATAAAGACTCGCAAATCTTTTATAACAGTTCTGGCGTCAGCCGAGTGCTGGGGCCACATTTTTAAGTGGATCTAGTCTTAAAAGAAATTAATTGGACGCCGGATTTTATGTACAGATAGCCTTATGCTAACTTACAGAAATGGCCATGACAATACTCCGGTTGGCTCTTACTCCGATCTCTGTTGCAGTTTGGACAGCTCTTTGCAAATTTATAATGATGCAGGCTCATCCCCGGCCACCAGTATTCTGATTGTAATTCTATCAGAGATTCCTTGATCTGTTTGTGCCTAGGACCTTCACCCATGTGTGCGTCTGCTATTAATAAAACTCTCCTGTTCATGTTTGGAATTACTCTATCCCCCACTCCAGGAATTCGAGCAAAAGGAACAGAGTTTGCGTCAATTACGTATGTATAATTGAGTGGATAGTTCACGGGTAGTGCTGCACAGTAAGCATGGGCGGAAAATCCATTTCGCTCGCGGATTTTGCGGATTTTTGGGAAATTCGCAATCCGCGAGATTTGCGAATTTCCCGCAAAATCCGCAAATTCGCACGCAGCGGATTTTTTTTGCGGCGCGCAGCGTTGGTGATACAATTTTTGCGGTGCGCGGCGTTTATCATCGTTTGCCGGGTTGTTTTTCCCGATAGTTTGCGAGTGCTGCGCCATTTTGGATCTTGCTGTGTGATCCCGCGGGAATTGGCGAGCGCGCAACGTCATCGCGGATTGCCAGCGAGAGTTTGTCAACGCGAGTATGGCGAGATCACGTCTCGCGGTACTTCGCAATTGCGAGATTTGAGATGCGGCGAGCGAAAATATAAAATTTGCAATTCTGCACAAGAAATCCACCAGCAAGCAGCATAAACCTTCTAGAAATGATGATTTTTATCTGAATAACTCCTTAGGTTGACATTTGCCTGCACTTTTTTAGCGAGGAGTCCATTTTGGGGAGGGGGGGAGGGGGGTGGGAGGAAGGAAGTGCCCCACAGTCTTCAACTTCCTGTTCCTGTTCAGCAGGCTCCTCCCAGTGCTTTGTCCATCTCCTGGTCACTTTTCATTTGGATCTGGAGCTGGAAGGATTACTTTTTGTGGATGCTGCTGGATATTTGGATTTGAGGCCTTTTTGACTTTCTTTGGATCACTGTTGGATTAGAAATTTTACAAGTAAGTTTGTTTGGGGCATTACAGTTGCTGCAACTAAAATTTTGGAATTTTCGATTTTGGGCTGTTTTGGGGCCTTTTGCCCAGGGGTACTCAGTGGTGGGTGGACTGAGTCTTTCTGTGGGTTGTCTTGAACTTAAACATCATGGAGGCCATGGATGGATTGGGATTGTGCTGATTTTTCAGTGATTTTCGTTTTTTGGGGCTGTACTTGTGGCCTTTTCACCAGGGGTATTTGAGTCTAGCATGGGCCTAGTCTTTCTGTGGGTTGTCTTGAATTTAAACATCATGGAGGCCATGGATGGAATGGGATTGTGCTGATTTTTCAGTGATTTTCGTTTTTTGGGCCTGTACTTGTGGCCTTTTCACCAGGGGTATTTGAGTCTAGCATGGGCCTAGTCTTTCTGTGGGCTGTCTTGAACTTAAACATCATGGAGGCCATGGATGGAATGGGATTGTGCTGATTTTGCAGTGTTTTTCGATTTTTGGGGGTGTTCATGGGGAGGGACAGGCCATGTGGCTGGTGGCCATTTTGAGTGCAGCTACAGGCACTGGCCATGTGCTGGCAGGCAAGTGGCCATTTTGAATGCAGGCTTTGTTGTTAGGCCTGCAACCATTTTGCCTACTTTTCAACCTTTATTTATGCCCAGGGGTAGTGAGTCTTGCATGGGCCTAGTCTTTCTGTGGGTTGTCTTGAATTTAAACATCATGGAGGCCATGGATGGAATGGGATTGTGCTGATTTTTCAGTGATTTTCGTTTTTTGGGCCTGTACTTGTGGCCTTTTCACCTGGGGTATTTGAGTCTAGCATGGGCCTAGTCTTTCTGTGGGCTGTCTTGAACTTAAACATCATGGAGGCCATGGATGGAATGGGATTGTGCTGATTTTGCAGTGTTTTTCGATTTTTGGGGGTGTTCATGGGGAGGGACAGGCCATGTGGCTGGTGGCCATTTTGAGTGCAGCTACAGGCACTGGCCATGTGCTGGCACGCAAGTGGCCATTTTGAATGCAGGCTTTGTTGTTAGGCCTGCAACCATTTTGCCTACTTTTCAACCTTTATTTATGCCCAGGGGTAGTGAGTCTTGCATGGGCCTAGTCTTTCTGTGGGTTGTCTTGAATTTAAACATCATGGAGGCCATGGATGGAATGGGATTGTGCTGATTTTTCAGTGATTTTCGTTTTTTGGGCCTGTACTTGTGGCCTTTTCACCAGGGGTATTTGAGTCTAGCATGGGCCTAGTCTTTCTGTGGGCTGTCTTGAACTTAAACATCATGGAGGCCATGGATGGAATGGGATTGTGCTGATTTTGCAGTGTTCTTCGATTTTTGGGGGTGTTCATACGGAGGGACAGGCCATGTGGCTGGTGGCCATTTTGAGTGCAGCTACAGGCACTGGCCATGTGCTGGCAGGCAAGTGGCCATTTTGAATGCAGGCTTTGTTGTTAGTCCTGCAACCATTTTGCCTACTTTTCAACCTTTATTTATGCCCAGGGGTAGTGAGTCTTGCATGGGCCTAGTCTTTCTGTGGGTTGTCTTGAATTTAAACATCATGGAGGCCATGGATGGAATGGGATTGTGCTGATTTTTCAGTGATTTTCGTTTTTTGGGCCTGTACTTGTGGCCTTTTCACCAGGGGTATTTGAGTCTAGCATGGGCCTAGTCTTTCTGTGGGCTGTCTTGAACTTAAACATCATGGAGGCCATGGATGGAATGGGATTGTGCTGATTTTGCAGTGTTTTTCGATTTTTGGGGGTGTTCATGGGGAGGGACAGGCCATGTGGCTGGTGGCCATTTTGAGTGCAGCTACAGGCACTGGCCATGTGCTGGCAGGCAAGTGGCCATTTTGAATGCAGGCTTTGTTGTTAGGCCTGCAACCATTTTGCCTACTTTTCAACCTTTATTTATGCCCAGGGGTAGTGAGTCTTGCATGGGCCTAGTCTTTCTGTGGGTTGTCTTGAATTTAAACATCATGGAGGCCATGGATAGAATGGGATTGTGCTGATTTTTCAGTGATTTTCGTTTTTTGGGCCTGTACTTGTGGCCTTTTCACCAGGGGTATTTGAGTCTAGCAACGGCCTAGTCTTTCTGTGGGCTGTCTTGAACTTAAACATCATGGAGGCCATGGATGGAATGGGATTGTGCTGATTTTGCAGTATTTTTCGATTTTTGGGGGTGTTCATGGGGAGGGACAGGCCATGTGGCTGGTGGCCATTTTGAGTGCAGCTACAGGCACTGGCCATGTGCTGGCAGGCAAGTGGCCATTTTGAATGCAGGCTTTGTTGTTAGGCCTGCAACCATTTTGCCTACTTTTCAACCTTTATTTATGCCCAGGGGTAGTGAGTCTTGCATGGGCCTAGTCTTTCTGTGGGTTGTCTTGAATTTAAACACCATGGAGGCCATGGATGGAATGGGATTGTGCTGATTTTTCAGTGATTTTCGTTTTTTGGGCCTGTACTTGTGGCCTTTTCACCAGGGGTATTTGAGTCTAGCATGGGCCTAGTCTTTCTGTGGGCTGTCTTGAACTTAAACATCATGGAGGCCATGGATGGAATGGGATTGTGCTGATTTTGCAGTGTTTTTCGATTTTTGGGGGTGTTCATGGGGAGGGACAGGCCATGTGGCTGGTGGCCATTTTGAGTGCAGCTACAGGCACTGGCCATGTGCTGGCAGGCAAGTGGCCATTTTGAATGCAGGCTTTGTTGTTAGGCCTGCAACCATTTTGCCTACTTTTCAACCTTTATTTATTGCCAGGGGTAGTGAGTCTTGCATAGGCCTAGTCTTTCTGTGGGTTGTCTTGAATTTAAACATCATGGAGGGCATGGATGGATTGGGATTGTGCTGATTTTGCAGTGTTTTTCGATTTTTGGGGGTGTTCATGGGGAGGGACAGGCCATGTGGCTGGTGGCCATTTTGAGTGCAGCTACAGGCACTGGCCATGTGCTGGCAGGCAAGTGGCCATTTTGAATGCAGGCTTTGTTGTTAGGCCTGCAAGGCTGCAACCATTTTGCCTACTTTTCAACCTTTATTAATGCCCAGGGGTAGTGAGTCTTGCATGGGCCTAGTCTTTCTGTGGGTTGTCTTGAATTTAAACATAACATCATGGAGGGCATGGATGGAATGGGATTGTGCTGATTTTGCAGTGTTTTTCGATTTTTTTGTGGTGTATAACTGAACTGATGTTCCTCTGTCTTCCATTGTTTTTAGGTGCACAAGACTCAAGAGAACCACCAGTGCCAGGAAGAAGTCCTGCAGTGGTGTGTGTGTGCAGCATAACGTCACGTGACGTCACGTCTGGCCTCAGACAACTCTACAATTCGTGCAACTGCGGCCTGCTGTCTGACCTGCTCTGAAGAAGATGGCCCCCAAAAAATTTCTCCGTAGCTCCTCTAGCAAGAAAGTTGCTAGTAAGGAGCAGAAGAAGCAAGTTACCGAGGAGGCTGGTGTGCCACCCGCCACGTTTTTTGGGAGCAAAAAAAAAAGTACGCCTGCAGCAGCAGGATCTGCTGGGGACCAAGCTGGGAGCAGCACCCCTGCTCCATTGGGTTCAGTGCCTCCACCACCACGCCAACTTAAGTCAAAGCCCTTGAGTGCTTCAGAGGCAGTCAGTGTACTTCTCCAATCACCATCGACCAGTGATGTTGGCTCATCGCAAGAAAGTAGCAGCAATGTCCCTGAATCAACACAGGTTGTTGTAACTCATCTGACAAGTGTTGAACAACCACAGCCGCAACAACAACACCATGTGCAAGTACACGCCCAAGTACATGTGGAAGGAGAGGCAGCAAAAGGAGATGCGCAAGCAGAGGTGCGTGGAGGGTCACAAGTGCCCACAATAGTTGTTCCTCCCGAAGTAGGGGCACATCAGGAAATCGACAATGAAGCCGAGGTATCATTGGAAGCCACTCCTCCTGATGATCATTCATTGTCTTCCACATCCCTAGCAAGAAAAAGATCAAGGGGGGTGTCTACATCTTCTTCAAGCCCACCTCCTTCTGATGATACGGATCCAGCTTGGAAACCACCACTGCGGTCTGAGAGTGAGGCACACCATGATCTGACAAAGGTACCTAAGCGTAAAAGGAAGGTCGTCCAAAAACTCATACCTATGGAGTGTGATGAGGCTCAACAAGAAGTGACAGATACTGCTGGTGATGAAGCCTCTCACGATGACGACGAGCCAGTCATCACAAAGGTCACTGCAGCCCCACCGGGCATGCAGCAAAGAGACATTTTGACCCTATCCCGAGAAGCTGCTGAGCGTGATGATGATGTAGACGAGGAGGCAATGGAAATGGAAACACAACAATCATTAGATTTGGAGTTAAGTAGTACTCCAACACCTACCGCTCCCATATTTCTAACTCGCAAGAAGGGACCTACATCCACCTCGACCTCAATTCGTGGTGGTGAAAGTGCAAAACGTACTGAAGTTCGGCAATCCACATCCTCCACTTCATCTGGCATTAGCAGCAGGACCACCACCACCAGTATCGCCGCCTCCTCCGGCCCCCAAAGACATTTCAAGTCTGCAGTTTGGGACTTCTTTAGTGTTTGCCCAAAAAATGAAACCGTAGCCATTTGTAACATGTGTAAGCTTCGAATTAGTCGTGGTAAGTTGGGTTCCAACTATGGTACCGGAGGCCAGAGAGGTCATCTTGAAAGAAAGCACGCTGTCAAATGGTTTGCGCACCTACAGGCGATCGAGGAAGCCGGAATTGCACGTAATGCTGTTTCATCTGATGATGACGAGGAGGAAGAAGACGATTCAAACACTTCACTTACACCCAGTACCCCTGTCAGCAGCACACCCCATGTGAGCCACACTAAGAGTGTGGGAGAGAGTGAGACATCAATGCGGAAAAGTTCATCAGCGAGCGTAACTGGGTCGAAGATATCATCATCATCCCGTAAATCCTTGGTCCAGGGCAACATTAAAAAGATGTTGTTTACAGAAGCGCAATATGATTGCAACCACCCAATGACGCGTCTGTATAACACTAAGCTGGCTAAAATGCTAGCTCTGGACCTTCTCCCTTTTTCTTTTGTAGAAGGGGTTGGTTTTCTAGAATTAGTGGCAGCGCTCTGCCCTAAATGGAAGGTTCCTAGCCGGTTCTATTTTGCCCGAGTTGCGGTTCCAGCACTACATGAAGATGTTCTGAAGGTGATTGGGGCAGCTTTGCAGAAGAGTGCTGTTCACACTATACATCTGACAACAGACATGTGGACCAGTGGCGCAGGCGCTGATTACATGTGCATCACTGCACACTGGGTCTCTTTTTCAGGGGCTAAAGCAAAGCTAAACACAGGTGTTGACACAAACATTGTTTTTAAAGCTGCTCGGAAACATGCAACACTAGCCATGTTTGGTTTGGAGAAACGTCACACAGCAGAAAACATTTTGGATGTCTTTAACACAAAGGTCCTTAACTGGCTGTCCCCACTAAAACGCCGGGTTGGTTATGTTTCCACGGACAATGGCGCCAATATAGTTAAGGCCATGAGGGACGGTTACTATTTCAGAGTGCCATGTTTGGCGCACTGTATAAACCTGGTTGTCCAAAAATTCTTGGCTAATAAAGCCAGTGCAGCGTACAGTGTATTGGACACCTGCCGAAAAATGTGCAAGCATTTCAGCCATTCTTTTAAGGCCCGGAAGCAGCTGAGGAGCCTGCTATATCAACGTAAAATGCCAGTGAAAGCACTCATCCAGGAGGTGGTAACACGTTGGAACTCAACCTTCTACATGCTTGAGCGTCTGTATGAGCAGTATACGGAACTCGATCAATATTTCCTTACAGAGGGTACAGAGGAGCTGAGGATGGGTGGGCCGCAATGGAACATAGTTCAAAGCCTGACACGCATGCTTCGTCCTTTTGAGTTCTTCACGCGTGCAGTCAGCAAGGAGGACTGTAATTTGGGAAAAGCTATCCCATTGTTGTACATGCTGGAGGACCAACTGAAGGAGGTGTGTTCTGTGTTTGAAAAAGATGACAAAAACCAAGACTCTTTGCTTCTGGCTGAGCAATTATTAGAGCTCCTACAAGGTGATGAACGTCTTAAAAAGATCCACTCAGAACAGCATTACATTTGTGCTACTATTCTGGATCCACGCTACAAAAAGGCGCTGGCAGGCCAAGCATTCTTTCCTTTTGATGATGAACATGTTCCAAAGTACAAACGTTGGCTAGCCTTGTCAGCCAAGAGGTTTGAAACAGAACGGCTGGAAATTGAAGGAAATGGCAGTACATCAGCAGGCCATCCCCAGTCAAAACAATCCACTTCTGCACCTGTGGCTGTGGCACAAGTGACCTCTCAGCCGTTAAAGACACCGGCAACCGGATCATCTGCACGAAACACAACAGAAACATTGGAGGCTGAAGAGGATTGGCTAGCTCTGCGTGGGTTTGGTTCTCAAAAGGTCAGAGGCACAGCAAGAGCTAAGCAAAGTGGAGGAACCTTGGAAGAGGACCTTGAGTCGATGGTGAAGGACTATCTGAATGACTCAACAGAGGTCTATGTTAATTCTGACCCATTGGCGTATTGGCATGGGAAAAAAGAATTGTGGCCACAGCTCACCAACCTGGCTTTAAACTACTTGTCTTGCCCACTTGCAAGCGTGTCTTCTGAATGGGTTTTCAGTGCTGCTGGTGGCATTGTAACTCCCAAACGGAGCCGCCTCTCGCCCAAAAATGTGGAGAGGTTAACAATGATCAAGATGAATCAGCACCTCATACCACCAGATTTCAGAGTACGAGAAAGCGTGCCGGATGAAGAGGAGGTGGCCAGCAACATAGATGAGGGAATTTCTACTCTGTCAGGTGACACTGAGCTCACCCTGCCTGAATTCGCAGAGTATGATGACGAAGCCTTATTCTTATTCCTGGACCGTGATACCGAGCCCTGAAAATGAGACAACAAATCAATAACTTTCTTTTTCGTCCCTATTCACTTTTATTCCTGTCTGTCTGTCTTTCTTTGTTGTGCACAGTTAATATATTTCAAACTTTAATCAGATAATCACAAAATCAAGCCCATCAGCAGAACTGTCTTCACTGGTTTGCTAATTGATTTGAAGTTGCCGCAGTCTGCATTCCTCAGGTTCACAATTTCAGAAGAACATGCTCCTCTATCCTCCTCCTCCAGACTCGTATTTCCATCAAACCAGAGGGCTGGTTTACGCCCAATGAAGAAAGACTCAGCACTTGTGGGGGTGTTGTTGTACCTCTTTGCAGGTGAGTTGACGGCTCTGGGGCCATTGCTGGGAAGCTCTAATACCGGATAAAAGTGTTTTGGACCAAATCCCAGGCGGAAAATTATTTGTGTTTTTGATGACTTGCTTGCCTTTGAGGTGCTCTTAGGGGGGCTTCCTGGTGTTTGCGGGTGAGTTTCGTGGTCTGGGAGCACTGCTGGGACACTCTAATCTTGATTGCATTTGCTTTTCAGGAAATCCGTCGTGGCAACCCCGACTTATGGCCTAGCTACGCAGCACGTTTGGACCGAAGGCCGAGAAATATTGCAAGTATGAGATTTTGCTTTTGGCCTGTTTGGGGGTGTTATGCTTCTTGGCGGGTGGGTTGGCGGGTCTTGGGGCATTCCTGGGAAGGTCTAATACCGGGTAGAAGTGGTTGGGACAAAAGCCAGGCCGATTTTTTTTTTGGCTATTTCTGACATTTTGCTCAATGTAGCGTTTTCGGGGGCCTGTTTGGGGGGCTTCCTGGTGTTTGTGGGTGGGTTTCGGGGTCTGGGCGCACTGCTGGCTATATATACTTTACTTTGCAAGAGGTTTGAAGCAAATCCATGGTGGCAGAGGGGAGTTAGGGCCTAGCTGCAGAGCGCGCGCGGATTGATTTGGGAAATTTGTGAAAAATTGACTAAGTCCCCATTTTTGTACTTTTGCTCTTTGGCTGTTTGGGGGTCTTCTACTCGTTTTCTCCTGGGTTGACGGCTCTGGGGCCATTGCTGGGAAGCTCTAATACCGGATAAAAGTGTTTTGGACCAAATCCCAGGTGGAATTTTTTTTGTGTTTTTGATGACTTGCTTGCCTTTGAGGTGCTCTTAGGGGGGGTTCCGTCTGTTTGTGGGTGAGTTTCGTGGTCTGGGAGCACTGCTGGGACACTCTAATCTTGATTGCATTTGCTTTTCAGGAAATCCGTCGTGGCAACCCCGACTTATGGCCTAGCTACGCAGCGCGTTTGGACCGAAGGCCGAGAAATATTGCAAGTATGAGATTTTGCTTTTGGCCTGTTTGGGGGTGTTATGCTTCTTGGCGGGTGGGTTGGCGTGTCTTGGGGCATTCCTGGGAAGGTCTAATACCGGGTAGAAGTGGTTGGGACAAAATCCAGGCCGATTTTTTTTTTGGCTATTTCTGACATTTTGCTCAATGTAGCGTTTTCGGGGGCCTGTTTGGGGGGCTTCCCGGTGTTTGTGGGTGAGTTTCGTGGTCTGGGAGCACTGCTGGGACACTCTAATCTTGATTGCATTTGCTTTTCAGGAAATCCGTCGTGGCAACCCCGACTTATGGCCTAGCTACGCAGCGCGTTTGGACCGAAGGCCGAGAAATATTGCAAGTATGAGATTTTGCTTTTGGCCTGTTTGGGGGTGTTATGCTTCTTGGCGGGTGGGTTGGCGTGTCTTGGGGCATTCCTGGGAAGGTCTAATACCGGGTAGAAGTGGTTGGGACCAAATCCAGGCCGATTTTTTTTGGCTATTTCTGACATTTTGCTCAATGTAGCGTTTTCGGGGGCCTGTTTGGGGGGCTTCCCGGTGTTTGTGGGTGAGTTTCGTGGTCTGGGAGCACTGCTGGGACACTCTAATCTTGATTGCATTTGCTTTTCAGGAAATCCGTCGTGGCAACCCCGACTTATGGCCTAGCTACGCAGCGTGTTTGGACCGAAGGCCGAGAAATATTGCAAGTATGAGATTTTGCTTTTGGCCTGTTTGGGGGTGTTATGCTTCTTGGCGGGTGGGTTGGGTTGGCGTGTCTTGGGGCATTCCTGGGAAGGTCTAATACCGGGTAGAAGTGGTTGGGACAAAATCCAGGCCGATTTTCTTTTGGCTATTTCTGACATTTTGCTCAATGTAGCGTTTTCGGGGGCCTGTTTGGGGGGCTTCCCGGTGTTTGTGGGTGAGTTTCGTGGTCTGGGAGCACTGCTGGGACACTCTAATCTTGATTGCATTTGCTTTTCAGGAAATCCGTCGTGGCAACCCCGACTTATGGCCTAGCTACGCAGCGCGTTTGGACCGAAGGCCGAGAAATATTGCAAGTATGAGATTTTGCTTTTGGCCTGTTTGGGGGTGTTATGCTTCTTGGCGGGTGGGTTGGGTTGGCGGGTCTTGGGGCATTCCTGGGAAGGTCAAATACCGGGTAGAAGTGGTTGGGACAAAATCCTCGCGGAAAAGCCTTTTGGCACTTTTTGTAACTTAGGGTTCGTTAGGGTTAGCCCTAGCAGCAGGATTGCATGTGTTTCGGGGTGTTCTCTCTTAGAGCACTCGTGAGAATGTGTAATTTTGGTTGCAAGTCATTTGAAGAAAATCCATGGTGGGAAAGGGGGGATTTGGCATAGTTAAAGAAAGCCTTTGCCACTATTCTTAACTTAGGGTTCGTTAGGGTTAGCAGTATTTCTATTGCATGTGTTTGAGTGGGGGGGATTTCGAGTCTTGGAGCGATGCTGGCTATGGCTAATTTTGCTTGGTTGCTTGCAAGTGGTTTGAATGCAATCCACGGTGGGTAAGGGGTAATTAGGAAGGGGGTACTTCGGCCTACTTTTACTTTCAAAGTAAGTTTTGTCACCAGTTTTCTGCTAGGCCTCGTTTTTTGAGATTTGATTGGGGGTCTTCTACATTTTTCCGACTGGCTTTAGTAAGGGTCTGGGTGGGAGCACTGCTAGGAAGATCTAATTTTGTTCTAAAACACAGTTTACAGTACACCTAGCTTGAGGGGAAAGATCCGCTACATTAATTTGCCCATACTTATTTATCCTTCAAAAGGTGACTCAGACAGAGTACGCACTTTCAAAAATATTGTACTGTCTACTAGGAAAATCAAATTGTGACTTTTTGCACTCCACAGCCTACATACCTTATATTTATTTATCAGTGGTGTTGTAATATTATATCACTTCCTGTTTTTCGTTGAATAATTACAGGCCGGGTTTCAGTCTCTGCAATGGGGAAAAAAGGATGGAGTTAGGCTTCACAGTAGCGAGCCACAATCCAGCATCAGGCAGGCAGTGGACAGGGTGTCTTCTGGTGACCAACATCGATGGACGAAGCGTCGGCTGCAATGGAGGAGTGCCGCTAATAAGAGGAGGTTTTTTTTGCAGGCAACTTACTTACCACTTCCAACAGGACCACTACAACCACATACATACAGTATCCCTTGCCTTTTTCTCTGACTGTGACTGCATTTCTTGGATCTCTCTCTGCTTCTAAATTGATCCCTTAACACATCACTTACTCCACTCCACTATCACATCTGCACCACACATAGTCATTTGTAAGTGCTCCTACGTAATTCGCAAGTCGCAGCACGCCCCAGGCCGTAGAGGACTGGGATGGCCCCAATGATGAAGCATGTCACCAAGGGGCAACCCTGGTGAGTGAGGGGACACCTAGAAAAAAAGCAATTTCTCCTTTTCTATCTACTATACCTTCCAGACCAACCCCACTGAGTGTTGTTGTGAATGGATTTATAGTGACCAGCAAGGCTCTCGGGTATCTGGCTACAGAGACCTTATGTTGAATATCGTTATCAATAATTCCACACAGGCCCTGTACTGTCGCATTCTTTCTTCCACAGTTGTCGAAAGTACTACTTACTTTTCACTGACATGCATGCAGTAGTGAATGCACTTTCAAAGATTGATGGATAGGTTTGTACCCAAAGAATTGTTTATGTTCAGTTGTTTGTCTATGCTGTGCTTTTTTTTACAGGGTGTCTTCTGGTGACCAACATCGATGGACGAAGCGTCGGCTGCAATGGAGGAGTGCCGCTAATAAGAGGAGTTTTTTTTCTGCAGGCAACTTACTTACCACTTCCAACAGGACCACTACAACCACATAGATACAGTATCCCTTGCCTTTTTCTCTGACTGTGACTGCATTTCTTGGATCTCTCTCTGCTTCTAAATTGATCCCTTAACACATCACTTACTCCACTCCACTATCACATCTGCACCACACATAGTCATTTGTAAGTGCTCCTACGTAATTCGCAAGTCGCAGCACGCCCCAGGCCGTAGAGGACTGGGATGGCCCCAATGATGAAGCATGTCACCAAGGGGCAACCCTGGTGAGTGAGGGGACACCTAGAAAAAAAGCAATTTCTCCTTTTCTTTCTACTATACCTTCCAGACCAACCCCACTGAGTGTTGTTGTGAATGGATTTATAGTGACCAGCAAGGCTCTCGGGTATCTGGCTACAGAGACCTTATGTTGAATATCGTTATCAATAATTCCACACAGGCCCTGTACTGTCGCATTCTTTCTTCCACAGTTGTCGAAAGTACTACTTACTTTTCACTGACATGCATGCAGTAGTGCATGCACTTTCAAAGATTGATGGATAGGTTTGTACCCAAAGATTTGTTTATGTTCACAATTGTTTGTCTATGCTGTGCTATTTTTTCTTGTCTCCCAAAACCTTTCCCAAAAACCCCCGTACCCATCCATTTTTCAAACCCTAACCCTCTTCCCCCGGGCTGTGTGGTTTTGATTGATGTGTGACTAAATTACAGCAATAAATCCACACACTTGCTGGGGAGGATAAGGTGATAGCAACAGGCTGGTGAAGAAATCTGAGGATATATTCTTACTCTGCTTGACAAAGAACCATTGATAATGTGAAAGAACTTCAACCGAATTAGTAGTTATACTTTACCATTTGTTAGGCTACAATGTGGCACTGTTCTACTGTACTTCTGTCACCTGCTATATTCTCAGTTGTACCGTTGAATTGGTCAGGAGGACAAACCAGATTTCATTTTCTTTTTTTTCATAGGCATGCAACTGCCACTGTGTCACACCACTAGTACCACCGCTATGAGGAAATTTTATCGGACCAAGATTGCCAACCTTATTCGCTGTTTCCCGTGGAGCCAGCCCTGGGTCTAGCCCTACTTTCAAACACAAATTACAGGTAAGATAAGCGTTTGGTGGTTTGGGGGTATAATGGAGTATTAGTAGGAGAGACGAGAGACTGAAGGTAGTACTACTAAAGTCCTAGGACTCTTGGATTCACTTCACTTAGTCTGTGAGAGGCACTTAGTGTTGAAAACATTTGGGCATTTACACTTAAAGGAAGAAAATGGAACTAAACTTTCAGGAAAACAAAGTCACTGTTAAACCCCCACCCACCAGGCAAGCAGTAAGAAACGGGTATGCTCAGATAAAGTTTGAAAAAGTATATTTATATCCCTAACAAAATAATCTCCCGCAAGACCCTCCCTAACCCCAACAATTGTCCTTGAAAAGTCCCCAAAAACCCAACTCCCAATTCCCACCCCCCAAAAGTCTCTAAAAAAGGGGCAAGGGACTCTATGGGTGGATGCTGTCAACTTTTTGGGCCAGGGCATCATGCTCCTGGCGGAGCAAGGCGTGCTCTACGCGGAGCCCCTCCAACTGGTTGGAAAAGTGGTGGAGCTCCTGCTGGAGGCGGGACACCATCAGGGTACTGCGGCGCAGGCGTGCCTTCAATGCCTTGTAGGTGCAACGGCTGTGAGAGGAAGCTGTAGCTGTTGTCCTTGCTACTCGGTGGTGGCGTTTGGCTTTGGCAGCCCGGCTCAGTCTGGGTGGACCACTGTGCTGGGTGGCACTGGCAGCCCGTGGGGAACCGGAGGCCGATGCAGACGACGTAGTTGTTGTGGTCGACTGCACACTTTCTTCGTCCTCCAGGGCCACCAGCCGCGATATTCGGCCACAGTGGCATCGATCCTCCGTTGCCGGGCTGCTCTAGCCAGCTCCTTCCTCCTTGTTCGTTTGGAAGGAGAACCTATATGAAGAAAGAAAGACATAGTCTGTAACCAATGCTCTTTAAGATTAACTCAATCATTCAGCAGAAATTTGTGTTGAACTACAACTAGCAACTTGCAAACGCATTACATAACTATTGAGGCCAGTATCTATCTAACCTCACACTTCTTCATCCTTGCTCTAACATTAGTGGGAGTTTAAGGAACAAATTCTACGAGCACTATGGACTTCCATTGGAGTCGACTATGAAAGTACACCAGTCTTATTCTTCTTCTTGTCTCTTGTTTTGGAAAATTGGTACGTTATTTTCTGCAAGCCGGCATAATGCCAGCGCAGTAAACTTGCACCCGAGAAAAAGAGACGCACGCCATGAGGAGTGACCTAGACTTGCGTTGCGTTACTGTACCCGTCCAGTAAATGCAGGTGGTGAAGCTCTTACTTTTCTATTACGGGTGGCACTGAGAATACTCTGTTACAACTCAAGGGCTACTGCTTAATTAATTTAACTTTCACCCTACAGTGGAAATGAGTACTAGAAATGGAAAATTGAAGAAGATAAATAATCTGATTATCTATCACTTCACATGGGATGTTTTTGCTTATATATGGGATGACTTTAGGTGCTTTGCTTTTTATTGAGTGACCAGTGATACATCCACACATGAATGACTGAGTACTACTAAACTTATTAAGAGAGGTAGGGAGTGGCCACCGTAATAACCGGATCTATGCAGTGCTTGCAATACAAACTACTGCTACTATTGATGGTAGTATTTGGACAAAATTAAAAGTTCTTTTCCTTGCCTTTCCTACACTGGAACGGACGTGCGGGTGCAGTGTTACATGCTCTTCAAAGTTACACTTAGTTCATCCACTGACCGTCTACTCTCTCTAGATCATGGGTACTCACAAACTTTCTCTCAGGGGCTACATTTACAGTGTAGTTTGGGGCCGAGGGCCGCACTGGTGGGGGCGGAGTCAGAGGGGGCGGGGCTAAAGCAAAACGATAACTTGTGACCATGAGGTTGCACACAGGTCCCTGCAGCAGATGCCCTCATCCACTGAGCCACCAGACCCAGCATTTACATACATCTCTCTCCCTCCTGCTTTCCCTCCTGCCCTCCCTCTCCATCTCTCTCTCCCTCCTGCCCTCCCTCTCCCTCCCCCTCTGTCATCTCACTGTGTGTGTGTCTATCTGTGTCAGCCTTCAGCCCGGGTTGAGACCGCTTCCTCAACGCGCACACACAGACAACAACACCAAAGTACTTAACAGGTCTTTAAAAGACCATTAACATATTATTGAGGCTTTGTTTGTTGTAGCGCCCCTGCTTCTCCACCCTTACAATCACTGCTTGCCCGGCCCCACAGAGCAGAGGCTTTGTTCTATTTCACCTCTTTGTGGCCTTGCATCTCCACTCTGCTCTGTGGGGGCCGGGGGAGCAGTGATTGTCAGAGTGGAGATGCAGGGGCGCTAACAGGTGAAATACAAAAAAGCCTCTGCTCTGTGGGGGCCGGGGGAGCAGTGATTGTCTGCAAGGTCTGCGCACCGCCAAGGAAGGCTTGCCGGGCCACCACCGGCCCGCGGGCCGTACTATGAGTACCCCTGCTCTAGATACACATATGCTATCTAAGAGTCAGATAGTAGCATGATCCAGGTATATGGACACATACAGTTTCTGTGTCACCCACCCAGGCTGTTGTCCTTCCACCCATCATTGCTTCATCATTCACCCAGCCATGCATCTCATATTCTTGCCTTCCCAGCTAGTCTTCAATCTCAATAAGTAGGGAATATATAAGAGCTTACCTCTGGCCGCCACCACCACCGTCTCAACTCTCACAGCCGCCGCCTCCTCCCCTGAAGAATCGCCCTCCGCCTCCGTGTCGAGCACCACCACCTCCACACTGGCCCCGCCACCAGATGTTCCACCTACAAAGTACATTTAAGAATGTTAGAATAAAGCACTCACTAGTCTTTGGTCTAGGAATGAAGACATGTGAAAACAATGTAATTTGTGACTGTCTACGTTAAAGTAAAAAAAAAGTCCCTTTTTCCAGGGAAGGTTGTCTTGCTGCACTTTTTGGCACAACTGATGAAGGCTGTTTTTTAAACACGCACCATTTTTCTCCACACAGACAGAAGATGGACTTCTAACAACAAGATCAAGTTGAAACCAGGTGAGAGCTCGGCTCGACCACAAGAAATGTCTTCAATTAATCGTCAGCACTAACCACTTTTCCATTATCAGTTAAACGTTTAGTTTTATTATGACTTCATTTTAATAAATGTGTTTACTTTTAATAAAGCTTTTAAACTTAAATACAATCTGTGTTTTTTGGTCCAGACTAGAGTGACTGAGCGAAAGGTTTTGCAATTTTTGCAAGCATGAGTCCAGATAGAACACTTCAAAAGACATTATGGACAATCCCAGAGGACTGCACTAAGTTGATAGAGCTATTGCTGACTAGAATCATGGGAGTTTCGCCAACCGTGCAATCTTAGTTAGCTACACAGACAGACTAATAAGAATAATCTAGTAATACCACAGGGAGTCATAGTAGAGGCAGGATAAGAATTTAGATACAGTCTACAAGAAGAGCAAAGACAATTTTGAAAAAAGTCAAATGAGGAACGCTAGGAAAAATAGGTACTAGTCTAAAATGAAAACTTACTGGGGCCAGCAGAGGAGCCCTCGCCTGCCCGATCCTGGCCCTGTTGAACAGCATCCGCTGCCTGCTGCTCCTGTGTCCTCCTCTCGCCCCTGGGGGGAGCTGACGTACAACATGAAAGAAAGAACAGAAAACATGGATGATTGTTGCTTGTCAATGTCAACCAAATCAAACATTTCAAAAGAACAATAACAAAATATTTCCGCGAAATTATATTGATTAGGGTTAGTTTTCATTTATTTGCGGACCTGTGACTTCGAAAGTCACGTAACTCACTAAACAAAGTACTGAAACGTTCACCTAGGACTGGCAGGCAGCAGTCCGCAGGCAAGACGCAAAGTGACAGACAAACTCCATTGTGATTTCAGTCAGATCAGTGACAACACTAACAGTTGCCTGCTACATTACCAGTCATTTAAATAGTCAAACTATCAATCCACCGCCACTATTTTTCTTATTGTCAGGGGTACAAAGGAAGGGGCAGATTTAAGCCCCTTGCGGCTCTTTTGCGCCGTTCTTGCGTGACTTTTGTGACGCAGCAGCTAAACAAAAAAGGGCGCCATGGTGCGGTGTATAATATTATAACAACGTGACGCATTTGGGAGATGCATCCCGTTATAAAGCCCTGCGCCATCAGGGGGCGTTCCGGCGCAAGGGAGGGCATTCCTGCGCTGGAACACATCCTAAAAGTGGCTGAGGGAAATCTACAAAATTTCAATCAGTCACCTTTAGGACAATGATGCGTCACACAAACCCTGCACCTGCTTGAAGCAGACGTACGGCTTGACCCAGTATTGGGGAGATAGGGTACCCCAGAGCATTGCTGGAGCTGCGCCATCGTTGCGACGCAACTCCAGCAGTAAAGCTTCGGTGACGTTTTGGGCCCATGGTGCGCCGCATTGAAAATACGGCGCACCATGTTTGGTGGTGGTAGCGGGCCGCACAATTAAAGGCGCATCCCTGCTACTTTGCAGGGATGCAACGGTAATTGCAATTCTGCCCCTTAGGGGCATACTTACTTACGCGTTCTGGCGCATCTCCAGAGATGCGCCAGATCAAATGCGTCACGCAAAACTACCCTTGCGACACGGCAGATGCGCCTCATTTACAATGCGGCGCGCCCTGGCGCAAGGGTAGGCACTTGCGTGACGCATCTCGTCACGTAAGAGCGGCGCATCGCTGGAGTCACGTCGCCAACGCAATGCAACTCCAGTAATGCTCAGGGCCACCCAATACTTAACATGCTGTGTCAGTCCTTTCGCCTGCTTCGAGCAGACATAAGGAATTGAATTGACGTAGCAGCGTCGCAGAAGTGCCTGCGTTAAATCTTGTAGATTTCACGCAGGCAATTTTGCGAGGCGCACAGCCGCCGGACCGCCCACCCTGCGTACTAGGAACGCACCCATTGTGGTGCAGGCCCATGGCTTTATAATATAACGTGACGCATCTCCCTAGATGCGTCATGCTGTAAATGACTCGCAGGGATGCGGCACGTTTACGCCGCTGTTGCGTCACGCAAGGCAACGTAAACGTGGCGCAAGGGGCTTGTAAATGTAATCTGCCCCCTAGTGTCTAGCATTATGCAGTTCTGTAAAGTACACTCATACATAATAGTTACTCAGGCCAATGAGACCACGAAATAGAAAACAAATAAGCATAGTAGCAACGCCACTGAGAAGGAGAGCAGTGCACCTGAAATGCACAGAAGATTTTGAAATATAATTTAACTACAATGTAATAGTCATCAGCGGCATTATTGGCTTGCTCCATGTAAAAAACAAATATTTGCAATACAACAACACAGAGCAGGAGAAAACATCATAGTAGTGAGTGATTAAATGGCTACTACTACTCACCAAGCCCGGGGATCTCCAAGCCGAGCTGGTCCAGCAGGTCGCGCTCGCGGTCCAGGAGGTCCGTCCAGCGATGGGTGACCTGGCTGTAGGTGCGCTGGACCCCGTAGAGGTGGGATATGGCCCAGCACACCTTCTCCCACCGCTTCCGGCGCTCCCGCATATTGTAGCCGCCGGCCGCGATCCTGGCGCCTCCCGCGATGGTCCTGGGCAGGCGGCGCTGGACGAAGTAGACCAGCGCGCCCACTTCCTCCGGGCTGAATATCTCCCGTCGCGTCACCTGCTCCCCCCTCAATCTCCCGCATGCTGTCCTGGCACTGGGTCCAGCACTACTCCCCGCCGCCGCTGCGGCCCTCAAGTGCCTGGGCAGCTTCACAGCGCCTGGCTTGACCATGGTCTGGGCAGGTAAGGTAGGAAGAAGTAGAAAATTAAGAAAGAATAGGATAGGGAAGAAGAAAAGAAAAGAGTTTAAAAAAGTAGTTTAAAAGTAAAGAAAAATAGCAGAAAAGACAAAAATATACAGCTAGGAAAAGAGAGGGATAGATAAGAAGCAAAATCGTAAAAAAAAAACTGAAAACAAGCAAAGGATGGCAAAGATACCAAGAGGATTAAACACCATGCCCAGACACAGGAAATGAATGAAAAACAAGATGGCCGGCGCCCGTTCACGAGCGCGAAAGTAAGTTCGCGCGAGATTTTCCTCGCGATCTCGTGCGAACCTCTAGATTTCCCGCGCGATCTCGTGCGAACCTCTACTCGCAATGCGCTTACTGCGCGAGATTATACATAGCGGGCGGAAACGGAAATACGTCACGCAAACAAAATGGCCGCGCCCGTACTCGACCTTGGGTTAAATTCGCGAGTTGCGCTGCAAGCGGCTCGTGAATACTGCAAAAAAACTCGCAAAACAACAAGCCGCAAAAAAATAAAATGCTCATTCACACGAATTGGCGGCTTCCGCGGTCGGTTTCGCACGACGCCGCGCCCCGCGAATAGCGCGAAAAAACCGAAAAACGATTTCAGCAAAAGCAAAAGCAATGAGAAGGTGCAAAAGGTCAACCTCATGATTTGTAACGATTCTCTGTAGTGCTTCCTGAGGGGGCCCTCCAGAATTCGGTTGCCTGCTTGCAACTATTGTGTGACCCTGCTCTGACCTTAACTGTATGCCACAAAGGTCCTGATTTACAGCTAAAGGAGCAGACAAGCAGGTGCCAGGCTGGAACTTGAAATTCTTTCAGTGACACATTAATTAGCCCCTAATTCATTATTGTCAGTTGGGGCAGGTGTTGTTAATAAACTAACCCCAAATTAATTCATGTCAGTTCAAGCAGGGCAGGTGGGCTTGCTTCCCCCCCCCATCTTCTACAGTGATGATGAACCAGAGGGTGGCATTGATGTAACAGAGGGTGGCATGGGTCAAAGAGAGGGTGCCAGTGGTGAAACAGAGGGTGCTGGGAGGCTGTGATGATGAACCAGACGTAGAAACAACATAGTCGCGACCGTTGCGAGCCGACAAGTAAGTTCGCAATTGCGAACTAGTACCAAATCCTCGCGAACTGGTAGAAACACTTGCGAACACAAAAAAAAAATCCGCAAATTCGCGAGAATTCGCGGATTTTGCGGATTGCGAATTCGCAAATCCGCAAAATTCGCGAACGCGAGATTCGCAAAATTCACCCATGCTTACTGCACAGTCGCCTTTTGAAGACGTTTTTACCGCCAGCATGGTTTCCCCGTCTATGTATTTTTCTGAACGCTTTTTTGTGGCTACGGAAGCCGGTTGAGTTGCTTCCGCTGTGGCTGTATTAGCCAATGAATTCCCTGCGACGTGAACGCCATCACGTTGATGACTCAGAGCGTGTATCACGTGAGTCTTCTGTAGTTCTTTCTGTAAAAGAACTACTTGTTCCCAAAGCATTTTATGCTTGATTGTGGCACCTGTGTCACTTTTGTAATCGTTTTGAACCCAGTTCTGCAAGTCATTATCGTAAGATTTTACGCAGAAATGCGAATCGCACATTATTAGTGTCGGGAATTCACGATCGGCATTTTCAAGCACCATCTTTAAAGATCTGATTTCAGCTCTCTGAGCCGAACACTTTCTCAGTGATTCCATTTTTGTTATTTTTGGTCTGAATTTACCACAGCGCTAGCGACCTTTAACAATCGCGCATGCTGCATTGTAGGATTTATTATCCACATTATTATGTTGTACAAATCTGTCCGTATAGATTATACAAGAGGATTGTTGGAGAGGCAGAATTTCGATTGGCAGAGGATATTCTTCTTCATATTTCAAATCATTCGGTTTTTCCACGTTCGGGACAAAATAGTATGTCACGTCTTCTGCAGCAAGAGAATTTTCCCACTGTATCCATTTTGGATCTGGTGCCACCGTTTTTAGATTAACTGGGCTGAATAATGCCTCAAAGGCTGATTCTGCTGTAAAAACAGTTATTCTTTTGCATTGGGCTTGGGCTCTTTCTTTTGCTACAGCCGTCTGAACTGCCTTTACAGTATTTTCTGTAAGACTGAATGTTTTTTCTGCTTGTGTGTACAAATGTGATTTGTAAGCTATTGGTACCGTTTCTCCCTCATTAGAGGTCAGGTACGTGAATCCGTATCTTCCTGGGATGACTCGGATTACAAGGTTGCGTGTATTGTCACGAGTTTCTAAATTTGTTTTAGCTAACATGTCTGTTTGCAATGATCTCAAAATTTCTGTGTGTTTCTGAGTCCAGTTGATTGGTTTAAAATCAGGTTTTATTAATTCGTAGAGAGGTTTAACCCTCTCTGCATAATTTAGAATGTAAGTTCTTCCGAAATTCAGGAAGCCTAGTATCGATTGTAAGTTCTTCAGCGTTTTTGGTGCTTGGAGTACAGCGCACTTCTCTAAGAAGTTGTCTGCTAGGCTTTTGCCTTCACTTGATAATTCATATCCTAGAAATAGGACAGTTAGATGGGCAATTCGTGACTTTTTAAAGTTGAATTTGTAACCCTCTGCTGAGAACCCACGTATTATTGTGTTCACTCTTTTCAAGTGAGTATCCAAGTCGCCGTCAGTGAGATAGATGTCATTGACATAAGATAATGCCTCATCATCATACATTTGCAGTAACTCTGTTACTCCTGCTGAGAATAATCCTGGGCTATTCTTGAATCCCTGTGGGAGTCGACAAAAATTTCCTGTGACCCCATTATTGAGAAAGCGGTTAAATACCTGCTTTCCGGTGCAATATTTTGACAAAAGAATCCATTAGAGATGTCTAATGTTGTTTTGTATTTTTTGCGAACTATGTTATTCATTAGGGCCGCACTGTGCAAATTTTGTACTGCAAATGTCTTGCAACATGAGTTAAGGTGTCTGTAGTCCAAGACAAGACGATATGAATCGTCTGGTTTGGAGACAGGAAACAAAGGATTGTTCATTTGAGAGGTGCATGTTTCAATCACCCCTTGGTATTCAAGTTGATCTAAGATCTCCCTGACCTGTTTTTTAGCTTCTTGCTTAATTGGGTACTGTCTTTGTGCAGTTGGATGACTTTTTAACTGGATTTTGTGAGGAGGAGAGTCCTCATCCCATCCTACATGATTCTTATATAATGCAGGTGCTTGAGCTACTGCCCATTTTCTATGTATTGGAATATGATTTGAGAAGGCAGGCATAATCATTTCTTCGCCATGAGGGCACTCCCTGACAAAACTCTGGTGGCCAGTCTTTCTCAGCTAATAGGATGTCATAGCCTTTTGAGAGGTTATCCCAAAACAGACCCCTTACCTTCCTAGTCTTATCTCCTCTATACGCAATGTTATTTCGTATATTTTATGAGGTTCACTAACTCTGGTATCTGCTGTTTCCACTTGAATGTATTCATTCGTGTCCACTGTCTCCAGATGATTCATCAGGATCTTGCGAGCTATGGTCACTTCTGCTGCTCTGCCTAGCATCGTCTGTGCCCATTCTCCGTTTTTCAGCTGTGTCCTCAGTATCCTCGGCATGTTTGATCATTTTAATACTTGCTACCTTCTTTCTTGGAAATTGTAATTTTTTACTTTGAGCAGGTTCCTTGTCTTTGGACTTGACGTGCTCTTCCCTGTGTTCTGACAGTCCTCTTCTTTCCGATTTCGAAGTCTGAAAATATCGAGAGGGACGTGTATCAATATCTTGATATCTATCAGGCTTTTTCAAATTATCCCTATTTCTGAGGTTGTATCTTTTTTCAGAGGGCTCCCTTTGGGGAGACTTGTGTTCTTGGTTTGGAGTTCTCTCCCTCCGCCAAGGAGACCTTCCTCTGGACTGGAATCTTTTCTCTTTGGGAGTGGATTGGTTATTTCCATCCCAGCTCTTTTTTTGAAGTGTTTAGATTATTTTTAATAAATATCTTTTCAGGATTTTCAAGTAGTTGGGGTTTTACCGGTTTCCCACCCAAACTATCTCTACCTAGTTCTTCATAGGATTTTTCTATGATTCTGGCAAGTTCAATTGGTTGGTCTGCTATATCTGTTTCTTTCAATTTTTAGTGGATCGCCACAGATGCTGCTTCTCCTTTTATGTTGGCTAATAATATAGCCGAGACCTGCTTGAAGTCTTTCAGTAATTTCATACCAAGAGTTAAAGCAGGTTCTGGACCGTATTCATTTTGAATCTGTCTTAGCACATCTGGTATTACCGCCAGAGATGGAACACCATGTGTTTTTGTGTAAATGGAAGCAAAGACTGTGCCCCAAGTGTCACAATCCTCCACATGTGGTGCGACCCCCATTGGAAGGCAGATAGTCAGAATTCTGTGTTTCTCACGAGGGGTAGTATTCGGGAATACTGCCTCTATTTGAGTTATCTTTTGTGCTAGCCAGAATGGAATTTGTTCACGTTTTGCGGGTGTTTTACCAAGACATGATTGTATGTTCTGTGGTGTAATTTTGTTTGTGTTTCCCTGATGAGGGTTCAGCTGTGGAATGTTATCAGCTGGTTGGACTGTTGCACCCACATTACATATTGGACTAATTGTCTATGAATTTTAATTAGTAATTTTATCTGGGCTAAAAGTTCCTTGTCTGACATTTTTTCGATGTCTGGATGAGGTGTGTAGCTGGCTAGGACCGGCCAGGTTGCTCCTGGTCTACCTATAGACCGAGCCTGGTGATTTGATCATTATGTTTTAGGGCGGCTTTAAACCAGAGCAGGTGCTATTGGTAATTTAGTGGGATTTCCACATCCTCGAAAGGAGTGTATTCTTCCGGAGGTTTCTCTATTTTGTAATAGTGGAACTCGTGTGTTGTAGCGTTTGCCACTGGAAAGTTTATCCATGAATAGAATACCTCTGTCTGCCGATATTCGTGTGCCTCTATCAGGAAAATGACTGTACTACCTTGTGATGCCAGTCCGTTTTCTATACGTTTTAGAGTTATAGTTTTTCTTATGTTGACCGGAATGAGGATAACATTCCGGTCATTCTGTAGGAGACTCGTGTCTTCCTCTATTAGTTGAACTGCCATTCTAGCTGCCTCCGTTTCGTCTTCACTATCTGTCATTTTTACTGGCAGAAAAGGTTTTTTGTTGCAGATCAAGTTTCAAGGAAACAAAAGATTAGGTGCACAATATTTTGGAACACTGTATCCTTCAACGTTGACTTCACCAAAACTCTACATAGGAATCTCTTCCTACTAAGTTCCAGTGGATTTTAACCTTTCACCCACTCCAGACGTCTATTGGAGTATTTACGGGAAAAAAGGGTCTGTGTGAAAAAGCACGACTGAGTTACTCTAACGTCTTGCGTTAGTTTTATTGCCTTACCAAACGTTGGGCACCATGTAGTGTAGTTCCTATTTCCCAATAGGCTCTGCGCATTGGAATAACATAAACAGCAGTGTAGACGTAGGACTGAGGTCTTCTAGGTCTCTACTGACTATGTTAGACAGGTTTGCGACAGCTAGTTTAGAGGTCACTGGAAACTTTCTTGAATGAATGGGGAGAGATCAACTTCCCTGGCTCAGACAAGAAGGGATTCAGCTTCCGACAACCGCATAATTATGACAACTTTGCTCCCTCAGAATAAGAGTAAATCTCTAGAGTTGTGTGAAAAGAATAGACAGCTATTTCACTCAGTCAGATGTGCGTATGGCTGAGATACCCGCCACCCCCTCTCAACACAATCCCCCAAGGATGGGAAGACGGAAACGGTTCTGAACTTGTGGAAGGCGGGAGGGAGTTACCCTCCCGGCCGTATTTATTAAAATATGAAACAAAATTAAAACGTTAAAATAACAGTTTCATATCATGTACAATTTCATTTACACATTACGATGTTCTTGGCTGACCTTAACACATCTCTAATACAAAGGTTCTCCTAGCCGATACTAAACATCCTGCAAATGCATTACTCAAACTTTGAAATTGTACATCCTAATATTACGGGCCAACGGCAAGGTCGTAACCGGTGTCAGATCCCCAATACCAGAACTCCCCCCTCATTTGTGAGGGGCGGTCGCACAGTGGACTGTACCTCTGTGCCAACTTCCAATTTCCCTTGTCTTAGCGGGGGCCCCCTGTTAACTCGACGCCATCTTTAGTGGTCGTCCGAGGACTCGTGTGAGGTGTCTAGAAGGTAGCGTATACCCCCCTCCCACCCCACACAACTTACCACATCTGCCGTCGCAGATGTCCTGGCCCCGGGAAATTCCCAGGAGGGGCCCTAGCCCCTCCTCCCCAGGGAGGGGCCTATGGCCGCCTTCCCTTTCGGCGTCCCCATCCTTAGAGGGGACCGCCTCCCCGTTTGAGGGGCCAATGGCCGCCTCCCCCCGGGCGCTCCCATCCATAATGGGTGACGCCCTACCTCTAGGGATCTTCTAATTCCTGCTCACCGATCATGACCTTACCGCCACAGGCCGGATAGTTGACCGGCTATCCGGACCCCCCACAAAAACTCCTACTTAAAGGTCATGGCTGCCAACTCTTTAACCAGGCTACGAAGTCTCCTATGAGTAAAGAATTCCCCACCCGGGACAAATGAACTCCGTCCTCTAGATACATATGGTCCCCCCTGATACACCCATGCGGAATAGAATGCAATGTACTTGTACGGAACAATCTACCAAGTTTGTTATTCACCTTCTTAACTGAATGATTTACAGCAGCCACAGAAATAGCCCCCCGCCACACCTTTCGTGGAATCATATGGGACCATGCAATCGTGCACCCTGGAACCCTTCTCGCCAACCAACTCACCGGGATAGTATCAACTCGAGAAGTACCCGTCTACCAGTGGTCACCAAATCATTGCCCCCAAGATGCACTATGATTACAGCTGGCGGTGACCTTGTCCGCCCTAACAAACCCTCCATAAAACTTTGAAACTGGTCAATACAGAGCCCGCCCCTTCCGTAGAAGGTCACCCTGTACCCGTATTCCCCAGCCATGTGAATCATGTCACCTGCTTTGAATACGTCTGCGGCACGCCTCACGTATGAGTGGCCCACGACCCACACCACTCTTTCCTCAGCCGGTGATCTTTGACCGCTGGTTCCCAGGTGTCGGGTCGACTGCACAGTCTGCCCCGCCTCGTAAGCTCGCGACACTGTAAACCAAACAAAAAACAAGAAGCGTGAGTGCAAGACATAGGCTTCACAACATGTGCAACCGCACATACCTTTTATAACAATTCGAGGACCAACGCCCCAACTGTTTCACTTTTTCCACACTCAGACCCCTGGCTGTAGCCTCTGTAGCAGCCCCTATCCGGAAGGAATGGGTCCCAAACTCGCACGGGTTCAAGCCCGCCGCTGCGATCGCCATCGTTAACACCCGCTGGAACTGAAACCTAGTCAGTGGGGTGGCGTCGGCGTGCCTCAGCAAGCTTCCCCCCCATAATGCCGCACTCTGCGCCAAATACTCCTCAACGCATGCTACCGGGCACATGGGAGATCCCAGAATCCGCTGAACCACTACACTGTCCCCGATCGCTTTCTGATCGGTCTTGGACCTGGCAAATGAGACTACCATTGTCTCCCCTTTAATTTGAATGTGCTCACGGCACAGACCTCCCCCCGTATCCTGCTTGTTTCTCGCTACCAGCTCGCTTACCCGCATAGCCCCATGGAATGCTAATGCAAAAGCGGCCCGGAATAGCACTGTCTCTGATTGAGATGAACATGTCGCAGGGAGTACGGACAGTAACAGGGCCAACCTTTCAAGGCCTATCGGGTGTCTTTCATCCACTCTGCAACCCTCCCGGCGTTGCCACCCACGCAGCGCCTTCTGCACCAAGAATGACGCCGTGGGATCCTGTATGCCATGGGCCCGTGCCATGAAAGAAATGGCGGCCCGGTGCCTATTGGCCGTAGCCACTGACTTGCCTGCCTGATGTAATGATAACAAAAAGTTCAGGACATACTCTTCTTGGCCCCAAAGTTCCCCCCTAGCTGAACCCAAAAAGGACAAATAAGAACGGAACGCCCCTTCATAAGCCTTCCTTGTCCTGGGTGCTAGACTCTCTCCCACGAGGTCTTGTAGTCCGGGGCACCGAGAGACCAGAGAGCTTCGGGAAATGGTGCCGCCACCGGGTCCGCTGAGGGCTGAAAACCCCAGAAGGCCTGCATACGGGAACGAGAAAGCGCATCAGCTGCCTGATTTAACACCCCTGGCACATGTCTTTCCCTAAAGTGGACGTTTAGTCTCATACACAGCAGGACAATTTCCTTCAACAGTCTCAAGATCCATTTGCAGCGTGCTGCCTGACTATTGATACACTCAACCACGGTCATATTGTCAGACCAGAACACCACAGAGCGATCACGAAACTCCTCAGGCCATGTTTTCAAGGCCACCAGAATAGGGAACAGTTCGAGAAACCCAATGTTACCTGTCAGCCCACTCTCGTGCCACCATGTCGGCCAGGTTCGTGCTGACCAATGATTACCCAAGATGGCGCCAAAACCCACACTCCCTGCCGAGTCAGTCCACAACCCCAGCTCCACGGAGGAGACCGCTGGTTTGGTCCACACGACACGACCGTTGAAATTCGCGAGGAATGCCAACCATATGCGCATGTCCTGCCGGACCTCTGCCGAGAGCCTTGTGCAGTGGTGCCCTTCCTTAAGGCCGACCATGGCTTGAGCAATAGAGCGGGAAAAGGGGCGAGCCATCGGTATTACTCTAAGGGCAAAATTCAGCTGACCCACAGCCTGCTGCAACTGATGCAAATTTACCTTCGTCTCACTAATACATGTTTCAAGCGATGCCTTAAACTTCGTTACCTTTTCGTTAGGCAAACGGAAGCACCCCTCTTCGGAGTCGAGCTCTATTCCAAGAAACTCGAGCGAAGTAGCCGGGCCCACTGTCTTACCTGGTGCCAATGGCACACCAAAGCGAGTCATGAGATCACAAAATTCATTCAAAGCCTGTGCACATTCTATGTCCCCGGCTGCCCCCAGAAATAGGAAATCATCAAGATAATGCATAACATGTGTAAACCCTGTTGTTCTTGTGAACGCCCATTGCAAAAAGCTACTGAACTTTTCAAAATACGCACAAGAGATGGAGCAACCCATTGGCATACATTTATCCATGTAGTAGCGTCCATGAAACATGAAACCAAGGAGACGCTGATCGTCGGGGTGTACCGGGAGCAACCGGAACGCCGACTCAATGTCCGATTTGGCCATCAGCGCTCCGGGCCCCAGGCGATTCAACATGGCGACAGCCTCATCAAAAGATGCGTACCGCACCGAACAAACTCCCAGGTCAATCGCAACGTTCACCGAAAGACCCCTTGGAGCTGACAAATTATGTATCAACCTGAATTCCCCAGGGTCCTTTTTGGGGACCACTCCCAGAGGTGAACAAACAAAATTAGCAACAGGCGGCATGTCATATGGGCCGGCAACCCGACCTCGGGTCACCTCCTTCCCAATCTTTGCTTGAACCACCGCCGTATTCTGCAGAACCGACAGTTGGTTCCTACATTGCGCTTTACCCTGAAAATCCCCCGCCGGGATGCGGAAACCATATGAAAAACCATCTCGCAACACCCCAGCAGAGATATGATCCGGATATTCGTTCAGCCAAGGAATCATTGCCATGATATCAATCAGGGTAGGGAGAGGCGCCCCTCGGACTATTTCAGACCTGTTTGGCGCCCCCTCTACTTCCCGGATCACCATTTTTGGCTCTGCACATGGTCTCGGGGTGCGAGGACTGCCCGCACCCAGCACATTCATGCCTAAACCTGCAAGATCCCTGCGGCCTAGTACATTTGCCTCTGTTAAAGCTCCAGCAGACCCCTTTTTTACCTGAGTTGCCATTATTCCTTGTGTGCTGCTCATTGCTTGATCCTGCCCGAAAGGGCGCCCCAGAGGAATGGCGGGAAGACTCGACCATATTCCCCCCTAAAGATGGCGACTTCGCCGTGCCTGACTTCTCCATTTTCTGCCAGGAAATGGAGTCGAAACAATCCCACGTCAGGGATGAGTCGTGCTCCTTGGACTTACGAAATATGCTATCGTAATAAAACCATTGATTGCCACCATACGTTCCATAAAATTCCATGATACGTGTCTGATACACGGCTAATCCCACCAACAATTCGGGCCTACGTTCCCCCATAATTGCAATGAACATTCCAAACGCTCTGCCCCAATTGTCGATCGATTCCTCAACTCTGAAAGCGGCCATTTTGGCGCGCCATACACTAGGATGCAGAAACTCCTTTTGATTTTTAACATGTTCAATCTCATAGTGATCGGTCAACAGGGAAAACATGTTCACGTATTTATCAGCCCATATCCTTTCTTTTACCTCACTCGGGATATGCTGAACAACCTTTTCCCTCCTTGAAGGTACCGATCCCTCCCCCGCAATCGGCAACAGCTGCTTACCTGATCCGGCCACTGTGACCGTAGTTCCTGCCGAACCAACGCCCGATACTGGTTGTTCCACGGGAGCCTGCGGGGAAACAAAAGGAGACGGTGCCTTCGCAGCATCTTTCGATTGCCGCAACTGCTTCATTATTGCCCTGGCTTCATCAGCCGTGGCCCCCTCGTTCTCTTTGCCTAACCATGCCGCCAACTGGGCAGCCAGCTCAGGAGGCATATCCTCCCCGTTCACTGGAGCGACCACCACAGGGATCGGTTGGCCCACATCTGGGACCGGAGTCGGGGCCTCGATCGGGGTGACCGGGGGCGCGGGAGGTGCTTCGGGAACCGGGGCCTCCCCCCCTGACGCTCCCTTCTTGGCCCTTCTACCTCTCCCGCTAGGGACGACTCCCGGCAATGCTGGGCCGATGACTCTCTTAGGCCCCCCCACACCATTCATTACCGCCATCTGCTTTTTCATATCCGCCATGTCTTTCATCAGCATACGAAGCATCTGATCGGTCCCGATCCTCTTTCCGACCTTTTTGCTAGGCATCGTCCGTGTATACGCCTCAAAAGATCCTAGGCAGGAAGCTCCGAACTCACTGAAAGAAGAAACACACGGTTAATTCTCAAAAATGGCTCTTCGTTCCGTCTCGAGCTCACGTGCAACGGGGAGGTGCAGCTTCAGAGCACAGGAACAAGAGGATGCTTCCTTGGCTTGTCGCTCCTTTTATCCTTCTTCGGGCGGGCGTGAACCCACCTCCAATCCGCCTCCAGGGCGTGGCTAGCGGTGTTGGTGTCTAGGACAACCCCCTCTTGGGCGTGAAAAGGCGCGCCCCGGCTACGCCGCTTCGGGCATACCAGCCGAGACTCGCCTCCCGCCCAAAATGGCTTCCCGGGGGGATCGGGGTACTCCACCATACGTTCGGGGGGACCGAGTGGTCGCCCCTTTCCATTCTTAGTTTCACCAGAGTGCAGAGAATAGAGAGACGGGCGTTTTCAATAAAAGGTATTATTTATTGAGCAGTCTTCCTTCTCATGCCAGAGAAATTAATTGCCACAATTGCAATACTTAATATAAAGTAAAGTACGTACAATAAAAGGAGTATTATGAAATAACACTGTAAAAGCATTGATATGGTTTCTTAGCCATAAGATACTTTAAAATGGATAAAATATATACATACACATATACATAGGCTAACGTGCTCAACCGGTGCTTCTAAAATATGCCTACCCCGGTGTACCTGACCTACGCCTAATACGTGGGAAGGAGTAAGTAAGTAGCAGTTTAAGTTAAGTTGGTTTTGCCAAGAATCTGGTTCAAGAATTCTCTCCAAGGGTTTAGTCAGCACTGTACCTTGGGAATAGAATGTAGGAGGTCTGGTATCTCTCTCTCAGGACTCGATATCCCAGTCACCCGCAAGGGTAGGCTGGAAAAGCTGGAGCTGGATTTTCTCGGCAGGAGAAAAGACAGCGTCTTTCTCAGCGCGTCAAAGAGGAGGGGCAGCATCCGTGGGCTTTTCGCATCTGCTGGGCTCTCGGCAAGTAGATAGCTGCTCTGCTCCAAAACCACCACTGTGTGTTTGTTTAAGGCAACGTTGGTATATTTATACCTGAAAGGTGCCGAGTTTGACGTAAGGTTTGGACATAAGACGTCAATAAAGATGTCACTAAGAACTGGCACTTCTTACAGTGCTCGCAGGAGTTCTATTACAAATCAAAACAAAGCAAGCGGGGATTTCCCAGGTTGCTGGAGGTTTGGTGTGTTGAAGGAACTCATTGTGCTTTCTAGGAATCTAAGGAAGTAGCTTTTACCGTGCCTTGGACTGCAAGGGCGATTTATTGAAATATGGATCTGATTCTTATGCCATAATAGTGATATTATTGATTATAACCGTACAAGGGCATAAAACGGTAATATTGATTCAGGTTCCTAGATAAAAACACAATAAGGCCTCATCGAGAGATGATCATCGATGATAAATCCCAAGTAACTGGCTTGTTTAGTAGGCTAAGGGGTGGTACACAATTCAGGGGGCCAATGTTGGGGGCCCCAAAGCTCTTTGTTATTCCCCAGGATGAGCACCTCTGTCTTCTCCCCATTGAGCTTGAGTGAATTACCTTGCATCTACTGCATGATTTTACTAAGCCCATCTTAAAGAAAGGGAGAAGACTTTTCGGGTGTCATCAGGAAAAGATTGACAGTCCTACCTCCTCGGCAATGTCAGCCAAAGGTTTAACATAAATGTTAAACAGTAAGGGGCAAGGAATCAAGCTGTGTGACACCCTGTAGGGGACACTTGGATTTTAGAAGCTGCTTTTGAGGAAGAGACCTGAAACAAACGATCTGACATAAAATTTGCAGCCATTTCAAGGCAGCTCCAGTCATGCCAATAGATTGGAGAGTTTTTACAAGCACGGTATGAGATACTGTGTCAAAGGCGGCGCTCAGATCTAACAATATGAGCGCCACAGAGTCACCAACATCCAGATGACTACGCAACATTTCACTGACTCCCAGAAGTGTGGTTTCTGTGGAATACCCTTCTCTAAACCCTGATTGAGATGGGTGTAAGAGCTTGTGGGTTTCCACATAATGAGTTAGTTGCAAATTCACATGTTTCTCCAATAACTTGGGGAAAATTGGGAGCAGGGAAATGGATCAAAATTTGGATAATTGGGCTGGGTCAGCGTAAGGTTTCTTTAACAGCGGAAGAACCATCGCATGCTTCAATTCATGAGGAATCAGGGCTTCGTGTAAGGAGGCATTAAGTAGCTCCTTGATCATCTGCAAAGCAGGTAAGCAAATTTTTGCAATATAGTAATAGGAAGCGGGTCCTGAGGAGAGCCTGATTTAATACTTTTCAAAATACGATTGAAGGAGATAGTATCAAAAAGAGTCCATTGTTCAAGTTTATTTATTCTGGCCTCCTCCTGAACCTCTGACTGAATTCTAGGATTAGGTAAAACAGGAGTAGCCATGCATTGTTGTAAGATGGAAGTCGTAGAAGTATTTAATCTAGAATATATCTGCTCCACGTTATTAAGAAAAAACATTGCAAGTTCCTCACATTGTGATTCTAATAAAATTGGTTGTGGAGCTCCTTAACCAGTTTGAACAAGACTTTAGGGCAATTTTGAGCATTAGAAATGGTAGCACTTGCATACTCTGCCTGGGCAGTATTACAGAGAGAATGATAATCTCTGATTGACTGTTTGTAGTTCGCTTTAGATTCTAGGGCGTAGTCTCTCCTCCAGTGTCTCTCTAACGCTTTATACTTACTCTTCACTTTTTGTAAAGTAGATGAGAACCAGGGAGCTGGAGGACGATGGTTTTTTACTTTCTGCAAGGAAAGAGGGAGGCAGATATCAACATTGTTAGAAATCCAATTCATGATAGTCCCTAAATCGGTCATAGAGGTCTGATTAATGGGAGGCATGGTTTCCAATAAGTGATGGTTAAAAAGATCCATGTCGAGTTTACTCCAATTTCCAGAATTAAGTTTATTCCCTAAGTTGGGTACAGTTTGAATAATACGTTCTGTCATAACCCTAAATTTGACATCATGGTCCAGGTTCAGTTGCCACTTGTCTGCTGAACAGTTTCATGAAAGGCCTCTTCTAGCTTGTATCTCAGTATCTTGCACAGGAGGTCAACCTTATGACCCTTTGGGTCAACCATTACTGGGTACAAGAGGGAGCATGGCCAGTCCTTCAGAGCGCCGCCTGGGTCAGACAGCTGGTCCAGTTCCCTTCTCTTCTAACAGTAAAATCCAGTTTTAGATAGCAGCTGTACCCACAATAGTCCAGAAAACAGAGGTCTGCTACAGCAAAAGTAGAGTCTTCTGGGAACCAGACAGTGGATACACAAAAATTGGTTGGTAATCCGGTTTATATTTTTTCTACTGCACCACCAGTGTTATATGTAAACCCTGCTGAACAATCATGCAAGTTTTGACACTGTAATGTCAAAAAAAGTCACTAAGACACAGGTTTTAATTACTGATCAGGTGATCATGCATGATACTCGTGTGGTAAAAGAAGTGACATATTTGGGTATCAGAATCAGATCATCTATGTATGAACTGGTTACTGTCAACTGGACCTCGCTACTACGTATCATTCAGGATTCATTGGATAAATGGTCTAGATTGCAATTTACTTTGATTGGCAGAAGTAATATCATTAAGATTAATGTTTTACCCGAGGTGTTGTATGTTTTTTGAGCTGTACCATTAGAAATGTCTGTGGCACAATTGCAGCACTTACAGTCTATTTGTTCTAAGTTTCTTTGGGCTCTGGGTTAACCCAGACAAGCCATGAGATTTTTTACTTTACCAATTGAACCGGGGGCTTGCTATTCTGGATTTTGCCTTTTATTTTTATGCCTGTTTCCAGTTAAAAATGCGCATTTTATTAATGGGAGAAGATATTGGTAACATCGCAGTGGCCCCGTCTACTTTTTTAGATTTTGCTAGGTCCAGAGGCATGCCAATGCTTCTTTAAACACATTGACAGCCGCTACTACCAGCGTACAAGGTTTAAGATGTTAATATCAGCCTTTAATGTTTGGAAAAGAATCCGGAAGTTCTGTTTAGTTGAGAAATTTTCCCGCTATACCCCAACAAATGCTGTACAGCTTCCTCCACCTATTTTTCGGGATATTACTGCTCTGGGCTGGAGGGAAAGGGGTGTTGTACAATTTAGGGATTTTTTTCTGCAATGACGGCTCCCTGATCTCCTATGAAGAATTATCTTGACAGTATAATTTGCCTAAAACTCAATTTTTTAAGTTTCTTCAGCTTAGAGATTTTATTTTCTGGAAAAAAGTTAGATCAGACTCTAACCCGGTAGTCATTGCTGTCCAACGCCAGGTTAAAATTGGGGTGCTGTATCAATTACTGTTGTCATTCAGAAAGGACGATCTGGACAAACACAATGCTAAATGGGCTGTGATTCTGGACATTGATAATGTTAGTTACCAGATCCAGGGAGACCTTGTTGTCTGCGAATTTGAAAGCACACTTTTTTAAAAACTTTTTTAATTTACATTATACTCCGGCACACATGCGAAAATGGGGGACTGGGCAAGATGGGAAATGTTTTCGGTGTGGGGGGGACAATGCAGATATGATGCACTTTTTTTCGTGTGGGTGTCTGATAAATTATATTCAACACATTGAGCAATTTGTGTCTAGAGTTATAGGAGTTCAAATTGTTATAATACCTATAATGATACTTTTGGGTATTGGACCAGAAGTGGGCAAGGGTACTCCCCTTTACAAAAATATATTATGTTTATTGCAATGACTGTTGCTCGATTATGCATTGCGACAAATTGGTTACAGGATGAACCTCCCTCCTTCAAACGATGGAGGGCAAAGATGTATAATTTATTTCATTTAGAGTTCAGTTTGTATTCTGTCAAAGGGGTTAAGAAACGAAATATTGGCTTAGGAATTTGGGGGATGTCTTCTGAATATATGTCTATTTGAAGTCTTTTTTTTAATTTATGTATATGTCCATTGAGTTACTATCGAAAAGAATTAATTAAAAAAAGAAAAAGTAATGTAAAAAAAAGTTGCTCACAGTTCCCACCCTGCATATTTGGTGAAATCCAGAGTAGTCAAAGTTGCCTATTCAGGTAGTCTACTATTTGCTCCTGGGAGATAGTTCACACATTTATCACTCCTATTCCAATGGTAATCAGTGGCTGGAAGATATTTGAAACCCAAATTTGCCTCTGGGAACTTCAGGTAGGGAAAAAGTAACCTTTTAAAAGTTACGTTTCCTTAATATTTATTAAAAAATCACATATCCTCATTGAATTGGATTTTTAGTAATTATTAAAATGTTTAATTATTTTTCTAGTCAGACCTGTTCCACAGATTGATTATTAGGATATTCATCGTTTTCTGTTTTATCGATAGGACTGCTAGGTGTCCTACATTGAAAAAGTAGCTTAAGTGGGATAGACACTGTAAGGACATAATAAAATCAACTTTCTAAATGTCCTACTTTCAATCCCATGCACCCAGCATTGTGGGTCACAATACCCACATAGGGGTGACTTGGTAATATTTAGAAGCAAGCTTTTGACCTGTCAAAAGAGTTTGTTATGATACATTAAATTAAAGTGTTTAAACTGCCACAGTCAAGCTACAGTGGTAGGCTGAAGCTACGCTTTACACTGTCACTGTAGCGGATGAAACAATTGGTGCTGCAGTTCACTAGAGGCATCTAACTTGCTGGCCCTGTGTACATTTTGTACAATATACAAGGGACTTATAGGTAAATTAAGAATACCAATTATCAAAGTGCCAATCTGATGATGTTTAAGCGGGTAGCATAGACACTTTACCACGGGTTATGTGGGTGAAATTGCACAGAGTTAAAATGGCAGCAAAAATACACCATCCAGAAAAAAGTAAATTATATGGTTTGACCATGCAGAAAACACAAATTTGCTTCACCTTGCAGAGCATTGTTTGTACACCTGTGGGCAGGATATGTGCAGGTGTTTAGGCCCTGCACTGAACCCTGTTGAACATGTTTGAAGGCCTGCACATTTTGGGATGGAAGCCCATGGAAGCTTGGATGCAGCTAGGCTCTGTTACAGAAGGCTGAAATTTATATTAAGTGGGGTTTAGCAGTCTGTTGGGGGATGAGAGCAGGAAACTCTTGCTGTGTAATATATTAGGAATACCCCCCACCCTATGTTCACTGAAAAAAGCAAAGGTTTAAGTGATGTTATGATTGTCTTTGTTAAAACACAACAACGCGATAAGAAAAGCTCAGAAATGCACCTAAAAATGTCAGTTAAACTGCAGTTATGGTTCCAAATTAAAATCAAAAGAACACAGACACCTGCAAGTTATTGTTAGCATCAGAATTCAATACTCACACAACAGCAATGCAAACCATAACTCACACATCAAATGCAATGCTTCAGGTAGGAGGAAGAGGTCATCATGGAAATCAAGTCCATATAAGGGAATGTCTGCTAGTGCAGCTAGGATCTGCACTGGGCCAGATGGAAGGAAAATCTATCACTGACCAGCAGAGAAAAGCCCTAGGACTGGGGAGCCATGGTGCTATGTGGAACCTCTCTTGTGGATGCATAAGGCTTTCCTGGAGTATGAGATGGGTTGCTGTCCTTTTACTGTCAATTATGTCACTTGGCTATATTGGAAATTATTTTTTGATGCAGTGAGTCAGTTGAATATGCCTTTTTTTTTTTAAAACCCTTACTCGTCATGAACCTTGTGAATTTTTAACTAAGCATTTCAAATATTGCAAGTCCGGTGACCTTGCACTTTATACACAGTGACAAAATGGGCGCCTCCAGATGAGAATCTGTGACATGCCTTCATCATTTATTCAAACAACTTGGAGTTCGTCAGACCAACGTGGACACTAAGATATTTAAATATGAGGTTCACATAAAATGTCATCCCTAAATTATGTGAACTGATTTAAGAACCTGAATCAGTTTGCATGTATAAAGAATACCTCTGTCTCAAGCCACAACCAAAACCATATTCATCCTCAGCATAGGTGTCTCAAAACAACAAATTCGAGAGTGGCTGTCAGTGCACCACCACTCAACAACTGTGTCAATTCACTTGGATTTTACATTGATACCCCACTCTCCGGCTTCAAGCTCTTCAAAATTCAGAAAATGAAAGCTCCATGATCCCACAACAACTGTTTTGGAAAGTACAATCCTTCAATGTGAAAGAAGACTTTAACAGGTTTTGGCAAAGCCAATAGGTCTTGCCTATGCAAGAGTTATTGGCTTTGGCAATGTGGTTTTGCCAAGTTGTACACGTGTGACTGCTGTTCAGCATGGCTAAATCTTAGTGGCATGTAGTGTCCTAGAGTTGAGTGGTGGGAGTAGACTGTTATGAACTGGATTTTTTGGGATAGAATTTAATAGAGTTGAGGAGGGGTAGTAGAGTGTTGGGGAGTTGATTGGTCTGGACTGGAGGAAGGTGGATTGGACTGGAGCTGGGTGGATTGGATTGAGTCGGGTGATTGGAGTATGGTGGGCTGGATGGATTGGATTGTGTGGGGTGGACTAAACTGGGGTGGGGTGGACTGGATTGGGGTACAGTGGGGTCAATTCAAGTACAGTTGGGTAAATTGGACTGCAGTGGAGTGGGATGGATTGGAGTGGGGTGGACTGGATCTTTTGGCTTAGATTGGAAAGGGGTGGAGTGACATAGGGTCAGGTGGAGTTGGGTGGACTGAAGTGGGGTTGAGTGTAGTGGGGTGGATTGGAGTGGGGTGAATTGGAGTGGAATATATTTGAATGTAGTAGGTGGATTGGATTGGATTGGATTGAGGTGGATTGTATTGGATTAAGGCAGATTGGATTGGGTGAGGTGAGGTGACTGGATTGGGTGGGGTGAGGTGGATTGGATTGGGATCGATTAGATTGGGGTGGGGTGGATTGAATTAATTGAGGCATCCTTACCCCTCCCCCACTTTGTATATGGTGTCTACATGAATGTTTTTCATTTATGATTGTGTGTAACGTGTTTTTGTGTTAATGGTGTAAAAAGTCGTGACAATTGTGTTTTGTTCTTGGTCATATGTAAATGTTTTTTTAAAAAAAATGCAAAATAAGTAAAAAATGGCTGAAATGAAGAGGTCGCCCGCTTAGGATTTGTTGGCTAGGCGAGGTGTAAAAACGTGAAATGTCTCTGTCTGGCGATCTTTTTGTTTATTGATGAATTAGGAGGCTGTAAAGAGTAGTGACTCACAAGCCAACAAATGGCAAGAAACAGGCGGGCTCAAAGACCTTTTCTCTATACAAGAGTGTCTCGCAAGCGAGACACATACGCCAGCTCATGTCCTCGAAGGCTCGACCACAAAAATGAATTATAACCTCGGCTCTCTTGTACAAGGACAGAGGCATATCCCTTTTATCATAGCTTCTAATATCCCTCTGCACCCCACTGAACTGGTTCTTGAAGGCAGCAGCCTGTCTGATCATGTGTCTCCGGATGTTCAGCAGGATCACTCATGTTCTTAGTGAACTCCACAGGCTCCTTCTTTCTGGGCCATTATCTACAAGATGTGATACATCATCCGCAAAGCACTTCAAACAAACACCTGTCATGCATTGGCAACAAAGACAAACATTTCTGATGACACCTGCAGCAGTCTGAGCAACAACTTCAGGAATCTGCAAATAAATAGATGAAAGAAAGATAAAACCTAACATCATCCTTCTGTTATGTCAGCAGAATGTGGAATCAAATGATTTCTGGAAATGCACACTTTCCCTCTCAAATACAACATTTACAATTTTGGTACTCGAGTATTATTTAAATAAAATCTTCCAGTTTAGTAGGCTGGGCTGCACACAAGAGGGCTACCAATAAGTACCTGGAGAGCTACCAGTAGCTTACGAACCCCTCGTTGGAGAAACCTGGCCTTTAGATGCCAGGAATCCCCTCCCTACGTTGGAGATGTAAAACATTCTGCTACTGCTTTATTAACTACACTTATGCGATAGAAAAGATGTTTAGGAAGATTGGTGAAAATGGAGGTCAGTACTGACGATTGGATGAAACGGTAAAGTGTACAATCATTTTCTGGTGTTGGTAGGGAGCAAGGCAGGTTTCTCTTTGATTGACAGGAAGTATGATACGATACGAAACACCTGCTGTGGAAGACTGAGGTTTTTCGAATCCGAAATCTAGACTGCGTGCAGCGGTCAGTCTCAAGGATGCGTTTTGCTTCTATTAGATTTCCAAAGGGAGAGGCTCTAAGTATCCGCTCTCCTTCTCAATCAAGGTTTCTTGTATCGTGGACTCAGTTTTATGTTGGTAAAAGCGATCATAAAAATATTGCTCAAAAGTAAACTATTTTCTGAACGCATGTTATCTTATTCAAGAAAACCGGAATCGAAGAAAACAATGGTCAGAAATTACGCGATGAATTTCAGAAATGATGATCTACTACTGGACACTGTAGCCCTCCCATTTAATCTAAACCAGTGCAATTCCTAATGAAAACGCCATCTTCATCTTTCATTCCTTTCCACGGGAAAAATAACAATTTCTCTTGATCCTTCTACTGGAGAAAAAAAGTACATCCCTTTCGTGTGAACCTGTCAGACTGCCAGGATGTGATCAGATAAGACATCATCTCAGGGGAGAATCTTTAAGATCTGTCCTGTAGTCATTGAACGAAGCCCAGAAACAGCTGTGACATCAGGAGACATGGAGGACTGATCATATTTGATCACATAGTCTATTCACATAGAAAAACGGATACACTTTCATATTTTGAGATGCTTTGTACCGCTTTGAAGTAACATAATATTTAGTTCCGCACAGAACTGCATGCTTGTATACATTGTGTAAGCCATATCACAGCATTCACACCTGCCCCATGGCATATGCACTGCTCAGAGTAAGCAACAGTACAGGCAGCACTGTGACTGGGCTAGTGTATAATAGTAATAAATTAATGATTATTTCATTGGGATTTTAAAGTGTTAATTGTGGCAAGTCATTTAATATTAATCGCTTATTAATTGGTTGTTAATTATTATTAATTAATTAATTGCTAATTTATTATGGTAACTGTCTAATTTGTTTAGGTGCGGGTTGTGGTGTTTATAGGGTTAAAGGGTGGTAAGTAATTTATGTTTAATTAATTATTAGGTTGGTAATCAGTATTAAGTGAAAATAAAATATGGAAATTGTGTAATTGTGTAATTAATTCTAGGGAAGGGTTATGGGATTTATAGGGGTAGTGGGTGGGAAGTATTCCATTTTTGATTAATTAATAATGAGTTGCTAATTGTTATTAATTGATTGAAAATGAATTACGGAAATTGTGTAATTAATTTTAGGTGCGGGTTGTGGGGTTTATAGGGGTGAAGGGTGGGAAGTAATTTATGTTTAATTAATCACTAATTAGTTGTTAATTAATTAATTAATTACATTGTGAAATTAATTTTAGGTGTGGGTTTTGTGGTTTATAGTGGTAAAGGGTGGGAAGTAATTTATGTTTAATTGTATTAGTTGATTATAAATATTATTTAAGTTGTTCTTAATGAGGATAAGTGTTTATTTTTTGTGTGTGGGTTTTAATTGGATAGGGGTAAAGGGTAGGGAGTACATTACATTTACTTATTTTATAATGAAAATAAGTTTTAATTGTGTAATTTATAGTTTTACACTTTAATTTTAGGTGTGGGTTGTGGAAATTATAGGGGCAAAGTGTGGGAAGTTAATTAATTTGTTTGAGTTTTAATTTGTTTTTTAATTAATATTATTGTTTCATTGGTAATTAATTATGTTAATTATGGAAGTAACATTTTTTTTATTTAGATGTGGGTTGTGAATTGTGTAGTGTTATAGGGTAGGAAATAAAAGAAACTAAATGTATGTAATAATGTTTTTGCTTCTAAATATTTTCTAATTACCAATATTTATTTGTTTGAAAAATATTTTTTATTTTATTTAATATATTATTTGTAGGTATTAGTCATATGCATTTAACAGTATGATGTTTTTATATTTTTAATGTTATTATTAAATATATTAGTATTTGAATTTTTAACATATTTATATATTTTTTTATTTAATTCGTTTTTAAAATATTTGTTTTGTTGTTAATATTTTGTTTTTAATTTTGACGAGACTGGAGTTGGAATATTAATTGTTACCCCTCTGCAATCCAACACTTTACCTACTGTTGCACTGATTGGAGTCTGAATAGTACATTTTTAATCCTGCCACTATCCAACACTTTCCCTATTGTTGCACTCACTGGAATAGGAATAGTAATTTTACCCTTCTGCTATCCAACACTTTCCCTACTGTTGCACTCACTGGAAAGGGAATAGTAAATGTAATTCCTCCGCTATCCAATACTTGCCTACTGTTGCACTCACTAGAGTGGGAATGATTTGCATATAGCTGGGTCTGAACTGAGGTGGCAAAGTGCGCTAAAGAATGATGATGGATTTAACCCAGATCTGTGACTCGGGCTGAGTGTCTGAAAAGTTTCAGCACTCTGTACATCATCTTCTTGTTTCTGCAATAGTACTTTTTACCCCTTCGATATTCAACTGTCCATCACCTCCTTGTGTTTGCTTTGTTCACCGTAGGTTAGCAGGGTATGCCCAGATGTGGGTCCCTTGATCGCTTTGCCACTGGATTTAAGCTAGCCTGGCTGATGAAGAGTGTTACCCAGAAACCGGACCAGGATGCTTGTTTCCGGTTCAGGGCAGACCTAGCTTGGCAGTTTGAGCTGTACTATTCCCATGAGGCATAGGGTCAAGACTGATTTGCATATTGCTGGGTCTGAACTGAGGTGGTGAAGTGACCTTAAGAATGATGATGGATCCAACTCATATCAGTGACTGGGGGTGAGTGTCTGAAAAATGTCAAAGCTCCGTTCATCATCTCCATCTTTTTGCAATAGCGCTTTTTACCCCTTCGATATTCAACACTTTCCCTCCTGTTGCACTCATTAGAGTAGGAATAGTAATTTTTACCCTTCCGCTATGCAACACTTTCCCTACTGTTGCACTGAGTGGAGTGGAAATAGTACATTTTAACCCCCCTCTAACACTTTCCCTACTGGGAGTGGGAATAGTAATTTTTACCCCTCCGCTATCCAACACTTTCCATACTGTAGCACTCAATGGAGTGGAAATAGTAATTTTTACCCCTCCACTATCCAACACTTCTCTACTGTTGCACTAACTGGAGTGGGGAAATTACACTTAAAATATAGTTTTTAATTTATAATAGAATGTTTTATTTATCAGATTTTATGTTATTGATATATCTATATATATGTATATATATATATATATGTATATATATTAATTGTTTTAAAGTAAATATATAAATGTATATTAATTATTAGGTGTGTGTTTAACTTTTGTATTATGTATTATGTATATTTGTTAAAATGTATATTAAATCTAATTTAAGTTTTTTAAATTTATTTTAATATTTAACATATTTAATATGTATTATTTTATTTTCTTATGTATATATATATATATATATATATATATATATATATATATATATATATATATATATATATGTTGTTGTTCAAAACCCTCTCTCCACACTGAAAAGAAGCTGAGTCGCACACGTGACTTCGTTATAGGTCATTTTAATTTAAAGGAGCAGCATGATACCGGACTTTACGACGCGTTTCGTTTCACCAGGAAACTTTTTCAAGTAGTGTCCTACACCTCAAAACCAGTCCGTGGGTTCCACAGTTAGTTGATGTTTTTGCCACATTTCCTCCGATGGAATTTTAATGCGGAAAGCATTCCCTTTTAATGTTGCATTTTGAAGCCTGTGGTTCCGACGGCTGTCATTTTAAAACCCTCCAGTGGGCGGTGAATCAATCTTGCTGTCCAGATGAGAAGTTTTAATCGCTTGAAGTTACCCCGTGTCAGCCCACTTTTTGAGCTGACTAGGGACCAATACCGAGGTCCGGTCCTCGGCGGCACCTCTCTCCCGGTCCGTTTTGTCGGTCCAAACTTTGGTTCCTGCTGGGAGAGCATTGGCGCTCTTATGGCGGTGCGTGACCTCTTCGGCAGAACCACGCCGATATAAATGTTCAAAACCCTCTCTCCACACTGAAAAGAAGCTGAGTCGCACATGTGACTTCGTTATAGGTCATTTTAATTTAAAGGAGCAGCATGATACCGGACTTTACGACGCGTTTCGTTTCACCAGGAAACTTTTTCAAGTAGTGTCCTACACCTCAAAACCAGTCCGTGGGTTCCACAGTTAGTTGATGTTTTTGCCACATTTCCTCCGATGGAATTTTAATGCGGAAAGCATTCCCTTTTAATGTTGCATTTTGAAGCCTGTGGTTCCGACGGCTGTCATTTTAAAACCCTCCAGTGGGCGGTGAATCAATCTTGCTGTCCAGATGAGAAGTTTTAAGCGCTTGAAGTTACCCCGTGTCAGCCCACTTTTTGAGCTGACTAGGGACCAATACCGAGGTCCGGTCCTCGGCGGCACCTCTCTCCCGGTCCGTTTTGTCGGTCCAAACTTTGGTTCCTGCTGGGAGAGCATTGGCGCTCTTATGGCGGTGCGTGACCTCTTCGGCAGAACCACGCCGATATAAATGTTCAAAACCCTCTCTCCACACTGAAAAGAAGCTGAGTCGCACACGTGACTTCGTTATAGGTCATTTTAATTTAAAGGAGCAGCATGATACCGGACTTTACGACGCGTTTCGTTTCACCAGGAAACTTTTTCAAGTAGTGTCCTACACCTCAAAACCAGTCCGTGGGTTCCACAGTTAGTTGATGTTTTTGCCACATTTCCTCCGATGGAATTTTAATGCGGAAAGCATTCCCTTTTAATGTTGCATTTTGAAGCCTGTGGTTCCGACGGCTGTCATTTTAAAACCCTCCAGTGGGCGGTGAATCAATCTTGCTGTCCAGATGAGAAGTTTTAATCGCTTGAAGTTACCCCGTGTCAGCCCACTTTTTGAGCTGACTAGAGACCAATACCGAGGTCCGGTCCTCGGCGGCACCTCTCTCCCGGTCCGTTTTGTCGGTCCAAACTTTGGTTCCTGCTGGGAGAGCATTGGCGCTCTTATGGCGGTGCGTGACCTCTTCGGCAGAACCACGCCGATATAAATGTTCAAAACCCTCTCTCCACACTGAAAAGAAGCTGAGTCGCACACGTGACTTCGTTATAGGTCATTTTAATTTAAAGGAGCAGCATGATACCGGACTTTACGACGCGTTTCGTTTCACCAGGAAACTTTTTCAAGTAGTGTCCTACACCTCAAAACCAGTCCGTGGGTTCCACAGTTAGTTGATGTTTTTGCCACATTTCCTCCGATGGAATTTTAATGCGGAAAGCATTCCCTTTTAATGTTGCATTTTGAAGCCTGTGGTTCCGACGGCTGTCATTTTAAAACCCTCCAGTGGGCGGTGAATCAATCTTGCTGTCCAGATGAGAAGTTTTAATCGCTTGAAGTTACCCCGTGTCAGCCCACTTTTTGAGCTGACTAGGGACCAATACCGAGGTCCGGTCCTCGGCGGCACCTCTCTCCCGGTCCGTTTTGTCGGTCCAAACTTTGGTTCCTGCTGGGAGAGCATTGGCGCTCTTATGGCGGTGCGTGACCTCTTCGGCAGAACCACGCCGATATAAATGTTCAAAACCCTCTCTCCACACTGAAAAGAAGCTGAGTCGCACACGTGACTTCGTTATAGGTCATTTTAATTTAAAGGAGCAGCATGATACCGGACTTTACGACGCGTTTCGTTTCACCAGGAAACTTTTTCAAGTAGTGTCCTACACCTCAAAACCAGTCCGTGGGTTCCACAGTTAGTTGATGTTTTTGCCACATTTCCTCCGATGGAATTTTAATGCGGAAAGCATTCCCTTTTAATGTTGCATTTTGAAGCCTGTGGTTCCGACGGCTGTCATTTTAAAACCCTCCAGTGGGCGGTGAATCAATCTTGCTGTCCAGATGAGAAGTTTTAATCGCTTGAAGTTACCCCGTGTCAGCCCACTTTTTGAGCTGACTAGGGACCAATACCGAGGTCCGGTCCTCGGCGGCACCTCTCTCCCGGTCCGTTTTGTCGGTCCAAACTTTGGTTCCTGCTGGGAGAGCATTGGCGCTCTTATGGCGGTGCGTGACCTCTTCGGCAGAACCACGCCGATATAAATGTTCAAAACCCTCTCTCCACACTGAAAAGAAGCTGAGTCGCACACGTGACTTCGTTATAGGTCATTTTAATTTAAAGGAGCAGCATGATACCGGACTTTACGACGCGTTTCGTTTCACCAGGAAACTTTTTCAAGTAGTGTCCTACACCTCAAAACCAGTCCGTGGGTTCCACAGTTAGTTGATGTTTTTGCCACATTTCCTCCGATGGAATTTTAATGCGGAAAGCATTCCCTTTTAATGTTGCATTTTGAAGCCTGTGGTTCCGACGGCTGTCATTTATATATATTCAAACAAAAGCTGCTCCTGCTGCAACGCGGTGACCCGTGGACAAGTGGCGTACACTCAGGCGAAGCAACCGGAAATTAAATATCCATCAACAAAAATGCAGTATAGTACGCTCTCAGGAATCAAACACAGTCCAGAAGTAAAGTGGAACCTTGGTTTTAATCACACAACGCGTTTCGGCGACCTGCCTTGATCACGTGTGACATCACAGTGAAAAAAGTGTGCTCTTTACAAACGAATACATCGAAATCGAAGTAGGACTTGGGTTACATCAGCACAATAACGTCAGACATATTGGAATGGTAATCATATGTTGAAACAGTTGGTAAACACAATCCATCATTTACATAGGTATAACCTACGATTCGTAATTCACATTGGTAATGTGTACTGCATTTGTGGCATTAAGAATCATACCACATACATCTCCCGTATAATGGGTGAAACTTATGGTTCTACTGGCAACCCGCTAATTTCACTAAGCCCGTGTACCATAAACATTAGCTGTCGGCCATATTGACATGGTGAATGACATCTCTAGGAATAAAAATTCATCATAAGCTGGCATCATAATCTCATAAGGTATTTAGACATGTGCTGGCACGAACAAAAAAATAAATAGTAATAAATGATAATGACATGCTCTTGCCACTAGTCATGAACGACATAGGTAACACTGCCCAGGTAATCATAATTATCCACAAAAATTTGCAGGTATGCAAGTCGGCAAAAAAATAAATAGTAATAAATATTAATGACATGCTCTTGCCACTAGTCATGAACGACATAGTTAACACTGCCCAGGTAATCATAATTATCCACAAAAATTTGCAGGTATGCAAGTCGGCATAATAGGTGGATGAGTTGGTCAATAAGTAATTCATAATCAACCCCTCAAATACCCAGGGCATTCTTAAAAGTGAAGAAAGTGCTCCAGTGCAACATGCAAATATGCCGAGACCAACCTCGAGTTCATGTGGGTCTCAGTCAAAAAACCGTTCAAGGCATGGCAGAGAAGGGATATGAATGACAAGTGTCCGAAGAATATTAAAGTGCCAGTGTTTGAGCCAGTCTCCAACTTGGGTGCTGAAATCACGTTTACTAAGTCCTACTGGCGACTGAAACGATGTGCAAAACAGGTGAGTGAACAATAACTGACCGTGAGAAGGTGTCTAAAAGAAGAAGTGCAAACTGGAAGTGTCAATGACAGTAGTGCCCAATTCTGGAATCCATTCATACCAGGAAACCCTGACTGTACACCTGTAAATGAATACACAAAGAATAGAATATAATTAAAATAATGCTTTAGGAATAACGTTTCTAGCACACCTAAAACATGTTGGAGAAAAACAAGCAGAATACAGATCACAAGCACATTCTCATATCTGTTACAAAATATTGTCCAGTACTGGACTATCAAGCAATCTAGGAGTCAACCCTGAGATGTATTTCTAACTCCTCATCCCAGTTGAGCCCACCTGGGTGCTTACTTTGGAAGTTAATAATATGTTTTGACTCCTGTTTTCTCAGGGCTAATAACCTGTCTCCCCCTCTGGGTTTAGCTGGAACCTGTTCAATGAGCATGTAGTTCAAAAGATTAGCATTGGAGAAATGTTTTTCACTGAAATGTCGTGCCACCGGATATTTAGGGTCCTGGTTGGTTATGGCCCTGCGATGCTCTAATATTCTCTTTTTAGCACAGCATTTGGTACTTCCTATATACCACAAGTGACACGGGCATTCAATCACATAAACTACATAGCATGTACTACAAGTCAGGAATTGGGTTATTTTTCTTGTTACACCATTGTAAGAAAGTTCATTTTTGTAGACACTGTTGCTACAGGCTTTACAGTGACCGCAGGGGTAGAAACCCTGCGGTCCATGAGCTGTCACGTCCCTGTAAGCTGTAACATCATTCCTAGATACCAGATCCCTGATATTAAGGTTCCTTTTGTATGTTATACTGGGTCTTTCATTCACATTATTTCCTATGGTGTTGTCATGTCTCAAGATATCCCAATGTTTGGCTATAACTTTTTTGACAGAGGCCGACTGAGAATTGTAGGTCAGTATCAACCTCGTCGTCTCTTCAGACTCTTCACTCGCAGAATCTGCCTCTTCTAGGGTTTCTCTTCTATCCACCTTGTCTACTCTTGTGATACCTTGTTTGATAACCCAGTTGGGGTATCCTCTTTCCTTAAACCTTTCTGTTATGATGTCACGTTCTCTCTGGAATGCTTCTACAGAATTACAATTTCTCTTGGCCCTCAGCAGTTCACCATAAGGTATGCTCCATTTCAGCACCTCAGGATGACTGCTGAGGGCATGCAATATGCTGTTGCCTGCTGTGTCTTTACGGAACAGCGAGGTGCAGATAGTATTGTCTTTAATCTCCAGTCTCACATCAAGGTATTCCACCATGGTATTATTGATGGTACCTGATAATTTGATGTGGTATCTGTTGGCATTCAATTTGGTAAGAAAGGATTCAGCTTGTTCATTGTTCCCCTTGTAGACAATAAATAAGTCGTCAATATATCGTAGCCAAACCCTGACTCTGCCAAAGTCTTCCTTCAGGGTTGTACTGCCATGGATCTCCTGCTCCCAGTGTCCCATGAACAGATTAGCGAAACTGGGAGCAAAGCAAGAACCCATGGCAGTACCATTGGTCTGCCTGTAGAGGGCGCCATCAAATGAAAAAATATTGTTTTTGAGACAAAAGTCAATCATCTTCATCACCATGACATTATGCTCAAAGAATTTGATGGATCTATTGCGTAGGTAGAATTTGCATGCCTCAAGGCCTTGTTGGTGTTCAATTATGGTGTAGAGTGAGTGGACATCTAGCACCATAAAGATCCAATCTTTTTCCCATCTAAGGGTGTCAATTTTACTAAGGAAATCCTTGGTGTCTCTCAGGTAGCTAGGTAGACTGACCACATAGTCTCTTAGGAAGTAATCCACGTACTTAGAGATGTGTTCGCAGATACTGCCAATGGAAGAGACTATGGGCCGGCCGGGAGGTTGGGTCTTGTGCTTGTGTAGCTTCGGTAAAAGGTACAGAATGGGAAGAATGGGATTATCCTTTTTAAGGTAACAGTACTCCTCCCACGAAAGTAATCCTTGATCTTTCCACATTACAAGTTTGTCCCAAATCTCAGTGATACTATTCCCATATTCAGATCTCGTAATCTGTACATAGAAATTATCATCACTGAGTTGGCGCATAGCCTCAGCGATGTAATCGCTTCTATTTAACACAACAATATTGCCCCCCTTGTCAGCTGGGCGTATAACAATAGAGGAATCTTCTTGTAGTGTTTTAAGAGCCATGCGTTGTTTGAGGGTCAAATTATTGGGAAGTTTTTGTTTGTCTCTGTTGCCCACCCCCTGTTTAGATCTTAGTTTGACTAGATCTTTCACCACACAATCATGAAAGGTGTCAATGTTATCATGGGGCATGGTGGGCATGGTGGGCATGAATGTGGAACGAGTTTTAAAGCTAGTAGCGGCCGCTGCTCCAACCTGAAAACCTGCCATACTAAGAATATCTACTGATGTATTGGAATCAGTCGTTGTATCCCCTGACATATCCAGTTGAGCTATGGCTACGAGGCTGTCAACATCACTCACATTAAAATTGCACTGATTGTCATTGGTTGGAATGTCCGTGTTCGGTCCATGTCCCAGTCTTTTAAGTTTGTACCACTTTTTCAATTTGATTTTCCTTACAAACTTAAAAACATCTATTCTAGTATCAGTGAAATTAAAATATGCTGTCGGACAGAAAGACAGTCCCAAACATAAAGTGCGTTTTTCTAAGTCACTGAGAGTTCTTTGTGATAGATTAACAACAGTTCGATCTACCGTTTTTAGATCCATTACTTGTCCTTGTTGGAGCGGGTGATGCGTTTTCCCATGGCTCCCTTTCCTTTGTCTTGATTCCCAGCGTTGTTGTAGTCTTTTTTTGCGGTTTCTTCGTTTCTTAGTTCCTGTTGTTGGTGCATTACTTGGCCTCTGCCACGTCCTCGCCCCCTTCCCCTTCCTCTGGTCTTCTGTGGGGTGGCCTCCCTTGTTTTTTGTCTGTCTTTTTGCATCACTCGAAATTCGTTTAAAAAATTCACTTGCTTGGGTATCTTTTCACCTGCTGATGCTTGTTCCAATGAGGCCTCTGAGTCTGTGTCGCTGATCACTGGGATTTCCATAGAGATATTACTTGCTGCTGCTCCAGTTTGTTCGTTCAGCTCTTCTCTATATAAATGATCATACTTTTTGCTAAAGGTCAAGATCCGCCCACTCTCATAGTCAGCATAATCTCTGTTCATTTTGTGTTGTTTTCTTAGTTTAATGTCTTCCTCGTGTTTGGTGAGTCTGTCTTTCATTTGTTCCATTAGTTTTTTTATTGTGGACTCGTCCGCTGATGATGTTATTTCTTCTGTTAGGATTTTGATTTGTTTCAGAAGTTCTTCTCTGTCTTCCCAGGCATATTTTATCAAAATTTCCCTCATTGTTTTGGAACTTTTTGCTGAGTTCTCAGACCAATCTTGTAGCATCTTGGGATTAGGTGACTCATATGTTGGAGTTATAAAAATCCTCAAGCCTCTAGGTACCATAGATTGGTCCACGTAATTTTGAAGAGATATTGCCTCCCACCATTTTGATATCTCAGTGCAGCGCAGTTTCTCAAGTTTTTTCATTCGCGCTTCCACGGTATTGCAGCTAGCCGCTGCGCCCATGTTTCTTTTATCCCCGGTTATTCCACCAGGTTTTCTGCTAAATAAGGCCTGTGCTGCTGCCCTTCTGCTTGCTTCATCCTCCATGCTTTTAGTGCTACCAAGGTTCGAATTAATGCCTGGTTTGTGGTTGTCCCCCCCGGGGCAGATCCCGAGTTCTTGTTGCCGGTGGGTAACGCTGATACTATGGTAACTCCAATTGTTCTGTTGACAGAAAGTAAACACTAGCTTGTAAGTGTAAGGCAACGCGCTTAGTCTGTACTAGGCTCGTCGCCGCAGTCCTGCCTTTGAGAAATCCAAAGCGAAACCCTGTCCCACGTCCCACACTTAACCGGCAGCTACCACTCGCCCCCGCTGCCCCGCGTACAGACAAACCCAGCCCGGAGTCACCCGCGCTGGATTCGCCGCCTCGCTAGGGACGGAAAGCAAAGTGGGCTTACCTGGAAAGTGGACGCTTGAAGAAGTCGGGGTCTCGATTCTCCACTACCTCTTCTCTCCAAAGTGGACCGGCCGGTAAAAGTGCGTTGCTCAATAAGAATTCAAACAAAAGCTGCTCCTGCTGCAACGCGGTGACCCGTGGACAAGTGGCGTACACTCCGGCGAAGCAACCGGAAATTAAATATCCATCAACGAAAATGCAGTATAGTACGCTCTCAGGAATCAAACACAGTCCAGAAGTAAAGTGGAACCTTGGTTTTAATCACACAACGCGTTTCGGCGACCTGCCTTGATCACGTGTGACATCACAGTGAAAAAAGTGTGCTCTTTACAAACGAATACATCGAAATCGAAGTAGGACTTGGGTTACATCAGCACAATAACGTCAGACATATTGGAATGGTAATCATATGTTGAAACAGTTGGTAAACACAATCCATCATTTACATAGGTATAACCTACGATTCGTAATTCACATTGGTAATGTGTACTGCATTTGTGGCATTAAGAATCATACCACATACATCTCCCGTATAATGGGTGAAACTTATGGTTCTACTGGCAACCCGCTAATTTCACTAAGCCCGTGTACCATAAACATTAGCTGTCGGCCATATTGACATGGTGAATGACATCTCTAGGAATAAAAATTCATCATAAGCTGGCATCATAATCTCATAAGGTATTTAGACATGTGCTGGCACGAACAAAAAAATAACCTGTCAGACTGCCAGGATGTGATCAGATAAGACATCATCTCAGGGGAGAATCTTTAAGATGTGTCCTGTAGTCATTGAACGAAGCCCAGAAACAGCTGTGACATCAGGAGACATGGAGGACTGATCATATTTGATCACATAGTCTATTCACATAGAAAAACGGATACACTTTCATATTTTGAGATGCTTTGTACCGCTTTGAAGTAACATAATATTTAGTTCTGCACAGAACTGCATGCTTGTATACATTGTGTAAGCCATATCACAGCATTCACACCTGCCCCATGGCATATGCACTGCTCAGAGTAAGCAACAGTACAGGCAGCACTGTGACTGGGCTAGTGTATTAGTTTACCATTGAATTGTTTACAGCCAGATGAGGGTGAGAAGTAGCTCACCTCTGTTCATTCTTCCTGAAGTTTATATTATGTTTATTTAATTTAGCATACCAGGTGTAATGAAATTCATTGTTATTTATCCTGGCTTACTATATTGATTTCCTATTGCAATGCTTCATAAATGAGATTTAATCACGTTCTGCATTGCATATAACCAATTGCAATATGGCCGACAAGTAACTGCCTTGTTTGTATTAAGGGAAATGTACATCATCTATGTTTACTATCCTGGCAACATTCACTGTGTATTTAAATTGTTCTACACGAGGGGAAATGTTATCGTGTGATCAAGACACCTTGTGTGTCGAAACGCGTAGCGAATTCCGGTGAATAAAGACTTTCAACTGAATCCCCTTGAGTGCGCGACCGTGCTTATTGGCAGTATTGTGGATTGCATATATATATATATATATATATATTACCTACTGGCGGTCGCCAGTAGGTATATATAGTTAGGATTTTTTCCCTATGGGATTTCTGAAAATTCTATGTCTAATAACTTTGGCGTTTGTGGACGGAATCGGCTGAAATTTTCAGGAAAATGGCACATTTTGTTTCTGAGCAGCCCCTGAAAATTTGGGGGGTGTTCGGCAAGGGGGGGCCGAGAAAAAAGGGGGGTCCCAAAACGCGTTTTTTGCATTGAGTTTTCCATAGGGCGGTTGGACTCACTTTTAGCCCGAACGGCTGAATGGATTTTCACGAAACTTGGCAAAATTGTAGGGACTGTTAGCCCGATGTGCCTTTGCTAGGTCTCAATATATGTGCTTCAGTGGATTTTGAGAAATTAACGTTTAAATCAAGATATATATCTGTAACAGCGCTCCGGGCAGCGATCCGGTTAGCGAACCTTTCGCGTATCGGAACTTTGCGATGCGAAGCTGATTGGCCCTCTGGTGTCTGTCAACATTCTAAACAGTCCGGAGCGGCCGCCATCTTGTCTCTCGGTACGATCGAGAGACAAGAGGAGGCCAAAACAAAGGGGGAAATTACCATAAGGGGGCATAGTAGATCCTCGTTGACCCCCTAGGTTTTATGTGGAGGTTTTAAAAGGGCCTAGGAGGGTCCAAAACATTTTTTTTGCGTGGTAAGCGCCAAGTTCGCGAACCAGAAAGCGTTCTGGGCAGCGAACTTTATGGATAAAAGAATGAAAGACTTTTCTAATACTGTATGTTAATTATTTGTTGGTTTTGTTGATTATTTTTTAATTTTTTTATTTTTTAAGCAATTATTTATTATTGTGATTGTGTTTCAAAATTTAATAACATTTCTAACATTTAACTAGTTTATGAATTACATATAAAAATGATTAAAGACTCAAACAATTTTTTAATATTACATACAATTTTATTTTTCGGATTGTTTTTCAAAATTTAATACAACGTCTAGCATTTCACTGTCTGATATGTGTTCTTGTTCAGTGAACATAAGTTCCAACATTTGTCCGTCATCATAATAAAGTAAATGATCCACAGATTCTACACATTGAACTAATTCATGGTCCCGTGATTCATCCATGAAATCTGAGTCATCATTGTCCTCATTAACTTTTTCTGTGTTGTTCTCCAGAACAATTTCGAAGGAAACATTCTGCTCACCTTCCATTTTATTGCTGTAATTTGCATAAAAAATAAATATATCAGTAGAGATAGGGCACTGTTGGGTTTAAGTTCAGACAGGCACTTGTGAGTTTATAACAGAGAAGTAATCTATGGGCACTGTATGGTTTCAGGCGTGAAGTAGTACTATTAAAAAGTGCCTGTGAAGAAGCCTAAGTAAATTCATAATTATACCACGGAAACCTAAATCAGTCCATAATTATAATAAAGAAGCCTTTCTCAATGTCTAACTCTTACAGAGGGATAGTATATAACTATCTGAAAAAGTTTACCATATTTACTTATAGTGCACAATATACTTCAGTTTTAAAAATAACAACTTACCTTTAGAAACAAGTTGATGTTATTAGTGGTATTCTAAATGATATATACAACAACAAGTAGTAGTCAAAATGGCTGTGTTTCCTTCTCTTCCTTTATATATATTCAGGTATATAACCAATCAAATGTCAGGTAATAAAAGTAGAAAATGTAAGTAACATTTTCATTGGTTGTCAATTCCAACACTTCAGATGTGTTTTGTGAAGTAATTTACCTCATGGTACTTGGAGAGGTCTACAGGCTAAATGGCTAAATGAAATTTCAATGAAATTTGTGAGAATGGAAGGGATTGTTATGTAGTATGAGCTAATCTATATTTGGTGAGAGTGTCTCTAGTCGTTTTTCTGTAAATTACTTTCCCACCTTTTTTTTTGGACCGCTTTCCGGGAAGCGGCCCGGTTCGCGATTCTTAAGCGTCACGGGAGCCCACCATTTTGTGTTTCGGGCGCATTAAGATACAAGATGGAGGGCAAATAATGTTTAGAATGGGTAGAAGGGGTCATGGTAGACTTATCTTGACCCTCTAGGTTTTCTGAGGGTGGCTGAGGAGGCTTATATGTGCGGAAAAAAACATTTTTTTTTAAAATTCCGCGAGGTTAGCTTTCGGTTCGCGAACCGGGTAGCGCCCCGGGGAGCGAATTTTGTGGAAAAATAATGAAAAAAATTAGAAAAACATAATAATTGTGAGTGATCAGATGAAGGGTAGCTCTGAGAAGAGCTTTTGGGTTTATGGTACATTTAGGTACTTATAAGTAGGTACCAATGCACAGTCTTAAATTCAGAATGAAAATTCTGTTGCCCTCATCTGAGAAGTGAACTCCATCTCCTCTGTAGATATCTTGCATGTAGTAACGCAAGTTATTGTTGTACAGAGAGCCCATTCCATGGTCTCTCATGAAAGCTGAAACAGATTTGTTTACATGCTTCCTCGCTTTCTCAATTTGTGGACAAAATTGGTTGGACCACTTCCATTTCTGTCTTTGGCATATATTGGAGTATACCAAGGCAGTTTGTGGAAAAAGTGCCATTAATTGCTCAAAGGTGTCCTTTAAAAGCATTTCCAGACCTACCCCTGTCAAAGTGCCCAAATCATTACCTCCACAGTGCACTATTAACAGGTCAGGTTTTGGCAAATGCATAAAGGTTTTCACCAATGGTATCAATTGGTGACATTTTAATCCTCTTTGGCCCAACCACTTAATTTCCACATCTTGTAAATTGAGGTTAGGTAAATTTCTGTTCTCAGCATACCTTTGAGCCCAGTGGATGTAACTATGTCCAACAATCCAGACCTTAAACATGGTGGGAGAAGGTTGTTCTGCAGTCAGATGAAGTGTGGTAATGAAAGGGCAGTTGAAACAGTAGGAGTTTCTAAAGAAAAAAAACTGTGGATTTACAATGCTAATGATTCATTAGCAGTGATTGGTGCATTTCCATTTCTGAAAACAGAAAGTTAGGGTGCATGGATGTGTTCTTTGAAACATGTCATTTGAATGGTCAAGGAAGAAACATTTAATGAAAGATTGCACTGGATACGCAGGTGCACTGAGAGTTCACAGTTCAATTGAAACATTGTTGTGTGAATTTGCAAACATGAGAGGTCTTCCAGGAGGTGGTTGCTATGGAAACAAGGCAGATAGGGCAGAGGGGGGAAGGGTTTTGATTTGAAAAAAGTGAGGGAAGAGGTATGATTGGCTAATATGAGAGATATGTGAAAAGAATATCTGTATTTCTGTGCTTTCAATAGCTGCAGCCTTTGGAGTGCATCCTTTTTCTTCTGCTGAAGACAATTTGGTGTATTTCTGAGACTGTTTTCAAAACTCAAAAAATATTTGCTAAGGTGAGAAAAGATTTATTTAATTTAGATAGAGAATAGTATGATTTAAGGAGAAAATGATGAAGAAAGCTGTGTTTTTAAAATGTGGTTTTGTCTCTAGTGATATAGTAATAGAATTAGTTTCATAGAGAAATTGTAATTGCATATTTGGTGTAACATTCTGGCATGCAGTAACACAAGATATTGTGATATATGGAGCCCATTCCATGGTCTGTTATGTAAGCTGAAACAGATATGTTGCTTTTAAAAACGATTTAAGAAATCAATTACATTTCTGGATATGTACTGCTAGAGCTTCATAGGTTGTTTTGAGCCATATTTATAAGGTATTTGAGTGTCTAAGATATTATGTTTTCCTTTTAAAATGTAAAGTGTTCCTCATGGGGCAAGTGTCTTGTAAATACGCTCCCACTTGTGCTTGGCAAATTCAGATTTTGATTATGGGAGTTACCTAGCCATGTTAATAGTGTCCCAAAAATGGTGCTAGGGAATTGCAGAAAACACTTTCATGTGTCTCAAGGACATTTTTAGTCATTTCTTCATGAATGCAGGTATACAATTGATTTATATGCTGTGTTTAAAAACGAATTTTGAAATGAATTAAATTTCAGGATATGTACTGTTAGAGCTTCATAGGTTGTTTGGGGTCATATTTAGAAGGCATTTTAGTGTCTTTGATGTTATTTTTCCCTTTTTAAATGGAAAGCGTTCCTCATGGGGCCCTGAGCAGTTCTTAGCCATGTTATTTAATAGGAAGTGGATAACATGGCTAAGAGCATTTGCTGGAAAATGCATGAATATCGCTGACTTTTCTGCGATGTTATGTTTACCTCTTAAAATGTAAAGTGTTCCTCATGGGGCAAGTGTCTTGTAAATACGCTCCCACTTGTGCTTGGCAAATTCAGATTTTGATTATGGGAGTTACCTAGCCATGTTAATAGTGTCCCAAAAATGGTGCTAGGGAATTGCAGAAAACACTTTCATGTGTCTCAAGGACATTTTTAGTCATTTCTTCATGAATGCAGGTATACAATTGATTTATATGCTGTGTTTAAAAACGAATTTTGAAATGAATTAAATTTCAGGATATGTACTGTTAGAGCTTCATAGGTTGTTTGGGGTCATATTTAGAAGGCATTTTAGTGTCTTTGATGTTATTTTTCCCTTTTTAAATGGAAAGCGTTCCTCATGGGGCCCTGAGCAGTTCTTAGCCATGTTATTTAATAGGAAGTGGATAACATGGCTAAGAGCATTTGCTGGAAAATGCATGAATATCGCTGACTTTTCTGCGATGTTATGTTTACCTCTTAAAATGTAAAGTGTTCCTCATGGGGCAAGTGTCTTGTAAATACGCTCCCACTTGTGCTTGGCAAATTTAGATTTTGATTATGGGAGTTACCTAGCCATGTTAATAGTGTCCCAAAAATGGTGCTAGGGCATTCCAGAAAACACTTTCATGTGTCTCAAGGACATTTTTAGTCATTTCTTCATGAATGCAGGTATACAATTGATTTATATGCTGTGTTTAAAAACGAATTTTGAAATGAATTAAATTTCAGGATATGTACTGTTAGAGCTTCATAGGTTGTTTGGGGTCATATTTAGAAGGCATTTTAGTGTCTTTGATGTTATTTTTCCCTTTTTAAATGGAAAGCGTTCCTCATGGGGCCCTGAGCAGTTCTTAGCCATGTTATTTAATAGGAAGTGGATAACATGGCTAAGAGCATTTGCTGGAAAATGCATGAATATCGCTGATTTTTCTGCTATATTCATGCATTGCGGCCGTTTTTTTTCACATTGCTTCATAGGTTGTTTGGGGTCATATTTAGAAGGCATTTTAGAGTCTTTGATGTTATTTTTCCCTTTTTAAATGGAAAGCGTTCCTCATGGGGCCCTGAGCAGTTCTTAGCCATGTTATTTAATAGGAAGTGGATAACATGGCTAAGAGCATTTGCTGGAAAATGCATGAATATCGCTGATTTTTCTGCTATATTCATGCATTGCGGCCGTTTTTTTTCACATTGCTTCATAGGTTGTTTGGGGTCATATTTAGAAGGCATTTTAGTGTCTTTGATGTTATTTTTCCCTTTTTAAATGGAAAGCGTTCCTCATGGGGCCCTGAGCAGTTCTTAGCCATGTTATTTAATAGGAAGTGGATAACATGGCTAAGAGCATTTGCTGGAAAATGCATGAATATCGCTGATTTTTCTGCGATATTCATGCATTGCGGCCGTTTTTTTTCACATTTGCAAGCACTTCTTAGCCATGTTATCCAATGGGAGGTGGATAACATGGCTAAGAGCATTTGCTTTAAAGGTTGTTTGGGGTTATACACCATTTTTGGGAAATTATTAACATGCCTATCTAACTCCCATAATCAAAATCTAAATTTGCCAACCGCAGGTGGGAGCGTATTTACAATAAATTTGCACCATGAAGAACGTAAAATAGCATACTAGATACTCAAATGCCTTATAAATATGACCCAAAACATCTTATGAAGCACTAGTAGTGCATATTTGCAGAAATGTATTGGTTTTCATTTAATGATTTACTTCATTGGTAGGGCTTCACATGTTTTTTTACCTTGGTCTTTTTCAGTGAAAATCTTATCTGCAACCATGTGTTGGCCTCACCTCAAATAAACAAAACAGGGGATGGACTGAATGTGGATCAATGACACACATTTACCCCAGTCTAAAGATCAGGGCCTAAACAAATCTTTAGATAGGCTACATCTTATCGTCATCCTGAATTAATGATTTAAAATATTAGGGAGTGATTTATGAGTGTTGTATGCTTGTTTTTTACCATTGAGTGTCATTTTTGTGATGCAGTGCTGGTGGAAAATATTTGCTATGTTAAATAATTAGTATGGCATTAAGTTTTAGATGACTGTTATTTATTTACTGTTTGGTAATTGTGGTTAATAACATTTTATATTATATTTATCCACAGATTCAACTGCAGATTCTTTCATAGTTTGGAAAATGCCTTCCAAAAGTAGAATACGAAAGGCTAGAAAACGTCAAAGACAGCAGGATGATGTTTTATTGCAGCAGTCCTCTTCCCCAAATACTTGTCAAAACACCAAGAAAGGTCCGGGTAAGAGCACGAAATCATTCTTAAGAAATATTTGTAGTAAAAAAAGTTTTGCTCAAAAAAATGTTTCAGTTCACAAAAAGAAAAGTAATTTAAATGGAAAGGAGAGACCCATCACAAATGTTACTGGTAGAGGAAGAGATAACTCTGTGCATGATAGTAGAAGGAAACAACAGTTTAGGGACATTCGAAATCGAATGTTCCGTAATAGGATATTAGTTAATTTGTTGAAAAATATTAAAAAGAAAGGCCAACAGAAAGCGGCATTTTATAAGAAGAAGAAAAATGTAGAGAAAATTATTGATCATGCTTTTGAAATTAAGCGGAAGTTGTTTATTTTGGTAATCAATAGAATTAGGAAACTAAGCAAGGTAATTTCTGATTTCAAAACAAAAAGTAGATGGAAGAGAGTAGTAAATCGTACTAACTTTTGTGAAGTTTTTTCCGGAGAATGGATGCATAGTTCAAGTTCTGAGGCATTTTTTAATGAGGAGACTTATTTTCAGGATAATGATTTGGTGCATGCAGTTGACATCAGTGGTCGAGCTTATGAAGTGAAGGATGGTTGTCCAGTTGAAAAAGAACAACTTGTGACAACAGAGACAGAAGAGGCGCTAAGTGATGAGGTTTTAGGAAGATGTCCTAAGGGTCCTGTGTACATTTGGAAGTGTAGTTCTATTTGCAGTGTGCGACAGGTTTCCATCAATTTGCTTTGTGATTTTATACGGACATTTAATAAGAAAAGTTTGAAGCAGAAAATGAAGTTGTTGCAAGATTTAGATCCTTGCAGAGTGAGACAAATGACAGGTTTGCGTGGTCATTCACTGGCTTGTCTTTCCAGGAGAGTATGCCAGAGTGTTTTTCATCATTTCAGGATGCTAGCAGTGCATCATAATAAAGTGAGAAAATTAGTGAGAATGTTGTATTATGCTAAGAGTCCAGCAATTATGCTTAAACAATTATGTGCTGCTCTTTTGCATGGTTCTGAAATAGATGTGAAGAATATTTGTGAAGAAATTGAGTTTTGTTACTTTGGTAGTAAAGATGAGAATGTTCAAATTGGCCCTGAAGTAGAGGGTAATGTGGAAGATAATGTACAGGTTTCCAGTACAGATAATTTTCAGAAGGAAATTGCCACGTTTCAGATGAAATCAAGTGAGAGGCCTAATTTCACTTGTGTATGTTGTCGACGCACTTATTATAAGAATCAGACTAAGGTAGTGGATTTATATGCAAAAAGTGAAAGGGAAAATAATAGTGAATGGAAGGATTTTGCCACATACTTGATGGTAGAAAATTATTTTGATTTGGGATCGGATCAACGTGTGTGTACTTATTGTTGTAATAAATTAAACCAAAACCAGATGCCTGCTAGGGCAGTTCATAATAATCTGGAATTGGTTGAGATTCCTTCTGAATTGAAGGATTTAAATACTTATGAATCTATTTTGATTCAAAGTATCCATCCCTTTCAGGCTATTGTAAGAATGGAGCCAAAGACAGGGAAGTTGCCTCCAGCAGATTTACAGAGAGGATTAAAGGGAAGAGTTGTTTATTTGCCTCTAGATTTGAAGAAAAACATTAACACAATTGGAATAGAAAAAGTGGAAGAGGAACCTCTGGTTATCTTGGTTAATGGTGTTCCGACAAAGAATAAGAAAATATGGCAAGATTTAGTGGATGTTAGGAAAGTCAAAAAGGCAACAGTGTATTTGAAGAAAAATAATAAGTACTATAAGAATGTATATGTTGCAGAAGAGGAAGTAAGTGATGAAGAGGATAGCGATTTGTGTGCTGGCCAAATTGAGAAAGTAGAGGCCTCTAAAAGTGAAGAAATATATGAACATTATAGTGTTCATCCTTTGCATTCCAAGGAAGTCATGGGGAATGCTATTGAGTTGTTTCAAATGAAACAAGCCAAAGGGAGTCCCATTAGTGTTTGGGAGGAAAGTTTGGAAGCTCGGTGTTTCCCACAGCTATTTCCCACAGGTCAAGGAGGAAGATATGATGAGCGACCTCATCAAATTCCTGCGTCTGAATACCGGACTTTACGATTGTATGCAGAAGATCCTAGGTTTCGGCAATGCATTCCCTATTTGTTTCATCTCCTGTTTGAAAGCGATCTGTCTGGACTGTCATATGCAGTGAACCACATCTTAAAAAGTGGTATACAGATGCGAAACATCTCGGCAAGTGACTTTATGCATAAAGTCAATGTCCAAGACAGTATTTTGGAATCTCACTTAATTAATCTCATGGCGTGTCAGCGTGGTACTAATGAGTACTGGTACCGTCGTCATGGTGATTTAAAATGTATGCTGAGGAACTTAGGAACTCCAACATGGTTCCTCACTCTGAGCTGTGCTGAGTATGGCTGGGAAGACTTACTTGAATTTCTACGAGAGGCAAATGGGAATATTGAAAACATTGAATTCAAGACACCTGGAGAACTGTGTTCTTTGGATCCAGTGAATGTATGCAGGTACTTCAATCATAGATTTGAAGCTATGATGTCTTTCATCACAAATAAAAAGAATCCACCTCTTGGAGAGGTGTTGGATTTCTTCTGGAGAAAGGAGTACCAAGCAAGAGGTGCCCCTCATATACATATGTTGCTGTGGATCAAGGATGCACCTAAATTTGGAACAGATCCGGATGACTTAGTGATGAATTTCATCGAACAGTATTCTACGTGTGCTGTTCCAAACGCAACGGAGAAGAAAAGTCTTAGAGAACAAGTTCTACGTTTCCAAAGCCATCGTTGTGGAAAGTACTGTCGTCGTAAATTCAGAAACAAGGACAAGTTCTACACCAAATGTCGTTTCAACTTTCCACGACCGGTGATTTCTAAAGGAAGAGTGAACAGTTTGATGTCTTCGCTGCGACATAATGTGACGAGGAAATCACCCAAGAATACATACAATTTGAAAAGGAATGAAGAGTCCAAGTACATCAATGACTACAACCCAGTGATTTTGTCCATGTGGAATGCCAACATGGATATACAGTTTGTGGCTGACAACTGTATGGCTGTGGCTCGGTATGTGACATCTTACATCACCAAAAAAGAAAAGACCGAACTGAAGGATATGTGGGAGGACATTTCCCATGAAAAGAGCCTCAGCAAGAAGTTGTACAGTTTCAGTCTGAAGATGTTGTCGCATCGAGAAATCGGAGCTTACGAATGTTCTGATCGATTGTCTTCAGCAAATCTCTATGCCAAATCCAGGAGTCTCGTTTGGGCGAGTCTTGGTCTTGCTGCAACGCGAAATCGAGTTCTAAAACCTGTCCGGGAAATTGAGTATTTGGCAGAAAAGGAACCAAACAGTACCGACATTTTGAAGACCAACATGTTGGATACATATTATCCAAATCGAAGCAGTCACCTTGAGAATGTTTGTCTATATGAGGTTCTCCAAAATTATATATTCAAGAGGAACATCAAAGAAGATATTGAGAAAGGAGTGTATGCTGTAATTGGAAGTGAGGGATGCCTGGTCAAGCAAAGAAAATGCCAATTAGTAAACCATCGAAAATTGAGTGGCGAATCTCCAGAAAAAAAGGAGTTTTTCTATTTAGCACTTTTGCAACTTTTCAAGCCTTGGCGTGCAGAAGAGGAACTGCTTGGAGATTTCCTCTGTTACGAAGACTCTTTCAATGCAGCCAAGGAGTCCATAGAATGTCCTGCTTTTTCTAAATGTCAAGAAATGCTAACTTTGGAAATTGAGCAGGAAGCAACGATTGCAGCCGAGATTGCCAGAGACAGTTCTCAGGACAGTCAGAGTTCTGTTTCATTGAGTCAAGATCCACTTGGAGGACCTATTATCGAAAATGAAGCTGCCACTGCTATGAATGAAGTAGAAAGAGCCATGGCACATGCTCAGGAGGATTCAGTTAACTTAGAAGACTTGGAAAAACAACTCAACGTTGAGCAGAGGAAAATATATGATGAAGTTACCAAGGAAATTGAGCACGGATTAAGTCATGAGAAGAACAAGTGCTCATGTACATCGTTGAAGCCTGTCCGACTGTACGTGAGTGGAGAAGCGGGAACTGGAAAAAGTTTCCTCATTAAAGCAATCTCTTGTTATTTGCAGGAAAGGACTGAGTCATCGCTGTCTTGTGTTGTCACCGCTCCTACTGGACTGGCAGCACATAACATTAAAGGTATTACTTTGCATCGTCTACTGATGCTGCCGGTGGAGCATGACAACAAATTACAATACAACAAGTTATCTGGAGATGCTTGCTGTGAAGTTTCAAGAGTCTTGAGGAAAATGAAACTACTTATCATTGACGAAGTAAGCATGGTTTCCAATGTCATGCTTGCCTTTGTGCATTTGAGAATGCAAGAAGTACTTAAAACTGAATATGATGTCTTATTTGGTGGGAAACACATCATTGTTTTCGGAGATCTTCTGCAGCTGACACCAGTAAAAGGTCAACCTGTGTTCAAAATACTCACGCATGAAGATACCAGGAAGTGCCTAGGGAGCATTGGCAACGTCAATATATGGTTAAACTTCAATTATGCAGAACTGCATCAAAATATGCGTCAGGCAAAGGATGAAGATTACAAGAATATTCTACAAGATATTAGAATTGGAAAAGTGACCGAGCATGGGAAAGAAGCTTTAAATGCACGATTACTGTCAAATTTATATCCCAAACAAGAGATTGTGCCTGAGAATATTTTTCAGAAAATTACTGAGAAGAAATCCGGGATATGTCTCATGCCAACTCTTGCAGAATGTGCCATCTTCAACAACAAAATGTTGAATTTAGAAAAGCAAGAGATTGTGAAACTTGAAGCTATCGACAAATTAGAGCATATGGGATCAACAATTATTTTGTCAGACAATTTGAAATCAAAATTGGATTCATTAGAGAAGACTATATCTAAGACAGCGGGTTTTGAAAAGACTTTGAATGTGTGTTTAAATTGCCGAATCATTTTGAGAAGGAATTTACATGTAGAAAGAGGTCTGGTAAATGGATCAATGGGTAATGTTGTTGATTTTGAGAAATACAAAAATAGAGATGGAATAGAATTTTTAAGAATTAAATTTGATGGCATTGAGGAAGTACAGCAAATTGGTCGTTGTTCTGCTAGGTTTTTGCTTGTTAAAGACTTATATGTTCGCCGTAAACAGTTTCCTGTTTGCTTGGCATATGCGGTGACAATCCATAAATCGCAAGGTTTAAGTGTAGACTGTGCATTGGTGAATATTGGCAGTTCTGTGTTCAAGGAGGGTATGGCATATGTGGCATTGTCACGAGTTAGAACTTTATCGGGATTGTATTTGATTGACTGTGATGTCACAAACATTTGTGCGGATCTAGATTGTGTTAAGGAATACAATAGGTTAAGAAGAGAGTATGCGCCACATTTGCCTCAATATCCTTTGTTTGAGAAACGTGTGGTAGGCCAGAAACGTAGAAATATCAGTAATAGTAGGGAGGTTGTTGCAAAAAGACTAAAAGTCAATGAACCGAAAGTTGTTAGCAGAAAGAAAGTGGATTCTGTTGAAGATGTTGTTGGTTTTCAATTTGAAAACAGTTCTGGTGTCAACTGCTATGCAAATGTAGTTGTTAATGTTCTCTTTTCACTAGAGAGTTTAAAAGAGCAGATTGTGTTCAATTCAGAACAAAGTTTATGCTGCTTGTTGAATTCTGTGTTAGAGAAATGTAGCACTGATCGAACAAAAGTAGAAAGTGTGTCTGAAGTTCGTTATCTGTTAGATGAATGTTCAGGTCAAACAGACTTCTCTGAAAATAATCAGCAAGATTGTCAGGAGTTTTTAATGTATATGCTTGATGTATTGCAAGATGAGGGTGTAGATGTAGATCACCTGTTTGGGCTTTCTTATCAATGGCAGCATGACTGCGAGAACTGTATGGTATCAAGTACTACTAGTGTAGACTCAGAAAGATTTATATATTTAACTTTGCCAGACAGTAAATCAGTGTCCTTTAATAAGCTAGTAAATGCAGCGGATCACAACATGGAGTGTAGCCAATGTAAATGTGATATGATGTCAACATTATTTATACGTAGATATAGCCAGTATGTCATTTTAATGATCCAACGTTGTAGGCCTGATGGATCAAAATTGTCAACTTTAATAAAAAAATTTGTGGCTTCACAGCTGTCAATATCAGGGAGGACTTTTGTTACTGTAGCAATTATCTATCATGATGGTCCATCAACAACATCAGGACATTATACAGCTTACTTAAAGTCTGGAAACGGCTGGTCATTCTGTAATGATTCCGTTGTAACTTTCAAAAAAAAATTGCCGTTTGACCTTAAAAATTCTTACCTGGTGTTTTTAAAACCAAAATTTTAAGTAGAGGGAATGTAAGTCTGCAATGCTGTCTAGATTAAAAATCCAACTATATAAACCTGATGCAAGTAAGTCTGCTTCATAGTAAGCAGTATCAGTGTCATAGGAAAAGGAGAACATGAGTGACAAAGAAGAGTAAGATATTAGTAGTCCAGGATCGTGAAAATAATCTCAAATATTTTATTTTTCAAAGTTGCGAAAATAGAAAATGTCGGGATTTGATTGGAAGAATTACAAGACTTGCGAATCGCAGCAACATGATTTGGCCTAGTGGAAACATGTGATATAATGAGAGAAGTTTTTTTTCTATGTAACATATTTTACGTATCGATGGAGGTTTTCTTTCAGAAAGTGGCGGGCTGAAAATATTTATAGCAGAACAGAGTGGATGCTGTTTATAGGAGATCGTTCGACGTCATTGAAAGTAAGTTAATTTTAAGGAGTTTTGAAATCAGATTTCTTAGGTTGTATGGGTTTTTTAAACACAGTCATTTTGATTGTGTTTTTTTTTCCCCGCTGTTACATGATGAATACCTTCAAGTCACTGATTTAAGTGAAATTTGATACATTCTGAGAACAGCAAAAATAAACCATTTAACATGTATAATTAATGTTATGCTTTTTGTCCTTATGATATACATTTAGAAATGTGAGGTACATATGGGTAAGCTGAGTTCTGTAAATATCAATTTTAATGCTTACAGTGCTGTACTTCTGGGTAGTGTTTTTTTAAAAAAAAGAAAAGAGGCCTCACCTCAAAGAAAGCTCTTGAAAGCACACATCTTATTTGCATCCTAAAACAATCATTTAAAATGTTAGACACAATTTTATGATGGCTTTACATCTTTTTTGCGCTGCTATTGCATCACTATTGTGAGACATTAGCAGTGCAAGAAAAACACCATGTTCCAAAATAGGCCTCAGTTCATCAACATCAAGATACAGTTTCTTTAAAATATATATCTTTAGGATTGTGTAGGGGACGTAGAGAAGCAGAGACTTCTGTAAATGTCAAAGTTGTTGAAAAACTGTTTGTTTTTGAACCTTTTCCCTTGTCTTTTCTAATTTTTAAATACATGTTTTAATATTTTTGGAAATGTTTGTTCTTTGTTTTACAGATTGAAAGTATGAAAAAATATTTTAAAAAGGTAACAAGAATTATAAGGTAAATATTTTCTACTCTTTTTACCCGCAATGCACTGCTGATGATGTCACTGACACTATCTCTCATTTACTCTCTATAGCTGTCTTTCTTTTTACATTATTCTCTGTTTACTTCCCTTATACTAACTCTTCTTTTTTTTAAAAAAATATTTTTTTTGGTTCGCTTCCAGTTCGCGAACCGGTCAGCGAACTTGAAGCGAACCAAAAGAAATAGAGCTTGCCAGAGTGATAAACATTCTAGCAATTTTGTTTGAAAGGGGAGGTAGTTCTGAAAAGAACTGTTTTTTTTTGTTTTTGTTGTTTTATTATTTTATTTTATTTTTTTGAACATTTTTTGATTTTTTTGTATTTTTAGAACTGTTTTATGTTTTTTTTGTGTTTTTTATGGAGGGGAAACAACAAAAAACAGGCATTGAAAACGGCTCAACAGGAGCAAAAAAAAAATTACTTCTTGGGTGCATTAGGGCATTTATGATTTTCGAACGCCATATTAATCAGGTTGACGCTCATGTTGCCATAGGACAGCATAGCACCACAGTATATACAAGTTAATTTCATATGTTGAAAATTGGGTTGAATGTTTGGCACAGTTTCTTGTGCCTCTCTTCCCGACAAAGACATTGTGGAGGTAGATCTGGCCACAGGAGTTGTCGGGGGATTGTCTTGTAGATCCCTTAACTCAGCCCGGCTGTAGTTTAAGGGATGCCACCTGCTCATGTGTCGATGCATCGTATAGTTCCCCATACTGTATTTCTTCTCTGTGCCTCTCGACAATCTGTAATCACAGATGAGGCAGGTGGCATATTTAGCATTCACCTTCTTTGATCCAGGAGGGATGGAGAAAAACTGCCAGATGAAACTTGTTTTTCTCTTTGAAACCCGGGGCAACTCTTGGATAAATTGTTGTTCCTCTCTGTCCTCTTCTTCTTCTTCTTCCTCCTCTTCCTCCTCTCTGTTAGAGATAAATTGACTAGGTGGTCCTCTCTTCTTATGAGGAGGTTGAGGTGGTGGTGGGGGTCCACCAGCTGCAGCAAGTACAGAAGCCATTGTTCAATTCTAGGTAAATGGTCTTTCTCTCACCAAGATGAAAGTCAGAGTGAGGAAATAAGGAGGGGTTTACATGATTTGGGGAAAGCAAAAGTTCTGAGCCAATGAAAAGTGTTATTTTTAGGTCACATGACCTAGTCATACATCATTTGGAAACCAAAAGTGAAATGAACCAATGAAAAGTTTGATAAACAAGTCACATGACCTGTTCCGCTTACGTTACGCGGCGCGCGCCGCGTCCCGGATCGCTTCCGGTTCGCGGTCCGGAGCACTTCCGGGAGCGCTAACGCGGCGCGTCATTAGACGCATTACGCGATAACGTGATACGTCGCGCTTCCGCGACGCGTCACAGTTCCGCTAACGTAACGTTGACCGGTTCGCGGACTAGATCGCGGCATCAAGATGAGCTAACGGAAAGCTTCCCGGTTCGCGAACCGAAAGCGAAGAAAAAAAATATTTAAAAAAAAATTATCAATAAACATCTAAATATATTTTGGGATTTAAAGAAGAATACATTTTACAGCTACAGATGTTAGCTTTTAAAAAACCAATGAAATTCACAGAAAAAACCATAGGTTATAGACCATATATAGTTAGGAATTTGCATTTAAAAAACCATTGAAATTCACTGAAAAAACCATAGGTTATAGACCATATATAGTTAGGGATTTGCATTTACAAAACATTATTTTACTCGCATAAAACCATTGAAATTCCATATATAGTTAGTTGCGCTAACTATATATCGCGCACCCGCAATCCACTGCTGATGATGTCACATATTACATCATTCATGACATGGTCAGTGACATCACTGATGACATCACTGATGACAACATCCAGTGACTGTATGTTTCTGTAAAGTGTAAATATGTCTTACATATTGAAGAATGAGTGGATGTGTAAGTGTCTGGATGAAGGATTTAGTAGGTGCATGACTGACTGTATGAGTGAGTGATTAAATGTGTCTCACTGAGTGCATGGGTTAGTGACTAAACTGTCTTAATTTGTGCATTATTATGTCTGTTGTTCTGTAAACTGCTCCATGTGTTGATAAGTAGCTATATGAGTAACTATATGGGATATTCATTGGTTGCCCAAGTATTTGTATGGGAGACTGAGTGTGTGTGTGGGTGACTGGGAGGTGTATGACTCTGTGCATAGATGTGTGAGCAGTTGATTCACTAGATGTATGGGTTGAAAAGTGCATGTGGAAACAGCTGTATGGGCGGTTAACTGTGTGCATGAGTGTATTGGTGAGTGAATGGATATCTCAGTGCTACATGTCAAAGTAAGTACATATGTAAAACACAGTACATGTGAGAGTTGACATATATAATTAACTGTGCATAAGAGCCAGTGAATGTGTGAGTGGCTGTATGGATCATTGTGAACTTGTATCAGGGATTGCATAAGAGAGTAAATATGTGTTAGTATATGTTTGAATAAGTAAAGTTTGTATAACTGTATAGTTGAGGAAATGGAGGTGTGATTGATTCTTTGCATGACTGACTAGGTGTGTGAGTAACTCCATGGATGAGTGACAGTCTGTGAGTGTCTGTTTACACTGATTGTATCTAAGATTATATTAGAATCTGAAGAGGTTCATCGTATTATCACATGAATGATATCATCAGTGATGTGATCAGTAATATCAAATGAGATGTCATCAGTGATGTCATCAGTGACGTCATTTGAGATGTCATCAGTGATGTCATCAGTGATGTCACTGACCATGTCATGAATGATGTAATATGTGACATCATCAGCAGTGGATTGCGGGTGCGCGATATATAGTTAGCGCAACTAACTATATATGGAATTTCAATGGTTTTATGCGAGTAAAATAAGGTTTTGTAAATGCAAATCCCTAACTATATATGGTCTATAACCTATGGTTTTTTCAGTGAATATATATATATATATATATATATATATATATATATATATATATATATATATATATATATATATATTTGCTTACTTATTGCATTATTTTGCACAACATTGCACAATGTCACTTTACAAGTGTATATAAATAAATGACAATTGCACTTTGCACTTTGCATTTGCACTTTAGTCTGTCAAACAGAGTTTGCACATTATTGCGTATTTTGCACAACGCTTGGATTTTATCCAAAGTAAAGAAAACAAAAATGTCTTTTTTATTTGAATGATAACACGAAATGTTATTTGCTGGATTTCATTTTGCACTGCCGCAATTGTAGCCACGTGTGATATATACTTAAATGCACTTTACAATACTAATGCATTTTCACAAAAAATAATTTTAATACTTGTGGATTTGAACCCTTTATTAGTGAGTAGTACATTTAAAGTAATGTGATTTTTGTTTGGAAAACAGACTCTTTGATGCCCATAATGGAGTATGTCTTTGCTTTTCATCATCACATGGTGTAGTGTTTGAAAAAAGAAAAAAATGAGAGAAAAAAATGTTAATTGAAACATGAAAAAAACTGTGAAGCACTTGGTATTTAAATGTGTGTGCCGCATTAACTGACTGTCTGTGAGCAAGGGCGGATGCCCGAAACACGTCAGATTCTGTTGGACTGAAGCTTTAAATAAATCTTGTGCCTTTACCTACTTGTCGGATTTGTGTGGTTTTCCTGGGTCGACTTCTAGCGGAGCGTTTGTAAAACTGCTGTTGCTGCATATATATATATATATATATATATATATATATATATATATATATATATATGAATCGCTATTTTGCATCGAAAATCAATATTTTTGCATTCTATATTTTTTCCTCAATATTTTTTACTTCTATATTTTTGAGGTCGATATTCTGTCAGTGAACCCTCAGCAAACTCACACAGAGGTTGGCACCAGGCTTTGGTCACCCTAGATATATCGAGACATGGGCAGGAAGAAAGAACATTCCATAACTACCTGTGAGGGGAAAACTGATGTCTCCAAGAGGCTCCAAGTATCCGCTCTCCTTCTCAATCAAGGTTTCTTGTATCGTGGACTCAGTTTTATGTTGGTAAAAGCGATCATAAAAATATTGCTCAAAAGTAAACTATTTTCTGAACGCATGTTATCTTATTCAAGAAAACCGGAATCGAAGAAAACAATGGTCAGAAATTACGCGATGAATTTCCGAAATGATGATCTACTACTGGACACTGTAGCCCTCCAAATTAATCTAAACTAGTGCAATTCCTAATGAAAATGCCATCTTCATCTTTCATTCCTTTCCACGGGAAATATAACAATTTCTCTTGATCCTTCTACTGGAGAAAAAAAGTACATCCCTTTCGGATGAACCTGTCAGACTGCCAGGATGTGATCAGATAAGACATCATCTCAGGGGAGAATCTTTAAGATGTGTCCTGTAGTCATTGAACGAAGCCCAGAAACAGCTGTGACATCAGGAGACATGGAGGACTGATCATATTTGATCACATAGTCTATTCACATAGAAAAACGGATACACTTTCATATTTTGAGATGCTTTGTACCGCTTTGAAGTAACATAATATTTAGTTCCGCACAGAACTGCATGCTTGTATACATTGTGTAAGCCATATCACAGCATTCACACCTGCCCCATGGCATATGCACTGCTCAGAGTAAGCAACAGTACAGGCAGCACTGTGACTGGGCTAGTGTATTAGTTTACCATTGAATTGTTTACAGCCAGATGAGGGTGAGAAGTAGCTCACCTCTGTTCATTCTTCCTGAAGCTTCCATTTCCGTAGAGAGAGGGGTGGAAGTCTCCTTAAGGACGTTTCTGGGTGGCATTGGTGGTGCAGTGGCCACTGAAGGGTCTACCAGGGGAGGGGGTCAGAGCTTCTCTGCAGTTTTAGTTTGGGTGGTGACGGTGTACAGACAGAATATCGAGTTGGAAATCTCGAACTACAGAAATATTGCGTCCTTAATACAGTGAGTCAGAAATATCAACAGCAAGGTTATCGTGGTCAAAAATATAGATTTTAAGGTACAAAATATTGTTTTAAAAAATATAGAAGGCGAAAATAGTCGCTTAAAATATCGATTTTTTAATTAGTGTTATGTATTTTAGAAAATATTTTAAATGTATGTGATGTACTTTTTTGTATAATAATTGTTTATGTGTTTTAATATGTGTTACATTCTTAGCAGTTATCAATTTATTTTAATTACATTTTGCGTTTTTTTAGTTCTGTAGCAGTTTGGTGGTTTATAGGGGAATAGGGTGAGAAGTATTTTAATTATAATAAATTAATGATTATTTCATTGGGATTTTAAAGTGTTAATTGTGGCAAGTCATTTAATATTAATCGCTTATTAATTGGTTGTTAATTAATAATAATTAATTAATTGCTAATTTATTATGGTAACTGTCTAATTTGTTTAGGTGCGGGTTGTGGTGTTTATAGGGTTAAAGGGTGGTAAGTAATTTATGTTTAATTAATTATTAAGTTGGTAATCAGTATCAAGTGAAAATAAAATATGGAAATTGTGTAATTGTGTAATTAATTCTAGGGAAGGGTTATGGGATTTATAGGGGTAGTGGGTGGGAAGTAATCAATTTTTGATTAATTAATAATGAGTTGCTAATTGTTATTAATTGATTGAAAATGAATTACGGAAATTGTGTAATTAATTTTAGGTGCGGGTTGTGGGGTTTATAGGGGTGAAGGGTGGGAAGTAATTTATGTTTAATTAATCACTAATTAGTTGTTAATTATTATTAATTATTTACATTGTGAAATTAATTTTAGGTGTGGTTTTTGTGGTGTATAGTGGTAAAGGGTGGGAAGTAATTTATGTTTAATTAATTACTAATTAGTTGATTATAAATATTAATTAAGTTGTTCTTAATGAGGATAATTGTTTATTTTTTGTGTGTGGGTTTTAATTTGATAGGGGTAAAGGGTAGGGAGTACATTACGTTTACTTATTTTATAATGAAAATAAGTTTTAATTGTGTAATTTATTGTTTTACACTTTAATTTTAGGTGTGGGTTGTGGAAATTATAGGGGCAAAGTGTGGGAAGTTAATTAATTTGTTTGAGTTTTAATTTGTTTTTTAATTAATAATATTGTTTCATTGGTAATTAATTATGTTAATTATGGAAGTAACATTTTTTTTATTTAGATGTGGGTTGTGAATTGTGTAGTGTTATAGGGTAGGAAATAAAAGAAACTAAATGTATGTAATAATGTTTTTGCTTCTAATTATTTTCTAATTACCAATATTTATTTGTTTGAAAAATATTTTTTATTTTATTTAATATATTGTTTGTGGGTATTAGTCATATGCATTTAACAGTATAATGTTTTTATTTTTTTAATGTTATTATTAAATATATTAGTATTTGAATTTTTAACATATTTATATATTTTTTTATTTAATTCATTTTTTAAATATTTGTTTTGTTGTTAATATTTTGCTTTTAATTTTGACGAGACTGGAGTTGGAATATTAATTGTTACCCCTCTGCAATCCAACACTTTACCTACTGTTGCACTGATTGAAGTCTGAATAGTACATTTTTAATCCCGCCACTATCCAACACTTTCCCTATTGTTGCACTCACTGGAATAGGAATAGTAATTTTACCCCTCTGCTATCCAACACTTTCCCTACTGTTGCACTCACTGGAGTGGGAATAGTAAATGTAATTCCTCCGCTATCCAATACTTGCCTACTGTTGCACTCACTAGAGTGGGAATGATTTGCATATAGCTGGGTCTGAACTGAGGTGGCAAAGTGCGCTAAAGAATGATGATGGATTTAACCCAGATCTGTGACTCGGGCTGAGTGTCTGAAAAGTTTCAGCACTCTGTACATCATCTTCTTGTTTCTGCAATAGTACTTTTTACCCCTTCGATATTCAACTGTCCATCACCTCCTTGTGTTTGCTTTGTTCACCATAGGTTAGCAGGGTATGCCCAGATGTGGGTCCCTTGATCGCTTTGCCACTGGATTTAAGCTAGCCTGGCTGATGAAGAGTGTTACCCAGAAACCGGACCAGGATGCTTGTTTCCGGTTCAGGGCAGACCTAGCTTGGCAGTTTGAGCTGTACTATTCCCATGAGGCATAGGGTCAAGACTGATTTGCATATTGCTGGGTCTGAACTGAGGTGGTGAAGTGAGCTTAAGAATGATGATGGATCCAACTCATATCAGTGACTGGGGGTGAGTGTCTGAAAAATTTCAAAGCTCCGTTCATCATCTCCATCTTTTTGCAATAGTGCTTTTTACCCCTTCGATATTCAACACTTTCCCTCCTGTTGCACTCATTGGAGTACGAATAGTAATTTTTACCCTTCCGCTATGCAACACTTTCCCTACTGTTGCACTGAGTGGAGTGGAAATAGTACATTTTAACCCCCCTCTAACACTTTCCCTACTGGGAGTGGGAATAGTAATTTTTACCCCTCCTCTATCCAACACTTTCCATACTGTAGCACTCAATGGAGTGGAAATAGTAATTTTTACCCCTCCACTATCCAACACTTCTCTACTGTTGCACTAACTGGAGTGGGGAAATTAAACTTAAAATATAGTTTAATGTTTTAATTTATAATAGAATGTTTTATTTATCAGATTTTATGTTATTGATATATCTATATATATGTATATAAATATATATATATATATATATATATATATATATATATATATATATATATATATATATATGTATATATATTAATTGTTTTAAAGTAAATATATAAATGTATATTAATTATTAGGTGTGTGTTTAACTTTTTGTATTATGTATATTTGTTATATTTGTTAAAATGTATATTAAATCTAATTTAGGTTTTTTAAATTCATTTTATTATTTAACATTTTTAATATGTATTATTTTATTTTCTTATGTATATATATATATATATATATATGAATTGATATTTTGCATAGACAATCAATATTTTTGCATTCTATATTTTTTCCTCAATATTTTTTACTTCTATATTTTTGAGGTCGATATTCTGTCAGTGAACCCTTAGCAAACTCACACAGAAGTTGGCACCAGGCTTTGGTCACCCTAGATATATCGAGACATGGGCAGGAAGAAAGAACATTCCATAACTACCTGTGAGGGGAAAACTGATGTCCGACTTGTTTCTCAGAGGACTGTTCTTCTCTTTGAGGCATCTCTTGTTTTTCAGATGACTGTTCTGCTGCTAGCAGAGGATTGCCCTAATACTTGAGACCAGTCTTGTTCTTCAGAGAACTCATCTTCTGCTTGAGGCTTGCCTTGCTCTTCAGAAAACTGCCCTGATGTTTCAGGCCTACCTTGCTGCTTGAAGGAGAGCTGACCATCTCCTGGAATAAGGACTACCAAAGTGATTCCAAGGGTCAGTTGGCTAACTTCCTATTCTGAGCTACAGTGTCACAGCCAGCTTCACAGGCCGCTCTGCAACTGCCCAGCTGACGTACTGCAACTGGTGCTTCCTGGACCTGCAACTGGACCTGCCTGAGCTCTGCTGGCCTTTGTTTGAGAAAGTTCCTGATCCGCAAGAGGTGTAGATCCAGGTCCTGGACCCAGGACCGGACCCTTGGTCGGCATCAGTTGAGCTCCTCCTGTGAAACTCTGAACGTCAGACATTGATAAAGTAACTTTTTAGTGGGACTAACCTGTTCTCTGTATGTGGGCCGCACTCTATCGCCATCCACCTGCACTTCTAATGTTGTCCCAGTCTAGTGCGACCAGATAGCGATTTCATCTTCTTGGTTTATTTTGCTAGTTTAAACATACACTGTCGGCTGCAGTGGCAGGCCTGGTATATGTTTTTAAAAGGCTACATTAGTGAGTGGCTTGAGTTTAGCTGCAGACTATTAGTATTTAATTTACTGGACCTGGGATCATGTAGTACCGTTTACTAGATACTTACAAAGAATTAAAAGGGGCCAATTAGGGGTGGTACAATTTAACCATGTTCGAAGGATAGACCACTATCACTTTATGACTGGTTAGCAGGGTTAGAAATTGGAATGCATAAAGTTCTAATGTCAACAAAAATGAATTCAGCAAAAATCGGGGTTGGAGGCAAAATATTTGTTTGGGCAGAGCACCACAACAAGGATGTCAGGTTTAACTGCCACAAATTATTTTACAAATTAAGAACTGGCTGTTATATCTGAGTGACGTATTCCTGGCACAAGCTATAAGGTTCAGCTTGCAAGTATTTTCAATCTTTTACTTAGAAATTTAAAAATTAATCCTGGCTAACTAGACAGAAATAATATTTACATCTTAAACAAAAAGCTGAGGATATTTTTAGGTAACAATTAAGTTTGGTACATAAAAATGTGATTCATTGTTCAGTGTGCATGTTCCCTTTCCCCCACAACTCTTATTAATGCAACCTGTTTGTTTCTGTATTGTTATAGCTAATAAGAAATTAACTGTAATAAAGTAAAACAAAATGCTATAAAATAAAATAATGCAATTTCCCTTCTAGTATCTGGCTGGAACAATTTTCAAAACATTCGTAGTCAGCATCATTGAGTGCTTGATAAAGTTAGAACATGTGGTCCATTCTTGATTCATACTAAACATCACTGCTTTTACATATAAATGATGCAATTGATTAACTCTTATCCAGAAATCTCACAAATGTCTGCCACTTATTACTGATACATGGGTAACATCCAAAATATGCACATGAACTAGCTCACTTTTATTACTTCTTGTCCAGGAGCATATATTATATCCTTACATCTTACTTAGATTAACCGGACTTTAATATGTGTAAGGTAATGTAACAAAAAATTGACATTGCAGTGTTGTAGCATGGATTAGATCGAGTGCAGTTGACCAGAGATGTGCACCTTCCCGATTCCATTTAGACAATAATTGATAATCTGCATCTCTCAATATGATGTTGAGACACTATGGGCCAGAAGTAAGATGCATTTTCTAGGTCTCAAATGGCCCATTTTGCAGAATTGGCCTCTTGAGACCGGAATTCTTTTTTTTATGTAAAAAGCCCTTTTTAGTGGTTCAGTAACCTATTACCAATTTACAAAAGTGGGTTTACGGTTCGGTATTAGGAAAAGGCGTATTAAGGGTGGACCAAAATGGAATTGCAAAACATTTTCTTTTTACTGACTAATTCAAGTATATTATGATCCATTTGCAAATGGGAAGGGGTCCCCAAGGGACATCTTCCCCTTTGTGAATGCTTGTAAAAAACATTTGAGAGCAGGCAATGGTCCCATGGATTACTGGCTACTCTTAAAAAATTTAAAGAAAACCTTACATTTTTCTTTTTCAAATGCATCTCATTTTCTTTTAAGGAATACTGACTGCATGTTTTATTTTAAAAATGCTTCATTAAAAAACAATCATAGACATGTTGGTCTGCTGATTTAATTGTATCACAGTATTGTTTATCCTTCTTGATTGTATAACTTGTTTTATTGTAAGATTTTAATTAATCAACAATAAAACTAATGTGAAATTTGACCCCGCAGGCCACCATCCCTGTGATTTTAGTAATTCCCACTGGGTTGCAAACTGAGACTAAATCCAACTTATGTCTAATAGTTTTCTGCATGATTGAACTTGTATGGAATTGAAGCCACAGTCTTATGTCCAGTATTTGGAAAGCGAAGTTACCTCTGCAGGTCTCATCAAAATATGATCTTTATCATAATCTCTCAGAGTTGTTGAATTTTGTCCAATATCTCTCTAATGCGACAGGTAAAAGATACAAGATATCATACCTATACCTTGGTAATAAGCGTCTATCTGGGGCATGTAAAAATGTAGTTAAATGTAACCTGTCAACCCAATAGTAATGTTTGAACTCTGGAAGTTAAAGATGTGCGTCCTTAAGACTGTAAACCAGTTTTTTCTGAGGTGCAAGGAACCTTGACTGCTCGTGTAAAGGTGCTAAACAAAGATTGTTACCGCTAAAAATGTATTTAGTTCATACATTCACAATGTTTGGAATAGGAATAATACAATTGATTAAATATACATATTAATATAGTTGATTCGACCAATAACAGACAAGGAGACAATTTGGATTAAGTCCAAGAAATGATTTATCTGTGACAACTTGGACAGAAATATGTTTAATTATGTCAAGAATAATCATCCCTAAGTATATAACTTGTTTTTAACATGTACTTCACATTCTTGCATAGTTAGCCAATTGTTTCACACAGTAAATCTTATATCTTGAAAAAATGTTAAACCTCTGAAAATAGGGAGCAGTCCTGTTAGTAACAATACCTGTCAGCATACAGTAACACTTTCATTGCTATTAGGGCTAGAGAGGAGCCTGTGATACAGAGTTTCTAGGCCCATTTGCTTACCACTGGTCCTCTGACAGACCTTTGCCTCCGACTGAGTGGTGATGGGAGTTAACATTTACATCAATCAAATTCAATTTACTATGCAACCCATTTTGCTACACATGGTGGACCAGGAACCAGTTCATTTAGTTAGGAAGGTTTATTACAAATTTAAAATTAATTTCAAATACACAACTCATAAAACCATGCAATATTGGTACAGAATAACAACTGAAAAGCCCTAAAGCCTAAAGACATTTAGTCTTACCAGTATTAAACAAACAAGGAATTAAGTCATAGCAATATAAAAGATTAGTAGAAGTAGCTGGTACTCTGAGAAAAGTCTCAAGATTTGTTGTCTATGCATAGGTAAATCTAGAGTCACTTAAATATAAGTCCAAGCTAAAAGGATGGTTCTGTGAACCTAAAGAATCTCAAGCGAGGTAAAAATATGTATGGAAGGGGGCAGCATCTCAGAAGCTCCTAAAAAAGCCTTCTATGGGTCAGAGGGAAAGTGTTAGCCTAAGTCACACTTAGAATACATCGAATAGGCACTGAGGTCTAAACGTCTCAGAATCCAAAAGAATTGGCAGTCCCTAGAGGGGCAGAGAAGTTTCAAAAGAGACCTTCTAAAGTTTCTCTGGAAAAAGGAGGTTCTGTAGTCTGACAGAGGGAAAACTAAATTATAACACACAAAATCCACTAATTTCACCTCAATTGTACACATCATCAAGGGTCCATTCTTTCTGTCCATTTCTCATGTTGCACACTGCTACATTGAGGGAAAGTCTCACACTGGACATGGGAAGGACATCGGTTTCTCCCTCAAAAATCAAGTTGCAACATTGTAAGTAAGTAACTATTATTTGTTTTAGGTTAATTAAATCCATTACAAAAAATGCATTAAAACAAGCCTCCACCAGAGAAGTTAAAGGAAGAGATTTAAAAGCTAGAAATGTTGGTTTAAAAAAATGACAGTGCTAAAAACCAGTCAAAAACAGGGGAGGCATATTGTTCATAGCAGCTGGTACAACATTGGTTAATAAACCTTTCAGTTCATGCTCCAGTTCCTCATGAACCTTCAGCAAGGTCTTCTCCTCAGGCTCTTTCTTTATCTACAGTACAGTAATGTATCTATTCTACAGCTAACTATGCATGTGAATACCTACAAGAAATGTCACACTAGCAGAAAATGAAATCAGCTCACACAGCATGGTAAAATATAGGCCTACTTAGGACAAGTTAAATATTAACTCAATGGTGCACATTTAATATGTGTGTGCACACATGTAAAACTATTGAATATACAATTCTAAATGCATTAGATTCAAAGTACATGTAACATTCAGTAAGTCTTCAAAGTAATCATGTCTATGTATGGTTAGGAACTACATTTGAGTCAAATATAAGACGTATTAATGCACACATTACAAAATTCTTTTAGCGTTTAAAGTAAAATCACATCCTACATAGGTGAGGATGTTTTTTTATTAGGTTGCAAATCAATAAATGTTATTTACAGTATGAAAGCACTCATTATGAAAATCGAGTTTTATCTTTATAGGGAGTGCATTTATCTACAAAATGAAGGAGGTTTATTATTTTCTATTGAATTCCATCAAAACACATAAGATGAGTAAATTCTGTAATCCTACGGTCAATGTACTCTTACTACTTCTCAAGTGCAACACTCACATTAGTTTATTGAACCACACAAGATATATGTGCTAAGTGCATGTTCATACTGTGTATCTGTTAAGTATCTGTGACATACGTGGACGTATAAAGTGTGGCCAACTTTTACACTCCACCAATTCCCCCTCTGATGGCGAATCAAGGCATCACATCAATGTTTCAACAGATGAACAAATCACAATCTGGTTGTTTGTATTATCTTCTTTTTGGAAACATCCAGAAATGTCAGGTAAACATAGTATTTGCTCTGTCTTTTATCCAGTACCATATCTGCTCTCTTACTCTCCTCTCCCTTTTTTACTTGTACATGTTCGTATCCCCTATAGATTACAAACAGAAATAATCCACAAGGAGCAATTATCACCAAGGGTTTTAGAGTGCTTCCAACAATTCCACTACCTAGGTTTCAAAACCATCTGCCTTTAGCAGAAAATACATTACTTTTGCTTCAAAAGCAATTGTGGCTCTCAACCCTTTCAAATCTTTCTTTGAATCAGTAATATTGGTAATGTACTTCTTATGTCCTTACTTTCGTCTAGAATGTAAGTGCAACATATTTGAACTATGAACAACTGGCCAACTCTGTCCTCCTTTGCAAGAAGGACATCGAAAGCAAGTCAATTTTGCAAAACTATGGATCTCTTCACAACAATTTCAGTATCTATATCTAAAAATAATTCAGCTGTATTATTAGACAACTTATAAGCTACAGTAGAAAGCTATCTAATCTTGTGAGTTGATTATCACTCCTACAGATGGTATCCAAGATCCAACGATGTGTCCTACTATTTCACTACCACCTCTTTCTGTTCTCAAATGGTATTCCCTTGATAAATCATTAATTTAACTACATGATACATTTTTTGATAAACTATACCTATGTAACATGTTCAAAACCATCTTTTGGGTGACCTGTAAAAGGCATTGTTCCTACAAATGTAATAAACTCCAAGAAAAACAGGATCTGTTCCATTTAAATATATCCCCCAGTTTCTCTGAACTTCAAAATTATGGTCACATTCACGAATCCCTACGAAATTATTATCAGTTGTGGATTTCCTAATGCAATGCATAATCTCCCTTTATGTTTACAATCTAAAGCAAATGCTGCCATGATTCCCACTAATCTATGCTCACTTTTGTCTTTACCCCATTGTAGCACTTTTTAATGATTTTCTGCTTTAGCCAAAATGTATCTTCTTCTGTTTTCCACTGAATCTATTAATTTCTTTTCTACATCCATTAAGGGACACGTTAAATTATATCTATTCAAGTGCTTTGTCACAGGAACTTCTGAAAAGACTAAGTCTTGATTTAAGTAATAATATTAAAAATTACATTTCCCAGAGAATAAGCTCAACAATAAGCTGCAGGTACCTCCATATGTCAAGGGAAGATGATATTAAATTATCCTCTCAGCAACTGATGCTGGTAATTGCATACACTTTTATTAATCCCCAGCATCCATGGTGTCCACAGATTCATAGAGCTGTTTAGAATAAACTTTCAATTAGTAATCTCCTCTAGAAGGATCTACATGTAACTATTTCCCATCTATTGCAGGTACACTATTTTCATTGGGAAGTGGTGTTTGAGGAGCATGTGAAGATGTAAGCTCTTCTACTTGTAAAGAATGAGGTAAACTCAAAATTACAAGTATAAGCAATTTGCAATAACGTCACAACAACTAATACTCCCACACATATGTGCCTACGTCTATTAGGATTTGGATTAGGTTCCATGACTTCTTTAATAACAGATCTTCTAACCAGTAGATTGCAGCACAGCTCTTTCAGCTAGTTTCCAGTTGCTCAAAGAGCAAAGCAAAGTTCAAATGTCTCTTTCAGTAAAATATGTACCAGGATGCTCTTGATACTTCCTTAGCCCTACTCTATGTTCTTCTAAGGAACAATTTTACGATCTTTCACCAACTTTGGCTTTGGTACACTTCTTTGTAGTTTGGTCAAATCTATTAGGTTTGGTCTCTAATAAATGCACAGTTCAAATTCACTAATGATCACTTCCAAAATAAATCGACTCAGTCTTTTTAGTGGCAATGCAATTTCAAAACACAGTTGAGGCCACAAAGTTCAGTTCAAGGAGGCTCAATTGGATGCAAATTGTTATTGCAAAAGGTGGAAAATGCTCTTTTTCAGTCATTGATTTCTAGGTAAGGATATTCAGGTGAAGGGTTCCTCTGACAGGGTACTCTAGCTCTCGCTTATGTCCTTAATGTTGGTCCTTCTTCTTCACTGTCACCTAGGACAAATCTGTCAGTTTCTTCTGGAATTGTGTGTGGTATATTCACTTCAGACAGACTGCATCTCCCTCCCGTTTTCTTGGATATCGATCTCCAGGTACAACTCATGTTACTACTGCACAAAACCTTTCATCAGGGTCTGAATCTGATACAGTGAAACCACAGGATGGGACATTTCTATACAGACTTCAACTGTTGGCTTTCTCAGGCCCCCCTCTGGCCAAACAAGTGCTGTCTCTGCTTCTTACTGATCCCCAATAGCTTGACTAACTTGCTCCCTCTGTATCAAAGTAACCACTGATGCATAAGGACAGGTGCTATTATATAATCAAGGGGACAAGGAATTCTGCCAGTATGGCAGGTTGTACCTAATTAGAGAACACTCTGCACTTCACAGCAGTTGTGGTGACTAAAATCACCTGGTACAGCCTACACCACCGAGGCTCCAAGTATGACTTGCGCACATGCATCATCATCATAACCCAGTCTTTTGGACCGAGATCATGGCAATGCTCCTCACAAGTGCATTCGGAGGCACAGTTGGCAGTCTCACGGCCCTTCCCATTATGATTTCATCTGGTGACAATCTTGTCCTATCTGGAGTACTGAGTAGACACATCAGTACAAGGAGCAAAGCATCAAGCCATTTCAGATATGTCGAATTACACACTTTAGCTAATCTGGATTTCAAGGTGCCATTGGCTTGCTCAACAAATCCAGAAGCCTCTATTCGGTAATTGCACTCTCTGTTCGAATTGTAATACTGCACATAACAACTTCAGGACCTCATGATTAAAATGAGTTCCTCAGACTGACTCCAAAGAAGTTGGGAAACTGAAACATGGAATTAAATCCCTCAACAACAATTTAGCCACTGTGAGACTATAATTTGTCCCAGTCGGGAAATCTTCAACCCACCATGAAAAGATTTCAACCCATTGCACAAAGGCATCTCAATAAAGTCCAGTTGTATCCTGTTGAAGGGAACTCTAGAGCTCCCTATGTTACGCACTGATTCTGCTATTCGTTTGCCTTCATTTTACTGTTGGTACACAACACATCTGTGACACAAACTTTTAGCCATCAATCTAATTCTGGGGATAAAATATGTTTACCTAAATAGGCGCACCATGGTGCCTCTCCCTACATGTGCAGGGCCATGATAATGTCTTGCCACTGGGAGTAACAAGCTGTCTGGCAACATAGGTCCTCTATCCCCTGAAACCTAAATGTCATCCTCATTTCTTTTGACTCAACCTCCTCTAATCCAACCTTGCTGTTCTGCTTCTGGCACTTCTTCCTGTAACCTTTTAACTTCCTCCCAAGTATCAACTGCAGTCAACAACAGGTTGCAATTTGTCGCACCTACATTTTCATGGACATATTCTCTATTAAATGTTAAAGGTGCAGGATTTCTTAGCTCAGTATCTCACTGTTTCATCAGCGTACCAATTGCCCACTGTTACATAGTCAGTGTCTTGTCAATAAGTGGCACACTTAAACAGAGCAATCTGGGCAGGTAACTGTAAATCCTGAAAGAGATTTCTCACACTCTCACCTTTTCTGATGGGCGAACCTGAAGATGTCATAAAGCCAAGTTGTGACCATAACTAGACAAAGTCATGAATGACACCAAAGCTGTACTATCAGTGCAAATTGTCACTTTCAGCTGCTCTGAAACATAGAATACTCTAGTAAGAACAATCAATTAGGCCACTTCTGCTGAAAACAGTCCTTGAAGTCTGGAGGCAGCAACCATACCAGAGACAACACAGTCTGCATAGGCAGCTCTCAGGATTCCATCATGTTCTTGTAAACAGGAGCCATCAACAAGCAGTGCATACTCTTATTCAGGTAGTGGCACATCTTGTATGTCAGGTCTTTGCATGCTGCATAGTTCAGTAACATCCAGTCAGTTTTTCCCAACTTCACCTTCAACAATTTTATTCCCAGGGAGGGGCAATAAGGTAGCATGATTTAGTACAATACATCTCCTTAACATTAGACTCTCGGCTCAAACTCACCATGCACTCTCCTGGCAGTACTCTAATCGTCCAGTCAGTACCCATGTACTTATGCAATGGCCCAGGCACTAACACATGCACTGCTACAATCCCCAGGGCACTAATGATGCAGCCCAGCCATCTCTTTGTCACTACCCATGCACTCCTCCAATCACCCAGCCAGCACCATGTACTTATCCAATCACTCCGCCAAAACCCAAGCACTTATAAAATCACCATGCACTCTCCTTGCAGTACTCTAATCATCCAGTCACCACCCATGTACTCATGCAATGACCCAGTCAATACCACATGCACTGCTGTAATCCCCTTTGTACTACCCATGCAGTCCTCTAACCACTTACACACTTCTCATTCGATCCTTCAATTCCCCAGTTAGTACACATGCAGTCCAGCAATCACCCTGTCACTCCCCATGCTCTCCTCCTATCACCTAGCCAGTACCATGAACTAATCCAATCACTCTGCCAATACCCAAACACTTATAAATTCAGTATTCACTCTCCTTGCAGCACTCTAATCATCCAGTAAATACTCATGCATTCATGCAATGACCAAGGCACTACTTATGCACTCTTTCAATCAATGAAGCTATACACATGCACTTATGTTATGTTATGTTATGTTATTTTATTTTTATAAAGCGCACAGATGCCGCAGCCAAGAGGCGTCCCGGTGCTTTTTTGGAGATGAAACACACAACACAACAGAAAGGACCAGGTAATACTGAAGCTAAGCAGAGGAGAATAAATGAGTTTTTAGTAGTTTCCTAAACTGAAACAGATCTGGGATGGAACGAAGTGATGCAGGCAAAGAATTCCATAGTGTAGCCGCCATCACCGAAAAGGAACGTCCACCCATTCTGGACTTTTTAAAGCGAGGAATAATGGCTAAGTTAGACACTGAAGACCGAAGGGCTCTTGAGGGGACATAGTGGAGAATAGTCTGGGTGAGAATGGGAGAGGAGGCCAAATTGAGAATTTTAAAAGTAAGGCACAAAGCCTTAAACCTAATTCTTTGGCCTACTGGAAGCCAGTGGAGGTCGTGGATAGTGCGGCGAGCAGAGACAAATTTAGGAAGACCGATCAGCATCCTGGCCGCCGCATTTTGTACCCGCTGAAGGCGGGCTAGCTCAGCTTGATTCACACCCAGAAACAGGGAGCTGGCATAGTCCAATCTGGTCAACACCAGAGCTTGGACTATGATCTGCCTGGTGTCAGCGTCAAAGAATTTAAAAATAGGCCGCAGGCACTGTAGAGCGCCAAAACAGGTTCCAGCGACACGCTTGATGTGAGGAATAAAAGACAGTTTATCATCAAGCTATACACCCAGATTTCTGACTTCGGCTACAGACGTGGGAACACGACCCAGTTCAGAAGGCCACCATTGGTCTCCCCAGAGCCCGCTGTCCCTACCGAAGATAATGACCTCTGTCTTGGTGGCGTTAAGTTGTAAACGATTATTCGCCATCCAGCCGGCCACAGCTTTGAGGGCTGCCTGAAAGGTGGAGGCATTCATATTGGAATCACCATTAAGTGACACAGCCAACTGTGTGTCATCAGCGTATGACACCATTGTGAGACCAAAACTGGCAGCCACCTGCGCCAGCGGAGCAACATACAAATTAAAAAGGGTGGGGCTAAGAGCCGAACCCTGTGGGACTCCCTGTAGAATGGGGCGTGGGGCAGAGATATAGGGAGGTGTAGAAACTTTAAAGGTTCGATCCGTAAGAAATGATTGAAACCATTCAAGTGCTTGCTCTCCGACTCCTGCCTCCACGAGGCGATGTAGAAGGATCTGATGAGAGACCGTGTCGAAGGCGGCACTTAGATCCAATAGGATCAGTGCCGCCGTCTGACCTTCATCTAATATTTTTCTGATGTGTTCCACCACAGCCAAGAGGGCAGTCTCGGTACTGTGGCAGGCTCGAAACCCATTCTGGGAGTTGTCCAGTATGTTTGCTTCTTGCAGGTGGGAGGATAAAATCCTATTGGCGTGAGCTTTGGCTATTTTAGCCATCCAAGGAAGGAGGGAAATAGGTCGGTAATGCTCTGAATTGAAAGGGTCAAGAGAAGGTTTTTTAAGAATTGGTATAATAGTAGCCTGCTTCCAAGCAGTAGGAACACTACCCGTTCTAAAAGATACATCAATTAAGCTCTGCATCGCCGGGTAACAGCACTCGGCGAAATCGCGGAATTGCATGGGTCTCATGGGATCATCCGGAGAACCAGATTTAACTTTGATCGTCAGAGTTATAAACTCCTCTTGGGTGGGACCTGGAATAGCTAGCAGGGATTTAGAAACCCGAAGGGGCACTGTTAATTTCCCTGACAAAAGGCAAAGCAAACGACCTGTATATGGCCTCCACTTTTTCGACGAAGAACGAGGCCAGATCTTCGCAGTGTGTCATAGAAGCAATGAACGTGGAGGCAGTTCTTTTATTAGTGAGGTCATTGCACACCCTAAAAATGATCTTGGTGGGGTTCGTACTATTTTTATCTCCTGTGAATAGAAGGCAGCCCTGGCTGAACATATGGCCCTATGGTACGTCCTGGTGCAGGATCTGTAGGCTGCTTTAAGATCAGTATCATAATTTCTGCGCCAAGCACGTTCTGCTTTTTTACAAGATGATTTCAACAATTTAAGGGATTCATCATACCAGGGACTGGGGGGGCTAGACCTGGCCTTGCTCCACCTAGCTGGTATAAGGGTATCCAGAGAATGCTCAAGCCACTTGCAAAAGTTGTCATAACCACGGGAAACTTCCTCGGGAGGTTGGGGATAATGTTGCAGCAGAAGATAATGGAAGTGCTCTAGGTTCAAATTTCTCCAAGGACGCTTGAGAATCTTATGCAAGTTATTATTGGCTGGAGGGATATTGATAGTAATGAGCGTTTCGATCAGATAGTGATCAGTCCAGGCCATAGGCTTTGGCTGGAGCACTTCAATATTATTAAAGGCTTTTATAGCGCGCTCTATTACTAAAAAAATAATATTAGGGGAGATGTTCGTCAAAAAGGGATCCAACAGTTGTCCGCCGATATGGGTTGGGAAATCAACCAGTTGGACTAATTGAAATGCCTTGAGATCAAAGAGCAAGCTTTGGACCGAATTGGAAAGTGGGGCATCCATATGAAGGTTAAGATCACCAACGATTGTAAAATTATTGGTTTTCAAAACTAGAGAGGATACCACTTCCGGAAGACTGATACGGAACGCTCCCTCGGGACCAGGAGGCCTATAGATTAAGAGTCCCGCAAATGTGAAATGGGGACTTACAGTGATGTTAAAGTACGCACTCTCGCATCCAGCTATAGTGGTGGGAGTCCAGGCACACGAATAGCAAATTTTTACCGCGACTGCGATGCCTCCACCTCTAGAATTGCGATGGAGTGAATGCATGATATAGCCTACTGGGAGGGCTAAGTTGATCACAGCCATAGAATTGTCGTGTAGCCACGTTTCGGTAAAAAAGAAGATGTCCGGATTTTCCTCAGTAATCAGCGAGAAAACTTCTTGCGAGTGGCAGGCCAATGACCTGACATTCAAGTGAAAAATTTTAGGAGGCGAACTGATACCTGAGCCCCGTGCAGGGCCTACGATACGAGCCCTAGGGGATTTAGGTTGGAAACACGAGATAGGCTGTGGAGCCAGAAGATTGAAAGAGCAGGTAGGACACTGATAAGGACCGCTGAGAGGATCCAAAGTGCCATGGCGGCATCCACTTACCCCTCATCGCAAAGAGCGTAAATCACCAGAAGATATCATCCTGGTACGCCAAAGTGCCCTGCCCTAGCCCTGCCTTAGCGCGGACGAGCGCAGACGGGCAGGACTCTGGCTGGACTCAGGCGCGATGAAGGCGCTCCCGCTGCGCGTCACCGCTGCGCGACCGCGAGAGGGCTGAAATAGTCTCTGCAGGCCGAAATCTCGCGAGAATGCGCGAGAGTGCCCCAGCCCAATCCAAGATGGCGCTCCGATTTGTCCCCAGTGCCCCGTGATCCCGGACTCGCCAAAGGCGGGGTGATGGTCCCAGGGGGGGTTTTAAGGTGCAAGAAATGAGGCCAGGGGGGCGCTACAATTAAGAACAAGGTACAATGAAAAAATGATAAAAAAGAAATACAAAACGGGAATTTTAAAATTCTGTTAAGCAGGCAAAGAGCGCGATTAGCGCTAACGAGGTCGGTGTGAAGTGGTCACCTTCTCCAGGCTGACCTACCGTCACTCGCTGCCTGAAATAGGCTCTACAGGCTGAAATCTCGCGAGAATGCGCGAGAGTGCCCCAGCCCGATCCAAGATGGCGCTCCGATTTGTCCCCGGTGCCCCGTGATCCCGGACCCGCCAAAGGCGGTGGTGATGGTCCCAGGGGGGGTTTTAAGGTGCAAGAAATGAGGCCAGGGGGGCGCTACAATTAGGAACAAGGTACAATGAAAAAATGATAAAAAAGAAATACAAAACGGGAATTTTAAAATTCTGTTAAGCAGGCAAAGAGCGTGACTAGCGCTAACGAGGTCGGTGTGAAGTGGTCACCTTCTCCAGGCTGACCTACCGTCACTCGCTGCCTGAAATAGGCTCTGCAGGCCGAAATCTCGCGAGAATGCGCGAGAGTGCCCCAGCCCGATCCAAGATGGCGCTCCGATTTGTCCCTGGTGCCCCGTGATCCCGGACCCGCAAAAGGCGGGGTGATGGTCCCAGGGGGGGTTTTAAGGTGCAAGAAATGAGGCCAGGGGGGGCGCTACAATTAAGAACAAGGTACAATGAAAAAATGATAAAAAAGAAATAAAAAACGGGAATTTTTAAATTCTGTTAAGCAGGCAAAGAGCGCGACTAGCGCTAACGAGGTCGGTGTGAAGTGGTCACCTTCTCCAGCAGTGCAATCATCCAGGCATTATCATGCACGTATTTCTCTTTTTCAACTGATAAGGTAGTCCTGAAAAGAACTTTTTTTTCTTTTATAATTTTTTCAGGTTTTTTTTAACCATGTTGTATTTTTTTTGTTGTTTCTTTTTAAAAATGGGAAAAAAGAACAGAACTAAAATTTTACTTTTGCAATTAAACAGTCTTTGCAACTATAAAAAAATTGCTTTGATTTCTTGCTACAGATATCACTACTTCTACAGATTTCTCCCTACAACAAACCTCAGCCTTGCATTTGATGCAGTGTTGCTGTAGAGTAGCAAGTTCTGAAGGAAGGTCCGGAGCTTGAGACTCCAGAAGTGCTTTGACCAACTGCCTGGTCATTCTGCTGTATCTCTTCTTGGGCACGTCGCAGTTGTTCATCTGCCAGAGGTCAAGGGTGAATTGTCTGAAGATGCTTCATCATGCTAGATGTTCCGCATGAGTACTTCTTCTCACTTCCCCTCGACAGTACTCTTTCACAAAGACTGCAGCTAACTTGCGGGCATTTACTTTTATTTCACCAACTGGAATGGTATATCCACAATAGGATTTGAAGAAGCCATTTCTACTCAAGAAGGAAAATACCACAAAAATATACAGAGCAGATGAAAAAATACAGCAGGTGGGTCTCCTCGGATGGTGTAGCAAGAATGAGAAAGCTAGAATGGAAAACCTTGTAAACTAATGAAAAGTTTTCTTTTAAAGTAACATGGGAGTCGCGCACCCGTTGTGCACCCTGCCGCACCTGACGCAAATTCGCGAAAGTATCTTTCAGAGTAATATAACTTTATTGTAATTGGAAATATATGATTTTTTAAAATAGTTTACATAATCTCTTGGTCTAATATACATATTAAATTACTATACATATAGTTTTTAAACATACATTTTTTTTAAGGGAGTCGTGGACCAAGCACGACCCCACATGCACATAACGTTATGCGGGGCATGGCACCGCGCACCCGTCCCATACCAAAAATGCACACAACGTAATCTCATACATATAGGACGTTACGCGTGGCCAGGCACTGCACACACATTGAATACCAAATGCGCACACTGCACAATCCTATACATATATGACGTTGCGCAGCGGCTGGCACTGTCTACCCATCTCTAACCCATTGCACATAGTTCACGACTTTGGCAATATGGCTGCTTGACTCCGCGCATCCACCACGATAGGTATGCGACTCCAATATTTTCTAAAAAAGTATATATTTAAGAAAACACAAGACATTACATCATTTTAATAACTAAAACAGTATATATATATATTTTTAGGATATTAAAACTACACAATATCACAAAAAAACGTTCAAAATAACAAAAAACCATAGGGCTAATGAACATTATAGTTAAAAATTAGCATTTAAAAAACCTTCGAAATTCACTGATAAAACCAAAGGTTTTAGAGACGTTATAGTTAGAAATTAGCATTTAAAAAACTAATGAAATTCACTGAAAAAACCATAGGTTTCAGGCACAATATAGTTAGAAATTAGAATTTATAAAACCTTTGAAATTTACTGAAAAAACCATAGGTTTCAGGAACGTTATAGTTAGTTGGGCATGTAGCTACTGACCAACCCATGCAGCAGCTTACACAACAATACACAGACTGATACAGACATTCACACAGTTTAGTCACTAAACCATGCATTCAGTAAAACACATTTAATCACTCAGTTATACAGTCAGTCACACACCTACTAAATCCTCTATCTAGACACTTATACACCCAGTCATTCTTCAAAACACCTTAGCATATATATAATACATATTTAAACTTTACAGAAACACACAGTTACTGGAGGATGTCATCAGTGATGTCCTCAGTGATGTCATTTGAGGTGGCATCAGTGATGTCATCAGTGATGTCAATGACCATGTCATGAATTATGTAATATGTGACGTCATCAGCAGGGCATTGCAGGGGGGCAAGTTATAGTTAGCTGAACTAACTATAATGGCGGAATTTCTATGGTTTTGTAAGAGTGAAATGTCCTACTAACTATAACGTCCCTGAAACCTATGGTTTTTTCAGTGAATTTCAAAGGTTTTTTAAATGCTAATTTCTAACTATAACGTGCCTGAAACATATGGTTTTTTCAGTGAATTTCTGAGGTTTTTTAAATGCTAATTTCTAACTGTAACGTCCCTGAAACCTTTGGCTTTTTCAGTGAATTTAAAGGTTTTTCAAATGCTAAATCTTAACTATTTAATTCTTTGAAACTTACCTTTTCTACGATAATTTTAAGTGTTTTTTAGAATTCCTTTTTTTTTAAAATGAGTGGAAGTATATGTTTGAACTTTTTTTTAAAATTATACTTTGTTTCTCTAAAATCTTATTCTAAAAATAGATCACTCTTTTAAAATACATATATTATACACTACTAAAAATATACTTTATACGTACAACTTAAATTTATATTTACTTGAAATAATTCTTTTAATAATGTAAAAGGTGTTTTATTGTATTGTTATGTTTATTTTTTACACAGGTGTCACACACTTTACACAAACCTACACAATGGGTGCGCAGTTTAAGGGTGCGGTAACTCAGCTGACGCATGTTTCCATAGTCTATCCGGGGTCCCGGCTCCGGCATAATTTTAAAAGTATGAAATATCATTGCAGAAATTATAAATATCGATTTTGGTAAAAGACTTTCACTAATATAATTTAGATAATAATTCATAAACAGTATTTTTTAGTTTACTATGAACTGTACAACATTTCACGAGTGCGCGACGTATGCACATATGGTGCGTGACTCCGCCCTGAACGTATTTCCGGGATCACTCCAGGATTGCGCCGGGGTCATGACTTTGGTGTATTTTCAAAGTGTGATATATCACTTTACAAAGTTCAAATATCAGATTTGTATACGCAACTCCATGTGACCTGAAAGGAAAGCTTCTGATTGGTTCACATCATTTTCATTCTTTTAGAGGGAGGATCCAACTCCAATTTTATTTCCCTTATTATTTGTCTGTCTTCCTGGCAAGACCTATTTTTTGTAGGCTGCTGGACTTGCTTTTTTTTGAGTGTTTAACTTTTTTTGAGCAATATGGCATCCAGTCATCCTGATCAAGATGTTGAAGAAGGAAGTGAAAGAGACAGTTAAAAAACGAAAAGAGAGTGTAGTCTGAGCTTTCTTTTCAGTGCCTGAGGGTGAAAAGAAAGTGAACGCCAGGAAAGTTACCTGCACTATCTGCCTAGGAGTACTTTCTGAGGTTCAGAGGAGAAGTACTCCTGCAGAACTTCTTCTATGAAGAAACACTTAGAAACCAAGCATCTTGTTAGTTTAGCAAAAGAAATCATGCGGCGGGAGGAAAACGAACAAGCTACCCAGGCTGAGGATAATGCCCCATCAACATTGGATGCATAACCAAATAAGTGTTAATTTTTTTTCGTCATTGACATTGTTCTTTTTCCTGTTTTTTCAACTACTGATGTTGGAGTATTGAATTTAGTTTTCTTTAAAATACAAAATTGTTTAAAAAACAAAAACGGTTCTTACAAAACCACAGAAACTGGTTAAAAATAGAAACATTTTCAGTGATTGCATGATGGTAGCGGTGGTGCATGAGTGATTAGAGGAATATGTGGGTAGTGTGTAGCTTATTGCATGAATAAATGGGTAGTATGTCAGTTCATGCATCATTTTATTTATTTAATTTATTTATTTGAGGTTTTATAGAGCGCGAACATAAATTAAATAAATAAAATCTGGACACTATACTGTGTATTTAAAGTGCAATAAAGGATGGAAACATCATTTGACCTATTGGGAACATGTGAACATGAATTAACAAGTTTATTTTGAATATTTTGAATGTAAATAGATGTAGACACATTATTCGGCCTATTGGGTAAATGTGAAGAATTACTGTTTGGATTATTTTTTGTGCTAATTCTTATTGCATTTGCAAAATTGTGCTTGAAACAAGTATTTTATATATTCGTTCTTAATATAATGCGCAATGTAAATGGGAGTGTATATTTTAGAAAATGCATTTCAGAGAAGTAGATCATTTAATGTACTTAACGAATGTCATTTAGAAACTGTAGATAGGTAAACAGATAGTTGAACTTGTTGTAAATATTTTCAACACAGATTTGTTTTGTTTTTACAATCTTACTGATTGTATTTTCCCCCCGCTGTTATATGATGATCATCATTGAAATCACTGTGTCTGGTGAAATTCAATCAATCTGAAAACAGCAAAAAAGAGAAACTGAATATGTTATGTAATTCTAAATTTATGTTGTGTTCTTGAAACTATAATATTACATGCAATAACAGTACTCTTTTACAGAAAGTAATACTAATGTTTAAAAATATTTTAAATTTAGGTTACAATTAAACAACTGTAAAATAGTTTCAATGAGATTGATATCTACTTCAATAAAGAAGGTAAGCTGAAATAATGTAATAAGCATAATAATATGAATTAATGCTTACAGTCACTTTTATTGCAGTCATTCATTTTTTCAAACTCTACCACCTCACTCCTCCACCACCTCATCACTACCCATGCACTCCTTCAATCACTGAAGCATAGCCTATGTACTTATAAAATTACCCAGGCATTCCCAATCCACATCTTTAATCACTCTGGCAGAATGCTTACACTCCTACAATCACCCAGAAATTACTCCCACAGTCTTGCAATCACCCAACTCTTTCCTATGCACTTCTTCAATCATCCGGACAGTACTCCTCCACTTATGAAATCACCGGGTATCAGAGCGCTTTACAGGAATAACACGTTACGTACACATTAGGCACAGGCAAAACACAAGGATGGGGAATAGACAATTGACTACATTAGGACAAAGCCGGAGGTGTATACAATAATCAGTACAGTACCATAATAAGCAGAAAGACAGGTAAACGATAAAAAGAGAAAAACAGCAATTGTGTAAGAGGGGAGACATGATAGCAAAAAAGTCATAGAGAACCAGCAGAACATTTAAAGGAGTGAGAATTGGTACACAGAAATGGCCAATCGGTATGGAAAATTATGCACAGAAACAAACGCCATGACAAAAGCTGGAATGCACGACAAGGAGAGTTATTGGAAGAATTTGCTCATTAGGAAGGTTTTCGCTCCAATTTTGAAGAGATGATATTCTTCTGATGAAGGATGGTAGTGAGTTCCAGATTCTTGGTGCAGCCCCAGAGAACACTCAATTATATGTGTTTTCCTTACGGAAGTTGGGTGGCTAGAGCACACGGTCCCTGGTGGACCAGGAGTTTCGGAGTCCCCAGATACCACTATTTTCTGGGCAACATGTGCCGGGGAGTTCGTGTACATGGCTTTGTGTGTGATACAGGGCAGCTTGAGCTGGATACTGGCTTCAAGAGGAATCCAGTTCAAGTCCTTCAGATGTAGTGAAACATGGTCAAATTGTTTTGAGCCAAATAGGAGTCTAGCTGCTGCATTGAGGCACGCTTTTAGAGGGGTCGTGGAAGTCTTTGGTAGGCCAGATAGGGTAGAACAGCCATATGAATTCTGGAGATAACTAACGCCTAAAGTCTGGTTTTTAGGTCCGCAGTTTCGAGGAAGGGTTTTAGTTTTCACAAGTAGCTCAGGTGGAACATGGCAGTTTTGGCTATCGAGTTGATGTGTTCATGCATATTCAGGTTGCTGTACAAGGTTATACCAAGAGATTTAGCAGAATCCACTATGTTCGGTGTGCAGTTTAGTGGTGTGATCGAGTTGATCCATTCCAGGATGTCATTGGAGTTTTTAGGGCGGGAGATGAGAAGGAACTCCGTTTTTGGGGCATTCAGTTTGAGCTGGTTGTTGATGAACCATTGATCAGTTTAAAGGCATCATTCAGATGGGTAATCTCCTCTACGGAAGAGGTTTTGATGTAGATCTGAGTGTCATCGGCGTATATGTGGAAGGAGGTGTTGGCCGTGCGAAAAATTTCAGCTAATGGTTCGAGGTAGAGAATGAAGAGGGAAGAGGACAGTCGAGCCTTGAGGGAAACCGATTGATATCGGGGAGGGCGCAGATAGATTGCTGTTGACTAAGAATCTCTAGGTGTGGTTCTGGAGGTAGGAACCAAACCATTTGATGACGGTACCTCCTAAGCCCATCCTAAGTTTGAGACATTCAAGAAGTTTCTCATGGTTGACTGTGTCAAATGACAAGGAAAGATCCAGAAGAATCAAGAGCCAGGTTTTGCCTTGGTCAAGGGCTTGGAGAGCATCATCTACGATGTAAAGAATAGTAGTTTCAGTGCTATGCCCAGGCCTGAACCCCGATTGGAATTCGTCAAGCAAGTTCAAGTTAGCGATATGTTGGCTTAGTTGTAGCTGCACACATTTCTCCAATACTTTTGAAAGAAGTGGAATATTGGAAATTTGGTCTGAAGCTGTCTGGAATTGCCGGGTTCAGAGTGGATTTTTTTAGGATGGGGATGACTTGCTCAGTATTCAGGGAGTCAGGTATCGACCTTTGAAGAAGGGAAGCGTTGACAATTGTCACCCAAATGGGAATGATGAGTAGGGAAGTCGCTGCCAAGCAGTTGGAGGGGAGAGGGTCAGAGAAGTGGGTATTTGGTTTCAAGGAGGATATAATTTTCGAGATGGAATGGTAATCATATAGATCGAAATTGGACCAGTGAGCTTTGATTTTGGGAGTTACCTGGAAGGGAAGAGAGGAGAAATGGATCCCCATAGGAGGAGGAGGGAAATTTGAGGTGGTATTAGGTTTGTTACCTAGAGAACTAATTTTGGTTGTGAAAAAGGAGGAGAACTCATCACAGCTTATTAGGGGTTTTGTGGTTTCTTTGGTTGACTTAGCTAGTTTGTTTGATTGAAGGTTGACTATTTCAAAGAGTTTGTGGGGTATGTTCCTGGCGTTTTCCAGTACTGATCTGAAGAACTCTTTTTTGGAAATGAGGGTGTTCCTGTTGTAAGTATTTCTGGCCTGACTAATTTCAACAACATCACAGACACCTCGACTATGTCCAACATATAGGATGATCTGACCCAGTTAAAGCTCAAAAGGTCCAGAATCAAAAACAAAAACCCCTGTTCAGAGGACCACTCAATAGCGAAAGGAGAGCTCTCAGACTTACAAAAATGTTGTGCTGTCTCCTATTTCTTTTTGTAAGTCTGAGAGCTCTCCTTTCGCTATTGAGTGGTCCTCTGAACAGGGATTTTGTTTTTGATTTTGGACCTTTTGAGCTTTAACGGGGTCAGATCATCCAATATGTTGGACATAGTCGAGGTGTCTGTGATGTTGTTGAAATTAGATAGATTTGAGGTGGTTTAGGTCATTCTCGTAGCGAGCAGTCAGTTTTTCGAGGATCAAGGTACAGGGTCCAGATGTTATAGTAGGTCCATCATGGAAAATAATAGCCACTGCTATAAAAGTCATTCCTGAAATTTATACTTGACTTGTTACAAAATGTTTTATTTTGGTTTCCAATTTTCTTCCATCTGCTCTACAACGTTGTAGCATTAAAATTACATATTATCCAAATCTTTCTATAAATGTTGTTGACAACATTTCTGATTTGCAATGAGAACATTTCAGATCTTGATTAGCTGTTTTTCATAATTTGTTAAAAGACACTGATTTACAATCTAGTATTGTCAATTATATGAATTGTTCCGTGTCTATTTCAGTGGTAGAAGAAAATGACCACTCTTCACATTTATGATCCCATCTGTAACAAAATTTAGATTTCAATCCCTTCAACTTCTAATAATGCAAGCATAAACATAAGAACTTTGTGTGTATCTTGGTGTTATGAATGGAGTCCTTTTTGTCAGAGCGCAGCTTTCGAGTTATGCAAGGCAACCATTACTCTAGAAACATCAAGCTGGCCAGGGGGGTGTCTCAGGGCTCTGTATTGAGCCCTACACTGTTCAATCTGTATGTCGCTCCCCTGGCTAAAATCTCGGACAAATATGGAATCAGTCCCTTGTCCTATGCTGATGACACCCAGCTAGCAGTCTCCCTGACCCAAGCCCAGGTAGATGCTGCCTCCAACTTTGTAGCTTGCCTCCAAGAACTGGCTGACTGGATGGCAAATAATTGCTTCAGGCTGAATGGCAGCAAGACTGAGGTGTTGGTGATTGGGAAAGCCCCTTCTGTCTGGTCCTCTGCATGGTGGCCACAGTCTCTGGGTTCTACTCCCATACCCAGTGAGCGGGCTAAGAATCTTGGGATCTGGGTTGACAACAAACTGTCCTTCGACTACCACACGAGGCAGGTGCGTGTTTTGGGATATTGAAGAGATTGGGCAAAACCCTCGATTCTCTTCCCACTGCATCCAGAAAGACCCTGGTCCAGGCCATTATAACTTACCGCCTGGACTATGGAAACCTTTTATACTTGGGCACTACTGCAAGATGCCTGCAGCGCCTACAGTATGTCCAGAACGCAGTGGCTAAGCTAGTTCTCAGGCTCTCTAAAAGGGCCTCAGCGACTGGTGCGCTGGCTTCTCTGTACTGGCTCCTCATTTGGGAGAGGGTGAAGTTCAAAGCCTTGTGCGTGAGTCATAGGATCTTACAAAGAAAGGGCCCCTCATATTTTCATAATCTTCTTACGCCCTATGTACCGATCAGACTCTTAAGGTCCGGCGGAAAGGGCACTGTACAGGTTCCCAAAGTTAAGAGAGCCAGGATGGGTGGGCATTCCTTCCGATACTTGGCAGCCCAGTTATGGAATTCACTCCCACAGACACTCCGTTTGGAGCACTTAGAAACGACCTTTCGGAAAGGCTTGAAGACCTACCTTTTCCCTGCAGCCAGGTCTGAATGATTGGCGTTCCCGTTCCCTTTTGCCACTGTAGCGCCGGGACACACTGGCTCAGTGTAACCATGCGCTTTACAAATGCAACTATTATTATTATTATTATTATTATTATTATTATTATTATTATTATTATTAAGTGCAAATTGCGAATAACCAGTACATATATCCAAAAGATGCTGAATGCAGAAGGAGTATGGATTTTAATTCTTCTATCAGTTACCAACTTTTAAAAAATATGATGTAATAAAGAACAGAATATTTTTTCTAAATTTGCCATTATTTTATGATAAATATTTTCTAGATAAAAGAGAACATTTAGAATTACATTAGCATAGCAGTTGATACCTGAACTATTTTCTAACTGGTATCCTACAATATCATCAAAAGTGTCCATTTTCATTTTCTTTGCAGCCTCATCATTCTCTTGAATTGTTTTCTTTTTTCCAACCTCACTAGAATGTTTGTCATATTTTCATTTTAGACATAGTACACGTTTTTCATATATGGGATATTCATCTAAGTTGGGAGCATACAGTCTTCTTAACACAATTTGCATCAGGACCAACATTTTAGACATAGTACACATTTTTCATATATGGGATATTCATCTAAGTTAGGAGCATACAGTCTTCTTAACACAATTTGCATCAGCACCAACCTTTTTCTCATCAAAATCAATCAAATACAATCCAGACAGTGTTCTTATTCAAGAGAATGTAACATATGGCCTACCCTCTTTAAACACTGTACTGCCAATATTTACCAAAGCACTGTCTACACTTAAACCTTGAGATTTATGAATGGTCACTGCATATGCTAAAGAAAGAGGAAACTGTTTTCTAAGAACATACAAGTCTTTTTGCAAGGAAAAAACAAACAGCACAATGTCCAATCTGTTTTACCTCTTCAATCTGATCAAATTTAATCTTCAAAAATCCAATTCCATCTCTGTTCTGAAAATGTACATAATGAAAAACTTTTCCCATTGCTCCATTCACTAAACCTGTTTCAATATCTCAGTTACGCCGTAATATTACCCGACAGTTTACACTCACATATAAAGTCTTTTCTAAACCAGCAGTCTTAGATAGAGACTTTTTGAAAGAATCCAATTTTGACTGTAATTTCACTGAGAGAAGAAAAGTAACCCCTTCATGTTCCATTTTATCAATGGGTTCCATTTTTACTATTGTGTTTTCTCCAGGTTCAAAAGTTTTTGAGTGAATGTAGAACCCTCTTGCAGAGTTGGCATTAGACGAACTATACATTTATTTTCTCCAATGTTTTTGTACATTATTTCAGGTGGAGTATTTTCATTTGGAAACAAGTTTGTTAGTAGTCGACTTTGTAAAGCTTCTTTACCATGTTTTGTCAAAACACCAATTCTAATATGTTGAAGAATGTTCCCATAATGTACATCACTTGCCTGTCGCGTATTCTTAATAAGTTCTTTATATTCAAAAAGAGACCAAATGTTTACATTTCCTATACCTCCCAAAGATTTCATAGTGTCTTCATGGACAAGTGTTTTAAAAACTGGTGGTCCTTTCACAGCAGTAAGTTGGAATAGATTGCTGAATGCAATTATATGTTTCCTCCAAATAAAACATATTAATCTATGTTTAAAATCTGTTGCATTTTTAAATGTACAAAGGCAAGCATTAAGTTTGAGACCATGCTCTCCTCATCAATATTCACAAGTTTCATTTTCTTTAGTACTCTTGAAACTTCATAACAAACTTCTCCAGATAGCTTGTGATATTCCAACTTATTTTTATGTACAACTGGTAGCATGAGTAATCAATGTAATGTAATCCATTTAATGTTATGTGCTGCTAACCCAGTTGGAGTGGTAACAATACAAGATAAATGTGGTTGACTGGTTTTATGTGGATAACTGGTCAAAACTTTAATTAAGAAACATTTTCCTGTTCCAGCTTGTCCACTGATATACCTTTGAATAGGTTTAAATGATGTACATTGGCATTCTTCTTTTTTTATGCAATAAACCATGCTGTATCTGTTGTGTAACTTGCTGATATTGTTCAATATTTAGTTTTTTTTCCAAGTTTCTCAAATCCATAATATCCTGCTGTGCTTGTTGCATTGCCATTTCTAATTCATTCATATTGATTGCTGCTTCGTTTTCAAGAATTGGTTATCTTAGTGAATCTTGACTTAGTGGGGCAGAACTTTGACTATCTTGTGAACTATCGCTAGCGATTCCAGCTGCAATACTAGTTCCTTGTTCAATCTCTTCATTCAACATTTGTAAATATTGTGGAAAAACTATGCATTTAATGCTATCTTTACATGCATGACAAGAATCTTCATAGCAGTTAAAATCTCCAGGTAATTCCATTTCTCTACTACAAGGCATAAACAGTTGCAGAAGTACTAAATAGAAACATCCCCTTTTATCTGGAGTATCATAACTGAGTTTCCTGTGATTAAAAAGATTTCCTTTGTCATGTCTCACCAAACATCGATCACTTCCAATTACTGCATATTTTTCTTCATTTATATTTTCTGCAACATTTCCCTGAAGCTGTATTGTTGCAGTACTTCATAGAGATGTATGTTTTCCAGATGTGGACTCGTTTTGGGATACTACGTATCCAGCATATTTGTTTTAATAATACCTGTACTTTCCGGCTCATTCAAAGCTAAGTATTCAATTTCTTGTACAGATTTCAATACTTGATTTTGTGTTGCAGCAAGACGTAGACTTACCCAAATGATTGCTCTTGACTTTGAATATAAACTTGCAGAGGTCTACCAATCTGAACATTCGTAGGATCCAATCTCTCGACGGGAAAGCATCTTCAAACTAAAGCTCTACAATTTGTTAATAAGAGTCTTCTCTTGTTAAATTCTTTCTACATTTCTTTCAACTCCGTCTTTTCAGATTTGGTTATGTATGATGTAACATAGCAAGCATCAGCAATCGAATTATCTGCAACATATTTGATATCCATATTTGTATTCCACATCATCAAAATCAGAGGATTGTAGTCATTAATATACTTTGAATCTTCACTTCTTTATATATTGTAAGTATTCTTCAGAGATTTTCGAGTTATAGTATGCCTTACTGCTGACATGAAACTGTTGACTCTTCCTTTTGAAATTACTGGATGTGGGAATCCTAGGCGACATTTAGTATAAAATGTTCCCTTTGACTTGTATGTCCGTCGACAATATTTTCAACATCGATGACTTTGAAACCGTAAAACTTGTTGTCTTAAGCTATTTTCTTCTCATGTTTTTTGACATAGCACAGGTAACATAGTCTTCAATGAAAGACAAAACTGTTTTATCAGAATCGGTTCCGAATTTAGGTGCTTCCTTGATCCATAATAGTATGTTTATATGAGGCGCACCTTTGGCTTGGTACTCCTTTGTCCAGAAGACATCAATACCTTCTCCAAGAGTTGGATTATTTTTTATTGCAGATAAAAGACATCATAGCTTGAAACCTATGATTAAAATAGCTGTACACATTTACAGGATCCAATGAACACAGTTCTCCAGCTGTCTTCAATTCAATGTTTTTAATGTTTGAATTTGCTTCTCATAGAAATTCAAATAAATTGCCCCATGTTTATTTAGCACAGCTAAGTGTAGCAAACCATGTAGGGGTTCCTATGTTCCTTAACATACAGTTATGTTTTCTATGACGGTAATACCAATGCTCATTGGCACCAAGTTGACATGCCATCAAATTAATTATCTGAGATTCTAAATGATCGTTTCTTTTTTTAACTTTGTCCAAAAATTCCTTTGCAGAAAAATATGTAAGACAAACTTCTAGTTTTCATATTTGGTTCACTGTTTCATGTTTATTTATTTGTTTGATTAATTAAAATCTTACAAAATGGATATAAAATGTTTTTTTACAATACTTAAATATTGATGCATCGCTTATATTCAAATACTCATAAAACAATAAAAAGTACTCTGACCCATTAAAACTATTCCATTAATCATCTTGAGAGTAGTTACACAAAATTCAAACACAAGCGTCCAACTTATTCTTGGCCAATATAAGAAATTTCACAAATGCTGAATTAATTGCTAGGTCTTCGGGATCTAAGCTTGCCATGAGAGCCTGTCTACAGGTCCTTATACCACGTTCATTAAATAGTTTCTTAAGTACAGCTTTTCTTTCGACTTCCAGGTTCGGGCAAAGGCACATTAGGTGTATGATGTTTTCTTGACCCGATTTACAAAGCGTACACGGCCCGAATTCTTCAGGTCTTTTCCATGGTGCCAAATGACATGTGCCTGGAAAGATACCAAACCTAGAATTCATAAAGATTTGTTTATTTTTTTTGGTCCACGATGTTTCCAAATAGGTTTGGATCTTCTTTTTCTTAAAACCATTTACTATTGGCCACGCATGGGGTCTTTTAGTGAAATTATCTTTGTCCTTTATCAAAGAAAGATTGTCCGTGATTTTGTTTACTGTCTTTTTGAAGCTCTCCTGTTTAACCGTGTTGTTCCAAATAGAAGCTAAACCATAGTCCTTGATTGCAGATTTTAAATAGGCAAAAATAGTTAGGGAACGGTTGGTTCTTACTTCTTGCCAAAGAAGGCTGGACATTTTGTTGTCATAATCATTTTTTATTCTGTTCCACACCTTCATTATGTTTCCTTTTCTTGCACAAGATTGGTCGTTCAGACCAAATTCCAACCTTACTTGTGATTGTGAGGCATTCTTAGGGAGTGAAAATAAATCACGATAGGTTTTTGCTACCGAAGTATTTATAATCTCTGCATCGCTCCCATTGAGCACCTCACTCCCATATGTTAGGGAAGGCAGTAGTTTAGCTGATATTGATTTTAATAGGGGGTGATAAGACAAATCTCTAATGGATTTCTGGATAGATCTAAATGCGGCGGTAATGGAGTTCGCTTTCCTTGTAATTTCACTTTTCTGATGAACGAATTTTCCATTATCACAGTAAGTTACTCCCAAGTATTTGTAATCATTTACTTGTTCCAGTTTTTTACCTTACAAAAACCAGGTATGCGCATGCTTTAATCGAACATTTTTGGTGATTACCATCATTTTAGTCTTTGCGTCATTAATGTGCATACCGTTTTCCTTGGAGTATTTAGATATGCCGTCGATCAGTCGTTGCATCCCCACCTTTGTATAACTCATTAGAACAACATCATCCGCATATAGCAGGATTGATATTGGAGTTTGAGCCAGCCTTGGTGGGTGGGCGTTGATATCATTAAGGTCAGAGGTGAGGTCAGATAAAAATAAGTTAAAAAGTAGGGGAGCTAACACACAGCCCTGTTTAAGCCCATTCGATGTCGGAATAGTTTTAGTTACCGTTGAGCCATTACCCATCCTCACTCTAACCCAGGTATCAGAATGCAAAAGTTTAATCATTTTTAAAAGCTTGACTGGAATTCCTTGTTTTGCAAGCTTGGTCCAAAGAAGCTCGCGATCAACACAGTCGAAGGCAGATTTAAAATCTACAAAACACAAATATAAAGGTAGATTTGCAATTATTGCCTTTTCAATTAATATTGCTAAGATTAAAAGATTTGTTGTTGTACCAAGGCCTTTGACAAATCCTGTTTGGTTTGGGGGTATTACCTGCACTTCTTTTGCCCACTCCGTTAAGTTCATTAGAAGAAAATTGGCAAACAACTTTGCATCTGAATCCTGTAAGGTAATTAGACGGTAATTTTCTGGCTTTTGCCAGTTGCCTTTTTTAAATATCGGAATTATAAGCGAACCTTTCCACGAGGTTGGTATTTCCCCTCTCTGGACCACATCATTAAAAACAGCTGTAAGATGATCAGACTAGAAGTCGGGCCAAAAATTCCTTTGCAGAAAAATATGTAAGATAAACTTCTGGTTTTCATATTTGGTTCACTGCATATGAAAGTCCAGACAAGTCACTTTAAAACAGAAGATGAAATAAATATGGAACAAACTGTTGAACGCTTGAATCTTCTTTTTTTTTAAAATCTTTATTAGCATTTTCACAGATATAGACAAATCAGATTAAACAAAAAGAAATGCGTATTTTATCCAAAACCCTCCCATCCACCCCTACCCTCCCCCCTCCCATAACTGACCAGTAATAGTAGGACCACATTTCATTGCCAAATATTACAAATATGACAGAAGATACAAAGCAGGGTATTCAAAATTCAATATTTACAATTCATATGGGGCCAATTCATTAGGGGAGCCCAAATAGCAAATCCTTTAGCTTTTGAGTTGCAGCCTTTTCTAAATTATGCAGCTCTTTCTAATCTATATATTGCTAGAAATCTTTCAAGCCATTGTTGACCCGACGGAGGAACAGGATCGAGGAAATGAATGGCTAAACAAAGCCTAAAAACTACCAAGATAATAAATAAAAAGGACTGGTTCTGAAATAAGGAAAGAGGACACCCCACACCCAGTACAATCAATTGAGGTGATAAATCAATTTCTCTGCCCAACATAGTTGCCAAAATACTGCAAACACTGTGTTTCAGACTATCTAAAACTGGACATGTGGCAAACATATGTACACTGTCTGCTGCAGGATACTGACACCGGGGGCATGTAAAACTTGGTCCTCGACCCCATTTAGCAATCTTGGCAGGTGTGACATACAAACGGAACAATGTTTAGAAGCGACTAAATTGTAAATTAGAAGCAATGAATGATGTTTGGACTAAATATAGTGAGTCTTCTATCTAGCCGTGTTCAATCCCTAGCAGAATTTCCCATTGATCAATATGCTTGGCCAAATAATATGGCATTGAATCATTCAGAGGTTTATACAGTCCCCCTAATGTACTTGAGCCTTTAAATAATTTATCCGCCAACCTCAACCTAGAAAAACCACGAGCACCCCGTATTTTTGCTTATAAAATCTCTTATTTGGAGATATTTAAAAAACTGTTGATTTTCTAGCTCAAACTTGTCTCTTGCAACATCAAACAATAACAACTCAGACTCATTTGTAAGATCTCCAACTGTCTTGCACAGATTAAAGTTTTTAATTTGACCTTTTTATAGTGATAAAATTCTAAGTGCCATAAAAGGCCCCCTATAGCCTCAGTTCATAAAATCAACTCAAAAGCAGAAACAGAGGAGCCTAGAATCATTGTATTGTCTTTTTCATTAAGCAATACCCCATTGTCAGGAGCATTGCCGCCCAGTGGTTTAGTTGAACATTAGGCACTGCCCAACCCCCATCTGTCTCTAGGCAAAGTTAGTAGTTTAAGTGCTCTCCGAGGGCGACGGTTAGCCCAGATGAACTTAGAGAAGAGTTGATTCATTGCAGTAAACTAGGGATTACATATGGTCAAGAGAATAGCCCTAAAGAAATATAAAACCTTTCGGTAAAATATCTTTTTGATGGCATTACACATCCCTACCATCATAAGATTAACATACTCTAGATGACTAAATTCAGTTTTGAATTTAAAAATTAGGCGGTACAAGTTATTTTCAGCGATTTTGGAAACATCTGCCACAATTTCTACACCCAAGTATACTTCTTTCTGAACTCGTGCATCATTTATCTGAAGGCCATTTCTGACCAGGATCTGAGTTTTATTTTGATGTGAGTGATCACCCAATAGCTTCCCAAAAATGTCAGCTTCATTCTCAATCTCAATTAAGGCATTTATGGGGTTTGAGGTAATTATCGCAAGATCGTCGGCTGAAGCCAATATTTTCGTAATCCCCCCATTGCTCTGCCCTCCTGCAATCAGGTGATTAGCTACAATCCTTCTAACGAGCGTATCTATATAAAGTGCAAACAAACAATAGGGGGGAGCAAGGACACCCCAGCCGCGTAGCTCTGCTAATAAATATTGGATCCGACATCTCTCCCATGATTGATATCTTTGTTACTAGATTTCTATACATTGTTTTTATAGCTGTGATGAATTCTTCTCCTAGCCCTCTATTTTTTATTATTGCCCATAAAAAAGACCAGGAGACCCTATCAAAGGCTTCCTCCGCATCAAGGAGGATAAGCCCAATAGGGTCCCTGGTAATACGTGCCGCATCAAAAAGAGCAATATCACTCTAAATGTGATCTATAGTACTGCGTCCAGGAACAAACCCATCCTGGGCTGTGGAGACTAATTTCGTAATAACAACCGCAAGGCGAGTAGCAAGTATTTTAGCAAATATCTGAACATTGCTATTTATTAAGTTAATATGGCGATAAGACCCCATTTCATTACATGGTTTTCCTTTTTTGGGAAATACAACGATATTAGCTGTTCCCCAAGATCCCGGGGCAGCATGCTCATTCTGGGCTTTTAAAAACACGTCCTTCATTATTTCTTGTATAGAAGAGGCAACATATTTATGCAACTCTCCAGGAATAGCATCTGGTCCTACTGCCTTTCCATTTACCAATCAGCAAATAGCACTGTGGCTCTCCTCTGTAGTTATTAGAGTTTCTAAAGCCTCCTGCTATTCTGGACTTAATTTCTCTGCTGGAACTTCAGCTAGGTAATTCTGCATTATTTCCTCATCATTGCTAATGCCCTCACTATAGAGTTTCTGGTAAAAATGTTGAAAGGCAGCTCAAATTTCTTGAGGTTCTGTGAGTGACCCTACCCCCGGATCTTCTATTACATGTATACTCCCTTGGGTTATGGCTGTCTTGCACGAATCTTCAGCAAGTGACCCACTCTTTCACCATACTTATACAGTTTGGACCACCAAGCATAATATTTCCCTTCTGCTTTATTTGACGATAATTCTATGATTGAGGATTTGACAATAGCCACCTTGGTTTGTGCCTGTTATACTTCTCCATTGTTGTGATAACCTGTACCAATTGAATTTCAGCTTCACTTAACTTCCGATTTTGCTCATGGGATAGTTTTTCTTCATTGCTTGTACAGTCCAACATATCTCGTTGTGTACCCTCTAATTCTAGCTTTGAGTGTATCCCAAATTGTTTCTACTTGCGAGCTTCCCCTATTTTCTTCTAAAAATCTAGGAATCCATTCCCTGATTTGCTGCACATAGTCGTCCTCGTACAATAACGCTCTATTAAAAGTCCAGCAGGAAATGGGGGTTTTTACTGTCTGTAATGAGATCTCTAACACTAATGGGTTGTGATCGGACATCACCCGAGGGAATTTTATTATGTTGGATTTTGTCAATATCTCTTGAGACACAAAAAATAATCAAGCCTAGCATAGGTCTGATGTGGAGCTGAAAAAAGGTATATCCCGCATCCTGAGGTTTTAATATAGACCAAGCACCAGAGAGACCATGGGTATCACATAAATTAGAAACGCTTGGAAGACTTTGGGCTTGCGTCCAAAATAGGATCTTCCACCTACCTTCCCAATTCGATTATCTACATTTAAATTAGCATCCCACAAATAATCAGAGGTAAAAACAAGCCAACTAGCTCCATATTCAACCACTCAAATAAGGTTGGATCATCCAAAATCGAGCCATATAGGGAGCACTGAGTAAAAGAACAATTCTTGGTGCAACATTGAGTAATAACCTATCTACCATTTTGATCTGATTTGGAGTGTTGAAACTTAAGACATGATCCTTTCCTAGCCATAACCGCAACCCCTCTTGTACGTGTCCCCTGTCTTGTAGCAGAAATCAAATGATATCCTTCTAGTTCAGTATTCCCAAGTCTGCTGGCCTCAATATGAGTCTCTTGGAGACAAATTATGTCTGCCTTTAAATGCTGTACATCAACATTAATCCTTCATTTTTCCAAGGGATTAGTCAGGCCGCATATATTGACTGAGGCTATCATCAATTTATGTAACCCCTTTGATGCTCATGACGAGCTCAGCTCGTCATGAGGTACACTGGAGCTGTGCTTATGACGAGCTGAGCTCGTCATGATACACTGGGGATCACGGATTTCCAGCACAGGAGGGGAAAAGTCCTAGCAGCCAAGGTGTTAACTTGATTTTAAGTATAAAACACGCACATTCTGCTCCCCTTCCTGCTTTCAATTGATACTAACATATCTGACATATCTAATACAACTGACTGGATCAGAACTCCCACCCCCTTCTTCCTTCTATCCCTGGGCAAAAAAGGTCCGCAGATCCTCATGATGCCTCCTGCATGAAGCTGCTCTCCCCGTCGCCCATCCAGCTCCATTAACAAGAAACACAAACTGAAAAAGAGCCCAAATAAAACCCCCAATAGTGTAAACAGTGAAGAATTTTGGAAAATTAGAGCGACTCGCCCAATTCCTCCCTTTTTCCCTTTATCCACCCCATCCTATTTACGTAACTGGTCTTAATCAGATCAAATTGTCCCATCTATCATCAGACCCCTAAGAGGGGCTGGTCTCCGAAATTTCATGAAGGTGGTCTTGAGCTTGTATTTCTGATGTAAATACTCTGGTGGTACCCTTATAAATAATGTTAAGTCTCGCTGGACTAAGTAGATAAGCCTCTGATCCTATCTTTTGAAAAGGTGAGATCAGTTGGCGAAGCCTCCACCTTCTCTTAACCGTGATACAGTAGAAGTCAGGTATCACAAAGAAGGAGAGGCTCTCAGCCGACCGCTGGGCCTCAGATCTAGCCTTGTCAAACACTGCTTAAAACAGAAGAATATTTGCCCCAAAGCATTTAAATAGCTCTAGGCTTTTCATTAGTATTGTTGAGATCATGTTTCTTTTCAAGCATGAGAGGAAAGCAATGTACACGTTGAGTCTCCTTTTCCCAATCCCTATGCCCCACCTCAGGAAAACCCCCCTTCAGTAGGCGCAACACAAAAACTCTAATATCGTCCCGCTCCGCGTTTTCAGGGATACCAAGAAGTCTTAAATTGCTGCGCCGCTGACGATTTTCAAAATCCTCAAGATTCCTCATAACGTCCATCATACGAGATTCGTTTGTGTTGAGCTGAATTCTCTGCACAAGTCTCTAGTGCTGCTACTTGTTCCTCCAGGGCGGTTGTTATCTCCGTAATCACAGCACAGGACTTTTCCACTTTTTGTTTTGCTCCTTGAAGCTTCTTTGTTGCAAGATGGGCACGTTTATGTTCCTGTCTTGCTTCATTCTGCATCCATTTAAGAGTTGCGTATATCAGACTCATCGATAGGCTGGATTCTACTGCATTTACCAACTTGTCAGACGGTTTTGTTGATCCGCTTCCGATGTCTCCATTATCATGCCCACCATCCTCACTCAGCAGTTGAGTGGTTGAATGGTCCAATTTAAGATGGCTGTGATCAGATCCTGTTTGACCAATCTCTTGTGATACTCCACCACATTTAGTCCTTTTCCTTAGTTTTGCTAGGGAAGGAGATTGCTTTTGTGTACTAGGGTTAGAGAGAGAACTATCTGAATCTGTGCCGGAGTTGTCGAAATCTGTTAGATCATGGGGATTATATAGTTCTGAATCTTCAGTAAGAGAAAAAACACTTCTCTCCATATTCCGGTGTTCTAGGGCACACCCCCAGTGCATCAATAGACTTAGAATTTTTATTAGGATTGACGTTCATATTTTCCTTCATGCTGCTATCATTATCCATGACATTGTCTGTTCCACTGCTAACTAGGGCTTCATGACCCTTTGCATCCCCCTGTACAGAGCTGCAAGCACTTATATCAACCACACTGGTATTAGCTGTATTAATATTCGGGTTATTACTCACATTGTCCTCCGCTGATTCGCGGGTCACCTTTTCCACCACAGCTAGCAGCCCTTTAGACAATGCTGGGGAGAGCTCTTTCTCCGCAGATTTCAGTTTGTCTGCCAGTTTACCAAGTCCAGAGCACATCCCTGGTATCATTTGTTGCCTTTGCAGAGCCAGAGTCAGTTGCTTCTGCAAGACGCTGCTCACAAACTTTGGTTTTCACTGCCTTCACCTTGCTGCTTCCTGCCGCTGGAGTATCGTCCCTGGCGTTCCTCCCACTCGATGCCAGCCATGACGCCTTTCTTGTTGCATTACCGCAGGGAATTGGCGTCTCACTCCACACCACTCAAAGAATGCCTTCAGGACAGCACATACAAATGAGCAAGTGAGTCGGGAAAAGATTTGGGCATTAATTTTCTCTAGCACTTGCCATTTTTTAGCAATTATGAACAAATTCATTTATCTGTCTAAAGTAGGGGTTTTCATCAAATTATGGAGCGCTGCATGAGCGGCTTCTAGCAGTGCTCATACAGCCGCCATCTTGCCGTTAAAATCTTAGATCTTCTGAATACAATCTTTTTGAATTGTATTCTGAAACTGGAATCTGTACTGGTCGTTCATCATATCGTCCACCTTTTCCAGTGGGGAAGAGCTGTGGAAAACAAAGAGCTTCTAAACTGCTTTCCCGAACACTTATGGGAGTTCCTTTCACTTTCTTCATTTGGAATAATTCAATAGTATTTCCAATCAATTCTTTTGAATATAAAGGATGTATACTATAATGTTCATACATTTCTTCACTCCTGGACTTGTCCACTTTTTCGATTTGGCCAGTTGAAATTTCTTTATCATCTCTTAAAGATATTTCTTGTTGTTCCAGATAAACATGTTTATAGTAAAAATTGTTTTCTATGAGATATAACGTATCCTTTTGAACTTTGGTGACATCTACCAACTCTTGCCATATTTTCCGAATATTTCTTTCTTGGTACACCATTAACTAGAATAACTACAGGTTCAGGTTCCTCTCTCTCTACACCATCAGTTTCAATATTTTTCTTAAAATCTAAAGGTAAATACACAACTCTTCCTTTTAAACTTCTTTGTAAATCTGTGGGAGGTAGCTTACCTGGTTTAGGCTCCCCACGAACTATTGCCTGAAACAGTTGCACAGATTGAATGAGAATGGAATCATATGTATTTAAAATCATTATTTCCAGAGGAATAGCTACCAACTCTAGGTTATTATCTACAGCTCTAGCTGTCATTTATTTCTCTTCTAGTTTCCTGTGTCAATATTTACGAATACGTATAGGTATATCACTACCCAACTCTAAATTTTCTTCCACCAACAAATAAGCACCACATTACTGCCACTTATTATAAATACACATCAACATTCCTTGCTTGATTTCTATAGTATGTCGACAACAAATACAAAGATAGTTTGGTTTTTCACAACAAACTACTTTAAACTTTGTATCTTCTTCTACAAACTTCTCTTTAGTACTATATTCCACCTCTTCTTTAACACCTACACTTATCAAACTCCCACTTTCTCTACACTCTTCTTCAGTACCAAAGAAACAAGGGGCATATTATCAAGGGGGTTTATCTCCGCTTTTTTGGCTTTAAAAGTCAAGAAAGCGGAGATAAAATTATCTCCCTATTACCAAGCTGTCGCTAACACCAGTTAGTGACAGCTAATAGGAGATAGCGACCATTCTTGGGCCCCGCTTTGCATGTCAGTGATATTTATCACTACTGACATGCAAAGTGGGCGTGCCAAGATGTTAGCGACTGGAAACAGTCCCTAACATCGCTATCTCCTATTACCAACTTTTGGAGATATTCGCGCTAAGCGCGAATATCTCCAAAAGCTAACACCTGCCCTGAGCAGTTCTTAGCCATGTTATCCAATGGGAGGTGGATAACATGGCTAAGAGCATTTGCTCGATAATGCATGAATATCGCTGACTTTTCAGCGATATTCATGCATTGCGGCCGTTTTTTATCGCATTTGTGATAAACCTTGCTAATAGCAAGGTTTATCTGCGATAAAAATGGCCGATGTGCGGCGATAATTTTTGTCTCTAAACAAGTTAGAGACAAAAATTATCGCTAGTTGTTGGTAATATGCCCCCTAAACTGTATATCATCACAAACTTTTTTTACAGCCAGCTCTGAACCATGAAAAAGAGCAGTGTTTATTTCACTTAAAGATAATACAGGACTTTTTACATAGTACAATCTTCTCACTAACTTACACATTTCTGAATGAAGTACTGCTAACATTCTCAAATGATGAAAACTACTTTGACACACTTTTCTAGAAAGACAAGCCAGAGAATGACCCTGTAAATCAGTATTCCTTTTCACTTTACAAGGATCTAGTCCTTGCAACCTCTTAATTTTCTGTTTAACACTTTTTTTTACTGTACTCTCGTAAGAAATGTAGTAAAATATCAATAGATTCCTGTTGTATACCACAAATACTACTACAATCCCACCTACACACTGGAGCTTGTGAACGTTTCCCTCGAATTTCTTCAGCTATTACTTCTTCCACATTTCTAGCAACCATCTGTTCTTTTTCAATTGGACAACCGTTCTTAACCTCATAAGAATGACCACTGGTTTCAACTGTGTGAACTAATGCATTTTGTTGAAAATAGCTTTCTTCGTTAAAATAAGGTTCTGAACTAGAAGTGTGCTTCAATTCACCCAATTTTTAGTTAGTTAGGTCAATTAACAAGTCTTTTTCTTTTACATTTCTCCTGCATAAAATGCATTCTTTCATTCATTGTTTTCATTCTCTTCAATACTTATACAAACAATCTTCTTTTCAATTCAAAAGCATTTTCAACAACACTTTCAATGTGTTGTTTTTTGTGTAAAATGGGGATATTTTTTCTATTTTTTGCAATCTTTCAAAACATTTTGTAGTACTCTACTTTTATACTTTCTGGGGCAGATTTACAATAAACTAACGCAGCACGGTGCAGCAAGTCATTTTGCTGTGCTGTGCTGCGTTAGTTTGGAAAGCGCAGAGATGCAACATATTTACAACAATATGTTGCATCTCTGTGCTTCCCCCTGCGTTGCTGCCATGCACCAACGCAGGTACCGTTGGACCATGGTGCAAGGATGCCTGTGTCGTGGGGAGATTGTTTTTGTTTGGGAAGGGTTCCTTCCTGCACAAAAAGAATCTGAAATGCAGTTTTTTAACTCATATGTGTGCTGCGTTAGCACACACAGAAGTTGAAAGACAGCATTCTTTCAATAATTGTTTATGTGCAGGAAGGGAACCCTACCTATACATAAACATTCAAGAGAGGTGATTTCCTCTTTTTATATGGGCTGCAGAATGGAGCCCGCATAGAAAGAGGAAACGAAAACAAGGACAAATTAATACATTTCTCCTTGTTGCCCTTTCCCACATCTCCCCTATGGGAGGCGTAGCATTCGCAAGCATTTCCAGATTCACGATTCCTCGTAAATCTGGGAATGTGTCTCGTTCCATGGGTGTTGCGTGTGAACATCCACAGCAACACCCATGGAATGCCCCTTCCACGCAACTTGCTGCGTGTTGAGGGGCCATATTTAGAAGGACAGGAAAAGCCACGCAGGGTTACTTCTCCTGTCCTTGTTAATATGGTGCATTGTATTGCGCTGCCAGTGCATCACAAAAAGTGATGTACTGGCAGCGCAAGGGGCTTGTAAATCTGCCTCTCTCTTTCTAATGTTTTATATTCTTTCATCCTTCTTTCAACATAGATTTTTTTTCCATAACCTGATTTTCAATTTATATGTCCATTTTTCGTTTCCTTCTGCATGGCTGTACTACTTTTCTTTTTCTTTTCTCCATTTTGAAAATGTGTTATCTTCTTTAAAACTCTTTTAACCTCATTGCTGCAAATGGAATTCCCCTCCTGTGCTGCCCCTCATTGAAATGGGTGTGGTTGTGACAGAACCATTCCGTCATCAGCACAGCCCAACCGTGACTGATGACGGAATGGTTCCGTCACAAGCATCGAAGGGGTTAACAAATTCTTTAGCTCTCTTGCCAGAAGACTTTTTCTTCAGTGTCACAAGTTTTACCTTATCTAATTTCTCCTTTTTTCTTTCCTTTAAATAGTACGGTTTCCTTTCTTTTCTTTTGTTTTGATCTTTTCTTGCAATACTCAATCTTTATTAATAATAATGGTGAGTATCTGAAAAGAAAGAAAAGTTTAAATATGTTTGTTAAATCATTTACTATTAATAAAATAAATATATACAAATATTCACATATATAAATAAAAAAATATTTTTAATTGCATTCCAAAGGTATGTTAGACACTGCAGAATTTCTACAATTAGAAGACATCACAACCTATGCAAAAGAACCATGGAGCACAACTAAAACATTTCTCTTCGGCTATCTAAATCAAATTTGAAGTGCATTCTGTAGTCCCTGAGTGATTGCATGAGAACAAAGGTACTGCTGGATGATTAGAGGAGTACTAGGGTACTGTCTGGGTGATTGCAAAAAATACATAGGTAGTGGTTCAGTAACTGCATGAGTACTGGCAAAGTGACTGGAGGAATGCATAGATCCCAATACAGTCATTGCAGGAGGGCAAGGGTAGTGATTGGGTGATTTAACTACTGTATAGCTAATGAATTGGTGATTGCATGAGTGCAGAGGTAATATCTAGATGATTAGAGAACTACATATGTAATGGCTGGGTGATTGTATAAGTTGAGGGATAATCTCTGAGGGATTACAAGAACACATAGGAACTGCCCGGGTCATTTTAAAAGTGCATGGGTACTACCTAGGTGATTGGAGGAGTGTATAGATTTTGACCGGGTGGTTGGAGGAGTGCAAGGATAGTGCCTTGGTGATTCTATCAGTGTATACCTAAAGCATAAGTGATTGCATGAATGCAGATGTAATGTTTGGGGAATTACCAAAGTATATAGGAAGTGCCTGGGTGATTTTATAACTGCGTGGGTACTGTCGGAGTGATTGGAGTAGTACTAGGGCAGTGTCTGAGCGATAGATCCCGACATATGGTGAGACTTACACCTGAGACATGTTATAGGTGTTTTTCTAATATTTGCCTAGGCCCAACTACTAGAATGGTAAAGCAGCAGGAAAAAAGTTATGTTTTAGGCATGTAAGGAGATGGACTGCAAGAAAGGTGCAAAAAGAAGCAAGAACAGTGCAGTAAAAAACAACAGAGGTATAGAAGAAGGAAAGAGATGTGTACAAAGAGGGAAGACCATTGCAGAAAGAACCAATACATGTGCAGGAACACAGAAAAAGGGTGCAGAAAGAGGCATGAGGGGTACAGAAATAAGAAAAAGAAATGCAGAAAGAAGCAACAGAGGTACTGAAAGAGGCATGGGAGGTGCAGAAAGAGGGAAGAGAATTAGAAAAAGAGGCAAGTGAACTGCAGAAGGAGACAAGAGAACTACAGAAAGAGGCAACTGAAGTACAGAAAGAGGCAAGTGAGATGCAGAAAGAAGCAATATAAGTGCAGAAATAAGTAACAGAAATGCAGAAAGAGGGAAGAGAGGTGGGCATAGAGGGGTGCAAAAAGAAGCAAGAGAGGTGTAGAAAGATGCAAGAGAAGTGCATAAAGAAACAACAGATATGTAAAAAGGGGGAAGTGGGGTGCAGAAAGACGCACAAGGGATACAGAAACAAACACGAGATGTGCAGAAAGAAACAAAAGAACTTCAGAAAAAAGGAACAAAGTTGCAGAAAGAGGCTAAAGGGGTGCAGAAAGAGTGGAGGGGAGTATGAAAGACACATGGGGTGCAGAAAGAAGCAACAGGGGTTTACAAAGCAGCAAGGGGAGTACAGAACGAAGCAACAGAGGTGCAGAAAGAGGCAATGGGGTATAAAAAGAGACAAGAGTGATGCAGAAAGAGGCATGAAGGGTGCCGAAAGCAGGAAGAGATGTACAGAAAAAAAGAAAAGAAGTGCAGAAATAATGAGTAGAGATGTATAAAGAGGCAACAGGGATGCAGAAAGAGGAAACAGTGGTGTAGAAAGACCTAAAAGAGGAGCAGAAAGAAGCGACAGGTGCAGAAATACACAAAAGAAGTGCAGAAAGAAGGAACAGAGATACAGAGTACATAGGTACTGTCTAAGTAATTAAAAGAGTGCATGGATAATGTCTGGGTGATTGCATGAGTGGAGGGGTAGTGCCTGGGTATTTATATAAGTGTATGAGTCAAAGATATATGATTGAAAGAGTGCATGGTTAATACATTGGTGATTGCATGCGTGCAGCAGTAATGCCTGAGTGATTACGGCAGTGCATATATAGTGCCTACATCATTGGAAGAATGCATGGGTAGTACTCGGGTGTTTTTATAAGTGCATGAGTACTGGCTGAATGATTACATAAGTACAAGAGTAGTGCCTGCATGATTGAAAGAGTGGAAATATAGTGGCTGGCTGAATGAAGCACTGTATAACTAATGCATTGGTGATTGCATGAGTACATAGGTAATACCTGGGTGATTGCATGACTACAGGAGTAATGTCTGGGGATTTACATGACTACATAGGTAGTGACTGGGTGATTTTATAAGTGCATGGGTACTTCTTGGATGATTACAGGACTACTGAGCTAGTGCCTGAGTGAATAAAGGAGTGCAAAGGTAGTGCCTGGGTGACTTCCTAACAGCATGGCTACTGGCTGAGTGATTACATAAGTACAAGAGCAGTTCCTCCATGATTGAAATAGTGCAAGGGAGGTTGCTGAGTGATTATATATGTGCATGAGTAGTGGCTACATGACTGAAAGAGTGCATGGGAAATACCTTGGTGATTGCATGAGTGCATAGGTGGTGCCATAGTGATTACAGCAGCGCATATGTAGTACCTAGATCATTAGAAGACTGCATGGGTAGTACTTGGGTGTTTTTATAGCTGCATGAGGGCTGGGCTTAGCAAAATGTAAAGCGGCAGACTATTACATCACTCAACTACAAGTCTCTCCATATTGTTAGAAGCATTAATAAATATGTCTCTACGTTTTCTAATCATCATCATATCTAAAAGAAATATATATGCAGAATTTCTAGAATATAATCAAACCTAGAAACTGAAACATGTAATAGATCTGCCTGAGTGATAGCATAACTCCATAGGTAGAGCTTGGATGATTGTATGAGTGCAAGGGTAGTCACTGGGTAATTACAGGAGAAAATGAAGAGTGACTGGCTAATTGCAAGAGTATATATCAAAAGGAGGGAGGTAAGATAGTTGATCAATGGATCAACGGACACGATTTACCACAGAGGGTGGTGGAAGGTCCAGTCACAGCTTGTGTCCGTATTTAGCACTAAGAATACAACAGGGTGTTGCTGAACTGTTCCTATGGAGAGTGAGGGAAGAATTAACTGGCATGACCAAAGATGTTAGAGTAACATCCTGGGGCATCTATTTTGTTGGATGTAATTGCCTCACACACCCCGAAGGATGTCATGCTTCATCATCGGCGGTTGCTCCTCGTCGGGGAGGCGGTGCAATCCCCGACGGGCTCACCTCAAAGAGGGGCTCTTTGGCGGAGATCTTTTTCCAACAGCCTTATGGTGTTATTCTGGGGGTCTGGGGGTCCCCCGGCTGCAATTAAAAGGTGGGGTTAGCTCGCTAGGTGTCAGCAGGTTAGGTCGGGTGACCCTAGATGAGGCTAAGAGTGAAGCTGGTCGACATGTTTCTCGCTGTGGGTCTAGTCACCCGCGATTCATCAGGACCTTAATAAAGTGAAAGGGAAAAACATGCTAATGTCATGTGATAATTTGTTACCTCTGTGGGTTCTCCTATGCCTAATGGTTAAGGACTATATGCCACATGAGGGGTCGGCGGGACAAAACATCAGGGATGAGCCCAGGGGTTTAGCTCCATGCTCCTGTGTCCGCGTAGTCAGACCTACCCTTCTCCGCCGAGCTCGAGTAATTGCAGCCGGGGGACCCCCAGAATAAATTGAATTCCGGTACCCCTTGCTACATTTTAATATCCCTCACACCACTACACCTAGCCCAGCCCACACACCCCCACCTCACCATAAGGCTGTTGGAAAAAGATCTCCGCCAAAGAGCCCCTCTTTGAGGTGAGCCCGTCGGGGATTGCACGGCCTCCCCGACGAGGAGCAACCGCCGATGATGAAGCATGACATCCTTCGGGGTGTGTGAGGCAATTACATCCAACAAAATAGATGCCCCAGGATGTTACTCTAACATCTTTGGTCATGCCAGTTAATTCTTCCCTCACTCTCCATAGGAACAGTTCAGCAACCCCCTGTTGTATTCTAATTGCAAGAGTACACATATGAACATTGAATGCATGGATAAGTGTAAAAATAGCACCTGAAAGCATAGATGAGTCATGAAGTAGTACCTACATGAATAGATGACTGCAACAGTATCTATTCATGTAGGTACTTATTATAAATACACATCAACATTCCTTGCTTGATTTCTATAGTATGTCGACAACAAATACAAAGATAGTTTGGTTTTTCACAACAAACTACTTTAAACTTTGTATCTTCTTCTACAAACTTCTCTTTAGTACTATATTCCACCTCTTCTTTAACACCTACACTTATCAAACTCCCACTTTCTCTACACTCTTCTTCAGTACCAAAGAAACAAGGGGCATATTATCAAGGGGGTTTATCTCCGCTTTTTTGGCTTTAAAAGTCAAGAAAGCGGAGATAAAATTATCTCCCTATTACCAAGCTGTCGCTAACACCAGTTAGTGACAGCTAATAGGAGATAGCGACCATTCTTGGGCCCCGCTTTGCATGTCAGTGATATTTATCACTACTGACATGCAAAGTGGGCGTGCCAAGATGTTAGCGACTGGAAACAGTCCCTAACATCGCTATCTCCTATTACCAACTTTTGGAGATATTCGCGCTAAGCGCGAATATCTCCAAAAGCTAACACCTGCCCTGAGCAGTTCTTAGCCATGTTATCCAATGGGAGGTGGATAACATGGCTAAGAGCATTTGCTCGATAATGCATGAATATCGCTGACTTTTCAGCGATATTCAGGCATTGCGGCCGTTTTTTATCGCATTTGTGATAAACCTTGCTAATAGCAAGGTTTATCTGCGATAAAAATGGCCGATGTGCGGCGATAATCTTTGTCTCTAAACAAGTTAGAGACAAAAATTATCGCTAGTTGTTGGTAATATGTAAGATTGCTTTGAGCAGAGTCCAGGAAGTGGTAAGGAGACAGACTAGTGCTGTCTCTTCCCAAGACAAAAAGTTATTTAAAAAACGATTTTCACTTTCTGTGTTTACTGTCTATGCCTGTGGTTGTTACAGTTACAAAATTGTAGTTTTAGCCTGCCTGTAATTGCATATTTTATCACCTGTGTTGTGTTTTAAATGTGTGGTTTTCCCTGCCCATGATTGCCTTCATTTAGTGTGTTGAATTGTGGGATTTGCAGTCCAATTTCTGTAGTTTGTCCCTCTCATTTCTTGGTGACAAATCTGTTTTCCCTCCAAATTTCTCCTTTGCTCTGTGCTTAGGCCTGTGTGCTGAAACAGTGCAGCCCCAGCCACCATTTTGTGTTCACAAACCAGTGAGGCCAGCCCCCCTGCCCCCCCTCCCCCAGCAACAGGGATTTTCTACATCAGAGGGTGCTTCTGTGAGCTGTTGAAACTGTATTTACTGGGGCCTGTGCACTTCGTTTTTTGGCCAGCAGGGGGAGTAAAGCTTTATTCAAACAGTATTGTTAGATTTCGAGTTAGTGAAGCCTTTACCTGCTGAAGTCCAAAGTTGTGGATTGAGCCTGTCTGTCTCCTAGGAGATTCTGAACAGGAGCAAGCAGCTTCCAACTCCCTGACCAGCAAACGTTGTCTGAGGTTGCTGGGACCTTATATAGTGTGCTGATGGTTGGCACATGTGTACACTGATTGGTGGTTGTATCTGGTGTTTCTATTGGGTTAGGGTTAATGTCCTCATTGGCTGGGTATTTGAGGGTTCTGATTGGTTTCTCGGTCTGTGATTCAATCATTGCAGGGTTGGGACTAGGGCTAGGGTTCGGATTTCTATAGGAAATAGGGACTAGGGCTTCCTATGTTATTGGTTGTTGGGAGTAGGGTGGGACTAGGGCTACGGTTAGACCTTTAATTGGAAGTAGCGATTTAGTGCTTCTGGTGTGATTGGTTTTTGGACCAGTTGTGGGACTAAGAGTAGGGTTAGGCTTTCTATTGGAAGTAGGGACTAGGGCTACTTGTACCATTGGCTGTTAGGGCTAGTGTTGTGATTGGATAGTGTTAGGGCTAGGGTTCCCATTGGCTGAAGGGGTCACCTGATTATTAGGGCTACAAAAAGGGCCAGGCTTAGGGCGTCTCAGCCCGGGCGTCAAGGCTAAGGGTGGAGAGGACAAGGGTAGTTGCCTGTTTGGGCCTGTTCGAGACTGGTCGGGACTAGGGCCTGAAATGCTGCCCTTTTTCTCTTAAAAAAAAAAACCTTCACTCTTTTATCCCTCCACTATCCTTTTTCTATCAAAATTAACAGACTAACATGTTCACTTCTCAAATTCCATGTTCCATATTCAACTATACTAATAACAAGTGCTATATGAATGCAAATCTTTCTTCCCTTTTATCCATCCTCTATCCTTCTCACGCCAAGTAACACACTAATATCCACCACTGAAATTACCTCATATTTCACCATATTAATTCACCACTAATCCTTGATAGGCTCCCTGAATAGCATGCGTCAACAAGCGAGCGATAAATAAATACTAACCTTTGTCCTACTCTATCCTTCTGCTATCATTCCAAATCCAAATAACTGACTAACATATCCACCACTTAAAATGTACTTGCATGTTTCACTATACTAATTCAAAACTAATCCTCTGTGGGTCCCGGAGTAGCGTGCTACCCGCCGAAAAAGCGCTTCGACGCCTCGTCAGGGGTAGTAAGCGCTATATAAATGCAATTACAATACAATACAATACAATACAAACTTTTTTTACAGCCAGCTCTGAACCATGAAAAAGAGCAGTGTTTATTTCACTTAAAGATAATACAGGACTTTTTACATAGTACAATCTTCTCACTAACTTACACATTTCTGAATGAAGTACTGCTAACATTCTCAAATGATGAAAACTACTTTGACACACTTTTCTAGAAAGACAAGCCAGAGAATGACCCTGTAAATCAGTATTCCTTTTCACTTTACAAGGATCTAGTCCTTGCAACCTCTTAATTTTCTGTTTAACACTTTTTTTTACTGTACTCTCGTAAGAAATGTAGTAAAATATCAATAGATTCCTGTTGTATACCACAAATACTACTACAATCCCACCTACACACTGGAGCTTGTGAACGTTTCCCTCGAATTTCTTCAGCTATTACTTCTTCCACATTTCTAGCAACCATCTGTTCTTTTTCAATTGGACAACCGTTCTTAACCTCATAAGAATGACCACTGGTTTCAACTGTGTGAACTAATGCATTTTGTTGAAAATAGCTTTCTTCGTTAAAATAAGGTTCTGAACTAGAAGTGTGCTTCAATTCACCCAATTTTTAGTTAGTTAGGTCAATTAACAAGTCTTTTTCTTTTACATTTCTCCTGCATAAAATGCATTCTTTCATTCATTGTTTTCATTCTCTTCAATACTTATACAAACAATCTTCTTTTCAATTCAAAAGCATTTTCAACAACACTTTCAATGTGTTGTTTTTTTTGTAAAATGGGGATATTTTTTCTATTTATTGCAATCTTTCAAAACATTTTGTAGTACTCTACTTTTATACTTTCTGGGGCAGATTTACAATAAACTAACGCAGCACGGTGCAGCAAGTCATTTTGCTGTGCTGTGCTGCGTTAGTTTGGAAAGCGCAGAGATGCAACATATTTACAACAATATGTTGCATCTCTGTGCTTCCCCCTGCGTTGCTGCCATTGTAGTGTAGTTCCTAGTTTCCCACTAGGCCCTGCGCATTGGAATAACATAAACAGTAGTATCGACGTGGAACTGCAGATATTCCAGGCCTCCACTGACTATGCTAAACTTAATTGGGTTGTGTTACCAACTAGCTCAGAGGTCACTGGAAACTTTCTTCTCTGCATAGGAAGTGATCAGCTTCCTTGGCACAGACAAGAAGGGATTCAGTTTTCCAACAACCGTGCAACATGACAACTTTGCTCCTCAGATCAAGAGTCAATCTCTAGGGTCGTGTGAAACAATAGACATGTATTTCACTCAGTCAGTCTAGTGCAGTTTACTTTCACGAGATGTAGAGAACAGAGAGACGGGCGTTTGTCAATAAAGGGTTAACATTTATTGCAGTCTTTCTTCTCGTACAAGAGAAATGTATTGCCACAATTGCAATAATTGTTATTATAAAAAGTACGTACAGTAAGATAAGTATTGCGAAATAGAACTGTAAAAGCATTGATATGGTTTCTTAGCCATACAATGGTTTAAAAGTAATAAAACATACATACAGTCATATATACATTAGGCTAACATACTCAACTGGTGCTTCTAACTAAGCCTACCCCAGTGTGCCTGACCTAAGCCTAAAGTAAGTAGCTTTAAGTTAAGTTGGTTTTGCCAAGGTTTGTTTCAAGAATTCTCGTCTAAGGGTTTAGTCAACACCATACCTCTGGATAGAATGATGGAGGATTGGTATCTCCTTCAGGGGTCTCTCTCGATATCCCAGTCACCCGCGAGGGTAAACCGGAAGCGCCGGGACTGGATTTCTCTGCACGAGAAAGGCAGCGGCTTCTCTTCAGCGCGTCGAGGAAGGAGGGGGGACAGCGTCCGCGGGCAGCTGGAATCTGCTGGATGTCTTCGCAGAGGGACGGCTGTTCAGCTCCTTAAGCGTACTGCACCATAGTTCGCGCTTTAGCGGCGATAATGGTATCAGCGGCTTCACCACCACAGGATAGCAGGCTGCAGCGACAGAGTGCTAGATTTACCAACACGGGGTCTTGCAGCTCACTGCTCACAGCTTACAGCTCTCATTGCTTAAGGCAACGTTGGTAATATTTATACCTGACAGGTGCCGGGTTTGACGCAAGTTTGCTGGACATAAGACGTCAATTAAAGATGTCACTAGGAAGTGATAGTTATCAGTTGCTCATTAGAGTTCTATTACTAATCAAAACATAGCAAGCGGGGATTTCCAGGTTTGCGGAGTTTTTATCTTGTTGAAGAACTCGGAGTGTTATCTAGGAATATCAGATAGTGACTACTGCTCTGTCATTGCACTAATTGGTCGCAAAGGAAGTGGCAGAGAGAACTATGCTGGAATGTGGCTCTGTTCGTGTGAGGCCAGAGATGACTTTTCAGAAAATCGCACTTGAACGGTTATGCCAATATAGGGAATAAATGGATTTATAGCCGAATAGGGGCATAAGGTCACAGTATCGATCAGGAACCTAGATAAACACGCAACACCCACTCCACGGGTTAATGTCCATCAAAATTACTAAAACTAAAGCAATTAGATGCATGTGTAACATTGCCCACCCCAAAATACATTAATGCATTCGAAATAGGCATACTTGTAATACATGGAATTTAGGTACTGTACGTTTTTTTTAAAAAGCATAGAAATCATTCAAAAATTATTGCATATGAAATCATTGAACGAGTATGCATAAAGAATTACACATGAAGTATCTCTGACAGAAGAAATGCGAGATAAATCATCACATAAAAATGCATTGTAATAACATGTGTGCTAGAGGCTGGTGTAATGTTGTTATGTCTCTAGATGTGTTTTAGAAATAGAAGTGTGAAGCTTCTGTTCTCTAAGAATAGTTTTTACGTTAAGCAAAGAATTGTTCGTGCCAAAAAGGGTCAATATTAAAAAAATTGTCCAATTCAAAGAAAATAGATTTCCAAAGCTCTTGGCAGTTTTTGTTGAACAAAACTGAAGGCCGAATTCAGAGTTCATGGGAACACTGTGTGTCGGAAAGCTTCTTTAAAGTTATTGTTTCTCTGCGGGTGAGAACATCGTATCAGACAGGCTCTCAAAGAATTGGTCTACAAATTCAGGTGATAGTTCAACCAAATTAGATAGCGCTGTAACTTGGCAGGTGTGAGAATGATTGCTGTCATCGTATTCAGGACCAGCAATGCTCACAGATGGCTGTACCTGGGTGATGCTGCTTTTGTCGCTTGCTCCACTGTTACCACTTGGCTGTAGTACAGGAGTCTCCACAAATGCCGTCATCAGGATTGGTAGCCGCTGGGGACAACACAATGCGTGAGCCGTTATTGGACTGAGCAAAGTATCGACGTCCATTGGTACTGCTGATGGAAGTGAAAGACAGATGTCCAACACGCATTCATCGCCGCAAAGCATACACCGTAGCACAGGTAAAATGCAATTTTGCCATATCGGTCTGAATGAAAGGAACCAGGTCATGTTTAGATCTCTCAGCCTGGCCAATCCAAGGACGTTAGTTATCCTGTCCCGGTAGCGCATTGCTAGGATTGTCTCTTCCATTCCCATGGGAGCTATGTCTGAGCCGAGGCTTGCCATAACGTAGCAGGAGGGTCAAAAATAGAATCCCTGCGACGAGTCCCAAAAATAATGGTATGCCGCCAAAAATGGAGTGCACAAAATTAGGAAAGATTCCCAAAATTGCCTTGAAGAGTGTTAGCAGTCCCGTAAAGACTGTCTTAAATATGCCTGGGATGCTTGTTGCACTAGACATGTTAAGGAGTTGGCTGAACATTTCTACGAAATGCACGGGGCAATTTGTTGATAAAAGGTCATGAACTTCAGTAGCTGTCCTTGCAACTAGAAGATCATACGTCTCTTTAGATGACGTTATAGGCACTGTTGTCTGTAAAAGTACAGATTTAACTTTGCTTAATGTATCAATTCGTATAGAATAGAGATTCAGACGAGGCCAGATGGGAGTCACTATGTCTGGAGGCCCACTCGGAAACAATGCTTGCATACAGCATTTGACCATGGATGTTACTTCTACTAGATAACTTTTCCCTGGCACAAGGCCACAACATCTGTGATCCGTTCTAAGAATGTAACTCCCGTTCGAAAGTTGCATAAAGAAGGGCTCTATCTGAGTTGCAGGTGTGACTAGCTGGTGGCATGAAAGTTGTTTGAATTTCCATCACATGCTCCGTGTAAATTAACACCCTGACACAAAAGTATACCGCTTAGTGAATGTTTACAGTTGACACCACTAAGAAATACATTTTTGTCGCTGTCACTATAGCAAGAATGAGTGTATGGTAATTTCCATTCGGATTTTACATATCCTTTACCCAATTGTTCATACTGGCCAGCAGGTATGTACTCAAGCACTTTTTTAAATCGGAAAGTTGTTATCGGAATTGTGATAGTTCCGTGTATTATCCATTCAATGACAGGACTCTCTGACATTGTCAATGGTAATCTCTCGAGTTTTTCGATGCTCAGGATTGTATAGTCTGCTCCTTTCTGTGCCAAACTGATCTGTTTATCAGTAAGGTTAAAACTGGAAAATAATGACGTTGTGTTGATTAACCGCCAAGGCACATAGCCTGAACGAAGATTTTGCAGCGTCCAGCCTAATTCTATAATAGAGCGTAATTGAGACTGGCCATGTTGTAACATTAGCAAATCTCTGTCTATCACATCAAAGGCAGAGGATACAATATTGTCCAACGAATATATTCTGGAAGACAGAGTCATTAACCCATTGTCTACTACAGAAAGTGATTTCTCCAAATTAATACGATCAATTTCTCGTATTTTTTCAGCAGTTTCAATTTGCTTTACTTTGCAAGCCTCGTTGTAAGCAGCATAGATACTGGTAGCTATGAAACCCTTTTGACGCTGTTTGCGTGGTCCAAGAATGAAATCGCGCAAATCAGCACCATCTTTTAATAAAGACAAGTGTTGCTTAATTTCAGCCAGTGTGGACGAAGTAAGCCATTCGAGGCAGAGTTTCCCTACACTGTATGTTGTTATAATCCCTGGATGTTGTCTCTGGGAATATCTCGAGTCTAATCTGGTCATTTTTAACCCCTGTGTTTTGTTCAGGAATCTATCTTGACAGCTGTTTGTGTCAGTAGGCCAGATTAACCACTTTTTCCAATCAGGATGTGTTCTGTTGAAATGTAAAATTTGTGACACGCCTAACTCAATATCTGTAGTTGTATTCTCAGGTATTGGCTTTGGTATAGACGGTGTTTTAAGTTCTTTGTTCTTAGCTAGGCCAAGACAAGATGTTTGGTGTATTGTGTCATTTAAAAACAACATTTGTTCTGGTATCATGCAGGTTCTAAATAGTGCTTCAATGCCTTGCACCTGCCAATCTTTTGTACCCCAAATTGTTTTCGTTTCAATATTATTTTTCCAATAATCAAAACCAAATGTCATCATTTTGTCATAAAATGCTTCTGAATATATCAATTTAGAATTTGTCAGCATTGTTTTCATTCCTGTTCTATCCAACAGTTTGTAATAAAACGTTTCTGCATCACTGGTGTTAAACCCTGAGAAGTATTTGAATTTCTCAAAAAATGCTTTAGAACTGCTTTTAGGTGGTGTAGAACAATGTTCCCATTGATTATACATAAAAACATTTCTAGGCTGTGCAGATTTATGCAAGTAATGATCCCCATAGTGGGTGTAACAGAATAACTGCTCATAACTAGATGAACCTTGTAAATAATCATGATCTGTGAATCTAGCTGACATTACTAAATCAGACATCATGTCATTAATACTGTTAAAGTCCCAATCATCAGAGAATGTACTTGGTGTCACAAAGTCACTTAAGGAAACCTTTAGTTGATGAGGATACTTCAGGATTTCGACCGGACCATATATCTCATAGTCTGTTTTCTCCCATACTACCCCACCAGGTGTTGGAATTGCTGTGACATTTACTGTTGACAGTTCTCTTTTCTTCACGTGGGATGATCTGTGTGGTTTCAGGACTAAGTTGATGTTCTGACTTGCTGTGTCCATTCAATTGTAATGAACTTTCCTAAAATTAAAACTAAAATTATGCATAGTAGGAGTATGAATACCCCTGAGATAATCCAATGCTCAATCAACGGTGAATCCAGATATAGTTCTTTGATTTGTTGAAGGAGTCCTGTTGTATTTTCTTTAGAGTACTTTTTTGTTTCTGGCATCACTTCGGGCTCACTTAATTCTTCAGAGAAGTTGTCGAAGTTGATGAAATAACCAGAGGCAGTTCTGTCAATTGATGGGATTGTTCTTTCAATCTGTCTCTCGGTAGCACTTTCTGATGCCACATCATTGTAGACTGGTGTTGTTTCTTGACGAACTGTTTCAATCTGTGTTTCAAGAGGCACGAGTTCCATGGCATTATTGCATAGTCCTTCATTGTGCACTGCAGGCTGATCGAATGTGATTAGTCTTTCAGTTTGAACCTCTTGGATTGTTGCAAGTTTGGGTATTCTGTTGTTTCTTGGGAGTCCACTGGGCCTACTGTTGATTATAGGCCACATGCTTGTGGTTTTACCAGATCGATAGACACAACTCTGTTCTCCTTTTTACCAGCAAGGGGCGGTAGCACAACTGATCTTGATCCGGTGACTGCCAAGACAGGTACTGCTTTTCTGTAAGAAGGCCCAAATTCCTTCTTAACCGCGATCTTTTCTCTGACTAGATCCCCAATCCTTGGAATCCAGACAGGCCTTGCTGGGGCTGTTGCGGGTGGTGCCTCGTCAGTGGTACTTGGCTGTTGCTTTAACTTTATGTTGCTTAATGATTTTCTTGTTTCATTCAGTTCCTGTAAAACAGCCAAACGATCCTTTACATCAAAGTGCTTTGTTTCTTATTGTACCACTGACATCTGACTATCGAGGTCCTAAACTCGCATTCTAATTCCGAACAATAGTTCGTATGGGCTGAAACCTTTTAGAGAATTTCTTGGCATGTTGTTAAGACTAGTCTGGACACTTATTAAATGTTTGACCCACCCAGCGCCTGAACCTAATACCTTTGCTGTTATAGATTGCTTTATGTCCCGGTTTTTTCTTTCTACCAGCGCTACGAGGCCTCCGGGTAGATAGCGCTATACAAGTGTAATCTAATAATAATAATAATAATACCACACTATTCCCTTCGGGGTGCGACGGACAAGAATACCGCAACCCAATTCCCATGCTAGCCATGGCCTCCTTATAAGCTCGAGAGCTGAAAGCAGGACCCTGGTCAGAATGGAACGTGGTAATTGCGTATATGCCGATATGGACTCGCAAATCTTTTATAACCGTTCTAGCGTCAGCCGAGTGCTGGAGGCCTCATTTTTTTAAGTGTGTTTAGCCTTAACTAATTAATAGGACGCAGGTTGGGGTGCAGGCAGCGTTACGCTGTTTCTGATTGGTAGCCGGTAGCAAGGTTCGCTACTGCGATCCCTATTACAGTTTTCACAGTTGTTTGCATATATTTGGTGTTCTACACTCATTCCCGGCCACCAGAATACTGATTGTAATTCAGTCAGAGATTCCTTGATCTCTCTGTGCCTTAGACCCAAACCCATGTGTGCGTCTGCTATTAAAAATATTCTCCTGTTCATGTTTGGAATTACTCTGTCCCCCACTCCAGGGATTCGAGCAAAAGGAACGGAGTTTGCATCGATTATGTATGCATAATTGAGTGGATAGTTTACGGGTAGTGCTGCACAGTCGCCTTTTACGGTCGTTTTTACTGCCAGCATGGTTTCCCCGTCAATATATTTATCTATACGCTTTTTTGTGGCTACGAAAGCCGGTTTAGTTGCTTCCGCGGTGGCTGTATTAGCCAATGAATTCCCTGCAACGTGAACGCCATCACGTTGAAGACTCTGTGCGTGAATCACGTGAGTCTTTTGTAGTTCTTTACTTAAAAGAGCTACCTCGTTCCAGAGCAATTTATGCTTTATTGTGGCACCTGTGTCATCTTTGTAGTCGTTTTCAATCCAACTCTGCAGTTTGTTATTGTAAGAGTTGACGCAAAAATGAGATTCGCACACTATAAGTGTCGGGAATTCGCGTTCTGCATTTTCAAGCGCCATCTTTAAAGATCTGATTTCAGTTCTCTGAACCGAACAGTTTCTTACAGATTCAGTTTTTGTTACTTTCGGTCTGATTTTACCGCACAGCCAACGACATTTAATGATCGCACATGCTGCGTCGTAGGATTTTCTCTCTACGTTGAAATGCTGTACAGAGCTATCTGTATAGATTATACTGGCATATTGTGGGAGAGGCAGAATTTCGATTGGCAGAGGATATTCTTCTTCTTACTCTAAATCATTCAGTTCTTCGTATTGCGGGGCGAAATAGTATTTCACATCTTCCGCTCCTAGAGAATCTATACACTGTATCCATTTCGGATCCAGTGACACTGTAGGCAGGTTTACTGGGCTGAATAGCGCCTCGTAGGCGGATTCGGCTGTAAGGATATTAATCCGTTTGCCGTGTGCTAGTTCTCGCTCATTTGCTAATGCGATTTGCACCGCGTTCACAGTTCTTTCTGTGTGACTGAATGTTTTTTCTGCTTGTGTGTACAAGTGAGATTTAATTGAAATTGGTACCTTTTCTCCCTCATTAGAGGTTAGGTACGTGAATCCGCATCTTCCTGGGATGACTCGGATTACAAGATCGCGTGTGTTGTCACGTGTATCTAATTTTGTTTTTGCTAACATGTCTGTTTGCAGTGATCTCAAAATTTCTGTGTGTTTTTGAGTCCAATTGATTTGTTTAAAATCAGGTTTTATTAGTTCGTAGAGAGGTTTAACCCTCTCTGCGTAATTTAGAATGTAAGTTCTTCCGAAATTCAGAAAACCTAGAATGGATTGTAAATTCTTCAGCGTTTTTGGAGCTTGGAGTACAGCGCACTTCTCTAAGAAGTTGTCCGCTAGGCTTTTCCCTTCACTTGATAATTCGTACCCTAAAAACAGTACTGTCAGATGGGCAATTCGGGACTTTTTAAAGTTGAATTTGTAACCCTCTGCTGCGAACCCAAGTATAATGGTGTTCACTCTTTTCAAGTGAGTATCCAAGTCTTCGTCTGTGAGATAAATATCATCTACGTAAGATAATGCTTCATCATCATAGATTTGTAGTAACTCTGTTACCCTAGCTGAGAATAGTCCTGGGCTGTTCTTGAACCCCTGTGGGAGTCAACAGAATTTTTTCTGCGACCCAAATGCGGAGAAAGCGGTCAAATATCTGCTTTCTGGTGCAATGTTTTGACAAAAGAAACCATTAGATTTGTCTAATGTCGTTTTATATTTTTTCCTAACTATATTATTCATTAGGGCTGCACTATGCGAGTTTTGTACTGCAAAAGTTTTGCAACATGTATTAAGATGTCTGTAGTCCAAAACTAGACGATATGAATTGTCTGGCTTGGAGACAGGAAACAAAGGATTGTTCATTTGAGAGGTGCATGTTTCAATCACCCCCTGGTATTCAAGTTGATCTAAGATCTCCCTGACTTGTTTTTTAGCTTCTTGCTTTATGGGATACTGCCGTTGGGCAGTTGGTTCACTTTTTAACTGGATTTTGTGAGGAGGAGAGTCCTCATCCCATCCTACATGATTTTTATACAATGCAGGTGCCTGGGCCACTGCCCATTTCCTTGCATATGTGTATTTTTTGTGAATCGGAATGTGATTCGAGAAGGCAGGCATAATCACTTCTTCGCCACGAGGGCACTCCCTGACAAACTCCGGGGGCCAATCTTTTTCAGCTAACAGAATATCATAGCCTTTTGAGAGCTTATCCCAAAACAGACCCTTAATTTTCCTAGTCTTATCACCCTCTATACGCAATGTTATTTCGTATATTTTATGGGGCTCGCTAAGTCTGGTGTCGGCAGTTTCAACTTGAATGTACTCATTCGTGTCCACTGTCTCCAGATGACTCATCAAGTTCTTGCGCGCTATACTGATTTCTGCTGCACTGTCCAACATTGTCAATGCCCACTCCCCGTTTTGCAACTGTGTCCTCAGTATTCTTGGCATGGTTGATTACTCTAATACTGGCTACCTTCTTTTTAGGAAATTGAGATTTTCTACTCTGAGCAGGTTCCTTGTCTTTGGACTTGGTGTGATCTCCTGGGTCTGACCGTCCTCTTCTTTCCGAATTCTGTGGAAGAGATCGAGAGGGACGTGTATCAATACTTTGATATCTATCAGGTTTTTTCAGATTATCCCTATTTCTAAGGTTATATCTTTTCTCAGAGGGCTCCCTCTGGGGAGACTGGCGTTCTCGAGTCGGAGTTCTTTCCCTCCGTCGAGGAGACCTTCCTCTGGACTGGAAAACTTTTTCCTTGGGAGTGGATTGTTTATTTCCATCCCAGCTCTTTTTAGGAGTGTTTAAATTATTTTTAATAAATAATTTTTCAGGATTTTCGAGCAGTTGGGGCTTTACCGGTTTCCCACCCAAGCTGTCTCTACCTAATTCTTCATAGCACTTTTCTATGATTTTTGCAAGCTCAACAGGATCTTTTATATCTGTTTCCTTCAACTTCTGGCGAATCGCCACAGATGCTGCTTCTCCTTTAATGTTGGCTAATAATATAGCCGAGACCTGCTTGAAGTCTTTCAGTAATTTCATACCTAGATTTAAAGCGGGCTCTGGACCGAATTCATTTTGAATCTGTTTTAGCACTTCTGGTATAACCGCCATAGACGGAACACCGTGTGTTTTCGTATAAATGGAAGCAAAGACTGTACCCCAAGTGTTACAGTCCTCCACGTGTGGTGCGATTCCCATAGGAAGGCAGATGGTCAAGATTCTGTGTTTCTCAATAGGGGTAGTATCAGGAAATACTGCCTCTATTTGAGTGATTTTCTGTGCTAACCAGAAAGGAATTTGTTCCCGTTTTACGGGTGTTTTACCAAGACATGACTGTATGTTCTGTGGTGTAATTTTATTTGTGTTCCCCTGATGAGGGGTCAATTGGTGTGAATTAACAGCTGGCTGGACTGTTGCAGTCCGCATTACATATTGGACTAATTGCCTATGTATCTTTATTAGTGTTTTGAGCTGTGCTAACAGCTCTTCTCTTGACATTCTTGCAATGTCAGGATGTGGTGTGTAGCTGGCTAGAACCGGCCACGTTGCTCCTGGTCTACCTAGTGGACCGAGCCTAGTTATGTGATCATTGTGTTTTAGGGCGCCATTAAACCAGAGCAGGTGCTCTTGAAATTTAAGTGGAATTTCAATCTCCTCGAAAGGAGCGTACTCTTCCGGAGGTTTCTCTATTTTGTAATAGTGAAACTCTTGTGTTCTAGCGTTTGCCGCTGGAAAGTTTATCCATGAATAGAATACCTCTGTCTGCCGATACTCGTGAGCCTCTATCACGAAAATTACTGTACCACCTTGAGGTGTCAGTCCGTTTTCTATAAGTTTTAAAGTTATAGATCTTCTTAAGTGGACCGGGATGATTATTGCATCCGGGTCTGTGTATTCGGGACCTTGCTGAGTCGCATCTACTGCGGCCCCAGAGGTTCCGTTATTTTCTGGCATTGTAAAAATGCAAGGTTTGCAGAGTAGGTCTCCAAGGAGACAAAGATTAGGTGCACAATATTTTGGAACACTGTATCCTTCAACGTTGAATAAACCAGAGCTTTACATAGGAATCTCTTCCTACTAAGGTCGGGCGGATTTTTAACCTTTCACCCACTCCAGACGTCTATTGGAGTATTTACGGGAGAAAGGGGTCTGTGTGAAATATGCACGACTGAGTTACTCTACTGTCTTGCGTTAGTTTATCGCCTTACCAAACATTTGGGCGCCATGTAGTGTAGTTCCTAGTTTCCCACTAGGCCCTGCGCATTGGAATAACATAAACAGTAGTATCGACGTGGAACTGAAGATATTCCAGGCCTCCACTGACTATGCTAAACTTAATTGGGTTGTGTTACCAACTAGCTCAGAGGTCACTGGAAACTTTCTTCTCTGCATAGGAAGTGATCAGCTTCCTTGGCACAAACAAGAAGGGATTCAGTTTTCCAACAACCGTGCAACATGACAACTTTGCTCCTCAGATCAAGAGTCAATCTCTAGGGTCGTGTGAAACAATAGACATGTATTTCACTCAGTCAGTCTAGTGCAGTTTACTTTCACGAGATGTAGAGAACAGAGAGACGGGCGTTTGTCAATAAAGGGTTAACATTTATTGCACAGTCTTTCTTCTCGTACAAGAGAAATGTATTGCGACAATTGCAATAATTGTTATTATAAAAAGTACGTACAGTAAGATAAGTATTGCGAAATAGAACTGTAAAAGCATTGATATGGTTTCTTAGCCATACAATGGTTTAAAAGTAATAAAACATATATACAGTCATATATACATTAGGCTAACATACTCAACTGGTGCTTCTAACTAAGCCTACCCCAGTGTGCCTGACCTAAGCCTAACACGTGAAAAGGGGAGTAAGTAAGTAGCTTTAAGTTAAGTTGGTTTTGCCAAGGTTTGTTTCAAGAATTCTCGTCTAAGGGTTTAGTCAACACCATGCCTCTGGATAGAATGATGGAGGATTGGTATCTCCTTCAGGGGTCTCTCTCGATATCCCAGTCACCCGCGAGGGTAAACCGGAAGCGCCGGGACTGGATTTCTCTGCACGAGAAAGGCAGCGGCTTCTCTTCAGCGCGTCGAGGAAGGAGGGGGGACAGCGTCCGCGGGCAGCTGGAATCTGCTGGATGTCTTCGCAGAGGGACGTCTGTTCAGCTCCTTAAGCGTACTGCACCATAGTTCGCTCTTTAGCGGCGATAATGGTATCAGCAGCTTCACCACCACAGGATAGCAGGCTGCAGCGACAGAGTGCTAGATTTACCAACACGGGGTCTTGCAGCTCACTGCTCACAGCTTACAGCTCTCATTGCTTAAGGCAACGTTGGTAATATTTATACCTGACAGGTGCCGGGTTTGACGCAAGTTTGCTGGACATAAGACGTCAATTAAAGATGTCACTAGGAAGTGATAGTTATCAGTTGCTCATTAGAGTTCTATTACTAATCAAAACATAGCAAGCGGGTATTTCCAGGATTGCGGACTTTTTATCTTGTTGAAGAACTCGGAGTGTTATCTAGGAATATCAGATAGTGACTACTGCTCTGTCATTGCACTAATTGGTCGCAAAGGAAGTGGCAGAGAGAACTATGCTGGAATGTGGCTCTGTTCGTGTGAGGCCAGAGATGACTTTTCAGAAAATCGCACTTGAACGGTTATGCCAATATAGGGAATAAATGGATTTATAGCCGAATAGGGGCATAAGGTCACAGTATCGATCAGGAACCTAGATAAACACGCAACACCATGCACCAACGCAGGTACCGTTGGACCATGATGCAAGGATGCCTGTGTCGTGGGGAGATTGTTTTTGTTCGGGAAGGGTTCCTTCCTGCACAAAAAGAATCTGAAATGCAGTTTTTTAACTCATATGTGTGCTGCGTTAGCACACACAGAAGTTGAAAGACAGCATTCTTTCAATAATTGTTTATGTGCAGGAAGGGAACCCTACCTATACATAAACATTCAAGAGAGGTGATTTCCTCTTTTTATATGGGCTGCAGAATGGAGCCCGCATAGAAAGAGGAAACGAAAACAAGGACAAATTAATACATTTCTCCTTGTTGCCCCTTCCCACATCTCCCCTATGGGAGGCGTAGCATTCGCAAGCATTTCCAGATTCACGATTCCTCGTAAATCTGGGAATGTGTCTCGTTCCATGGGTGTTGCGTGTGAACATCCACAGCAACACCCATGGAATGCCCCTTCCACGCAACTTGCTGCGTGTTGAGGGGCCATATTTAGAAGGACAGGAAAAGCCACGCAGGGTGACTTCTCCTGTCCTTGTTAATATGGTGCATTGTATTGCGCTGCCAGTGCATCACAAAAAGTGATGTACTGGCAGCGCAAGGGGCTTGTAAATCTGCCTCTCTCTTTCTAATGTTTTATATTCTTTCATCCTTCTTTCAACATAGATTTTTTTTCCATAACCTGATTTTCAATTTATATGTCCATTTTTCGTTTCCTTCTGAATGGCTGTACTACTTTTCTTTTCTCCATTTTGAAAATGTGTTATCTTCTTTAAAACTCTTTTAACCTCATTGCTGCAAATGGAATTCCCCTCCTGTGCTGCCCCTCATTGAAATGGGTGTGGTTGTGACAGAACCATTCCGTCATCAGCACAGCCCAACCGTGACTGATGACGGAATGGTTCCGTCACAAGCATCGAAGGGGTTAACAAATTCTTTAGCTCTCTTGCCAGAAGACTTTTTCTTCAGTGTCACAAGTTTTACCTTATCTAATTTCTCCTTTTTTCTTTCCTTTAAATAGTACGGTTTCCTTTCTTTTCTTTTGTTTTGATCTTTTCTTGCCATACTCAATCTTCATTAATAATAATGGTGAGTATCTGAAAAGAAAGAAAAGTTTAAATATGTTTGTTAAATCATTTACTATTAATAAAATAAATATATACAAATATTCACATATATAAATAAAAAAATATTTTTAATTGCATTCCAAAGGTATGTTAGACACTGCAGAATTTCTACAATTAGAAGACATCACAACCTATGCAAAAGAACCATGGAGCACAACTAAAACATTTCTCTTCGGCTATCTAAATCAAATTTGAAGTGCATTCTGTAGTCCCTGAGTGATTGCATGAGAACAAAGGTACTGCTGGATGATTAGAGGAGTACTAGGGTACTGTCTGGGTGATTGTAAAAAATACATAGGTAGTGGTTCAGTAACTGCATGAGTACTGGCAAAGTGACTGGAGGAATGCATAGATCCCAATACAGTCATTGCAGGAGTGCAAGGGTAGTGATTGGGTGATTTAACTACTGTATAGCTAATGAATTGGTGATTGCATGAGTGCAGAGGTAATATCTAGATGATTAGAGAACTACATATGTAATGGCTGGGTGATTGTATAAGTTGAGGGATAATCTCTGAGGGATTACAAGAACACATAGGAACTGCCCGAGTGATTTTAAAAGTGCATGGGTACTACCTAGGTGATTGGAGGAGTGTATAGATTCTGACCGGGTGGTTGGAGGAGTGCAAGGATAGTGCCTTGGTGATTCTATCAGTGTATACCTAAAGCATAAGTGATTGCATGAATGCAGAGGTAATGTTTGGGGCATTACCAAAGTATATAGGAAGTGCCTGGGTGATTTTATAACTGCGTGGGTACTGTCGGAGTGATTGGAGTAGTACTAGGGCAGTGTCTGAGCGTTAGATCCCGACATATGGTGAGACTTACACCTGAGACATGTTATAGGTGTTTTTCTAATATTTGCCTAGGCCCAACTACTAGAATGGTAAAGCAGCAGGAAAAAAGTTATGTTTTAGGCATGTAAGGAGATGGACTGCAAGAAAGGTGCAAAAAGAAGCAAGAACAGTGCAGTAAAAAACAACAGAGGTATAGAAGAAGGAAAGAGATGTGTACAAAGAGGGAAGACCATTGCAGAAAGAACCAATACATGTGCAGGAACACAGAAAAAGGGTGCAGAAAGAGGCATGAGGGGTACAGAAATAAGAAAAAGAAATGCAGAAAGAAGCAACAGAGGTACTGAAAGAGGCATGGGAGGTGCAGAAAGAGGGAAGAGAATTAGAGAAAGAGGCAAGTGAACTGCAGAAGGAGACAAGAGAACTACAGAAAGAGGCAACTGAAGTACAGAAAGAGGCAAGTGAGGTGCAGAAAGAAGCAATATAAGTGCAGAAATAAGTAACAGAAATGCAGAAAGAGGGAAGAGAGGTGGGCATAGAGGGGTGCAAAAAGAAGCAAGAGAGGTGTAGAAAGATGCAAGAGAAGTGCATAAAGAAACAACAGATATGTAAAAAGGGGGAAGTGGGGTGCAGAAAGACGCACAAGGGATACAGAAACAAACACGAGATGTGCAGAAAGAAACAAAAGAACTGCAGAAAAAAGGGAACAAAGTTGCTGAAAGAGGCTAAAGGGGTGCAGAAAAAGTGGAGGGGAGTATGAAAGACACATGGGGTGCAGAAAGAAGCAACAGAGGTTTACAAAGCAGCAAGGGGAGTACAGAACGAAGCAACAGAGGTGCAGAAAGAGGCAATGGGGTATAAAAAGAGACAAGAGTGATGCAGAAAGAGGCATGAAGGGTGCCGAAAGCAGAAAGAGATGTACAGAAAAAAAGAAAAGAAGTGCAGAAATAATGAGTAGAGATGTATAAAGAGGCAACAGGGATGCAGAAAGAGGAAATAGTGGTGTAGAAAGACCTAAAAGAGGAGCAGAAAAAAGCGACAGGTGCAGAAATACACAAAAGAAGTGCAGAAAGAAGGAACAGAGATACAGAGTACATAGGTACTGTCTAAGTAATTAAAAGAGTGCATGGATAATGTCTGGGTGATTGCATGAGTGGAGGGGTAGTGCCTGGGTATTTATATAAGTGTATGAGTCAAAGATATATGATTGAAAGAGTGCATGGTTAATACATTGGTGATTGCATGCGTGCAGCAGTAATGCCTGAGTGATTACGGCAGTGCATATATAGTGCCCACATCATTGGAAGAATGCATGGGTAGTACTCGGGTGTTTTTATAAGTGCATGAGTACTGGCTGAATGATTACATAAGTACAAGAGTAGTGCCTGAATGATTGAAAGAGTGGAAATATAGTGGCTGGCTGAATGAAGCACTGTATAACTAATGCATTGGTGATTGCATGAGTACATAGGTAATACCTGGGTGATTGCATGACTACAGGAGTAATGTCTGGGGATTTACATGACTACATAGGTAGTGACTGGGTGATTTTATAAGTGCATGGGTACTTCTTGGATGATTACAGGACTACTGAGCTAGTGCCTGAGTGAATAAAGGAGTGCAAAGGTAGTGCCTGGGTGACTTCCTAACAGCATGACTACTGGCTGAGTGATTACATAAGTACAAGAGTAGTTCCTCCATGATTGAAATAGTGCAAGGGAGGTTGCTGAGTGATTATATATGTGCATGAGTAGTGGCTACATGACTGAAAGAGTGCATGGGAAATACCTTGGTGATTGCATGAGTGCATAGGTGGTGCCATAGTGATTACAGCAGCGCATATGTAGTACCTAGATCATTAGAAGACTGCATGGGTAGTACTTGGGTGTTTTTATAGCTGCATGAGGGCTGGGCTTAGCAAAATGTAAAGCGGCAGACTATTACATCACTCAACTACAAGTCTCTCCATATTGTTAGAAGCATTAATAAATATGTCTCTACGTTTTCTAATCATCATCATATCTAAAAGAAATATATATGCAGAATTTCTAGAATATAATCAAACCTAGAAACTGAAACATGTAATAGATCTGCCTGAGTGATAGCATAACTCCATAGGTAGAGCTTGGATGATTGTATGAGTGCAAGGGTAGTCACTGGGTAATTACAGGAGAAAATGAAGAGTGACTGGCTAATTGCAAGAGTACACATATGAACATTGAATGCATGGATAAGTGTAAAAATAGCACCTGAAAGCATAGATGAGTCATGAAGTAGTACCTACATGAATAGATGACTGCAACAGTAGGTCCTGGGTGATTGAATAACTGCAAGGGTAGTGTGTGGGTTTTTAGTTGACTGCATAGGTACCGCCTGCTTGATTGCATGAATGTAGGGGTAGTACATAACTAGTGTTCTGGGTGATTACATGACTGCAGGGGTAATATGTGGGGGATTACTAGAATGCATAGAAAAATAGTGGGTGATTTTGTAATCCATGAGTACAGCATGGGTGATTACAGAAGAACTGATCCTAGGTAATGCCTGGGTGATTGCCTGACTACAGGAGTAATATCTGGGATGTACATGACTACATAAGAAGTGACTGGGTGACTGTATAAGTGCATGGGTACTTCTTGGTTGATTGTAGGACTACTGGAGTAGTGCTTGAGTAAATAAAGGAGTGCAAAGGTAGTGCCTGGGTGATTTCCTAACATGACTTCTTGATGAGTGATTACATAAGTTCAAGGGTAGAGCCTCTGTGATTGAAGTAGTGCAATGATAGTGGCTGGGTGATTATATAAGTGCATGTGTAGTGCCTACATGATTGAAAGTGTGCATGGGTATTACCTCATCGATTGCATGAGTGCAAAGGTAGTGCCTGGGTGATTTCGTAACAGCATAGGTACAGCCTTCATGATTGCATGACTGTAGGGGCACTACATAACTGCTGCCTGGTTGTATACATGACTGCAACAGTAATATCTGGGGTATTACTGGAATAAATAGGATGTGAGTGGGTGATTTTATAAGTCTATGAGTTCTGCCATAAGTACCAAAGCAGTGTCTACATGATTGAAAGAGTGGAACGATTGTGCCTGGGTGATTGAAGCACTGTAAACCTAATGCAGTAGTGATTGCACGAGTACAGGGGGAACGTCTAGAGAATTAAAGACGTCCTAATGCCTGCATGATTTTATAACAGTATGACTACTGGCTGAGTGATTACATAAGTAGACTCTTATAAAGTACCATACAAAAAAAATCCTTTTCCACCATATCTTGAACATCACTTTTCCAATACTACTGCTTCACTATTCTCGCAAAAAACAGGTATAGAGCATAAACAGCAGCAAAGTAACACTTCACTTATCTTTCATTAAGGTCTCCCCGTATTTCTAAATCCATGTATGCATCTGTCTATACTTTTTCCTACCAGCATCATATATTAAAGTAAAAAACAGATACATGTATATGTGTGTTTTATACATCTATCATCTTCAAACACACAACACATGCCATAATATATGAGCAAGTAGACACATATCTAGTCACAACACAATGCACAGCTCAAAACTGAACAGAGTTCACTTCAATTTTAAAACAGACACTGAAAATTATGCGGTATATATGAATTATAACTTTCCTCACATCATACAAATTACTCTAGTAGATAAACACTCTACAAACATCTCAACCCTCTTTCAGGCTGCTACTTAACCATTTTATAACTACTTATAATATTACACCTACCCAAATACAAAGTAGGAACCCTTCACATATCCTTAGTAAAAGTGTCACTATATTACTAAAAGCATACATGAATATGTCTGTACCATAACACTATCCAAACCTTCAACATTCACAGAACAAATTTTCAATTTCAAGCAAACATCAAAAATGATGTGTCATATTTCAACTGTACCTCTCTAGAAACTTAAAATAAGAAGCGTAATCAATAACACCTTATGTCAGCATCTTTTAAACCACACTTTTGTTGCGCATCTTCACCATTCTATTAGTAATCACAGTCTTGAGCCTACCACTTAAAAAGCAACAATATCTCTATGTTATACATCATGCACCTTCAAATGTATAAAAATACATATACAAGAAGAAACATACTTGAGACAGAATTCCTTGCACACCTTAAAACTTGACAGACTCCATCTCCAAATTAGAAGCAAAAGCTAAAATTATGCGGTATACTACAAATGTACATATCCACTCACTAAAACAATCTAGCATAATCACTAATCCATCTTCCAATATACACATATTACTATACAGAATCTTTTTCAAACACAATTTAACTACAATAAAACAAACTGCAATAACATCTGTACATTTAATAATATATTTCAAACATCATAGTTTTTGAATTATTTTTGAAGTTTAAAATTAACCTAATACATAATACACCTCAAACATGTATAACTCACCTTCCAAATAGATTTATATAATTTAAAATACCACAAACTCACTAATGATTTACTTATGCACATAATCAATGTAATGAACCACCCTCAGCACCGTAAAACCAGTAATGGCAAAGTTTCTCTCTCTTTCTCCACACAAATACATGTAATAACATATCACATTCCTTACTACATTATTTCAAATTATAAAACACATTTCTATTGGTTAGACATATTAAACCTTACCAACTGACCTCTAAAAGTACCCAAACTGATTCTGAAAATTGTTGGAGTCAAAAATATATTACAAATAAAAATATCACACATTTTTAAGATCACACCACTTCTAAAGATACTACTGACTTGGGAAATCTTACTTTAATTAGTTTTCACTTATATATGAATTACAATTTCACATTTTAAGTCCACAGTTAAGTTTCAACGCTTCTCCCATTCTTCTTAATGCCAGTTTCCATAGTAACAGGTCACGGAACATTCAACTGAACAGATAGGTCACAAGTTCACCATATTTACAAGTTTACTACACAATGTTACAAATGCAAACGGCAGGTGTTGGTGAGATCTCCAAAATATGAGCTATACTATCTACTGTACCTTTAAAATATTCTTTACTAACCAATAATAAACATGCTTTTCAAAGACAGTAAAAAGGACCCTATTTCTGAATGTAAAATGTTCTGAAACAGCCAATCAATTCTCCAGTTTCTAAAAAAGCATCTTGTCCACAATTTTACATACCTCTTATTCTACCAACTGACTAACTCAGCTACAAACATATTTTCATAACTTCCAGATATCTCTTCAACATGCTTAGAGTGTGGATTGTTGGACACAGCTATGTTTTCTGGGGCAAAAAGTATGCTGAACACAGAGGTATTGACAAAGACCTAGGTTTGCAAAATGCGGATATTAAATGGATTGCACAGAGAGGATTAAAGTGGCACCAATTGATGCTTCTGGTTAAAACCTTTTTGCATCTCCAACCCCCTGACCTCATGATTGTGCACTGTGGTGGCAATGACTTAAGCACATAAACTGGGGTAGGTCTGGAAATGCTAATAAAAGGACACCTTTGCACAATTGATGTTGCTTTCACTTCAAACTGCCTTTGTATACTCTAACATCTGTCAAAGACAGAAATGGAAGTGCTCAAATCAATTCTGCCCACGAATTGAGAAAGTGAGAAAGAATGTCAATAAAGTTGTTTCTGCTTACCTCAAAGACCATAGGATGGGCTCCATATATAACAACAATCTACGTTTTGATATAGATGGCATCTAAAGAAGTGATAGAGTACACTTCACAGATCAAGGAAACAGAGTCTTTCTCAACAACATAAAGCTCTGCATCGGAACTTACATGTAGCTACAACAAACTCACAATGAAAACAAGGGTTCTTTTTAGAGCCACCCTATAACATAATACTGATTATAAAATGTTTTTACTCAATCATTATTTTTTTACATTTTTTGGGGATTCACGAACCCGTCGCAAATTCACAAAACAAAAGCACAAACTCAATGTACTACAACACAACACACTTTTCAAGTTTAACTATTAATTTATAATTGTATATATTTTTAACAACTCTTTCAATTATAATCTCTAATTACCTTCATCACAGTACCTCTTTAAAACAACTTCACAAATACAACACTACCTTCTACATTATATACTACTTAACTATTTATTTAAGTGGATTCTCGAAGCCAATCCAACGTTACATGGGGGATGTAGGAGAGTAGGGTCTGCAATCCTATGATCACCCAGATTTTTTGCTTTTGTTTCACTGGTTTACGACTTTCCCTGGCTGTGGGCCTGCCAATCAGACCCACAGCCTAGCTGTTCTCTCACTAAATTGACATGTGTACCCTAGGTGCATTATCCAATTGGAACTGGCCACCTTTTCAGACCCTGTAACTCAGGGCATAGGTGTACCCAGGGCCTACCAGGGGCTGAAGCATGTATTATGCCACCCCTGGATGGCCATCTAAATCTGACACAACTGGCTGCACGACAGCTGGGGCAAGGTGGTATAATCACCCTTTGCTTTAGATATAGTATACCTATATCTAACCCTAAAAATGGACACACAGATTCCTATCAGTCACTCCTATGGCAGGCCTTGACAATCCTGAAGGCAGAGTGCTTGGAATCGTGTGAGATGGTGCTCTGGCATGAGCTGAGCCTGTTTGCAGCTTGCGGAACCAAGTCCTAATAGCTGTTCTATGATAAGGCATACCATATACTCTTAAGTGCATTATAATCCTCGCGGTTAAATGCTATCTCTGGTATTGCTTTATCAAAACATGTCGAGTAAGGTGTCATACGAATTGGAATACTAACCCCTCACCAATTCTGGCGACGGGGTTAGCATTCCCCCCTTCTAGAGGGGCACAACATGTATGTAACTGTGAACCCCGGTTAAAGTTAAACGAAGCCTCAGCTCCACAAAATGGATGCTGCCACCACAGACACGAGTCTGACCTCCTGCTGCTGGGAGTCCTTCCAGCGAGGGGAGCTTGGACAAAGGGTTTCCTGTCCGGGGCGGTGCTAGCACCATCCCAGACAGGGTTTTGTGTATCCTGGGTAGGCAGGGCTTTACAGGAAGGTGACTGCTGAGTGGCACCCCGGTGCTCATAACGCATAGGCCGGCCAGAACCAGTTCCAGGGGCACACCAGCCCCTGGCCTGGGGAAAGTCCGGCATGGGAGAGGGGTGTAACCACCCCCCTCCTAGTCCCACCCATAGGCAGGACCTAGTCACCGGGTCAGCCCCTTTCCCTAGTATAAAGTTAGGAGCGGGCCCCCTTCCAAATTAGATCATCTTTGGAATCAAGACACGACTTTCTGCGAAAGGACTTCAAGATTTCTTCTTCAAGATTCTCCCTTGTGACTAAGGAGTAGTCACCCTGCATCCGCAGGCACCATCTTAAGAACACTGCGGTCTGCTGCAAGTCCTTCCTCCGGAATCCGACTGCCCAGCTCGACGAGAACCGGCTTCCCTGGCACCTCTGACCTCTACTCACCTCTACAGCAAAGCTGAGAACCGTGAGTGCGACGAGACCTCGAGGGACCGGCCATCTTCAAGACTGCACGACTTCTTTCCAGCACGACCGCCGAGGGATCCTCTGGTGAGTGCTTCGGGGTCCGAGAAGCCCCGACCCTGAGCAGCTCCAGCACCGAAGTTCAGCCTCCCAGCATCTCCACGATCTGCGTGGGGCCCTTCTGCTTTTTGCTGCTCACCGCATTGTTTGGCTACTAGCCCGCTGGCTTGTGTCCTTCGTCACGACGCCCGACGACATCACTGCTGCTCGTCTGGTTGCCCCAGACTGGCCCTTGCTCCCTTCCAAAAGAGGAGCACCCCGGACCCTCCTGGTCCACTCAAGACGCCATTTTAGGTCCACCGCGTGGGCTTGAATTAGCCAAGGCTTTGTTGCCCAATCCTGGGTCCAGCGACGCCGACAGCTTCATCCATCGTGGGACAGCTCGCTCCTCCATCCTGGTCGCCAACTACGCCTCCTGGTCCGTGAGATCTGCAGAGCCCAGCGTCGCCCACTCACCTAGTCGAGGTGACTACCATCCGGTGCCCTCCTGGTGCCACCTGACTACTGGCTAGTAGTCACGAACTTGGTCCCCTCTGCTTTCAGGTATCGTCCATCTTCAAGATCCAGGCTTGGATCACTTCGAACTCTCTTCACTGGTCGCCTGCCAGCATCTTTCTTCCAGGCTCCTGGTCCGTCTACGAGGATTCCCGACGTCTTTTGAGACCTATGCAGCTGCAGCCCCTGGGCTAGGTAACTTCGGCATTTCGGTGCCCCAGCATAGCCTCACTATCCAAGGGTCAGAATCCACTTTCGTTTTCCTCCTACCAGGTCGGGTTCGCCCGAGAACAATAACTTTGCTGTTACTAGCTACCATAGACTTTGTCCCGCATCACGCGTGAGAGTGCACACTCTGCACCCGAGTCCCCTGGGCCTCCTAGAAGTAATCTAAAGATTCTATAGTCAAGTCCTAGCGATTCCAAAGCCTATTAGTACTGTACTTACCTGCTAGTAATTTCGCATTCCACTTTCAGAGTATATGGTTTTCCGCGCCCCTCGGGCATTTGTATATACTGTGCTAACTTAAGTATTTTCGTAAGAGTTTTGTTTTGTGCTTAGTACCCTGTCCTCATAAAGAGTACAGGGCTGTTGTGATTCTAATACACTGTTTATTTTCATAACACTTGTGTGGTGTCCTTTCACTTGGTGTTCAAGGGGTATATGTGATGGTATAACAGCTGGCTTAACACGCCCTCTCGAGTCTTTAGCCTTAGACTGCTCATATCCACGCTACTAGGATAGCTGGTCTATAAGGTTGACTTACAACCAATCATCAATAAGGGTTGTCTGGACTGATACATAGTGTTCACTAGAATAGTGAGCACTGCATATCAGGCCAACTTCTCACATTGGTGAGCAGCGGTTCGGATTTGAGCTTGCTGTTGTTTTACCACACGTATCCTAAGAATATCTTGTGAAAGATCACATAAGTACTTCAGGTACATATAACTTAGCTTAGAATACTCTGAGTTCTACTGAACCAGCTGTTGTAGCTCTTCAAGGCTTAGCACACCTTGGCTACAACTCTTAGCAAGGGATCAGTAGGCAAACATATAGTGTAGGTAGGTGCATCACTTACACCACACTAGAATCAGCATGTCAGACAAAGGAGGAAACACTGAGTCTCTCCTTGTGTCAGTAGACCTTCCACAGGTCACTTCCAGATATGCTGCTCTTAGCTTCCAGGAGATGAGACAAGTGTGTACCTCCATGAAACTAAAACAGGGGTCTAACCCCACAATCCCATTCCTGATTGGTCTCTTAGAGACTTATGATGCCAGGAGGGCTGGTAACCCAGACCCTTCTAATCCAGATGGGAACATGCCCCCCCTAGAGGGAACCTCAGGTGACCCTGACCTTATCCATCTCTCTGCAGAAGGTGAAGAGGAGGATGAGGATCTAGAGCCATCTGAGGATGAGGCAGACAAAGATCCAGAAGTAGTTAGTCAGCTAACTAGGGACAACTTAAGCAGGCATGAGAATGGTACTAGGAGACCCCTGGGACCCCTCTCAGGCCAGCTTAACATTGGGAGTGGACGAGTTAGGTCTCTATCAAGAAGCTCTAACAGATCCATTCAAACCAATGGCTCTCAGGCCTCTGCTCTGAGGAGGATGACCTCCCCTCAGAGGAGAGTATATGAAGCCAAGGAAAGGGAAGTCAATCTGAGGATTGAAAGGGAAGAACTTGCCCTGGCCAAAGAAAGACTTGCCTTTGCTAGAGAGCAAGAGTTGAGTGGGTCAAAACCCACTGGTGGCAGCATTATACCTAGCAATAGGGACAGGAATTTTGATACATGACACCTGAGTAATATAGTGCCCTCCTTTAAGCAAGGGGATGACATCCACAAATGGATTACTGCTTTGGAGAGGGCCTGCACTGTACAGTGTGTCCCCCAGAGTCAGTGGGCAGCTATCTTGTGGCTCTCCTTTGAAGGTAAAGGTAGAGATAAGCTCCTCACTACTAGAGCTGAGGATGCTAACAATTACCAAATCTTGAAGAATACACTGATTGATGGGTTTGGCCTAACCACTGAGCAGTACAGGTTGCTGTTCAGGGATACCCAGAAACCTCAGTCTCAAGATTGGTCTGATTTTGTAGATTGTGCCACTAAGGCTTTGGAGGGCTGGTTGCTGGGCAGTAAGGTTACTGATTACACAGGATTGTATAATTTGATCATGAGAGAACAAATTTTAAACAATTGTCAGAACCAGTTGTTGCATCAGCATCTTGTTGACTCAGATCTGACCTCTCCCCAAGAATTGGGAAAGAAGGCAGACAGATGGGTCAGAACAAGAGTTAAGCAAAACCAGGGCCAGAACCAGGGTGGTCAGAAGAAAGCAGACCAGAAGGGTAAAGATTCTAAGGGTGAACAAAATGACCAGAAGTCTTCGTCAGGTCCCCAACAACCCAAAGAGGGTGGGGGTCAGGCTCCCCAGAAAAAGAAGAATCAAGAAGGCCAGTCCAAAAGGTGGTGCCAGTACTGTAAAAGTAAAACTCACTGGTTTAGTGAGTGCACCAAGAAAGGAGGAGGGCAGACTCCTGCCACTGCAGCCCCTAAGGCACCTGTGCCCCCTAGTACAGTCAGCAGTGGTAGTGCACCTCCCAAGGGTTTAGTTGGGTTAACCTTGGGTTCTGAGGGGTATGACAACTTAGTTGGCACACTCACTCAGGCTGTCCTTGTCTGTACAGGGGATGTGGATATATCCCCTGATGTCAGTCCCAATACTTTGGGCAAATACAGGCAGACACCTTTAATAAATGGAAGAATGGCTCAGGCCTATAGGGACACTTGTGCCAGTGTCACAATGGTGACACCTAACTTTGTGGACCCTGGACAGATCATGCCAGGTACAGATTTCCTGGTGACCAATGCAAGCAATGTTACTACCAGTCATAGTATGGCAATTGTTGCTTTCTCCTGGGGAGGGGGTAAATGGCCAAAAGAAGGTTGTTGTTAGTTCAGACCTCCCAGTGGATTGTTTGTTGGGCAATGATTTGGAGTCATCACAGTGGACAGAGGTGGAGCATAGGACTCATATGGAGATGTTAGGCTTGCCAGCACATGTGCTTGCTGTGACTAGGTCACAGGTCAGAAGATGCCCCACTGAACAGGTGCTGGATCCTGGAACAATGGACCAGACACCTTCCAAGAAGAAGAGCAGTAGGGTTAAGGCTGTGCCTTCCCCCTTGCCCCAGGTTGAGGATCAAGTCTCTGAGGAGGCTGACCTACAGGAATTGAGGGAAACTGAGCCTAAAGAGTTTGAACTTGATCAAGTTGAATTTCTGGGCTCAGGGGGACCCTCAAGAGAAGACCTGGGGAAGGACCAGTTAGACTGCCCTTCCCTTGAACCCCTCAGACAGCAGGCTGCTGCTGAGGCTGCTGGGAACGCCACAGGTACCCACAAGGTATACTGGGAAGATGGACTCCTGTACACTGAGGCAAGAGACCCCAAGCCTGGCATGACCAGGAGGCTGGTTATCCCCTTGTCTCAGAGAGGTTTCCTCCTTACCTTGGCCCATGAGATTCCCTTAGCAGGTCACTTAGGCCAGACAAAGACTTGGGACAGGCTTGTCTCACACTTTCACTGGCCTCACATGAATGAGGATACCAAGGAGTTTTGTCGCTCCTGTGTCACTTGCCAAGCCAGTGGTAAGTCAGGTGGCACAACAAAGGCCCTCCTTATACCAATGCCTGTGGTGGGGGTGCCCTTTGAAAGAGTGGGGATTGACATTGTTGGTCTAATGGAACCCCAGACAGCATCAGGGCACAAGTTTATACTGGTGGTAGTGGATCATGCCACCAGGTATCCTGAAGCTATTCCACTTAGGACCACTACAGCACCTGTAGTGGCAAGGGCCCTATTTGGAGTATTCTCCAGAGTGGGCTTCCCTAAGGAGGTTGTCTCTGACAGAGGTGCAAACTTCATGTCAAGCTACTTAACTGCTATGTGGAAGGAATGTGGTGTCAACTACAAGTTCACCACACCCTATCACCCACAGTGCAATGGGCTTGTTGAAAGGTTCAACAGGACCCTAAAAGGGATGATTCATGGACTACCTGAAAAGCTCAGGCGTAGATGGGATGTCCTGATTCCCTGCTTTCTGTTTGCTTAAAGAGAGGTCCCACAGAAGGGGGTTGGCTTCAGCCCTTTTGAACTTTTGTATGGGCATCCTGTAAGAGGACCCCTGTGCTTGGTGAAGGAAGGATGGGAGAGACCTCTCAAAAAGCCTGCAACCAGCATAGTGGACTATGTACTTGGTCTCCGCTCCAGGATGGCTGAGTATATGGAGAAGGCATCTGAAAACCTTAAGGCCAGTCAAGAACTCCAAAAAGCTTGGCATGACCAAAAGGCTGTCCTGACTGTTTATCAGCCTGGACAGAAGGTGTGGGTGTTGGAGCCAGTGGCCCCAGCAGCACTCAAAGACAAATGGTCTGGGCCCCACACAATTCTTGAGCAAAAGGGAGAGGTCACCTACCTGGTGGACCTTGGAACTCCCAGGAGCCCCCACAGGGTGCTCCATGTCAACAGGCTCAAAGCATATGTCGACAGGAAGGACATGAGCTTGCTCATGGCCATAGATGAGGGACAGGAGGAAGAGAGTGACCCTCTCCCAGACCTGCTCACTCAGAATCCTGATGATGGGTCAGTAGATGGCGTTGTCTTTTGTGGCAGCCTCTCTGAGCATCAACAGAAAGACTGTAAACAGGTTCTTCAGTCTTTCAGACATATGTTCTCTCTGACACCCAGTCAGACCAATTGGTGTACCCATGAGGTTGACACTGGTGACAGCTTGCCAGTCAAGAGTAAAATCTACAGGCAGCCAGATCATGTTAGAGACTGCATCAAAACAGAAGTGCAGAAAATGTTGGAGTTGGGAGTCATTGAACCCTCAGATAGCCCTTGGGCTAGCCCAGTAGTTCTAGTGCCAAAGCCTCACACCCAGGGTGGTAAGAAAGAGATGAGGTTCTGCGTAGACTACAGGGGTCTCAATGCAGTCACTAAGACTGATGCCCACCCAATACCAAGGGCAGATGAACTTATAGATAGATTGGCTTCTGCCAACTACTTAAGTACATTTGACCTGACAGCTGGGTATTGGCAAATCAGGTTAGCTGAGGATGCCAAGCCCAAGACAGCATTTTCAACCCCTGGTGGGCATTATCAGTTTGTGGTAATGCCCTTTGGTCTGAAAAATGCACCTGCCACCTTCCAAAGGTTGGTGAATCATGTTCTCACTGGGCTGGATGACTTCTGTGCAGCATATCTAGATGATATTGCTGTCTTTAGCTCCACCTGGGAGGATCACCTGGTCCACCTGAGGAAAGTGTTAGAGGCACTGCAAGCAGCAGGTCTCACTATCAAGGCCACAAAGTGCCAGATAGGGCAGACACAGGTTGTGTACTTGGGCCACCTTGTAGGTGGAGGCCAAGTTCAACCACTGGAGAGCAAAATACAGTCAATCAGGGACTGGGCTCCTCCAACCACCCAGACTCAGGTTCGAGCTTTCTTGGGCCTGACTGGTTACTACAGAAAGTTTGTCAGGAACTATGGATCAATTGTGACTCCATTAAATGAACTGACAAGTAAGAAAATGCCAAAAAGGTTCAGTGGACAGCAGGCTGTCAAAAAGCATTCGATGACCTAAAGCAGGCCATGTGCATAGCACCTATCCTCAAGAGTCCAGACTACTCCAAACCATTCATTGTCCAAACAGATGCTTCTGAGTTGGGTGTGGGAGCTGTTCTATCTCAACTGAATTTTGATGGTCAAGACCAGCCCATTGCTTTTATAAGCAGAAGGCTGACCCCCAGAGAGAAAAATTGGTCAGCTATTGAGAGGGAGGCCTTTGCTGTGGTTTGGGCCCTGAAGAAGCTGAGGCCATACTTGTTTGGCACTCACTTCAAGATTCAGACTGACCATAAGCCCCTCTTGTGGCTAAATCAGATGAAGGGTGAAAAACCCAAACTGCTTAGGTGGTCCATTTCCCTACAGGGGATGGACTTTACAGTGAAACATAGACCTGGTACTGATCATGGCAATGCCGATGGGCTCTCCAGATATTTCCACTTAGAACAAGAAGACTCACCTGGTCAAGGTTAGCTTATTGTCCCAAAGTTTGGGGGGGGTCATGTAGGAGAGTAGGGTCTGCAATCCTATGATCACCCAGATTTTTTGCTTTTGTTTCACTGGTTTACGACTTTCCCTGGCTGTGGGCCTGCCAATCAGACCCACAGCCTAGCTGTTCTCTCACTAAATTGACATGTGTACCCTAGGTGCATTATCCAATTGGAACTGGGCCACCTTATCAGACCCTGTAACTCAGGGCATAGGTGTACCCAGGGCCTACCAGGGGCTTAAGCATGTATTATGCCACCCCTGGATGGCCATCTAAATCTGACACAACTGGCTGCACGACAGCTGGGGCAAGGTGGTGTAATCACCCTTTGCTTTAGATATAGTATACCTATATCTAACCCTAAAAATGGACACACAGATTCCTATCAGTCACTCCTATGGCAGGCCTTGACAATCCTGAAGGCAGAGTGCTTGGAATCGTGTGAGATGGTGCTCTGGCATGAGCTGAGCCTGTTTGCAGCTTGCGGAACCAAGTCCTAATAACTGTTCCATGATAACACATACCATATACTCTTAAGTGCATTATAATCCTCGCGGTTAAATGCTATCTCTGGTATTGCTTTATCAAAACATGTCGAGTAAGGTGTCATACGAATTGGAATACTAACCCCTCGCCAATTCTGGCAACGGGGTTAGCATTCCCCCCTTCTAGAGGGACACGACATGTATGTAACTGTGAACCCCGGTTAAAGTTAAACGAAGCCTCAGCTCCACAAAATGGATGCTGCCACCACAGACACGAGTCTGACCTCCTGCTGCTGGGAGTCCTTCCAGCGAGGGGAGCTTGGACAAAGGGTTTCCTGACCGGGGCGGTGCTAGCACCATCCCAGACAGGGTTTTGTGTATCCTGGGTAGGCAGGGCTTTACAGGAAGGTGACTGCTGAGTGGCACCCCGGTGCTCACTACGCATAGGCCGGCCAGAACCAGTTCCAGGGGCACACCAGCCCCTGGCCTGGGGAAAGTCCGGCATGGGAGAGGGGTGTAACCACCCCCCTCCTAGTCCCACCCATAGGCAGGACCTAGTCACCGGGTCAGCCCCTTTCCCTAGTATAAAGTTAGGAGCGGGCCCCCTTCCAAATTTGATCATCTTTGGAATCAAGACACGACTTTCTGCGAAAGGACTTCAAGATTTCTTCTTCAAGATTCTCCCTTGTGACTAAGAAGTAGTCACCCTGCATCCGCAGGCACCATCTTAAGAACACTGCGGTCTGCTGCAAGTCCTTCCTCCAGAATCCGACTGCCCAGCTCGACGAGAACCGGCTTCCCTGGCACCTCTGACCTCTACTCACCTCTACAGCAAAGCTGAGAACCGTGAGTGCGACGAGACCTCAAGGGACCGGCCATCTTGAAGACTGCATGACTTCTTTCCAGCACGACCGCCGAGGGATCCCCTGGTGAGTGCTTTGGGGTCCGAGAAGCCCCGACCCTGAGCAGCTCCAGCACCGAAGTTCAGCCTCCCAGCATCTCCACGATCTGCGTGGGGCCCTTCTGCTTTTTGCTGCTCACCGCGTTGTTTGGCTACTAGCCCGCTGGCTTGTGGCCTTCTTCACGACGCCCGACGACATCACTGCTGCTGGTCTGGTTGCTACAGACTGGCCCTTGCTCCCTTCCAAAAGAGGAGCACCCCGGACCCTCCTGGTCCACTCAAGATGCCATTTTAGGTCCACCGCGTGGGCTTGAATTAGCCAAGGCTTTGTTGCCCAATCCTGGGTCCAGCGACGCCGACAGCTTCATCCATCGTGGGACAGCTCGCTCCTCCATCCTGGTCGCCGACAACGCCTCCTGGTCCGTGAGATCTGCAGAGCCCAGCGTCGCCCACTCACCTAGTCGAGGTGACTAACATCCGGTGCCCTCCTGGTGCCACCTGACTACTGGCTAGTAGTCACAAACTTGGTCCCCTCTGCTTTCAGGTATCGTCCATCTTCAAGATCCAGGCTTGGATCACTTCGAACTCTCTTCACTGGTCGCCTGCCAGCATCTTTCTTCCAGGCTCCTGGTCCGTCTACGAGGATTCCCGACGTCTTTTGAGACCTATGCAGCTGCAGCCCCTGGGCTAGGTAACTTCGGCATTTCGGTGCCCCAGCATAGCCTCACTATCCAAGGGTCAGAATCCACTTTCGTTTTCCTCCTACCAGGTCGGGTTCGCCCGAGAACACTAACTTTGCTGTTACTAGCTACCATAGACTTTGTCCCGCATCACGCGTGAGAGTGCACACTCTGCACCCGAGTCCCCTGGGCCTCCTAGAAGTAATCTAAAGATTCTATAGTCAAGTCCTAGTGATTCCAAAGCCTATTAGTACTGTACTTACCTGCTAGTAATTTCGCATTCCACTTTCAGAGTGTATGGTTTTCCGTGCCCCTCGGGCATTTGTATATACTGTGCTAACTTAAATATTTTCGTAAGAGTTTTGTTTTGTGCTTAGTACCCTGTCCTCATAAAGAGTACAGGGCTGTTGTGATTCTAATAAATACACTGTTTATTTTCATAACACTTGTGTGGTGTCCTTTCACTTGGTGTTCAAGGGGTATATGTGATGGTATAACAGCTGGCTTAACACGCCCTCTCGAGTCTTTAGCCTTAGACTGCTCGTATCCACGCTACTAGGATAGCTGGTCTATAAGGTTGACTTACAACCAATCATCAATAAGGGTTGTCTGGACTGATACATAGTGTTCACTAGAATAGTGAGCACTGCATATCAGGCCAACTTCTCACAGGGGAAACGCTGAAAGCCGTGATGGAGTCACAACTCCAAACTCGAAGAAAAAAAAACACAGATCTACTGCCATTATTTAGTATTCTCCCTGGGGACCCCATCCCCCGGGTCCTGCCACCATTTAAAAATAAAATAAAAAATAAGGAGGGGTTCCGCGTGGCCCCCTCCCCAGGCCAAGATTTTTTTTTAAACAGAGCCCCCCTCATAGGCCACTCCTGGCCCCAGGGACCCGATGCCCCGGGCCTCGCCTTTTTGATGGAGACCGTGGGGGAGCCCCAATGCCCCCATGTTCCCTGCCGGCTACCTTCCTTCTGCGGGAGCCGGCATTACTTTTGGAGAATGGGAGCTGCTAACATGCAGCTCACCTTGCCCAAAAGCAACGCTGCTTTGCTACTTGGAAGCAGTGTTTGCAATGACAGGGTGGAAACTGCACAGCTCCCGCCCTGTCATTTGAAACAGCAATATCCCAGGGGTGAGCACATGGGACATTGCAGGAGCCAGCCCTAGGGGGTTGCAGTCCCCAGGGCCAATGAGGACTCCAAGAGGGGGGCCGCGCAGCCCCATCTCAACATTTAACATTGCAGCAGGAGGTGGCTGTCCCTGGGGTTTGTGGGGGCCGTGAGGCCTCACTTATGAATGAAGGAAACTCCAGGGAGCTGGTGGTCCCAGGGGAGAAGAGTAAATATTGGCCCCCTCATTATTAGGAGATGCCCCAAGTAGGTGGTGGTCCCCGAGGTTTGGGTGGCCCTGCGAGACCACCCTCATTAATGAATGAAGCCCCGGGGAGGTGGTGGTCCCCGGGGCTTGGGGTGGGGCTGAGAGGCCCCCACTAATCGAGGAAGCCCTGGTGAGGAGGTGGTCCCCAGGGCTTGGTGGGCCCGCAAGGTCCGCCCATAATACTAAAGCCCCGGGAAGGTGGTAGTACCCAGGGCAGTGTGGGGGGTTAGGATAGCCCCACACATTTATTCATCAAGGTGGCGGTCCCCGGGGTTGCGGGGGGCCGCTTGCCCCTGCATACAATTAACTAAGCCCCAGGAGATGGCGGTCCCCAGGGCTGCACAGGCCCTGTGGGACCCCGCATAGTGATTAGTGATTGCCCCTAGGACCTTACCAACCCAGGGGCTTAAGTATAAGGAAGCGTGGGAGCCCACGTTTTTTTTTTTCATTTTCTCGGCTGTATTCGCAAACCTAGTAATTATTTGGCCGTTTTAAAACAAAATGCTTTTTTGGCCTGGGGGTCCTTGTGTGACCTATTGAGCAGGCCTAGGGGTTCAGAGTGTTTCTACCTTGTCCCATTTTCTTGTTTTTTACCTATTTTTAACCTTTTTCTTGTCACATGATGGCTGCCAACACATTCTGGTTTAGAGTGTTGACAGCCAATCAGAGTGAAGCTCGTGCCGGGAGGGTTCACAAACCCTCCTTGGTGCTCAGATATCAATACTGTTATTTTTTTAACCTCTCAGCAACTACTTAATGGATTTTTTTTAAATGCACGCTTTCTAGACCAAGACCTACCTTTCTGCCAAATTTGGTGTAATTCTGTTCAGCAGTTCGGGCTGTAGCCAGATCCAAAATTTCCTACGGAAATTAACATGGGGAAAACATTTTCTGGGACCCATTAGTTTTGAAATTTCGCCAAGATTCGTCAACCAGTGCCAAAGATATTGGCAAATCAAAAAAAAGTTTCCTACGGATAATAGGTCCTAACTATAACTACCTACTGGCAAATAGGTAATATGTATATGTATATATCTATTCACTGAAAAAACCATAGGTTATAGACCATATATAGTTAGGGATTAGCATTTACAAAACCTTATTTTACTCGCATAAAACCATTGAAATTCCATATATAGTTAGTTGCGCTAACTATATATTGCGCACCCGCAATCCACTGCTGATGATGTCACATATTACATCATTCATGACATGGTCAGTGACATCACTGATGACATCACTGATGACATCTCAAATGACATCACTGATGACATCACTGATAACATCATCCAGTGACTGTATGTTTCTGTAAAGTTAAAATGTGTCTTACATATTAAAGAATGAGTGGATGTATAAGTGTCTGGATGAAGAATTTAGTAGGTGCATGACTGACTGTATGAGTGAATGATTAAATGTGTCTCACTGAGTGCATGGGTTAGTGACTAAACTGTCTTAATTTGTGCATCATTATGTCTGTTGTTCTGTAAACTGCTGCATGTGTTGATCAGTAGCTATATGAGTAACTATATGGGTTATTGATTGGTTGCCCAAGTATTTGTATGGGAGACTGAGTGTGTGTGTGTGGGTGGCTGGGAGGTGTATGACTCTGTGCATAGATGTGTGATCAGTTGATTCACTAGATGTATGGGTTCAAAAGTGCATGTGGAAACAGCTGTATGGGCGGTTGACTGTCTGCATGAGTGTATTGGTGAGTGATTGGATTTCTCAGTGCTACATGTCAAAGTAAGTACATATGTAAAACACAGTACATGTGAGAGTTGACATATATAAATAACTGTGCATAAGAGCCAGTGAATGTGTGAGTGGCTGTATGGATCATTGTGAACTTGTATCAGGGATTGTATAAGAGAGTAAATATGTGTTAGTATATGTTTGAATAAGTAAGGTGTGTATAACTGTATAGTTGAGGAAATGGAGGTGTGATTGATTCTTTGCATGACTGACTAGGTGTGTGAGTAACTCCATGGATGAGTGATAGTCTGTGAGTGTCTGTTTACACTGATTGTATCTAAGGTTATATTAGAGTCGGAAGAGGTTCATCGTATTATCACATGAATGATATCATCAGTGATGTCACCAGTGATGTCATTTGAGATGTCATCAGTGATGTCATCAGTGATGTCATTTGATATGTCATCAGTGATGTCATTTGAGATGTCATCAGTGATGTCATCAGTGATGTCACTGACCATTTCATGAATGATGTAATATGTGACATCATCAGCAGTGGATTGCGGGTGCGCGATATATAGTTAGCGCAACTAACTATATATGGAATTTCAATGGTTTTATGCGAGTAAAATAAGGTTTTGTAAATGCTAATCCCTAACTATATATGGTCTATAACCTATGGTTTTTTCAGTGAATTTTCAAGGTTTTGTAAATGCTAATTCCTAACTATATATGGTCTATAACCTATGCTTTTTTCTGTGAATTTCATTGGTTTTTTAAAAGCTAACATCTGTAGCTGTAAAATGTATTCTTCTTTAAAACCCAAAATATATTTTAGATGTTTATTGATAATTTTTTTTTAAATATTTTTTTTCTTAGCTTCCGGTAAGCGAACCGGGAAGCTTTCCGTTAGCTCATCTTGATGCCGCGATCTAGTACGTGAACCGGTAAACGTTTCGTTAGCGGAACTGTGACGCGTCGCGGAAGCGCGACGTATCACGTTGTCGCGTAATGCGTCTTATGACGCGCCGCGTTAACGCTCCCGGAAGTGCTCCGGACCGCGAACCGGAAACGATCCGGGACGCGGCGCGCACCGCGTAACGTAAGCGGAACAGGTCATGTGACTTGTTTATCAAACTTTTCATTGGTTCATTTCACTTTTGGTTTTCAAATGATGTATGACTAGGTCATGTGACCTAAAAATAACACTTTTCATTGGTTCAGAACTTTTGCTTTTCCCAAATCATGTAAACCCCTCCTTCTTTCCTCACTCTGACTTTCATCTTGGTGAGAGAAAGACCATTTTCCAATATTATTGCAATGGCTTCTATCCTTGCTTCAGCTGGTGGACCCCCACCACCACCACAACCTCCTCATGACAAGAGAGGACCACCATCACAATTCATTTCCAACAGAGAGGAGGAAGAGGAAGACCTAGAAGAAGAGGACACAGATGAACCTCAATTTATTCAGGAGTTGCCCCGTGTTTCCCGAAGGAAAACAAGTTTTATATGGCAGTTTTTCTCAATCCCTCGAGGGGAGAAGAAGGTTAATGCCAAGTATGCCACCTGCCTAATCTGCAAATGCAGATTATCTCGAGGCACTGACAAAAAGTATAGTATGGGCAACTATACTATGCATCGCCATATGGCCAGGTGGCATCCATTAAATTACAGCCGGGCAGAGTTAAGGGACCTTGAAGATAATCCCCCGACAACTCCTGTGGCCAGATCAACATCAAGTATATCTTTGACTGGAAGAGAGGCACAGGAAACTGTGCCAAACATACAGCCAAACTTCAAGCATATGAAGTTAACGTGCATATATTGTGGTGCTCTGTTCTCATGTGGGAACATGAGCGTGAACTTAATCAACTTGGTGTTTGAAAACCATAACTGCCCTAACCCACCCAAGCAGTAACTTTTTTTTTGCTCCTGTTGAGCCCTTTTCAATGCCTGTTTTTTTGTTGTTTCCCCTCCATGAAAAACACAAAAAAAACATAAAACTGTTGTAAAAATACAAAAAAAACAAAAAATGTTCAGAAAAAAAAAAATAATAATAAAACAACAAAAACATAAAAAAAAGTTCTTTTCAGAACTACCTCCCCTTTCAAATAAAATTGCTAGAATGTTTAGCACTCTGGCAAGCTCTATTTCTTTTGGTTCGCTTTCCAGTTCGCTGCCCGGTTCGCGAACTTGAAGCGAACCAAAAAAATATTTTTTTAAAAAAAAGAAGAGTTAGTATAAGGGAAGTAAACAGAGAGTAATGTTAAAAGAAAGACAGCTATAGGGAGTAAACCAGAGATACTGTTTAATAGATCTATTTATTAATTCAGGATGACGATAAGGTGTGATCTCTCCTGAGGTTTGTTTAAAGTGAGACCTACTCAGGGTTACAGATCAATTTTACACTTGTTGAAGAATACAGAGCAGATAAAGCATGTGAAGGCCTACCAATGAAGTAAGTCATGTCCTCTTAGTACATCATTAATGACATGGTCAGTGACATCATCAGCAGTGCATTGCAGGTAAAAAGAGTAGAAAACATTTACCTTATAATTCTTGTTACCTTTTTAATTTTTTTTTCATACTTTCAATCTGTAAAAGAGAGAACAAACATTTCCAAAAATATTACAACATGTATTTAAAAATTAGAAAAGAAAAGGGAAAAGGTTCAAGAAGAAACAGTTTTTCAACAACTTTGACATTTACAGAAGCCTCTGCTTCTCTACGTCCCCTACACAATCCTAAAGATATATATTTTAAACAAACAGTATCTTCATGCTGATGAACTGAGGCCTATTTTGGAACATGGTGCTTCTTTTGCACTGCTGATGTCTCACAATAGTGATGCAATAGCAGTGCAAAAAAGATGTAAAGCCATCATAAAATTGTGTCTAATATTTTAAATGATTGTTTCAGGATGCAAATAAGATGTGTGCTTTCAAGAGCTTTTTTTGAGGTGAGGCCTATTCCTTTTTTTTAAAAAAACAGTACCCAGAAGTATAGCACTGTAAGCATTAAAATTGACACTTACAGAAGACTCAGTTTCTCCATATCTACCTCACATTTCTAAATGTATATCATAAGTACAAAAAGCAGAACATTAATTATACATGTTAAATGGTTTATTTTTGCTGTTCTCAGAATGTATCAAATTTCACTTAAATCAGTGACTTGAAGGTATTCATCATGTAACCGCGGGGAAAAAAAAACACAATCAAAATGATTGTGTTTAAAAAACCCATTCAACCTAAGAAATCTGAATTCAAAACTCCTTAAAATTAACTTACTTTCAATGACGTCGAAGGATGTCCTATGAACAGCGTCCACTCTGTTGTGCTATAAATATTGTCAGCCCGCCACTTTCTGAAAGAAAACCTCCATCGTTTTGAAAAATATGTTACATACAAGAAAAGACTTCTCACATTCTACCACATGTTTCCACTAGGCCAAATCATGTTGCAGCGATTCACAAGTCTTGTAATTCTTCCAATCAAATCCCGTCATTTTCTATTTTCGCAACTTTCAAAAAGAAAACATTTAAGATTATTTTCACAATCCTGGACTACTAATATCTTACCCTTCTTTGTCACTCATGTTCTCCTTTTCCTATGACACTGATACTGCTTACTATGAAGCAGACTTACTTGCATCAGGTTTATATAGTTGGATTTTAAAAATTGACATTATAATTAAAAGTTTTGGACCAATAATCTAGACAGCATTGCAGACTTACATTCCCTCAACTTGATGAACCTTTTGCAATTCTTCACAGGAAATCCCGAGATTCTTTCTTTAAAATTTTGGTTTTAAAAACACCAGGTAAGAATTTTTAAGGTCAAACGGCAATTTTTTTTTGAAAGTTACAACGGAATCATTGCAGAATGACCAGCCGTTTCGAGACTTTAAATAAGCTGTATAATGTCCTGATGTTGTTGAAGGACCATCGTGATAGATAATTGCTACAGTTACAAAAGTCCTTCCTGATATTGAAAGCTGAGAAGCCACAACATTTTTTATTAAAGTTGACAATTTTGATCCATCAGGCCTACATCGTTGGATCATTAAAATGACATACTGTCCATATCTACGTATAAATAATGTTGACATCATTTCAGATTTACATTGGCTACACTCCATGTTGTGATCCGCTGCATTTACTAGCTTATTAAAGGAGACTGATTTACTGTCTGGCAAAGTTAAATATATAAATCTTTCTGAGTCTACACTAGTGGTACTTGATACCCTACAATTCTCGCAGTCATGCTGCCATTGATAAGAAAGCCCAAACAGGTGATCTACATCTACACCCTCATCTTGCAATACATCAAGCATATACATTAAAAACTCCTGACAATCTTGCTGATTATTTTCAGAGAAGTCTGTTTGACCTGAACATTCATCTAACAGATAACGAACTTCAGACACACTTTCTACTTTTGTTCGATCAGTGCTACATTTCTCGAAAACAGAATTCAACAAACAGCATAAAATTTGTTCTGAATTCAACAGAATCTGTTCTTTTAAACTCTCTAGTGAAAAGAGAACATTAACCACTACATTTGCATAGCAGTTGACACCAGAACTGTTTTCAAATTGAAAACTGACAACATCTTCAACAGAATCCACTTTCTTTCTGCTAACAATTTTCGGTTCATTGACTTTTAGTCTTTTTGCAACAACCTCCCTACTATTACTGATATTTCTACGTTTCCGGCCTACCACACGTTTCTCAAACAAAGGATATTGAGGCAAATGTGGCGCATACTCTCTTCTTAACCTATTGTATTCCTTAACACAATCTAGATCCGCACAAATGTTTGTGACATCACAGTCAATCAAGTACAATCCTGATAAAGTTCTAACTCGTGACAATGCCACATATGCCATACCCTCCTTGAACACAGAACTGCCAATATTCACCAATGCACTATCTACACTTAAACCTTGCGATTTATGGATTGTCACCGCATATGCCAAGCAAACAGGAAACTGTTTACGGCGAACATATAAGTCTTTAACAAGCAAAAACCTAGCAGAACAACGACCAATTAGCTGTACTTCCTCAATGCCATCAAATTTAATTTTTAAAAATTCTATTCCATCTCTATTTCTGTATTTCTCAAAATCAACAACATTACCCATTGATCCATTTACCAGACCTCTTTCAACATGTAAATTCCTTCTCAAAATGATTCGGCAATTTAAACACACATTCAAAGTCTTTTCAAAACCCGCTGTTTTAGATATAGTCTTCTCTAATGAATCCAATTTTGATTTCAAATTCTCTGACAAAATAATTGTTGATCCCATATGCTCTATTTTGTCAATAGCTTCAAGTTTCACAATCTCTTGCTTTTCTAAATTCAACATTTTGTTGTTGAAGAAGGCACATTCTGCAAGAGTTGGCATCAAACATATTCCGGATTTCTTCTCAGTAATTTTCTGAAAAATATTCGCAGGCACAATCTCTTGTTCGGGATATAAATTTGAAAGTAATCGTGCATTTAAAGCTTCTTTTCCATGCTCGGTCACTTTTCCAATTCTAATATCTTGTAGAATTTTCTTATAATCTTCATCCTTCGCCTGACGCATATTTTCATGCAGTTCAGCATAATTGAAGTTTAACCATATATTGATGTTGCCAATGCTCCCTAGGCACTTCCTGGTATCTTCATGCTTGAGTATTTTGAACACAGGTTGACCTTTTACTGGTGTCAGCTGCAGAAGATCTCCGAAAACAATGATGTGTTTGCCACCAAATAACACATCATATTCAGTTTTAAGTACTTCTTGCATTCTCAAATGCACAAAGGCAAGCATGACATTGGAAACCATGCTTACTTCGTCAATGATAAGTAGTTTCATTTTCCTCAAGACTCTTGAAACTTCACAGCAAGCATCCCCAGATAACTTGTGGTATTGTAATTTGTTGTCATGCTCCACTGGCAGCATTAGTAGACGATGCAAAGTAATACCTTTAATGTTATGTGCTGCCAGTCCAGTAGGAGCGGTGACAACACAAGACAGCGATGACTCAGTCCTTTCCTGCAAATAACAAGAAATTGCTTTAATGAGGAAACTTTTTCCAGTTCCCGCTTCTCCACTCACGTACAGTCGGACAGGCTTCAACGATGTACATGAGCACTCTTTCTTCTCATGACTAAATCCATGCTCAATTTGCTTGGTAACTTCATCATATATTTTCCTCTGCTCAATGTTGAGTTGTTTTTCCAAGTCTTCTAAGTTAACTGAATCCTCCTGAGCATGTGCCATGGCTCTTTCCACTTCATTCATAGCAGTGGCAGCTTCATTTTCGATAATAGGTCCTCCAAGTGGATCTTGACTCAATGAAACAGAACTCTGACTGTCCTGAGAACTGTCTCTGGCAATCTCGGCTGCAATCGTTGCTTCCTGCTCAATTTCCAAAGTTAGCATTTCTTGATATTTGGGAAAAGCAGGACATTCTATGGTCTTCTTAGCAGCAGTGAAAGAGTCTTCGTAACAAAGGAAATCTCCAAGCAGTTCCTCTTCTACACGCCAAGGCTTGAAAAGTTGCAAAAGTGCTAAATAGAAGAACTCCTTTTTTTCTGGAGATTCGCCACTCAATTTTCGATGGTTTACTAATTGGCATTTTCTTTGCTTGACCAGGCATCCCTCACTTCCAATTACAGCATACACTCCTTTCTCAATATCTTCTTTGATGTTCCTCTTGAATATATAATTTTGAAGAACCTCATATAGACAAACATTCTCAAGGTGACTGCTTCGATTTGGATAATATGTATCCAACATGTTGGTCTTCAAAATATCGGTACTGTTTGGTTCCTTTTCTGCCAAATACTCAATTTCCCGGACAGGTTTTAGAACTCGATTTCGCGTTGCAGCAAGACCAAGACTCGCCCAAACGATACTCCTGGATTTGGCATAGAGACTTGCTGAAGACAATCGATCAGAACATTCGTAAGCTCCGATTTCTCGATGCGACAACATCTTCAGACTGAAACTGTACAACTTCTTGCTGAGGCTCTTTTCATGGGAAATGTCCTCCCACATATCCTTCAGTTCTGTCTTTTCTTTATTGGTGATGTAGGATGTCACATACCGAGCCACAGCCATACAGTTGTCATCCACAAACTGTATATCCATGTTAGCATTCCACATGGACAAAATCACTGGGTTGTAGTCGTTGATGTACTTGGACTCTTCGTTCCTTTTCAAATTGTAAGTATTTTTGGGTGATTTCCTCGTCACATTATGTCGCAGAGAAGACAACAAACTGTTCACTCTTCCTTTAGAAATCACCGGTCGTGGAAAGTTGAAACGACATTTGGTGTAGAACTTGTCCTTGTTTCTGAATTTACGACGACAGTACTTTCCACAACGATGGCTTTGGAAACGTAGAACTTGTTCTCTTAAGCTTTTCTTCTCCGTTGCATTTGGAACAGCACACGTAGAATACTGTTCTATGAAATTCATCACTAAGTCATCCGGATCTGTTCCAAATTTAGGTGCATCCTTGATCCACAACAACATATGTATATGAGGAGCACCTCTTGCTTGGTACTCCAGAAGAAATCCAACACCTCTCCAAGAGGTGGATTCTTCTTATTTGTGATGAAAGACATCATAGCTTCAAATCTATGATTGAAGTACCTGCATACATTCACTGGATCCAAAGAACACAGTTCTCCAGGTGTCTTGAATTCAATGTTTTCAATATTTCCATTTGCCTCTCGTAGAAATTCAAGTAAGTCTTCCCAGCCATACTCGGCACAGCTCAGAGTGAGGAACCATGTCGGAGTTCCTAAGTTCCTCAGCATACATTTTAAATCACCATGACGACGGTACCAGTACTCATTAGTACCACGCTGACACGCCATGAGATTAATTAAGTGAGAATCCAAAATACTGTCTTGGACATTGACTTTATGCATAAAATCACTTGCCGAGATGTTTCGCATCTGTATACCACTTTTTAAGATGTGGTTCACTGCATATGACAGTCCAGACAGATCGCTTTCAAACAGGAGATGAAACAAATATGGAATGCATTGACGAAACCTAGGATCTTCTGCATACAATCGTAAAGTCCGGTATTCAGAAGCAGGAATTTGATGAGGTCGCTCATCATATCTTCCTCCTCGACCTGTGGGAAATAGCTGTGGGAAACACCGAGCTTCCAAACTTTCCTCCCAAACACTAATGGGACTCCCTTTGGCTTGTTTCATTTGAAACAACTCAATAGCATTCCCCATGACTTCCTTGGAATGCAAAGGATGAACACTATGATGTTCATATATTTCTTCACTTTTAGAGGCCTCTACTTTCTCAATTTGGCCAGCACACAAATCGCTATCCTCTTCATCACTTACTTCCTCTTCTGCAACATATACATTCTTATAGTACTTATTATTTTTCTTCAAATACAATGTTGCTTTTTTGACTTTCCTAACATCCACTAAATCTTGCCATATTTTCTTATTCTTTGTCGGAACCCCATTAACCAAGATAACCAGAGGTTCCTCTTCCACTTTTTCTACTCCAATTGTGTTAATGTTTTTGTTCAAATCTAGAGGCAAATAAACAACTCTTCCCTTTAATCCTCTCTGTAAATCTGCTGGAGGCAACTTCCCTGTCTTTGGCTCCATTCTTACAATAGCCTGAAAGGGATGGATACTTTGAATCAAAATAGATTCATAAGTATTTAAATCCTTCAATTCAGAAGGAATCTCAACCAATTCCAGATTATTATGAACTGCCCTAGCAGGCATCTGGTTTTGGTTTAATTTATTACAACAATAAGTACACACACGTTGATCGGATCCCAAATCTAAATAATTTTCTACCATCAAGTATGTGGCAAAATCCTTCCATTCACTATTATTTTCCCTTTCACTTTTTGCATATAAATCCACTAACTTAGTCTGATTCTTATAATAAGTGCGTCGACAACATACACAAGTGAAATTAGGCCTCTCACTTGATTTCATCTGAAACGTGGCAATTTCCTTCTGAAATTTATCTGTACTGGAAACCTGTACATTATCTTCAACATTACCCTCTACTTCTGGGTCAATTTGAACATTCTCATCTTTACTACCAAAGTAACAAAACTCAATTTCTTCACAAATATTCTTCACATCTATTTCAGAACCATGCAAAAGAGCAGCACATAATTGTTTAAGCATAATTGCAGGACTCTTAGCATAATACAACATTCTCACTAATTTTCTCACTTTATTATGATGCACTGCTAGCATCCTGAAATGATTAAAAACACTCTGGCATACTCTCCTGGAAAGACAAGCCAGTGAATGACCACGTAAACCTGTTATTTGTCTCACTCTGCAAGGATCTAAATCTTGCAACAACTTCATTTTCTGCTTCAAACTTTTCTTAATAAATGTCCGTATAAAATCACAAAGCAAATTGATGGAAACCTGTCGCACACTGCAAATAGAACTACACTTCCAAATGTACACAGGACCCTTAGGACGTCTTCCTAAAACCTCATCACTTAGCGCCTCTTCTGTCTCTGTTGTCACAAGTTTTTCTTTTTCAACTGGACAACCATCCTTCACTTCATAAGCTCGACCACTGGTGTCAACTGCAAACACCAAATCATTATCCTGAAAATAACTCTCCTCATTAAAAAATGCCTCACAACTTGAACTATGCATCCATTCTCCGGAAAAAAATTCACAAAAGTTACTACGATTTACTACTCTCTTCCATCTACTTTTTGTTTTGAAATCAGAAATTACCTTGCTTAGTTTCCTAATTCTATTAATTACCAAAATAAACAACTTTCGCTTAATTTCAAAAGCATGATCAATAATTTTCTCTACATTTTTCTTCTTCTTATAAAATTCCTCTTTCTGTTGGCCTTTCTTAATATTTTTTAATAAATTAACTATTATCCTATTACGGAACATTCGTTTTCGAATGTCCCTAAACTGTTGTTTCCTTCTACTATCATGCACAGAATGATCTCTTCCTCTACCAGTAACATTTTTGATGGGTCTTTCCTTTCCATTTAAATTGCTTTTCTTTTTCTGAACTGAAACATTTTTAGAATAAATACTTTTTTTACTAAAAATATTTCTTAAGAATGATTTTGTGCTCTTACCCGGACCCTTCTTGGTGTTTTGAAAAGTATTTGGGGAAGAGGACTGCTGCAATAAAAGATCATCCTGCTGTCTTTGACGTTTTCTAGCCTTTCTAATTCGATTTTTAGTTGGCATTTTTCAAATTTGGAAAAGATCTGCAGTTCAATCTGTGGAAAAATATAATAAAAAATGTTATAAACCACTATTACCAAACAGTAAATGAATAACAGTCATCAAAAACGTAATGCCCTACTTATTATTTAACATACCAAATCTTTTGCACCAGCACTGCATCACAAAAATGACACACAGTGGTACAAAACAGGCATAAAACAATCATAAATCTCTCCCTAAAATTTTAAATGATTAATTCAGGATAACGATAAGGTGTGGCCTATCTAAAGGTTTGTTTAAGCCCAGATCTTTGGACTGGGGTGAATGTGTGTCATTGATCCACATTCGGTCCATCACCTGTTTTGTTTGTTTGAGGTGAGGCCAACACATGGTTGCAGATAAGATTTTCACTGAAGAAAACGCTTTCATGTGTCTCAAGGACATTTTCGTTTTCTGGAATGCCCTAGCACCATTTTTTGGACATTATTAACATGGCTATGTAACTCCCATAATCAAAATCTAAATTTGCTTAGCACAGATGGCACCATATTTAAAAGACACTTGCACCATGAAGAACGCTTTCCATTTAAAAAGGAAAAATAACATCATAGACACTCATATGCCTTATAAATATGACCCAAAACAACCTATGAAGCTCTAGCAGTACATATCCAGAAATGTAATTGATTTCAAAAAATCGTTTTTAAACACAACATATAAATCAATTGTATACCTGCATTCAAGAGGAAATGACTGAAAATCTCCTTGAGAGACATGAAAGCGTTTTCTGGAATGCCCTAGCACCATTTTTTGGAGATTATTAACATGGCGATGTAACTCCCATAATCAAAATCTAAATTTGCCAAGCGCAGGTGGGAGCGTATTTACAAGACACTTGCCCCATGAGGAACGCTTTCCATTTAAAAAGGAAAAAATAACATCAAAGACACTCAAATGCCTTATAAATATGACCCAAAACAACCTATGAAGCTCTACCAGTACATATCAAGAAATGTAATTGATTTCTAAAAAACGTTTTTAAACACAGCATATAATTCAATTGTATACGTGCATTCAAGAGGAAATGACTGAAAATGTCCTTGAGAGACATGAAAGCGTTTTCTGGAATGCCCTAGCACCATTTTTTGGACATTATTAACATGGCTATGTAACTCCCATAATTAAAATCTAAATTTGCCAAGCGCAGGTGGGAGCGTATTTACAAGACACTTGCCCCATGAGGAATGCTTTCCATTTGAAAAGGAAAAAATAACATCAAAAACACTCAAATGCCTTATAAATATGACCCAAAACAAGCTATGAAGCTCTAGCAGTACATATCCAGAAATGTAATTGATTTCAAAAAAATCGTTTTTAAACACAGCATATAAATCAATTGTATACCTGCATTCAAGAGAAAATGACTGAAAATGTCCTTCATACACATGAAAGCGTTTTTTTAGAATGCCCTAACACCATTTTTTTGACATTATTAACATGGCTATGTAACTCCCATAATCAAAATCTAAATTTGCCAACCGCAAGAGGGAGCGTATTTACAAAAAACTTGCACCATGAAGAACGCTTTCCATTTAAAAAGGAAAAATAACATCATAGACACTCATATGCCTTATAAATATGACCCAAAACAACCTATGAAGTTCTAGCAGTACATATCCAGAAATGTAATGGATTTCAAAAAATCGTTTTTAAACACAGCATATAAATCAATTGTATATCTACATTCAAGAGGAAATGACTGAAAATGTCCTTGAGACACATGAAAGCGTTTTCTGGAATGCCCTAGCACCATTTTTAGGACATTATTAACATGGCTATGTAACTCCCATAATCAAAATCTAAATTTGCCAAGCGCAGGTGGGAGCGTATTTACAAGACACTTGCCCCATGTGGAATGCTTTCCATTTGAAAAGGAAAAAATAACATCAAAGACACTCAAATGCCTTATAAATATGACCCAAAACAACCTATGAAGCTCTAGCAGTACATATCCAGAAATGTAAGTGATTTCAAAAATCGTTTTTAAAAACAACATATCTGTTTCAGCTTACATAAGAGACCATGGAATGGGCTCCATGTACAACAAAAACTTGTGTTACTGCATGCCAGAATGCTACACCGAATATGCAATTACAATTTCTCAAAGAAACAAAATCTATTTGTATATCACTAGAGACAAAGCCACATTTTAAAAACACAGCTTTCTTCATCATTTTCTCCTTAAATCATACTATTCTCTATCTAAATTAAATAAATCTTTTCTCACCTTAGCAAATACTTTTTGAGTTTTGAAAACAGTCTCAGAAATACACCAAATTGTCTTCAGCAGAAGAAAAAGGATGCACTCCAGAGGCTGCAGCTATTGAAAGCACAGAAATACAGATATTCATTTCACATATCTCTCATATTAGCCAATCATAACTCTTCCCTCACTTTTTTCAAATAAAAACCCTTCCCCCCTCTGCCCTCTCTGCCTTTTTTTCCATAGCAACCACCTCCTGGAAGACCTCTCATGTTTGCAAATTCACACAACAATGTTTCAATTGAACTCTGAACTCTCAGTGCACCTGCGTATCCAGTGCAATCTTTCATTAAATGTTTCTTCCTTGACCATTCAAATTACATCTTTCAAAAAACACATCCATGCACCCTAACTTTCTGTTTTCAGAAATGGAAATGCACCAATCACTGCTAATGAATCATTAGCATTGGAAATCCTCAGTTTTTTTTCTTTACAAACTCCTACTGTTTCAACTGCCCTTTCATTACCACACTTCATCTGACTGCAGCACAACCTTCTCCAACCATGTTTAATGTCTGGATTGTTGGACATAGTTACATCCACTGGGCTCAAAGGTATGCTGAGAACAGAAATTTACCTAACCTCAATTTACAAGATGTGGAAATTAAATGGTTGGGCCAAAGAGGATTAAAATGTCACCAATTGATACCATTGGTGAAAACCTTTATGCATTTGCCAAAACCTGACCTGTTAATTGTGCACTGTGGAGGTAATGATTTGGGCACTTTGACAGGGGTAGGTCTGGAAATGCTTTTAAAGGACACCTTTGAGCAATTAATGGCACTTTTACCTCAAACTGCCTTGGTATATTCCAATATATGCCAAAGACAGAAATGGAGGTGGTCCAACCAATTTTCTCCACAAATTGAGAAAGTGAGGAAGCATGTAAACAAATCTGTTTCAGCTTTCATGAGAGACCATGGAATGGGCTCCCTGTACAACAATAACTTGCGTTACTACATGCAAGATATCTACAGCGGAGATGGAGTTCACTTCTCAGATGAGGGCAACAGAATTTTCATTCTGAATTTAAGACTGTGCATTGGTACCTACTTATAAGTACCTAAATGTACCATAAACCCAAAAGCTCTTCTCAGAGCTACTCTTCATCTAATCACTCACAATTATTATTTTTTTCTAACTTTTTTCACTAATTTTCCACAAAATACGCTCCCCGGGGCGCTACCCGGTTCGCTAACCGAAAGCTAACCTCGCGGAATTTTTTAAAAAAATGTTTGTTTTCCGCACATATAAGCCTCCTCAGCCACCCTCAGAAAACCTAGGGGGTCAAGATAAGTCTACCATGACCCCTTCTACCCATTCTAAACATTATTTGCCCTCCATCTTGTATCTTAATGCGACCGAAACACAAAATGGTGGACTCCCGTGACGCTTAAGGTTCGCGGACCGGACCGTTTCCCGGGAAGCGGTCCTAAAAAAAGGTGGGAAAGTAATTTACAGAAAAACGACTAGAGACACTCTCACCAAATATACATTAGCTCATACTACATACCATTCCCTGCCATTTTCACAAATTTGATTGAAATTTCATTTAGCCATTTAGCCTGTAGACCTATCTAAATACCCTGAGGTAAATTACTTCACAAAAAACATCTAAAGTATTGGAATTGACAACCAATGAAAATTTTACTTTCATTTTCAATTTTTTTTTCCTGACATTTGATTGGTTATGTACCTGAATATATATAAAAGAAGAGAAGGAAACACAGCCATTTTCACTACTACTTCCTGAACTACATTTCAAGAGCCTTTTCACCTCCCTGTAAAGTAAATTGATAATTTGTAAGTGGCACTTTAAATTAATTTGTAAAAACGTTTTTTGATAATTATTTACTGTCCCCCTGCTATAGTTATAGATACAGATAGGCTCCTCTGTTATATTTATTGATTGACTTACACTTCTCTGCTATAATTATGAATTTACTTACTTTAACTTCACTGTTAAAAAAACAGAACTACCTGTCTGAACTTAAACCCAACAGTGCCCTAACTCTTCTAATATAATTATTTTTTTATGCAATTTACAGCAAAAAAATGGAAGGGGAGCACGAAAAAATCAATGTTTCCTTCGACATTACAACAGAAGAGATTTTAACTGAAGAAATTTTGGATGAAGATTTTATGGATGAGTCTTTTGATGAACAATTTATTGAAAGCTTACAAGACATAGAAACATGCATGTTTGAGGAGATTCCAGATGATGTAATGCTGGAAGTTTTATTGAACTATGAAAATTCTGACCCATAAATTTTTTTTTAATCAAAATTAATAAATAAATAAAAAAAAAACGAACAATCAATTAACATACAATATTTGAGAAGTCTATAATTCTTTTTCCCTCATAGTACACTCCCCGGGCCGCTTACCAGTTCGCGAACCGGGAGCTTCCCACGCAAAAAAATAAAAAATAAAAAAAAAAATGTTTGCCCCGTGGGGCCCTTTTGAAACCTCCCCATCAAACCTAGGGGGTCAGGGAGGATCTACTATGCCCCCTTATGGTAATTTCCCCCTTTGTTTTGGCCTCCTCTTGTCTCTCGATCCTACCGAGAGACAAGATGGCGGCCGCTCTGGACTGTTTAGAATGTTGACAGACACCGGAGAGCCAATCAGCTTCGCTTCGCAAAGTTCCGATACGCGAAAAGTTCGCTAACCGGAGCGCTGCCCGGAGCGCTGTTACAGATATATATCTTGTTTTAAACGTTAATTTCTCAAAATCCACTGAAGCACATATATTAAGACCTAGCAAAGGCACATCGTGCTAACAGTCCCTACAATTTTGCCAAGTTTGGTGGAAATCCATTCAGCCGTTCGGGCTAAAAGTGAGGCCAACCGCCCTATGGAAATTAACATGGGAAAAACGCGTTTTGGGACTCCCCTTTTATCTCAGCCCCCCCTTGCCGAAACCCCCCCAAATTTCCAGGAGCTGCTCAGAAACAAAATGTGCCATTTTCCAGAAAATTTCAGCCAATTCCATCCACAAACGCCAAAGTTATTAGATATAGAATTTTCAGAAATCCCATAGGGAAAAAATCCTAACTATATATACCTACTGGCGACCGCCAGTAGGTAATATGTATATATATATATATATATATATATATATATATATATATATATATATATATATATACATATATATGTATATATATTTATTTTCTGAATTCAGTAAACAGGTATATGGTGTATTGGTCTTGTGGCGTACTTGCTACCTTCAACCTGCATCAAAACATGATGAATGCAACATCTGCATTATTACAAGTACATTACAGTTAATGGAATGCACATAATGATATATAGAATACCCATGTTTGGATGAAGTAACCTGTTTGCCAAGGTGTAAGGTCCTTAGTTCTACTGGATGTGCTCTTTAGAGGCTTAGGTGAGTTTGTTCCAGCATGTTTACTCCAGTTTTCAAATGTAGTTATGCGCATACTGTCTGAGGGATGGGCTACAAGATATCCTCAGGCATCCATCAACTTACTGTCACACAGAGGAAGTAGTTGCAATTACCACAGTGAGGTCTCTAAGGAAGTGAGCCTTTGAAAGACAGTTTTCCTGAGTATAAGAAAGCTGCCATGTAGAAGCATTAGTCAAGATTCAAAGAAACCCAAACAGTATTAGTCAGGACTCTGTATGAGGCATAGGAAGAAAAAGATTTACAAAGCTTAGCCAAGGCCCGTTTTTAACAGGAATCGCATATAGGTAGAATGCTCATGGGCAAGGTAGGAGTGAAACACAAATCACTGTACTCATCACTGCTTACATATTTATACTAGAAACACATACCTCTCTCACCACACATACAGGAACACTAATAAAGTCTGCAGATGTCTGACACTTGTGCATTTTTACAAATGTCAATAAACAGAAAAGAATTCACCAAAGTGCAAACTAGGAAGGTGTTATGATAAAAGTGATTTAGACAGGATTTCGGAAACAAACATTTGTGGGACAAAATATTGTGTCAAGTATATTGAGGACAAAATATTGTAAAGGTAATAATCCATAGGAAAGGAATGTTTTACTATATATAACTCCAGTTATAGGTACCTTGACAATATATTACCTACTGGCGGTCTTAGAACCAAGTTTCCATAGGAAGACATTTTTTTGTTTTGCTTATAACTTTAGCGTTGTTTGATGAATCTTCACGAAATATTCCAAGCTAATTCCGTGTTCATATCAGCTCCTATGTTAAAAGTTTGGGGGTGATTCTTCAAGGGGGGCCGAGATAAAAGGGGGGTCCCAAAACATGTTTTCTACATGGTAATTTCCATAGGAAACATTAGACAAGGCTACAGGTCGAACAGGTAAACGGAATTACCCCAAATTTGGCAGGGAGAAGGGTCTTGGTCTAGTAAGCATGCTTTTGTTTCTTTGGTGTCAATCCATTCTGTAGTTTTGGAGAAGTATTGAAATGTACAGGCGTTACGAGCACGAGCTTGCTGCGTATTGGCTGCAAACAGTTGCAACTAAGAAGTGTTGACCGCCATTTTGTGTTGCCTTTAAAGCGAATAAGGGGAAAAAAGGGCAAAAACAGTAGGAAAGCGGAGGGTAGGAGCACTGTAACATCTGAGGGGTGTTTAGAGTGTGCTATAGAGGGAGTGTGAAGTAAAGTAAAGTATTTACCCCTACCGGTGTGAAAGTGCTGTTTTGCCCACAGTGAGATAGTGCTGATGTGAGGTGCTGGTACAAGCGTGGGCGTAAACCGTGAGTTGAGTGCTGTAAACTTATGTGCTCTGGGTGCTCGGTTGCAACTAGTACGTTTTGGCCGCCATTTTGTGTTTCCGTTGAACCGAGTAAGGGGAAAAAGGGTGAAAAAAGTTGGAAAGAGGAGGGTAGGAGCACTGTAACGTCTGTGGGGTGTTTAGGGTGTGCTATACAGGAAATGTGAAGAATTTACCCCAACCAATGTGAAAGTGCCGTTTTTGCCCAGAGTGAGATGGTGCTGAGGTGAGGTGTGGGTACAGTCGGGGTGAAATCTTGCTTCTAAACCACGAGATGAGTGCTGTAAACTGATATGCTCTGGGAGCTGTAGCGAACTGGCGGAAGCAAAGTGTTTAACCCGACTGGTGTGAAAGTGCTGTTTTTGCCCAGAGTGAGATGATGCTGAGGTGAGGTGTCGGTACAGTCGGGGATGAAATCTTGCGTCTAAACAATGGAATGAGTGCTGTATACTGATGTGCTCCGGGCGCTGTAGCATACTGGCGGAAGCGAAGAATATACCCCGACTGGTGTGAAAGTGCTGTTTTGCCTACTCTGAGATGGTGCTGAGCTGAGGGGCCGATACACTTGGGGATTAAAGTGTGTGCCTAAACTGTGAGTTGAGTGCTGTAAACAAATGTACTGTGGGTGCTGTAGCATACTGGGCACTGCAGCATAGCTGTGCAGGTGCTGTTAGTATGCGTTTAGAGTATTGCAGGAATGGGAAGCAAACTACTTCAAGTCAAGTCAAGTCAAAGATAGCTTTATTCGGTATTTGTTAAAAAACCATAAAAGCACATAAAGAACGAGTTTAAAAAACATTTCATCCATAAAATATAGAAGTACAAATTAATTCGTTATTTTTCATCATTAAAAAAGAACTTAATCATTCGTTAAAACACTAGAGGAGTCCAGGATAATTAATGTATGCTGTTAAGTGCATTAATGTACAATGCAATCATTATGCCATCGAAGATCTGCATCTTACTACATATTTCAGAAATTTAACAGCTGCGACCATAGTAAATTCGTCTCGTAGCATATAAAGTCTGATCAAGGCTGGTTTGCATTGTCTCAAACCCCACATCTTTAAGAGGGGCAACAGATGCCTCTTTCTGCCCCAATCGTAGTATTTACAGAAAAAGATGCAGTGGATATTTGACTGAGTGGATGAATCATCACATGGACAATAAATTAGCATGGCAGACCAGTCATTTGGGGCGGGGAAGGATATCAGCATATAGAAACAGTCAGTCCTCATACTTGTTAATAGCATTCTGGTGTAACTGGGAAGTGCCGGGCCCAGGTATGGATGTAAACCTGGGCCATGTAGAAGGCGGCGGTGAGAGATGATCGTAGACTTATTTCTGTCCAAATACCGTCGCCTATCTTCTAGCAGCTCAAGGCAGATTTCCTTTAAAGCTTTTTTCGAAATTAATGCACAGGAGCTGGGAGTTACATAGAGTTCTGGATGGCCAATAGAATTCAGAAATTCTTTGACATAATGAAGCCAGGTAAGCTTCCTAATTGCTGATTGGTTCATACAGTCTTGAATCACGTCCCTGCTAAAGGCTGTATCCTTGGAAGTCCATATCTTATGCCACAACATGATTGGTCTTATCTTGATTAAGTCTGTAATATGTACCCGGTCTAATTCCTTGTGGCATATAGTTGTAGAAATTGATCTTGGGACAGCTAACAAGTACCTGAAAAATGCATTTTCCGCTAGTTGGATTTGTCTACAGTCGGCCGTCCCCCAAATGCCAGCCCCATAGGTCGCAGTAGAGACACATTTTGCTGGGTAAATCCTCAGCAGAGTGTCTACGGGTTTTCCGCCCAGTCTCTTAGCAAATTGTTTTACTGCGCCAATGGTACGGGAAAAAGCCAGATTGCGTGTAGTGATGGCTGTAGTCCAAGTTCCTCTATTGTTAAAAATAATACCTAAGTAGGAAAAAGTTTTGGTCAAGCCTATCTTTGTCTGGTTGACGAAAGTTTTGCAGTTTATTTTGGAATTGTTTTTTGACGTGCAGCACATGGTGAAGGTTTTTCCCACGTTTATCTTCAGCCCTCTAGAGCCCATAAAAGTGGAAAAGCCAGTTAATGCCTTTTGAAGGCCCACCTGAGTTCTTGACAATATTACAGCATCGTCAGCGTAAAGTAGTATCGGTACCGCTGTGCCATAATTTTGAGGTAGTCCACTTCCAAATTGGTCAAAAAGTCTGCCACTGATGTACAAATTAAAAAGGAAAGGTGCAAGGATACAGCCTTGTCGAACGCCCTTTTCGATTGGGAATTTCTTGGTGCGTTCTCCATTTTTACCATAGCGGACCGTTGCCCCTGCACCTCTGTTTAGTTCCTTTATGAAATTAAGAACAAATGGGTCTATCCCCATCTTAGTTAAGGTATTCCATAACACGTTGTGGCTTAAGCAGTCGAAAGCCGAGCTTAAGTCGACAAACATCATGTATAGGTTCCCTTTTTTAGCCACCATGAATTTACTAGTTATTAATGCCAAATTAAGTCCCTGCTCGACTGTGCCCAGCCCACACTTGAACCCATATTGGAACTTTGAAAGAACCCCTTCCTCTTGGGCCCAGGATTGTAATTTAGTAAGTAAAACTCTTCCTGCTACTTTCATCAATGAGTCGAGTAGGGAGATTGGCCTATAGTATTTGGGATTCTGTCTATCTCCTTTTTTGAAGATGGGAATTACAATGGCTTCCTGCCATGTTACTGGAAAGCCCGTTTGACTATAGGAGTTTAGAACATTTGTAAGGAGCGGGGCCCATAAGTCCATATTTTCTTTAAATAAGTCGATAGGGATGCCATCTGGCCCTGGGGCTTTAGAATTTTCGCTCTCTCGAATAGCCTGCTCAACCTCTGGTAGAGAAAAAACTATGTTCAACGGAAAAGTATCTACGGTATGAGACTCTTCAGACTGCGGGCAATGGTGATGGATGATGATGTCGCAGGTAGTTTACCACAGACAGATTGTCATTCTTATATAGTGCCGTGAAGTAACTAACCCACACGTCCTTGGCTATAGCTACTTCTAAAGAATCAGTCTTTCTTTCTGCAAAGAACGGGGCATTAACTTCTCTCCAGAAGGAAATATTGTCCCGAAGGGCGCTAGCCTTTATTAACGCCCCCCAGGCTAGATCTTTCATTTCATTTCTTTTTTCCAATTTTGAAGTGCCTGTTTATAAACCAACCTGGCTGCTCTGACTACCTCAATATCTTTCGGCAGTGCCTTTACTGCCTGTAAGAGAGCTTTGTGGGCTCTAGAGCAGGCAGAATTGAACCATCCATTAGTTCTGACCCTTTCTCGTCTTTTTGCTTCCTGGTCAATTCATCATTAATAGTGGCTAAGTAAGTAAAGTAGTTCTTTATTGTTGGTTAATTAAAACCATTACAATATATACAATTCCACAATGTTTAAAATGAACATTTAAGTATATAAAAAGAGAAAAAGTATGTATTCTAAATGTCCAAAAGACTGACGTGAGTTTCAGTGAAATTATTCAGGACACAAATTGTCTTTGGAAACAGGGTTCTTAAGTCAAGATGAAGGTCGGGCCTGTGACAATAGGTCTTGTTTTTCCACGAAACTGTCCAGGAATTTAACTGATCTACAAATCAGTTGAGGATCCGCAGTGCATAAGATTTGGATTATCGCAGTCCGGCAGGTACGAACTCCTTGCTCGTTGAGCTTGTCCTTTAGCCAATACCGCCGACCTTGATACATAGCCGGACAGATGCAAACTATATGAATAATGTCTTGTTTACCTGCGCCACAAAGGTCACATTCCGTTGATTCTTGTGGTTTCCATTTTGGTTGATCAAATCTTGTCGGGAGGTTACCCAGCCTTAATTGAAGAAATTTACATTTGATAAAGTACGAGAAGGCCATGTCTAAATAAGCTGCTGGTATGGGCTTTATGTATGATTTGATGGTCATCCAGGCGTGGGTCCGGGCGCTGAAGGTTATTTTATCGTTGAGAAGTGAGTGTTTCTTGGCGATCCTCACGACCGCTTGTTTGAACGAAGAAACTGGCAGTTTTGTTTCCCACAGTGGTCCCAGCTCGGTTGTATCTAGTGAGAGTTTTAGGTACTTTGCGTGCTCGGAGCTCGGGTTTGTGTGGATTGCTTCCCACAATGCCCCATTCATTTTGTTCTCCTTGTTCCTCCAAACGTTGTACCAGAATTTGATAGCCTCATATTTTTTCAGTAGTACTTGTGATTGTAATCCAAATTCAAGTCTTACTTGCGCTGGTGAGGAGCTGTTCGGTAGGGAAAAGACCCGTTTATAGACTTTAGTTTGTATTTTGTCTATGAGAGTAGCACTTTTCCCATGATGTAATACACTCCCATATGCTATTGTGGGTAACAGCTTTGATTTCATTGCGGTTAGCAAGGGGGAGACAAGAGGACCTTTTAGCTCTGCTGCCAAACTAGTGAAAGCGTGCAGTAAGGTGGACCCTTTTTTTTCCATGTCCTTAAAATGCACTTGGAAATTGAGGCGGTTGTCTAAATGTACCCCCAGGTACTTGTAGCTGTTTACCACTTCCAGTTGATCATTGTTTATTCGGAAGTTTGGTGAAGTTTTGCGTCGTCGCGTTATGAGCATTACCTTTGTTTTCCTGATGTTTATGGTTAACAGGTTCTTTTTTGTGTAGACGGACATGTCATGCAGTAGGCGTTGGAGGCCAATTTTTGTTTGGCTCAGCAATACCACATCGTCCGCGTATGATAAGTGCGTTACACGGAGGCTACTTAACCGGGGAGGATGTGCGTTGACCTTGTCCAGGCTTTCTGTCAGATCACCCATAAATAGATTAAATAGATGTGGGGCCAATACACATCCTTGCTTTAGACCGTCGGCAGTGTTGATCTTCCGGGTTAGGCAGTGCCCGTTGTCAATTTTTTACCTGCATCCAGGTGTCAGTGTACAGGTTAATGATGGGCAAGAGAATAGAGTCCGGTAGGCCCAGTTTTTTTAGTTTTGCCCATAGCAATTGCCTGTTGACGCGGTCAAATGCCGCCTTGAAGTCCACAAAACAGGTGTAGAGCTCCTGGCGGTTCTGTAGGCTTTTCTCTGCGATCAGGCATAGGGCCATAGCATTCGTCATTGTTCCCATGCCACGGCGGAACCCAGACTGATTCAGTGGTATTTTGTTGTTCTTATCTGACCATTGGGCCAGGTCTGCTAGTATCATTGACGCGTAGTATTTTGCTTCAGCGTCGATGAGGGCGATCAGACGGTAGTTATTTGGATCTTTACGGTCTCCACCTTTGTAGATTGGAGTTATGATCGCCCCCCTCCAGCTCTCAGGGATACCACCTGTGTTGTTTACTGTTCGGAAGAGCAAATCGAATTTACTAGCCCTGTACTGTGGGTCCTCCTTATAAATGGCTTGCGGAACGCCGTTTGGACCAGGGGCGCTTTCTTGCCTACTTTTCTTGATTTTTTTTAATATGCTTTGCTCTTCGTCTTGCCTGGAGTGTGGTGCCAAGTTTTCCACAGTTTTCAGAAGCTCCCCTACACTCATTAGCAATTGGGTATTCAATACGAATACTTTGCATGTACCCCCCCTCCGCCCCCATGATATTTTGATTCTCAGGCATTTCTGAAAGATTAATTAGAGGAGTATTGCTAACATTTAGGGGACACTGGGTGGGCTGGTTTAATCCCAACGTGTGGATATTCGGGGAAGATATGTTTATTTGAGTTGGAATTATTCTTATTTTTCACCCGTTTCGATATAGCGCCCTCCCTCCTCCCCTTGGCATTTCTTTCCGGGGGTTCTACTTGAGTTTGGCACTGATGTAAATCAGGCGTTTTTTCTAAGTCATCAGTTAGATGCGAGTCAAGGGAAAGCTGAGTGGCAGAGAGATCCACAGTGCTAGGGACAGTGTGGATCTCTGCTATGGCTTCAGATGGCAACAACAGGGGGGCAATTGGCCCTAACTGAGTCGGGGTTAAAGCAGAAGCAAGGGGACCCATAGAAGACCTTCTCGCTATTGCCAGCTCTTGAGATACCCTGCGCTCCAACAAGATTATACTCTGATCTATCGCCTCATTTGTTCTAGTGATAAACTGGTCTATCGGACCTGTTATCTGTGCAGCGCTCAGCACCATTTTACTTCTGCTCCCTCTGGTCATCGCAAATACAGGTGATGGTGAATTGAGCTATGCTGTCACAAAATAACCGATTCAGAAAAGGGGGTGGTGATGAACAGAGTGTCTGAATTAGGCAGACCACTCTTACCCAGTCCAAAGATCAGGGCTTGATCCATCACCGTTTTTTAGCTCACTGCACCATCCCAGCTCAGAACTTGGCTATATGCAAATTAGTCTGACCCTGGCCCAGTGCATCATGGGAACAGGGCAGACCAAACTACCAAGCCAATTCTTATACTGGGAAGGAAACAAGCAACCGGGGACCGGTTTCTGGCATTTCAGCCGTCTTCGGCCCGGCTTGCTTGAATCCTGATGGTGCAATGAGCTAGGGACTCACATCTGAGTATACCCTTCCACGCTTATGGTGGACAAAAATGATTCAGAAAAGGGGGTGGTGATGAACAGAGTGTCTGAATTAGGCAGACCACTCTTACCCAGTCCAAAGATCAGGGCTTGATCCATCACCGTTTTTTAGCTCACTGCACCATCCCAGCTCAGAACTTGGCTATATGCAAATTAGTCTGACCCTGGCCCAGTGCATCATGGGAACAGGGCAGACCAAACTACCAAGCCAATTCTTATACTGGGAAGGAAACAAGCTACCGGGGACCGGTTTCTGGCATTTCAGCCGTCTTCGGCCCGGCTTGCTTGAATCCTGATGGTGCAATGAGCTAGGGACTCACATCTGAGTATACCCTTCCACGCTTATGGTGGACAAAAATGATTCAGAAAAGGGGGTGGTGATGAACAGAGTGTCTGAATTAGGCAGACCACTCTTACCCAGTCCAAAGATCAGGGCTTGATCCATCACCGTTTTTTAGCTCACTGCACCATCCCAGCTCAGAACTTGGCTATATGCAAATTAGTCTGACCCTGGCCCAGTGCATCATGGGAACAGGGCAGACCAAACTACCAAGCCAATTCTTATACTGGGAAGGAAACAAGCTACCGGGGACCGGTTTCTGGCATTTCAGCCGTCTTCGGCCCGGCTTGCTTGAATCCTGATGGTGCAATGAGCTAGGGACTCACATCTGAGTATACCCTTCCACGCTTATGGTGGACAAAAATGATTCAGAAAAGGGGGTGGTGATGAACAGAGTGTCTGAATTAGGCAGACCACTCTTACCCAGTCCAAAGATCAGGGCTTGATCCATCACCGTTTTTTAGCTCACTGCACCATCCCAGCTCAGAACTTGGCTATATGCAAATTAGTCTGACCCTGGCCCAGTGCATCATGGGAACAGGGCAGACCAAACTACCAAGCCAATTCTTATACTGGGAAGGAAACAAGCTACCGGGGACCGGTTTCTGGCATTTCAGCCGTCTTCGGCCCGGCTTGCTTGAATCCTGATGGTGCAATGAGCTAGGGACTCACATCTGAGTATACCCTTCCACGCTTGTGGTGGACAAAAATGATTCAGAAAAGGGGGTGGTGATGAACAGAGTGTCTGAATTAGGCAGACCACTCTTACCCAGTCCAAAGATCAGGGCTTGATCCATCACCGTTTTTTAGCTCACTGCACCATCCCAGCTCAGAACTTGGCTATATGCAAATTAGTCTGACCCTGGCCCAGTGCATCATGGGAACAGGGCAGACCAAACTACCAAGCCAATTCTTATACTGGGAAGGAAACAAGCTACCGGGGACCGGTTTCTGGCATTTCAGCCGTCTTCGGCCCGGCTTGCTTGAATCCTGATGGTGCAATGAGCTAGGGACTCACATCTGAGTATACCCTTCCACGCTTATGGTGGACAAAAATGATTCAGAAAAGGGGGTGGTGATGAACAGAGTGTCTGAATTAGGCAGACCACTCTTACCCAGTCCAAAGATCAGGGCTTGATCCATCACCGTTTTTTAGCTCACTGCACCATCCCAGCTCAGAACTTGGCTATATGCAAATTAGTCTGACCCTGGCCCAGTGCATCATGGGAACAGGGCAGACCAAACTACCAAGCCAATTCTTATACTGGGAAGGAAACAAGCTACCGGGGACCGGTTTCTGGCATGTCAGCCGTCTTCGGCCCGGCTTGCTTGAATCCTGATGGTGCAATGAGCTAGGGACTCACATCTGAGTATACCCTTCCATGCTTATGGTGGACAAAAATGATTCAGAAAAGGGGGTGGTGATGAACAGAGTGTCTGAATTAGGCAGACCACTCTTACCCAGTGGCAGGGTATACTCAGACATGAGTCCCTTTCTCACTGCACCATCAGGATTCAAGCAAGCCGGGCCGAAGACGGCTGAAATGCCAGAAACCGGTCCCCGGTAGCTTGTCTCCTTTCTGGTGAAGAATTGGCTTGGTAGTTTAGTCTGCCCTGTTCCCATGATGCACTGGGCCAGGGACAGACTGATTTGCATATAGCCAGGTTCTGAGCTGGGATGGTGCAGTGAGATAAATAGCGGTGATGGATCAAGCCCTGATCTTTGGACTGGGTAAGAGTGGTCTGCTTAATTCAGACACTCTGTTCATCACCACCCCCTTTTCTAAATCGTTTTTGGCCACTATAGGTGTGGCAGGGTATACTCAGACATGAGTCCCTTTCTCACTGCACCATCAGGATTCAAGCAAGCCGGGCCGAAGACGGCTGAAATGCCAGAAACCGGTCCCCGGTAGCTTGTCTCCTTTCTGGTGAAGAATTGGCTTGGTAGTTTAGTCTGCCCTGTTCCCATGATGCACTGGGCCAGGGACAGACTATTTGCATATAGCCAGGTTCTGAGCTGGGATGGTGCAGTGAGATAAATAACGGTGATGGATCAAGCCCTGATCTTTGGACTGGGTAAGAGTGGTCTGCTTAATTCAGACACTCTGTTCATCACCACCCCCTTTTCTGAATCGTCACAAAATAACCAGTAGATGTAGCACCGAACTTTGTGACAACAATAACGATCTATTTGGGAGCAAGTCTACGAAGGTGGGTGTAACGCAGTCTGATGTAAAAATGCAAATAAGGTGGCCCAGTCCAGTCTTACCAGTCTATAACGGGCTAAAACGAGCCCGCCCTTGGCCCGGGCTTCGCCCGGCGTGTCCCGGCGCGTCCTGCGACGCGGGGGTGCACTGTTGATTTATGCGCCTCCGTGCGCGTGAGCCGGCGTGGGCGGGCGGGGCCGCCGGGAACTCTGGAAGATGTAGTCCCCCCACTCGGTGGCCGCAAGGTATAGGAGGCGGTGGGGGGGACCGAGATGCCCAGAGAAGCAAGCGCTAGTAAGCGCGGTGCCCAGCAGGAAGATTCAGGATTCGCCCAGGTCCAAGTAGGTTTCTCTGCTCGCTCGTTTGTTTTTCAATTTGGTCTCCGCTTTTGGAGTGGCGCATGATTTTGTCCTGCTCTGGAAGGAAAGAGGCTTTCTTACATCCCACGGGATGCAAATAATGCATGGAGAACTAGTGCATAATCTTTTGACCGCACTGACATACCCAAAGAAAATAGCTATTGTGGAGTGTAGTGCACACAAGAAAGTGACTGATAAGGTTGGACAAGGTAATGCCTTTGCAGACCACGTAGCATGTGAGACTGCGATGCAGCGAAGCACTACTCCCATGTATGTAGTGAAGTCACAAGCCGAACGTTGGCATGATGCTAGACAAGAAGTACTAGAGATACAGAAATCTGCTTCTCTAAAAGAAAGTGAACAGTGGTCTGAAGAAGGAGAGTTGGATGATGAGGGTTGTTGGCAGAATAAGCAGATGGATAAGTGGAAACTGCGTACAGCCTTTGTACAACCTATGGTTCAGATGGCACATGGGCTAGCACATGTTGGAGCTTCAGCAATAACGAAATTGCTTATGCAAGTTTGGGAGCATCCAGAAATTGCTAGCACAGCTAAGAGAGTAGTACAGTCTTGTTTGATCTGTTTAAATATAATCCTGGAAAAGGGACACAAACTCCTGCAGGAGGGTTTGCTACACCAACCGCACCTTTTGAAGTTTTGCAAATGGATTATATTCAGTTTGAGTGTTGCAACAACCTAAAGTATGTCTTGGTGGTGGTCTGTGCCTTTAGTAAATGGATTGAGGCTTACCCCACAAAGGACAATACTGCTATCACTATAGCGAAGGTGTTGATGGAATTTTTCACTAGGTTTGGTGTTTGCAAACGCTTATCGAATGATAACGGACTTCATTTTGTTGCGGAAGTTATTAAATATGTCCTGAAAGGTTTAGGGATTAAACAGAAGTTCCAAGAGGTGTTCCACCCACAATCAGCAGGATTGGTCAAAAAGTATAACGCTACTCTGAAGCTTAAAATAACGAAAATACAGGCTTCCACATCTTTGACTTGGCCAGATGCACTGCCACTGACATTGTTGTCCATTAGATCAGTACCACATTCTCGAACAGGCCTTACTCCCTATGAGATTGTGTTTGGGAGGCCAATGAATATTTTGGGAGTTCAGAAACCGAGTTCTGTAAATGATGTACCTTGTGTCCTGATGAATGATTATTTGGCACAGTTAACTGATAGCTTGGTTTCTATTCATCAACAGGTTCGAGAAGCACTTCCTGACAGATTTACAGGTGAAGGCCATGAACTTCGACCTGGTGACCACGTAATGGTTAAATCGTTTGAAAGATCGAGCAAAATGGAACCGAGGTGGCGAGGGCCAGAGCAAGGGCTCTTGGCCACGAGAACAGCTGTTCGAGTGACGAACCGGAAAAAATGGGTACATAGTACTCACTGCAAGAAAGTACTGCCTACCTTGGTGGAACCTGCTGTGCTGACCGATCATCGAGAGATCCTGACTACGGAGAAAGGCCAAGCTGTATCACCTGAGGAATCTGCAGAGTTCTTCCCGGACCCCACGATTTCTGGTGCATTTGATACCAAGGAAAGAGTCTGCAGTGCCTGAGAAAGTTAGTTGAGCTGCCCTGGGTTAGTGGAAACAGAGAGACAATGAGTCAAGGGGGGATCAGCCATGTATTAGTGTAGTGACACCCGTCTTGGCCAGTGGTGAAGAAATCAGCGGCTGCCCAGGGGTAAGAGCTCCAACGGTTGTTCTTTAGTTTCTGGAAAGAGTTGATTTTCATTGCTGCTAAAATGAATAAGAAAATGATCATCGGTGCTATAGGGTTTGTTGCTGTCTTGATGATTATGGCAACAATCACCTGGTTTGTTTAGAAGATGGCACCTACTTGTGAGCTTTTTGTTGCTACTACTTCAGTCCCAGAGGATCATCACTATTTTACCCTTCCGTATCATGAACAGTAGCATTGTCAATCTTATCTTAATAACACTTTTGTTCAGGTGTTGCATCATACTCATAATGCCACAAACACTACCAACTGTTGGGTATGTGGAATGATACCTGCGCATCAAAAGAAAGGAGGAACACCTTTTATTACTCTTCCTTTCTCACATAATGGTTCTTGTCAAGCCTGGTTTACGCATTTGTTTGCATCGAGAAGGCGTACAGTGGGCAGACTTCTTTTTCGTCCTAATAAAGCGTGTTATCAAGACAAAGATGGGGATCCCCAAGATAATGGAACTAAATGGGAATGGGAGGAATACCAACCGGACAAAATTTCTAGGCCATATGTTTTCACCAACACAAGAGACTCTGCCGAAAATAAACAATTTATGATTTCTGTTACAAAGACTAAAGCAGACTTATGTGTGCAAAGTAGTGGACGAATTCTAGTGGGAATAAGTGATTGTATTGTGATTCTAGATATTAAGGGTGTGAACAATAGTTCTTTTGTAGCTTCACACAGCACTTAATTCGTGTGCGGCAATTATGGATATTATCAACTACCAGTTGGGTGGTCGGGTATATGTTATATATCTTTTCTATTACCTCCTGTGTTTTTGGCACCTGCATCGTATCATCGAGATTTTAAACTGTTTAATGATATCACTAAAAATAGATATAAGAGGACAATAAGTGCTGATGAAGTAGAAAAAACAGACACTAGTGTACAACAATATGTCGATTTTAATTTAGGTTTGTTCTCTTTTGTGGGTACTGCATTAAACAGTAGGAAAGTGAGATGATTAACTAGGGTTGTAGAAGCTGGTACCAAACAGACAGCTATGGCACTTGGAAATATTATTGAGGAACTACAAATTGCAAGGATTGTAGTGCTCCAAAATCGTATGGTGTTCGATGTGATGTTAGCTGATCGAGGTGGTGCATTTCGCATCATCGGTAGTAGTTGCTGTGTCTTTATACCAGACAACTCGCCCTCAGTATACGATGCAATATTTAAACTGCATAAAAATGCTGCAGAAATCATACAGAAACTGGTACCTGGACTTTTGCTTGATAGTTTTGGGCTCTAGTCTCTGCTTGGGGTTGGAAACTACTGACTATTCTATGTATTGTAATTGCAGTATTTTTCACATGCTGTATGTGTATTAATTGTGGTCCAATGCTTTGCTCCATGTGTATTACTGCCTGTATACCAGCCAAGAAGAATGTTACAGAAATGAAAGCACAACATATGTTAGGTAAGGAAATAGCTGAAATGATGAGTATAACTATACAGGATGAATATTTAGATTATCCCAGGAAAGCGAATGTCTTCAGCTAATGCTGAAAGGGTTGTCTGTTGTAGTTTGACAGCGATTAAATTAAGCATTAGTAGAAGACATCTTATGTTTAGCTATTATCATGACATTTAGTGGACTCCATTTTGTATTTATGGCAGCCATTTTGTTTGCTACATGCTGCCGCGTGTTGACCATGTGCTTTGTCCTATTTTCCTGTTAACTGCGCTTGAAATCTGCCCGGCAACGAGTTATATTTAGCATCCCCCACTTTCCCACATGCCCAGTAGGGTCTACAGCTGTTAGTGATTAGTACCAGTTCCCAAAACCGTTAGCTCCTCCCACTTATCGATTGTGCCTTTCTATATTACCTTATATGTACATAAAACTCATTTCTGTGTTTGTACCGCCTTCTTTAGAGCCCCTGTGTGGGTATAAAGGGACCATGCTCTTTTAGTTTGTGGTGCTACTTCTTGCAATACCGAAGGGTACTGTCTGAACTGTAGCACCACCTCATGAGGTGTAATAAACGTTATCTTTTCTATTTCCAGTTTCTGTGCCAATTTCTTCCTATTGGTCTGAGGACTTTGTGCAGAGAAGGTCAAACCCCTTTCACTGGTGGGCCTTGCTGAGGCTCGCTACTACAGAATTAATTACATCTTTATGGTTGGACCAAAAAAGAGAGGGAAACCTATAGAGTCAGACAGTCCAACTGTGATTTTTAGAATGTTCAAGAAATGATTGATGTGGACGTTTTCTAGTATATAGATAAATGTTCATATATTAATTAATAGATATCTTAGATGTCAGATAGATAGAACCTAAGGATCAGGTCACATTATGATATGGCATCTTTCGAGATATGGATTAAGGACATATAAATGATCGGGATTTATGCGCACACTTATATGGGTATGACAAAACGATTTCCATGCAAATTGATTGAAAATCTCGAAAATGAATTGAAACGTGAAATTAACAGTATCCCAACATGTGAAATTGCAATTTACACTTTATATTTTATAATGGCTTGATCCGTAAAATATTTTATATTTTAACAGTTCTTGCTGTTATGTATTTATAATTGGATTATAGGAAATTATGATGATCCAAGCATTGATTGAATGTATAATAGTATTTTTATTATTTTCACTAATCACGTAACGTAGTGTATGGAGAAGGTATTTAGGAGCAATGAGGGACTGAGGTCTCGTCATGTGATCAAGCCCACTGGATGGGCAAAACGCATCAGCTACCATGCTGAGCATCAGCTAATAAAGAAGAAAATTTGCACTTACCTGGTGTCCTTGTCCCGCTTTTTGACTTGCAGCAGTCGTGGGAATTTTGGTGAAACACATGCACAGACACACACACACTGTGGTGGTGGGCCTCAGCAAGGCCTACCAGTGCTAGGGATTTGCCCTTCTCTGCACACGTCCTCAGAACAATAGAATGGAAGTTGCCACAGAAACTGGAATAGAAAATACAAAGGTTATTAAACACATGAGGTGGAATTACATTCACACAACACCCTTCGGCAATGTAGGAAGTAGCACACTGAATGGAAGGAGCTTGGTCCTTTTATACCAACACAGGGGCTCAAAAGAAGGTGGTACAAGTACAAAAAGTAGGTTTTAGGCACATATAAGGTCATACAGAAAATGCACAGTCAACAAGTGGGAGGAGCTAACAGTTGCTAATTTTGGTGAACACATCCTGACATTTACAGAATAACAGCAGCTGAATGGACAGCTGCAAGCTCAACTGAGCATGTGCAAAGTAGAAGAGGCTAAATATAGCCTGTCTCTAGGCAGATTTCAAGAGCACACAACAACAAGGTAGGACAGAGCACATGGCATACACGTGGTAGCCCATGGCAAACAAAATGGCTGCCAGAAATATAAAATGGATTCCACAAAATGGACAAGATAGCCTCTGAATACAGGATGGCTTCTGCTAATGCTAACCCACTCGCTGCTAAATTACAACAGACAACCCTTTTAGCATTAGCTGAAGACATTCGATGCTCATAAGTTCAGTGACCTCTTTATTTAGCATTTGTTGTGCTTTCATTTCTGCAACATTTCTTTTAGCAGGTGTACAAGCAGTGATGCAAATAGAGAAAATCATGGGACCACATTGTATACATATACAGCATGTAATCAGTATTACCAATAGTATACATAGCATTGTCAGTAGCTTCCAGCCCTAAGTAATAAAGAGTGTCCACAACCAGTTAGAAAAAGTCCATGTACCAGTCTCTGGGTGAATCTCCGTAGCAATCTTATGTAGTTTCGAGATTGCATCATATACTGAAGGTGAGTGATCCGGAATGAAAACACAGCAGCTGCTGCCGATGATACGACATGCACCACCTCGATCAGCCAAATCACATCAAGTACTATACGATTTTGGAGTACTACAATCCTCACAACTTGTAGCTCTTCTGTAATGTTCCCAATTGCCATTACTGTCTGATTGGTAACAGCTTCCACAACTCGAGTCAATCGCCTTATCTTTCTACTGTTCGATGCAGAACCCACGAAGAAAAATAAGCCCAAGAAAAAGTCGACATATTGTTGCAAAGCGGTGTCAGTTTGGTCAACTTCATCCATACTTATTGTCCTCTTAATTCTGTTCTTGGAAATGTCATTGTAAAGTTTAAAGTTATGGTGATACCGATACGTATGTATTATGCAAAGACGTAAAACTGCTGTTATTGGTGCCTTCAATTGTCAGAATTACAGTACATTCACTTCTTCTTACTGGAATTCTCCCAACACTACTAATACATAAGTCTGCTTTAGCTCTTGTCACAGGAATCACAAAAGGTTAATTGTTCTTCATAGTCCTTGTATTTGTGAAGACATATGGCATAGAAATATTGTCAGGTTGGTACTCCTCCCGCTCCCATTTTGTTTCTCTTGCTTGAAGGTAACCATTCTCATCAGGATAACACTCTTTATTAAGGTGATAATTGATTTATCCCACTGTCATCTCTGTAATGTTGGCCCTTTCAGAGGCAAAAAAATGCAGAAACCAGGCTTGACAAGTACCGTTATGTGAAAAAGGAAGAGGAATAAAAGGTGTTCCTCCTTTCTTTTGGTGTGCAGGTATCATCCCACACACCCAACAGTTGGTAGTGTTTGTGGCATTATGAGTATGATGCAACATCTGGGTAAAAATATTGTTTAGGTAGGATTGTCGATGCTTCTGCTCATGATAGGGAAGCGTCAATTCGTGATGCTCAACTGGTGCAGAAGTAGTGGTAAAGAGAAATTGACGAGCAGGAGCCACTTTCTCAACAAACCAAGTTATTGCTGCCATAGCCACCATAGCAACAACAAACCCTATAGCACAAATGATTTTCTTATTGCAGATCTTAGCAACTTTTGATCTTTCAGCAGGCATGATTATTTTGTCGTAAAAAAAACATTCATTGGAGCTTTTATCCCTGGGCAGCCATTGATTTCTTCACCGAGGGTCAAGACGGGTGTCACTTCGCAGGACTGATCCCCCCCTTGCCACATCGGCACTCCATTTCACCAACCCGAGGCGGTAGCTCAACCAGTCCTTTTCAACAATGCAGGCTCTTTCGTTGGTCTCAGTTGGTATCGCGATACTCCAGAAATGGTGTGGTCCGGGAAGACTTCCTCAGATTCATCAGGTGGGATGGTTTGTTTTTTCTCTGTATCCAGAATCTCTCGATGTTCGGTCAGCTCAGCAGGTTCCACCAAGGTAGGCGACACCCGCTTGCAGTGTGTGCTATGGATCCAGTTCTTTCTGTTCGTCACTCAAAATGCTAGCCTCGTAGCCAAAAGCACTTGCTCTGGTCCTTGCCACCTCGGCTCTAAGCTGTTCGACCTCTCAAAAACCATGACCATCACATGGTTTCCAGGACGGAGTTTGTGGGCCTCACCTGTAGATCTGGAAGAGCTTCTCGAACCTGTTGATGAATAGAGATCAAACTGTCGGTTAACTGGGCCAAATATTCATTCATCAGAACACATGGTACATCATGTACAGGGCGCGGCTTAGGAACTCCCCAAATGTTCACTGGTCTCCGAAATACTACTTCAAATGGTGTAAGTCCAGATCGGGAATGTGGCACCGATCTTATGAACAACAATGCCAAGGGTAGTGCGTCTGACCATTTCAAAGACGTGGAAGCAAGTATTTTTGCTAATTTCAGCTTTAGTGTAGCGTTATAACTCTTGACTAATCCTGCTGATTGCGGGTGGAAGACTGCATGGAATTTCGTATGATCTCTAATCCTTTCAGGATATGCTCAACAACTTGCCCAATAAAATGAGGTCCGTTGTCACTCCGCAAAAGTTTGCAAACACCATATCTAGGGAATAACTCCTTTAGAAGCACCTTCCCTGTAGTGAGAGCTGTATTATCCTTTGTAGGGTATGCCTCTATCCATTTAATGAAGGCGCATACCACCACTAGGACATACTTTAGGTTATTGCACCGTTCAAGTTGGATGTAATCCATCTGCAAAACTTCAAAAGGTGCAGTCGGTATAGCAAACCCTCCTGGAGGAGTTTGTGTTCCTTTACCAGGAATATACTGCCAACAGATCAAACAGGACTGTACTACTCTCTTAGCTGTGCTGGCAATTTCAGGATGCTCCCAAACTTGCGCAAGCAATTTCGTTATTGCTAGAGCTCCAACATGTGCCAGCCCATGTGCCATTTGAACCATAGGTTGTAAAAAGGCTGCAGGCAGTTTCCACTTACCCATGTCTTTGTTGCGCCAACAACCCTCATTGTCCAATATTCCTTCTTTGGCCCATTGCTCAAGTTCTCCTACCGAAGCATATCTCTGTACATCTAGCACTTCCTGTCTAGCATCATGCCATTGCTCAGCTTGTGACTTCACTACATACATGGACGTAGTGCTTCGTTGCATTGCAGTCTCACGAGCTACGCAATCTGCAAACCACTGCCTTGTCCTGTCTTATCAGTTACTTTCTTGTGTGCACTACACTTCCCAATAGCTATCTTCTTTGGACATGTTAGTGCAGTCAAGAGATTATGCACTAATTCTCCGTGCATTATCTGCATCCTGTGGGACGTAAGGGTGCCTCTTTCTTTCCAAAGTTGGCCAAAATCATGGGCCACTCCAAAAGCATAGAGGCTGTCTGTATAGATGTTCACACGCAAGTCAGTGCTAAGTTCACACTCTCGTGTTAAAACTATTAGCTCAGCTGCTTGAGCTGACTTCTGTGGTATGCGAGCTGTCTCCACTACTGTCTTAAGTGTCGTAATTGCATATGCAGCTGAGGTCGTATCATCTGGTAACTTCAAACAGGATCCATCAACCCACAGTTCCCCATCTACATCTGAAAGGAGCATATCTTGCAAATCGACCCGGCCCTTTGTCTGTTCCTCAGTAAGGAAGATACAATCGTGAGACTCGTGTAACTGAGTCTGAGTCACTGGATAAATCAACAAAACTGCTGGGTTCAGTGTCGCACAACTCTTCAATGTAATGTGAGGGACTAACAGTGTCAACTCGTATCCTTTTAAATGAGCACTAGTCAAGTGTTGTGTCTTGGCATGATTCAAAAGGGCATCTACTGCATTGGGTACTAGCACCAACAGTTTATGTGACAAAACTATCACTTCACTCTGACGTATGGACACAGCTGTTGCTGCAACTGAATGGAAGCACCCAGGAAATGCTCGAGCAACAGGTTCAAGAACTGCTGAAAAGTATGCACAGGGATGTTGCTTGTCACCATGTGTCTGTACTAAAACCAACAATGCACTACCATCTTTCTCATGTACATAGAGTGTAAAAGGCTTTGTGTAATCTGGAGTACCTAACACTGGTGCAGAACAAAGTGCTTGATGTAACTGATGAAAAGCATTCTGACATTCATCTGTCCATGTAAGGGACATTGGAGTATCTGTAGTAAAAAACGCTAGCAGGGGTTTAACAATGTGTGAAAAACCTAATATCCATTGCCTACAAAATGAAGTCAACGCAATGAATGCACAAACATCTTTCTGAGTGGAAGGCACTGGTGTATCTAAAATTGCTTGAATGCGATCTGCTGTAAGTGCACAGCCCTCCTTAGACAGAGGGTGACCTAAATAGGTAACCTTCGGTCTACAATATTGCAACTTTATGGTTGTGTGTAGCAAAAAAAGAAAGTAGAGACAAAGTACATTTTTCACACTGCTCAGGCGTATCGGCTGCCAACAAGATATCATTGACATATTGTATGAGAGGCACTTCTTCAGACAAAGTAAAGGAGTCAAGTTGTCATTTCAATGCTTGACTATAAAAGCTCGGACTCTCAGTGTACCCTTGAGGAATTCTACAAAATCTGTACGATGTATTATTCAAAGTGAAACCGAACAAATATCGGCTATCAGGATGAATAGGAATTGAGAAGAAGGCATTCTTCAAATCGATCACAAAAAATGTAGTTGCTGTTAGAGGAACTAGGGTAAGCAATGTCGGTATGTCTGAAACCACAGGATACTGCGGTATTACAATCTTGTTGACTTCTTGTAAATCAATGATGAATCTGTAAATCTTAGTATCAGTATTTATTTTTAAAATGGGAAGGATAGGACTGTTACAGACATTATAGGGAACTTCTTCTACAACCCCCACTTTAATCAAATCATGAACAATCCATATAAGTGCTTCTTCACCTTCTCGGGAAATTTTATATTGAGGCAATCGTGGCAATGAAGCACCATCCTAGACACTAATATGCACTGGCGGAATAACCATTTGCTCTACATCGGTGTCTGAAGTAGCCCACAAAGCATTAGGGAGCGAAGCTAATGCAATGTCCTCTTTTACAATGCAGGATCTCTCCATTATAGGATAGTTGTCATTCAAAATAACCTGTACACCTTCTGGAGAACATTGTATTGTAGCCCTGAAATGCTTGAGCATATCAAGTCCCACAATATTATCTGGTGTATTCGGAGAAAGCAAAAATGGACATGGAGCAGTACATTTATAAACAGGAATACAAGCGGTTGTAATAATGGGCTAAGGGAAGGTGTTCCATCGAGTTCCATCGAAACCTATCGATGTAATAGTAAAGCCGCACAGGGGAGCCCTTGGAACCAAGTGTTTAGATAAGGCGCTACGAGTAGCTCCTGTATCAATCAGAAACTGATCAGTAGAACCCAATACATATGCTGCAACATAGGGACCCTTCTGATCTACTGGAACTTCAACTGATTCCTTACCTCATCCTAGGCAATCCTATGCATAAACTGAATCTTTGAAATCTGATGGCACATAATCGGACATTTGATATTAATTTAGCCTGAGAAAAGCATTAAACCCATCCTGTCCATGCATGTTAGAATCAAACCTAGCACGATCATCCATGCTTCCTCTAAACCCTGATTATCCTGAACGATTTCGTATTTGTCCCCGACCACGTGGATACTGCTTAGCACATAGTGCTGGACAATCAAAAGCCCAATGTCCAAATTTCTTGCAATACACACACTGATCAACAGACAAATTCGGACGAGTATAAGAGGAAAAGGACAAACCATAAGATCCACGTCCACCTCTATTATTGCCTCTAGAAGGCAGACCATAAGCCTGACAAAAGGGGGTGGTGATGGACGGAGCATCTGATTCAAGCTTGTTTCCGGTCCAGGGAAGACATGGCTTGGCTGGACTGTTCCCATGAGGCACAGGGTCAGACTGATTTGCATATAGCCATGTATGAACTGGGGTGGCAGAGTGGGCTCTAGAACGGTGATGGATTAAACTCAGATCTTTTGACTGGGTGTGTGTGTTTGATTGATTCAGATGCTCCGTCCATCACCAACCCCTTTTGTACCGCTTTTGGCCGCCATAAGTGTGGCAGGGTATGCTCAGACGTGAGTCCCGTGCTCACTTTGCACGTGGATTCAAGCAAGCTGGGCTGAAGACGCCTGGAATGCCAGAAACAGGTCCTCGGAAGCTTGTTTCCGGTCCAGGGAAGACATGGCTTGGCAGTTCGGGCTGGACTGTTCCCATGAGGCACAGGGTCAGACTGATTTGCATATAGCCATGTCTGAACTGGGGTGGAAGAGTGGGCTAAAGAACGGTGATGGATTAAACCCAGATCTTTTGACTGGGTGTGAGTGTTTGATTGATTCAGATGCTCTGTCCATCACCACCCCCTTTTGTACCGTTTTTGGCGGCCATAAGTGTGGCAGGGTTTGCCCGGACGTAAGTCCCTTGCTCACTTTGCCACTGGATTCAAGCAAGCCGGGCTGAAGACGGCTGGAATGCCAGAAACCGGTCCTCGGAAGCTTGTTTCCGGTCCAGGGAAGACATGGCTTGGCAGTTCGGGCTGGACTGTTCCCATGAAGCACAGGGTCAGACTGATTTGCATATAGCCACGTCTGAACTGGGGTGGCAGAGTGGGCTACAGAACGGTGATGGATTAAACCCAGATCTTTTGACTGGGTGTGAGTGTTTGATTGATTCAGATGCTCCGTCCATCACCACCCCCTTTTAGACCATAAGCCTGAGCCAGCATAACCTTTGTTTTTAATTCTTTAGTCTTTTTATCCTCATTGCCTTTCGATTCTAATTCCTGTCGTTCGTAATACTGAGCCATAGTAAAAAGAGAAACTGTAGAAGAGGTAGTCCATGAACTCTCGCTGGCCTTTAGGCGACTAGCTATTCCTGACAACAGGTTTGTGACATACTTATCGACGAACAGATGCCGGCCCGTGTCATCGGTCAATGACTGGCCACTAAAATCGTGAAACGCCTCTTCAAAGCACGTGAAGAAGTCAGAAACCGATTCATCTGTCTTTTGCTTATAAGACACTAATACAGTCCAATCTATCTTTTTAGGGGGAATAATCGTTTTTAACTCTACAATAATAGCTACTGGGAGACACAGCATCCAGCACCAGCGTCAGGGACACAGCGGAGCTGAGCGGCAGGGCGGCGGGTTGAAACAGCGCGAGAGGCACCAGCGCTACCCGGCCCCGCCCCCCTCTTACCGGGCAGTTTAAACTCACCTCATGTCTCCTGCTCCGCTGGAGACACAGCGTCCAGCTCCAGCATCTGGGACACAGCGGAGCTGAGCGGCAGGGCAGCGGGATGAAACAGCGTGAGAGGCACCAGCGCTACCCGGCCCGCCGCCCTCTTACCCGGCACTTTAAATCCACTTCGTGTCGTGGGAGACACAGCGTCCAGCACCAGCATCTGGGACACAGCGGAGCTGAGCGGCAGGGCGGCGGGTTGAAACAGCGCGAGAGGCACCAGCGCTACCCGGCCATGTCCCCCTCCTACCGGATATTGCCAGCATTCCCTTCCGTCCCACGGGACACGCACGGGCAGCACCGGGAGAAGCTCGGGACAAGGGCAGGACGGTCCGTGGCCATCAGGGGCCAGAAGAGGCCAGGCTGGGCCACCCCCCTGACATCCACAATGAGCAAAAGGAAGCAGGTATGCCTTGGGGATGATGAAGGGAAAAAAGCAAAGTACCCCAGAAAGTAAGAATCAATAATTTTGTATTTAACATCAGCGTTGGGGGGTTCTGATCAAAGAAATAGCTAATGCTGAGAAAGAGCTTGGTTTGGGTGAGGTTGTTGTCGACCCGGCTTTAGGAGTAGATCATAGTCGGGTCATACCTTTGGTACCGAACATTGTGATAACTAAACCCCACCAGGAAGCAGATCTACAGCAAGCTGTAATACCACCCCTCTTGAACATATCCGACCATCAGAATGGCATAACGCATGGGCCTCCCCCAAATAAGTCACAGAGAAAGCGTAAGACACTTAAAACAATGGGTAGGAGGAAAAAACCCTTGGCAGAGACTATCACATCTGATCAACATTTTAAGGCGGAAATTGGGAAATTTGTAGAGGAATTGTTTACTACACGCCTGGAACCTGTACTCGTGAACATTGCTAAAGTTATCGTGTACACACTTAATGCCTGCGTAGCTTGGTTACTATCTAAATGTGAGAAAATTGACTTGTTTCTTCAACAGCGCACAGGGGCTAAGGGGAGTTCTACTCAGTCTGATTTCTCAGTTGCTATTAGCCCTATGGTTGATGTTGTGAATATGGACCATATACCCAGTATATCTAGTTGGGCCAGCAGCCATGTTAGGACTGTAGACATTGTGGGTCAGATACCTAAGAAAGATGGGACGGGGAGTTCTAAGCCTGGAGCAAATATTGGGAGTAGCCAGGTACAGGAGAGCTCTAGGTACTCCCAACAGGATGGTCCAAACCTGGACTTGCCCCCGGGGGCCACCTCCTTGGTGGTCGTCTTTACCGGGGTACCACCGGTAAGGGAGGGTACCAACGAAACAACCCATGACCTCATGAACCAGGCTAAGCAGTGGTGCCTGCAGTTTAGTACTGGAGGAGATGACATCACACGCACTGTCATCATGGCAAGGAGGGTCTCCTGGTTTGGGCATTGTCCAACAAACATCCCAGGGGATTGCGTGGTGGTTAATTTTAACAATCGGGCCAGCGCAGAAAGATTATTCTGGGATGCTTCAGACCTTGATAACAAGGGTATTAGACTGCTCCCTCTGGGTTTTTTTTATCCCCCAGCAAGGCCACATAGATTCCATAAGCCATCTAACTGGGAACACCCTCCCCTCATCAATAAGCATACGTTATTAGATCAGGCCACAGAAAGACCACAGTCGAGGCCAACAAAGGGGCGGCCACGTGGGGTAGTAACTGTACCTATGTTTTTAGTACCTGTTTCCCTGTCACACTCTCAAGTTGGGGGGAGGTAGGACTTTTCAATTGTTTTTCTCCTCTGTCCCAGATGGAGTCGAACGATTGACTGCTTACCGGTACTTTAGGGCAAGGGGCGGAGGCAGTTGCCACAAGCCACATGGTAACCAGTCATACAGCCCCATGTAAACTTTTGAGCTGGAACGTGGCAGGTATTAGAACTAAAAGCACAGATCCCATATGGCTGAAGTTTATAAGGCAGTTTGATATCCCAGCTTTTCAAGAAACCTGGGACGCTGCTTCTAGTTTTATTTTGGATGGCTACCATAGTTTTACCATCCCTGCAGTCACAGGAACCGTAGGGAGGCCAAAGGGGGGTTTGGTTTTAATTATTTCGTTAAACCTTGCTGGGACTTTTATGAAACTTAACGCTGAGTCTGGTAACTTGTTAATAGTTGAATGGACTGTCTCTGATCAGAAATATTTGTTAATAAATTTATATAATGCTATGGAAGGCTCACATCAGAAAGAGCATTTTAGCTTTTTAGATCAATTTGTGTCAGTCTTTAAGTTTAATCAGACCTCTGTATCAGAGGTACTACTCATGGGAGATTTTAAAATGCATCCCTGTCCATGGGACTGCTATGGAAGTCAATATGTTGGGTCATTGAGCGGGGGGTTCCCCACTTCGAGCATAGTAAACAGGGTAAAGCTCTGGAGGAACTCCTTTCCAATCTGAATCTCCTTGAACCAGGTAAGGAAGAAGGGAGGGATAGGGTCCCCACCTTTATAGGACGGGTAGCAAACTCGGTTATCGACTATACTTTTGTATCCCCTTCAGTGCAGGCAAAGACCCTGGGGTATAGAGTGGAGAGGTCGACCTTCAGTGACCATAATCCGATCTTTTTGGAAGCCGATCTGGGAGGCACGCTAGACACCAATCATTCAGGGGGGGGGGCTCCGCGAAATCTATCTACCAAAGATCAAGGTAGATTGATCAAATGGGACACCGTAGTCCCGGAGGCCTTTTTTGAGGACTTAGCTATTAAAGCTGAGGCTAATCTTGCATCTGACTGGACGGCTCCGCCTCGGGCGCGGATACCATAACAGCCTATGTAGAAGTTTGCAAGGTAATCAATAAGAATTTACAGGTGATTGGTAGGCCGCATACAAGGAAGGCCCATAAATAGTTTAATAACTCCTGTTCGAGGGCCCATGGGGCTCTTCTAGAGCCCGAGGGATAGGGTCCTAGTTGCTTCCCTTCGCAAGGAATACAAACTTGCTATCAGTGCGCGTAAACATAAATTAAAAGCGGAGGCTTGGGACAACCTCCAATCTATTGATGTACTAAGGCATAGTAAGAAGTTCTGGTCCACCATAAACCAACCGTTCTTTTCTGAAGACGAGAACTCAGACACAGACTGTGTAATTCCCGATGTCAGTTGGCTTGATCATTTTAGGAACATATATGATGATAAGGAGCATAGGGTACTACCCACAGTTTGTGCTGTAACTGCCCGGTCCATTGACCCTGTTAAATTTGAACTGACCGAGGTAGAAAAGGCTATTAGAGATACCTTCAATCATAAGGCTCCAGACCCCGATGGGGTACCTGCGTACCTTTATATCATGTATCCAAATATTTGGGATAAGATACTCACTAATGTGTTTAACGTATCATCTTCAGCAGGTTTCCCACCATCTTGGGCCTCATCGGATGATAGCTCCCATTTTTAAAAAAGGGAATAGATGGGACCCCGCCTGTTATAGGCCAATCTCCCTGTTAGACTCTGCTGTTAAAATCTTGGGCAGAGTCATTTTACATAAATTGGGAGATTGGATCTCGGGCAGGGGGGTGCTTTCTAATCTCCAGTTTGGTTTTAGAGAACACAGAAGTACCATGGATCAATGTTTAAATCTACATCTTTCGATCAGCAAATATACGATAGCAAAAGATGGCCTTTTATACCTGGGTTTCATGGAGTTATCATCAGCGTTCGATTTGGTAAACCTGTCAAAACTATGGCTAATTCTGCATGAAATTGGTATGGAGGCACCACTGGTTAATTTTCTAAGTGATCTCCACCAGGACCTCTCTGCCGCTGTCAGGGTCACACAGGAGGGCCGGTGTACCGGTCAATTTATCTCCAGACGGTGGGGTCAGACAGGGTTGTATTCTGGCCCCTCTCGTTTTTACGATTTACATTAATGCCCTCGAAGAATCCCTGGCTGGGGCTAATGCGGATACTCCGCATATCGGGGGATCGGGTATCCCGGTCCTCCTGTACGCGGACGACGCAGTTTTAATTGCTCGTACAGGTATGGGCCTACAGAGGCTGCTGGATCATTTTGGTAGCTTCATGGAGTCCCTTGACCTCAAAGTCAACAGCAATAAATCACATGTAATGGTGGCGGGGGCTCGTAGGAAGAATACTAAGGTTAAAACCTTCACCTGTTTGGGCGCAGAAGTACCAAGGGTCCCAGTGTTCATCTATTTGGGAGTGCTCCTTGATGAAAGGGGTAATTGGAACCCCCAGCAGAAGCAGAAGTGTAACGTTGTCGCAAGATCTACAACAGCCCTTCTTAGGGCCTTATTTATGAAGGCCATGCGCCACCGGTGCGTGTCTTTTTCCCATTTTAAAAGTCACGTAAAAGTCGCGCAAGACCTTCATAAATAAGGCCCTTAGTTTCTCCAAGAGGTTGGGAGCAAGGCCCATGGAGGCTATGCTCAAAATCTATAAATCCAAGTGTTGTGCGATTGCCTCCTGTGGTGCGACCATATGGGGTTACGCACCTTTGGACAAAATGCAAGTAGTTGAAAATAAGTTTCTTAGATCCCTGTTAGCAGTACCGCAGTCATCCCCGACATTTTCTGTACACTCCGAATTAGGCTTGGGATACATTACGGACCATCTAAAAGTGGCTCCATTGATTTGTTGGGCAAAGACGTGGCTTAATGAGGAGATTACTCTTAATCACCGAATCCTAAAAGATTGTCTAGCCCTCGAGAGGGTAGATAGAATCCCATGGCTGTCGTACGTTAGAGCTGTGTGCTCCAGACTAGGACGACCCGAATTATATACAACCCCTGAGGGAATCAAGAAAGAGGATTTAGGGTGGATTAAACCCAATTTCCGGATTCTGTTGGAGGCGGAAACGGAGGAGATGGAGCTTAGAAAACCGGGTGCGAGAAGTATTTATCTTTTACTGACTTCCCCACTTAATGAACCTTATCTTAAGATCGTCACCAAGCTGTTTCATCGCTTTCTGTTGACTAGATTTAGGTACATTATAATCCATCTCACTTTGGGTATATTCCCGCATTGGGGGAAACCAGAGGATACCGCACCATGCTCCTGCGATTGTTCCTCCACACAAGACACACTCCATCTTATAATGTTTTGTGAGCACTTTTCCAAGGCACGTAAAGATTCTTATATCCTATTCTACGAGAAGCTGGATTTGTTCAAGTAAGGCCTGCACTCCTATACTTGCAAATGCTGAGTAGTTTGCGCGTCATCTTCAGTGTAGCAAGCTTTTTGGTGGCTGTAGCCAGGGTAAATAATAAAAGAATTACTTGCTTTAAATAGCCTAATATGTTGCAGAGGGGACTTAGGGTGTTTTAAACCTAATTGAAACTTAAAGATGCACCTTATATTGTAAATATGCTACCCTAAAATTTTTAAATATGAGCTAAATTTTAGATATTGGCCTTTTTCAATTGAAGCACTGTAAATATTGTACACACATGACCGATAACAAACAAATGCCTATTTATTTTTTTACTATTTTTATGTATGGAGGAGGATGTATGTATTGTTTCTTTTTATGATTTTAATTAATCGAAATAAAGATTTTTGACTGACTGACTGAGCTGCTGGGAGTTCTAATGTTAACTGACATGGTTTCTGTGCGGGGTCTCTTTCTTCATCTAATTTTTCTAAATCTTTCCATAATGCCCCAAAAGTCGCATGATCATCAACTTTACGCACAGTTCTCCACATATCAGGGGGTAATATCAAACCGAAAAACAGGTCAATATCGGCTAAAGTCATAGTACAAGAGCTAATAGCACCCTCAATTTCCTCATAAAAGGCAGCTGGATTTTTTCGTGAATCAGGTAATGCAGTTTTAAGAGCCATAACATCCGCTCCATTCCAAGGAGTGTAAAACCAATTATAAATAAAATAACCCTTTGCATCAGTAGAAGCCTTATCATCACTTGTAACCGCTCCTTTAGGAGGAACATACAAAGGTGCAGCTTCCCGCATAGGTTTCGCATGAACTATCATAGTCTTATCTGTTCAGAAGATAGAAGCTTGGGCCACACCAGCCTGAGATGTTTGTGCAGTGTTGTCTGCTGGCCTTTTCTCTTCCCTCAAACGGACTGTCTAAACACGTAATTTAACCAAATGCCTGATTGAATCAGCCACCTGAGAAGAGACAAAAAGACCATCATGCATTTTCTTACAATCATTTGCTATATCAACAGGCTCCAAATTGTCAGAATGTTTCCTAAACTGTTCAACAACTTCTGCCGCAAACACCTCTGTAACATATACTTGCTCCCTTTCCTGCCAATCCTTCATGTCATCTAAAAGTTCAGAAGCAGGAGCAATATTATGGGCGGCTTTACGAGCAGCAGATCTAAGCTGAGACGCACGCTCAGCAGACAACATAGAACGAGTTTCCCATGCTTTCTCATGGTCTGCAGGAGAATCCTCATCTGACTCATGAGGAGCAGAAGGAAAAATATACGGAGGCGGAGAACGATCTAAGAAGAGAGAATCAGCTTGGGCTTTATTAAGAATAGGATAAAGAGGTCTACAAACAGCGTATTGGCCATTTACTTGTAAATGACGCTCCCTATTTTCTCTCTCTTTAAGTTCTTTCATTTCTTTATTTTTCATTTCCAATGCTTTCACAGGAATGCTCTTACGCTGATCTTTGTCAATCAAGGCTTGCTCACGCTTCATTCGCTCACAAAGTTCTTTCTCCCACATTCGTACACAGTCAAACATGTCCAGCCTTTCGCTTAAACATTCATTTTTCCACATACTGAATCTTTCGCAAATCAAATGGCCCAAGCATAGGCCAACGCAACTCAGGATCCTTACGAGTATATTTATTCCATAACGTTCTGTCCATTATAGAAGAAATACCATATTTAATATACATGTCCCTATTAGGCGTCCCCTCCCGGGGGGCCGGTTGTGCTTCATCAAGTCTCAAATTGCTACCACTACAAAAGCAACACGTCCTACGATGTGTGCTAGAAACAGGCATGCCAAAAATAATGCAGAATATGCAGTATTGTAACCAAAGTAGCACTTAAGGTACTGTAGTATGTTGTGCCGTTCAAATAAATTAAAAAACAGAGGAAATTCTCCTCATTAGCTGCCTATATGAATTGCAATTCATATATCAATCCCATACAAATCCAAAGTTGGCCAACACAAATTCCAAAATTCCAAAGCCACAGTAAGCGTTACTAAACTACTTTACCAATCCCAGGCATCAAAAACCAACAGCAAGTGCCGCATAACGACTCTTACCAATCACTTGGTGTCCAGATTCCAAGTTCTCAAATCGACCAAATGGTCACTGCACAGCGAATCAACAGAAGAGATCTCAGCGAGGACCGGCACCACCTGGAGGGTCAGATCAGAAAGAGAGGAAAAACGCTGTGGTTGCCAAGACGCGGGTTTCCTCGGGCAGTGATCGTCCAATGCGAGATTCCGATCGTCCATTTCGACCACTCGTTCTGGCATCCGAGTCGCCGATGAGCCCCACTGGTTGGGCACCAATTTGTGGTGGTGGGCCTCAGCAAGGCCTACCAGTGCTAGGGGTTCGCCCTTCTCTGCACAAGTCCTCAGACCAATAGGATAGAAGTTGGCACAACAACTGGAATAGAAAATACAAAGTTTATTAACCGAATAAGGTGGAATTACATTCATACAACACCCTTCGGCAATGTATGAAGTAGCACACTGAATGTATGGAGCTTGGTCCTTTTATACCCGCACAGGGGCTCAAAAGAAGGTGGTACAAGTACAAGAAGTAGGTTTTAGGCACATATAAGGTCATACAGAAAATGCACAGTCAACAAGTGGGAGGAGCTAACAGTTGCTAATTCTGGTGAACACATCCTGACATTTACAGAATAACAGCAGCTGCATGGACAGCTGCAAGCTCAACTGAGCATGTGCAAAGTGGAAGAGGCTAAATGTAACCTGTCTCTAGGCAGATTTCAAGAGCAGACAACAGCAAGGTAGGACAGAGCACATGGCATACACGTTGTAGCACATGGCAAACAAAATGGCTGCCAGAAATACAAAATGGATTCCACAAAACGGACAAGATAGCCTCTAAATACAGGATAGCTTCTGCTAATGCTAACCCAATCACTGCCAAATTACAACAACACACACACACACATATATATATATATATATGTATATATATTTATATATATATGAAAAGATAGATAGATAGATAGATAGATAGATAGATAGATAGATAGATAGATAGATAGATAGATAGATAGATAGATAGATAGATAGATAGATAGATAGATAGATAGATAGATAGATAGATAGATAGATAGATAGATAGATAGATAGATAGATAGATAGATAGATAGATGGATAGATAGATTGACTTAGACATTGGGACTCTAGTTGGCAAAGGTTTGCACCCTGTCCAAGTACGGCCACAATCCTAGTTAGGGTAAGTCACAACACAACCTAAATTGTCCCATGCTGGTAGCTTAGCGCAGAGCAGATAGGCTTAATTTAGAAGGCAAGGTGTAAAGTATTTGTGCAATATCTCATACAGTAACAGTGAAAACACCACAAAAATACTCTGCACCAAGTTAGAAAAATAGGTTATGATTGTATAAATAAGATAAAAAATTATACAAATATTTTCAGTAGACGTTGAAGTATGAAGTTGTATGGAATCAAAAAGTCAGAGAGGCTTAGAGGCAAGAAGTGCTTATGTGAGTTATCGGGTAACATTAGGTTCAGACAAAGTCAAGAGTTCAGGCCGTATGCAAGTGCATGTGGGCCAAAAGCAGGGAACTCCTTGGGTACGGTGAACAATTATCCAGATGATGTTGTCTCTAAGGGGCTGGTTAGATCACACTGAGGATGAGAAGCATAGGGGTCTTGCCATGCTATATTAGGCTTTTATAAAGTACAATGGTTACTCCATTCGGAGTGTCCCTGCACAAACTTCCAACTTAAGAGCCTCATCAAACCTGTCCAAACTTGACTAATGACCTGGGACTGTCTAAAAAATCGAGTCTTCAGTTTTCTTTGGAATAAAATTTCAGAAGGTTTCACTCTAAGGCCCAAGGGAAGTAGCTTCCAGAGCCTGTCAGCTAAAAAATGAAAAAAAAAACGCCTTTGAAACAAACTCTGTTTATTTTAAGAATCACGGTCTAAGCAGTTCCTGAGGATCTGAGAAATCTACTGGGGTGATAAAATGTTACCAGAGGAAAAAGTTATCGAGAACCTTTCTGGTTTAGAATTCTGTTGCAGAAACAGAGTGCTTTTAAAGAGACTCTGTCCTTGATGGGGAGCCGATAAAGCTTTGGTAGAGCTGTACCAGTGGAAGAGTGTCTAGGGATGGTCAGGAGCATACGGGTGGTAGCATTTTGCACCCTTTGCAGCATTTCCCGTCTACCCTTAGAGGCCCCTAAGTAGAGTACTCTATAGTAATCCAGACAGGATACAAAAAGAGCCTGGATTACGGTCTTCCTTGCAGAGTCAGGCAGTAGTCCTCGGATCTTACAAAGCATCTTCAGAATTCCAAAACAAGTTCAGGCAGGAGCAGAGATCTGTCTGTCAAATGACAAGGTGGAATCAAACCAGAGACCAAAGTTTTTTACCTTCAATTTAGAAGTGGGTATCGGGCCGAGTTCACTAGGCCACCATGCTGTTGACGATATGGAGGGCTGCTTTCCTACCACCAGAACCTCTGTTTTTCCTGCATTCAGTTTAAGGCAGCTGGAGTCATCATTGGGCCAGATTCACCAGGCATTCCTTGAAATTGCCTGCCACTTCACCTTCGTCCTGGGCCAAAGTGATAATCAACTGAGTGACATCAGCATATGACACTAACCTAATGCCATGGCGCTCAGTTATGTCTGCCATGGGGCACATATGAAAAATTGAACAGCGCGGGCTTAAGGCTGAACTAGTGGCATTCCCTGCTGAAAGGGTAAAGTCTTCAAAATGTCTGAGTGCTGAAATACTTGAAAGGTACAATTTTGAATAAAGTACATGATCCAACCAAGGGCACAGCACACCACACCTAGTTCTAATAACAGACCATGGGGCAATGTGTCAAAAGCTGCACTTAGGTCTAACATAACCAGAGCCACTGGCCTACCTTCATTAGGAGCAAATCGCAAGGATTCTGAGGCTAGTAAGAGAGCAGATTCTGTACTAAAAAGTAGTCTGAAACAGGACCGAGTCTTGTGAAGAAGTTCCTTCTCTTCAATAAATGTAATCAACTACTGATTAACATGCTTTCAGCAACTTTGGCAAAAAACGGCAGCAGCGATAGTGGTATGAGGTTCTCAGGTTTAGATGGATCCAATGAAGGATTTTTGAGCAGGGGGACTATCATGGCATGTTTCCAGCCAGATGGTACACATTCAGTAGAGAATGACAAGTTAAGTAGATCACTTAACAGAGGAACGATAGCCTCCATACCTCCCTAACAGATGAGGCTGGGTCAGATGGAGACCCTGATTTCACTTTATAAGATAAGATACAGGTCTCAGACACAGATAGTGTTTAATGGTTAGAAAGCTCTCCAATAAAGTGGGTGGAATTGCCCAGGTATAACAAATTAAACATGCCTGGCATTATCGGGGAAAGAGACATAAATAGTATCTATTTTCACCAAAAGAAAGTGCCCAACCAGATTACAATAATCAGTTGTGGGGGAAGTTGAGACTGAAACTCGCTTAAGGGGAGTGAGAGATTTAACCATCTGAAAATTCTCGATAGCTCGAGCTTCTTGGCAAAGAATTAAGTCTGTATACTTCTTATCAGTTTGTGGTAGTTCTTCAGCACATTGAGGTAGGTAATTTTGTCAGCCGCCTTGTTGCCTCTGTGCCACAGGCATTCCAGGCATTTGCATGTCTTTTTCATAGTCAAGAGATTCTCAGTAAACCATTCTGCTGTTGGTTTAGAATGGGCACTATTACGTGATTTCAAAAGAGCTAAGCTATCTAATGCCTCATTTGTCTAGACAAACAACTAGTGGTTAGCAACATAAGAAAAAATATTAAGATACAGGGTTTTAACATTTAGGGGTGACAAAAAAGCAGATGGAGCTTTCAAAGACCATTTAACCATTTTAGTAGCATGTGCTCTATGGACAATAGGAGCCAAGAAGATGTCAGAAAACTGAAAAGAAAGAATAAAGTGATCTGACCATGCAATAGGGACGGGAGAAGCCACCTTCACCAAAGCAGAGTTGGCAAAGATGGGATCAAGAGTGTGACCGAAGATGTGAATAGGGTCTTGCAATAGCTGATGAAAATGAAGCAGCCCAAGGTCCTCAACCAAGCCTGATGCTATGAGAAAATTTGCCTCTTCAAAATGAATATTTAAATCACCTAGAATTAAAAAGTTTGGGTAGCATATAGAATAGGGAGGTATATATCCATTGAGGCATTTTCCAACAAAGAAGCAGGCCCAGGAGTATGATAGAAAAGAAAACCTGTTAAGGCTCAGCAGCTCGTTAAAGATAAAGTTAAAAAAGGCCACCTAACAGCTAGTATTCTTTAGCTCCACAATATTGCAGCGAAGGTACCTTTTAAAAATAACTGCAAGCCTTCCACCCCTTTGGTTGGGTCTATCACGTCTTAGGATCGCATGGTCCTGGGGAACAGGATCTAAAATATTGGTAGCCGACTGAGCGTTAAGCCAGGTCTCAAGAAGGAATAATGCGGCTGTCTGGTGGCTAACCAGTAAGTCCGCAATCTCTAGCTTATGTTTAGGTAAGGAGTAGCAATAAAGTAGGAAACACTGAGCAGACTCGGGACTATGGTTGTCAGTCCTTCCTTCCTGTTTCGCCATACATGAGGTAACTAAGATGAAGTTGAATTACCACAGAAGGTCACTTTAGATGACACATCCTGGGAATGGCATCAGCGCTCCTCGTCTGCTCATAACCAGAGAAAAAATTCTACTGCTGAGAATTTCAGGGCAGCTGGAGTGCAACAAAGAGGGGTCCTGGCCCGGGGTGCCTCCCAGGTGCGGATATGTGCACACTGGCTTACCTTTGGCTTGTGAGCGGCATGCCCATTGTGCACATCCGCTGTGCATCTGCGCAGCTGCATTCGTTTTATAGCCCACCTCAAAGCGAGTGTGGCTAAGTGCTGAAAACAGGGGGGGGGCAAATAAAGACGAACTGGAGTCCCTACGCTCTGCTCCAAACCTAGCAGGCTCTCCTCCCAGATGGAGCTATCAGGAAATATTAGCCAGAATTATCCTGAGGCGGAAGCTGGGAGTTGACCTACATTTTTTAACAATCACCTTCACTATTTTAAATCACTCTCGCAGCGCTCAGCACATTTAAAGTAAGTCTAGTTTGGCAAAATTAGCTTTTATCTGTCGCGCATTTCCTGATCAAAAACTGTTCTAGTGCTCTTATAATTACTGTTACTTAAAGTTGTTTCACATTGCGGCGCTCTGCAATTGAAGGTTATACTCGCTCGGTAAAAATTGCTGTTTCACAGTGCAAGCCTGACTAAAGCTGATCCCAGTGCCCCCCCGGGACCGACCACGTGACCCGGGAGGGACTCGCACAGGTTAGCAGCCCAATCATCTCGAGCCAGGGCACATACTTAAACACACCATGTGTTGTGCATGCAGTGGACATGCTGCTTGCGCGCCGAAGGCACGCCAAAGGTAAGCTTGTCTGCGCCCGTCCGCGCACCGACCGCACAGAGTACCAGCCCCCCCTACCCTCCTCAAGTCGCCTTCACGGCCTCACCCTATTTCTTATTACCGTGAACTGCTCCTGAATCTTAATACAGTAAAAAACACCACTGACTACCTCCATCTTACCCCTGGTCAGGACCCCCCTATCACCCTGAAGGAATGTAAGGGTTGCAAATGCTCACTCCTGTTCACAGTCCCCTACAAACGCACCAAAGTCGCCCAACCCGCACAGGGCTGTAAAGTCCCACCCAACCAAGACAACCTGAACTGCCTTCTGCTGAATGCAAGATCTCTAGTCAAACACTGTGTCGAATGCTCACTACTTATAGAGCAATACAACATCAACATAGCCTTCATAACAGAATCTTGGACGGATGCGGCATCTGACCCAGACCTTGCTAGAGCGACGCCGACGGGTAACATTTCATACACCCTGAACCGCCCTCTCAAAAGGGGAGGAGGCCTAGTGGTGATCTACTGAGACTCTTTGAAAATTACTTTCACTGATGCCTCTACAATAGAATATGAAGCACTCGGGGGCATATTATCAAGGGGGTTTATCTCCGCTTTTTTGGGTTTAAAAGCCAAGAAAGCGGAGATAAAATTATCTCCCTATAACCTAGCTGTCGCTAACACCAGTTAGAGACAGCTAGTAGGAGATAGCGACCATCTTGGGCCCCGCTTTGAATGTCAGTGATATTTATCACTAATGACATGCAAAGTGGTCGTGCCAAGAGGTTAGCGACTGGAAACAGTCGCTAACATTGCTATCTCCTATTACCAATTTTTGGAGATACTCGCGCTAAGCGCGAATATCTCCAAAAGCTACACCTACCATGTTATCCAATGGTAGGTGGATAACATGGCTAAGAGCATTAGCTCGGTAATGCATGAATATCGCTGACTTTTCAGCGATATTCATGCATTTCGGCCGATTTTTATCGCTTAGGAGATAAACCTTGATAATAGCAAGGTTCCTAAGCGATAAAAATCGCCGCAGATCGGCAATAAAAATATTGTCGCTAAACCAACATAGCGATAATTATCGCTAGTTGTTGATAATATGCCTGTCGATTTCTTAGTTCTCATTACACACAAATTCTCGTTCAAAGGCACACTACTTTACAGACCCCCGGGCCAAGGACCAAGTTCCTCGCCCACTTAAGTAACATACTTGAACATGACATTATCACTGACAAAGTTACCTACCTGCAAAATTTTAACTTCCATTTAAAATCTACTATGGACCCTGACACTGCCCATCTCGTAAACCTCATGGGTTGCGCAGAACTCGCCCAATTAGTCAGTGGACCAACGCATATCGTTGGCCAAACATTGGATGGCATCTTCTCCAACAATACCAATCTTACTTTCTCACAACTCCTGCCGGTGATATGATCAGATCACCAGGTGGTCTGGTTTAAACTTCTAATCCCCACTTCCTCTTCACCTAACAATGTCCCGAAACACTCCACCTTCAAAAGATGGGATAAAATCAATAAATCATAATACTCTTTACTCCTCTACTCCTCTCCTCCACGACTCCTCCTATATCCGTGGATCCTAATCTTGCTACTGACACCTATAACTCATGGATCATTAAGACTGGTGAAAACCTTTCCCCTCCAACTAGGGTTTAATGCAACAGAAGGACCCCTTCGGCCCCCTGGTACAATAATGAACTCAAAAACAAAAAACTTGAATGCAAAAACTTTGAACTTACATGGAGGAAACATTACAGAGCAGAAGATAAGACTAGTTACAAACTTATCATCGCTCAATACAAACTGCTGCTGATATCTACTAAACAACAATATTTTGCTAACAAAATCATGCTTGCCAGCAATTCATCCAAGGAACTCTTCAAAATAGTCACATCACTTTCCCCCCGCCCTCTACTCCCATTGCTCACAGTCAGGACCTATGTGATAAGATCGCAGATTTCTTTTTTAAAAAGGTTGATAATATCTTTGCATCCTTTACACACCCCAACAGCATATCTTCTCACTTAGACACCTTCCTTCTGACCTCGGAATTTAACCCCCGAGTTGCCAAATCTCAGCAGCTCTTGCACTTTGCTTCCCTTACAACTGCAGAAACTATTAAATGAATCTCTACTTTGAGATCTGGCTCTCCCCTAGACCCCTGTCCCATTTCCTTCCTTAAACTGGCCCCGGAAACCATTGCCCACGTTCTTATCACCATCCTTTACAACATCCTGCAGACGGGTGTCTTTCCTATATCCTGGAAGAAGGTGTCTATCGTCCCTCTTCTTAAGAAACCCTCACTTGATCCGAATGACCCTAACAACTTCTGTCCAATATCGAGACTTCTGCTTCCAGCCAAGATCCTGGAGAACATTACAAAAAAAAGGGGTTTACCCATGCAGTCGCGGGGACCTGGGCGATACTTGGTACATAAGAAGGGGATCCCCGCTGAAAAGGGAGTTGTGTTAACAAACCAATAAAGTTTAATGAAACACTTTCATGAAAAATAATTCCAGGAGAAGGAAAAGTTCAGTCTGGATACCGTAATTTAATTAACAATACCTGAATAGAGACATAATCATAACAATTTTGTGAAAAAGCCCCAAGATGGAAGGGGGGGGGGAAGGGGGGGTGCTTGGGAAAGTGTAAAGGAAGAATAGACACAGTTAAATAGACCAGTGACAGGTACAATGGTTGCAGCAATTTCAAATTATATACAATTACATAAGCCCAGGAGTTTAGGGCACACGGTAATAACTAAGTAACCAAACAAAACTTTCAACGGACACACAGTCAATCTGAAGCTGTAAAGGGCTTGTGCCGGAAGTTTGAAGGAAAAGCCGTCGACGTTTCGACCCCTGTGCGTAGGCTAGATATAGTCCTTAAACGGGGTCTTCATCAGGACAAAAACAAGGGAAAATGAGGGGCAACCTGTCAGATAAATTAATAAGGTTGAGTGAGTATAATTAAATAATTTAATGATTTCAAATCATACACCATGGCCTATAAATATAGACCATGTCAAAATATACACAGAAATATAATGAGTTAAATTACCATGGGGTCGTGGCCCATCTGGGCTCAGGACGTGGAGTGATGATGGACAGTGCGTGAATCACATGCCATTCACCAAGTGAAAGAATCACAATGCTACAGAGGAGGAGAAAGACCAGTGAGACTCTCAAATGTCACTGTTGGTGAAGACACCAAGTAATTCATAAGAACACGGTGTCAATTTCTAGTACATCAGGGTAAAGGGGAATTAAAACTAATCAAATCAGGCTGAAAAATATATCTAGTCAATGTCACACGACTACACAGTGATTAACCTTTATTGAGAAATAGCCTATTGTTGTATTAATACATAAATATACAGCATACCTGTGAGATTAAACGGAAAATCGCGTACGCGATTTTCAAAGGTTTGCTGGAGATGCTCGATTAGTGTAAACAACAGCGGTCGCTGGTTTTGCAGACAGTGTGGGTCGTGAAACCACAGGGTATTCTAAGAGGAAGAAGGAAGTTATTGGTGAGGAGTCCCAGTGTTTAAGGGGCTAAAGACAAATGCCGTGCTACTTGCTGGTTAAATTAAAAAGGGGGCACTGGAAATGGGTTAATCCCGAAACACGGATCACAAAACACAGAACTTAGGGTACTCAACATACCTGTAATGTAAAATGTCGATGGGCGGAAATGCCGAGGGGCGTGGGTCGGGTAAGCAACCAGTGCTTTAAATCTCGTCAGGGCTTGAATGACTTGCACTTAAAAACACTCTGAGAACCAAAATAAGGATACATTATGGGCTTTTGTATGGAGACTACTCGAGTGGCTAAGGGTTACGAAATACATAGCTCGGTGGTGTTATCTCTGCAGTAGATCGAGTACTGGATCAACGCAAATTTGTCAAATTAAATCTGCCCAAGAAGGAGAAATTGGCCTTGACAGAACTTTGCAATAACAAAAAAGTTGTTATCAAGCCCGCCGATAAAGGCGGGGCAATTGTTATCCAGGACCTGGATAAATACAAAGAGGAAATTTACAGGCAATTGTCTGATGGAGTCAGTTACTGTCTATTACCCAATGACCCTTCACGTGATTTGGCGATGTCTATTTTGGAAGTCACTCAAAAGGGTCTGGATGCGGATTTTCTTAGTGAACTGGAATTTAAATTCCTTAATCAAAAATTTCCCCGTCTTGCCACCATATACACCTTGCCCAAGGTACATAAGAACCTTGAGACCCCGCCCGGCCGCCCAATTGTTTCCGGATGCGGGTCCATGCTAGAACCCTTGTGCAAATACATGGACTTTTTCTTAAAAACCAATTGCGCTCAAAACCAAAGCGTACCTACGCGATACCACGCAAACTATCAATCTCCTTGACGAAAGGCTATTCAATCCAGATAACCAACTTCTGGTAACTTGCGATATTGTTTCGCTATATACAAGCATCCCTCAACTTGAGGCACTGGAGGTAATGAGACAAGCTTTAGACACACGACCGGCCCCTGTCCAGGTCCCAACTGATTTTATAATTGCATTACTAAGCATTGCGATGCAACAGAATTTCTTTATCTTTCAAGACAAATTTTATTTACAGACCAAGGGGGTAGCGATGGGGGCTACCGTCGCTCCCAATCTGGCTATCATCTTTATGGATTATTTTGAACACCAATTTATTTTCTCCACAGACAACCCATTTCACAGTAACCTGACCGTGTGGGTCAGGTACATAGATGATGTGCTTTGCATATGGGACGGGACTAATGCACTCCTTTCAGAGTTTCATGTGTGGCTAAATTCCAGAAACCCGCATATCCAGTTCACAATGGACTCCAGTAATGACAAAATTCCCTTTTTAGACATCTTGATCTATGTGGAAGACAACCGTCTATTGACTACCCTATTCAGAAAACCCACAGAGCGGAACTCTCTACTACAATATGCAAGTCACCACCCTCGAGGGTTAAAAGATAATCTCCCAGTGGGCCAATTTCTGAGGATCAGGAGAAATTGCTCCACCCGGGCACATTACACCCAGGAATCTGAGATCTTGAGTGACCGCCTCATATCAAGGGGCTATCCATCAAAAATGGTGAGACGTGCCAGGAAACAAGCCTGGTACAATCCTCGCGATTCCCTGTTAAATCCAGACCAAAGTGATCAATCATAAATGGACCGTATTATCTGTGTAACCACCTTCTCCACACGGAGTAATGAGGTCAAGCGGATAATTAATAAGAACTGGTCCTTAGTGTCAGATGAGATTCAACAGACTGAGTTCCCGCTTCATTCCTTCAAGAGGGCTAAAAATATTCGGGACTTGGTGGTTCATTCCTATTTGGAACCTGCGAGCCAACCCACCCTCACAAGTATGTGGAATCTTCCCCCAGTGCTGGGCCACTACAGATGTGGCACATGCATTGCATGTGAAACGAACATGCAGATGAAGACTTTTGACCATGGTGGAAGAACCTACATCCTAAAACACCACACAAATTGTAACTCCTGCTGTGTGATTTACATCATTATATGCCCATGCGGACAGATATATGTGGGACAAACTCAACAGAGAGTGAAGTCTCGCATTTCATCCCATTGTAGTAGACTGCGCTGCAATGTAGTTGGGGCACCGCTAGTAGAACACTGGCATAAGGCTGGACATGCTGTATCTGAATTGCAATGGTTCGTGATTGAAAAGGTCACCCTGGGCAGAAGAGGAGGTAACATACTGACTGTTCTTAACACTCGTGAATCCAAATGGATGTCCCTCCTCGACTCAATTAAGAATGGCCTGAATGAACAAGAGGGTAGTCTAGCACAGTTGGCAGCCCTAGGTTAACTAGTCATTGGTATGACCTCTTACAATTTAATTCAGGTAGCATAGATCCTACTAGTTCAATTATGACCCATGTCTTTTTAACTATTCTGCATCTTTTGGAACTGATCTTTGAATATGGAATGTTTTGACTACCTCCATCATATTAATCATCTTTGACCTTGGAATTTATTCCTGACGAGTCCGGCTTCAACCTCATGTGCGAGAGTTGCCCGGCACTTTTTATTCTGGTATTGTGATTAGGCTTTTGTCATAAATTACCAATCCAAATTGTCGCCATTACCAGATCTATTCTTGTTATTGAATTTGCCTGTTGTAATCCAGCTGTCCGCTTACAACCACATGTTGGTGAGTTGCACGGACACCGTTATGATTTAAGAGAACTGTTGTCCCATTCACCTGATGTATCTATTTTGATTCCATTACACCAATGGTTTGCCGGTTACGGCACTAAGTCCGTCTTCAACCTCTTGTTGGAGAGTTGCACGGCTTTATTGTTTTTGTAATCACAAATATAAAATTTAAACAAACATTGGTTACGTCCACGCCGGCACATTGAGTAACTCTTCTATGCCCATTACGGGGCGGTCTCTTAAAACTTGACTCCTCCCCCAAACTCCGCGTAGTTGGAGCTGCGGAGTTTCTACTCGTGAATGCCATGAATCTGATCTGGTATGTTGCTATGTAGCGCGTCTCGCAATCCCTTAATAATGGACTTTAAATTGCATTTTGACTAGCACTTCCACGCAAGCTATGTCCGACTCGTACCATTTCTCTTTAGATTCATCCAGATCGCAAGTACGTGGACGATTTAATCTAAATGGGGTACAAGCCATTGGTAGCTGTACTACACAACGCCGCCCGGCCAGCCTTTTCTGACTGCCTATGCACGCTAGCAGGTATGCCACCGAGCTATGTATTTCGTAACCCTTAGCCACTCGAGTAGTCTCCATACAAAAGCCCATAATGTATCCTTATTTTGGTTCTCAGAGTGTTTTTAAGTGCAAGTCATTCAAGCCCTGACGAGATTTAAAGCACTGGTTGCTTACCCGACCCACGCCCCTCGGCATTTCCGCCCATCGACATTTTACATTACAGGTATGTTGAGTACCCTAGGTTCTGTGTTTTGTGATCCGTGTTTCGGGATTAACCCATTTCCAGTGCCCCCTTTTTAATTTAACCAGCAAGTAGCACGGCATTTGTCTTTAGCCCCTTAAACACTGGGACTCCTCACCAATAACTTCCTTCTTCCTCTTACAATACCCTGTGGTTTCACGACCCACACTGTCTGCAAAACCAGCGACCGCTGTTGTTTACACTAATCGAGCGTCTCCAGCAAACCTTTGAAAATCGCGTACGCGATTTTCCGTTTAATCTCAATGGTATGCTGTATATTTATGTATTAATACAACAATAGGCTATTTCTCAATAAAGGTTAATCACTGTGTAGTCGTGTGACATTGACTAGTCGACCCAGATATATTTTTCAGCCTGATTTGATTAGTTTTAATTCCCCATTACCCTGATGTACTAGAAATTGACACCGTGTTCTTATGAATTACTAGGTGTCTTCACCAACAGTGACATTTTAAAGTCTCACTGGTCTTTCTCCTCCTCTGTAGCATTGTGATTCTTTCACTTGGTGAATGGCATGTGATTCACGCACTGTCCATCATCACTCCACGTCCTGAGCCCAGATGGGCCACGACCCCATGGTAATTTAACTCATTATATTTCTGTGTAAATTTTGACATGGTCTATATTTATAGGCCATGGTGTATGATTTGAAATCATTAAATTATTTATTTATACTCACTCAACCTTATTAATTTATCTGACAGGTTGCCCCTCATTTTCCCTTGTTTTTGTCCTGATGAAGACCCCGTTTAAGGACTATATCTAGCCTACGCACAGGGGTCGAAACGTCGACGGCTTTTCCTTCAAACTTCTGGCACAAGCCCTTTACAGCTTCAGATTGACTGTGTGTCCGTTGAAAGTTTTGTTTGGTTACTTAGTTATTACCGTGTGCCCTAAACTCCTGGGCTTATGTAATTGTATATAATTTGAAATTGCTGCAACCATTGTACCTGTCACTGGTCTATTTAACTGTGTCTATTCTTCCTTTACACTTTCCCAAGCACCCCCCCTTCCCCTCCCCCTTCCATCTTGGGGCTTTTTCACAAAATTGTTATGATTATGTCTCTATTCAGGTATTGTTAATTAAATTACGGTACCCAGACTGAACTTTTCCTTCTCCTGGAATTATTTTTCATGAAAGTGTTTCATTAAACTTTGTTGGTTTGTTAACACAACTCCCTTTTCAGCGGGGATCCCCTTCTTTTGTACCAAGATCCTGGAGAAGGTTTTAAACACTATGCTGAGCTCATTCCTGGTCAATAACAACCTGCTCAATCCCACTCAATATGGCTTCCGGAGCTCTCACAGCATGGAAACAGCCCTCATTAAGTCCACAGAAGAAATAAAAATCACCCTGGATCAAGGAGGGCATGCGGCCTTGATCATGCTTGATCTCTCCGCTGCCTTCGACACCATCCACCACTCCCTTCATATCAAAAGTTGCATAAAATAGGTGTTGAAGGCACAGCCCTTAAGCTGTTAGCGTCTTTGCTCTCTGAGAGAGTCAACTCTGTCGCTCTAGGAAACTTTGATTCAAAGCCTTTTCGCCTTCCCTGTGGAGTTCCTCAGGGTTCCTCTGTTAGTCCACCCCTATTCAACGTTTATCTTTCTAGCCTGGCCCCCCTCATTGAACCCTTTGGGTTTAACCTGACATCTTATGCGGACAACACGCAAATCGTCGTCTCGTTGGCCCCTCAGGACTCCAAAACTGCACCTACCCGTTTCAGGGACTGTATCACGGCCATTGGCTCCTGGATGGGGCAAAACAGTCTAAAACTTAACACAAACAAGACTGAAGTCATCCTGTTTGGCAATAACCCTGTGTTTTGGAACCCCACGTGGTGGCCAGATAACATGGGTTCTCTCCCCATTCCTACCACCAAGGTTAAAAACCTGGGAGTACAGATAGACAGCAAACTGACGTTCAAGGGCCAGGTGAACGCGGTTGTTTCTTCAGCCTCCTACACCTTAAGATCCTGTAAAAAACTGCTTGCATATCTCCCCAAACCTTGCCAGCTAACTGCGATTACCTCCCTTGTCATGGCCAAGTTGGACTATTGCAATGGGCTGTACCTCATATGCAGGAAGGACCCCTCAGGAAGCTACAGCTGCATCAGAATGCAGCGGCTAGACTTCTCACGGGCACAGCAAAATTCTCTTCCATTTCGGAGAAAATCAGAGTGCTACATTAGCTTCCCATCAGAAAAAGGATCCACTTCAAAGCTTTATGCTTGGTGCATAAATCATTATACAAATCGGGTCCTCTCTTTCTTCAAAACAACATTAGCTGGTATATCCCATCCCGATTGCTACGATCCTCGGACGCCAAACTGGCTTTCGTCCCTTTTACCAGGAAGGCTACATGGGGTGAGAAACGTTTTACTGTCTCGGCCACCAGACACTGGAATAATCTCCCCATTGAGCTCAGATCTACTCCCGACCACCTCAAATTCAGGAAGGCTCTGAAAACCTTGCTCTTCTGTCAATAATCCATCAACCAACATCCTAACTGTTCAACTCAGGTTCCACACATTGATAGCGCCAGGACACCTGTAACAGTAGCGCTCTATAAATCTACATAACATAATATAACATAACAAATTACCAAAATAAAATCAAAACAATTGTGGGAAAGAATGAAATCATAAACATATAAAGAACTGGCAGGCCGACCTAACCTGGCCACCAACCGGAATAGGAAGCAAGGCACCTCCCAGCGCCCGTGCACTACAAGGAACACAAAGATAATGTTCGCAAAAAGACCACTTGCTTCAGGGGAAGCAACAGGGCAGGTGTATCCACACTCAGCAGTGAGAAATCCACCGGATCCGCGCAGCTGCGATGAATTTATAGCCTGCTCCCAAGTGGTCGAGGCTAAGTGCTATTAACAGTGTGGTCAAATAAAAACAAACATAAGCCCTGACGCTCCGCACCAAACCTGGTTGGCTCCCCTCCCAAATGAAGCCATCAGGAAATAAAAGCCAGAATTAACAAAATAAAATCAAAACAATCATTGGAAAGAGTTAAATCATAAACAAATTAAAAACCTGTTGGGTTGGCCTAAGATGGGCACCGACTGCGATAGGGAACCTTGCACCTCCCCTCGCCTAGTATGCTACGAGAAACACATCAATGATGTCAGTTAAAATTCCAACTGCTCCAGATGAAGCAACAGGGCAGGCGTCACTACACTCAGCAGTGGGTCTTCCCTGTAACTGCAGCGATGCACTGAGTCCACTACACGTAACGGCGAGAATGTGCTGGTTCCGTCCGACCCTGTGGCACAGAGTTGCTGAATCTGTTGCAGACATGTGAGTGTGGGTTATCGAGCACCTTAGGGCATCATATTTAAGGGGCAGGACTGGATTGGCACCACTTGGCAGGGCAGACTCACAGCTTGTAGAGTCCTGGTGCAGATGCAGGTGGTTCAAATCTTTGATATCCCTGAGACTTGGGAACAGAAGGCAAACCAGCAAGCCCATTGATTCACTCTGGGTTCAAGTGATGAGGGTCCAGTCCATCTCAGCCAGCCGGTGGAACACTAGGCAGCAGGGTGTCTCAGCCAGCAGAGCAAGAGCAGCGCAAGACAGAATTCAGTGAAGCAGCAGTCTTTGAAGTGCACAAGAATCCCTTTCATCCCATCCATGTCTGGGCCTCCACCTATTAAAGTGCACATGTTAGCCCCTTCCTTCCTTCCTGCCCAGGAAGGGCCATCAGAATATAGATGTATGTAGATGGGTACTCAGCCACCCCTAGCCTTTCTGTGTTTATGTCTGTCTGGAGGGAATGCACAAAGTACAACTGTTACCTAGCCCAGACCTGCATTGGAGTTAGGTTGTAAGGCACACAGAACAGAAAGAACAGAGAAATGTCCACTTTCTAAAAGTGGCATTTCTAAAAAAGTAAAGTTAAATCCAGCCTTCCCAGTAGATAGGATTTATCATTACCCTTCCAGAGATATGAAAGATGAGGCAGCTACTCCTTTCTAATCAGTAATTACAGCTTAAAGGTAGTTAAGGAATTCCGAGTGTTAGAATTGGAAAACCCATGGCTGTCAGGTTAGATAGATAGATAGATAGATAGATAGATAGATAGATAGATAGATAGATAGATAGATAGATAGATAGATAGATAGATAGATAGATAGATAGATAGATAGATAGATAGATAGATTACACAGTGGTGGTGTACAATAAAGTGCTGGGAGGGAACCAGTAGCACGTGGAAGCACATCAGGACCCTGCATCCCCAAAGCTTTGCTTGTGCAAAAGAATCGAGCAGCTGAAAAACAACAGACTGCTTCCCAGCAGTGATGCGTCAACAATGAGAGAAAAGTGATGACAAAATGAAGCATTTTGCATTGTACTGTCTGAACTGTGTCCATGTAATGTTGTGTGAGGGAACTAATAAATCAACATTTTCAAAGTCTATAGAAATCCATCTCCTCACAAAAATCAATTCTGGGGCTGCCTGACAAACTTTGAATGCATTTACAGGATTCATTACAACAGCAGCTCCTAGAATTACAAGAGATGCCCTCTGGATAGCAGACATATTTAAATCTGGTGGGTGGAGTGCTCTCGCCATGGTGGGTATACAGTAGTCCTCCATGGCGACCATACATACTCCATCTGCCAAACTGAAAATCAAGCCCTTGTTTCTTAGAAGCAAATACCCTAGTTAGTAAACCTTCAAAATAGCCTTTTCTCAAATGTTTAGCCCAATCACCATTTGCATTATAGAAAAGTACAACAAAACATGCTTAGTATTAAATTCCAAATGAATTTAACACTTCGAGAGCTCCCATTTATTGACTGCATTGATCCTAATCTGTTTAAAATATGTCTCCTCCATTCATCCTTAGGCCCACCCCTTTAATACGAATACTGTTCTGATTGGCTGTTAACATGTCCCCCTCGTATTACAGTTTTTGAGGAACTTTCACCTATGCTCCTATAGTGTCAGACAGAGAACAGCCCTTCACACACATCTTTCCTTGATAAAAAAAAGGTATTGGGGAAATACAGATCAATGGCCCCATGACGATAATTCTGCCTTGTGCTAATCAAGATTTCAATTAGTGCCATGGAATTTGCACTTCCGAATTACAAAAGGAGCCTGCACATCTAAGTAGAGACATCCCCTTGTCTGTCAGGAGCTGTGAACAACGGGGATATATAATTTCCCATTAGAGCTACTCAAATGGGGGTTTGTGACACCCTGACACACAACCTGCCCAGAGACATACAGAGTGGGTCTTCAAACATGAATCCTCTACACTCAACCATGAGCTTTTGTGCAGTCGTGGACTTGAGCCATGTAGAAACCTCACACACAGTTAATCAGCAAAGGTGCCCTTACTCTTCGCAGATAGGCATGTTTCCTAGCACCATGATGCCATCTAGGTAGAAAATAAATGAGTAAACTACGGGGCAAACGCACAATTAATTTGGGAATTGCTGCAAGCAATGAGATACTACAAGGTTTTGAGCGGATTTCCCCCTTCACACCTTATTGACATTTCTTGAGTGCTAAGCGTTAAGCAGGGCAGTCGATGTTTCTGGCAAATGCATTTGCTCACCTTAGCTTCCATCAGTGCATATTCTACTGTATGGCATAATCCATCGCATTTATCTATTTCATAATGGTCATTTTTTTTCCGATATTGCGTGTAGCACATTGAGCTCTGTCCTCACAGCCAGCTTAGATTCCGTAGAATCATATCGTTTGCCTCCTTGTTTCACCACCCTGTCTCTTTATCTCACTTTTCTTCACTGCTTTCTCTCCTTGTCACTGTTTTCTCCCTCCTCCTTCTGACTCTCTTTTCAGCCTTTCTCTCACTTTCTCTGGATCAAAGTCAGATTTTGAAATAATAAGTGCCCACCACCCACCTAAACAAATAAAGCACTGCTTTGCTTTTTAAACAACTACACATTTGCAAGGCGAGACCAAACTTGTTTCTCTTGAAACGTTCTAATTTTCCATATCTGCTCCTTTCTGTTCCTTTCAGCCATTACTATCCCACATAAACTCAAAACACAGAGGTGATTCTTTATGGCAGGCCATTGGCTGCCGGGACGCGGTCATTGCAGTATAACCTATACTTCCAGTAACGCTGTCTTGAGGTGGTCACTTCCACTTTACATCATTTATTCCACTTCCTATGGCCCTTTGACAATGATTGATGGCCTGCAATGTATTTTCTGCATTTCCAATTACAGGGCATAATTCTTGTTCCCTTGTTCTCTGTTCTACGGAAGAGACGCTTTAATTTCAAGCGGGATACTGAAACTGGAATTGCATTGTATTGACGTGCGGAATCTTTTTTTGGTGACCTATCAATGTAGGTCAGCTCCTTGGTGAGCTAAGGGGATGTTTGGCATTTAAAAAGATATTTTTTGCTCTTTCATGCGAATGTATTATTTTGTTTCTTGCTTTGAAATTCATCCAAGTTCGACACTATTGAAACGCGTAATTGGCAATAAAATGCACAGAAATGTGGAATTCCGGTATAAAATATTGTTGCTAATATTTATTATAGTCTATTTGTGACATCTTAGTCACCTGTAGTAAGAATAATATGTGCCTTTTCAGATGTAATATTTTATTATGGGTGAATTTTCACATGCCTATGTCTCTCTGACAGCCACAATTTGATTAGCGAACAAGAGAAGACCACTCATTTGCTACAGTAATTCATCAATGGTAAGCTTTTCAAACCCCTTTCATCTAATAGTTCTACCCTAAAATTCAAGTGAATTCCGAAATTATTGTGAAAATGTATTTATTGCACTATATGTATTTATAAATTATCACAAAGACATATATGTGAAAAGTATTTCTACTATGTCTACAAGAGGTTGCACAGCACTGGCACTTTAAAAGCGATGCAAAAAATCAATGAGATGTCATGTGATCAAGGGAGGGTTCTCCCGAAACACGCCATGGCAGCATTGGCGAAATAAAATAATGCACTAACGAAACCTGGGTCTACGCTTGTCTGTTCAAGTTTTGGAGTTGAAGTAAAAGGTGAGTTGGAGCAATACATATATATATTTGAAGTGTGTGTGTGTATTACATACTGGCGATCGCCAGTAGGTAGTTATAGTTAGAAACTATTATCCATAGTAAAACTACAAAACTCTATTGGCAATAACTTTGGCGTTGATTGATGAATCTTCTTAAAAAATTTAAACTTTTGGCCAGCTCAGTTCCGATCCTTCCCTGAAAGTTTGGGGGTTATTGGTCAAGCGGGGGCCAAGAAAAAAGTGGGGTCCCAAAACGTGTTTTCCCCATGCAATTTCCCATAGGACCTTTAGACAAGGCTACAGCCCGAACAGCTGAGCGGAATTACAACAAATTTGGCAGAGAGGTAGTCCTCAGTTCCGACTTATGCCTTTTGCTTATGATGTCAATCTGTTCAGTAGTTGCTGAGAAAATGACGGTTAAAGTCTTTTATATATCTATGGGCGTGGTGGATCCGAGTATCTATCCGCGTACCTAAAGCTCAGCCTGCATGCACCACATTTTCAGTGGGAGTAGTGGTGGATTCGCAAATCCAGCCCAAAACATTTAAAAAGCAAAGCGTCAGCTCCCACGCTTCATTTAGTTAGGCCCCCAGGTGGGCCAGTTCTCAAGGGCATTATTAAAATAATTAATTCACCCAAAATTCGGGGGGCCATGCTTCACCCCGCAGCCCCGGGAACTGCTACCTGCCCATGGCTAACATAAATATTAAAGCGTGGGGGGGCTCTGGCCCTCAATGCAGCCCTTGTGACCACCATCTCCCGGGGGCACATACATTCTGAATTAATTAAAAAGTGCGGGGGAGGGCTCACGGCCTCCCCCACAGCCCCGGGGACCACCTCCTTCCCCAGGCTAACATAAATAATAAAGTATGGGAGCTTTGGCCCCCACCCATTCCTGTGGACCACTACCTCTCTGGGGCACAAACACAAACATGAAGGGGGTCCGGTGAAGACCCCTGCCATGGGGATCACCACCTCCCCAGGGCTTACTTAGAAGAGAGGTGGTCCATGCGGCCCCCCTATTGTAGCCTTACATGGCCCTGGGGAATGCCACCCTCTAGGCCCGACTCCTGCAATGTCCTGGGTGCCCATCCCTGGGACATTGCAGTTTGCTATAACATGGCGGGACCACCGGTCCAGCCATGCCGTAGCAAACTTGCTCTGCTTTTAGCAAGCAAGAGCACAAAATGATCTAACTTGCAGAAAGCAGAGCAGTGTCTGTTCCATGCTCGCTTTGAAGCGAGCAGGGAAACAGACACTTTGCTTTGGTATCCAGGGAGTTGCATGTCAGCAGCTCCCTGGATCCCGAAGCAATGCTGGCTCCCGCAAGAGTTGTGGAGCCGGCAAGGACTGCAGGGGCATTGAGGCTCCCCCGTATTCCCAAATGAAGTGGCCAGGCCCTGGTGCCAAAGTTGGGCCAGGAAGGGGTGGAGAAAGGGGCATGGATTTTAAAAACCTCTCAGCAAACCCACTGTGTTGGACTTGCTTAAGATAACAGAAGGGATAGTTGGCCCCCAAGGGCACTCCATAGAAAGAGGGCCTCATCCCCCGTAGTAGTAGTTTGCCGGGAGGCATGTTTGCAGAGTGGTGGAGAAAGGAGACATGCACTCGTACCAGGTCTAATCAAATCGGCTAGGTGGGCCCCCATGGATATCCTTGGGGGCCCACTACCCATCCTGATACGAAAAGCAAGTACCACAAAGCAAGATTGCTGGGAAGTTGTCAGATGCCATGCCCCCTTTCTCCACCACTCTGCAAGTTGATGGATGAAGTCACCTTGGCTCTTGAGGGTCCTTGGGCGCCAACTACACCTCGTATTACCTCCAGTAAGTTACACACAGTGCGATTGCTAAGAGGATTTCAGTGGCCATACCCCTTCCTCCACGACTATGCAATCATGCCTCCCTACTAGTTGGAGGATGAAGTTCCCTTGGCTCTTGGTGGTTTTTGTGGGCCAACTACCCTCCTGTTACCTCCAGTAAGCTCACAGAGCTCAATTTCTAAGAGGTTCTTAGAGGCCACGCCCCTTTCTCCACTCCTCTGCAAACATCTCTCCTGGTGCTCTACTGGTTGGGGGTAGAAGCCCAGTTTAGTCCTGAGGCCTGCAGGAGGGGGCATAACCTCCAAGTCCTCTCAGCATTCCCACTGTTTGGGATTTACTGGAGGTAACCAAAGAGGTTCTTAGACCCCAAGGACCCTCAGAATACAAGGGGACTTAATTCCCCAACCAGCAGTGTGCCATGAGGTGCGCTTGCAGAGTGGTGGTGAAGGTGGCATTGCCTCGGCAACTTTCCAGAGGTGTTTTTATCTTCTTTTTTTTAAGGGAGGGGGGCTGCATGGCCCTTCCTTCCCTGGGCCAATATCCGCCCTGGGGACCCCATCCCCCAGGGCCTTTTTTCAATTGGTGATGGGACCGCACCACCCCTCCCTGGGCCAATTTCAGCCCATGAGACCCCATCCCTCAGGGCCAGGCCTATTCTTTTTTGACTTATTTGTTGGTTGGGAGCGCACAGCTCTTTTTTGTGAAAAAAATTCAAATTGATTTAGTAGATTAATTTGCAGATTGGGTGCTACAAGCAGGTGGCACGTCCGTCCTACGTGCGTTCGGAAGATACACTCAAAATTGTGTTCCCATATGGCTTGGGAACATCCCTGTCTTTTGTGCACACCGTGGGTGCTTGAATAAGCTTCCAAAACGTTTAGGTATTTGAAATGTTTTTAATGTTTTTAATCCGTCATTATTTTCATGACGGACCGGTCCGCGAGGAGCAGGGACGCCGAAACTAACCATCCGTTTGGAACCGAGCATGCCGACACCAAAAGCTCCCAGATGAATGGTGTATAACCCAAAATGCATTGGAGCTACTTTTGAAAGCATTTAACTCACAGAAAATCTTCAGTCATGAAAATAATGACGGATTAAAAACATTAAAAACATTTCAAATACCTAAACGTTTTGGAAGCTTATTCAAGCACCCACGGTGTGCACAAAAGACAGGGATGTTCCCAAGCCATATGGGAACACAATTTTGAGCTATTCTTTTTTGGCCATGGTGACCCTATCCCAAGGTCCCCTATTTGGTTTTTAAAAGGGGGTGTGCCCTATGGCCTCACATCACCCAGGGCCTGACCCTTTTTTCTATTTTTTAAAAACATTAAAAGGGAGGGGTGCCACATAGCCCCCATCCTGGACCCATTTTGGCCCCAAGCACCTCATTGCCCTGGCCTGGCCTCTCTACTGGGTGCCCTGGTCACACCCAGTAGAGAGGGGGCTAATAAGCAGCTCCCTCTGTCCAAAAGCAATTCTGCGCCGCTATATGCAAGGAAGAGTATATTTTACTCTCACTTGTACGAAGTGATCTCACCAAGCCATAGTAAACAACTGTGTCCTGGAGTGGGCACGCCAGAACACTTCCGGAGCCAGCCCTGGGGACTGCCAACCATTAGTTACTTTTTATATTTTCCAAGAGGATTTGGCGGTCCCTGGCGTTGTGGGTGGGGGGCACCCTGCATTCTTTTTTGTTTAAGCCCCAGGGAGGTAGCAGTCCTCAAGCTGTAGGGGACCATATGGCCCCCAAAATTTATAAAGTTAAAGCCCTGAGAACATGGCAGCGCCTTGGACTGTGGAGGGTATATGGGGCCTCTTTCTTTTTCAATACAGAAAGCCCCAGGGAGGTGATGGTCCACAGGACTGGAGGTATGGCCGTAGGAGCCTCATCCACATTTATTGTGAAAAAAGCACTGGGGAGGTAGTGGTCCCCTGGGCACAATGAGACACAGAAGGGGGGGGGCAAGCACCCACCTCTAATATTAAAACAATGCCCCCGGGACTTGGCCCACTCGGGGATCGATATTGAACAAAGCATGTTCCATGTTTCCAGATGAAAATTTAAAAAAATGTTTTTTGGGTCCTGGGGGTCCCAGTGAGCCGACCAATAGTCTCTGGAATAGATTCCGTCCTAGAACCCCTCTCACAATTTTGTGACCATTTTTTACAGCCATTGGTTAAACTTGTGCAATCTTATATACAAGACACCACGGACGTACTGCGGTTGCTGGACTAATTCCAAGACACCGACCAGATTAACTTCCTCATCACTCTAGATGTTGAGGCCCGCTATACTAACATCCCACAGAGAGCCACTCTAGAAGTGATTGAGGAATTATTAAATACAAGCGCCTGAGAGTCACCTACTCCGCCTGCCTTCATAATGGAATGTGTCACACTGGCCCTGACTGAGAATTTCTTCGAGTTCACGGTCCAGCTCTACCACCAGAGGCACAGTACTTCCATGGGGAGTACCTTCGCTCCCAATGTGGCGTGCCTCTACATGGCAGCATTTGAGGGACAACACATATTCCACGACTCTAACCCATACCGTGACAAAATCTGGTTGTGGAAGCGCTTTATAGACGATATCCTGATTTTCTGGACAGGTGACTGCGAGACATATGGCAAATTCTTCAGGTGGATCAAAAACCTCAACCCTTACCTGAATTTCACCATCACAGCATACCCTTCCCAGATAGCTTTTCTGGATCTAACAATTAAAATCGAAGGCGACCTCTTGGCAACCACTATGTACAGGAAAAGCACTGACCGCAATAGCCTGTTACATTTCAACAGTCATTACCCCAAATCACTCACACAAAACTTGCCGTTTGGACAGTTTATAAGAGTGAGGAGAAACTCTAGTACTGTTGAGGAATACAAAATTGAATCAGAAACACTTGCAAAAAAACCTAATCGCAAGAGATTACCCTCAAAAGAGTATCACACTCTCTAGAAAACGAGCACGAAACAACCATTGAGAAGGCTTCCTGGAACACAAAGTACAAGAGAAAACCAATACCATAACCTTCACACCAGCCTCCAACCAACTGACTAAAGTGCTGAAAAAACATTGGAACATCCTCAACACAGGCACCATGAGCTTTGAGCAACCATGGTTTGCTTTTAAACACTCGAAAAACATCAAAGATATGCTTGTGCAAACCAGACCAAGGCCAAAGATTACAAATCAACAGACTACTCTGTGGCCATTACAGACGGTCAGAGGGTACTACCCATGCGGCATGTGCAGTGCATGTGCCTTTACCTCAGTACACAAGACCATAAAATTGAATAACACCTTCGTCTGGGAAATGAGAGCGCACACAAATTGCAAGACTGCAAATTGCATATATCTCCTTACATGCCCCTGTGACTCCTGCTATGTGGGGATGACGACACGCCCAATAAAATTGTGAATTTCGGGGCATCACAGCAACTTCCGCTGCCACAAATGCAACACCAAAATGTGTACCCACTACCTATAAATTAACCACTGTCCTGACCCCATGAAGTGGGTAATTCTAGAAACAAACCTAAGAACCTCAAAACAGAACCTCTTCTCAAAGGAGCCATGACTACCAACCATGTGGCTGTATGTTGCTTCAGTAATTCAAGAGGGGACACCAGTGGGCTTCATCGAGATTGTAGATGTATTTTGAGGAGTTACTCAGCACCGACATTTTTGCCTTGTTTGAACATTAGGGGGAGCGACTGCAACCCCTTCTACAGCTCCACAATAGAACTAACCGCAAATACCCACAGTGCGTTCCCCTATCACAATTGGGAAAAGTATGGAACCCCTGAACCGCTTTATGCCTTGCTAATGGCAACCTCGCACATAAGTCACCAGTGATTGATTGGTTTTGTTATTTAATTAATGCACCCGTTAAAAACCTTATTGCTGTTTTTTAGGTACCAGGATGCCCTCGACATCACTCTCAGATTGGCCACTGGCAGCTCCACTCAACATAACACCCCCGCATAAACGGCAATCTCCGGCCACATTAGGTTTCCTAAGCCCAACCTTTTGAACCATGCTAGTATTCTGTGAACCCCGCCTTTTGCCGAACAAGCATTGGGATATTAAACAAACACCCCTTACATCGCATACTGTTTGTAGTAACACTGCATAAGGTTGCACTGTTTTCAGCGTTCATAATGCATATAAACACCATTCTAAGATGGCAGCCAGCTGCGCCATTGATGCAAGCCTAGGCTATTGACTTTGCCCCTGGTCACATGACAAGGCCATGAGGTTCAGTCTATTCCCGCCCAGGATCTCGCTACCTCCCGGACCCGGTGGAGTGGGCAGGTCACAAGGAGCAGCAAAAGGCAGCTAATCGTGAGTAGCCGGCTAAGAAACACTTCTTGGTTGCAGATATCTGTTTTCCCCTTCTTCTCCAGCATGTCGAACTACCATGACACCACCACCTTTGCCCTACTTACTACCGTAGTCCCGTGTAACTGAGACACGAGTAGGCAGTACACAAGTAGGCGATGCACACTAGTACAATTGTTATCTGCAGCATGCCGTACAACCATGGCTCTGCCGCCACTGTCTCACTGACAACCGCAGCAGCAAGTATACCCTTGTACATGCAGCGGACGAGACAGTCACATTCCACCTGCTGCTCCAACGTGTGCACAGGCGGTGGGCAGTTACCATAAAATCCCCCCTCCGCTATTACTATTGTACCCGCAATACTTTCTCAGTGGGCGTCTCCACCAGGCACTGACCCATTGAGGGTGTAAGCTTTGAATTAATCCTACTTGTTAAGCAACACAGCTTTTTCCTTTTCATTTACCATGCACTCAGCGCCGCATGGAGAGTCAAAACTTTAATTGAATTCTATTGGTTAAAGTACGTGGCTTCTTCCTTTTCATTTATCTCTTGCTCCCTACTGTTTTGTCTAACGGAGGGCGTTGACGTTTGCATACACACTGAAGAGAGAGGGGTCATTTTCTCCACCTTGCCAAAACCAACTGACACCCACACGGATGTGGGGAGTCTTTTCACAAAGAGCCCACGCAGATCATGATAAATCAGCTCGGCCAATTGACAGGGCCTTAAGGGCACCTCTAATTTTACCTGACAACCATAAGTGTTGACCGAGAACATGCCACATCCTCAACATTACCATAATGGCACCACATGCGATGGTAACCATCCCCTTTTATTAGCTCTAATTGTGAGATGTACCTAATGCAGTGTTATGGTATCTAACATAGAATGTAACTGTTGTGTGTTGTGTTGTATGTAGTTGAACTTGACGCCACTTGACTTTGGATTCACTTCATTTTACTTTATTTTACTTTACCTCACTGTACTTTGCAGTTTACAGGAACCAGCATGCTTTAACTTTTTCATTCCTTCATGTCCAATCCAACACACATAGGAGCAAAGACTTATGCATGGACCACCGGGTACTGTTGACGCCTGGGTACTATACTGAATTGGGTGAGTCCAGTCCTGCATTTCTGCTGTGCCACTGGATTTCCACAAGGGCAATTAGTCACAATAGCTCACTGTGGGTGTTCACCACCTGTTTTCATGAATTTTATTGTCCTCAATCGCATTGGCGTTCACCACAAATAGTAAAGAACAGAGTTTAGAGTCACCACTAAGGCCGTGTCTACAACTGTTGGACACCATACATGCCTGAAATGTTATCCTCTTTTTCTCCTATTACAGGTAGATCCAGGTTATAACAGGTGAATTTGCTAGTAGACACTTCTTCTGCTATGGATAAACTGTGTTACCAGTAATTTTGGTTGTAGATTGTTTTCTTTTTTCGGTCCTGAAGAATCACGAGTACATTCACGTTCCGCGAGAAACCTGTTGACCTACATCTTCTAACAAAGGACACTCTGACACAATATATTACACCCGGATGAGTGCCTTGTTCACTGTTTTTAACTAGGGAAGGAGACCCCCAGAATAATTTAATCTATGCCAGGAACTCCCAATCCTATTTTAACTCACCACTGCACATCTACACGATTCTGGCCCATACCCGCACTTCACCATGCAGCTGTTGGATAAAAGATTTCCGATAAAGTGCCCCTTTTTAGGGAGCCCGTTGGGCATTGCACCACCGACCCAACGAGGAGCAGCCCATATGATGAAGCATGACACCTGAGAGGGTGTGTGAGGGCATTACAATCCAACAAATGGATATCCAACTGTAGATCCTATGTGGGCATTGCTGGACCCAGTCTTTTGTTGACTCTGTGACTCTGCCACTAGAGGAACAGCATAACACCACTTCTTTGATATTGTTCCCATTGAGCACCATCTCCAAGAGGCCTAGGAGGTCAGGGTGTTTCACCCTGCCCCCTTTTCTATTTTTTTACATTTTGTTTTGAGTCTCAGTTCAACTGAGTCCCAAGATGGCTGCCAACACTTCCTAGTCAAATTTCAATAGGCTGTTGGGCTACCAGATATTCATACTTTTTAGCCTAAATATCTCTGAAACTACTGAACAAATTTACACCAAATCAGAAAAAGCACGCTTTCTGGATCAACATCTAGTTTTCTGCCAAATTTGGTGTAATTCCGTTCAGCAGTTTGGGCTGTAGTGGTGTTAAAAAAATTACAAATCTCCGTAGATAACATGGTAAAGCATGTTTTGGGGCCCCCCTTTTTTCTCGGATCCCTCTTGATGAATCGCCCCAAAACTTTCCACACTTTCCACACAGCAGCTGACCAAAAAGGGAAAGTTTTTCGAAAATGTTGTGAAGATTGCCAATCGGCACAAACAAAAAACGCTTTGCTTAAGGAAACTTTGGTCATACCTATAACCACCTAGTATATATATATATATATATATATATATATATATATATATATGTATATATATATATATATATATATATATATTACCTACTGGCGTCTCGCCAGTAGGTATATATAGTTAGGATTATTTGTCTATGGAACTTTTGAAAATTCTATGTCTAATAACTTTGGCGTTTGTGGACGGAATCGGCTGAAATTTTCAGGAAAATGGCACATTTTGTTTCTGAGCAGCCCCCGAAAATTTGGGGGGGTTTCGTCAAGGGGGGGCCGAGAAAAAAGGGGGGTCCCAAAACGCGTTTTTCCCATGTTAATTTCCATAGGGCCTTTGGCCTCACTTTTAGCTCGAACGGCTGAATGGATTTGCACGAAACTTGGCAAAATTGTAGGGACTTTTAGCCCGATGTGCCTTTGCTAGGTCTCAATATATGTGCTCTAGTGGATTTTGAGAAATTAACGTTCAAAACAAGATATATATCTGTAACAGCGCTCCGGGCTGCGCTCCGGTCCGCTTACTTTTCGCGAAACGGAACTTTGCGCGCAGAAAGCTGATCGGCTCTCCGGTGTCTGTCAACATTCTAAACAGTCCGGAGCGGCCGCCATCTTATCTCTCGGTAGGATCGAGAGAGAAGAAGAGGTGAAAAACGAAGGGGGAATTTAATGAAAGGTGGCAAGGTATACCTCTCTTGACCCTCTAGGAATGATGTTATTAAAGGGTCCCGTGGGGAAAATAAAAAAATATATATTTTTCACGGTAGAAGCGCTTCCCGGGCCGCAAACTGGTAGCGAAACGGGAATTCGCCATTTTGTGTTTCGTTTTAATTAAATTACTAGGTATAAGGGGGTGCGGGAGACGTATCCTGACCCCTTATGTTTTCTGAGGGTGGCTGAGGAGGCTCATATATGTTGATACATGTCTTCCAGCGGCTGTGCGTGAGCTTTTTTTTTTTTTTTTTGCTGCGTGATGTCTGTTAACGTTCGATTCAATGGAAATCAGGAAGTGTTGACCACCATTTTGTCACTGCGAGTAAATATTTTGTTATAAATGAATCCTTATTGATAAACATTGTCTGCGCCATCTTGCCTTTTTGTCCAATGCCACAATTTTGTCGTGCACGGCAGCCATTTTAGATGCCTTGACCAGACCCACTCTCTGCACGCCGTCGATTCTCAGCGCGGCTCCCCACCCTCGCAAGCATCTCCCCCACGCACTGGTCACCCCCGCTCTCTCTCTCATGCATGGGCCATATAATTCCTCCCATCTGCGCTGCTCTTCCCTGAGAATCACACCCTGTGCCCGCCCGACACCTCCCTTTCACCCTATTCACTACCGCACCCTCTGACACTCCTCTTCCTCTGTGTCCGATTGTCCAGGCCGGACCCAGGCTATCACCTAGCCCTGCGGATGTAGTTTATGGCCCCAGCTGTAGAGAATCCAGACATACCAATCCTCCCGATTCAGGCGTGAGACTACTGATTTCAGTGCTAGTCTTCCGCCTCCCGATTCCTGCAAGGAAAAACCCGGGGGCATATTACCAACAACTAGCGATAATTTTAGTCTCTAACTTGTTTAGAGACAAAAATTATCGCCGCACATCGGCGAATTTTATCGCAGATAAACCTTGCTATTAGCAAGGTTTATCGCAAATGCGATAAAAAACGGCCGCAATGCATGAATATCGCTGAAAAGTCAGCGATATTCATGCATCATCCAGCAAATGCTCTTAGCCATGTTATCCACCTTCCATTGGATAACATGGCTAAAAACTGCTCAGGGCAGGTGTTAGCTTTTGGAGATATTCGCGCTTAGCGCGAATATCTCCAAAAGTTGGTAATAGGAGATAGCGATGGTTAGGGACTGTTTCCAGTCGCTAACATCTTGGCACGCCCACTTTGCATGTCATTAGTGATAAATATCACTGACATGCAAAGCGGGGCCCAATGAATCCTTATTGATAAACATTGTCTGCGCCATCTTGCCTTTTTGTCCAATGCCACAATTTTGTCGTGCACGGCAGCCATTTTAGATGCCTTGACCAGACCCTCTCTCTGCACGCCGTCGATTCTCAGCACGGTTCCCCACCCTCGCAAGCATCTCCCCCACGCACTGGTCACCCCGCTCTCTCTCTCATGCATGGGCCATATACTTCCCCCCATCTGCGCTGCTCTTCCCTGAGAATCACACCCTGTGCCCGCCCGACACCTCCCTTTCACCCTATTCACTACCGCACCCTCTGACACTCCTCTTCCTCTGTGTCCGATTGTCCAGGCCGGACCCAGGCTATCACCTAGCCCTGCGGATGTAGTTTATGGCCCCAGCTGTAGAGAATCCAGACATACCAATCCTCCCGATTCAGGCGTGAGACTACTGATTTCAGTGCTAGTCTTCCGCCTCCCGATTCCTGCAAGGAAAATCCCGGGGGCATATTACCAACAACTAGCGATAATTTTTGTCTCTAACTTGTTTAGAGACAAAAATTATCGCCGCACATCGGCGAATTTTATCGCAGATAAACCTTGCTATTAGCAAGGTTTATCGCAAATGCGATAAAAAACGGCCGCAATGCATGAATATCGCTGAAAAGTCAGCGATATTCATGCATTATCCAGCAAATGCTCTTAGCCATGTTATCCACCTTCCATTGGATAACATGGCTAAAAACTGCTCAGGGCAGGTGTTAGCTTTTGGAGATATTCGCGCTTAGCGCGAATATCTCCAAAAGTTGGTAATAGGAGATAGCGATGGTTAGGGACTGTTTCCAGTTGCTAACATCTTGGCACGCCCACTTTGCATGTCATTAGTGATAAATATCACTGACATGCAAAGCGGGGCCCAAGATGGTCGCTATCTCCTTTTAGCTGTCACTAACTGGTGTTAGCGACAGCTTGGTAATAGGGAGATAATTTTATCTCCTTTTTTTTGGCTTTTAAAGCCAAAAAAGCGGAAATAAACCCCCTTGATAATATGCCCCACGATTCCTCGGGGGTTTCAGCTGACAGGGCTTGGTATTGTGTTACGTGCTAATTCTTCCAGGAAACGTCAGAGGGTCGATGCAGGGGTTCTAGAAGGGATGACAAACCATTTAAGCCTCATGAACAAGCGCATGGTCTTTTAAAGATTTGTGAAGTACTCGGGGCGGCGGTGTGTGTGTGCCCTCTTTCAGGAGCGGGCGGGGGGGCACTGCCAGCAACTTGCCAGGCCAGGCAGTGTTCAACACGTGCATCACCCTTTCTCTGCCTGCTATTGCGCTCCATGCTTCGGAAAGGTAAGAAAAAGAACGTGCATTTGAGTTTGAAATGTCCGATCCTGTAGCAGTACACTTGCAAAGCCCACACATGACAATAACCCGATTCAAGGCCCCATTCACCCGATTTTTAAAAAAAATATAGTACTCCAAGAAAGTTGGATTATAAAACTTTATTAACTTTTAAATATAACAAACGCAACAAAAACTGTAAATATATTTAAACATTTTTTGATTAAAAAAAACAACAATGGTCAGAAGCTGTCTTTTGTGCGAATAGTCCCAAGGCAGCACAACGTGCTGAGTTGTGGAAGGCACCCAGGTGAAGAAACATCCCTTCTTTAAACCCCATGGTGACCAACTATAGTTTCAATGAGTGCTATGTCCCAGGTTTTACATAAAGTAGTGTTTACCTAGAGTGGTGCTGTGTAGGACACTCTGAATGGAAATTAACCAGAACTATAACGATAACAACAACAACAACAATAATATAACTTTTATGCCCAAATTACGCAAACATTTAGCTAATCTGCTAAAGGGGGGAGTCGCCATTTCTTTACAATAATCAATAATGAAAAATCAACATCAATAGGGTTGTCCGTATTCCCGATGCAGCACTATAGTGCAACATACACAGCACCTGGGGTGTCAAGAGTGAACAGGTCCTAGCTGCTTAACCAATGACTGACAAATGCTATATTAAACACTTACTATGTATAATACTTGCGTTCACAATAGTTTTACTTTACAAAACAGAACAAAAGATGTCCCCTGTAAGTAAACCCTTATTAGCTGTTTCAGTTATTGAACATCCTAAGGTTTTATGACATGGGGAACAGTGGTGATATCCTGGGCCATCCATCCGTAGCCTCTCTAATCTCCATTACAATGTGTTTCTTGCTAAAATTAGCCAGAACTATAACCATAACAACAACAACAACAATAATATAACTTTAACGTCCAAATTACGCAAAGATTTAGCTAATCTGGTAAAGGGGGGGAGTCGCCATTTCTTTGGATAATTTATTCATCCATCCGTAACCTCTCTAATCTCCCTTACAATATGTTTCTTGCTGTCGCTAGCTGATGAAAAAACTAAAGTGATAACTTCCTCATCCTTATTTTGTCTTTCTTTGTTCCTTAAGATGTTATCTGTGTCAACCTCTTCCGAGAATGCTGATGCGTTAGGGATTTCCTTGTGTTTCTTAATAGCATTGGTGTCTGCACACTTCTTTGTCAATTCTGTGAACATGATAACTGCTTCATAAACAGACGATATCCTTGTTAAGTCATTAGTGTTAAGTGTGTCTGAAACTACAGTGCCCTTCTGTTTTTCTTTCTTCAGGCTCTACAGAGTTTTGTGTGTTGTTCTTTTGAGCGACAATTATTCCAGAGGTTTCAGGTTCACTTGTTTTGTCCTGCAGTGAGTTAACAGCTTTAGAGACTTCATGTTTATTTGCTATGTCCTGCTGTGCGTCAACTGCTTCAGAGACGTCAGCCTCATTTGTTATGTTTGACTAGATCCTGGACCTGCCCTGCCGCGCCCAAAATGGCGCCGGTGTAAATGGGACTCGTAACTGCTTGTTGTGTACTGGTTGCCCAACCTTGATATCACGAGATACGTATGCAGTTTTGAAGCACATGGCGGAGGCTCGTCTGCTGTAGTGGGGCGCCCCTTTATCGTTTCAGTCGCCATTCCGCCCGCTTTTGCTACACTGTGCCTTTTCCGCCATTCAGCTGTTTACCGCCCGCTCTTACGGCTACAGCGTCTCGCTCACCATGTAGTTGAGTTGCTCCCACTCTTGCGGTGCAGCGATAGGCGGCTGCCACAGGACTCTTAAAATGGCGGCCGGCTCTTCGGATTTGGGCCTGGTCCAGTAAAACGGCCCTGGGACACCTTGGAACTCGGACGCTTGTCTGCCAGGGCTTGGGTCCCATTCTCGAAAGCGTTCCCTCAGCCTTGAAGATTGTACAAAAGTCTTGGGGGCCCTCGACTCCCGCAGGCTTCCGGTGGGGAGCGGCTGCCATGATTGCTTGCGGAATGGCCACGACGGAGCTACGAGATGGTGGTGCTCTCATGGTGACGCCAGCTTCAGTCTGAAACATCCAGAAACAAGGTGGGGCTTTCATCGTTTGGGAAAAAAAATGTTTTAATCCAATGAAAAGTGTTATTTTTAGGTCACATGACCTAGTCTTACATCATTAGGAAAACAAAAGTAAAATGAACCAATGAAAAGTTTTATTAACAAGTCACATGACCTGTTATGCTTACGTTACGCGCTGCGCGGCGCGCTCTGGATCGTTTCCGGGAAGCTGCGCCTTGCGCACCGGAGCACTTCCGGGTGCGCTAACGCGGCGCGTCATATGACGCATTACGCGACAACGCAGGTCCAGAATATAGTCAAAATGTCTTCACCAACCAGCGGTCGGAATACAACCGCTTTCAGCAGTCCAAAAAGTTCTGTTAAATCTTAAGAGCGGGAGCAACTCAACTACATGGTGAGCGAGACGCTGTAGTCGCAAGAGCGGGCGGTAAACAGCTGAATGGCGGAAGAGGCACAGAGTACCAAAAGCGGGCGGAATGGCAACTAAAACGGTAAAGGGGTGCCCCACTACAGCGTGTCTTCAGGTCAAACGAATTGTGGGACAAGGTCCAGAATGGAAGAGTCATCAAAAGGCAAACAATTCCGCCGGACCCCGGGAGCCGGCCGCCTATGTTGGGGGCGATCTCAGGCCACACCAGGGCAACACGACTTGGGGAGGGGGCAGGAGCCAAGCGCCCCCTCCCAGTCCGCGCCATCTCACCGCCCCTCGGGGGCCTCCGTCAAGCGGTTTAGGGAGGCACCATATCACATTGTTTTCCAATGCAGTCAGGTCCACAAACGGACCCCACTTACTTTGAATAGTGAAGCTGCAGCAGGTGCAAATAAGGTTTAGACAGTGTTACAAGCGCTGCTTAGAACTCTGAAGTATGGCACTCAACATCCAGAACTTATGCCATTTGTGTAAGGCAGTGACATCGAAGCAACTCAGGGACCAAAAGCATGAACGAACACTCACGTATGAAAATCTTATTTGGGGAAGGGGCAGGATCCAAACGCCCCCTCCCAGTTCGCGCCACTACACCGTATGTAGAAAATCTGAAGCCATCGTTCTACAAACTCTCAACGCTTGCTATCAGTGCATGAGTTTCATGCTCGATCAATTGAGCTAGCCGGATCGGGCAACAAAAAGTATAAAATAGTTATGTAAAAAGTTATTTAATAAAATGTTTTACCCTGTTTCTTTGCTGGTGTGTTGTCTATATTTATAATATTTGCATAGGGTTTGTCGTTATTTTGGGCGGGGTGGGTGACGGAGCCGAGCTGTCTTGCAGCCCTCATGGTGTGGAGCTCAGTTCATTTCACTATTTTCGTATTTCTCATGAAGGGTTGTTCCTAATGTTTGTATTTTAGCGAGGTCAAAAAGAGATCCAATTAGTGGTCTACTGATTTTGCACGATTACTTTTATTTTTTTACACGATTTTTCACTATCTGCAAAGACTAAACAGAGTATTGCGACTTTGTGCTTGTTTGTAAATAGAGAATGATCCAAAGAGAACCAATTCTAAAACAGTAAATGCTTGGATAACAATCAATCAAATGGAGAGACAAGCAGGTACGACGGATTACAACGGGGGTAAAGGTCTGCGTTAACTACCCTTCACTATCTGCAAAGAGAGAGTACTACTAAGAGAAAAGAGGGGAGTGGGGGGGGGAAGCGTTCAAAGCACATGAGCGTGCATAAACACGAAAACGTTTTTACCTATCACGTACTTGACATTTGACAGCTTTTGATATTTGCTATTAAAAAACCATTGAAATTCACAGAAAAAACCATAGGTTATAGTCCATATATAGTTAGGAATTTGCATTTACAAAACCTTGAAAATTCAATGAAAAAACCATTGGTTATAGAACATATATAGTTAGGAATTTGCATTTACAAAACCTTATTTTACTCGCATAAAACGATTGAAATTCCATATATAGTTAGATGCGCTAACTATATATCGCGCACCCGCAATCCACTGCTGATGATGTCACATATTACATCATTCATGACATGGTTAGTGACATCACTGATGACATCACTGATGACATCTCAAATGACATCACTGATAAAATCACTGATAACATCTCATTTGACATGACTGATCACATCACTGATGATATCATTCATGTGATAATACCATGAACCTCTTCAGACTCTAATATAACCTTAGATACAATCAGTGTAAACAGACAGTCACAGACTGTCACTCATCCATGGAGTTACTCACACACCTAGTCAGTTATGCAAAAAATCAATCACACCTCCATTTTCTCAACTATACAGTTATACACACCTTACTTATTCAAACATATACTAACACATATTTACTTTACTCTCTTATACAATCCCTGATACATGTTCACAATGATCCATACAGCCACTCACACATTCACTGGCTCTTATGCACAGTTATTTATAGATGTCAACTCTCACATGTACTGTGTTTTACATATGTACTTACTTTGACATGTAGCACTGAGATATCCATTCACTCACTAATACACTCATGCACAGTCAACCGCCCATACAGCTGTTTCCACATGCACTTTTGAACCCATACATATAGTGAATCAACTACTCACACATCTATGTACAGAGTCACACACCTCCCAGCCACCCATACACACACACTCAGTTTCCCATACAAATACTTGGACAACCAATGAATAACCCATACAGTTACTCATATAGCTACTGATCAACATATGCAGCAGTTTGTAGAACAACAGATATAATGATGCACAAATTAAAACAGTTTAGTCACTAACCCATGCACTCAGTGAGACACATTTAATCACTCACTCATACAGTCAGTCATGCACCTACTAAATCCTTCATCCAGACACTTATACATCCACTCATTCTTCAATATGTAAGACACATTTTAACTTTACAGAAACATACAATCACTGGATGTTGTCATCAGTGATGTCATTTGAGATGTCATCAGTGATGTCATCAGTGATGTCATTTGAGATGTCATCAGTGATGTCATCAGTGATGTCACTAACCATGTCATGAATGGTGTAATATGTGACATCATCAGCAGTGGATTGCGGGTGCGCGATATATAGTTAGCGCATCTAACTATATATGGAATTTCAATGGTTTTATGCGAGTAAAATAAGGTTTTGTAAATGCAAATTCCTAACTATATATGTTCTATAACCTATGGTTTTTTCATTGAATATATATATATATATATATATATATATATATATATATATATATATATATATATATATATATATATATATATATATATATATATATTCACTGAAAAAACCATAGGTTATAGACCATATATAGTTAGGAATTTGCATTTACAAAACCTTGAAAATTCACTGAAAAAACCATAGGTTATAGACCATATATAGTTAGGGATTAGCATTTACAAAACCTTATTTTACTTGCACAAAACCATTGAAATTCCATATATAGTTAGTTGCACTAACTGTATATCGCGCACCCGCAATCCACTGCTAATGATGTCACATATTACATCATTCATGACATGGTCAGTGACATCACTGATGACATCACTGATGACATCTCAGCTGACCTGTTCCATTGGGCCATAGAGTAGCTGGTCATTGGAAAGAAGCGTTGCTGGGTAAATAGATGCAGAAGACCTGCTCTTGCTTGGCAACACAATTTTGTGGGCTACCAAGGAGCGGGTTGCCTTCATAGTCATTAGAACATTGGAATGTTGAGCGCTTTACTCAAGACAATGAAGTGTTCTGGGCTTCTAATGGCAAGTAGAAGACTGGAGCATCAACATTTTAATGTTTGTTCACAGCTGTTGCTGTGAACAAAGGCCTCAAGTAGCCGGAGGGGATTTTAACCCCACCGTGTTCTGTGAGGCTTTTGTTTTACAAATCAGAACATTATTCCCTCTAGGGGTGGAATGTTCTAATAGCCTTAGAGCCCTCCGTAGCATGCTCTACCGGTCATTAAACATCCACTCCCTTGTTAAAGGCCCTCGCCTTCGGCTTTAACTCTGGAGCAGGCCTATAATGGCCAGTAGAACCAGCTAATTTAATGTGAGCCTTGCGTCTCTATTGCACCACGTAAAGTGGTACATGCATGATGCATGCGAGAATCATGCCTCTGAATCAGATTTATGAAGCAACGTAAAGCCCCCCTTCGTGGCTTTGAGTGGCCTCATTAATCTTGAGTAAGGCGAGGCAAGTCAAATAGCTGTGTCGCCTTATTCTGCACTTGGAAGGGGTTCCAAGGGTGTTGCGGTGGGTGTTTACATGCAACACCAATAGATTTTAACGCTGCCCCAGATTTTATCATGTAAACCTGGGGATGCAACAAATCCTTACGCCTCCCAAGGTGAGGTGTAACAAGGAGAAATATTTTTTGTTTTCATCATTTCTTCCTCTTTCTAGGTGTGCTGCTCTGCAGCACACAGAGAAAGAGGAAAATGCCTCTTAGCATTATTACGTGCAGGAAAGTGCCCCTTTCTGCACAAAAACAACCGTATATGCAACAGTGTCATCTTTGCACTATAGTGCAAGGGTGACTCCATTGGCACCAGGCTGCCGAAATGGCTCCAGCCCTAAGAGAAAGGACAGGAATCAACGTATAGCATACATAGAGTGCATTTCAGCTCTTTCACTTTGGTGTAGGGCAGCACAGCAAGGGGTCTTGCTGCACTGCCCTACGCCAAATTCCAGTAAATGAGGGCCTCAGTGTACAGGCAAAGCGATCCAGGTTTCTTCAATGGACTGCTTTATAGTCACCCAAGCAGAGGCGTAGCTAGAGCTTGTGGAGTCCGGGACTATCCCTCAGATTACCACCCCCTAGGGGGAAGGACGGCAAGCACTTGAAAGAGGTCCGAGAGACACTAAGTATTGCTGCTAATAGTTACCTCGATCATGCAAGTTACATGCACATACAAGACACAGTCCAAGGCTACACAGTTCAATACATCAGTGGCTGGCAGTACAAAAAAGAACACACAGACTGTGGAGAAGTGTGGCTCAATGGTTAGAGCTTGAGCTTAAGGAGTTAGGTCCCGGGACATGAGGAGGGCTGGACCCTTTTTCAAAATGAACAAATATAACTTGCTCTCCTCACAATTCTTTGTTGCTTAATGATTTGAAGCACATAACTCAGGTCTACTACTGGGTATGTGGGTTTATTTAATTTCACCCTTTACTTATCAATTTCAAAGTACATCAAACTTTTATGTTTGAAAAAAACACATCACATGTAACACTTAGTAAGAAATATACAACATACACAGTTACCAACACTTTCAATACATCAAAAAATGGATGGACAAAATTACAACACATATATGCACATTTGTTTACAAATAGCAGCGATTTTTAGAATCATCAAGTTCAAACTGCCAAAAACGATACTTCTCTTTACTTATAAGTCAATGAAGGACAAGAATGATTGTTATAAAGAAGGCCAACTGAACAAAAATTTAAATGATTCCCATAATCGCAATTGGTCCTGGTTCTTTATGGGGGCCTTCTAAATGCCGACGCGTTTCGAACCCGTTGAATAAATTAACGGGATCTCGTCAGGGCTTTGTCACTTCAATATATTCTCGTTCTGTGCACAAAAGAAGAGAGAACAACACCTTAGTTCTGTTGCTCTAACCCATTTAAAAACACTCGACCTGTGTGTTTGAGAACTGAAGTTCTATACCTGTGGTTTATGTCTGGCCGGGTTCAGGTGGGTTCAACAACCGTCTTGTTTAACTTCTGTTTTGGAACCCTAAGGAATAATTTTGTATTGCGATTAACGTTTGAAAGTCAAGGGGTGACTAGTGATCTCATTGGTTAGTTAGCGATGCTTACAAAGTGGTACCTTATTCGAGCACCGCTGCCCCTTTAGAGTGTGTCCTCTTTACGATTCATTTTTCATCTCATGTTTTGTCTCAGGCTTACGCTCCCTGTAGGTAGAGAAATCGAATTCTTTATCACAAGAGCGTTCCCTCCCGTTGCCACACTATTAAGGGAAGGGTTCATAAAAAACAAACAAACTACCTTAGAGGGGCGTCCCTCAGCAGGCGTAAGTTTCTCTTCCTTGTACGTTGCCGTATGCCTTGTGTCTGTTAAAAGGAGGGGAGAGCGGGTTGAGTGCATCTGCTCAGCGCTCGTGGTATGTTTGTGCTACTGGGCGGGCCGCCCGTGTTTGCTCCTACCTTTAGTTATGGACAGGGGTTCAGGATATTTGGTGGTCTGCAGCGCGTCTGTTGCTGTCTGCTTCCGTGTCGATGCCGGCGTTTAGTGAGAACGACCATCTGATGGTCGGCGTCACGCGTTATTATCGGTGACGCAGCCCAGGCATTGTGGGATATGTAGTTCATCATTGTTCCAGGGCCATTGTTCATAGGGATTGCCTGTTGGATGGGAGTCTATTTAGACAACACTGTGGCGGTGGATCGCGTGGAGCACTATTTCGGGGGGAGTTTTTAAGAGGGGGTTTTAGAGCCTAGAGACTTCTGACAGTGTGTTCAGCCCACCTTGGGCGCTGTTAAATTTAAGAATCAGATAAGCTTCTTTTGTTAAGAGGACATTTTCAATGTCTGGGGGACATTTCGACTGATTGATGCTATACAATACTGACCATTTGAAATCAGTTTCTCGATGGTTAGCCTCTATGAAATGCTGTACCATGGGCGCATTGGGGACCTTGTTTTTGAGTCTAGATCGATGCTGGGTGATACGGGTATTTACCTGTTGGGTAGTTTTCCCGATGTAGATTTTATCACACGGGCATACAATGACGTAGACAACATTCTTTGTCCGACAATTAGAAAAACCTACATTCTTCCTCTGGGGTGATCACTACTATGGTGTAGGATTGTGTTCTTGTCGGTCTTTTTCTTATAGAGCGACGCTTTGAGGCTTCCTTCATCATTAGAGATTTCTACATCGAGAAACGTCATTTTGCTCGTACTGTGTTCAATAGAGAATTTTATGTCCTGGTGTCTGCTGTTTAACCATTCGTGGAATGCCATCAGTTCGGTGTGGCTCCCCTGCCACAGGAGCCACACGTCATCTATGTATCGCAACCACTGTTTGATGTTTGACTTAAACGGGTTGTTGTTATCCACGAATCTGCGTTCATATTCTGCCATGTACAGAACTGCCATTTCAGGCGCATATGGACATCCCATAGCCGTGCCTTTGACTTGGACGATGAACTGGTCATTAAAGCGGAAATAATTTTTCTTTAATGTCAGTTCGGCTAGTTGGAGGATGAATGATGTAGGGACCCGATGGGGTCTCTCTCTGGTGTCAAGGTACAATTCTATTACCTCCAACGCCTCGTCTTGGGGTATCTGTGTATAGAGGGACGTGACGTCCATGGTCACCATGATCTCACTCTTGTCGTTGAATTCTGTTCCCTCTACTTTAACCAGAAAGTCGGTAGTGTCTTTGAGGTACGACTTCACATTGCTGACAAAAGGCTTGAGGAAAAAATCTATGTATTTAGAGACTGGTTCTAGGCACGAGTCGCACCCAGAAACAATTGGCCTGCCTGGTGGGTCATTTAATCTCTTATGTATTTTAGGTAAAAAATACAAGATTGGTGTTCGTGGATATTTCTTAACCAGGAAGTCTGCCTCCTTGGTTCCCACGAAGCCGTTGTCAACGCCTGTTTGCACTAGATCTTTTATTGCCCCTTGTATTTGTTTTACAGGGTCTTCATGGAGTAATCTGTACCAAACCTGATTGTTTACCTGTGTGGAGCCCTCAATTAGATATTTGTCTCGAGGCCAGATCACAACTGCCCCGCCTTTATCGGCCGGTTTAATGACCACGGTCGGATCGTTTCTCAATGCCTTCAGTGCTAGCTGTTGTCCTTTGCTTATATTTTGTTTGACATATTTTTGGGTCCTCTCAAGGTTGTTAAGGGAGGATAGCAAGACTTGCTCGAAGACATGGATCTGTTTGGGAATGTTGTGGTTTGGGCAGAAGATGGATTTGTTTCTGAGCCCAGTTGTTTCCATATCTATGCTCGGCGGTTGGTTGGCAAAGAAAGCTTTTAGTCGTATTTTGCGACAAAAAGCAATGATTTCCATTTTTGTTTTGGCAAAATCTGTATGTTTCCTGGGGACAAATTTGAGTCCCAGGTTCAACACGGACTCTTCGTCACGAGTTAAAATCTTTTCAGACAGGTTGACAACGGAAGAGGGAGTCTCTACGATTTGTAGAATTGTTTGCGTGTCCGCATTTCCCATGGTATTTTTTGTCTTTGTTTGGGTTGTTGGCCTTTGTCTAAAAAAGCAACTTGCTTCTTGTTTTTGCCTCTAGAGTCAGAACCTGAGGAGTCTGACGAGGTTGTCTCAGAGAATGTTTTGAATCTGTTGCGGGAGCGTCCCTGGTAGTTATATAGTGCTCCACGCGAGTCCGCCTGAGAGTAGTAGTCGTCCTTTAAGAATGGGTATGTCTTCTCTAGCGTAAATGACTTTGAATCTCGATCGTACTGGGCAGTTTTAGTATTGATGGTGGTGTCTTTAAACTGCAGGATTTCCTTCTCTATTTTATCTAGTAAGTTTTTAGCATCTGGGATCACGTCACTTTCTGCAATACTTTTAGTTAGTGTCTCAATTTCTTCAAGTTCCTGTCGACAAAGTCTTTGTGCGGTCTCGACGGTATGAACCATCAGGTCCCGGCTACACTTTGTATTAATGCGGCTGAAGCCTAGTTTGTATTCTGCGTCCTCCGTGAAGATCACTGGGACATTTTTCACCTGGAGTCCCCAGGGGATGGTGCCACCCCTTAGGTGCTGCAGGAGAAAATGCCCGTGGAGTTCGGTTCTGATATGTTTTTTCTTTAATCTAATTAGTTTGTCTGTTTCGTTTTGTTGTTGGGCGGAGGTGCTTAGAGTGATATTGCCAAATGGGGAGGAAGCTAGTAGGTTTTGGGTGTGACTCTCAGAGAAAGATAATGTGTCTTTTTCAGCCATAATCTAAGAGAAGGACGAGTCCCTCTCTGACAAAAAAAGAGTCTAATCGGCAACACGTCTGAGTCTAGTGCCCTGACAACTCTCGCGGGTAAATACCCGCCCTTATATGCTTGAGCTTAAGGAGTTAGGTCCCGGGACATGAGGAGGGCTGGACCCTTTTTCAAAATGAACAAATATAACTTGCTCTCCTCACAATTCTTTGTTGCTTAATGATTTGAAGCACATAACTCAGGTCTACTACTGGGTATGTGGGTTTATTTAATTTCACCCTTTACTTATCAATTTCAAAGTACATCAAACTTTTATGTTTGAAAAAAACACATCACATGTAACACTTAGTAAGAAATATACAACATACACAGTTACCAACACTTTCAATACATCAAAAAATGGATGGACAAAATTACAACACATATATGCACATTTGTTTACAAATAGCAGCGATTTTTAGAATCATCAAGTTCAAACTGCCAAAAACGATACTTCTCTTTACTTATAAGTCAATGAAGGACAAGAATGATTGTTATAAAGAAGGCCAACTGAACAAAAATTTAAATGATTCCCATAATCGCAATTGGTCCTGGTTCTTTATGGGGGCCTTCTAAATGCCGACGCGTTTCGAACCCGTTGAATAAATTAACGGGATCTCGTCAGGGCTTTGTCACTTCAATATATTCTCGTTCTGTGCACAAAAGAAGAGAGAACAACACCTTAGTTCTGTTGCTCTAACCCATTTAAAAACACTCGACCTGTGTGTTTGAGAACTGAAGTTCTATACCTGTGGTTTATGTCTGGCCGGGTTCAGGTGGGTTCAACAACCGTCTTGTTTAACTTCTGTTTTGGAACCCTAAGGAATAATTTTGTATTGCGATTAACGTTTGAAAGTCAAGGGGTGACTAGTGATCTCATTGGTTAGTTAGCGATGCTTACAAAGTGGTACCTTATTTGAGCACCGCTGCCCCTTTAGAGTGTGTCCTCTTTACGATTCATTTTTCATCTCATGTTTTGTCTCAGGCTTACGCTCCCTGTAGGTAGAGAAATCGAATTCTTTATCACAAGAGCGTTCCCTCCCGTTGCCACACTATTAAGGGAAGGGTTCATAAAAAACAAACAAACTACCTTAGAGGGGCGTCCCTCAGCAGGCGTAAGTTTCTCTTCCTTGTACGTTGCCGTATGCCTTGTGTCTGTTAAAAGGAGGGGAGAGCGGGTTGAGTGCATCTGCTCAGCGCTCGTGGTATGTTTGTGCTACTGGGCGGGCCGCCCGTGTTTGCTCCTACCTTTAGTTATGGACAGGGGTTCAGGATATTTGGTGGTCTGCAGCGCGTCTGTTGCTGTCTGCTTCCGTGTCGATGCCGGCGTTTAGTGAGAACGACCATCTGATGGTCGGCGTCACGCGTTATTATCGGTGACGCAGCCCAGGCATTGTGGGATATGTAGTTCATCATTGTTCCAGGGCCATTGTTCATAGGGATTGCCTGTTGGATGGGAGTCTATTTAGACAACACTGTGGCGGTGGATCGCGTGGAGCACTATTTCGGGGGGAGTTTTTAAGAGGGGGTTTTAGAGCCTAGAGACTTCTGACAGTGTGTTCAGCCCACCTTGGGCGCTGTTAAATTTAAGAATCAGATAAGCTTCTTTTGTTAAGAGGACATTTTCAATGTCTGGGGGACATTTCGACTGATTGATGCTATACAATACTGACCATTTGAAATCAGTTTCTCGATGGTTAGCCTCTATGAAATGCTGTACCATGGGCGCATTGGGGACCTTGTTTTTGAGTCTAGATCGATGCTGGGTGATACGGGTATTTACCTGTTGGGTAGTTTTCCCGATGTAGATTTTATCACACGGGCATACAATGACGTAGACAACATTCTTTGTCCGACAATTAGAAAAACCTACATTCTTCCTCTGGGGTGATCACTACTATGGTGTAGGATTGTGTTCTTGTCGGTCTTTTTCTTATAGAGCGACGCTTTGAGGCTTCCTTCATCATTAGAGATTTCTACATCGAGAAACGTCATTTTGCTCGTACTGTGTTCAATAGAGAATTTTATGTCCTGGTGTCTGCTGTTTAACCATTCGTGGAATGCCATCAGTTCGGTGTGGCTCCCCTGCCACAGGAGCCACACGTCATCTATGTATCGCAACCACTGTTTGATGTTTGACTTAAACGGGTTGTTGTTATCCACGAATCTGCGTTCATATTCTGCCATGTACAGAACTGCCATTTCAGGCGCATATGGACATCCCATAGCCGTGCCTTTGACTTGGACGAAGAACTGGTCATTAAAGCGGAAATAATTTTTCTTTAATGTCAGTTCGGCTAGTTGGAGGATGAATGATGTAGGGACCCGATGGGGTCTCTCTCTGGTGTCAAGGTACAATTCTATTACCTCCAACGCCTCGTCTTGGGGTATCTGTGTATAGAGGGACGTGACGTCCATGGTCACCATGATCTCACTCTTGTCGTTGAATTCTGTTCCCTCTACTTTAACCAGAAAGTCGGTAGTGTCTTTGAGGTACGACTTCACATTGCTGACAAAAGGCTTGAGGAAAAAATCTATGTATTTAGAGACTGGTTCTAGGCACGAGTCGCACCCAGAAACAATTGGCCTGCCTGGTGGGTCATTTAATCTCTTATGTATTTTAGGTAAAAAATACAAGATTGGTGTTTGTGGATATTTCTTAACCAGGAAGTCTGCCTCCTTGGTTCCCACGAAGCCGTTGTCAACGCCTGTTTGCACTAGATCTTTTATTGCCCCTTGTATTTGTTTTACAGGGTCTTCATGGAGTAATCTGTACCAAACCTGATTGTTTACCTGTGTGGAGCCCTCAATTAGATATTTGTCTCGAGGCCAGATCACAACTGCCCCGCCTTTATCGGCCGGTTTAATGACCACGGTCGGATCATTTCTCAATGCCTTCAGTGCTAGCTGTTGTCCTTTGCTTATATTTTGTTTGACATATTTTTGGGTCCTCTCAAGGTTGTTAAGGGAGGATAGCAAGACTTGCTCGAAGACATGGATCTGTTTGGGAATGTTGTGGTTTGGGCAGAAGGTGGATTTGTTTCTGAGCCCAGTTGTTTCCATATCTATGCTCGGCGGTTGGTTGGCAAAGAAAGCTTTTAGTCGTATTTTGCGACAAAAAGCAATGATTTCCATTTTTGTTTTGGCAAAATCTGTATGTTTCCTGGGGACAAATTTGAGTCCCAGGTTCAACACGGACTCTTCGTCACGAGTTAAAATCTTTTCAGACAGGTTGACAACGGAAGAGGGAGTCTCTACGATTTGTAGAATTGTTTGCGTGTCCGCATTTCCCATGGTATTTTTTGTCTTTGTTTGGGTTGTTGGCCTTTGTCTAAAAAAGCAACTTGCTTCTTGTTTTTGCCTCTAGAGTCAGAACCTGAGGAGTCTGACGAGGTTGTCTCAGCCGCATTAATACAAAGTGTAGCCGGGACCTGATGGTTCATACCGTCGAGACCGCACAAAGACTTTGTCGACAGGAACTTGAAGAAATTGAGACACTAACTAAAAGTATTGCAGAAAGTGACGTGATCCCAGATGCTAAAAACTTACTAGATAAAATAGAGAAGGAAATCCTGCAGTTTAAAGACACCACCATCAATACTAAAACTGCCCAGTACGATCGAGATTCAAAGTCATTTACGCTAGAGAAGACATACCCATTCTTAAAGGACGACTACTACTCTCAGGCGGACTCGCGTGGAGCACTATATAACTACCAGGGACGCTCCCGCAACAGATTCAAAACATTCTCTGAGACAACCTCGTCAGACTCCTCAGGTTCTGACTCTAGAGGCAAAAACAAGAAGCAAGTTGCTTTTTTAGACAAAGGCCAACAACCCAAACAAAGACAAAAAATACCATGGGAAATGCGGACACGCAAACAATTCTACAAATCGTAGAGACTCCCTCTTCCGTTGTCAACCTGTCTGAAAAGATTTTAACTCGTGACGAAGAGTCCGTGTTGAACCTGGGACTCAAATTTGTCCCCAGGAAACATACAGATTTTGCCAAAACAAAAATGGAAATCATTGCTTTTTGTCGCAAAATACGACTAAAAGCTTTCTTTGCCAACCAACCGCCGAGCATAGATATGGAAACAACTGGGCTCAGAAACAAATCCACCTTCTGCCCAAACCACAACATTCCCAAACAGATCCATGTCTTCGAGCAAGTCTTGCTATCCTCCCTTAACAACCTTGAGAGGACCCAAAAATATGTCAAACAAAATATAAGCAAAGGACAACAGCTAGCACTGAAGGCATTGAGAAATGATCCGACCGTGGTCATTAAACCGGCCGATAAAGGCGGGGCAGTTGTGATCTGGCCTCGAGACAAATATCTAATTGAGGGCTCCACACAGGTAAACAATCAGGTTTGGTACAGATTACTCCGTGAAGACCCTGTAAAACAAATACAAGGGGCAATAAAAGATCTAGTGCAAACAGGCGTTGACAACGGCTTCGTGGGAACCAAGGAGGCAGACTTCCTGGTTAAGAAATATCCACGAACACCAATCTTGTATTTTTTACCTAAAATACATAAGAGATTAAATGACCCACCAGGCAGGCCAATTGTTTCTGGGTGCGACTCGTGCCTAGAACCAGTCTCTAAATACATAGATTTTTTCCTCAAGCCTTTTGTCAGCAATGTGAAGTCGTACCTCAACGACACTACCGACTTTCTGGTTAAAGTAGAGGGAACAGAATTCAACGACAAGAGTGAGATCATGGTGACCATGGACGTCACGTCCCTCTATACACAGATACCCCAAGACGAGGCGTTGGAGGTAATAGAATTGTACCTTGACACCAGAGAGAGACCCCATCGGGTCCCTACATCATTCATCCTCCAACTAGCCGAACTGACATTAAAGAAAAATTATTTCCGCTTTAATGACCAGTTCTTCGTCCAAGTCAAAGGCACGGCTATGGGATGTCCATATGCGCCTGAAATGGCAGTTCTGTACATGGCAGAATATGAACGCAGATTCGTGGATAACAACAACCCGTTTAAGTCAAACATCAAACAGTGGTTGCGATACATAGATGACGTGTGGCTCCTGTGGCAGGGGTGCCACACCGAACTGATGGCATTCCACGAATGGTTAAACAGCAGACACCAGGACATAAAATTCTCTATTGAACACAGTACGAGCAAAATGACGTTTCTCGATGTAGAAATCTCTAATGATGAAGGAAGCCTCAAAGCGTCGCTCTATAAGAAAAAGACCGACAAGAACACAATCCTACACCATAGTAGTGATCACCCCAGAGGAAGAATGTAGGTTTTTCTAATTGTCGGACAAAGAATGTTGTCTACGTCATTGTATGCCCGTGTGATAAAATCTACATCGGGAAAACTACCCAACAGGTAAATACCCGTATCACCCAGCATCGATCTAGACTCAAAAACAAGGTCCCCAATGCGCCCATGGTACAGCATTTCATAGAGGCTAACCATCGAGAAACTGATTTCAAATGGTCAGTATTGTATAGCATCAATCAGTCGAAATGTCCCCCAGACATTGAAAATGTCCTCTTAACAAAAGAAGCTTATCTGATTCTTAAATTTAACAGCGCCCAAGGTGGGCTGAACACACTGTCAGAAGTCTCTAGGCTCTAAAACCCCCTCTTAAAAACTCCCCCCGAAATAGTGCTCCACGCGATCCACCGCCACAGTGTTGTCTAAATAGACTCCCATCCAACAGGCAATCCCTATGAACAATGGCCCTGGAACAATGATGAACTACATATCCCACAATGCCTGGGCTGCGTCACCGATAATAACGCGTGACGCCGACCATCAGATGGTCGTTCTCACTAAACGCCGGCATCGACACGGAAGCAGACAGCAACAGACGCGCTGCAGACCACCAAATATCCTGAACCCCTGTCCATAACTAAAGGTAGAAGCAAACACGGGCGGCCCGCCCAGTAGCACAAACATACCACGAGCGCTGAGCAGATGCACTCAACCCGCTCTCCCCTCCTTTTAACAGACACAAGGCATACGGCAACGTACAAGGAAGAGAAACTTACGCCTGCTGAGGGACGCCCCTCTAAGGTAGTTTGTTTGTTTTTTATGAACCCTTCCCTTAATAGTGTGGCAACGGGAGGGAACGCTCTTGTGATAAAGAATTCGATTTCTCTACCTACAGGGAGCGTAAGCCTGAGACAAAACATGAGATGAAAAATGAATCGTAAAGAGGACACACTCTAAAGGGGCAGCGGTGCTCGAATAAGGTACCACTTTGTAAGCATCGCTAACTAACCAATGAGATCACTAGTCACCCCTTGACTTTCAAACGTTAATCGCAATACAAAATTATTCCTTAGGGTTCCAAAACAGAAGTTAAACAAGACGGTTGTTGAACCCACCTGAACCCGGCCAGACATAAACCACAGGTATAGAACTTCAGTTCTCAAACACACAGGTCGAGTGTTTTTAAATGGGTTAGAGCAACAGAACTAAGGTGTTCTCTCTTCTTTTGTGCACAGAACGAGAATATATTGAAGTGACAAAGCCCTGACGAGATCCCGTTAATTTATTCAACGGGTTCGAAACGCGTCGGCATTTAGAAGGCCCCCATAAAGAACCAGGACCAATTGCGATTATGGGAATCATTTAAATTTTTGTTCAGTTGGCCTTCTTTATAACAATCATTCTTGTCCTTCATTGACTTATAAGTAAAGAGAAGTATCGTTTTTGGCAGTTTGAACTTGATGATTCTAAAAATCGCTGCTATTTGTAAACAAATGTGCATATATGTGTTGTAATTTTGTCCATCCATTTTTTGATGTATTGAAAGTGTTGGTAACTGTGTATGTTGTATATTTCTTACTAAGTGTTACATGTGATGTGTTTTTTTCAAACATAAAAGTTTGATGTACTTTGAAATTGATAAGTAAAGGGTGAAATTAAATAAACCCACATACCCAGTAGTAGACCTGAGTTATGTGCTTCAAATCATTAAGCAACAAAGAATTGTGAGGAGAGCAAGTTATATTTGTTCATTCAATGGTTAGAGCGGCAGACCCTGATGCAGAGGTCTAGCCCGGGACCAGGGTTCAATTCCCCACCTCGGAGGGTCTTGGGCTAAAAAATTCCACGGACCTGATAATTCTCGCCTCGGTGCCTATTCCAATCATGGAGTCCCACTCTGCAACTCTGGGCAATAGCTTGCTTAATCTCCACAACGGCCCCCACAACGCTAAGGATGCCTGGCCTCCACCTAGGGGGTGCCCAGGAGTGGACGCCTCACAGGGAAAGCCAGGATGGGTTCCACAGTGGTATTCGTACAAGCGCCTTGAGACCCTTGTGGGTGATGAGTGTGCTATACAAGTATCAATTTACATGTACATTTACTGCAGGATCGATCTGGGGAAACAGAAAAACCGCATGTGACATCCATAAGAGAGCTGCATGAACAATTACCTGGTAATAATCAGCACAATGCAAACATGCACATACATGACACTGTTCAGGGATCCATCACCTACAGCTGACATTGAATGACCATTCATCAAGGTCCCCCCATTAAAGCAGTGAACTTTGTGATCTGCATGGTACATGTTCTTTGCAGCAGGCACATTATCCCTCTGTACTACCTTTCCAGTAGTCAACCTTTGCACTAGACAAAACTCTGATCTCTCTCTGGAAAGAACATTAATCACCAAAGTTCTCATGACATTTATATTGTTTCTGAAAATTGCAGGGGGCCAGGAAGGAGGAAGCAAGTTTTTTTAAACCATAATACACTTGCAGACACTACGCAACCACCCGAAATAGGTACCCAGTGCGGTCACACTGTTCGCATCGACCTAACCTGCTCAAGGTTCATGTCACCTCAGTGACAGAATCACAGTGACTGGATCACTGTTGCTCTAGGGTGTGCTGCTTCGTAGGCCTGCCCGCAAGACTGAAGATGAACTTTAGTATAGATTGGGGTGGACAGGCCTTCAAGGTTAACCCACAATTGACACCACTAGGGTACACCTGCTTGTGCTAAGACATCAAGCCTTCTAAGGTCTAGTGGTGCCTTCTAAGGTCTCGCATGGGAAAATGCTCCCGCAGTAAAGAGGTCTGGTGGACTGGTCATGAAGACTGAACCCGGTTCCCCACTTCCAAATTCGACAGCTCTGGCCATAGTGCCACATCCTCTCCCCAACTGAACACCATACTGCCCCACTAAGAGAAACTTGCATTGCCTTTAGCTACAACCTAATTGTCCCCGCTATAAACACTTGGATGTGTCTCAATTCAAATTATGCACTTGATTAGAGTAATATGCGGCCTAAAAAAAAAAAGTAAAAGCAAACACCAATAGGGAATGCAAGATTAAGTGAAGCATTAGAAATGTAAGCAGAAACAACATGGTTACCTTAACGATCTCTCACTCAGTATTCAGAAATCAGCGAGTAGTTTTACTTGAAAAGTTAAGGACATGACTACAGGGCCCTGAAGGGAATCGTTTCAATGTCCATTGATTATATCCTAACAAAACGTAAGAAGTATGGTTTAAAAAGACCACATGCATAAACACAAAGCCATGGTACACATTTTGTTTTCCAATCCACCCATCAATCAGGTATTGCAGTACCTCCAGGAATGGTACACTTCCCCACCTGGGAACAACAATGCTGTTCAAATAAAGACAAGAAAACAAAATTAGTGCTTCACTGGCAAACTCTGTAAGTGAGGTTGATGTATTTGGATGTAAAGAAAAACTATCTGGCCACTCTGCAACCACTATGTCTTGCTTTATTTAGTTATGTACTTATTTTTCATATTTAAAACCTTCTATTACTCTCCATCCCGCTGCACTTTGGAATAGAACAATGTCAGAAAAAGTGCATTTCCCGCAAGAGTGTTTCTCTTTTTTAAATCTGTTTCACAGGAAGCAACTAAATGAAAGAAGGAAAGAGAGGTTGTGAACCGTTTCTTCAAGTCACAGTTTTCAGTAAGTGAGGAGCAAGACGGAAAGAGAGGGAATAATGGGAAGAGAGGGGGCAGCTACCAGCACACAAAAGAAGAGGATATTGTCCGAGTCCTATTCCTTCTCTGCCTGTCTCCAAACATCCACAAAAGCAAGCTGAGCTTGTTGCAATTTTCAAACGAGGCTGCGAGGCACTGTTGACCCGTTGCGACAGCCTTTATAATCTATTTGGGGACACTGACGCACTACTGTAACTGGCAGTAGTGTCAGTGAGTATCCCCCCAAAAATTATAAAGGCCGCCGCAACGGGCCACAAGTGGCCAGCTCCCCCAAAATAGTGCCTCCTGGGTGGACCGCCCCCAACACCCCCTACCCCTCCAGCTACCCCACGACACCCAAAAAACGTTGAAATAAGTTCTGAAAGGGAATGGGTAGGAGGGAGGCAAAGCAGTTTCTTTCAAAGTAGATGAGAGGTGTTTGAACTTGCTTTGCATGGTGATTTATGGAGCTATTCTATTCGGCCTGGGTTTGATTGGTGCTCTTGAAGATACTGAGATGCAAGTGAATAGAGCAACGCACAACAATATGTAGGTATAGACTGTGAAAGACTAGAGAAAGACTTATTAGCAGTTCAGTGATGTGAGAATTTCTTGGTTACTAGACAGAATTGTATTTTGTTTCTATAGCCTCTTAGTCCAACAGAGAGTTGTAAAAGAACTTGTGCTGCTTTTCATAGAGTGCTTTGTGAATATTACAAGCTGCTTCGAATTTAGGGGCATTTTACCAAGGTGGGCAATATGTGATTATCGCCGCGTTAGCGGCCATTTTCGGCTGCTAAGGGGTGTTAATTCTATCGCCCTATTAGCAAGCTGTCGCTAACAGCAGTTAGCGACAGCTTGTAGGTGATAGCGAGCGGTTTGGGGCCGGCTTTGCATGTCAGCAATATTTATCGCTAATGACATGCAAAGTGGGTGTACCCAACCTGTTAGGCGGGCCTCCGGAGGACTTATCATGCTCCAGATGGAATTTTTCCAGATGTTATCCAGAGAACAGCTATACTAAGACTGGTTCTCAAAAATAAAACACAGATTCTACTTGTGTTTGGAGAAATACCACCTGTTACAATAACTTCAAAGCTCCATTAACGACCAAGGACATTTACTAAATTTTAAAGAGACCACTATATTTTGATTTCCATTTTGTGACTGGTGATGGAAGTTAGCCTGTGACCGCCTCTCAAGCAAAGAAAACGCCCTGATTAGGAGTTCAGGCTATACATATATACAAACTTTAAGATACCACTTGACAACTGAGGCCTTATGCATTCCGCTGTATAGAACACTGGTCACATCCATCGTGAGGTCAACTTTAATTATAACAAGCCCTGAAGAAGTCCCCTGCGTGGAACGAAACGCGTCGGCTGTGTGGTACTACATTTTTGCTGAATAAAGATTGAGAATCCAAAAAATGAGAATCATCGTTTGCGACTTATTGTAATATTCATTTATTTATTATTGCTTGTGGTGCCCCTTAGCTGTTGTAGAAACCAACCTGTTAGCGACTGAAAGAGTCACTAACGTCGCTCTCGCCTATTAGCAAGGCAGGGGTAACAATGGAAATATTCACGCTCAGACCAGTTCTTAGCCAATATACCCAATGGGAGTTGGATATTATGGCTAAGTTCTCATTAGCGATAATGCGTGAATATCCCTGGATTACCAGCGATATTCACGCATTTCGCCGCTAACGCCGGATATTTTATCGCTTTAGAGATAAACGTTGCTAATAGCAAGTTATCTCTGCGATAATATCTGGCGATGCTTGGTGTTAAAATAATACTCGCTAAGCCCATTTAGCAATAAATATCACTAGTTGTTGGTAATATGGGCCCTAAATTCATAATTCTAATGGAACTCACATTTCTTTTTTTCAATATAAGGTGATATATTCTAATGAATGGGTATCTGAGAACAGTTTGTCTAGAGTGAAAAAATTATTTTGGCACCTGAAAGGTTGATTTTGGCGCTCCGATCAGAGTTGAATTTCTTTATCAGTACGATAAACGACAAGAACAGCAACAGCCAGCATAAAACCCAAAAATAAAAAAAAATGTGTTAACTCTTGAGCCGGCACAGAGACAATCGGGCTACTGAAGCTGAGTGTGCCACATGAGATGGTATGGTAAGATGGTCAGCCACCCAGATACCTAGTGATTTCACTTCACTGGCTATGAGGGAGAGACACCAATTGATTGCTGATCAAAGAGCTAGTTGACATGTCTACTAATGTTCAATATATGTAGCAAAATAAATTCAGATTTAATGGCTGTTGCGACATCCACCCTTGAAGTTTCGACAGAGAGGCTTTAAGATTTCTGTGTCACAAAATGAAGAGATTTTAAGATACAACTGTATGTCATCAGCATGTAGAAGCATCGTGATATCATCCACTTTGAGCAGTAATCTCAGCTGCTCAATGTGTATGTTGGAAAGTGATGGGGCTAAGATGGGGCCTTGTGCGACACCAAGTACAATAGGAACAGATGGATAAAGAATCGTAAAGTATTTAAAGCATTGCTATTCCCGTGCTGTGATCTTCACGAAATACTGATTGGTTTGGTGCAAGTAAGTTATTAACCTGTAGACAGGCAGGCAACTGATTAGAAACACTTTTCCTAATCACTTCACCAAGTCATGGTAGATTGGTGACTGGTCTGCAGTAGGAGAGCATTTATGAATCTTTGAAAAGTTTCTTAATAATTTAGTATAACTTGACCCAGTTAGTCAGTAGGGGCCATAATATCAAGAAGAGCGTTAAAAATTATCGCCAGTTTAGCAGCAGAAAACTCCAATAGACAATTCCAATAGAAGTCCATAGGGCATAGTACCAAGCAAAAGCGATAATTATCGCTATTGCTTGGTTAGAGACAAAAATTTACCGCTAAGCTGCGGGGATTTTTATCGCAAATAAACCTTGGTATTACCAAGGTTTATCGCAAATGCGATAAAAATCGGCCGCAATGCATGAATATCGCTGAAAAGTCAGCGATATTCATGCATTACTGAGCTAATGCTCTCAGCCATGTTATCCACCTCCCATTGGATAATATGGCTAAGAACTGCTCAGGGCAGATGTTAGCTTTTGGAGATATTCGCACTTAGCGCGAATATCTCCAAAAGTTGGTAATAGGAGATAGCGATGTTAGCGACTGTTTCCAGTCGCTAACATCTTGGCACGCCCACTTTTCATGTCATTAGTGATATATATCACTGACATGCAAAGTGGGGCCCAAGATGGTCGCTATCTCCTACCAGCTGTCGCTAACTGGTGTTAGCGACAGCTAGGTAATAGGGAGATAATTTTATCTCCGCTTTCTTTTCTTTTAAAGCCAAAAAAGCGTAGATAAACCCCCTTGATAATATGCCCCCATGTTCTGGTGGGAACATGGGCTTCTTTTTTTTTTAAAACATTTTTTATTAGCAGCACAGGAAAGAAATGTAATCAAAAACACACATATCAAGAAGTTAACAATGAGAAAAAGAAGAAGAAAAGGAAAAAAGAATTTTAGATCATGGACAGGATAAACATATCATAATAAATGAATTCTCATTAGACCCAGACACATAAAGTGTAATTCATGTTGCAGGCAAATATTATAAATCGATATCCATGTGCTAAGTAGGCCTTGTGTAAGTATTCGTTTCAGCAAATAACAGACCCCCAAATCTTATCAAATTTAACCAAGGCCTTATTGCCTCTAATCCTAGCCAAAGTAGATTCCATACAGTGAATCTCATTGAGTAATGACCACCATTCCATGAAGTGTGGGGGTGTCGGGGAAATCCAAGCGCGGGCGATTATAAGTTTTGCGCATGATAGCATGATTGTAATTATAGACTTATGTGGAGTGTTCGCGATATTAACATCAAGCAGAACTAAAGTCGGATCCAGGGAACATGTACATCCTAATTTTAATTTCATTACATTCTCAACCGATGTCCAGAATTCAGATATCTTAGGGCAAGTATACAACATATGCACCAAGTCTGCCGCAGCCAACGAACATTTAGGGCATTTAGTTCTATCAGTATAGCTACTGTTAGAAGCCCATTTAGAAATTCTTTCAGGGGTATGATAAAGCATGCAAGTTGTCTTAAATTGTTGCAATCTTAAACTTGAGGAAAGAACGACTTTATGGATATTGCCCAAAGATCTGTTGATAGCTGCTGGACTAATATTACTCCCTAGCATCCTATTCCATTTCTCCACCAAGATACTACAATCACTAACTCTGTATGTAATAAAACGTTTATAACAGTGACTTATTAGGGACTTATTCTTTTGAGAATACAGGCTCTCCCAGATAACAGTGGGCTCTGAGATACTCTGAAGCAGCATTTTTCGAGTCAGGAAATCATATATTTGCATATACTTGTATCGCATGGTATCAGTAACATTATATAGTGTTTTAAGGCTCTCAAAGCTCAACAGCCCTTGTGCGCCATATAAGTCTCCGAGTGTTTTTATTCCGTGCGCTCGCCATATATTGGCGGATCCATCGTTAAATATCCCGGGTAAGCCCGGATTTCCCCATAAAATTAAATTAGGGTGAAAGAAAGTCAAATTACAAAAAGCCTGTATATTGCGCCAGGTTTTTACCAAATCTCTTGCGGTTTTGAACCGTACTCTTTTAAAATAATTAGGGTCGTTGATCCTCCAAAGAAAAAACTTAGCATCCTTATTGAACATAAACATTAAAAAGTATGGTTGATTGTCTGATCCTTCCGAATTAATTAAGTATCTCATACGTCCAACATAGGCGGACCAAAAGTATAATTTAAAATCCGGAAAGTTCAGCCCTCCTGCTTCTATAATCCCTTTGAAAAGAGTCATAGATCTGCGGGCTTTATGATATCCCCATATAAAACTACTGAAGATACCTTCCAGGTTTCTAAAGAATAAGTTACCTAAAGCCAAAGGAATAGAGCGGAATAAGTAAAGGAATTTTGGTAGTATTATCATACGTATCAGATTAATTCTGCCTATGATATTTAAGGGTAGTTTATGCCATTTTTTTAATAAAGCTTTAGTAGTTTTAACTAATTCATCATAATTTATTTTCGTTATATTCTTGACTTGAGCAGTGATCCTAACCCCTAGATAGGTGGCCGTTTGACATAAGCCAATAATTGCACTCCCCGGTTTGTAGTTGCCAATTATTTGGGTTTTATTTATGTTTAATTTATATCCGGATACGTCCCCGAATCTGGTAGCTTCTACCTTAATACCTTGCATAGCTCTGAACATGGGCTTCTATTGGAATTCTCAAAGGCATATTATCAAGCCCATTCTCGCCGCTTTAGCAGCAGTTTTGTGCCGCTAAACCAGCGAAAATGTTAACTCTATTCTTGATAATATGCCCCTGAATTCTTTATTTAATTAGTACAAGACCATAAAAGCACACGAAAAAAGGCACTAGGATAAAACAGTAATATAACCACCCATCAAAAATCGGACTTTCTTAATCGGTAGACATGCTTGCTAATAAACATAATTCAAATAACAAAAACCTCAAATATGGGGCCACTATGTTAAACTGAACACATTAAGGGTACTTCACCTCTAGCAGGCGATCTATACATTTAAACTTCTAAGTCTAATAACATTTAATTAAAAAACAGATCATAATGCTAAAATAGAAATTATAAAGCAGATCTGAATAAATTCGTAAAATGAATTTGTTTTTAAACCTTATTCCCTCAGACTTTTTAGCGCTGAAGAAATGTAATTAATAGTTGAGAAACACATCAGTTGGGAATCTAAACACTGATGCAGCTCTTCTTTGTGTGCTCTATAATTCATGTGGCGTAACAATGGACATAAAAAGCGCTATCTCGGAGTGTGGCACAGTGTGCAAACAAGCATAAATTGCATCGTAGACCGAGGAGGAAAATAATCACAGGCACAACATGAGAGTGAGACGAACCGGGAACCTGGTAATAGGAAAGCTGTTTAAAAATGGACTGTACTTAATCTCAACTGTTTGAGGTAGAAACTGTCCATCCCCAGAGAAGTTGAAATTGGCACATAGTGGAAGACCGGAGCCATTTCCTAGAGACCTTCCTATTCTAGCATTTTCCCTATAAACTGAAAACTTTTTCTCCACCACATTATTGTAAGGGCACCAATGCTACCAGGTAAGTAGAAAAAAGGATCTCGACCCTATATCTTGAAAGGGTAATACGTCATATTACTTAAATTAAGACAGTGCTCTAAAACCATGCAGGAAAAGCTAGTCTTGGGTGTGGCCAAAGATTCAGCCACAAAAGTAAGGGAGCCAATCTCACTTGATCCTGTAACTGACCCATACCAAGGGGCATATTAACAAGGGGGGTGATAGGCAATTATCACCAATTTAGCAGCCGTTTTCGGCCGCTAATCGCCGATAATGTTATTGCTCTATTAGTAAACTGTCACTAACTGATGTTTGCGACAGCTTTTGAGGCCCGCTTTGCATGTCAGCGATGTTTATCGCTAATGACATGCAAAGTGGGCGTACCCAACCAGTTAGCGACTGAAAGCAGTCGCTAACATAGCTATCGCCTATTAGCAAGGCAGGCGTAGCGTTGGAAATATATGCGCTAAGCGCGAATATCTCCAAATACTAAAACCTGCCCAGACCAGTTTTTAGCCATGTTATCCAATGGGAGGTGGATAACATGGCTAAGAGCATTTCCTCGCTAATGTGTGAATATCGCTGTATTCTCAGCGATATTCACGCATTTCGCCGCGGTCGCTGGATATTTTAGCACAATGGAGAAAAACATTGGTAATAGCATGTTTTCTCCGCTAACATATCCAGCGATAGGCAGCGATAAAAAAATTGTCGCTAAGCCTATTTAGTGATAAATATCGGTACTTGTTGGTAATAGGCCCACAAGTTCTAAGTGTGAAATGAAACTTGCAGTTGTTTTGGGGATAGCCAAGAGCCTATACAAAATATGTTCTCCAAAGACTGCAGGGAGCCCAGTCCAGCGACCCCAAACACCTGCCCCGTATGTCCCAGCTGACAGGCATTTCTCTTGTATAACTAGGTCATTTCCCTGATTGGCTTATGGCCTCATGATTAACCTGTCCCATTTCAGATTGGCATCAAACAAAATACCCAGGGCCTCATTTATGAGAAATGAGGCATCGCTGCATGAAAGCAGTGATGCGTCACTTCTCAGTGCGCACTCCTTGCGACATACCTGATGCGTCATATTTACTGTATGACGCATCATGTTGCAAGGAGTTACAGATACATCAGTATTTCTGACGTATCTGTAGGCACAAAAGTGACGCATTGCTGGAGTGTGTCACAGAAGTGACACAACCCCAGCAATGTGTCCTTTCACATGGGGCAAGCCCCATGTGAAAGGGCTTGCATCAGTCGTATGCCTGCTGTGAGGCAGGCATAAGATTTTGACGCATCTGAGTCCTAGAAGTGGCACAGTGAAATCTGGTAGATTTCACTGCATCACTTCTATGACCCTTTCTTGCGTGGGAACACCCCCGCATACATTATACCTGGCGCAGGTATAATGTAGCGCAGGGGTGTACAAAGTGACGCATCTACCTAGATGCGTCACTTTGTAAATGTGGCTCAACAAGGCGCATTTTTTACACTGCTGGTGCGTCACAAAAAGTGACGCAGCAGTGGCGCAAAAGTGAAGCAAGGGTTCATAAATGAGCCCCCCAGATTTTTTAATTCTGTACCTTGCCGACTGGGATGCCCCCAATTGAATAATTTTTGCATCAAGTTTTTTTGGCCCACATATCAAAGTAAAGGATTCTGACGATCAAATTACAGATTCAAGTTCCTCATAAAGTAGTTATATGAATCTAATGGGCCTGTAAGATTTGAGCGACGTCTTTAACACTTTCAACTTGCACAGAGTTCAAGATCATTGGTGTCAAATCAAACAAATGTGCCAGGATAGAGCCTTACCTAACCACTCTTGTGGCCCTTTTTGAATGAGTGCATTCCCCCCTCTGGCTACAGCGCACTTTCATTGTAGTAATCCAGTGCAGGCGCCTAAGGAGGTCCAATAAAGAGGGTCAATTCACCCCTGGTCCATCAGCTCCCACAGTTAAAATCTATCAACAAAGTTGAAAGCACAGAAGAGGCCAATAAAAGCCATGTGTAAGGTTGTAAGTGCTTGTTCAACTGTGCCTAGCCCACGCCAGTACCCATATTGAACTACTGAAATAAAGGAATTAGCATTAGCCTAGTCTTCCAACTTGCCCATAATTACTCACCCTAAAATCTTAACCGAAGAATCCAATAATGAAAAGGGGTGGTAATAGGCTGGGAGGTTCTTTTCTCCTTTTTTTTATAAAAATGACACTATGATTGACCCATTTTTAGTTTTTCAGGGAATATTCAATTTGTAGGCATGCATGGATGCGGAAACACTGTAATTTGTCAAAAAGACGAAAATAATTTTTAACTTGGAGTATGTAAAATTGCATAATTTGTTTCGGTGTAACGGTGCAGAATTTTGGAAAAATGGTTTGAAATGACATATAACGAGGCAAATGCAAATCCACCATTTTGTTTCAAATTGTTGTGCAAAATGTGTCCTTGTGTCAGTTTTTGTCACAAGCAACCATTTCACACTGAATGTAGAGCCACTCGTGTTCTGTTTCTACTGTACTTTTTAGGTACATTTTAATTGTGAATGGTGCATTTTCAGTAAATTTCACGAAGTGACATATTGGCATATTTTCAAGAATTTCGAGTAATGTGAAATTTCTGAAAACACGAAAATTACAGTGGCATGTTAAATTTTGATATTTCTACTTATAATTAGAATGATTTGCATATTTCTGAAGTCATGTTTTGGTCTTGATATTGTGACAACCTTAATTAGATAATCTTCCGAAGTTCAGATGAAAAGTCTTCAGAAATTAAGGGAATTCTATGATAATGGAAATTTTTGAAGTAAAATAGTGATTAAAATCATTGCATCACGAGTCTGAAGGACGTATACCATTGTCAACCAGAGCTTAATTGTTTAAATAGTATTTTATAGTTTCATTAGTATATTAAGAGCACTGTTGATCAAATGTGGTATAAGTTCAAATGTAGCTTTATTAATATCGGAGTTATACTGTTCCTCAAATGTTTTAACTCTTATAAAAATGTTAGTATTTTTTGTCTTGTAACATCTTTCAGCTCTTATGAGTACTTTCCTTGTTTTGAAGAGGTCTTCTGTAAACCACGAGTTAGGTTTTTGTAGCTCACAACAGAAGGTCAGTCAGATGACCTTTGGAGTCACTCACTTTAGGCTGGGATTGTGACCTAGTAGACAAGCCATAATGTCACAGGTTTGGACAGTAAAGTTAGTTGACCAACGGGTCCAGAGATCTACGCATTCTGCAGGCCACCCATTAGACCCGGTCTTTTCCAACCTATCCTCCCTCAGGGTCCATGCCCCATCACCGGTATGCTGGTCTGATAATTTTCCAGTGTCTATGATACTTGCAGACGTTGAACCGGTCAAGAGGCGTTCCGGAAAGCTCTCCTTCAGGCGTCCATGGCATGAACTTAATATTACTCAATTTAATGATCTCCTTTCTACCACCATGCCTAAGATGCCACCTGACCCGGTGCTGGCTGTTAGAGCTTTTTTGAGTTGGATTTTTCATACTCTGGACTCCCTGGTTCCCGCCAACTGGTCTAAGTGTCGTGGCACTAAAGCTAATGGATGGTACAATGGCAGTTCGGCATCCCTGCAGAGAGGCTGTAAAAGGTTGGAACGTGCATGGAGAAGAGACTATGATCCGATGTTAAAGAGATGCTACCAGTTAGCAATTAAGAAATATCATAATGTGATCCATCTCAGCGGGCAGCTTACTACTCAGACGTGGTCAGAAACAGTAGCAACCCTTTTAAAAGTGTCTTCTCCATAGTAAAGGATCTCAAAACCTCTGCAGATTTTCCAACACCCTCTGTAATATCAGATGCTCAATGTGAGACCCTTGCTTCATTTTTTGTGAAGAAGGTAGACACAATATATGGCACCTTCCCTCAACTAGTGGTTCAGAAGGGATCTATGTCAAGACCCTCTTGCAATCATATGTTTGGTGCCTTTCCGCTCATTTCTCAAGAGGCATTGGTTGTGCTCTGCCATAAGATTAAATCTGGCTCTCCTGCTGACCCCCTTAAGCCGGATCGATTCTTGAAATCATTGGCTGTGTTTCTACCACTTTTGAGCCATTTGATTAATCAAACCCTGCTCGCATCAACGGTCCCTTATGCCTGGAAGCAAGCGAGGGTGGTCACGTTGTTGAAAAAGCCCAAGCTTGACACCACTAACTTCCGACCCATCTCTCTCTTACCCTGGGTTTCTAAGATTTTGGAATCCTACATTAATTCCGTACTTGCAGATTATCTGGAGGAGAACAACCTACTGGACCCCTCCCAGAACGGTTTTCGGCCGGGTCACAGTATAGAATCAGCCCTTCTGGCTGTGACCGAGCATTTGAGGGGGCCCTAGATGAGGGTTGTACATCAGCACTGATTTTGTTAGATCTCAGTGTCGCATCCCACCAGATCCTGTTGCAGAGGTTGGAGGAGGTTGGGATCAGGTACTCTGCCTTTGAGTGGTTGGTCTCCTTTTTAGCTGATAGGACCTTCCAGGTTGCAGTCCCCCTTTTTGCATCTAGGATCCATTCCATCAAATATGGGGTACCGCAGGGCTCAGTTCTGAGCCCTACGCTGTTCAACGTGAATGTGCAACCTTTAGCAGCAGTGGCAAAAAGCAGAGGGCTCACAGCAGTGTCCTATGTGGACAACACTCAGTTGGTAGTCACTCTCTCAGATGACTCCTGTTAGGGCACATGCAAAATCCAGAGGGATTTAGAGATCATATCTGACTGGATGACTGCCAACTGTCTTCAGTTAAATTCCAACAAGTCCGAGGTCCTGCTGGTTGGGAGAAACACTGAGTTGTGGAGTAAGCATTGGTGGCCTGCCAAGTTGGGCTGTGCACCCATCCCCAAACAGGTGGTAAAATATCTGGGTGTGTGGGTGGATTCCGCCCTTAGCTTTCAGATACAAAAACAAAGCAAGTGGCAGGATCATGTTTTGGCATTTCACAGGATCTCAAACTAGTGCTGGGCTTCTTTGACCCGGCAATGAGGCAGGTGATTATCCAGGCATCTATTTTGTCTAGATTGGACTACGCCAAGTCACTTTACTTGGGAGCTCACAAAGCGGAAATTACAAAACTGCAAAGGGTCCAGAACGCTGCTTCTAGAGCCTTGTTAGGCTTGCCCAGAACATGCCCCACTTCCACTGCTATTCGTTGGCTACATTGGCTGCCTGTAGCTAAACGTATTGCGTTTAAAATTCTTTGCTTGTCTTTTAAAATCCAAAATTGTTCATCCCCAGATATCCTAGCCAATCTGCTCACACCCTACATACCTTCCCACCAACTCCGGTCCACGGGCCAGCATTTGGCGGTTGTTTTACGGGTGAGGAGGTTTCGTGCTGGTGGTCGCTCCTTTGGTCTATTGGCAGCCAGACTTTGGAATGCGCTCCCCACCGCTATTCGTAATATGGAAAACTACCTGGCTTTTCGTAAGGCTATCAAAACGCACCTCTTTCCTTCCCCATAGATTGTTGTATGTTGTCTATTGTTCTGCTGTTTTCTGTTTCAACGCTGGGACGCCCCTTTGCCAGGGCAGCTGTGTGCTATATGAAACCGCATAGCATAGCATTATTGCCTTCACTGAAAGCATTCCCATCATTTTGGATAAAACATCTGACTCCTGAAAAGGACCTCTTGGAGTACGAATGAACTTGTTGAAGAATTTCCTCTGTCTACCAGCTGACTTATTCAGTCATTAATGTATCCTTCATTGTCTTCATTTTGTAACTTGTGCCTTATTGACTAATGTCAAGGTCTTGGGCCAACCATTGGCTACTGGGTATAAGTGTGGAGGCTGTGTAGTTTGCCTCTGAGGTTCTGGTATCGGTCCTCCTATGGCTTTGTAAACTTGTCCATGTACAACCCCTTCAGAATGTGCATCGAGGTGATAGCAATTGAAAGTAGTCACAGGCTTCTCAGAGGGGGTTAACGTGGGGGTACAACAAGCTCATCAATCAATAAACACCTAGCAGCATCATAACAGATTGTCCAGTCCAGTGCTTATATACAATATTCTGGCACTCTGTTGCAGGCCCACTATAACTCATGCAAGTTTATGCCTAAAGCTCACCTCTAACTTCCCCTCTTATAGAAGATAGAGCAACTCTGGTGCAGGTCCTAGGAATAGGTTAGATGCTCCCAACCTCAGACATTGATTGCGCTGAGCCTCTCAGCCGTAGTTTTCTCACCAAACTGAGTGCTTGTTGCATCCTCACCATACATTAGTCTACGTCCTCCCTCTGCTCAGGGACAAAGTGCCCGCTGCAGATGCGCTGGGACTCAGTTCCCATCCCATAAGACAATGTGGGGGGCATAACAAAGTCAGGAGGTGTTTGCGGTCTTGATCGCAGGCTGTCTTCACAGTGCCACCCCACTTCAGGGCGCAAGGCGAGCCAGTAAGTAGTTGGAGGTCACAGATCACCTCCAGATCCTTCTTCCATACATGCTGGCTGATGAGTAAATGGTTCCACTTGTAGTTTTCTGGATCAAAGCAGTAAAATAACTTTGGTTCTTGAGTCTGGCTGGTGAGTGTTGGGCTGCTTCAAATCAATTTCCAGATTCAGTTGAAGTGTCACAGATCCAGTCAGGTGCAAATGTGTTTTTTAGTATCAGGCAGCCGCATGCAGGGTTGCAAAGGTAAAACCTGCTTGGGCACACTTTTGGCAAGTACTGTGGGCAATCTGCTTCAGAGTCCAATCAGGCATCCTTTGGGGAAATTTTCACAGGCATAGCAATAATCAGGTTCAGCAGCACAATATGCGTGTGCACACTGTAGTCAAGTCGCGCAACCTAACTGCTTCAGAGTCTATTTCGGCACATGTCAGGCAAGTGCCACAGGCTTGGAAACAGCCAGTCTGGGACCACTTTAGGCATGTCCTATAAACTTAGAAACAGTTGGTTTGGAGGTGCCATCCACTCTGAATCCCTTCATGCAAGTGCTGCAGGGCTCTGCTTCAGCAAGGCCAACAGTTTCTGATCCAGAACCACCCTGGTCATGTTCTTGGGGGGTCTCTGGTGAATAAGCCCTCAGTTACGAGATCAACTGCTTCTTATTCATGTTGGCAGTCAATTGTTCCTGTAGGTTTAACAAATAAGCTCTCGCAACTACAGGTGTGTATAACAAGACAGGGTTCAATGACCAACAGTAAAAGGAAATGCAGACGCAGGTTCTTTGGTGTGAAGTTTCTTATTACAGCAAGACGTTGACTTTTCTCCAGACTTAAGAATGATATCAAACGCCGACACGTGTTTCGTCGTGTACGGGTGAGTCAAACACGACTCTTCAGGGCTTATACTCCCAATCCACAGTGTGGTTGGAGTAAGTCTGGGTCTTTAAAAGCTCAGTTATAGGCAATGGGTATTTAGTGTGTTCATATATAGACGAAACTGGTTGATAAGGTGATTAATTGCGGTAAGAGAATGGAGTTGTCCAATCCCATAGGTAGTCTTGTACAGATTGTAAAAGCGCTGTATCCTGTTGTGTCATCAGGCGGTAAGCCGGGAGGGGATTCTTAAAAAGTGCCGGCTTGAGGAAACGAGTCTGTCTCCTCTGAGGCGTACACGAGAGACGACCGCCGGGAACAAACAGAGGAGGGATTACACGAAGCGGCGCACCGCCTCAGAGGAGACAGACTCGTTTCCTCAAGCCGGCACTTTTTAAGAATCCCCTCCCGGCTTACCGCCTGATGACACAACAGGATACAGCGCTTTTACAATCTGTACAAGACTACCTATGGGATTGGACAACTCCATTCTCTTACCGCAATTAATCACCTTATCAACCAGTTTCGTCTATATATGAACACACTAAATACCCATTGCCTATAACTGAGCTTTTAAAGACCCAGACTTACTCCAACCACACTGTGGATTGGGAGTATAAGCCCTGAAGAGTCGTGTTTGACTCACCCGTACACGACGAAACACGTGTCGGCGTTTGATATCATTCTTAAGTCTGGAGAAAAGTCAACGTCTTGCTGTAATAAGAAACTTCACACCAAAGAACCTGCGTCTGCGTTTCCTTTTACTGTTGGTCATTGAACCCTGTCTTGTTATACACACCTGTAGTTGCGAGAGCTTATTTGTTGTACTATTGTCTTGTCTTTTGACCTGTTGAGACGGTTAAGGGCGTTTTGCCGTCTGCTCTTTACGCACTACACAACAACACGTTTGTTCCTTACACACTTTGTAACGTTTAACCCAGGTAGTGCGCCCCTGTAGTCCTACTTTTCTAAAAAACCCCATGCACAGTATCTCTGATTGTTCCTGTAGGTTTGTCTCACTCTTTTCATCTTCATTTAGGCAGAGCATTTACTGACACTTCAGCACAGGGAGGCAGTTCGTCTTTCAGATAAGTCTCTAGGGGATGTTGTCTCACTCATGAGGAACTGGATGTCAGGCAGACACCAGCCCTGGCAGCACAGCAGTCATCTGGTAATCAGCAAAGCACACACTCCTTGGTGAGAGAGAACCTGGAACTGGAAAAATAAAGTGTGTCAACAACAACCACTTTTATGCATGCAGAGCAGACAGAATCTGTGTAGTCTCTGCCTGCACCTTCAGAACCAGTTTGGGTCTGTTTTCTTTCTTAGGCTGTCCCCCACACACAGCCTTTCTATAGAGTGATACTCCTCACATTAAAAATGTCTCCAGACCCTTGCACCCAAAACAGAGGGGCACGGAGGTGTAAACATTCTGCACCTTCATATCAACAGCTACACTAGCAGTGATCAGGAAAATACACAAAAGGGTGGCCTCAACAAAAGGACCTTCTACACTCTAGACATCAGAGACTGCAGTTGCACCCTTCAATCCCAGCATCTACCAAATGGCAGTATTCAGGAAGCCTAATCAACAGTCTCCTGCAGCAAACGCACCTAAACATATTTCTAAAGGCAGCACTGAATCCTCTACTTCAATGACTAGGTCACTGCCAAAGAGTGTCAGCACTGCGCTTCCAATTCTTTGGAAGGCAACCTTATCTCCATCTTGTGCACAGGACTAGGCCAGGTGCTATCAAAATGGAACCTTCAGGCCTGCTTCAAAGCGATTCACTCACAAATGTTCCATGTACGTGTTATAGTGATTGCACATGAACACACAAGAATACATTTCTGGGGATGTAGCATTTCGATTCTGCTTAGACTGTAGCAGTAGCAGTGGAACTTTATAATAGGGAGCAAGTAGATTGTCCTTCAGACAACATAGGTAAAAAGGTCAGGTCACTACTTACTCCTAAAATCACAGTATATTGCCCCGTTCGCATTACATGTTAACGCCTAACAGAGACGGTAGCACACAGTCACAAAGGAGAGTACACTTGGGGCACTCCGCCAAGGCCATGATTAGTCCAGGCCCACACGCACATCAAGGAACACCTCATTCTTGCAGCTAGGCACTTAGAACATACAACACAGCTATATATAATGCATGAGACTTTCCCAACAATTGATTTGTGAAATATTGTTACGTTTAGCCATCCTCAGTACTAACTTAATGAACTCTGTTTTTTTTCCTTTACATGTACCACTACCTTTGTTCACTGTAAAAGTCCCACCAACATTCAGTTCACTTTTGATTCCTACCATCTAATCCACTTTGTAAAATTCTGATGATAATATACATAATTTGTTTAGCCTTAGCATTTTTAATGTAAAGGTTCTATTGCACAATTTGTATTTTACTGCTTACATTGCCCATAAGAAATTGGGTTATTACTTGTGATGGGCATGTGTCCTTCATCAGTAATAGATCCACAATTGTCTCCCTACTGGAAATTAAGAACCTCATTTTAACACTTGACTCCCAGGGTGATGAAGCAGAGCAGTCTAAAATCTACACAGGGGAGGTCGTGTTTCCTAGTAATCCCAGTCTGCTTGCCCGCATCAAGAAAAGTCAATACATATTGCCTTTTTTCTTTAAAAAAGGAAAAGTACATATATTACACACACACACTTAAATACTATGATCAAATTTAAAATATATACAGCAAATGAATGGAAATATCTTCAGTGACAACTATGTATCACAATACTGAGCCCACCACACCAGATGCAAAATCACAATATAAGTGTGTGTCATTTTAAATAAAGCTGAACTATTGGTTTTGTCAAGGAGTCACCAAGTTAATTGAAAAAAATAATCACATGCTAAAAGTCACCATAAATGAAAGTAAGATGTATAACATGCACTAATACCCAAGGGTGACTAGGCACGGAGATCCTGCAGAATTGGCTAACCGGAGAGTGGATGTGGGATAAGCGCATTTGGGCTAGTTGTTCAAGAGCCAAGTTTTTAGGAGTTTGTGGAATGCCAGAAGATTGCTTATTAAGCATCAGCGGGAGAGTGTTCCACAGGCAAGCAGTGCCTGTCACAAAACTCCCTCCCCCCAAGAGGCAGTTTTTGCTGAAGGAGTTACCAAATTAAAAGAGTCCATTGGCTGCAACTGCCTCTCTGGGATATAACTGATAGCCAGGGCAAAGATGGAAGGGCATGGGACACTGACTTATGTTTTGGAATAGTAAGCAGCAGATGGGCAAAATGGCTGCGCAGGCTTGAAGCTCTGCCGCAAACCACTACGGATCGTTCTGCCCGGGGGTCTATAAATCGCATTGCCAACCCAGGGATTACTGTGAGAGGGGGCACTGAGGCAATTGGTATGGAATGCGGGGCTCCGGCTGTTCGCAATGCGGATTGGCACAGAAGCATGCAGACAGCGCGTGTCACGGTCTGCAGCCATGAGTGAAGCTGGGGCCTAAATTAGTGGGAGCTGCATCGTGGGTGGGTGCGCCTACCAGCATACATCGCAGATTTGGCCTGAATCAGCACAAAGTGGGGTAGGGAGAGGCAGGGTAAACAGACTACACAAGCCTTAGTATTGCTAGTTCCACTGGCACTCCCTGGAGCCCCACGGTGACTGGGGCCACGGGTGAGCCTGGGGACTGGCCATTTGGACGGGGGCTGCGGGATGTAGACACAGGCTCCCCCTGCAGTTACACCCCAGAAGATGTTCTGGCAAGGTTTTGCTACATTGCACTGCATATTATGGAGCACTAAAGCAAGTGCATGATCCCCACATGTTGAGGAGGCACATTGGCAGATGTCCAGGCCACAATAGGCCTTAGTGGTTGGCTCAGTTTGCTGCACGGTGCGGAGACACCTTTGAAAGGGGAAAGAATTGCATTGCTGGGTGGACGGGCCTCCTTGCTTATGGTATGGGCCAGAAAGACCCCAAACAGAGCACCCTCCCTTTCAAACCACGGGCAACCAGCATGACAACGCAGCAAGGAAACATGGCGGAGGAAGGTGGTGCACACATGCCTGGCATAGCTGGGTCAGACATGGTACTAATCAAGCTAAGGCCTGACTTTAGGGTGCTGGATACCCGATTTGACACATTGGACAAGAAGGTGGAAGCCATCGGGTCATGGCTTGACGACCATGAGGGCCTCTTAAACACAGCCATGGGTACAATTTCTGACTTCTTTGTAGATGGCACCGCCCAGACCATCAAAAATATGGAGTGCATGGAGAAACTCCTCAAAACAGTTGCATAAAAAATGAGGACTTGGAGGCATGGAGCGGTGGAAAAATATGCACATAATGGGCGGCTAGACCCGTTTGTGAAAACGCTGCTTACCGACCTGTTTGGATTTGAATCCTTCACCACTACATTTGTAATAGAGCATGTGCACTGCATTCTTGGGCCGTGGCCAAAACCGGGATGTCTGCCAAGGCCTATCATAGCTTGCTTGCTCAAATTCAGGGATAGGGATACTGCCCTTAGGATGGCACGATAAGAGGGCAAACTGGAATGGCAAGGATCGTTCATTTCTCTATACCCAGACTTCACTGATATAGTCCAGGAGGCAAGACAAAAATATGGAGGGGTGAAGGCAAACCTCCGAAAGTTAGTGCTGGGGTATGGTATGCTCTATTCTGCATGGCAACAGGTAGACATTGATGGACCTTCTTGAATATTCGAATCCCCTCATGAGGCCCAGGAAATCTGTCAGACCTACTCTAAGTTGGGGTGGCAGAGTAGTACACCTTCTTCACAATCGCAGAACATTCTGGACTCAGGTACAAGTGCAGATCTCTTTTCGGTCAGTTAGGGTAGTAAGTTATTCCCTCACAGTCAAATAAACTTGGGTGTTTGTTTAAGTTGCAATGTCTGGACTAGGTCACTGCTCAACAAGCTTAGTGTGCATGTGGGACTCCCCCTGTTACTAGACTCTCTACCTATTTTATGATGCTCATGCGCCAAGTGTGGAGGAAAGCGGTGAGGTGTTGGCACCCCCTAAGTACAGACGCACATTTTTGAGATGTTACAGTACAGTTTGATGGTTTTTTTCTTTGCACTTCAAATTTCGTGATGTGGACTGGGTTTTTCCCCTCAGTTGGTTATGGGAGGTGGGTGGGGGGATTTAGGGTTCTCAATCAACCTCTGGCGATATGGTCTAATTGGTACAGTCAATTGCAGTGCATATATGGTATTTTAGCTGCAGACATAATTTGTTTTCAAGAACGAGCAAGTGGCTAACAGTGTACAACTGGAAGAAAATGTAGTTTGAATGACGTGGAATGTTAAGGGCCTCAATAATGCCCATAAATGTAACCTAGTAACCAAATATATGCAGCCTAACCAGGTGGACATTGCTTTCATATAAGATACTCACCTGGTGCCTTCTGTGAAAACATCTTTGGCGGGTAACTGGAGAGTGCATGGATATTTTGCTGAATACAGCTCATATGCGAGGGGTGTGGCAAAATTGATCCACAAATGAGTGCCGTTCAGGGAATTAGAGGTGTATTGTGACCCAGGGGGGGCCTATTTATTGCTAAAGGGAGGTCTGCTGGAACATTCTGTATTGTTGGTCAACATTTATGCACCAAATGTTGACAATCCCAACTTCTTCATCTCCATTCATACACACATTGAGCGTATGGGGGTGGATCAAAGTTGCCTGAGTGGGGATTTTAATTTACTGCTTGATCTGATGCCCGACAGTACAGCGACTAATGCCGACACTAATCCAAGGGCTAGGAGGGCACTACTGGATATGTTTGACAGTCATGGACTGGTAGACGCTTGGTGGCATTATAAACCTGGCCAGGGCGGATACACGCACTATTCAGCACCTCACAATACATGGACCCGGTTGGACTACTGGTGTCCCTCAGCAGGGATAGTGCTCTGGATTAACGATGTGAAATATTTTCTGCGCACACTGTTGGACCATTTACCAGGAGTGCTACAACTGAGAGTTCCTCGTGCAAGGGGGTAAAGCACTCATGGAGACCTCCTGACATGGCTTTGAGGGACACGGTATTCGCGTTTGAATTAAGCACATTAATCAGTGAATATTTTACATTAAATGTGGGCACAGTGACATCCAAGGTCCCCTCTGGAGGAGTTTAGGGCATACACCAGGGGAATTTGCATATCAAAAAACGCAGGTGTGCTTCGGGATCTAAGTTGTACTATCACATGTGTAGAGGCACAGCTGGCAGACCTTGATCAGTTGGATGCTATCTTGGTAAATCCGCTACTGCTATGCTCTATGTGGAGGGGGAACTGCTGAGATTGACCCTTGCTACACTGTTGCAGCAGACCTGGAGACCGACATATATAGCTGAGCTAACAGGACACGAAGAGTTACGTATAACTGGCAATGTGGGAATCTTCAGAGAGGTGCTCACTTACTACATGGAACTGAACACCTCCAGAGCCCCAGGACGCCCACTGGCCTACAGTGACTATTTAGATGAGGTCTCAATGGTTTGGATGGAAAAGGCACACCAGGAATTCCTGGCGGAGCCATTTTCGGTTGACGAAGTTATTGACGCCATCAATGCTAAGGACGGCACTAAGGCACTGGGGATAGACGGGTTTTCGGGATGCTTTTATAAGAAATACAAAAATATTTTTGCTCCATCTCTTATGGATTTGTATAAAGCTGCAGTAGAGGCAGGTGTGCTCTCGCCCACCCTAAGAGAGGTGGTCATAATCCTACTGCAGAAACCTGGTAAACTTCTGCTGCATTACGGTTCATATAAACTGCTGTCACTTTTAAATTTCGAAATAAGATTTTAGTCAAAATAGTTGCAACAAGGCTAGCCCACTGGTACCATGTGGACAGGAGTATTCCCTACTTCAGACCGGAGACCGATTAGGTGCTCCCGGCACTCCTCAATACCCTGCTTCTATTAGGGTTCACATGTTGATGTACGGGACATTCAAACACTTTCTACAACTAGTTGGGCATTGCAAAAACTGTCATAGATAACTGGTGCACGCATTTTGTACTCAATCCTGCCATCAGGCAATAGTTGGGTTCCCATTCTGCAAGAGGCGCTTGTCAAGCGAACAATAGCTAAGTTCCACTTGGTGGCATTCGGAGATCTATTCCCTGAGGGGCACATCTTCTCACGCATAGAGGACCTCCGCTTTCGTTTGGCAACAGTCATGGACCACTTCATCCTGCAAAGATTGCAAAGAGCTCAGCTATCCCTTACAACCCCCTGAGATTCCGCTTTTGACAGGCATCATCAAAACAGGGGACGGCATGCAACTTGTGGCCAGAACGTATAAGGCTGCGGCGGCCTTGCTGCCATCTTGGGGCACTGGGGTGCGAGCGGGCTGGGAGCGGGACCTTTGGCATCCTATTACAGATGTGCAATGGGGTAGGTGCTGTATTGTACAGAAATACTTCAGGTCTCCCCCAACCATTGTCATAAGTTGCTACACTTTAAATTTCTATGGATGGCCTATAAGACACCCAGTGCATTACATAAGATAGACCCATCCCGATCACATTCCTACCTGAGATGCAGCTCCCCAGATGCGGACTTTGCACACATCACATGGACATGCGCTAAAATAATAGGATACTGGACCGCAATATTTGGGGAATTTTCCCGAATGATAGAAATGGTGCTTACACCCACAACTTTTATGGCGTTGCTTGTGTACACGCTAGACCTCCCCAAATCCAAACGGCGATTCATCACCATTGCACTGCTTATTGCCAAACAAGAAGTGGATATTAATTGGGGTAGTACACATACTCATAGAGTTCACACTTTGGCAGTGCAATATGACATATTGCAACACTAATAGTGGCACTTATGCACAGTTACAACCACCTACTGCTAGTCCCCTTGACATATGGCAACCATTTCATTCCTACCTACGGGAATCGCAGGACAATGACAACACTTCTACACAGCTTGATACACTCCTAAATGAGTATGGGCGAAGATGGTAAGTATGAGACAGCTGAGATTCAGATTTTGTAACCCTAAATATGTACCTTTACAGCTCCCAGTAACATGGATGTTTTGTGCCAAATGTTCACCTTGTAACAACTGTCTGCTATTTGACTCGTATTTACCCTTGTATGGGTCATACCTTAAACTGCACTGTAATCATACTTTCAGTATATGTAAAAATCAATAAAAAATAATTTAAAAAAAAAACCTCTGTGCTATTTAGACTCCTAAAGCCATATTGAGAGCTATTCAAAGGTTTATTCTCATTAATAAACTGGGTCAGCTCTATATTCATGGCCTTCTCCAGCAGAGGCAAGCTGGAGATTGGCCTATTGCTGTTCGGCTCTTTAGTGTCCAGATTTAGTTTTTTCAGCAGTGGGAGAATAGACGCCCTCTTCCATGGTAGAGGAAAGTATCCCTTGGAGTCATAGAATTGAAAATATCTTTGAGATAGTTAGCTGTAACCAACGCGACTGAGTGGAGATTTTTTGGGGGGCACAGGTACCAGGTAGATCCGGCTTTGGTCTGATTAAGGTTGGTCATGACCTGTACATTGAAAATGTAATTAAAGGTATTAAAGATGGGGATGGTCACTTCTGGAAAACCTGAAACCCTTTGTCCCTATGGGGAAGTGGAGGACAGTCCATTTGTGTTAACATTCGTCATCCGAGAGGTGCTAGAAAAAGAATCTGTGATGGCTTTCACTTTTGTCTGAAAGGAGTCTGCTAAGAAATTGCAGAATTCTTGATCTACATCCGTGTTTGTTTGTACGGGGGAGTTTCTTCAGCTTCTGAAATGTTGAAAAAGTTGTTTAGAGGAATTTAGTGAAGTCCTGATTTTAAAAGAAAAATAGTTTTTTTTGCAGTAAAAATGTTTGTCTTGTAATCTAAGATGGCTTTTTATAGATGACCTTGTTGTTAGGCTCATAATGTGTACGCCATTTCCTCTCCAGCCTATGAAACGTTTTCTTCTGAGGTCTCAAACAGTCATCAAACCATGGCTCGGAGGGGGTGGTCCTTTTATTGGTAATGCTATTTAATGGTGCTAAAATATTCAGATTATCGGAAATCCAGTTATGATAGATATTGGTGGCCTCGTCTAGATCTGCCAGGAGACAAGGTTTAGAGTAGTGCAAATGGGTCTTAAGGACTTCTGGGGTAATTTTATGCCACTGGCATTTCAACGATGTGACCCTGTATGGAGGTACCAGTCAGTTACTGCTTTTATACAGATGCTGAACATTACTGCTGAATGATCGGACCAGACTAGAGGGATCATTGAGGAAAGTGTAAGATAAGGGTTATCTGCAAATCTGCAAAAAAGCCATTTAAGGTGTGACCTGCCTTATGGGCAGGGCTAGTCTCAAGTTGTGTGAGGCCCGCACATCCCAGCAATTGGTGAATGTTGCTGAGCCTTTAGCAGCGACTTTTTCTAGGTGTGTATTAAAATCCCCTAGGATGGGGAAGTAAGAAGACAGAACTTTTATATCCAGCAGTTGACTGCTATTAAGTAGGAATACTGCAGTAGGACCTGGTGGTCTATACAGTAGGACCCAGTTAAAAGAGTATTGGTTTATCAGGGCAATTTTAAAAGCCAGAGCTTCACAGTATAAAATTTCCCATAGGGGCTCATAGGAGACTTTTAGATGTTCCTTAGCAATAATTGCTAACCATCCGCCCATTTTCAGAGGCTGATCTAGTCTGGAGATTTTAAAGCCCCGGGTACCGCCATAATAAGGTCTGGGTCCGAGACGGCATCTGCCCAGGTCTCTGAAATGAATGCCCGGTCCAGTACATATGATTCTAAAAAGTCTAAAAAAGGCCAGAGCATTTTTTTATCAGGGGCCTAGCATTGACCAGTGTTGCTTTAAATCACCTGCGAACTGTCTTAGCACAACCAATAGAATCAGAAATCATTCCCCTGTTACAAACTTAAGCATTGCATAGTTCAGTAAACAAAGTTGTCACTAAAGCATTTCAGTTCAATATAACCAAAAACATGCTGGAGTTTTTCTTGTACTCTTTAGACCACAATAGGACCATGCACTATGGGTCCCTGTACTCTAGAGCCCAAGGACTTACGTTCTAGTTCCAGGAGTGCTTGAAATCATATCAAACTTCTCGCAGGGTCATAAATTTAAGGATCCAGGAGACTTAGGGCCATGTTACAAAAATCAATATGGGAGGCTGCTGCACCTGCTGCATCAGCCACAACACTTTAAAATATGTTGGTTGTGCCCCTGCCAGATCAGGGCACCACAGAGTGATCAAAATATAAAAATGAAGGCCGTCGTGGTAATTATGAATTGCTCATGCTATTAGCAGTGAATGTAGAATAAGCAGAAACAGAAGGTAGGTTTGAGTCCTCTTAAAGAACTGTTGTCTTTTTTTAATTTTGTTTTTGGGGTACCCTGCTCCCACCTGGGCTACCCATAAGTTTTGCTGTAATTCAAGGGTCAGCTTGGGGAGCTACATTTCATTCGGCCCAGTTGCCCCTACCTCCCCGCATCGACATTCTCTGTGCTAGCGCAGAATCAGGCATGTCTCCCATCTTTGCTCAACATGGGTGTGTCACGAGGGGCTGGAACCACACGACACGCCTTACTCCTTAGTGAGGGTGTATTGACAGATTGAATAGGCAACAAAACAAACAGACAAACAAATAGAGTGTTTTTGTTCTTCTCAGGAGAATACACTCCTTCTCTTTAACGTCCTCCCTCTGCAATCAGGGTTCGTTCTTCAAGGTGGCTTGGCAAGTGCAAGTTGGTACCGAAAAAATGAAAAGAAAAAAAAAGAAGTCAGTGTAGTGTACCGGTACGACTACGCGGGAAGGAAGTGGGGGACAGAACACCCTTTCTCTACATCGGACACAGGGTGCCCTGAGATGGGAGACCATCACCATGAAAGAGGTAAAGGAGAACAAGGCTGGAAAGAGAACGGGACTCTCCCTCACCGGGACTTTACTCCTGCCCGTCTCCCAACTCCCAGGAATCGCTCATGTACCTGTGCCAGCCACGTCCCTCCGGGAACATGGCGGGGCCTTTCGGGGTCTTGTTGGCCTCCTGGCTCTCTTACAAAGGGCTAGTCCCAGTATTCAGGCTCCTCTTTGGTCCTGTGCGGTCCTTGGACTCATCTCTTCCGAGGTAGCTCGACGGACATCCTCCTCCTCTTGTTCTTGGGATTCGTCCTTCTCTCCTTCCTGTTCCTTTTCTTGCTCCGACACATTGTAACACCACCCCGAGAGGGCATGGCTTGCCTCTCCTCCTCCCTGGATGTTAAAGTGCCCGCGGAACCGTCTCCCTGGATCATCCCAGTGCCTTGGAAAACGAAGGTTCCAGGAGGCTGAAAGGGAAAGAGAGGTGTGGCCCATTGAGGTTGATTCTCGTCCAAGGGATCGTGGTCTAAGGGGGCCGGATCCTAACAGGGTGTGAAAGCGATGACTAGTCTGCCTGCCTCTGCTATACACTAAACTCTGTTAGAAGCAGTTTTCCAGCAAAAACGTCCATAGAAAAGATTGCCATTTCTGTTAGCAATAATGACATGCAAGGGTGGTGTTCCTGTGCAAAAACGACCACTAATCCCACTTCACGATGTGTACAAGGGAAATCTTGAAGGTAGGAGGACCAAAAAACTGCCTCTAACTGCAGTTAGAGGCAGTTTTTTAAGATCAGAAAATAGCTGGTCTTCAAAATGGAGATATCCCTTGGGGCCTCATTTCAGCAGGTTTTGGTGCTGGACCACGCTGCAAGCAATTTTGCTGCACTGCCCTGCGACAAAACTACAGGGCAGGACTGCACACCATCAGTAAGATTCCTGGGCCTCACTCATGAAAAGTGTTACATCAATGCGACAAGACGGCTTTGCAACACTTTTCAATACCCCTTTCTTGCAACCTCACGGATGCACTGTATTCACTAGTCAGCGCTCCATGACGCAAGTAATGACCGATACGTCTAGAATCCTGACGTATCTGTCTGTGCTAAAGCCACTCATTGCTGTAGTTGTGTCACAACCATGACGCAACTCCATCAATGCATGGAGCTAGCCCTTCCCTGTGCCACTGCGTCACCATTACGCCTGTCATCATGCAGGCGTAAGGTAGTAACACAATGCCGTTCTTGACTGGTGCTCGAGTGTTGGCGCAGCTGGAGATTCATCAGTGGCAGTTAAGTGTTGTGGTGTCATCTTCTGTAAGTGGTGGCAGAGTGGTGGTGCTGAGGGAGTTGACAAGAAGTACTTTGGAGATGAGGGTGCCGCAGCGGATGGGGTTGCTCTGGAGGGTCTCAAGGCGCTGGTGGGGAGGGGTCCGCTTACTGCTCGAAGAGCCAAGTCTTAAGGAGCTTCCTGAAGGAAAGATGATCCTGGGTCAACCGGAGGTGAGTTGGGAAGGTAGTTCCATGTCTTGGCTGCCAGGTAGGAGAAGGATCTTCCCCCGGCGGTGGATTTGCGGATGCGTGGTACGGCGGCGAGGGCGAGGCTGGCCGATCGTAGCTGGCGGGTGGGCGTGTAGAAGGTCAGACGGTTGTTGAGGTACTTGGGGCCCAGGTCGTGGAGGGCCTTGTGTGCATGGGTGAGGAGTCTGAACATGATCCTCTTGCTGACGGGGAGCCAGTGCAGGTCTCTCAGGTTGCTGGAGATGTGGCTGTGTCGGGGGATGTCCAGGATGAGTCATGCGGAGGCGTTCTGGATGCGCTGGAGTCTTTCCTGAAGTTTGGCTGTGGTTCCGGCGTATAGAGTGTTTCCGTAGTCTAGCTGGCTGGTGACGAGTGCCTGGGAGATTGTCTTCCTGGTTTCGGTGGGGATCCATCGGAAGATCTTGCGGAGCATGCGCAGGGTGTTGAAGCAAGATGAGGATACGGCGTTGACTTGTCTGGTCATCGAGAGGGAGGAGTCCAGGATGAAGCCCAGGTTGTGTGCGTGGTCCGTTGGTATGGGAGTGCTGCCCAGGGCAGGGGGCCACCAGGAGTCGTCCGAGGCAGAGGGCGATGATCCCAGGATGAGGATTTCCGTCTTGTCCGCGTTCAGTTTCAGGCGGCTGTTCTTCATCCAATCGGAAACGTCTTTCATCCCTTCGTGTAGGCTGGTTCTGGCGGTGGCGGGTTCGTTGGTGAGGGACAGGATCAGCTGGGTGTCGTCGGCGTAGGAGATGATGTTGAGGTTGTGTTTGCGTGCAATGGCTGCGAGAGGGCTCATGTAGACGTTGAAGAGGGTTGGGCTGAGTGAAGATCCTTGTGGTATGCAGGTCCAACAAGGCATCCAGGCTCCAGACTCAGGTCCAGGAGGCATCCAGGCTTCAGGCGCTGGCCTGCGAGGCATCCAGGCTCTCATCCTGGTCATCCTAGAGGTTGGGTGGCTTGAGGGGGTTGTTCATGTGTGCTGCACTTGACCCTGGATGCTCGGTTCTGCATTTCATTTTTTTTTTGCCTATTTTCTATTAAGACTCAATTGGATTCACTGGGCAGTCCTGATTTGTTTTTAACCCTAGACCTCTTGGAAAGATGGCCATTAAAGCCGTGAAGTCACAATTCTTTAGTAGGGTGATTGTGATAAGGGAGGAAAGGGAACTGGCAAAACTCTCAGTCAGGAGTTTTGCAATGTTGAGTACAGGTAGAGAAATTCAGCCATACCTGACTTTCATAAACAAACCATACCATCTGTTTGTGTTAATAAGGTTCAAGTATAACATGCTCCCATGGCTATTGTCGTTCCCAAAATGCTTTTTAAGGAGGGGTCTTTAGGCCCCTGTCCCTGTGACAATTTCTCTGAACAGAACACCCTTCATATGCTATTTTTTGTGACTTCTAGGAATGAATTCATAAGAAATTTATTTTGCCATTGTTAAGGGGCTGTAACTTTGAGCAAGTTAGGCCAGCGTTAGCCTACTTGCAAACGCTTGGGTCCACAGTTGTGTGCTTTGGGGTAGCTAGTTATATCTCAATGGCCATCAGGCAAAGGAACAAATTAAAGTTATAGAGCTGACGGTCTTCTCCTTTTTCAATCGTATTATGAAAATTTGTTTCTTAGATGGAAAACCTGTGTGTGACAATTTTGTTTATGAAATATTGATCTTTTTAATGGAAAACTTGCTATGTGACAAACCTTTTAGCATATTTTTTTGAACGCCAAGTGGCTTTTTTGATGGTGAAATGTGATATATCTGGCTTATGAATTGTACTAAATGTTTGTTTATTTAATGTGTTATTGATATCATGAAATTTTTGATCTGTGCTTTGATGGTTTTAAATTTAACCGAATAAAGCAAATGGTTTAACCTGACTTGGCCTATTTTCTATTGGAGGTTGACTGATAGGCTATTTTTTCCAATGGAGGTAAAAAAAACTCAGGTTGGGCTGACTAACTTGTGCTTTTTGTCAGCTAACGCCAGAATTGCTATCGCCATCACGCTAATGTTAGCAACAGTTTTTGCCACCGATCCCTTAAGCTATCACAATGTAGCAACGCCTTGTACATATGTTGCTAACATAGGATAGTTTTCAGCGGTACATGGTGGTAAGAAAACTGCCACTAAATAACGTGAGCGATGGTTTTCACAAGTCGTTGTACATATGGCCCAATATTATTTCTGTCTGTTTTAATAACTGAAAATACACAAAAGTTGGTTTCTTTTCCATGACTTATCATGCTGTCATTGAAAACTTTGAAGCCAATAATGTACAGATTAACAGCATGTAGAGTGCGAAGTACATAAATCACCTTTAATATCATTTATATACACACTTATTTTGCACTATATTGCTAATATTTTCCATGACTTACTATGCTTTCATTGAAGATTTCCAAAATAATACTTGTGCATATTAACAGCATGTAGAGTTAAAAAAGTACTTCAATCTTCTTTCATAACTTTATATATGCACTTATTTTGTACTTTAATGATAATATTTTCACGTGAATATAATGTTATATTTGGCTACTTAGAGTGCTGGAACTGGACAGACAACCATTCATCAGTTAAATAAAGAAGAAACATCCTAGGTAAAATGTCCTGTGAAATACACAATAAATATGCATAAATGTTAATAAAAAAGGCAAAAAATAGATATGTACTACAGAATTTGTAGGCTAATGACTGCATTTTATATCACTAATCATGAGGTCTGGCCTTTTCATATTAACAAAATACTGAGTATTTACGCCTGATGCAAAGTCACCTTCTGAGAGAGACACCTTGAGATTTTTCCCAGAGCTTCAAGCAGAGTATCTTGTGTCTGTAAACATCTTAAGCTGATAGCCACAGACTGTTTGATCCCTCAACAGCATGTCCCTGACAGCTTCAGAATTGAGATTTTCAACATCGTGTCACATTGATATTTGACAATGCATGCTGAGCTCCCAAACAGGACAGACTTTTTGAGTAATGTTAAGTGAGGCAGAGTTATTTCTTACCTAAGGAGATATTCACAAGGACTTATTTCTGATTCATCTCCACCTTAACACATCAAAAGTAGAGATAGATTTAACACCCCATTCACAAGCTGGTGCAAACTGCAGACATCGCCTGTATTCTGGCGAAATCTATTTCCACGGTGGACACCACCAGCTAACCGTAATGAGAAGCAGAGTAGGCGTTCCCGTGCAAAAACACATTAAAAAAAACCACAACAGCATTTTCAACAACGAGCTGCCAGATCTGAGATGCGAAACAAAAACAGGAGATAAGACGAGGTAGCAGCAAGGAATTAACACCTGCCTTGTTCTGGTGTTAAGCAGGAAGACTACCTGCAGCATAAAAGGGAGCCCAGCCAAGAGCCACACCTAATGACCCACAGATGCCATGGAGACAATGATCATGCAGCGCGGATACCCATGAGGGCCACAACCCCACCAGTTTTTCTATTTACTTCTGGCAATTCACTTGTAAGGGTGATGACACTCTTTTATTTATCTGCACATAGAGTGAAGCTCAATGGGATGAGCCATTTTAAAGATATCATTCTCATGGATTTTGTTCGGATCTATATGTAAACAAGTGCATGATTGCTCTTGTGGAACATACGTTTTTGAAGTTAAATGCACTGTGTTAGTTTGGTGTGTTGGGCAATATTACCATTGTGTATAAAATGCATTTAAGTAATGAGTTATGAATGGTAACAGTATGCTTTACTTATAGGTTGGCCCCGAGGAAGGGACTCCAATGTCCCGAAATGCATCGGGCACACATAAGAATGTTTTTTTTTCTCTGTTCATGTAGCTAAACATGTGTAGTCACACTGCTGATGTGTAAAGTGTGTAACTAACTATAACATAAACTTTAAATTTCAAATTATTGATTAATGCATTAAATACGTAATGACAAAAGACACAATAATATGAAATGATGATATAAATATGGTTTCATTTGATTTATGTTTTGAGAGTTTGTATGTCTCAAGCAAGACTTGTGAACAGTGCACGGCACCAACAAGTTGACTAACTTGTAACAGTTTCTTAATTACTTACACTTGGGCTGACAGCAAGTGTAGTGCTGTAGCACCCTTTTTTTCTGAAATAAAGTAGACAAAAAAAGGGGAGTGCTCCTCCACCCCCCCAAAAACACATGGATGTTTGGCATGCAGGCTGGAAACTGGACCTGGGAGATTGCGCGAGTCCTTGTGTGCAGTGAGCACATTGATTGGGCGTTGGTGCACATTGGGTCCAGTGGTTGGAGTCACCACATCTGCCCGGGTCAGCTGATGGATTAAGTTGACGACATGTCAAATGTGGTGGATGACGATCGCTCATTGGAGATGTTGGCCTACGCTGCTGCACTCCCGTTCATGGACAAGTGATAAGGTACCTGCAGCCAATAACTGGATGTGACCCATTGCATGTGTTCCGATACCTGGTTGCATGTTGTGAATTTGGTCACATGTTCCAAGACGACAGTGGACATGGCTGAATTGGCCTGGACTCATGATCCATGCGCGGACAACCGACGCGGGTTGGCATTGGCTTTTGTTGATGATGGACTCCCCAGAGGTTGAAATGGGTGCTTTCCTACGTTCCTCATTCAGACATGCTTCTGTGTTGGTCTGCATATCGTGGCCCTTCTCTTGGCCGTACTGACAAGCATTTGTTGATAAAGTTTCTGCACTTTCCCTTATCTCCAACTGTGTTATGTCTTGATTTGTATGCCTATGTGTGTGACACAGACTCTCTGGCTCACTGCCATACATGCATTGCTACCCCAACAGGACTGTGGGTTTGTACTTGTGCATTGTCATGTCCCTGTTTCATACTTAGCCAGATGTGTATGGCCGTTTACAGGCAACAGGTTGGTGCACTTGTGTCCTGTGTTTGGTTGTGCAAATGTTGGTGTTTGTACCACATTGTGTTCAGTGTTGGGTTGCTCTGCTACCTATTTGTGTGTGCTGCATTATGTAGGAGATGTCCCTTCAGCTCTGATTTGGGTCACCCTTCTCCCTTTCAGTCATTGTGGTTTTCACTTCTGTGCTTGTTCAGTGGTGTGATGTTGCCGGGTAGTGTGACTTTTACTCTTGGTTGGTGTTGTTACTCCTGGGCATGGTTTGTCTGCAGTTGTGCTGTGCTTAATTGTACATTTGTGCCCATTTCCCCATCCCCTCAGTTTCTGCTTTTTTCTTTCCGTGTTGCTGTTGTCTCTGTTGTTTTTGCCAGAGTCCTGCCATTGTCTCCAGACTGATGTGGTAGACACCATTTCCTCCATGCTGTCTAGCTCCAGGTGTGGCGCTGGCCTCCCACCTCCGGTGTGCATTGCTGCCTTCTTGTTGTCACCCTGTTTCTGATTGTTTGTGCGTTTCGCATCATTTTGGATGTTCTGGTTTTCTTCCATTGTCCTCCTCTGCTCTCAGGCTGCATTCACCTTGTCCAAGATGGCCTGCCATGTACAATGTTTTGTTGCCAATGGGGCTTGTAAGGATGTATACTGGCTCGGGTTGCCTCCATTGTGCTTGGCTGTTGTTTTCTGTTTAGTTTGTCTTTTTTTCCAGGCTCTTGTTGTGCCTATTCCTGCCTGCCGTGTGTGTTGCGGGCCTGGCTGTGCTTATCCCTGATTTCCTCATCGCAACTGAGCTCTTCGCATGCTTTTTCATGGTGAGGTTTGTGTTTTTATCTCAGTCGAGATGGTTGTATCTCGTACATTAGCCGGGGTTTCGGCAGACTATAGCATGGTACCACCGTGTTGTGAATACCACGTTAACACAGGTTTTTTTCCCCATGATAGGCTGCGATGTGTGAAGGTGCATTAGCATTTTCTGGTGATGTTTAGCACACGTTCTTGTGAATATACCCCCTAGTCTCTTCAAGGCGACTGCAATAGTTGAAAACCAGTACAGGTTTACAAATTTCTTTGTAAAGGATCCCTCAACCAAGATGGAGTAATTCCTTCCAGGTCACTGCCTTACTTCCTGCTTCTGAGGCAATACAAATTATTCAGTGTGTGGCCTAGGTACATTGCAAAAACACCTGGGTGTTTATAAGGTTTTAATTTAAAATTAATTTCGGAGTGTTTAAGCACTTTCTAATCTGTTCTATATTTGAAGTAAATAAATGAAATGAATTTACATTAATATTCAAGAACAAAATAGTTGTATCTCGAATTACATTTTTTTTAATGTTCCTGCTGGAATATTATGAAGAAAATGTAAACATGTCTTTAACTCACAATTCAATATTAAATATATTTTTATTTGAAATATTAATGTAAATTAATTGTATGCATTTACTTTGAATGTCAAAAGAAAATAGAAAAAAAGACTAGACCGCTATTCAATTAATTTTGATTAATTTTGATTAATTTTGAAATAAATCTCCCGATACAAGATCTGGTGAGTCCATAGTGTTACGATACACCAACAATGCCTCCTTACATTAACTGAACCAAGACTAATAATACTTCCTTTAATGAACCGATTATAAACAGGTTTCACCCGTCATTGATGATGACTGCTAGAGCAACTATTAAACGTTCCCATTTCACATGGTAGTCAATAAGAGTATGATTTATAGGTATACTAGTAGAGAATTAAAAAAAATGGTAAATGACACTGTTGATCCATTCAAAACTAAAACTAAGTACGATTTTGTTAGATGGTTGACTCTGCAACTATTGATATTAGGGAGGGTTGAAGTGGAGGAATTGGTGATGACTTTAGACTTGAATTGTTTGTTTGGTATGCTGCCACTCGTCTTCTTCAGACATTCACTACATGCCATAGATTGACATGTATGTTCTTTTTATGGACAGTGATAACACCATGTCTCAAATACCTTAAGCTTTATATGGCACAGAATCAGAAGGCTTGCGATTATTTCACAAGGAATCGTAATTTCTGATTCATCAGTTATCCCAGCTTGTATATCTGTCCCGACAGTAAAACACCGAACACTTATAGGCCAAGACTGAAAAACCTAAATCCAACAGCTCTTGACTGCTTCCAACAACAGTCCTTATTGGGCAACCCATTAGTAAAAGCCATGTGCCCAGTCTGGTTCACGATACACAGATTGTTTTTTTATTTTTTGTATTTAATACATGATGACAGTAGTTATGACAAATCTTCATCAAATTCTGTTAAATTAACTTGACCAGCGCCTCTAGCCAAAAGACAGTTGGATTTCTAAATGGAACAAATGTCACTGGTTAACAAACAAGGTCAACATACAATTAAAAAAAAATTAAAGAAAGAGAATTTTTTTTATATTATTCTCCAATCCATTTGGTTACTGGTTCCCATACCTTCTTGCCCATTTCCTGTTTCCTACGCCCCGTAAGTCCATACACAGCTAAATCCATACTATATATGGCCAAGAATCTATCTCTCTAATTATTGAACATGGGAGGGTCAGGACTAATCCATTGAGATGTACTGTTAGCCCTTAGGACAGCCATTGCCATAAAAACCAGACCTATATCTAACCTAGTCCATCCAGTCATATTCTGAGTCTGATCAATCCACAGGATCGCCAAGCCAGATGTTATTGAAAGTGACTTGCCGAGGATCTGGGTCAGGAAAGACTCAATATCTTGCAGGTATTTTGCCAGCTTGGGACAGCTAAAGAACATGTGGATCGTGTTGGCTGCTAAGAGCCCACACCTGCTACATGTCTTCCCCCATGACCCAGACCATTTATCGATTTTACCTGGGGTGTAATATAGATCAAAGACAGACATGTAGTGTTGTGCTCTAAAACTGCCAGTTATTCAAATCTGATTAGCTAACTCAAAGAGCCTTCCGAATCAGTGTTGCTCTGTGCCAATTTACTGTCCCATCTGAGAATTTGGAAGGGCTAGGTCATCAGGATGAGTAGAAAGTAGAGTTTGATAGATTTTCACAAGTCTGGATTTAGGTGCTAAACTGTCCACCAGCGGAATCTTAACGTAATTACCCCTTCCCTGTGCCATTGTTTTAATCAAGAAGCTTCTAGTTTGTAAAAACCTGAAAAAGTGTCTTGTGGAAATTCCATATTTTTCTTGCAGTTCAGAAAAAGAGCTGATACGGCCATTACTAAAAAAGTCTCCCAGGACCTTAACTCCAAGGGCACCCCACATTCTGGCTATTTGATCCTGAAAAATCGGCCGCAATAGCCCATATGAAAGCAGGGGGGAAGTATGCATTTAAGATCAAAACCCCTAGCTGTCGCCTCATATTTTTACATATTGAGAATGCTGGTTGAAATAGTTAAAACTTTGTTTTCTTGTAGTAACTACCTTCGATGATTCTTACTAGACAGTTTGGCGCTTCCTCCCCTAATTAGAGCTCATATATTGTCGGCTTAAGTGGTTCAGGGACTGAAACCTCACTTCCGGCCAATAGTATCTGCATGTGCTGTAACAGTGCTGCTCAAAACATGAGAGAAAGAAGTCCCCAGCCCCCCCCTCCATCTCGGTAGGATTAGCCATTTATCTGCTCTTATAGCTTTGTGATAACTCCAAAAGAATCTGATACAGACTCCTTTGGCTCTTGAGATGCAAGAAGCTGGAAATTCTAAAGGTATTGTGCAGAACAGATATAGGAATTTTGGGAAAATGATCATCTTTAAGACATTACAATGCCTGTGCAATGAGGAGCGGAGGTGGTCTAATCTTGAGACTGCATACTCTGTACTTTTTATAATGGGTAATATATTCATCTCAGGAATCTGCTCAACCGCGGCTGTGATCTTTATACCCAAATAGGTTACTGCTGGTACTGTTAGGATCTCCTGCGGTCTTGCAGTATCGGAGTGAATGACCTGGGTTTTATCAGCATTTAGTTTGTAACCTGATACAAAACTAAATTATTTCGCAATATCATACCACTGCAGGTAACCAGATCTAATGTTTGTTGTGAATATAGCTATGTCATCAGCATATGCTAATGTTTTATACGAGATCCCATTTACCGTAACAGCTTCAATCCGTTGATCAGCAGCCAGTTTACTGAGCAACGGATCAATATACAGGGCAAATACTAATGGTGAACAGGCTCACCCCTGGCAAGTTTCTCTGCTGATGGATAATACATTGAATTCTTGCCCAGAAACCCGAACACAGGCTTTAGGTGAAACGTATAGGGCCTGTACAGCTGTAACGAATTCCGGCGAGAATCCTTTAGTCCTCAGCATCTGCCAGAGAAACCCCCAGGAGACCGTGCCAAATGCTTTCTCTGCATCCAACAGGATCATCCCCAGGGGCTTCTTTGAGGCCTGGGCCCAAACAAACAAGGCTATTGCCCGCCTAACATGGTCCAATGTATCATGACCAGGGATAAAGCCATGTTGGTGGATGGAGACCAGAGGAGCAATGACCTTTCCCAGCCTCAATGCTACTATTTTGGAATAGATCTTGCTATATGCGCATATCAAAGAAATAGAGCGATATGAAGAGGGGCTGAGTTCAGACTTGTCCTTTTTTTTAAAGACTACAATTGTTGTTCTATGCCAGAAGTCAGGAGTCTGCACATTCTGGGCTTTTAAAAATAAGAGCTCTAGTCCCCTGAGAAGGACTTGTCTGAAAGTTCGATAAAATTCCAGGGGCAATGCTTCAGGGCTAGCAGCCTTACCTGCGGCCAGCAAAATTATGGCATATTCAGTTTCTTCCCTTGAGATCGGGGCAGAAAGCATATCCCTCTGTTCATGAGTAATATGAGAAGTACCATAATCAGATAGAAAGTCTTCACCTGAGGTTAAAGAGTCTTTTCTTTCTATGGCATATAGCCCCTGGTAAAACTCCAGAAAGACCTCAAGGACTTTGGCCAGGAGATGCTGAATCTGTCCCTTTGCATTTTTTATACAACAGATTCTGTTCACAACTGCTCTTTGCTGAATACGTTTAGCTAGTAGTCTGCCGGTGTTCTCTCAATATCATATATATCCGCCCTATATTGCTTAAACTTTATGGCTAAATCCTCCCTGAGATGTTGATGTATTTTAGTTCTTGCTGTTGCTAACTTTTTTTTACATTCCTCACTCCTCTGTGACTCCCCAATTACCCAGATAAGCTCTTCCTCAGCCTCCCTGAGCTGATCGATCAAACCGTTAACCTTCTCTTTTATCTTCCTCTGTTGATGCAAGGAAAAGCTCAATGTTTCGCCCCTCACTGCCGCTTTAAAGGTATCCCAGACTATTAACTCAGATGCAGTCCCCCTGTTTCTCTCAAAAAATTCCACTATCCACTTTGAGATGTGTAAACAGTATTCTAAATTGAGTAGCAGCTTTCTGTCAAAGGTCCATGTTGTCATTACTTATCAAAATTTTCAATTGGGAGTTGGATCACTAAAGGGTTATGACCGTATACAAGTCTTGGGAAAAGCTCACAGGTGACCCTTCCTGCTATTGTATTGGAAACAAAAAAGTAGTCTAACCGGACACATTTTTTATGGAGAGCCGAAAAGAACGTATAACCAAATTCCGTTTGACTCTGACTATGCCAAATATCATAAGATGCACGCACAGGGTATGGGGCAAAGGCGACTGCACCTATCCCCAAATTAGGTATAGTGATTGGCCTTGGTGCCCAGGACCTGGGACGCAATACCCTTCCGTCCCCTATGGAACAATCCTCACAAGAATAATTAAAAAAATAGTGGTCCAGCACTCCATTTAACAGTGTGAGAAATATATAGAGAGATAAATTCTCAAAAACCGAAGAATCAGGTCATAGTATGATTCCTTTATTCATAATTCTTCTTTCTTTTTTTAAAAAGACACACTTGACATAGTCATAAAAGCACAAAGTAGCCTACTCAGATGCAGTGCCTCTGTTCCTCTCAAAAAATTCCACTATCCACTTTGAGATGTGTAAACAGTATTCTAAATTGAGTAGCAGCTTTCTGTCAAAAGTACACGTTGTCATTACTTGTGCAAAATTTTTAATCGGGAGTTGGATCACTAAAGGGTTATGATCGGATACAAGTCTTGGGAAAAGCTTACAGGTGACCCTTCCTGCTATAGTATTGGAAACAAAAAAGTAGTCTAATCAGACACATTTTTTATGGGGAGCCGAAAAGAATGTATAACCAAATTCTGTTTGACGCTGACTATGCCAAATATCACTTAATCTGTGTTGCTGGCATAACCCCTGTAGAGCCTTGAAAGTCTTAGCCTTCTGTCCCAAATAGGAGTCATTACTATGGAGATTGAAGCTGGCATTCAGATGAATGTTAAAATCCCCACAAAACACTATCACGGGGGACCACAAAGTTAACTCAATATTTAAGTGATCAAGGCTAGTTGGGTCATCTAAATTGGAACCATAAAGGGAGCATATAGTGTACAATGCCCCCTAATACCTACTTCTATAATTACCCAACTCCCTAAGTTGTCTTCCTTAACTCGATTACAAGTTAAAAGCCCATGCCTTGCCATTATAGCTACTCCTCGAGTGTTAGTGGCTGATCGCATACAAGCAAGGAGATCGAGCCCCAAGTCTTTTACCCACGTCCAATTATTCCAACAGATAGGGGTCTCCTGGAGACATAATACATCGACCCTCATATACCTAATAAGTTTCGCCAATATGCCCCTCTTTTTCCTATCATGGAGGCCACAGCAATTTAAAGAGCAGATTCTGATTTTTTTTTTACTACCTGCCATACGAAGGAGTTACTTCTAACAGTCAAAAAGACACTGAAATGTTACCACCTACTTTTCTACAGACAAAGGAGAACTTTATGAGATATTGGATCTTGTCACAGTTACTATGTTTGTCAAAACTTCACAATTGCACATGTGCTAGAGTGCCCCCTCAGCCCCCCTCAGCCCCATCTGCCCACCCCTGCGACCCTCCCCAGTAGGAACGCTCCCCCTCCCCCCAACAGACCTCCCATTAAGCGAGGCATGGGGACCTACTGTCCCTAGTGATACTGAGCTAACCTAGCCCATCCCTGCGGACAGTGAGACCTTTCATCCTGGTTTGTGCACTTTTTCATTTTTGAGATAAAATAAGCGATTGGAACACCCAAAGAATAACGTTGTGCATAAGGGTGAAAAAGAAAGAAATAGGCATAAAGAGAAGGAGGAACCAATTAAAGTCTCAAAGGCTAGTGCTCACAGAAGGTTATTTCAAAACTGAGCCCTAATTCAATCATGCCAGCAGAGTGTTTGATTGGCTCAGATCAAACACCCCTTTTGTACCGCTTTGTTCGCCATAAGTTGGCAGGGTATGCTCAGACGTGAGTCCCTTGCTCACTTTGCCACTGGATTTAAGCAAGCCGGGCTGAAGACGGCTGAAATGCCAGAAACCGGTCCTCAGAAGCTTGTTTCCGGTCCAGGGAAGGCATGGCTTGGCAGTTTGGGCTGGACTGTTCCCATGAGGCACAGGGTCAGACTGATTTGCATATGGCCGTGTCTGAACTGGGGTGGCAGAGTGGGCTAAAGAACGGTGATGGGTTAAACCCAGATCTGTTGACTGGGTGTGAGTGTTTGATTGGTTCAGATGCTCTGTCCATCACCACCCCCCTTTTGTACAGATTTTTTTAGACATATTCATTGACAATAAGAATTCTTTAGCCTGGATTTCTGACTGAAAGTACTGCGTGTGCCCCTGAACAACCACCTTCAATTTGACTGGATTGATGAGAAATGCCTGCGCCCCTTTTGCTTGAAATTCAGATATTAGTTGATGAAGAAGCTAGCGCTTTTCGACAGTCTTCTGGCAAAAGTCAGGGCAAACAAAAAAATCACAGGTCTTCCTGGTTCTTTTACAATCAGGTCTAGCAAGGTCATATAGGGATTTCCTGGCTAAAAAATAATTTAAAGAAATCATAATAGCACGTGGGCGGTTGTCAGATTGTCTTGCTGCTCTCATCTGATCGAAAGGAAAGCGGTGTGCCCTTTGAATTTGCATCTTCCAGTCCCACTGTGGTAAGTCCACAAAGGCCACATCGAAAATATCTATCACAAACTGGCGGCTATCAGACCCTTCTTTGTCCTCGGGTATGCCCAGCATTCGCTGATTATTCCATCTAGTGCAATTTTCTAAATCCGTCACTTTTATCAGTGTATCGTCCCTTAACATTTACATTGACTCAGTCTTCTTTTTCTGCGTGTTTAATTCATCCTCCAATTGAGATATCCTGGCTTCTGCCTCCCCGATTTTAGTTGCAAAGTCGCCACATGTCTTGGCGATTCTTCTAATTGAATTTTGCAGCTTTCTGCAGGCCCCTTGAGTCCGAGAGCTCTCAGCCCTGGTTTCCCCTCGATGAGCCATATATATCGTAGCCAGTGTTCTTTCTTCAGTGCCTTTCATCGTGCTGCCAGATTTGCTCGGAATCTCTCTTTTCCCCTCGACATCTTGATTCTCCCCTAAGTTTGGCGAGAAGGAGTAGTCCCATATCTGCCGGTGGCTCCCTCGTTCCTGCTAATCAATGTAGGGAAGATAGAGCCTTTTTTAATCGTGCCAGGATTAGACAGAGAACTTTCCGCCTCTTCTTCCCAGTGCAGACTACTTGTGTCGCTCCCTTCACCAGCCCAGTCCCTGCCCTGACTTTCATCTTCTGAAGAGTTGGACTGATCAGAGACTGAAAAACATTATCAGTAACATTCTCCTCCTGAGTAACCATGTCTTTCTGGAGATCTGAGACCAAGTCTTTCCTACCAGTTCCCAATACGTTGGTTCTCTGCACTTCATCACCCAAGATGCAATGTGATTGCAGTGTTACTGGTAGAATCGGATCAACCATTTTTGCCATTGATGTTGTTTGGACAGGCTTGGCCATGGGATTTGAAGATTCAACAATGAGATCCCCTGCATCCAGTTCACCCCCCCCGCCGGGGTGAGATCTCACTTGTTACTCCCCCCTCCGCTCGTGCTGTTAACCTGAGTCCGAGGTCCTTTTATCCCTTTCTCCCCTTGTAGCGGAGAGTCACAACTTTAGGCTTCCCTGAGGGAGACCTTCCAGCATTTCCCGCTGTAAGATCAGCAGAGTTAGCACAGTTGCCTGTCGTTTTACTTTTAACAGACTGAGCCTTAAACAATGCCGGTACAGTTTGCTTACCGTGTGTTATGGCTCCATTCTTCAAGGTTTTCCACTTCTCGCCTGCCCCAGTTGTCTCTGTTCTAGCACTAGGGTTCGACACTGCGGAACCACCTCCAGCTGAGTTACACGCAAGAGCCGATTTCCCATTATCTTAGGGGGCCGCAACCCATCCACATCTTCTCACTCCCTTGCTGTCTGTCTTTGATGGCATCCTTGTGGTACCCTCCTTCGAGCTAGGCAACACGGACCAAACAGTGGCTGAAACAGTAAAGAGCTCGGGATGCGAGCACACAGGGAAGCAGAGTCCTCCACAGCTCGCTCCGCGTTCCCCAAAGCCTCCCCAGCAACCAAGCAGACTTTAGAACTTTCGTCTAATTCACCTGTGCGAAAAGTCAAGAAGTTTACTTTTCGCCTGGGGGTAATGCAGTACTTAAAAACACCATCAAAGCAGGTCTCGACTGGAGAGATTAGGTGGTCAGCTCACTCGGCCGAGTGACCAGCCGCCATCTTGCCCAACATCATTGTTAACAGGGTGAAATTACACACAGATTGTTAAAGACTATTGTTTATCTGCATTTGTCCTCAGGTTGGCTGCAGGTATCTGTACAGACGGCCAGCAGGTGTCTTCTAAAGTTCTAAACAAGATAATGCATTTCTCAGATGGTTCAGAGTAAAATTATTGCCTGAAATGAAGATAAAGCCAAATTTATTGTCAATTGTGGAAGTACAGTCAAATGTCCTAATGTCTGTTATGTAGATTTGGCAGTTTTCCTTTCACCATACAAACCTCACCTGTGCTGTCGTCCTCGTTGATCTAGGGTCCATACAATTATGTGGTCTCTGGGCTGTACATGTTCCACAATGCCTCACTCAGATATAACAGGCTGTGGGTAGCTACTCACTTGTTCTATAGAAAATCTACAGATTGAGACATTAGAAATCGCCAAATGTCCCTACATCAGGTAAATGGCAGGAATAACTTTATTGCATGCCATCCTATCATACATTTATCTTCAAAATATATTTCTAGATGGATAGCTTTAACAGAAATTCGGCTCAGTTTCTTCATAATGGATGATCAGACACTGTTTCGAGAGATTTAAACCTGCATACTCGTTGGTCTCAGCACAATCTGCTATCTACCGATCTAAAGTGGACGTGGAATACAACAGAACATTCCCTTCTTACCTTCCTCTAAGGCTAAAATATAGCCTACAATAAGTAAAGAGGGAGTGACTATCCACTGTTTACTTCTGTGGTACCTAAATTATAGTCAAGGACAGACGGATATATACCATGTATTGACACTATACAGACTGGTATAGCCAATAATTCAGATAGGTGCCATCCCAGGAGGTCAGCTCTCTTCCTGTCGACATGTTCATTGGCTCTGTTTTTTTTGGTGGTATTTTTAGTGTTTTACGGTTATTTTTTATGTTTCTTTCTTTTGCTACACTATTTAGATACAGTTCGTACTACTGCTATTGAAATGGAATTGCTACTGCCATATAAATAATCTGTTGACGATTATGATGCAGCATCTGCCTCTGATCGTGAATCATACCTGCGAGAATGTGCTGTAGATATTTTGTGCGTTCCTACCTTCTACCTATTTATTTCCTAAACATAAACAACTCTCTTCTCTACTTCCCTACCTATTTCCCCAACCCTCCTTCCCTGATTGCACCTCGTCTTTTTCGACTCATAGTTACTTGACTTCTGTCAAAATATGCACTGCGAAGTTGAATTCATCCCCTAGCTGTATTTTAGTAAGCTTTACATTTACATATGCAGGCCGTGTAAGGACATTATGTTCAGCCGTGTGCAAAACATTAAATGTACTTAATAAAAATGTTTTAACCAATGAGATCTATTTATTACCGGTAAAGTGAATTCTGTAAATATTATCATACTTTTTTATCTTAGATATATTATATTTTTTAAACATTTGTAAATAAACACAAAATATTATACAGAGCACACGCACATTTTCTTGTTTTCTTAAGGCATTGAAATTGGCTGTTTAATGATACAAACAAAACTGCATGTTTTCCTGCATTAGGAAATTCTTTCATAAAAAAAGTTATAAAAGCTAAAAATGAACTGTTATTCGTGTTCTCCATTAAATATCAGATTAGTTGCTGGAATACAATTTGACTCATGAAATGCTGTGTGTGCGTGGTCAGTTTATACTGGATATTCGTTTCTACCCTGCTCTATACTCCAGAGCGCTGGAGCCGCACAGCATGGACAAGTGACTTGCTGCAATGGTTTTTCCATTATCTCTCTCTCCATTAGGTTCGCAGATGAAAATGGAATTTACAATAACAACTTTGCTGTGGTTTTAAATAAATAAATAATGCATATTGCAGTGCTTTCTGTGCAGTCCAATGTGCATCCTCTTTTGGCTTACATGCTGCTATGGTTTGATGTACTAGAAAGTACATGAGAAGCTCATATACAACTCTATTGTTTGGGTCAAGATGTGGTAAAACATGTCATATCTCTAAGGGTTGATTTCTAATGTACATAAGCGAGGAAGACGTACATTATCATGGTAGTAGGAACAATAATATTAATGATGATGTAGAATTATAGTTCTGGGTGACTGCATCATTGAGACTGTGCAGACTGTGCGCAAAGCTCAAGTTGTCTGTGAAGCATTAGGAGGTTATTGACAAATACCCATTGATGGAGCGGACTTTCAGAATTTCTGCTGAAATAAAAGTACGCAGCAATGAAACTCCCATAATTTTAATTTACTAATGAGTGTTGCATGATTTGCACGTTTGTACTGACTCAACCTAGAATAATGTGCACCTACATAAACACGCAGGTTTAATCATTTGTGCTCTTGTCATGTTCGTCATTCTGCTTTAAATAATACATTTACTTTGTCTTTCGCTTTATTGTATATCAACTGTGGATGTTTTAAATAATAGCATGTGCATTCTTTAAAATGTGCTTTTGTTTATGTTATGTTGTCTCATGTGTTTGTGTTTTTGTTTATTCTTTTGTATGCAAAACTAGGTAATATAGACTAATGGGTTAATATTAGTAAAGGGGGTGGGTAACAGAATAATTATCATTCCTTGAATTAATTATTGTTTTGTGTTTTCTTGCATACTAGACTCACGCTAAAAGAGGCCTGTGGCCTATTTCTAAAATGGATGCCCGGAGCTCTGTCAAAAATGGGCCTTGCACAGCAACGTTTGAATGTGGAAATGTTTTTCTACAATTATTCTTTGAAAGAGGCTCGTAAGCATGGTTGTGTGGAAGCTGAGGACATTTGATTCAGCTTCTATCGCCAAGGACAGGATATGCAGCGGCAGAAAAGCTTGGACGGAGGAAATAATTTGTTTAATGTTGCAACCTCTTGGGAAGCCTGTGACACGTATAAACTGTGAACAATGCCCCTCTTGAAAGAACGTGACTCTTGCTCTGCGAGAGTCGTATGACTTCATCGGATGATGTCCTGGACCAATCGTGTTATGTCTTGCTTGAATATTTGTATTCTTTTAGTTAGTTTTAGATAGGAAAAAAGTATAAAAATTGTCCCCTTGTTAAGAGCACTGTTCGTTCGTTCCTCTGCTCCAGAAATGCTGCCGGACATTCGTTTCACGTACGATCTATTGAGACTTTACTTTTTCCTATTAGGTTTTCTATAGCTAAGTTAGGGAAAAAACGCTTTGGAGAAATAATCTAAATGTTTGAGCATTTTCTCATGCTGAGTTTGTTTCGAACTGCCAGATAAATGTGCTTTTCTAATAAATAATTTTGCTTAATAGAATTGCTAATAAAAGAGTTTTCGCTTTAAAAATGCATTCTGCTTTAAAATAAAGTTAATAAAATAGATTTTGAAATGACAAGCTGGTCTTGTTTGTTTCCTTGAGTTACGAATAGTTAATCCATTGCCTATGACATTGACTTAATTAAAAGTATTATATTATGTTTTGATTAATTAGGTCATAAGATTCAGTTGGTCAATTCATGTCTCAGTCAAATATGGGCCTAGTGATAGATTTATGAAATATGGTGAGTATTGTGGTGTAGAGTATGTTCTTATGAGACAGAATTTCTCTTGGCACAACATGTTCACACCTGCCTCGGCCCCCCTTAAACCACCTGAGGCTGTAATATACACTGAGCCCCGAAGGTGCAACTGGCGTGTGCGCCTGCTTAGTACACCCCCGGGGCACAATGGTACTACAGAAGAGGCAGCGGCAGAGGCTGCAGGTAAGATCGGTGAGGCAGTGCGGCTGGGTGCGGGTGTTATTTCAAGAGACGACCACGAGTGAAAATGAAAAAAATAATTAATTTACCTCGTAGTCCTCTCTCGAATTCAGCCCCGCCAGCTGGGCCCACTGCTCTTACCTGCAGTGGCTGTGGCTTGAGACATCTCCTTCTGTAATACAGTAAGTGCTGGCACACGTTTCTTCAGAGCTGTCATAGGAAAGCATTCCCTCATTTGCATGAGGGCTTGGCCCCATGCAAATAAGGGAATCTGTTTCCCTTTGCACCCCTGCCATAATATAAATGCAAGCGCAGAAGCAAACATATCTTTAGGAACACATTTTAAAAGTGCACCACAAAAAGATGGCACACCTTCAGTGCACAGCCTAAAGGCAGCCCTCTGGAGGAAAGATATGGGTACCATGAACCCCCAAGACATTCCTTTGCAGGCGGGTGCATTTACACACTGCACCAGCCCGCCAGGGGATCTCTCTTCCATCTTGAAAGTGCAAGTTGGTTGCCGTCGGCAGCGTGAAACACAGAGAGCTTTTAAACAGCTGCTCCGTATTTCACTTGAATGCGCTACCCTGAGGGCAGCCCTAGTTTGCATCTGCCCTGTGGGCACCACATTCTTTGTAATACAGCGCATTTTCTTTGTTTGCACCCTGTGTGGCTTTCGAACATATTCATAATACAGGCCCTAGTGTCCTTCCACCCACTTCACCCCCTCACATGAATAGTTTTCTCACGTGCCTGTACAGAAAAAAAACGTCATCCTTTCACCCCATCAGGAGAACCACCTCCTTGGCTCAATAGAAAAAAAAGATCTGCTGTCCTGCCACCGTTTTCTCAACACTTCACAGCTCTCTAACGCCTGAACCCTCTCAAAACCAAAATAACACAAAATTAAAATTCATTAAAAAGAAAGAAAAGGGAAAGCATATCTAACTGATGGGAATCTGTCCAGACAGTACTTTAGTAAAGATCACTGCATGGAGGGACTAGATTTTTGGACTGCTCACCCCTGTTTGTTTTCAGTGACAACCTCAGAAGTGGGACTTACTTTCTGATTTTCTCAGACAAGTAGTTGTTATTTTTGAGAGAGCATGGGTTGGCGTTATTTCCCTTCCAATGTCTGTCATACCTTGCATGAATCTCACGAAGGACCTCCTTCGAAATTAGTTGATGATTTTAAACACACTTATGTTTGCTAATTGCAAGTGAGGGTAAAAGAAGATAGGCATCATTAATGAGAAATAGTGAATCAAATAATATAGGATTGTTCACTAGCAATGCATTGAATAGAATTCAAGAGCTACAAAACAGCAACTAGGAACTCGCCACACACCTGTTGACAATCAAATCCTCAGCCACAAACTTTATTAGGTTACCAGAGAAAAGGCTAAACATGCTTAAAGCACAAAGGTCTGTATCCGTTGCTAGAATGGTAAGGAGTTGGAGGACTAGATGCTCAATGATGTGTAACCCAGTTTTTAATGTAAGCATCAAGACAATTTGGGGGATATGTGCAAGGAAGTGGACGAGAGAGGCATAAGCCATCCTGGCTTAACGCCTCTCTCCTCCACTTCTGAAATGCAAGGCTGCGCAATATTTTCAAGAATGTGGTGCAGCCTTCCGTTTACCCCTGCAATGGCTCTACGTTTAGCAACTTATAGCCAACGCAGACACCCTTGCACCAGAATGCAAGGGTGTCTGCGTGCACGGGAGGATTGGTTATGTGTAAGAATGTGGCCCTTCCTGCATATAAACAATCCTAGAAATACCAGTCGGTCACTTTCATGTGTGCTGCTTAATGAAGCACACATGAAAGTGACAAAATGGCATTCTTAAAAAAAGGTTTGTTTATGTACAGGAAGGGACACCTGCCTGCACATAAACAAACAATGGCAGTTTGCTTTTTCTATGTACACTGCAAAAGGCAGCACACAAGGAAAAAGCAAAAACAAGGTGTGGTGTATATGTATTATTAATTTTGTATTTTCAATCTTGCTAATGAAAAAATTTAATTGGGGAGGTGTATATGTCTTGTGAAAAAATCTGATGTTTTTTTACAGGCGAACCGACCACCAGCGGTGAGGGCCACCATGACACTTCGGAGGGAGCGGATACTACAGCCACAGGGGGTGAGCCAACAGCAGTGGCGAGTGGTGGTAAGTCATATTCCTTACTTATTGAGAATGATGAATACATACACTCGCTGCAAGGATGTAAACTCAGTACTAGTACACTGTACTTATGCTGAGGCTAAGTTGTTGTGAACACTGAACAGTTGAAGAAGACACCTTTTACTTAATTGGCATTAGCAGTGGGGGTGAGTAACTAATGGCATATTCTATCTTTAACTCAGGAAAGACTGTTTTAGGACAAAGACAAACAGTCAGATGACAAGTATGACTGGCAGAGAAGGATGCGTGGGTGGAGGAAGAGGTTCTGGGATGCATAGGTGGTGGATGAAGATGATAGGAATAGGATGCAGGGGTAGTTGAAGGATGGGTGAAAGGTGAAAGAGAAAGCAAAAAGGATACTCGTCTTAGTGGGTGAAACTGTATGGGTGAAAGGAATCCTCAGGGGTTTTGAGGGGTCAAACTCTAAGGCAAGCAAGGACGTATGGCATGGGTGGTGGTTGGTTATAACTATGATAAATGCATGTTGTTGGCGAAAGCCGGTTTATAATTAGCCATGTATGGATGGATGGATGCCTGGATGGTATCATATAGTTGGTGAAAACAGAGTCAGACTGGATGAAGAGAATGTAAAAGAAAATTAAACTGTGCCAGAGTACCAAAGCCAAGGGTGAAGAAGATTAAGAATAAATTAATAATAATGCTAGAAGAGCAATGCAATGAATGTAAATGAAAAAATAAGCCCTGGGGATAACAAGGACTGTTTTTTGCAAGGTTTTGATTCAAACGTTTGAGGTTGTACTTGTATTTCAGAATGCAATAATCCCTTGACTCACAGTCGTTTGCAAGCACAACATATATATTGTGCATGACTATTATTTACCCTCCCCATAACTATCTCCCTCCTACTCCGAGGCCCACATCTGCTCCAGTTCCCTCCCTGTGTCAACCATGGGCGGCCTATCGGCTGCATGGTAACTAGTACTTAAAAATCACTCAGTATGTCATCATCATCATCATGTGAGTGACATAATGTCATACTGCCATGTCTCATCATCCATAAGCATGTCATCATTAGCCATCATCATGTGCCTTATTGCAGTAGTGTAGTCAGGGTGAAAGTGAAATTGTCTGCAGGGCCTTAGCCAATTTTTGAGGTCTGCCAATAGTGTAAAACACTGACAGAAAGATGCAGTACCCTCACTTGTCCTACTACTGTCAGTCTCTCCTCCTAGTCTATGCATTCTGCAACTAAAACCCCTTTGTATTATGTACTTGGTTGTGGGTGTGTGAATTAATTAATTTCAATAGTATATACATTATTGACTCGACCACACATCTTCTCTTACCTGTGATTGATGTTTAGGTGAAGCAATAGCTGCATGTTGATGGTTTGGTTTTCTAAGGTGCAATGGTGGGGGATGGTAACAATAGTAGACAGTTGCATTTGCAAAAAAAGTAAATGATACAAGTCAGTACCTGAGGGAGACTAGTGAACGAGTAGTAGAAGTACAGTAAGTAGAAAGTACAGAAGAAGAAGACTGCCAAACAAGAAGAAAGTGATGATGAATGATATTGATATTAAGCAATCCCAAAGTAAATTAAAACATAATGGTGGCAGGGAAAGCCTAGTACAAGTTACAACAAACTGAAGTAGTTACCTCGACCTAAGAAGTGGACAAACGTAACCTTAGTGCTGCAAAGATGATAAATCCATGACGGCAGGTAATAATTAATTATGGGTTAATATAATTATGTTCCTCTGGACAAAAAAGAGAATAGCGAATACTACTGAGCATGGGTGGGGACTGGGCAATCTAATCTGTTGCCAGTATATATATATATACGTGAAAATGTCCACAGAACACCTCCGACGAGCAGAAGGAAGAGGCCACACACGAGGAATCCAGGGGAAAGCCTTTATTGGACAGCAGTTTAAGGCATGATGCATTTCGGCTGTGGAGCCTTCGTCTGATGCCGCTGCTAACCTTGGACAAGCCCACGCCTTCACATTTAAATAGTCCTGCAATTCTCCCAAAGTTAGGAGAACACGCCTCCCCGACCATGTGATCGTCCGCCTGCTGCAATACAGTGGATACTACAGCTCCCAGAACACCTCATAACTGGGCAGGCAGTACGTGGGGAAATTCAATTAAAGTTTTTGTCATTGTGGCAATATGCAGGGCCAGGCGCGTAATGTCCGGTTTCTGTGAAGTCCTGAAGCCCCCCTGGGTCCCCGCAACCGTTTCCACCTTTGTAGTGCAAGTCCGTCGATCCGTGTGTTGAATGCAGTGAACCAACACTTCCCGTGAAGTCACAGGCTGCCACTGGCAGCGGTTCTTAGCACGACCTGCACTTTGAAGGTAGACTGATGCAGTACCAATACCTTGGTCAAAGAAACGAACTGCAGAAGCAGGAAGCCAGTGTCGCATCAGTCAACTTATGAAACGGGGCCCCTTCACACGCCTCTGGCTGACGTGAAAATGTCCACAGAACCCCTCCGACGAGCAGAAGGAAGAGGCCACACACGAGGAATCCAGGGGAAAGCCTTTATTGGACAGCAGTTTAAGGCATGATGCATTTCGGCTGTGGAGCCTTCGTCTGATGCCGCTGCTAACCTTGGACAAGCCCACGCCTTCACATTTAAATAGTCCTGCAATTCTCCCAAAGTTAGGAGAACACGCCTCCCCGACCATGTGATCGTCCGCCTGCTGCAATACAGTGGATACTACAGCTCCCAGAACACCTCATAACTGGGCAGGCAGTACGTGGGGAAATTCAATTAAAGTTTTTGTCATTGTGGCAATATGCAGGGCCAGGCGCGTAATGTCCGGTTTCTGTGAAGTCCTGAAGCCCCCCTGGGTCCCCGCAACCGTTTCCACCTTTGTAGTGCAAGTCCGTCGATCCGTGTGTTGAATGCAGTGAACCAACACTTCCCGTGAAGTCACAGGCTGCCACTGGCAGCGGTTCTTAGCACGACCTGCACTTTGAAGGTAGACTGATGCAGTACCAATACCTTGGTCAAAGAAACGAACTGCAGAAGCAGGAAGCCAGTGTCGCATCAGTCAACTTATGAAACGGGGCCCCTTCACACGCCTCTGGCTGACGTGAAAATGTCCACAGAACCCCTCCGACGAGCAGAAGGAAGAGGCCACACACGAGGAATCCAGGGGAAAGCCTTTATTGGACAGCAGTTTAAGGCATGATGCATTTCGGCTGTGGAGCCTTCGTCTGATGCCGCTGCTAACCTTGGACAAGCCCACGCCTTCACATTTAAATAGTCCTGCAATTCTCCCAAAGTTAGGAGAACACGCCTCCCCGACCATGTGATCGTCCGCCTGCTGCAATACAGTGGATACTACAGCTCCCAGAACACCTCATAACTGGGCAGGCAGTACGTGGGGAAATTCAATTAAAGTTTTTGTCATTGTGGCAATATGCAGGGCCAGGCGCGTAATGTCCGGTTTCTGTGAAGTCCTGAAGCCCCCCTGGGTCCCCGCAACCGTTTCCACCTTTGTAGTGCAAGTCCGTCGATCCGTGTGTTGAATGCAGTGAACCAACACTTCCCGTGAAGTCACAGGCTGCCACTGGCAGCGGTTCTTAGCACGACCTGCACTTTGAAGGTAGACTGATGCAGTACCAATACCTTGGTCAAAGAAACGAACTGCAGAAGCAGGAAGCCAGTGTCGCATCAGTCAACTTATGAAACGGGGCCCCTTCACACGCCTCTGGCTGACGTGAAAATGTCCACAGAACCCCTCCGACGAGCAGAAGGAAGAGGCCACACACGAGGAATCCAGGGGAAAGCCTTTATTGGACAGCAGTTTAAGGCATGATGCATTTCGGCTGTGGAGCCTTCGTCTGATGCCGCTGCTAACCTTGGACAAGCCCACGCCTTCACATTTAAATAGTCCTGCAATTCTCCCAAAGTTAGGAGAACACGCCTCCCCGACCATGTGATCGTCCGCCTGCTGCAATACAGTGGATACTACAGCTCCCAGAACACCTCATAACTGGGCAGGCAGTACGTGGGGAAATTCAATTAAAGTTTTTGTCATTGTGGCAATATGCAGGGCCAGGCGCGTAATGTCCGGTTTCTGTGAAGTCCTGAAGCCCCCCTGGGTCCCCGCAACCGTTTCCACCTTTGTAGTGCAAGTCCGTCGATCCGTGTGTTGAATGCAGTGAACCAACACTTCCCGTGAAGTCACAGGCTGCCACTGGCAGCGGTTCTTAGCACGACCTGCACTTTGAAGGTAGACTGATGCAGTACCAATACCTTGGTCAAAGAAACGAACTGCAGAAGCAGGAAGCCAGTGTCGCATCAGTCAACTTATGAAACGGGGCCCCTTCACACGCCTCTGGCTGACGTGAAAATGTCCACAGAACCCCTCCGACGAGCAGAAGGAAGAGGCCACACACGAGGAATCCAGGGGAAAGCCTTTATTGGACAGCAGTTTAAGGCATGATGCATTTCGGCTGTGGAGCCTTCGTCTGATGCCGCTGCTAACCTTGGACAAGCCCACGCCTTCACATTTAAATAGTCCTGCAATTCTCCCAAAGTTAGGAGAACACGCCTCCCCGACCATGTGATCGTCCGCCTGCTGCAATACAGTGGATACTACAGCTCCCAGAACACCTCATAACTGGGCAGGCAGTACGTGGGGAAATTCAATTAAAGTTTTTGTCATTGTGGCAATATGCAGGGCCAGGCGCGTAATGTCCGGTTTTTGTGAAGTCCTGAAGCCCCCCTGGGTCCCCGCAACCGTTTCCACCTTTGTAGTGCAAGTCCGTCGATCCGTGTGTTGAATGCAGTGAACCAACACTTCCCGTGAAGTCACAGGCTGCCACTGGCAGCGGTTCTTAGCACGACCTGCACTTTGAAGGTAGACTGATGCAGTACCAATACCTTGGTCAAAGAAACGAACTGCAGAAGCAGGAAGCCAGTGTCGCATCAGTCAACTTATGAAACGGGGCCCCTTCACACGCCTCTGGCTGACGTGAAAATGTCCACAGAACCCCTCCGACGAGCAGAAGGAAGAGGCCACACACGAGGAATCCAGGGGAAAGCCTTTATTGGACAGCAGTTTAAGGCATGATGCATTTCGGCTGTGGACAAACGTAACCTTAGTGCTGCAAAGATGATAAATCCATGACGGCAGGTAATAATTAATTATGGGTTAATATAATTATGTTCCTCTGGACAAAAAAGAGAATAGCGAATACTACTGAGCATGGGTGGGGACTGGGCAATCTAATCTGTTGCCAGTATATATATATATATATATATATATATATATATATATATATATATATATATATATATATATATATATATATATATATATATATATATATATATATATATATATATATATATATATATATATATATATATATATATATTCTTAGAGCAGAAGAAGATCCTCGCCGCCCAATAGGGTTAGGGTGTGATGAATGGTTGGGAAGGGGTATTTGAGGAAAAGACAAACATTGCACATTGACAGCACACAATATTGGCAGACAACCATCATATTCATAAATCTGTTAAGGGAGAAAAAGGAAATTCATGCATGATGATGACTTGATGGTTAATGATAAGTAGTACTAACTAGACTAGTAGACAGTACATGGCAGCAGTATATTATTAATTATTAATCTTAAGCAATTGCCTTGCCTGTCTGCCCTGAGAGAGACCCAAATTACATACATTTTATTTATGTTCTGTTGTAACAGGCTTCGTTTTAAAGCTAGTAAAGAAAATTAAAAAATAGTTGTAGGGATCAATTATAAGCAAAGACTAAGAGCAAACATAATAAACAACAACACATGGTTGTAATGATTGAAGAGAAAAAATGAATCAAATGAATTAAAAGAGGATGCATGATACTAAGTTACTGTATGTATGCTATTGTCAAATTGGGGAGTTGCATCTCGGCATTCCTCTTGGTCCTCACTTCCATGGACGCTCCAAACACGTCAATCTCTTGGGTGCCACTGCCTGCCTCGTGGATAAGGATTGGTAAGGTAAGTGTGTGTTGTTTTTCCCTATATAGCACAGGGTAAAGGCAGGCCTGTAAGTGCATATTGAAAAACAAAAGGGATATTGAAAAATCAAGGAGCAAAAAAATGCATAAATGACAGAGGACTGCAACAAGAACACTTTCAGAGGTGGCATGGCTAAATCAAGTCTGCTACTCTGTTTCCAGCATTAACCTACAACAACAACAGGACAGAGCAGGCCCACAGCGCCCATCCAACCTCCACTTATCTTAGATTTTAAGCCATACTGATCAGGCATATACAGCAACATAGCAATTTCCAAATTATGTAATTAAATCAATGCACTGCTGTCAGTCTTACCACTACACTCGCCTCCATCACTACAAAGACATGGAGTTCTGCTGTGGTTGTTGACTTGTTTACCTTTTAGACCACATTATGAAACACCCCGAGTTATTCCATCAATCATCTCTGATCCTACTGACCGACTGCGATGATTATAGTATAGTCATCATCATCATGGTGTCCAACTCTGTAGTGTACCGGGTAAGTACAGAACAGATTCTATATTCAAAAATGCAATGGATCGACCTGCAGTAGAAGTACACTTTTTTTATTAAACAGCAAGAAGGGAAAAATTACCCTGAATCACTTTTTTGTGTGTAAATTAAAAAATACTAGTAGACTTCATGCACAGCAAAAACACCAATCACTCACAGTCAGTGCCCAATGCATGTCATCCATCATTACCTGCTGTTCTTAAGGGGCAGTCCCTCTCGGCTCGGAAAGGAGGATAGCTATAGTCAGGTTCTTTGGAGGGACTCAAACAGGCAGGTACAAATTTCTTGTACTATTCTCTATCCAAGTCCGGCTTGAGGTAAATGGATTTAGGGCGAGTCAGGATGGAGCAGGACTTGGAGGAGTGGACTTAATTCTTTATTAAATGCACTCAGTTGCAACTCCAATACGGCAATAGAAAATGTAAGATGGTGGTAATGGATTTGTTGTGATTGGAACCAGAAAGATACAGATACACACAAATAATAAAAGTAAATAAGGAAGAAAGTAACAAGTTGAAATGAAATCCTAGTTGTCACTGTCAGGGAAGTAATCCTCATCCTCAAACTATGGTGGTTCACCCAGAAGTAGGTCCTCTAACACACTACTTCCACGACCTAAGTAGAAGTCAACATCTTGTTGCTGTGCTAGTTCATGTATGGTGTAATCCGGTGGTATAAAGTTCTGATTCAATTTGATCATGGATAACCTCTCTACGTTTTGGGGGGAGAGACTGGTCCTTTTCACTGTTACAACAGCACCAGCAGCACTGAAAACTCGCTCAGAAGAGACACTTGTGACAGGTCATGCCGGATAGTTTATCACCTGCATGCTGAGCACTGGCCAGTGGCACCTTTTCCCATACCAATACAGCAATGGGTTTTGATCAATGTAGACCTCTGTTGGGTCATCCAGATAGGCCTGGACTGTCCGCTCAATGCTCAGGGGTGCTCTGCTTTGCTCTGACTCTTTTGCCTCAGCTTCAGAACTGGACCTAACAAGTCCTTGCTGTAGAAACCATTCCTGTGCCGATTTTGGTGGGGCCAATGCTCCTGTTCTTGTTGTTGTTGATGTTTTTGGTGTTGTTGGTGGTTTGGGCTACTGTGAGCCAACCGCACTGCCCGCCAGCTGCCATGCAGTACTTGTTGTGGCCTGGAGTAGTGGGACTCTAATTGCCAGCCGTTCTTTTACTAAGCAATCGGCTTCCACAGCTATCCAACTTTTGTACTTGGGAACATCCACTTCTGAAAAAGAAATTAATGTGTTAGTGTTCGGTACTGATTTGTACAGTGGATCCAGATTTGGGGCAGAAATGTAACGGTTGGATGACACAATTTCTCTTTGCACACTTGTATTTTCAGATAAGCAAAGGGTGAAGCTCCCCACCAACTCATATGCTTCTTTTTTATTCCTCCACACATTGTACATTGCAGACACCTCCTTCATCTGTTCCTGTATCTTGTGCAACAATGGGATAGCTTGGCCCATAGTACAGTCATCCTTGCTGACTTCACATGTAAAGAGCTCGAAAGGAAGTGGCATTTCTGTCAGGCATTTGACTAGTCCCCATTGGTCCATCTCAATGGTCATGCCTTTCACAGTAGCATGCCCTCTTTGCATGACATAATCATTGGTTGGTCTGTACTGCTCAAACAGACGTTCAAGCATGTAATACTCTGAGGGCACCTCCTGGATGTGTGCTTTAACTGGCACTCTATGCTCACGTTGAATTATCCTCAGCTGCTTTAAAATAATGGCTGAAATGTGTGCACATTCTTCTGTAGGTGGCTAGTAAGTTGCTGACCCTGTCTTCTTTTTTCAGAAAGTCTTGAACAATAATGTTTAATAATGCAGTGCCCCAAAGACAGAATACTGAAATAGACACCATTGGACATGGCCCTAACTATATTACTGGCATTGTCAGTGGCAACAAAACCGATGTTAAGCCCTCTAGGGTGCAACCATTCAAAGACCTTGCCGTTAAACTCTTCAAAAATATTTGCAGCAGTATGAGATTTCTCCATAGCGAACATGGCTAGGTTGCATGTTTCCTAGTGGTATTCAACATCTCAGCAGTGTCAACACTTACAGGTAACTTTTCTCTAGCCCCACAAAAGAGATACAGTATGCAGTTATGCACATGTGATCAGTGGCAAGCAATTCCAGCATGTAGTGATGTAGTGCTGGAACAGCAACTCTGGCAAAATAGGACCTGCCGGGAACCTTCCATTTTGGTCACAAATTCAAGAAAACCCACCCCTTCCACAAAAAAAGGGAGGAGGTCCAGCACTAATATTTTAGCTAGCTTCTCATTGTGCATATGTGCCATTGGGTGGTTGGGTTTGTACTGTCCCTCCGACTTAAACATGCTGAGACTGGAAGGCTGGGTTTTTTCCTTTTGTGGTGCCACTGATGCAGGTGGCTACTTGGCGCCAGATGTTAGGCTCAACGCCACACGTTTGTTCGTTGCCATACTGTCTTTCCTTAGTGTCTCAACCTGACTCTTACTCTTGTGCCACTGAGATGTTGCTGAGGCTGATGAGGATGCGGGCGGTAGCACTGCACTGCTGGGGACAGGGCTACTTTGTATTCCAGAGAAAATATCTCCCTCTTGTTCACCTTCTACCGCGATCTTATCTTCTACTTCTTCATCACCACCAACAGCAATTGGTGCAGTTTTTTGGCCTTTAAGGTGCGTCTCCCACTGGATCAACTGGGGTTTTTTCAGATGGGTTGTTTGGCCCTCGGTACCATAGTTTGTACCAAGCTTACCCCGACTAACATCTTGTCCACAAATGGAGCATATAGCAACATTCTCTTCCTTACTGCTAACCGAAAAGAAGTCCCAAACTGCAGAGGTGTACTTTCTGGTGCTGCTGGAGGTGCCACTTGCAATGCCAGATGAACTGGAAAGTAGGCGTGGTAGAGTTTGACTCTCTGCAGACACAGTATCTACTTCTACTGAGGTGGTATTGCTGGATGTAGGTCGCTGCCGGGCCTTTGCAAATGCAAATATGGAAACTGCAGGTGGCGAGGTGTTATCTGTGTTGGTGGTATCCATGCCACATCCCTCACAGCAATTTGGGATGGGGTAATAATGTTGGTCTCCACTGAGGCAGGACTAATGTCCATGATGACTGGCTTGTCATCATCCTCCTCTTCTACGTCTACCTGCATAACTCTAAGGCTTTCTTGAACCTTCCTTTTCCCTAGCCTTCTCTCATGGTGTGTCTCTCCCTCAGACTGGGGTGGTGGCATCCAATTGGCATCTAGATTATCAGACAGGGGCTTGCAGAAGAACTCCTTTTCCTTGCTGGGAATCTGGAAGACAATGGATCTTCTGAAAGAGTGGCTTGGTCTTCTTCCTCTGCAGGAAGCTCTATCTCCTGAACTGCCCCTACTTTGGGAGGAACAACAACTATTGTGGGTGGTGGGAAACAACCGTTACAACGCAACTATTACAACAGCCTACTTTTACAACGCAACCACTACAACACAGGATCCTTTACATTGCAGATGCTATTACAACGTATGCCATTACAACGTAAGTATAGGTACGTTTATCTTTTTTTAAACATTTATTTAATTTTTAAAAAATTATTTAATTAATTTAATAAATATTAAAAATAAATTAAATAAATTCATTTAAGTAATTTTAAAAAGTAAGTATGAGTATAGGAGTATATTTTTGGGGGTACTAAGGTATATGTTTTGGGGTGTTTGGGTATTTTAAGGGTTCAGACATAGTTTTGGGTTATGGGGTACAGTGGTAATTTTAGGGTTTAGGGATAGGTATGTGTTTTAGTGTACAGGGGTATTTTTAGGGTTCAGGGCTAGGTTTGGGTTATGGGGTACAGGGGTATTTTAGGGTTCAGGGGTAGGTTTGGGTTTTGGGGAACAGGATTATTTTTATTGTTCAGGGCTAGGTTTGGGTTTTGGGGTACAATGGTATTTTTAGGGTTCAGAGGTAGGTTTGGGTTTTGGGGTATAGGGGTATTTTTAGGGTTCAGGGCTAGGTTTGGGTTATGGGGTACAGGGGTATTTTTAGGGTTCAGGGCTAGGTTTGGGTTTTGGGGTACAGGGGTATTTTTAGGGTTCAGGGCTAGGCTTGGGTTATGGGGTACAGGGGTATTTTTAGGGTTTAGGGCTAGGTTTGGCTTATGGGGTACAGGGGTAGCTTTAGGGTTTAGGGTTAGTTTGGGTTTGGGGGTACAGGGGTATTTTAAGGGTTCAGTTTAAAAAAAAGTACTTTAAATAAATTAAATAAATTAATTTAAGTAATTTTAATATTTATTAAATTAAGTTCTTTAAAAAAAAAGAAAAAAAGTAATTTTTACCCCTACACTATCCTTCACTTACCCTACTATTACACCCCCCTGGAGTTAGAATAGTAATTTTTACCCCTACATTATCCTGCACTTACCCTATTATTACTCCCCCCTGGAGTTAGAATATTATTTTAAAACACCTACACTATTTTTAAAAACTATATATATATATTTACAAATACATTAAAAAAAATAATAAAAATTAATTAAATATTTATTAATTACATTTTTTTTTAAATTATATATTTACCTATACTTACGTTGTAATAGCATGCGTTGTAATAGCATCTGCGATGTAATGTCATGCGTTGTAAAGGCATTCGTTGTAAAGGAATCTGCATTGTAAAAAATGGGTTGTAGTGGTATGCGTTGTTAAAGTATGCGTGGTAACGTCATACATCCGTGGGTGGTTGCAGCTGTTGTCTACTTCTCTGAATTTCCTGCGTTGATTGGGTACTACTTTGGGATAACGATAAGTCAATTTCAACATCACTGTTCGTCGGCGGTGTCGTGATTAGACTTGCTGCCTCTGCGACAGACATGGGCTTGGGCCTAGGTTTAAGGGGAGGGCCCACTGATGCATGGGTATTGCTCCCAGCTTGCTCCCGAGACACTGCTGCTGCATGTGCAGTTGTTTGTTTCCCCAAAAACATCTTGAATGGCACACCAGTCTTGGTAAGTTGCAATTCCTTCTTCTCACTGACAACTTTCTTGGTACTGGAGGACCTGGTACCTTTCTTTGGGGCCATCGTCTTCAGATGTCTGCAGCATGCAGTGGCACAAGTTGGAGAGATCAATTTTGGAAAAGGTGATGGACAGAGTTTCTGAATGATGCAGAATACTCCTACCCAGTCAAGCGATCAGGGCTTGATCCATCACCGTTTTTTAGCTCACTGCACCATCCCAGCTTCAGAACCTGGCTATATGCAAATTAGTCTGTTACTGTCCCAGTGCATGATGGGAACAGGGCAAACCAAACTACCAAGCCAATTCTTATACTGGGAAGGAGACAAGCTACCGGGGACCGGTTTCTGGCATTTCAGCCGTCGTCGGCCCGGCTTGCTTGAATCCTGATGGTGCAATGAGCTAGGGACTCACGTCTGAGTATACCGTCCCACACATAGTGTGGATAAAATCAATTTTGGAAAAGGTGATGGACAGAGTTTCTGAATGATGCAGAATACTCCTACCCAGTCAAGCGATCAGGGCTTGATCCATCACTGTTTTTTAGCTCACTGCACCATCCCAGCTTCAGAACCTGGCTATATGCAAATTAGTCTGTTCCTGTCCCAGTGCATGATGGGAACAGGGCAAACCAAACTACCAAGCCAATTCTTATACTGGGAAGGAGACAAGCTACCGGGGACCGGTTTCTGGCATTTCAGCCGTCGTTGGCCCGGCTTGCTTTAATCCTGATGGTGCAATGAGCTAGGGACTCACGTCTGAGTATACCCTCCCACACATAGTGTGGATAAAATCAATTTTGGAAAAGGTGATGGACAGAGTTTCTGAATGATGCAGAATACTCCTACCCAGTCAAGCGATCAGGGCTTGATCCATCACCGTTTTTTAGCTCACTGCACCATCCCAGCTTCAGAACCTGGCTATATGCAAATTAGTCTGTTCCTGTCCCAGTGCATGATGGGAACAGGGCAAACCAAACTACCAAGCCAATTCTTATACTGGGAAGGAGACAAGCTACCGGGGACCGTTTTCTAGTATTTCAGCCGTCGTCGGCCCGGCTTGCTTGAATCCTGATGGTGCAATGAGCTAGGGACTCACGTCTGAGTATACCCTCCCACACATAGTGTGGATAAAATCAATTTTGGAAAAGGTGATGGACAGAGTTTCTGAATGATGCAGAATAATCCTACCCAGTCAAGCGATCAGGGCTTGATCCATCACCGTTTTTTAGCTCACTGCACCATCCCAGCTTCAGAACCTGGCTATATGCAAATTAGTCTGTTCCTGTCCCAGTGCATGCTGGGAACAGGGCAAACCAAACTACCAAGCCAATTCTTATACTGGGAAGGAGACAAGCTACTGGGGACCGGTTTCTGGCATTTCAGCCATCGTCGGCCCGGCTTGCTTGAATCCTGATGGTGCAATGAGCTAGGGACTCACGTCTGAGTATACCCTCCCACACATAGTGTGGATAAAATCAATTTTGGAAAAGGTGATGGACAGAGTTTCTGAATGATGCAGAATACTCCTACCCAGTCAAGCGATCAGGGCTTGATCCATCACCGTTTTTTAGCTCACTGCACCATCCCAGCTTCAGAACCTGGCTATATGCAAATTAGTCTGTTCCTGTCCTAGTGCATGATGGGAACAGGGCAGACCAAACTACCAAGCCAATTCTTATACTGGGAAGGAGACAAGCTACCGGGGACCTGTATCTGGCATTTCAGCCGTCGTCGGCCCGGCTTGCTTGAATCCTGATGGTGCAATGAGCTAGGGACTCACGTCTGAGTATACCCTCCCACACATAGTGTGGATAAAATCAATTTTGGAAAAGGGGATGGACAGAGTTTCTGAATGATGCAGAATACTCCTACCCAGTCAAGCGATCAGGGCTTGATCCATCACCGTTTTTTAGCTCACTGCACCATCCCAGCTTCAGAACCTGGCTATATGCAAATTAGTCTGTTCCTGTCCCAGTGCATGATGGGAACAGGGCAAACCAAACTACCAAGCCAATTCTTATACTGGGAAGGAGACAAGCTACCGGGGACCGGTTTCTGGCATTTCAGCCGTCGTCGGCCGGGCTTGCTTGAATCCTGATGGTGCAATGAGCTAGGGACTCACGTCTGAGTATACCCTCCCACACATAGTGTGGATAAAATCAATTTTGGAAAAGGTGATGGACAGAGTTTCTGAATGATGCAGAATACTCCTACCCAGTCAAGCGATCAGGGCTTGATCCATCACCGTTTTTTAGCTCACTGCACCATCTCAGCTTCAGAACCTGGCTATATGCAAATTAGTCTGTTCCTGTCCCAGTGCATGATGGGAACAGGGCAAACCAAACTACCAAGCCATTTCTTATACTGGGAAGGAGACAAGCTACCGGGGACCGGTTTCTGGCATTTCAGCCGTCGTCGGCCCGGCTTGCTTTCATCCTGATGGTGCAATGAGCTAGGGACTCACGTCTGAGTATACCCTCCCACACGTAGTGTGGATAAAATCAATTTTGGAAAAGGTGATGGACAGAGTTTCTGAATGATGCAGAATACTCCTACCCAGTCAAGTGATCAGGGCTTGATCCATCACCGTTTTTTAGCTCACTGCACCATCCCAGCTTCAGAACCTGGCTATATGCAAATTAGTCTGTTCCTGTCCCAGTGCATGATGGGAAAAGGGCAAACCAAACTACCAAGCCAATTCTTATACTGGGAAGGAGACAAGCTACCGGGGCCCTGATCTCTTGACTGGGTAGGAGTATTCTGCATCATTCAGAAACTCTGTCCATCACCACCCCCTTTTCCAAAATCGATTTTGTCCACACTAAGTGTGGGAGGGTATACTCAGACGTGAGTCCCTTGCTCATTGCACCATCAGGATTCAAGCAAGCCGGGCCAACGACGGCTGAAATGCCAGAAACCGGTCCCCGGAAGCTTGTTTCCTTCCCAGTATAAGAATTGGCTTGGTAGTTTGGTTTGCCCTGTTCCCATCACGCACTGGGACAGGAACAGACGAATTTGCATGTAGCCAGGTTCTGAGCTAGGATGGTGCAGTGAGCTAAAAAACGGTAACGGATCAAGCCCTGATCTCTTGACTGGGTAGGAGTATTCTGCATCATTCAGAAACTCTGTCCATCACCACCCCCTTTTCCAAAATCGATTTTGTCCACACTAAGTGTGGGAGGGTATACTCAGACGTGAGTCCCTTGCTCATTGCACCATCAGGATTCAAGCAAGCCGGGCCGACGACGGCTGAAATGCCAGAAACCGGTCCCCGGAAGCTTGTTTCCTTCACAGTATAAGAATTGGCTTGGTAGTTTGCTTTGCCCTGTTCCCATCATGCACTGGGACAGGAACAGACTAATTTGCATGTAGCCAGGTTCTGAGCTGGGATGGTGCAGTGAGCTAAAAAACGGTGATGGATCAAGCCCTGATCTCTTGACTGGGTAGGAGTATTCTGCATCATTCAGAAACTCTGTCCATCACCACCCCCTTTTCCAAAATCGATTTTGTCCACACTAAGTGTGGGAGGGTATACTCAGACGGGAGTCCCTTGCTCATTGCACCATCAGGATTCAAGCAAGCCGGGCCGACGACGGCTGAAATGCCAGAAACCGGTCCCCGGAAGCTTGTTTCCTTCCCAGTATAAGAATTGGCTTGGTAGTTTGGTTTGCCCTGTTCCCATCATGCACTGGGACAGGAACAGACTAATTTGCATGTAGCCAGGTTCTGAGCTGGGATGGTGCAGTGAGCTAAAAAACGGTGATGGATCAAGCCCTGATCTCTTGACTGGGTAGGAGTATTCTGCATCATTCAGAAACTCTGTCCATCACCACCCCCTTTTCCAAAATCGATTTTGTCCACACTAAGTGTGGGAGGGTATACTCAGACGTGTGTCCCTTGCTCATTGCACCATCAGGATTCAAGCAAGCCGGGCCGACGACGGCTGAAATGCCAGAAACCGGTCCCCGGAAGCTTGTTTCCTTCCCAGTATAAGAATTGGCTTGGTAGTTTGCTTTGCCCTGTTCCCATCATGCACTGGGACAGGAACAGACTAATTTGCATGTAGCCAGGTTCTGAGCTGGGATGGTGCAGTGAGCTAAAAAACGGTGATGGATCAAGCCCTGATCTCTTGACTGGGTAGGAGTATTCTGCATCATTCAGAAACTCTGTCCATCACCACCCCCTTTTCCAAAATCGATTTTGTCCACACTAAGTGTGGGAGGGTATACTCAGACGTGAGTCCCTTGCTCATTGCACCATCAGGATTCAAGCAAGCCGGGCCGACGGCGGCTGAAATGCCAGAAACCGGTCCCCGGAAGCTTGTTTCCTTCCCAGTATAAGAATTGGCTTGGTAGTTTGCTTTGCCCTGTTCCCATCATGCACTGGGACAGGAACAGACTAATTTGCATGTAGCCAGGTTCTGAGCTGGGATGTTGCAGTGAGCTAAAAAACGGTGATGGATCAAGCCCTGATCTCTTGACTGGGTAGGAGTATTCTGCATCATTCAGAAACTCTGTCCATCACCACCCCCTTTTCCATAATCGATTTTGTCCACACTAAGTGTAGGAGGGTATACTCAGACGTGAGTCCCTTGCTCATTGCACCATCAGGATTCAAGCAAGCCGGGCCGACGACCACTGAAATGCCAGAAACCGGTCCCCGGAAGCTTGTTTCCTTCCCAGTATAAGAATTGGCTTGGTAGTTTGGTTTGCCCTGTTCCCATCATGCACTGGGACAGGAACAGACTAATTTGCATGTAGCCAGGTTCTGAGCTGGGATGGTGCAGTGAGCTAAAAAACGGTGATGGATCAAGCCCTGATCTCATGACTGGGTAGGAGTATTCTGCATCATTCAGAAACTCTGTCCATCACCACCCCCTTTTCCAAAATCGATTTTGTCCACACTATGTGTTTGAGGGTATACTCAGACGTGAGTCCCTTGCTCATTGCACCATCAGGATTCAAGCAAGCCGGGCCGACGACGGCTGAAATGCCAGAAACTGGTCCCCGGAAGCTTGTTTCCTTCCCAGTATAAGAATTGGCTTTGTAGTTTGGTTTGCCCTGTTCCCATCATGCACTGGGACAGGAACAGACTAATTTGCATGTAGCCAGGTTCTGAGCTGGGATGGTGCAGTGAGCTAAAAAACGGTGATGGATCAAGCCCTGATCTCTTGACTGGGTAGGAGTATTCTGCATCATTCAGAAACTCTGTCCATCACCACCCCCTTTTTCAAAATCAATTTTGTCCAAACTAAGTGTGGGAGGGTATACTCAGACGTGAGTCCCTTGCTCATTGCACCATCAGGATTCAAGCAAGCCGAGCCGACGACGGCTGAAATGCCAGAAACCGGTCCCCGGAAGCTTGTTTCCTTCCCAGTATAAGAATTGGCTTGGTAGTTTGGTTTGCCCTGTTCCAATCATGCACTGGGACAGGAACAGACTAATTTGCATGTAGCCAGGTTCTGAGCTGGGATGGTGCAGTGAGCTAAAAAACTGTGATGGATCAAGCCCTGATCTCTTGACTGGGTAGGAGTATTCTGCATCATTCAGAAACTCTGTCCATCACCACCCCCTTTTCCAAAATCGATTTTGTCCACACTAAGTGTGGGAGGGTATGCTCAGACATGAGTCCCTTGTTCATTGCACCATCAGGATTCAAGCAAGCCGGGCCGACGACGGCTGAAATGCCAGAAACCGGTCCCCGGAAGCTTGTTTTCTTCCCAGTATAAGAATTGGCTTGGTAGTTTGGTTTGCCCTGTTCCCATCATGCACTGGGACAGGAACAGACTAATTTGCATGTAGCCAGGTTCTGAGCTGGGATGGTGCAGTGAGCTAAAAACGGTGATGGATCAAGCCCTGATCTCTTGACTGGGTAGGAGTATTCTGCATCATTCAGAAACTCTGTCCATCACCACCCCCTTTTCCAAAATCGATTTTGTCCACACTAAGTGTGGGAGGGTATACTCAGACGTGAGTCCCTTGCTCATTGCACCATCAGGATTCAAGCAAGCCGGGCCGACGACGGCTGAAATGCCGGAAACCAGTCCCGGAAGCTTGTTTCCTTCCCAGTATAAGAATTGGCTTGGTAGTTTGGTTTGCCCTGTTCCCATCATCCACTGGGACAGGAACAGACTAATTTGCATGTAGCCAGGTTCTGAGCTGGGATGGTGCAGTGAGCTAAAAAACGGTGATGGATCAAGCCCTGATCTCTTGACTGGGTAGGAGTATTCTGCATCATTCAGAAACTCTGTCCATCACCACCCCCTTTTCCAAAATCGATTTTGTCCACACTATGTGTGGGAGGGTATACTCAGACGTGAGTCCCTTGCTCATTGCACCATCAGGATTCAAGCAAGCCGGGCCGACGACAGCTGAAATACCAGAAACCGGTCCCAGGATGCTTGTTTCCTTCCCAGTATAAGAATTGGCTTGGTAGTTTGGTTTGCCCTGTTCCCATCATGCACTGGGACAGGAACAGACTAATTTGCATGTAGCTAGGTTCTGAGCTGGGATGGTGCAGTGAGCTAAAAAACGGTGATGGATCAAGCCCTGATCTCTTGACTGGGTAGGAGTATTCTGCATCATTCAGAAACTCTGTCCATCACCACCCCCTTTTCCAAAATCGATTTTGTCCACACTAAGTGTGGGAGGGTATACTCAGACGTGAGTCCCTTGCTCATTGCACCATCAGGATTCAAGCAAGCCGGGCCGACGACGGCTGAAATGCCAGAAACCGGTCCCCGGTAGCTTGTCTCCTTCCCAGTATAAGAATTGGCTTGGTAGTTTGGTTTGCCCTGTTCCCATCATGCACTAGGACAGGAACAGACTAATTACATATAGCCAGGTTCTGAAGCTGGGATGGTGCAGTGAGCTAAAAAACGGTGATGGATCAAGCCCTGATCTCTTGATTGGGGAGGAGTATTCTGCATCATTCAGAAACTCTGTCCATCACCACCCCCTTTTCAAAATCGACAAGTTGGAGAGATGTCTGTCTCTGGTGACACATCAAGTAATGTTGGCGCAGCAGGACTTCAGTCTGGCAGTACAACGGGTGATAATGACACCTCCTCCTCAGTCTTTTGTGAACCTAAAAGCAAATAAACCAGAAGAACATCAGTGAAACGTGGCATTTGTAGTTGTGGTTCAATTCCCACTAGTACAAACAAACATATATAACTAGTGTGGTCACACTTGTTAGAGTTATTATTAATATTATTACATTTTATAAACTCAGTTTAGTTATTAACAAAACATAACACCAGTGTAGCCATATGTGAGACTTTGACAACAAAGGCTTTCATAGTACACTGTGTACAGTCAGGAAGGATAGGAAAGAAGAAGAACAAAAAAAATACAAAAGAATGGAACCTGTTTGGCATTTTGCATCACTTGGAATGCAGAATTCATCGGGCTTCAGCTTGCAATGTGGATGGAAGCAATAAGCCAAGAGGAACAAAGGAAAGACATGCAGGCCTATGGCAAAAGCAGCACACTAACTAGTAATACCACCACAAAATGGCCACCAGCCACATTGTCACTCACAGTCACAACAAGCAGGAGGCCAGGAAAACAATGAACTCAAGCAGGCCCCATATGGCCAGACAAAGGAGGCATGCTAAACAACATAGCTTTAATGCAACAATGCAACAACAACAAAAATGTACACAACAACCATGCCACAGACATCCAACAAAGGCATTTATTGAACACACGAAAAAAGTGAAATACCCCCAAAAACAACACATTTTGCAATTCAATCCAATGCGACCCATGCCCTAAATGGTGTTTAAATTCAACAGACACCACAGAAACATTTGCTTCATGCACCAATGAATAGGTCTTGAACTATTGGTTGGAAAACCCATTGGCAAACTGGGAGACATAGTGAATCAATTTAAATCAATTATTTTGCAAATATATTAGAAAATGGAGTAAACTGTGATGCATTATTTGCTGGGTAAAAGAAAAAAAAATTGCATGCAATTCAACAACAAGGCAAGAGTACCACAAAGAAGGCTTGTAGCCCTAATGCAGAAGCACACTGGCTGCCTTCACAAAATGGCTGCCAGTCACATGGCAAGGCCACAGCAACGAAAAAGAGAAGACAGACAATTTAGACCTTTGGCAAAATCACACTGGCTGCCTTCACAAAGTAGCCAATAGCCACATGGCCACACCACAACAAGAAAGGGAAGACAGACAATGCAGGCCTATGGCAAGAGCACACTGGCTGCCTGCACAAAATGGCTGCCAGCCACATGGCCAGGCTACAAAAACAAGAAGTAAGCCGGGAGGAACAAAGGAAAGACATGCAGGCCTATGAAAAAGCAGCATACTAAGTATTGCCACAAAATGGCCACCAGCTACATGGTCACTCTCAGTCACAACAAGCAGGAGGCCTGGAAAACAATGAACTCAAGCTGGCCCCACATAGTCAGACAAAGATGGCATGCTAAACAACACAGCTTTAATGCAACAATGCAAATACATAAAAACACTGGGCTAAAAATGTTTGCAAGTTTCACAACAACCACACCACACAAATCCATCAAAGGTATTTATTTAACACAGACAAAAAAGTGAAATACCCCATAAAACACATTTTGCAATTCAATCCAATGCCATCCATGCCCTAAATGATGTTTAAATTCAACAGACACCACAGAAACATTTGCTTCATGCACCCATGATTAGCTCCCAGCCTATTAGCTGAAAAACCCATTGGCAGACTAGGCCATATAGTGAATCAATTAAAATCCATCATATTGCAAATATATTAGAACATTTAGTGAACAGTGACACATTTTTTTCTGGGTAAAAGAAGAAATAATTGCATGCAAATAAACAACAAGGCATGGGCACCACGAAAAAAGCTTGCAGGCCTAAATCAGAAGCACACTGGCTGCCTTCACAAAATATCTGCCAGTCCCATGGCCAGGCTACAACAACAAGAAAGGGAAGACAGACAATGTAGTCCTATGGCAAAAGCACACTGGCTGCCTTAACAAAATGTCTGTCAGCCACATGGCCAGGCCACAACAACAAGAAGAAGTAAGCCAAAAGGAATAAAGGAAATACATGCATGCCTATGGAAAAGGCAGCACACTTAGTACCACCACAAAATAGCCACCAGCCACATGGTCACTCACAGTCACAATAATCAGAAGGCCTGAAAAGCAATGAACTCAAGCAAGCCCTATATGGCCAGACAAAGGAGGCATGTTAAACAACACAGCTTTAATCCAACAATGCAAAAATGAAAAACCACAGGACTAAAAAAGGTTTACAAGTTACACCACAACCACACCACCTACATCCAACAAAGGCATTTATTAAACACACACGGAAAAACACCCCTCAGAAACACATTTTGCTATTCAATCCAATGCCACCCAGGCCCTAATATGATGTTTTAATTCAACAGACACGACAGAAACAGTTGTTTGATGCACCAATGAGTACCTCTGGGACTACTGGCTGAAAGGCCTATAGTATTGGCAGACTACTGTCTGATTAATTAAATAAATATTGCAAATTAATTAATTTCAACATTTGGAGAACATGCAGTGAACTGTGCACCATGTTTCCTTTATAAAAGATGAAAAATTAATTACTAAGAAACAACTAGGCTCCTACTGAACTACAGGCCACCCACCACAATACATTTTTAAAAAACAATGAAAAGTACCAAAAAAATGTAGTTACAGTGCCCCAATCAAACAAACAGCACCAATTTTCCAACTTACTTGTGAAATCTCAGATTCAAAAGTCCTCAAATCCAATGATAAATGATGTAGCAGCCCCAAAGAGCGATCCTTTCAGCTCCAAATCCAAATGAAAAGTGAACAGGAGATGGACAAAGCACTGGGAGAAGCCAAAAGGACAGGAACAGGAAGTTGGAGACTCTGGGGCAGGTCATTCCTCTTAAAAAAAGTAAACAAAGAAAAAGGACTCCTTGCACAAAAAAGTACAGCCAAATGTCAATCTGAGGAGTTTATTTAATCAGAATCACCGTTTTGAGAAGGTTGTGTTGCTACTCGAGAGATATTTTTCTACAGATTACAAATTCTGCTTGTTCAGGATCACGATCTTTGCAAAACATCCGCCGGAAGTCCGATGGCGTGACAGAATGACTTATTCGTGATCGCTCACTCTCATGGGAACGTGCAGCCAGCAACCAATTCTCGAGGAGCTCGCGAACAGATGGGAAATCGTGTCGCTGATCGCAGGCATCCCTGTAAGTCACTCCTCCATGTGCAAATAAGCATGATGGATTTGTGAACACAAAAAAAACTCTGCTCCGCTGTGGAGCGAGGTTTTTTCGGTAACCCTGCATCATATGCAGAATGCGGAGTTGCCAAAAATCCGCAAACTCCACGTGCTGAGCAGATTTTATGCCCAGGCTTAGCTGTAAGTGGACGGAGCAACAATGCATTGCACTGCAGGGATGGAACGGGCTATAGAGATTGTATTTGGCACATTCATCTCAGAGTAACCCTTATGCCAAATTTGAAGTTGAAATCAAATCAGTTCACCTAGTCCCACTTTACTAACTGGCTTTGCCCAACCCCACATAATATTTCCTACAGATTCATTTGCTGAGCAGTAAGGAAAGGAACTTGACTAACTGCTGCTGGGTAAGGTAAGGGATTAGGTGTGTAGGCAGAGCATTTGACCTGGGTTGAAAAGGTGTCAAAGGAGCAGGGAGGGGCTAACTCTGGTCTGGCCCAAGACTGATAATTGCCCAAATGATAGTGGATCAGGTTAAATCTAAACTTAATTAAGAGGAATCTGTGGAAAGGCTTAGTAACAATGCTGAGCTAGGGTTCCAGTGAGGGTGAGCTTTTTGATATGTAATGGGACCTCACAGAGGGCTTCTGCATTTCCCTTTCCTCGCGGGCTAATCTTACCAAGGTCATACACTGCCTCCTAACTGAGACTACATCCATGTTTCTAATACAAGAAGGGGATTCAAAAAGTTCCGGTCCCCCCACTTGAGCAAAAGACTTCGTCAGATATTCCAACCAGGGGATCTTTTTGGAGTGATCTAGCGACATGACATCCTCCATGATTGCGTGATTCAGAGTTAACTCCTTATTGAGAATGTCCTTAACCAAAAGATCAGCGGTGTCAAGTTGAGCCTGTTTGTGACATAGTCCATGCCCACCTCTGCATGGATTGAGTATGTTGGAGTAGATAGTGGAACTGACAAAAGGGAACGTAAAAACCTATTTTCAGGCCTCTGTATAGGCTCCAGAGGTACATGCCCCCAAATTGGAGCACCACACATGGCAATTGGAATACATTTGCTACTATACACCTTCAATAAGGCCTCCATCGGCCTAGCCCCCCGCCTTTTTGAGAAGCCCATGAGAGCCGCTGATGACCTGGTCACTGATAGGCTTTTTGCCCTAACCTGTGGGCCCCACGATCCCCTCTCATCGAAGAGCACCCCCAAGTAGGGGAAGGTCGCCGTTCTTGAGACTACTTCGCCCTTACACCTAAAGGTTTTTTGTTTCCCTTTGCAGCTATGAGCTCCGACCACCATCGTGTGCGATTTGCCTGCATTGACCTTCATGTCCAATTGGTCCATAAAGGCACCAAATGCGTGCAACAAGCTCTGGAGGCCAATGCCAGTGCGAGCTATGAGGCCTGCGTCGTCCGCATATAGGAGAGCAGGAATCTTAGCTTCTCCTACACGAGGGACGTCTCCCCCGCCTCCTCCAGGTGACTATCCAGGCCGGTGATATATATGGTGAACAGTAGGGGGACTAATATACAGCCCTGCCTTACCCCACGAATGGACTTAAACTGGGGGCTACATCTTCCCTCCCTGCTGACCCTAAACATAGCAAACAAGTCCTGGTGAAGGGAAGCCATGAACCTAACTAATGCCCTGTCTATCCCAATCCTCAACAGTGTGGCCCACAACTTGGACCTATTCACCAAGTCGAAGGCTGAGGAGAGTTCCATAAACGCCAGGAATAAAGACCCCTCCTTAGCCACCGTGTACTTGGCGATCAAAAGGTGCAAATTTGAGCACTGCTCCATTGTTCCCCTCTTCTCCCTAAACCCATATTGGATGCTGGCCAACACACCGCAGTTCTCAATGCTCTCCCTCAACTTGACTAATAGGACTCTGCCTAGGATCTTAATGGCAGAGTCCAGGAGAGATATGGGCCTATAACACCCTAGATCGTCCCGGTGTCCCTTCTTAAAGATTGGGACGATGATGGAAGTTGCCCAGGTGGTTGGGAAAGAGTTACCATTAGCGGCATTGAATACGTTGGACAGGACTCTCTCCCAGAGACTTGGTGAATGTTTATAAAAATCTGCCGGCACCCCATCGGGGCCCGGCGCTTTGTTCTTTGTGGTGTCATGAATGGCCTTTTCCACCTCGCTCTCACATGGCCATCTGATGTGGCACATGACAAGAATCGATTTTTCATTTGTTGGTAGTCTGGGTTGGAAGAACTTAGGAAAGAATAAAGGAGTGAAGTACTAAGAGGTTGCCGAGTAGGTGAAAGAAAACACACCTTGTGTGTCTGGTTTGCAATGCAGTGAGAAATTTGTAAATCCTTTATTAACTGAAGCAGACTCACAGTACACAGCCAACACTGCAGGCACAAATTTGATCATTACTGCACTTCGGTCATGGGTGGTGACATGCCAAGGGCAGGAAAGGGGGTGATGAATGATGATGGGTGAGATAAATATCTACCTCGCTTAAACGATACAATGAGTAAAGAGAGTAAAACAAAAAAAAAGAAAATGTCCCCCACCTTTAATCATAACTTTGATAAACATAAAAAAGTAAGCAATGTAGGTGAGCAGCATGCCCCTCTCCAGAAGAGCTCCCTTGTTCACTCATCCAAGCAATCCAATTATTCATTCATACTTTCATTCTTCTGTATTCACCCATGCCACCATGCCACCATGATTTAAGTTTTACTTTGTCTCATCCAGTATTTCATCAAAAATGGATGAATTCAATCCATTATCCATCCATTCGGTGTCCACCCTTTCTTTCAACAATTCTTTCACCCATCCATCTCTTTAACAAATATCCCCCCAAGCACCCTTAAGCCAACCCACTCACCCTTTCACTCATATAACATTTCACCTATCCTTTCTTTTAACCTTCTGTTCTTTCTTATTTTTCTCAAGCCATCATTTGTAATGCTCATTATGTGAGCTTTTGCTTCGTTATAGGTAGAAGAGGCTATAATTCAACCAACACTGAAGCTGGTAAAGTGAGGACTTACTCTCATGACAATGTCCTTGCAGCTTGTGAGTACAATAGTATTTGCGGAAAAGTAAGCAATGTGGGTTGCCAAAGCCCACCCCTGCTGTTGCTTCTCTCCTCCAACTGACTTTCCTCCTCTTGCACAGCATTTGAGCCAGCGGCACTGACTGTCAGTGTGGCTAGATAAAAGCATTATATATTTTCTTAGATGCCAGATATGCTGCCCCTTAATTTTTTAATCAAGAAATACAACCGCAATACATCACTACAGTTTGGTTAGCACTGTAGTATCTTCTAACAAAAATATAACTTTGGGCAAAGTCAGATAGGGAAGCCAGCCAAAATCTTTTCATACCAGAGGGGCAGAGCTATAGCCTATGATGATGATGAGGAATCTGAGTCACTGAAGCACAGTGATGGGGTAGAATATTGGTCGATTAAATACATATGATGTTGGTTGCAAATGAAAAAGGGCCTCATACTTTTTAGCAGTGCTGCACTGTTAAGGAAACTGCTGGTATACTGTATTAATGAATTATACAGCACAACATTACGGGCTTGGGGGCGGTCCATGACCATGGCCACTCTTTTGTTAACTGTTAGAGCATGAGCGAGTAAAAGAAAGCATTCTTAACAAACATACATGGTGAATATTATTTATAAAACTACCTCACTCAGTCCTGCAATCTTCACAGTAGAGTACCAAAAATCTGTTCGTAGTCTTACAGTAATCACTGTGTGGTAACTGTTCCTTAAGTTCAGATCCATAACCGATTTGGTTATGATTGCAGAAGGAACGAAGGAAAGAAAATGAAGCCTCTATATGTCGTTCCCAATGGATGGGGGAATTTCTCCTTTAGGAATTAGTGCCCTGATGCACCCTTGCAAGTGTCATGCTTCATCATCGGGCGTTGCTCCTCGTGGGGGTGGCCCTGCTGTCCCTCACGGGCCCCGCGAGAAGACTCTTCGTTGGAGATCTTTTATGAGACACCGCAGTTGTGCATGTGGGTGTTTGGGTCTAAAAGGATGGGTGATAGTGTATTAAAATTACCTCACCGGTACCGTGAGGATGATTTTATATGTTGGTCGAGGAGGTAAGGATAAATGAATTAACCCCTTCCACGCTGATGACGAGCTGGGCTCGTCATGGCGTAGCCTCCTCGCAGGCTGATGACGAGCCCAGCTCGTCACGTAACATGCGCTTTTAAAAATCTCAGCGTACGAGCAGAATTCTGCTAGCGCGCATGAGGTTATACAGGGGCGTACGTGCACCTCTATTAACATATAACAGAGAGGTCCGGATATTACTCTGCTGCTCCTATTGTCTGTGTGCGACTGTGAATGTGCGTGTTGGTCAACATGTTTTGTGCCATCAGATGGTCCCTAATGGATCCCCATGCGCTACGTCAGGACCGTGTGTGAGTGGAAATAATTAAATAAATGGATAGGAGTACGAAAAAGACACCCTATCTTCCTAGCTACCTCTTTTCAGGTCTGTGTGCATATTTACGCTTGGAGGAACACCTCTCTCGTGTTCCAACCTATTACCTATAGGACAAGAAGAAAGGACAAACATACATATAGAGGCAGACATAAGTGGTAGCGGGTATAGGTCCACAATACATTCAATTGGACCATAGCGTTTCCACTTTACATTTCGTGCTGGCAGTGTATGGGAAAAGGTGCCCTGGACACGCTTATACTGACTCTGATGCACGTGTGACAGCTGCGACTGTCTTTATTATACATCATTCGTGCAGTCTCATGCACTAGCCCTGTGATCGCTGGTATACACGATATTCTGAGTGCGGTGTGCCAAGAGCACTCCTTTTTTGTGGTGGCCACCAGTGTTTGGTTTTTTCCAAGCGCGCTCTATAAGTGAATTATTATCACGCAATCAAGTATTATGGGAAACCAGGGGTGGTCATAGTCATGTTTCGTCATGAGACATACTCGTAGATATATGAGGCATATTCACCCATAGCTCACATTCACATTCATACAATATTTAAATACTGATTACCCCTTTAAAAAAAGCATTTTCCTCAACGGTTGTCCCTGCGGTCACGAGGGGGAAATTCTGTGGATGTAGAAAGTTACGTTTGCGATCAACATACCTTGTGTTGTCCCTGTTGAAGCAGTGGAGTAATACTCACATTCATACATTTAGACTTACAGTATCACAAGATATATAGGAGAGAGGGAAAGATGACTAACAGAGCAGTAGAAGAGGGGTAGAGACTAGTAGACACAGGGAAAAGTCAGCTAACAAAAAAAAAGCATGAAATAATTAAAAGAAATTATGCTGCGATAACAAGAATGACAAGAAAATTGGATAGGCGAGTTTGCAAAAATGGAGTCAGTATAAAAAAATGAAAAAGACAAAATATAAAAGTAGCATAGAGGGCAGAGGAAAAAGACCTAATCCATTGTACTTTTCACAACTGGGTTCGTATACCATCCTCGTCGCAACATGAAAGAAAGATGACAGGTAAGGGTATCAGAGTAATGATATTTCTCGCCAGCACGCCAGGCTCCAGGAAGCAACTACCATCATTGAACCCAGCACCAACATTCCAATACACCAAGATTCTACCCTAAGCCCACAACAGTCATAAAAACCAACATTAGGGAAATAATAATAAATAATAGGACTTACTAGGCTGAATGGAGCCCTCAGCATTGCCACTGGGGGTCAGTGCCTCATGTCCCTCTTCTTGCCCTTGGGTGCTAATGTAAGAAATGAAAGAGAATAAAAAATGAATTGGTGGTAGAATTAATCTCCACAAAATTAAATGACAGCCAAATGCAGTCACATTGTACTTATCTAAAGCAGATGGCCGATAGTAGTAGAGTCAAGTTTATTGACGGTTGTTGAGTTGGCAAAACATATCCTGCAATCCCTATTCCAAAGTTCCTTAACAAAACCTACATTTGAAACAAATGCATTACATTGAATGATCTTTAATTCTATTCTCATTCCTCAACCCCCTTGATGGACCAACTGAGTCTCCCTTTTTGCAATGCATAGATGCATACTACACCTCACTGAGAAATACTTGGGACTGTATGAGCTATATCACTGACAACACTAACTCACTGATATCACTGATTCACTATGGTGACAGGAAGACAGAAGAGTCTGTAATGGATTCTTAATTAATCAGCCAAAGCGAGCGTCAATGAGTACAATTAGGTAGCGCCAAGCATTTGCTTAGCTTTAATGGGATCACATAATAATAATATTGAAAAATAAACTAGATGTAATTTACCTCTGAGTGCAAGCATCATGCTATTCAGAAATAAATGTTAGCAGTGTAGAGCACAAACACGTCCAAAAATTAATATTCACCGAGCCCTGGAATTTCAACACCAAGCAGGTTGAATGGGTCCTGCTCCGGTCAAGAATATCCACCCAGTGATGCATCAGTAGCTGGATGGTGGGCCAAACCTGGCTGGCACACTGCACAAACTGGATGGACTCTCCCCCCGTACATCCAACGCTCCTAGAGGAAGTATCCACTGCTGGGTTTGCCAGGGCTGTCAGAAAGGAGGGAGGTGGTGTTGCACAGAAAAAAGAGCTGCCACCACACTGAGGATATATTGGGACTGCATACAAGTGTGGTGCCAGCGTCTACTGAGTAGGCAGCTTGTCGGGGGCCTGGCAAAGATCCTTCCCTGTTCCAAAATGGTGCTGGGGGAGAAGAACAGGGGAAAGAAGGAAGGAAGGAAGGAAGGAAGGAAGGAAGGAAGGAAGGAAGGAAGGAAGGAAGGAAAATACATAGGAAGTAAAGGGAAACATTTTAAGTACAGAAAAACGCACCAAAAAATTGACAAAAACTCAAAATACAAATACACAAAAAACTCTATAATATAATTAAAAAAAATAGTGCCAACTTAATTAGGAGGGCGGAGGATTGATAAGATTTAGAGAAGATTCAAAAATAGGCCCAGCAATATGAACAAAACAGAAAAAACAAGATGCCCACTCTGTGTTGCATTTGGCGTAAAACGCAATGCGAATAGGTGTGTGCTGGGTAACTTTGACCGCTCACGGACGTTGGAGTACCACAGCAGACTTCAGTGACTGCTTTGGGCAGTTCTGCATAGCGCAACTCTCTGAACTGTGCCGAGTCCTAGTGGTAACAGCTAAGGCGGGAGGTGTAGGCATGGGCTGAGTGAGACTCACTGTAACTGTCTGTCCAGGCAGACCAGATGGACCAGCCTGCTCCTCAGCATCCAGACCGGCAGAAGTGGATTCCTCACTGAAGGCTTGTTTCTGGTCTGGACTGGAGGTATCGTTAGTAGCAGTGGCAGATGGTTGACCACATATCCTGGGTGTTGGACCTATTATAAATAAAAATTAAAATTAATTTATTAATCTGGATGAAACATCAAACGAGTTTGTAGGAAAAATAAGGCAACCTAAAAGGGAAAGGTGATTTAATATGAAGAATATACCTTTCAGTAGTATTATGATGAATAACAAAAACGTGGTGTAAATGACAGGTAAAACTATATCTATAAAGCAGGTAAAATCATGTCCTGTAGTGGAAAAAAATGAGGAAGTATACATAAAATGTAGCAAACATTCAACACAACAGAATAGAGATGAGAGATGCTAAATATATCATTCTGTTGTAACGTATCTAGGGCTCTAATGTTATTTTCCCGATTCATGCCCTTATATAGGTATAACTTATCATATCCTTATATAAGCATTAGAATCATAACCATATTTAGGCACAGCCAATTCAGTCCAAATACGGCATGGCTACTTCCACTAAGCTCCTAGAGTACAACGAGTTCTTGAAGACAGCCAGCCTTCAGCAGTACGGGAAATCCCCCTGCTTCAGTATTGATTTGTCCCCGAACTCCTGGAGCGTGTAAAGAACTTTGAGTTCTTAGTGACGTTATTATGCCCATCCTTACGTCAAACTCTGCACCTTCCAGGTATAAATATGCCCACATCTGCCCTAACAAACACACAGTGGTTTTGGAGCAGATCGACTAACTACTTGCCCGACACCCTGCTGTATGTGAGTGCCGAAGGAAGCCGACCCTCCCTGCTGACGCACTGAGAGAGACGTTGTCTTTTCTCCTGCTGAGAAATCCAGCTCCAGTGTTTCCCTGCTACCCTTGTGTGTTACTGGGCGATCAAGTCCTGAGAGAGACAGATACAAGACCTTCTTCATTCTATAACCAAGGTACAGAGTTGATTAGACCCTTAGAGAATTCCTGGATAGATTCTTGCCAGAAACTATTTAACTCAAGCTACACCTCACTTACTTCTTCCCTTGTACTAGACTTAGGTTAGGTACACCGGGGTAGGTGTATTTTAGATGCACCAGTTGAGCACTTTTAATCATTATTTATCATTGTATGTATTTTATCTATTTTATGTATCTTATGGCTTAGAAATCATATAAATGCTTTTACAGTATTATTTCATAATACTCCTTTTACTGTACGCACTTTACTTCATAGCAAGTATTACGATTGTAGCAATTCACTTCTCTTGCATGAGAAAGAAGACTGCTCAATAAGTAACCTTTTTATTGAAAACACCCGTCTCTCTATTTCTCTGCCCTTCTGGTGAAACAAAGCATGCACAATTGATTGAGTGAAATAGACATCTATTGTTTCCGCGACTATGATGCTATATTTCTTATTCTTGGGGAACCAAGTTGTCATGTGATATTGTTGTCAGAAACTAATCCCTTCTTGTGTATTCGGGAAAGTTTCTAGTGATCTCTGAGCTAGCTGGCATTCACAATTAAGTCTAACATATTCAATAGAGACCTAGTCGACTGCAGTCCTAAGTCTAAACTATCGTTTATGTTATTCCAATGCGCAGAGCCTATTGGGAATATAGGAACTACACTACAATTCCACGTCTCAGCAGGGTAACAATCTGTAAATTAAACAACTTAGGAGGATTAATAGCATTACTCATCATATAAACATTGAAAAGTGCATTTATTATTAAAACAACTTATATTCAGCATACAACACAACATACATTACATTTATGAGTCAACATACAGCGATTTGTGAAACAAATAACATTAGCTCAATAAAATTAAAAGAGAGTGACAACATACAAAATTAAACAAAAAATGACATTTTAATACAGCATAAAATAGAGATTGATAAAAACACAATACTTTAACATATGTGAAAAAAGAAAAGAAAAGAGAGAATGATATGGTATTTCCTTGTCTTAGAGTAAGTTAAGAATTAATGGTAAACCCTGAACCATACCTTCCTGGAAGATAAGTGAAGAGGATGAAGTTCATCTTAGAACTGCTAATGGAAGGGTATCCTGGAGTACACAAAGCAAGGAGACTCTATTGGTAGAGTTGAGGAATGCCATAGAGGATTATACCTCCCATGGATGTATATCTGTAGATACATATGTAAAAAATAAGGGAACATTAGTTGAGAAAACCCCAATTATTCTAGGGAATGCATCTAATCGAACTAGGAACCAGGTTGAAAATGTTAACAAAGCTTTCACTTTTAATAAATTGATAAATACATTGCAAGGAAGGCAACTTATAGACTGCTCAAAAGAAAGAAATAAGTTAATACATTTATGGAATGCATGGAATGGAACTAGGCACCAGATTGAAACTTTTAATGAAGCTTAAATTTTTAATAAATTGACAAATAAATTGCAAAGACAGAATTTATATACTTCTCAACAAAAAGACATGTTAAAACGTTTATTAAAAAAGAAGTACTCGCTGAAAGTTAGGGCAGTCAAAAGATAAGGCAGACAGAACTTGGATTAAAATCACAGAAGCACGGATACAAAAGAACTGTAGACTCTTTTGGAAGATCATTGGGAAACGTAATGGCAATACCACTAAACCCAAAGTGAATAATATCCCCTAAAGAGAAGAGTGCACCTATGTTTCTGCTTTTTATGCTTGAAGTAACATGGAAATAAAATCCAAAGATACTGATTCTCCTAATATCGCAACCAGGGATACAGAAAGTCAAATTACTCTTTGTCCAAACAGGTAAAAGGTGGTGAGTCTACTTAGTGATGCTAGGAGTACAAGTGCAAGAGGCCCTGGCCAATTGCCCACTGCAGTCATAAAAGTAGAGCTTGATCTAGGCGCTAGATATTTGACAGCATTATTTAAATACTGCTTTTTAACTGGAGTGATACCTGATTCTTGGAAAGGAAGTATTTTTCTCCTGTTAGATAAAGAAGGCTTAATCACTGTTCCAAATAATTATAGGCAAATGACATTGCTGGATGTCGACGGGAAAATCTTTGCTAAGCACGTCTTAAATAATTTACAGTGTTTAGTAGTGGAAAATAAATTGGTGCCCTTGGAACAAGCTTGTTTTAAACCGAATTGCTCCACCTTGGATAAGATTACTGCGCTACAGCTAAATCCAGGAAAAGTATGTTCAGGGAAGGGCTATGCCTGTCCACCTGGCATATATCGATTTTTCCACCACTTTTGACCACGTGGACAGGCCCACTCTGTGGAGGAAACATAGGGCAATAGGAATCCTGTAGGGTATTCTGAAGTTTATAATTGCCCTATATACTTTCACATGGTACCACGTCATGCTCGGAGGCAAGCTTGACATTTCATCAAAAATAGTTTAAAACAGGGATGCGTTTTAGCTTCTTTTCTTTTTTCATTTTACATCACTGACCAGCCAGAATTGATGGACTTAGTAGGGAGTGATGCTCCTAAATTGGGGTCATATCCTTTGGGCACTCTATTCAGACATTTTCGCCATATTAGATCTGACTCCAAAAGGATTACAGAATCGTCTACATTTTTTATTTTCCTATGCCAAAACCCATTTCTTAAAGGTGAATATAGTTAAACTGGCATTCAATTTAGGTAAGATTGCACTGGAAGTAGTTAAATCATACCACTTCCTAGGGAAAACTTTTACTGCAAACCTAGTTGATAACAAGCATATAGAAAATTTGATAAACAGAGCAGTGCCCCACGCTAATGCACTAAAAGTACTTTAGGAGAAATGGGTCACAGTCATTTGTACCATCTTTTAACAGTCCATAAAATGGAAATTCCTCCAACCCTGTTATACCGTAGAGACAGTAAAAATGGATCACTGGCACTTTAGACATACAGTGGAGGCGAAGACATGTTATTCTATTTGCACCTTACATGCGATGGCACCAATTGAGGCATTACGACTAGAAATGGGTTTAATTAGGACTTTTACAATGGGTATCAGCAGCTGAAAATTGTTAATGCTATTGTCTGATACACGCTAATGAAGATGCTCTTAGGAAGCTATTAGCTACAGTTTGTTTAGCTCCTCTGAAAGGTAATGGTAGAGTATTTTTGAATTTCACAATGCACTCAAGACTAAATCAGGAAGATCTTCAAAATTTGACTTATCACCAACTCAAAAATCTCCTGAATGTACTTATGAAAAATAGCTCACTCGGAAAATGATATTAGACTATGTGAGAAGAAGTAGAGGTTTAATGAAACAGTCTGGTCCACCCAAGTTGCGGTACTTCAAACTTACTTAAGTTGGAATTTAGATCAGAGATTTTGCAGATGTACTTTATTGTGCAGGCCAAACTATTTGCCTCTTCCTAGTGTTCCTAATGCTTGGTGGCATGTAAAATGGGAGGTCAGAGTATCCACTTTAGGTAACTAAACTGATCAAACGTTAGAAATTTTTTAATTTGTGGGTCCTTCCCTTAAAAAACCTGATTTACAATTCTGAAATCGCTTTTTAAAAAAAACTGGATAAAAACAACAAAAGAAGTGATTCAACTATTGTGAAACAAACTTAAATTAACTCTGTTTTAAATATGTATGGTGAAATGGGTCTTGAAACTAACTGGGGTACTGTAAAATGTTTAATTTTTGTTTCTCCTTAAATGCATTTATTGATGAAATGTTTATGTCTTTTATTGTTGATCTCATTGTAGAGGGACTAAATGAAAATATCCCATGGAAATCAGTTCTACTCAAATGAACACCATCCTTCCATGATAACTTCACCTAGTATTACCAGCATACACACTATAGGAGTGTATGTCACCTCTATTTCACATTTCACACATGACCCTAAGTGAGATTAAGCATGCGACTGAGAACCAATACCTGAGTAAGTACCACACTGTGTGAACACCAACTCATCACATTAACATTCTACATAGAGACAATGTGAGTAATAGGTATTGTCTGTTTAGATTCACACTAATCTCGTTACTAAAGCCGCTTTTGATTTAATGCTGTTTAGGACACCTATCACAATTTAATGTGATTGACAAAATCTGTGTGAGTTCATAAGGTGTACACGGCAAGCATCTGACAATTTTTTATAATGCTCTTAAGGTTGTTCTCAAAGTAACACATTGGATTAATCCTTCGATTCAATTTGTGTAGCTTTATAGTCTGGCAGCATACTGAAACTAGCAGTCCACGCTGTAACCACACACACACCCCGATGTGCTGATACTGGTCAGATGACCGCTTAGCCACACCTCCTGATCACGCAACCCAGAAATGCCTGCACTTAATCGGCATTGCCGCTCCGATGCAGTCATCCTGCAGGGAGTGGGGGTGGGCCCTGTTGATAGGCGCAGAAGTCGGTGATCAGCTCTACCAAGTAAGTACTTGGACTTGATGCAGGCGCCTTTTCCCCATTTTCCCTTTAGATTCATCTTTTGGGTATGACTTTACTCATTTTGCCCATTTTGTATAGATCGTGTAAATAGCTAAGCACCACTCCCCGACTCCCATGAGGCACGCAAACATTGCGTTTTTAGTAAGCATACCCTTTTCTCCTTCCACGAACCCAGATACCTTGACTACAACACGCTTGTGATTTCGGCATGAATGCTATTACGTTGCGCCCTCACAGAATTGAATGAGAGCGTGTAAACCCACTACAACTGTGTGATGTATGCGGTGTTTACTTTATACCCACGGGCCCCAATGTTATCTAAGTGGTTCCAGTTGTTGAACGGGTGCACATACACTTCATAATTCACATGGAGTGCGCAGACACCCTCTATAATGATTACAATTAGAGGGTATGTTCCATGTCCTACTGGCTAAGCCTGTCACTGAAATGAATGCATGATTACTATAGTTCACTACCTCAAACTCAACGAGGCACACTTTGAGATGTCTGTTATTCTCATGCTATGCATAGAAAGTATTGGGAACTGTAAGAGCACTTATTTCATAAGAGATCGCTTTACAGAGCCATGATTTGTTTTGTCTGTGATCATGTGTTTGTTTTCACAGATATTTTCCTTTCAACGAATGGGACAAAGGACACCTGATGGTGAGTACATGGTTAGGCTACAGTGATCAAGGGCAGGGTACACCTTAGCGAGTGTATACCTCCCGGGTCACGTTCACTGGTCCTGACAAAAACCTGGTATTATCAACTGAAGGTTGAAACATGTAGACCTTTTTTACTGCACTATTTTTTGCATCTTTTTGTTCACTGGAAGATACCAAAGGTCAATTTAACCAAGTACAGCAGCTTAACAATTCTTTTAATATTGTCCACTTGCCCCAGTATAAATATTTTTAGTGTGTTATATCTGGCCAATTTTTAGTTAACATCTTTTTCACTCACATTCACAACAACGAAATAACCTGCTCCACTGTAATCAGGTGTCGTAGCACACCCGGATAGTATTCGGCTATTCGGGTGGGACCCCAATGATGAAGCATGTCACCAACTAGGTTGGGGAGTGAGCAGTCTTCTTAAGAAAGGACGATTTCCTTTCCTGTGCTCTTCTCCCAATACCCCAAAGACAGTGATCTCCTCATTTTGTTTGTTTAAATGATCCTTAGGGGACCAGGAGTATCCCCTACAAATCTGTGAAAATCCCTTTCTCTCTTTTGTGTTTTGAAAAATAAAATTGTCTACACATAGGATTTTGTAAAGAGGGTATTCTTTCCATTCAAACCTTATGCTAGACATCATGTATACACCTTAGCACTATCGTGCAAAGGTATTCACATGGCATTAGGCAGCTTTAAATTAGGGAAGAGAGCAGCAGCAGGTCATATTTCCTAAATATGGCTCTGTGATGCTTTCTCTCCCCCCCAGTGCAATGCAGCACAGCAGCTTTGGTTGCTGCACTACATTGTGCTATTTTTTTTAAATCTATCTCAAAATTGCTCATCAATGAGGAACATAATGTTTCCTTTTCTAGAAAAGCTAAAATGCTGCTCTCGATAACAAAAATATTCTATGCGCTATAGCTGCAAATGCCAATATTGGCTAATACTTGGGGCTAAGTATATGTGAGTATGGGTGTGTGTTTTTGAGGCTGCACATTACTGTATTATGTGTACATGTGTGTATCCATGTATCTGTATGTGTTTATGTCTGACTTTGGGTAGGGGTGCAATATAAAAGGTTAAGGTACAAGGTTTGTAGGTACACTTTTGCTGTAGGCCTATTTGACAAACATCAACAGAAGCATATCCCAGTTCATGTCATAATATGTAATGCTTCTCAAGCACACACTGTTCAAAACAAAGAGCAATGTGTCCTACATTTGTGAAATTCATCTCTCCATTACATAATATACTCCCAAAATGTCTATGCTGCAGCAGACTTCTTCAGTAAAAATCAATCACGTACTGTGCTAACCACATCCTAAATGAGGACTGCTTGTCAATATAGAACAGTACAACTGTTGTGTTGAATTAGTAAAGCATCCTCAAAGACTAAAGCAAATAGGGACTATGTTGTTGTTCCTAAAGGCCACATGCACATGTCAGATGTCAGTGATGCAAGTAGAGAACCCGATGAGTGTCCTCACTTTAAGGATGGCAGAGAACTGGTGCCTCTGCAAAGGCTTTCTTTAGCCTTTCAAACACTTCTCATTCCTTTTCCCATTTAAAAAATTCACCCTTTTTTCGTTAACTTTGTAAATGACCCAATGATGGTAGCAAAATTGTGGATACAATTGTGGTGGAAGTTCAAAAATCCTTTGTAATGCTGGATATCCTTCACAAAAAAGAAACAGCGCAATTTGTGGACTGACTAAACCTTGGGCATAGAAACAAACGCTCCAAGAGCACTCCCACTTGACTTGTTTTTTTTCACCTTTGGCTAGACAAGCTCCTTTGGCAGTCCCGTATCAATACATCAAATACAATGCTATTTGATACATGTGATAATTGTTATTTATTTTTTTCAAATACCCGCCATTGAGTAGGATGGAATTGACGGAACATGTTGCAGAAGTTAAAGCGCCCACCAGAAGGACACTGATCATTTTAATGTATAATTATAGACAGTGAGTGACCACTTACATTACTGCCCTGGCTAAAATAGCAGTACAATGAAATACAATCAAACCTGTTGAATTAATATCTCGTGAAGAGCAGGATTGATTGCCCATCTGAATCAGATCCGAGTGACTGTGCCATTTAACTAGACGACCTCTGATGGAACAGGAAAGCCCTATGGTTGCAAAGGGCGTCTCCAAAACAAATCTGTGTTCGAGACCATGAAAACAGACCATTCATTTTTGATACCCCTTCTATTCTTCTGTATAAATCTTACCCTCAATAAGAGGTCCTGAAGAAGGTGGCTGTAAATAAATATTACCTACCGGAAAGTACATCAACCTGACCTTTTGGATCACCAGGAGGCAACGTAACCATTGACATTAAATGAAATGCACTTTCCATATGTTGAACAGTGTATGCCTATCAAACTGGGGGAAGAACAAGTGTGAAGTATGAATGCGCGAGTGTGGTAAGAAAGGTTGTGAGGTTTAGTGAGTCAGTTGTGGTGTGAGACTGATCATAGTATAGGGGTTTTTTCATATAAATAAGTTTTATTATATATTACATTTTGAATTATTGAACCACAGTTAAATAAGAACAACCTTTTTTTCCTTTGTATAAAAAACCATGTATGTGTATTCTTAAAATGTATTTGATGTATTGATATGGGACTGCCCAAGGAGCTTGTCCAGCCAAAAGTGAAGAAATACTGGTCGAGTGGGAGTGCTCCTGGAGTGTTTGTTTCAGTATTTTGTTTTTTCCCCCTTCTCCCAGACCTATACTTCAATTACAGGGGGTACCTACTGTATATTACATAAACCTTGGGCATATCCATGCTAAGAGCATGTGCTCACCAAGAAGGTGAGACACTTTACCTCTTTTCAATATAATGCTTTCTGTCTCAGACAGGATAGCAAGTTTCGAGCATGGAGTCAGTATTGTGATAGATCTTCAGGATACATCAGAATTCAAATATACAATAAATGAAGATATCCTAAAAAGCCACAAAAATATAATTAGCAAAGGCTTGAAACACCACAAGGGGATCACAAAGAGCACACATGGCATTATCAAATGCTCAAAATGTCCACGTATGTTGTTGAAAGCTTTATCAAATTAATCTTATTCTCAGATTTACATCTATTCTCTGATTTACACCAAGTTGTAAGCTCCTCTTAGATATAATTTGGAAAAGATGATGAAGTTTTTTATCTGAGCCAGCATTACTGACAGGACCAGAGAGGGTATCAATTACAGATGGTGAAGGTTTTCAATTGTCTGAAATCCATACTGAGTCAGAAATTTCCATCTATCTTTGAGATGAAGAAAATTGGTGGTCCTACTGGTGATGGGAGTGTTTAGTAAACCCTTTTTTGAGGATATCCTGAAGATATAATTTCAGCATGTCATATTTTTGTTTGGGACTGGGAAATAATTGTATTGTGCAAATGCTTAAGTGCTGCAGTCAACACATTCCTGATGACTGCTCTGCCTTTACAGTGTAGACACCAGAGATTTCTTTCTTCCAGAGGTGGGCATGTGTCTTTCGGCAAAGGACTATCCCCTCCACCAAGGGCAATGCTGTCTTTCTGCTCACCTGGGGAGCAGAATGGGAGTTTGCCTCCATTCTGTCCAACAGGGGTAGAAAGCCAATTTCATACCAGGACTTTGTAGATACAAAAATAGAGTTTGGGGGTACATCAAGTGCCCCTACCTCAGAATGTACCTAACTAAGTTTATTTTTTTTGTCTCCAGATTTGGGGTTTTATCATAAATCTGCCCTCAGAGGGGGAGAAATCCTACCAGACACTAGGGATATATAGTTCTTCTTTTAAGAAAAAATAAGGGTAGAGTGCAGGCTGCCTAAGCATTGGACCTACCCCTCACCCCTAAAACTCCAAATAGTCTTTCTGTCTGTCTGAGGCCCACATTTTCATTATGGCCTGCAAAATGAAATTTGGACTGTTTTGAGAGTAGTTTTGACATATAGGCTGGCACGGTTGGGGTAAATCCCAAATTCATCTCACTTGCCATGCAAATTGATTGCACTATTAAGGCTCAGGGTCAGCTGTCAACCAGGCAATCCTAATGAACCCACACAAAGAAATGTGATAAAAAAGCATAATTGTAGTCAATGTTCATGGTTTGTAGGGCATTATGGGCAATAAAACATAGTAGAATCCATGCATGTAACACAATCTTGGATCACCCAGGTGTCCAGGTTTCGCAAATGTCATATTTTAGTTGCATTTAGGTCTTTTTTTTTTACAGGGAATGTTGTTGTCTCCTACTTTGGGTGATAGAAATGCTGTTGATCCTTACAGACTGCAGATGTTTCCATTAGAGAAATGTGAGGAAAATGTGTGATTTCAGCCAAGGGGCAAGGGTTACAGGCCATTGTGGCTAAGATATCTTTGTAGGACTGATGCAAGTCACACCACCCTGGTTACCCCTTGGTAACTAGTTTTCAAAAATTGCTGGGTTTGCTAGGTTTCCCTGGGTGGCAGCAGAGCCCTGTCCCAAATAATTACCCCAGCACCTAAACAGGTCATTTTTTTAACAGAAAAAGCTGATGTGTCCTTTTTGCATTATGGGGCCTTTGGGGTCACTGGCGCAAGGCCCAGCCATACAATTAGGGTAGCACTTTTATTGGAAGAAGTGTGGAAATGCAGAGTTGTACTAGCTTTGTGGGACCCCACAGATTCTGAAAGTTTCCATCACTGAAATTTTAGGAACTTTTTTTAACCAATGATTGCAATGATTGATGATTGCTGGGCACTGTGGGTAAGAAAATGTGGCAAGACCCATGCAAGCCGGACCAGCCTGGACTCCTCTGGATGTCTACTTTTAAATCATGTCTAGGTTTGGTAGTTTACTTAAGGTGGTGGCCAATCCCTGGACCAAATACTGCAGATACCCCCATTGCCAAAAAAGTACTATTTGACAGGAAATACTGAAGTCTTCATGTATTGTATTTGGGCATTTTATGTCTCAGGCAAGAGTATACTGAAGTAAACCCTGTCTAAGACATAGGGCCTAGTACGACATTAGCCCCCGGCAGTAAGAGCAAAAATGGAAATAAAAATTAATTTTGTGCATCTAATATTATATTATATTATATTTCTTATATAGCGCCAGAATCGACCTCCGAAGGGGTATCTCCCCTCTATCCCATTTGTGCAGCTAGCAAGATAGCTGAAAATGAAGACATTCTGGAACACAAGGAAAAAAATATTATGTTACCCAATAAGAAACAGATTAGGAAGTTAAAGCGACCTACGTAGAAAAAAAATAACTAATATTGCTTGTGCAGATGTAAATCCTGGTAATGATGTATGTATCTTCCACACTGAATGTCATCTACCTCCATTGAATTTGGGGGCCTTAACATAACCTTTAAATCTTTTATTCATTCAATAAATTTTCTATGGAGATGACTAGAAAGGCTAATAACTGTGAAAACTTTGGGAGTAATGTAGAAAACACAATAGAAAAAAAAGATTCTACTTTTGGTACCTGTCACTATGAATTCTTTGATTTAATTCCTAGTATTGGCAGCTGTAACCCCCTGAATAGATCATGCTTCCTAGCTCTCTTCATGCAGTCCCGCAACTGAGAGTAATAATGTCATACAACATAAAAAGAGTGGGCCTCATTTATGAAAAGTGACGCATCGCTGCGAGAAAACAGCGATACGTCACTTTTTATTGCGACCTCCTTGTGACCCCAATGATGCGTCATATTTACAATATGACGCATCATTGCGCAAGGAATTACAGATACGTCAATATTTCTGACGTATCTGTAAGCGCAAAAGTTACGCATTGCTGGAGTGTGTCACAAAAGTGATGCAACTCCAGCAATGCGTCCTTTCACATGGGGAAAGCCCCATGTGAAAGTGCTTGTGTCAGTCTTATGCCTGCTGTGAAGCAGGCACAAGATTTTGACGCAACAGCATCCTAAAAGTGATGCAGTGAAATCTCATAGATTTCACTGCGTCACTATTACGAGGCTTTTTGCAGGGGAACGCCCCCTCTGCATACATTATACCTGACACAGGTATAATGTAGCGCAGGGGTTAACAAAGTGACGCATCTGCTTAGATGCGTCACTTTGTAGATAGTGCGCAACAGGAGGCATGTTTTACGCCGCCGATGCGTCACAAAAAGTGACGCACCGGCGGCGTAAAAGTGACGTGAACTTTGAAAAGTACTCAGTTAAAGAGTGAGTTTTGGAAAGTACTGAGTTACAAGAGTAAACTTTGAAAAGTACTCCGTTAATAGTGCATGGAGCAAGTCAATGAAAGTAGAGTTTGCATCACTTATTATAAGTAGTCTGATGTTAATCATCTTGACGGCTTGCAGATTAAGAGCACTGCCATTTTGCCATGTCAACAATATTAACACAGAACAGTAATTTGAAAAAGGCCAATCAATTAGCGAGTAAGAGTGAGGCAAAGAGAAATACAATAGAACTGCACTTATGCAAGCAATCAGAAATGAATGAGGTGTTGTTATCCAACTGTGTCAGGTTTGATAATCACCGTATGATACTGGAAAATTATCGAAGGATGGTCGTTACCCGACTCTGGAATGAACATCTAAAAATCAAGTTAAATATGAAAAGGAGTTGTTCCAGTGTTGAATAAGAAGAAAGTTTATTGCAATAACAAATGGTCCCATCCAGGCAGCCAGCTGTGTCAGGTACAACTGATTCTCTTAATATCCAGCCTCCTCGCATCAGGTTCTATCACTATGGTGCTACTCAAATATATACACAACAAGTAATGCTTATAATGATGTGGAAGGGAATAATAAATTACAGTACAATACTACAAAACCTTCACTCTTTATACAAAAATAAAAAGAGTGATGAGTGAAAAGAAGTAATAGTCCCATAGCCCGTGTTAGCAAAAACAAGAACAGAAGATGAGACTGATTGAACATTGTAGCTGCAATCAGGAGATGCTAAGTGGTCTCAGGATGCTTTCTATTGGAAAGACAAAAGTCACATTGATGATAACTACATTACAATTATACAATAGATTAATGTGGGGGTCATATTGGAGGATCGGGTAGGGTCCAAATTTATTAATAATTGTGTAATTTTCTGAACTCAGGAAAAATGGGCACAATCCGAAAATTTTGCAGATGGTTTTATTGAATTTATTGTACCGGCACACTGTTTAAAAAAAGGTAGATCGATGGGGGGCTTTTCAATATGGGTGTCTTATAAGTGATTTTTATGAGTCACAACAACTAGGTAAAGCACACCTTTCTCCTAACAGATTACATTTGAGACTCACAAAGGTTAGCAAGGAAATTAATGCTCTTGACATTATTAACGTATACACCACCCGTGGGTGATACCCAAGCTGTGTGCAATTTGGGATAATTTCATGTATTATATTAAGATTATTAAACAGGAACATATCAACTCTACTAAAGAGAGGAATTTGCATAGTGGTGAGCACTTGCTGTTGATTTTGGGGGATTTAATTTTATGTCACTCTGAGAATACTTCTACGGTTTTAGCAGAAGATTATTGTCGATGTATTCTGAATCAAAACATGAGTTGGGCAAAATGGGAATGGAAATGGAATAGATTTTAGTGGGTATAACTAGGAAATTGTCACCTTGCAATTGTTACGGCTGACAACAGGAAAGCTATTAGAAAGAATAATGAAAAATACTACAATACTCCTTTTTAAACTTTTTAAAATTAAACATCTGTGTACTGAGAGGGTCAAACTGGTGCAGAATGCTCTTTTTTAATGAATGGTTACTATATCGCACTCCGGCTCTCATCGCTAAAATGTATGCTAATACGTCTGCTACCTGCTTTAGATTTAGGCATTTTGCTCCTGCCAATTGGTCCCATATAATCGCACTGTGTCCGAAAATTCTGACATTCTGGAATTAAATTTTTTTATTCCTTGGCTCGGTCTAAGATATTAGATATTACAATATTAGGATTGCTCACTTCCTTCAATTAGCACTTTATGGCTATTATTACGATCTTGGCTTGGCAGATCATTTGGTTAAACTGTTGTATATAGTCTCAGCTGTAGCAAGAACCCTGATACTACAGAACTGGCAGTCAATACAAGTTCCCTTGTTCCAGGAATGGTTACATAAAATGAAAAGAGTCAGAAAGACTGAGTTGTTATATGCACAGCGAAGTGGAGGGATTAGAAAGTTCGATAAAATTTGGAAATCAGTTTTTGATTATTTGTACTTTTTTTGATGAATTGTACTTTTATGTTTGATGTCTAAAAAGCATATTATGATTTCTCCCTGTATCTGTTACTCAGAACTCTTGATATTACCTTATCTCTTTTCTGTTGATTGGCCTTATATATGTTTTTGTCTATTTTGATTCCAAAGTACCTCAATAAATATTCTTTAAAAATAAAAAAAATGATGTTCTCCTTTTGAATTAAATTTTTGTAAAGTTTGGCGGTGTCATTCTTAATACCTGTAAAGTTAGAAATTATATCATAATGGATTTGTTCCATTCTACGATATATGAAATAAGGTTTCTGGGGAACTGAAAAGATAGAGGAGCTATAAATATCATACTTGGGATGAAGCTGAATGTTTTAATCTGAAATACAAAGCTTTGCAGACACTAATCCTCTGCCTCTGGGATATACAGAATGCGCAGACCTTTTAGGAGTATTGGCATTTATTGAGATACAAATCAGCAAAAGGTACAGGTGAATTGAGAGAGTTGGCTCATATGAGAAATCCAAGAGGTTTTGGGAAATGTTCACTCACATAGAGAGGGGGTGCCACATGGGACCCAAAGAATGGGTATAATATTGCAGTTACCTATATATGTTTCATTGACTTGGTGGCCATAATTCCACTTCCCCTGAGTGAAACGATCAGTGAGGAATGTCCTCCATTAATGTTATATTGCCAGAGGTTAAGAGAACATTGAGTAGCATGGAAAAAACAAATAATGCTTCTAGCCCTAGTTCCAACTGATTTGTTTCAGTAAGATTCATCAGTTTGGGCCTGAATTCTTACCAAACTATTCAATGCGGCTATTGCTAATGAGAATATCCAGCACTCCTTGAGTTCTGCCATTCCTGTGTCACTATATATAAAAAAGGCTGCCATGACAGCCTAAACTACCAGCCAATCTCCCTTTTGAATAGGGTCTGCACAGTCTTCGATAAATCAAATCGAAGGACTGGGTGAATAGTTCAAATATTTTATCTGTGGTACAGGCTTGCTTCCAGTTAAGGATAGGATCTATAGATCAATCTATCTGCTTACATATGATCTGCTATAAATATGGCAAACCTCGAAGGAGCAGGAAGTTGAGATTTCAATTTTGATGGAGATAATGAGCCTTCATACTACTACTACAGCTTATGTCATGTATGGGCCTGCAGGTGAATAGAGCAAAGTATTCGCATTAGAAAAGGGTGTAAGACAGGTCTGAATTTGAGCCCCTTTGCTTTTAGTCTATTTCTAAGTGCTGTGGAATCATACTTGATAGAAAGCCCTTGGAAGTCCTCAAAATTCTGGTTGCAAAAAACAGATTATTCTCTCTGCTGAGGACACAGTTTTATAGACTAGTATAGAAATGCAATGCATATATTATTGGAAAGATCTGTGGATTACTGTAATAAGAAGACAATAATTCTTAACTGTAAAAAACACAAAGGTCACGGCACGGAAGCCGTTCCAGAGTTTGAAGAGGAAACTAATTGTGTATTGAAATCAAACTGAGGGTGTAAAACATTACGATGATTTGGGTATACATTTTAGCAAGTAGCTTCACTGGAAGGAACAAATATCGAAGGCTAGCACCATCCTGTTACAAACTTCGAGGACCATAGATGTCTTACGTTTAGACAAAAGGCTGTCACTCATTGTACGATTACACAGTTATAAACAGAAAACAGTCACTGCTGCACTCTATGGGGCAGAGCTAGGGGGTATGATAACTAACTAGTTCTACTAGTAGTTGAAAATAACTTTCCATGAATCTTGTTCAAGGGTTAGACCAGGTATACCTGAGGTAGCTTAATTTTGGCTTCATCCTTTATTATTGTACAGAGCCGCATATATATTTACGTTTGGACTTAAGTACTTGTGTGGTCCAATAATTCCAGATGAGATTTTGTGCACCAAAGGTATAGAAGGTGCATCTTTTGTGTCTTTTGATAAATATGTGTGTGCATGAAAAAGTTTTTCCTTTTCAGAGACATCTGGATTTCTGATATTAATCTTCTATAGGCTTAGATTCTAAGGTGGTGCACTAAAATGAATTTAGTGCAGTGCATTCGCTAGGAACTAGTGAAAATGAATCTTATGTGTGTTTAAACTTTTCTTTATAATTTGTGACCAGTTGTTTTTTGTTTAAAAATTACATGTATTAGTTGTGCACATATAAGATTACAAAAGGAACAATTGATGGACCGAATTCTGAACAATGCAAACATTCACCCCAAGTCACAAAGATCTAGGTTTAATCCTTCATTCTTTTACCCATCACGCCAACCAGTTTGTACCCCGCCATATGCAAATCAGTCTCAACCCTCTTCCTTCATGGGAACAGTCCAGCCTGAACTGCCAAGCCAGGTCCGCCCTGGACAGGGAATAAGCATCTTGTTACTGTTTTAGGGGCTTCACCACTCATCATCTGGCTAGCTTAAAGCCAGTTTCTCAGTAAGCACGGGACCCACGTCTGGGCATAACCTTCCCACTTAGAGCAACAAATGCAAAAGGAACAATTAATGGGCGGAAGGATGAACAATGCAAACATTCACCCACAGTCACCAACGTGTGAGTTTAATCCATTGTTCTTTTGCTCATCACGCCACCTCAGTTTGGACCCAGCCACATACAAATCATCCTTGACCCTGTTCCTCATGGGAACAGTCCAGCCCAAACTGCAAAGCCAGGTCCACCCTAAACAGGAAGCAAGCATCCTGGGACTATTTTCTGGGCATCACCTCTCATCAGCCAGGCTAGCTGGAATCCAGTTGTGCATAGAGTACCGGACCAATGTCTAGGTATACCCTTCCCACTAATGGCGACAAATGGAAAAGGAAAAATTGATGGATAGAATGCTGAACAATGCAAATATTCACTCCCAGTCACAAAGATCTGGGTGTAAACCATCATTCTTTTGCTCACTTCTCTACCCCAGTTTGGACAAAGCCCTGTGCAAATCAGTCTTTACCCTGTTCCTCGTGGGAACAGTCCAGCCCGAACAGCCAAGCCAGGTCCTCCCTGGCCTACAAACAAGCATCCTGGGACCTGTATCAGGGCGTCACCCCTCATCAGCCAGGATACCTTGAATCGAGTGATTCAGTGACTCCGGGACCCACATCTGGGCATACCCTTTCCACTGAGGGTGACAAATGCAAAAGGAACAATTGATGGATGGAATGAAGAACACTGCAAACATTCACCCCCTGTCACAAAGATCTGGGTTTAATCCATTGTTCTTTTGCTCAACTCGCCACCCCTACTTGGCCCTAGTCATATGCAAATCAGTTTTGATCCTGTTCCTCATGGGAAAGGTCCAGCCCGAACTGCCCATGCCGAACAGGGTCAAGATTGATTTGTATATTCCTGGGTCTAAACTTGAATGGCATGGGGAGCAAAACAAATATGGATTTAGGCCCAGGTCTGTGTCATCTTTCTTCCTACCTTGCTTCAATAGGGTTTCTCCTACCTATAGGTTATTGTAGGGTTATTAGATGCTGCAAATCTTTTCCATTTATGGAGAGAAGGGTTAGAATTATTTGACCAGTCATCAAGTCCTCTTCCATATATTTTGTACTGCAGCTACCAAAATTATAATGTTCTTTGCTGTTGAGGACCAATATTGTTAGACATGATATCTACCTTTGATAATACTCTGCTTTTACAGCATGTTCTTGAAATTGATTTATATTAGTTTGGCTTTGAGATTTTAATAAACCTCATAACTTCAATTTACCGATTCTCATTGTGTGGTCCTAAAGATCTCACTGTACTTTGAAATGTATATTAAATTGTTGTTAACCCCTCTTCCTCTTAGGCTACTGCAAAGGTCTTTTGACCAGAGTTAAATTGGAAGAAGTGACCAAGAGTGTTCTCAGATGACAGAATGTCAAGGATGCTTAGTACCTGAAGCAGAGGGGTAAGAAAGTGGTACTTTATTTTAGTCCAGACCCAATCTTAGTCCGAAGTACCCATGTTTTGACTTAGACAATCGGTATCAGTGATGTTCCAGTGTTTTGAGAGCCAATTGTAATACGGTGGAGTGAGAATCAATAGGGTTGTGTGTAATTGGTTTATGCTTTGCTTGCGGTGTTTGTGGCAAACATGTGGTGTCTTGCGGAGATAGTGTGAAGTGGTAACTTTTTTGATGAAGTGTGAGTGTAGTATTTATTGTGGAGAAGTTTGTAATTGGGTTTTCAGTGTCCCTGCTACTGAAATGCTGGGCATAAAATACTCTTTGTTCACCCTATCCTGCTTTTTCTTCTCCCTCTGAAATATGTATCGTTGTGACAAAAAAATTGTGTTGAGCTATTATCACAGTATATTCTGTCTGTTCCTCTTCCTGTGACTTCTCATACCCATTACATTTGAACTTCATATTTTCATGTGAGGGGATGTGCTCTTGTTTCCTCACAACATTCATAACTCTATTATCAAATTTTACAGTGGCTCCTCTGGCTCTGCAATATGATAGACTTTTTACAAGCTACTTCTGCTACTCGCAGATATTCCCCACTCACTTAAACTCCCTCTTTTATCTGAGAACCCACTCTTGACTACAAGGTTGATGAACGGCACTTTTGTACTAGCTCATCAACCTTAGTGGAACATTCAAATCCTTATCTTCAATCTCCTTCAGCTTTACCTAACTAGATCTATATTTCTGCTCAAACCTTAGCTCTCCTTTATATAATGAAAGAGGACTTTTCTGGTGAAGCATGGCACCTGGTATGTAAGCATGGCCATGAACCATGCAACAAATATTTGATGTAGTTAACTTTTCCACTCACCCACCAATTTATCCCCGTCATTTGTTATAATAACATCAAATGAAGAGGTTGTTTGTGGGCCTTTTGTCATGTAACACTTGAGAAATGCCCTATCTCCTGGTGACCATCTGGCTATATGGGTGCAGACTGAAATTTCCCAGCTGTGCTTGACAGCACCCCATCAGAGGAGGCAAAGTGGTTCCTGTTCACAACTACAGTCCAGAAAGTGGCACCGGGGAAAGTATTTCTAGATGCTGCAGGAGTTCCGATGGATAGCTGAGAAACAGTGTGAGGCACACATGGTGATTTAAGGTAGGGAAGAGCATATAGGATAGTAATATGGTGCACAGGTCAAGAGTTGGAGTAAGTAGTCAAGAGACAGGTCTTACCTTGTTTACTCCAGCATCAGTTTAGACAGGATGGGAGGGGAACCTATCACTAAGAGGCACGGCTCAGTGGAATAGAAATCTTCTATGTGCAATATCCTGAATTAAGGGGAAGCCCAGGTAAGGCCCAAGGTATAACACACATCACCAATCAGTGAGAAGAGCAAAGAAAAGGGATCATTTTCTAAGCAGGTATACTCAAAGGCAAAAAAGTAAACTAGATAAACTTAGTACTCCAGCCACAAGACTATTCTTTAATAAATAAATAAGAGGGACAACCTAAATCCAAAGCTTTCCATAAACTGCATTACCAACACTTTTAGTACCAATCAGGGAGAATCCACTGGTATCACAGAAGGTTGCACTAAAGAAAATTGAAAAATAGGATAGAGATATACAACTTCAGGGAGGAAGGTGAAATAAAACGCTCCCAATTCAGTCTTAATGGAAGAGAGAAAGAAAGGAGGTCTGATCCTTTTAGGAATAGGAAGATAGACAAGGCGTGTGAGTAAGACACAGGTCCCTAACACACAGCCTCAGTTGTTTTCCAATATTCAACGCCAAAACCCCAACACTAATGCCATTTCCAAAAGTGTGAATAGCAAGGATGTACCATAGAGACAACAATACATTCTGTGGTCTTATTTTCAAACCCTCCTTCTGTTCTGAGGGTTGGAGATCAGAGACCAGGCTACAAGAAAGGTCAAAAATGAGTATGGGAGAACCAGAAGGATACTTGTCTTATAGAGGGTGATAACACTGTCAGATAAGGAGGAAAGGCAACAAGAGTGTACCTTAGACAAATATTAAGGGCCATGAGCATCATGGATAAATTCATACACTCAGAGCAAAATGAAAAGAGGATCCAGACATCCTGTCATGAGCTTGATAAGTCTAGGCATCCTGCAATGACCTTGATAAGATGTGAGAAGATCTCAAGAGAACCAACCATCCGGAGACTAGGACATTCGGGTGACCACTAAACTATAATTCACCAAATAATTGTTGCTAGTGGGCCTCACAAAAATCTTAAAACAGGCAAGGTGTAGCAATTTTGTATTAATTTGGCCCCAAAGGCATTAAAGAGGAAAGATGTAGAATAATAATATTGTAAAGCTGCTGAGGGACCTAATTCTCAAAGATAGTTGTATCAAGGAATTATCTAAGAAAATGCAGTGGGTCCGCAGTGCTTTAATTGCGGTAGGCCTAAGCCTAGGAAGATTCTGGGAAACATTTCTAAGTTAAACCATAAATGAGAAAGCAGCAAACTGCTGCCATGATTTTTAAAAATATCAATGAAGAAGGACTTACAGTAAGCTCAGATCTCTGACATAATATTGAGGGCAGAAGATGGGAGTTGGCTTCTAACAACTTTCAACAGCATGAAATGTTTGTTGTTTGGATTTTTAACCGGCAAGCATATATTTGGAGGGGCACGTCAGGACCCCTTGAGCAAGTTTCAAAGATATTTTAAATTTGAAGTCAGAATTAGAGCTTGTCCCTGTCCAGCAGGTCATGTAGGTAGGAGAGTGAGTTGATGTTAAGATTAATCCCAAAGTTAAAAGCCCTTGTTTCTCCCAATTCAGACGGAGAAGGCTTTTCTTCATCCATGAATAAATGGATTTCAGGGATTTAGAGATGGATCTTCAGAGACCCTCTAGAACTGGAGAAGGATTTTGGTATCATTGGCATTCATCTGAAAATGGGCAGCATATGGATGATATGATGAGAAAGTGCATGCACACATTGAATAGGACTGAGTATAGAGAGGGACACCGAGCTACCAGCAAATAACTTGTCTTCAGTTTATTTATTTTAAACAAACATTTTAATATTTCATATAACATAAATTAATAGTTGCAAGGAAACTGGAGTAATAATCGACTGGGACCAGGATGTGGGAAACCCTTGTGTTCCAGAGGCATTAAAAACATTAACTAATATATTCACCCAGAATTTAGCATCACATTTATATAGATCTGCACAGACACAGTCAGGGCCAGGTGCTTTATTACTAGAGGTCTCTTTTATTGCTCTCTCAATATCCTCCTGGTTAAAGACAAGTGTTGATATGTCCTACTGAGGTAATGACCTGGAGGTTGAGTCCAGTACGGTGATGGATCAAGCCCTGATCTCTTGACTGGGTAGGAGTATTCTGCATCATTCAGAAACTCTGTCCATCACCACCCCCTTTTCCAAAATCGATTTTGTCCACACTAAGACTGGGAGGGTGTACTCAGACGTGAGTCCCTTGCTCATTGCACCATCAGGATTCAAGCAAGCCGGGCCGACGACGGCTGAAATGCCAGAAACCGGTCCCCGGAAGCTTGTTTCCTTCCCAGTATAAGAATTGGCTTGGTAGTTTGGTTTGCCCTGTTCCCATCATGCACTGGGACAGGAACAGACTAATTTGCATGTAGCCAGGTTCTGAGCTGGGATGGTGCAGTGAGCTAAAAAATGGTGATGGATCAAGCCCTGATCTCTTGACTGGGTAGGAGTATTTTGCATCATTCAGAAACTCTGTTCATCACCACCCCCTTTTCCAAAATCAGTACCTCATTAGAGCCATAGATTGCCTCAAAATAGGACAGCCACTGTGCCTCTGTGATATTACTTTCCTGGGTATCATTCTCCAGACCAGAGAAAAAGGGGGTGTTAACAATAACCCAAAATGTTAAACTATCCTTTAAAACCTCAACAGATAAAAGAGCATTCCAAGCCTCTGCCTTAATCCCTGATTTCCGCATATAAACTGCTATCTTATACTGCTTCGGTAATCTCGCTATCAATGCCCTATCTCGAGGTAAGCATTTCAAAGCTAAAACTAGGGAACGGTGGGCTTGTGAGCAATTTTCATCAAACCACCTTTCTCCACGAGTAACTCTGGATTAGGTATTAATGGTCAGATCCACTGCTATCTGTCCACAAATTCCATCAAAGGCTCTATGAACCACATCTTTAGAGTTTGAAGAATAAACGCATATTGTGATATTCTCTTTAGCTTTCGAACAAAAGTCCGTAAAAAAGGAATCGGGTGTCACTTTGGACCACTTAAGCCTCCTCCCTTGGTCACGAGTTACCACACAGTTAGCTCTCAAATTTTTTCCTCCTATTCTAAAAAGACTACAACCTTTAGCCGGTTCTAATATAACAGGGTTGTGGTCACTGAAAGAAGACATCTTAGCATTATAAAATACTACCTTATCTAGCAACAGGGGAGACAGGAATATGTAATCAATAATAGTATACCATTAGATTTAAATGTAGAGCACCGATCAGATTGATTAAAAAAGCCTGGTTCGAAAAGATCAGCTTCAGCCAAAAGGGCATCTAAAACCTCCCACTGAGGTGAATGCTCAAATTGAGGAATCACCAAATGACTGTGCCCTAGGTGATCATCAATAAAACAACGCAAATCACACAAATGTATATTAAAATCGCCCATGAGTAATATATAATAGGAAGTGGATTGCTTCAACCTATATTCTTCTAAAATAAAAAAATAAAACCCAAAGTGTTGATTCATAAAATCACATTCCCCAGAATTATAGAAATTTACAAATAATAACTTGGGGTAATTGGAAGTGCTTACTTCTACTATCAAACAATTTAAAGAGTCTGCCTCTATCTTTTTTGAGGACCCCATTAACTTAAGGGAAAGAAGAAGCACTAGACCGCCTTTTGCTCTACCTGCCGGAGAAGGGCGAGCAGGTAGGAAATAAGATCTAAACCCATCCAGCCAAAAGTTATCCCCCCATACCATGTTTCCTGGAGAGCAATTATATTGTATGATTTTATGGAAGTTCAACCAGTTTAGATCATCTCTTTTAAATCTAAGCCCCGCATTATTCGAACAGATAATTCTAAAATTAAGGGGGATTTCTGCACCTGTTTCACCTATGACATGGCCGTTAGAGCATGGTTCAAGTATACAATCCTCCATCCCCGCCAATCAATCATTCACATCCATCTGGGTAAGTGGGAGCAATCTATTTGAGAGGGGTAAGCCTCCCTCATCAGGCCTAGGTGACTGGGCTACCAATTTTAAAGATGTTACTCCTCCCCCGCTTACTTTACTGAAGCAAGATACAGGACTTTTACTGCGAGAAGGGAACATCAAAGACTGATGAAAACTAGTGGAATTAACCACACTTACACTATCAAGAGCTCGTAATGCACTTACTGGGGTGGTAAAAATAGTCTAATGGCAAGGCCCTGATGCCCCCCCATGGAGCTCGGTGGCGTCCTAAAACAGCCTGTCAACTATATCCTGTTTGTTAAAATTGACTACAATACAGTCGCGAAGTACATGTTTGGGGCCTTTTCCCACCCAGGCCACCCGTCTAGCCATTATAATGTTAGCAGAGATCTCGGCTTGACCAGTGCAGTAATGGTCACACCAGTTTTTGTCATACGCAGCAGAGCCTCAGTTGATTCATTGTCAGGGCACTAGGCAGAGGCACCCCTACAAGGACCGCAACCAAAGGAGTAGCTTCTGGGAGGAAATTAATTCTACAACCATTAGGGATTATATTTCTCTCTTGAGGGGCACACTTCTCATTAATTGCCAAAGTCGGGCCATTAGCTGGCAAATTGGCTCGACCTGTGTGGACTTAGAAGGGTTTCCCTCCCCCTGGGCCCAGACCTCGAATGACCTCAGGTCTACCAACAGAATTAGGCTTTAACCCCCCCGTCCCCCCCCCCCATGGAAGTTGTAATGTTGATTACCTAGATGTTTCCCTTGGGATTTGGACCTGATCTCTAATGGTGGAATAGGTAACAAGCCTAAGTATGGCATAACTTGAGGGGTATAATTTGTGTCCCTCAGGAAGGAGTCCAACCTCTCAAATTTTTTCTTAAGATTCGCAACTCAAGAGATCAAGGTATCAATTACATCTTTAGAGATACCAATCAATTTGGATTCAAACCACGCACTAAAAATGTCCTCTTCCAAATTCCGCAATGTCAATTGAATGTTCTCATTCACCACAGGCACCAACGTGGGGGTACTATTTTTAGAGCCTTTATGTAGCTTACTGGCTTTTCTGCTAGTACATTTTTCCCCCGCAGTCCCCACAATTGAAACCCTAGGTATCCTTTCCTCATCCAAGGGGGGAACTTCATGTATTACATCCACACCCCCTAACACTACAGTATTGTGAGTCTGAGCTTCACTCCTCGCTCCTGTGCCACTGATCAACACCACCTGTTCCAATGGTACGGGAATTCGTGATGGAGGATCATTTGTCACAGTTCCTTCTCCAGTGTTTTGACTTGTACCCAGTCCCAATTCCTTTTCAGCATTGGCTATCTCCTTATTCAAAGCTCCCACAGCCTGTATTGTAGTTCCTATATTCCCAATAGGCTCTGCGCATTGGAATAATATATCCTATAGATTAAACGTAGGACTGAGGTCGACTAGGTCTCTATCGAAATTACAAGACTTAATTATGTGTGCCAGCTATCTCAGAGGTCACTAGAAAGGTTCTCGAATTCACATGAAGAGATTAGTCTCTGACAACCGCATAAACATGACAACTTTTTTCCCCCAAGATAAAACGTATCTTCAGAGTCGTGGAGGAAACAATAGATAGATATTTCACTCAGTCAATCGTGCATGCTTCGTTTCACTAGAGGTGCAGAGAAAGTAGAAAGACAGGCGTTTTCAATAAAAGTATTTATTGAACAATCTTCTTTCTCAAGCATGAGAAATAAACTGCTACAATCGTAACACTGTTTGTTAAATATAATGAATACAGTATAAATAGTAGAATAAAATAATACTGTAAGAGCATTGTATGGTTCCTAAACCATATATAAATACATGTATACTTAACAGAGGCTAAATTACTCAAATGGTGCTTCTAAAATACGCCTACCCCGGTTTACCTAACCTAAGCTTAGTACGAGGGAGGAAGTAAGTGAGGTGTAGCATAAATGTAGTATTCTTTTGCCAAGAATCTGCTCAAGATTTCTCTAAGGGTCTAATCAGCTCTGTACCTTAGTTTAGAATGGAGAAGGTCAGTCTCGGGACTCGATTTCCCAACAACCCGCAAGGGTAGTTTGGAAACACTGAAGCTGGATTTCTCAGCAGGAGAAAAGACAGCGTCTCTCTCAGTGCATCTGCTGGAGGGTCGGCTTCCTTCGGCACTTGCTGTAGCAGGGTGCGTCAGGCAAGTAGATAGTCAAACTGCTCCAAACCACTGTGTGTGTTCTTGGGCGAGTGTGGGCATATTTATACCTTGGAGGTGCCGACTTTGACGTACAGTTGGACATAATAACGTCATCAAAGAGTCTCAGTACTTTGAAAACTCCATGAGTTCTTGGACAAATCAATATTCAAGCAAGGGGGAGGTCCCTGACTGCTGAAGTTGGGTTTTTCCAAGAAATCGTTGTGGATTTTCGGAACTGGTGGAAGTAGCCCTGCCATATTTGGACTGCATGAGCCATGCCTAAATATGGTTATGATTTCTATGCCTATATAAGGATATGGTGATTTATACCTATATAAGGGCATGAATCGGGAAACTTACAATAGGGTCCTAAAATGATACATAACAAGCCAAGGTCAGATATGAAGTTATAGATAGTGACTCTCTAGGGATTTTGGCTTTTAAACCCCCCTGTTCTTGATTGCCCAAATATTTGCCCTTACCCATGGATGAACGTTGGAGGAGTGGCCCAGCCCAGTCTCTTTCATGCTCTGACAGGCCTTTTTCCAAGTTCTACTGGATTTATACTACAGCCAGCACCTGGTTTCAATTTTCAGCTTCAGCATTTGGGCAAATCCTGGCATCCACTGTCACATTTTCTTTGTCCTTTCTCGTAAATTTATTCCAGCACTTTTAACCTTAAAGCATCAGGTGCCACCCTGCAGAACTGGTACCTCTGCTTCCCTTACTGCATTAGCTTCACCGAAGTCCTAAGCAATTTCCCAAGGGAACATCCTTTGCTGTTTTATACAAAATTTACTTAAAAAGTCCTTTTCAGAATAAGACTTCGAAAGCTGAATTTACAATTTTACAGTTTTGCTGTTATGACTTCAAAACCTTTTATACGTTGTATTTTTCGAAACAGGGAGTAGAGCACAAGAGTCTGACGTTTGGTGCAATAAACCTCGATTCAAAGAGAAAATCCAATAACATCCTGTAACATTGCTCCCTACTCCACCTGTTGAAAGAGCAACGGCACCTTGCCTTCCAGCACTGTACTGCCCCGCATTTAGCATTCATTCATTCTGTGCCACCTTGATTAATGAAATAACGCTGGTCTCTGGATGCTGGTCTGGTTACTCCGCCTGTTAGAAGAGCCACGGTGCCTTGTATTACACCAAGGTACTTGCCTCTGCATTCCGCATTCAGCGCTCTCTTACTGGAGCTCAGTGCAGCCTTGATTTATGGCTTAGCGCTGGATCGCTGGTCTGTTTTTTGTGCTCCTTGACCTTTTCTTCAATTGGCATTAGAGGATTTGGGGGATTTGCGAGGTGTTTCACTGCGGCTATCGATGGTAGAAAGTATTTAGTATTCGCAGCAGACAGCATTCACAATCCCACCAAGTGCTCCCATGTCCTGGCCGCCTACATTGCCCTATCACTCCCCACTCTCTTTCCCAGCTGTATTTGAACTATCCCATCACATTCTGCCCAATTGATGAACTCTCTTTTCCATCTAGCTACTCAAGGGGCCCCACTTGATTTCCAGTGCATCATGATTTCCCTTTTGGCCAACACGAGGCTCATATCCATAAACTTGCTTGTGACGTTAGTTTTAGCCGTGTGGGGAAACCAATGCAGGATACAAGGCCCCATTGCCAGCTTTGCATCTCTGTTTGTCACAGTGTTCAGCAGTGCGACCGCCTCAGTCCAATAATTAGTTAGCAGTGAGCACCCCCAAATCATGTGAGGGAAGTCCCCTCCCTCTCCTCGAGAACTCAGACATTCATCTGTATCCATATTGAAGTATGTTTTGATTTTTGCCGGTGTGAGGTAGATGCAATGCATAATATAAAAGTGAACCAGTTGAAAGTGAGCACTCATGGTGCTCTTCCATGCCTGTACCACCACCTCGGCCCAGGCCCTCTCCGGTATCTCACCTCCCACGTCTACCTCCCACTTGCACTTAAGTACATCCAAAGGTGCCAGCTTCTCTTGCATCATACGCTTGTACAGGCATGTGACCGCCTTATACTTCCCGCAGTAGTTACAATATATTGAAAACCCAAAGAAGCCCTAGGTTCATTCTGGTCCTCTTTCCAGTGCACACGGATAGCTGCAGTAAGTGCAGCGTGAAGCAACAAGTCACCCTCTCATAAGTCAAACCGCTCCCATAGAACATATAAGGGCAGCAGTAGTCTCAGCCTCCTCTTCTTCCGACACAGGAGCTCGTTCCTGCCCCATCTCCACCACTGCCTGTAGCACCGCCGCCTGCTCCTGTGCTGTCTGAGTAAGCGTGGTTTTCTTTTGGGTCCTGTTGCGAATGCATCGTGGTGGTCTTAAAAGTCGAGTGAGAGCTCGGTCCCGCATCTCCCCATGCCCTCCGCTCCCGGCGTCTCCTTCCTGTAATTCTCCAGCCAGTCCCAAGCTTCTTTGAGAGAGTCAACATAATGTGTGCTGCCATCCAGAATGGCATGCAAGTGGGCTGAGAACATCAGGGAGTACTGGAGGCCATCATCTTGCAGAGCTTTCCTGACCACAATATAAGAGGCACGTTTCCTCTGCACCTCCAACGTACAGTCCGGAAACAATGTGACCCTGTCATTATCCACTGTAAAGGGTCCGTCCGGTCTCACTTTTTGCAGTATTATCTAACTCCCAAGCACACGTAAATATGTCAGCTTAAATTTAAATTCCAGGTCAACTTCTTGTCTTGTTTTTAATTCTGATTTTTCTCCAAAGAGCACCACAGCCAACGCGTTTCGTCACTACAAGTACTGGCTCCTGCGACTTTCGCAAGGCTAATTGTTTCCGCGTGCTTTTAAGTGTGGTGATAATTTCAACCCACACGTGGGTTCCAAATATCGAAAATCGTGTCTGTATCGGTATTCTTATAATCCGTGTCAGGTTCTCATCAAGTGTTTCTTTTAGTCCAGCTAGAGTCACCCGGTATCCGAGTACTTCCTCGCCATATCTGTTCCGCGCACTTTTTGCAGTAGTAAGTCCCTGTCTCATAAATGGAGCAGACAGGCCACCACCGGTCTCAGGGGCCTTTCTGAGGCTAGCTTTTGGGCCGGCACTCTGTGGGCTCTCTCAAGTGTATAGAAGGCAGTGAGTCCCTCCGGAGCTACAACATTTCTGAACTACGCCTCCAGGAAGGTCACCATATGATCTCCTTTTGACCCTTCCGGGTGCCCCATGACTCACACATTATTCCTCTGATCGTGTCCCTCCGCATCTTCAGCCCTGCGTTTCAAGATAATTATCCTGTCCGTTAAGGCCTGCACCTGCTGAGTTACATCTCCGCAATGCCGAGTTCAGTTTTCTTGACCCTCTCAGAAAGTTTTTGTGCTCGTACCGCAGCAAAACAAGTCCCACTGTGAGAGGGCTGATGTCCTGATGTAGGGTCGCCTTTGTGTCGGCCATGGCAGCCAGTATTTGCTGTAATTGTTGCTGCACGGGTCATCCAGGGCACTCTGCACCAGTTCCTGTGCGTCATCCTCCTGATCCCGGGGGACCCCAGTCGAGCGGCCCCTGGGTTTACCCATGATCGGAAGGACTTCCCCTGCTCCTCTCTTTCCTGCTTCATGTCTGACGACGAGTGCACTGCAGGGACACCGCAGTCCCCGCTCCCTGCTCAGTGATGTTATTGTCCTGCAGTGTATGCCAGAGGCCTGGCCTCAATCGCCCAGCTGTCTCAGCTCACTTCAGTCCACTACTGCGCAACCCCGGCACTTCCCCTTCTCAGTCCTGCTCCATATGTTCGAGACCCAGCAGGGGCATTGGAGTCGTGCCTCCCTCTGGGGACCTCGCGCTCCCAGGTCGCCAATCAGGAATTCCCTCTTCGCGTTTCAGGCCACTGCTGAGCACTACGAAAGCCATACTCTCGTCCCAGATGCCAGGGCCTCAGCCCTTGTGGTGTCCCCACTCATTCAGGCAATCAGCACTTAGCCAGTTCCATGATTGCCCACCGGGGGCCCCCTCTGAGACCAGCTCCCAGGTGATCTATGCCCTATCCAGCAGCTCTAATGTTGGCTGCGAACGATTGTTCGTGGGCCCTCAGTGAGCGTGAGAGACGTCCACCCCAGGATCTCTGTCCCCCAGCTCGTCCCTGGCCACAGCCTCAGTTCCATTCCCCCTGGACGGTTTTGCCAACTCCCAGCTGCCTCACCACCACTGATCTCTCAGGGGCCGCCCTCCATCGGCAGTATGAGGTTCAAGGGACACAAGTAGTTCAAGGACCACGCAGACCGCCAAGGGCCAGGGCAGGGGGTCCAACTCGGCTCCCAGGTCTCTTCGCCCCACATACCTGCCACGCGACATCCACTCGCTCTTCACCACCGGGTCGCAAGGTGAAACATCTCCATCCAATGGTGGCTGCAGCAAAAGTTCGGGCACCTCCTTGGGGTTGAGAAATCGCCCACAAGCTCGCGTGGCCAACTCCGCTGTCTGGCTCACAGCTCCGTCGTTGCCAACACCAGCCAGTTTGGTGGCCCCCCAGTCAGTAGAGAGGTCTCCGCTCTTCCTTCGTGGGGGCGAGTCTGGACACGGCCACCCGCCGCTCCCAAGCAGTCCTGCTCACCGGTAGCACGTCGATCATCTCAGAGCCGCTGCAGCGCTGCCTCATTAACCTCAGAGGGTCACACAGGCTCACGGATGAGGTCCCAGAGCTCTACAGAAGCCGCTAGGCTCGGCGTCTTCTCTGCCGCTGCCATTTTGGAACCTTCCAGCCTCACAGAGCGTGCCTCAGATCTTGGCAAATCCCGATCTGATCTCACTCTCCGGTCTTCCGGGCCCGCACCTCCAGAGCGCGTTCACCTCCGGAGGCTTCAGCGACGTGACAGTCAGCTCCGGACTTTCATTAACTCAGGATAAACACGAGGCTGATGCAGAGCTCTCTGCTCACGTATCCGCCATCGCTGCTGGCCAAGCCATGCCCCCACTCCCAAGGAACCTCATGCATGGTCAGTTGCTTCCCACTCTGAATACTCCACTGAAGGTAGGGAGCTATTAGGTGTATATGTGTCAATCTCCAGGGTCAATAGGCTCTCTACTAGATATTCCTATGCTCTAGCCCTGTTGATTGCTCTATGCTCTCACTTCAATGCCCGAAACAATAGAGCAATCTCAAGTTCAGTTGGATTTAAATTTATATATCCTGAGATGTTTGAACCTGTTTTACAGGAAGCATTATGTTTTATGTGGAGCTGTGTCTGACTTGTTTGCCTCTTCTTCAGCTGATTTAGTTGAACCCAGTAGTCCAATGTTTTCATGAGGAACAGAATGATCAAGACAGAGAAGATGTCTTCTTTAATGTTCATAAGTGCAAATTCTGTTCATATTCCCAGTCTGACACTTTGTTGCCAATCTTGAAGAAGCTTGTTACTTTCAAGTACTCTTGTGGTTCCTTTGCATATTTCTTTTCCAGCATTTTGCTAAGGAACAATACTTTTGAGATTGATTTGTAATTGGCTAAGGCCGCAAGAGACGCAGAGGGCTTCTTTAACAGAGAGGAGTGATTATCACCTGCATTGGATGAGTGATTACAGATTCCGGCTGCGGCAGTGAGGGTCTCCTAACCACCCTATTACGATTAGGGCAGTCAGATTGCCACTGCCCAGCAGTCTCGCCAAGCATATTACAAGTTTCTACTCTGCCAGAGTTTTCATGGCAGTTCACCCTCCACAAAAACTGTGGCAGAGAACAAACAAGGCGCCCCTGTTGCCCTTGGGCCCTGTGTTTCATACAGGGCACAGTATGTGCCCCCCTGTGTGCATGCACCCTAGCTCAGTACGGCATGGACTTTACAAGAACTGTTTTTGGCATTTCCATTACGGTGCACATTTTCTGAGGCATCACTGTGGGAATCTATAAAAAAGCCCGCCAGACACAAAAAACATTTGCAAATCAGCTGGTGGCCCATGCATGCAATTGGCGATGTGGTGGTGGGGAGGACTCGGTGCCACAGTGCCAAACTCTTAAACAGGTCCTTAGGAAACAGCAAAAGGAAGGATTAATTTTTCAAGTATGATGGAAGGGGTAGGCCGGATGGTTTCAGGCCTTAGCTTTTTCCACTACATTAAAATTTTTGGGTTTGAATGAGTTATTGCTAATGTCTTTATGGATCTTCATGCAAAGAAGCATTGGAGGTCATTGTAGGGTAGATGTGAAGGTTTACATTCTTTTTTCAGGCTTGTGGATTTAATATTTCTCTAAATATTCTGACAAATTCACAAGTTAGGTGTTGGACTGAGATTATATGCTGATCATATAAACATTTTGAGGAAGCTTTACAGCATTGTGACAGCCACTCATCTAGAGGTCTATTCTGTCCTGTGCAACCCAAATTTAGTTCTTCTCCCTGTGTGTGGGAGCTTGTACCCGAACCTTTTCAATTTTGTTAATCTGTCATTTAATCATTTATTGTATGCCTTTACTAGGGATTTTAGGGATAATGCTCTGAAAAGGGGCAATAGTATTGAGCATGCTTAGATGTAGTTTGAAGTAGTGACCCTGGGTCAGTGGCAAAACATGCTACATTGTCTATCCACTCACAATTGGCATGGACTTGGCTGATTGAGGATTCTGTATAAGATGTACTTACAGACTGGATGAGCTGACACCCGAGTGAGGGGTAACCTCAGGTCAAGCAAATGGCCAGCCTCATGAATGGGCGTACCTACCAACTGGGTCAAGTCTAACAGTCACATGTTTTCCAGGATCTTAGAGGTTTGCTTATTAGCTTCTGTGTTATTCACAAGATGAAGCCACCCATGATTATAATCGTGTTAGAATGCAATTATAGGGGCTTAACTGGATTTACTTCCTCTACTGGGAACAATACATTACATCCTGTGCTCTACTGATGGCTCCTCCATTTATAGATGTATTGGTATAGGTTGTTCAGTACATTTAAGAATTTGAATGAGCAGTTTGTTCTAGTATAAATTCCCACAAATGTTAAAAATTCATGGCATAAAACAGCAATGCCTCCTGGCTTCTTTGTTTCTCTTTCCTTGCAAATTGTGTTTTGAGTGATGTTGGAAATTGAGGGGGTGAAACCATACTCCAACAGCAACAACAATTTTTGTGGGGGTGAAATCACCAGCAAACCCCAAGTTAAGCTCTGCTTAACCCTCTGGAAGATAGGCACAAAGCAGACAGGCTTAACTTAGAGGTAATGTGTAAAGGATTTATGCAGCACTTCAAACAGTATTAAAGTGAAAACACAACACAAGAAAATTGCATACCAATTTAGAAAAATAGAGCAACATTTAATAGATTATTTGAGACCAAAGCAACAACAATTCAGTCAGTAGAATCAGATATATGCAATAACAAATATTTAAGTGAAAAAGTGTCTAGAAGCACAAAGCGCCAACTGTGGACCACTGGACTGAGACTGAGCCAAAGTCACAAGTTCAGGCCGAAAGCGATGGAGCACGGGGCAGATACAGGGATAAAGTAGACCCACTAAGCAAACTCTGGTTACAGAGTTTTGAAGATCCAGCATTGCGGATGCATCGCACAGCAGTGGTTCTGGTGAGCTGCAGGGCTAGCAATGTCAAGTCCTGCATCGTCATCAAGTATGCTGTGGATAAGAGGCGTGTGCTGCGAAGTCCTGTATTGAAGATGCATCCTGCACCGGGGGAACTGAAGAAGCTGCGGGGCTTCAATGTGAAGCTTTGAGTTATTGTTGAGGATGCAGTTGACGAGGTGCTTGCCATGTAAAGGGCTGTGTTTAAGATGCATTGTGTAGCAGTGGATCTGATGAAAATGTGGGTTGCGATGCGAGGTCCTGTATAGGGGATGTTTTGCACAACAGCCTAGCATGTCTGAAAAAACAAAAGGCTGGTGTCAAAACCTATTATGAGTGTGCTGGGTAGTTCCTTTGTAATGTTGAAATGTGGAAGGATACATATCCTCTTCCTCATGAAGTCATAGATGGCTCATCCTGGCAATATCTATTCTCCCTTTGTCTCTCAGTCCAATACAGTAGCAATACATAATGATCCACTGTCAGCGACACCAATTCATGTGACCCAAGATAAAGGCTGTAGACACGAAATGGTTGGGACAAGAAAATGACAACTTTCTAAAAGTAACTTAAAATCTGACTTCCATTAAAGAGGGTTTAAAATTACAACTCTTTATACACCAACTTAATGCGCTATCTACTTCCAATTGATAGTTACTAATTATTAAATGTAAAATGGTATCCCAATGTTATCCTATAGGAGAGGTAGAGCTTACAGTAATAAACAATGAATTTGAGTTTTTCACTACCAGGACATGTAAAAGTTAAAAGTACATGTCTAATTTTATAACTACATTGCACCCTGCATGCTGCATGTAGGCTATTTAGTTCCTACCCTAAGGGACACATATATGTATTAAAAAGGCAGGTTATATGACCTTACAATGCATGCCATTACCCTGCATACCGTTACAATCCAAATCTTTACCCCGACTTGCTGTCGGGGGTGCGCTGGAAGTTGGAATAGTATAATTTACTATTCCAACTTCAGTGTGTGCAATAGTAGAGAAGGTGTTCGAGTGAAATCCAACACCTTCTACCCCATGCAACAAGCCATTCGCATTTACCGACTTGTGGGGTAATGGTATGAGTTGAAATGCATGCATTGTAGCTTTGTTTCCCTTTATATTTATTAAAAAGGCAAATTTAATCTTGGCAAAAGGTTTATTTTGCCATGTCGAAATGGCAGTTCAAACGGCACACACAGGCTTCAATGGCAAGAATAGGACACTTTGAAAATGCTACTTAAGTGGGTGGCACAGTAAGTGCTGCAAGCCCTAGTCAATGTAGTACCACTTCACTAGGGACTTGAATGTGCCAAATGTGTGTAAGGCAATTTTACCATGTTTAAAGGAGAGAGTACGAGCCCGCTATCACTTGTTAGCAGGGGAAAAGTGCACAGAGTCCTAAATGCCAATAAAAACGGGTTCGGAAAACATGAGGGTGAAGGGAAAATGTTTGCAGAGGACTCTGCTGAAAGGGCCAAGTCCAACAACTGGTAATCAGTGTCTCATTAAAAATTGTTGTCGGATTTGCAGAGCAGAATGGCTCTGTAAGTCCAAGCAAGTTGAAGTTGTGAATGGCAAAGAAGTTGTGCAGTTCAAGGGAGTATCTTTCTACCAATAGAATGTCCAATTTTGAAAGAGAGCTATGAAAATTGCAGTAGGTCAGGTTTCAAATTCTATTTAGGGATGGAAACACTTCAAGTCACAGATTCCTTGTTGCTATTGACTAATATGGGGTGTGGGAGAGTTTGGCTATGTGTTAGCTCACGTTATTTGAGACGAAATATTGCAAGTAGTGAAACACACCTTAATGATGCTTGTTTCCAGTCCAGGGAGGACCTGGCCTTACAGTTCAAGCTGGACTGTTCCCAGTGGGTGCAGGTCAAGACTGATTTGCATATGGCTGTGTTCAAACTGGAATGGCATGGGGTGCAAAAAAACTATGGATTTAGGCCCAGATCTCTGTACTGAGGTGTATGTATGACATTGTTCGGCATTCTGTCCACCAATTGTTTTTTTTGCTTGTGGCTGGAACCTGGATACGATATGTTGTGGTGGCTAAACACGAAGAGGTTTCTTTTTTAATGAGCTTAGTTAGGGAGTGGATCTTGGCTAATTTGGACTGTTAGTTTGCCTATCTCAGTTGAATGATTTTAAATGTCCTTGATCCTTTTTCTTTTATATTCTCACTTTGTAAACTTATGAATAGGATTTTATTTTGCCCTCTATTTGTCCCATGTGTGTTGCATTGACTCGTTTTTGTTTCTTAGGTGTCTGAAATGGTAAACGTGTGTGGCATAATTTAGATTGTGCATTTCTTGTTGACGTGTGAGAAAGCGATTCAGAAGTATGAAATATTTGAGCTGTAAATTGCTTGTTTTTGGCTTGGAGCATGAAAATGAAAAATTGGTAGTAGAATGGTCCACAGCCTTACGTTCATTTTGGTGATTTATAAACCGTTTTATATAAAGTACTTCGTAGAACCCTTCTGCTGTTTCTAAGGCCCGTATGTAGGAAACTTCCATTTTGAATTTCCTAAATAGCGAATCCTAAGAAATCGCTATTGATGAAATGCAAAATGGAAAGTACTAACAGCCTTATTCATCAAGGCCAAATCGGCTCGCAAAGGGCCAGATTCTGAGAATCTGGCCCTTTGCGAGTGCGATTTTTGCATTTGGGATTCATCATCCCAAATGCAAAAATCGCTGATTGCGATCTCGCAAATTAGCGAGGAATTACATTTAAGGAATCTCTATTTGAGATTCCTTAAATGTAATTCATCATCCTCATTTCTTTAGCGAATTCGCAATTTCTGGCCGCAATTTACCGCGAGGTCAAACCTCGCGGTAAATTGCGAAAACTCAGAAAAATGCATTTAAACGCATTTTTCTGAGTTGCATGTTACACACACACATGTCCTTTGGACATGTGTGTGTGCAACACCTATGTCAAATGTCATTTGAGGGGTGCTACAGGGTGTCCTTTTGACACCCCTAGCACCCTTCAAATCGCAATCTTATTTGCGATTAGCAAATTGCTAATCGCAAATAAGGAATACTCCCCATTCATTCCTTGGGCCTTTTGGCCCGTAGGAATGAATGGGGAGTTTTTCCTTATTTGCGATTACCAATTTGCTAATCGCAAATAAGGAATCAGTAAGGCCCCTAAGGCCCAAAGGTACGAATGATTTTGCTTTTCTAAATTTATGATTTATTAATTGCAATTTCTGCAGAATCACAATCGCTATTAGGATATCACCAATTTGGAAATGCATAACTTTCCTATGGGCCTTAGGCCACCCTTAACTGAAATATAAAAGAAAGTGGTGATCGCATAAAGCACTCCAATGACCTTTGGGCAATTGCACACTCTATATGGCACTGCATAAACAGTATTTTGGGTGCCTTTTTTGAATTTGCACATGGTTTGAATTGATTTGAGTAGATGGTCATGGCATTTCCTTAATGCCCATTTCGTATTTAGTCATTGCTATGTACATGCGCTCAGGACACCGCAAATAGGAAATTCCTATTTGTGATTACCTATTTTGGGATTCAAAAAATGTAATTTCTACCGGGTAGAAATCACATTTTGCCACTGCGTTTTTAGGTCTCAGCCTAGCGTACACTGCACAAAGATTTAATGACAACAGTATTGGGGGCTTGAACCGCCCCCCTTTTCCATTGGCTGGCTTCCTAAACGGAGGCCAGCCATTGGAGGAGAGGGGCATCACTCCGTTCAAGGCCCGTCTTTTTCGGTTTTGGGGCGTGGTTTTTTGCAGTTTTCTGGCTGTGACGTCATCCGTCACTCAACAGCAAAAACCACGCCCCCGAATGCGAAAATGGCAGCGCTTCTCTGATGCCATTTCAGCCCGACCGCCGCCGGAAGAAGTCGAGAAGCTGCCCAGCCCTCTGGTGAGTGCTCCCTTTTCTTGTGCGTCTGACCCCTCGTTGTGTGTCTGCCACCTCTTGTGCTTGCTTTCTGGCCCCCCCTCCCTGTGCTTGCTCCCCTGCCCCCTCGCTGTGCTTGCTCCCCTGCCCCCTCATTCGTTGTGCTTGCTGTCCTGCCTTCGCGTTGCTTGTGCTTGTTGTTTAATGTTGTATTATTCAGTTCTTTGTATACACCTTTGTGACTGAAAGATGAGTTTGCACTCTAGAAAAATACTGAATTAAATTAAACTGTACCTGGTAGTATGGAAAGGTTAAAACGGATCATGACGTAGCATCCTCCACTGAGAAGTTAAAAACACACTTCAGTTAGGTATTATTTCACTGAAAATGGCGTTGGGATTCTGTTTGAATTTGGCCTCACATTTTGATTGACTCCGGGAATATAGATTGCAGCATCCAGATATGCCTGCTCCCTCGTATTTTTACAAAAGACAAAGGAAGGCGGGCAAAGTATGGAATCTGCACCTGGAATGCGGTGGGTGTAGTATAACTGTGTGTGTGTGCGCCTTTATCTGGCCCCAAAACGCAGAATTTAGCCATATAACATTCTCAGGGCATATTATGGCATTTCAGGACATGTCATGCCTGTACCAAAGGATAAGTCGGTTGATCAGAGCATGTGTGATGGCCGTCCCTGAGCATATGGTTGCCCTATCTGGTTATATGATGTGGTATAGATTAAATGGTGTTATCACGTGGGGTTTTGTGGCTTCTCACTTAACGTATATTTTAAAGATCTGCCCACGTCATCGCTGCCCCTCGAGCTCCTGTGCACATTCCATCTCCCGGGCCTGCAGGGTCATCACTTTACGTTCCAGCAAAGCTGCTCCCTGTGGCATTTCTAATATTCTTGAGTGACTAATCTACCCTCTGTGTGAACTGTGCTGTGTTTTTGATTACCCTGTGCAGATCCAGTCCGTAGGGGGCACGCCTTAGAGTGGGGTTGAGTGCATCAGTGTAAAATGCCCCACCGAGGAGCTATAGTCCACAGCTACAACAGCCCATGATATTTGCCCAATATGGCGCTATAGCCCGGAGCCAACCCAAACTGTTCTCTTGGGCCATGTCTGTCTCTCACCCTGTTGCATCTGCATTACAACTACTGTTAGCAAACGCTCAGAGCGTAGTCGCCCCCCTCCCTTGATTATTGCTGTCATAACACAGTGCAGACAGTGCAGATGTTGACTTGCTGTAGTTTACCTTGACTTGCTTTAATTCATGTTTTTCCCATCTTTACATATTTGTGCATTTGGTTTCTGTTGTACAAAGTGACACCATTGGGATTATTCTTTGAGTGCCAGCACTCTTCGTTTTCACCTCTTTCCGGTACACAGTTTAGTTGCATTGTATTGACTTAATGCACATTCAACTTGTGGCCTCTCTGCTGCCACTGCCTGGAAGATTTAGACTAGACACGTCAGGCTCCTAAGGGAGTGTGACAGCTGCAACAGCTGGAGGGCCACTACTAGGGATTCTCATTGCTAGTAGCTCAACTCTGCTTCTTCTCCTCCCTTACCATTCCAGAAGGTTCCATCTCGGGAAGATGAATTGCTGTCACCTATTTAGTATGTGTGGGCCACCTTCCGTCTAAGCACAGATGACATTTAAATAGTGCCAGGATACCCTGTATAATGTTGGGAACTTTGGTAAAAGCTTGTTACGTGAAACTTTCAAAGTTACACTATCATGCTACATCCGGTACGTATGCGCCATTTCACAAAAACTTTTATTACAAGCACACAGAAATAATGCAAACAACGAGAAGGCCAGCGCAGATGCTGGTGCTTCTGGGTTTTTTTGTGCTGGCTTTAACTGTGCAGTGCGCCTTTGTGTTAGAAAATATACAGAGAACACATTTTAAGCACCTACGTTATGGATGGGTGGGTGGGGGGGGGTTGCTTGCGGTATATGGAATGGGATTTAACACACTGCACATTTGTGGTGACCTGATTCGCTGATGTATAAGTAGCCAGTGAGACTGACTAGCACCGGTGTTACGTGTTCAGTGGGAGTCAGTAGCCTTATAGACGTATTATGGCACGGCATAGTTGTGTCCTAAAGGCCATTTCAATATGGACAGAGTCATTGAAACAGCGAGCTTGCCATGCTGTCCTTATGGGACAAAACTCAGGGTGTGTGTTAAAGAGTTGATAGTGATAGAACGTACTTCTGACTTAATGCACATTCAACTTGTGGCCTCTCTGCTGAGACTGCCTGGAATATTTAGACTAGACACTTCCGGTAGACAACAGCGGACAATGAGCCTCCATTCTGCTTTCCTGGAAACTGTTGGGGGGAGTAGCCTGCTGCAGTGAGCAGATGTCCTCTTGACGCAGGAGGGTCCAACCATTTGTCCCACCTCTCTCCTAGCTGAGGCTTTAATGTGGACAAAAATATCAGTGCTCGCAACTACCGTGATCTGCAGGTCACAAGGAAGTCAACTCACGCTTTCATCCTTTCAAGGATAAACCTAGGTAAGACAGCATCCTTTTAAGTACAGCCACTGCGTTGCACCAAAAACAATAAACGTCTGAAAATAGCCTTATTTTTTCCGCAGAGGGAGCACGCCAAAACAAAATCCTGTTTTGCTTGTTTTCATTGTCTGTGACTGTTTTAGGTAATTCAGCAGCGTCCATCACTCAACTAAAAACATGCCCCCCATTCTGAAAAGGACGGGGCTTATCCACAGATGCTGCCACCATTTTGCTTCTTTGCATGACTTCCAGAGGCAGTTATCTATCATCTCTCACACTGCTTGTGTGTTGTCCTCTTTTACAATTCTTTAAAAAATATCAGATTTCACATGATGGCTAGAAGGCTTCCAATCTCTTACACACACTTTCTCGAATCGTGTCATTCTTAACCCCTTCCACGCTCATGACGAGCTGGGCTCGTCATGGCGTAGCCTCCTCGCACGCTGATGACGAGCCCAGCTCGCCACGTAACATGCGCTTTTGAATATCTCAGCGCAGGAGTAGAATTCCGCTAGCGCAGATGCGGTTAAGACCGAGCCCAAAAGTGCTTTGATCTCTCAGGAAGATTCATAAGTGATTTGGTGTCGGACGCAGTGCCTACACGTCAACTCGACTTTTCTCCCAGACGTGCATTGGTTCCTGACACAGAGCTTAAAAATAATTTTCTCCTATGCCTTGGTCTCCCCTATAGCAAGCACCTCTATGTACTTTGCTCGTGCTCCTCTGTATTCTTTTTTCGCTCTTTATTTTACTGGGTTTCACTAGAGGCTGGAGCCTGTGCATTGTTTTACCGTAGTGCAAACTTGGCCCAAGGGCATTACGATGCTTTGCATGAGCATCTGATTGTAATACAGGTTTAAGCACGCTGCTTTAAAGGGACATAGCCCATTGAGGGTAATTGCCAGCTTGCTCTCGGACGCAGAGTTGTTTGTGTTGCAGTGCTAGCCTTCTCTGCATGCTAATGAGGCTGTGACATCAGACAGTCGTACCGGGACAGTAGGGGTTTGCCGTGGCCAGAGCCTACGTGTTTCATTTCGATGCAAATCAGTGCCCCTTGCTCGCCAATCAATAATCCCCCGGTATTGTTTAGCTAAAAGCAAATCTCCCTTTTTGGCGGGTGTGCATGTGGCTGTTTAAAATTGTTGGCAACAAGGCAACAATCAAAACAGATTGCTTTAAGGGCGCTAATTATTCAAGCACGCGGATGCTCTTGGCAGTTGACCAAAAAGTTAGCATACTTTCCATCACGGGTTACTGCTTTATATTAAACGTGTGTTTCCTGTATTGCCGATGCATCTGCACAGCTGAGTTTTGCAAGCAAAATGGCTCCAGCCCTACAGAGGGGTTTTAGCGGAGTGGAAAAAATCTGCAGCCCAGTCAATGTTGCAATAGCATGCTCGCCTCTTGCAGGCCATAACAATGGAGCGTATGTCTGCCATTCTTACAGACACTAAGAAGATTTTTGACTTCATTTGGGCTACTCTGGTTCAGTTCCTCTCTTCGCAACTTCCTCTTTTCTCCTGCCCCACGCACACAAGGGCTCTCCATCTCTTTCAAACTTGACGTCTCCAGACCTCATTGTCACCTCAAAAAACACCTGCTACATACCACAAGCTATCACCATCCATTTGCTTATCTTGAACCTTCCTTCCGATGATGTAAACTATTAGTATTCCTCGCATGCAAGTTAATTGTTTTCATTTATCTATTGTTTAGGATGTGCTCGTGTTTTCTTCTTGCCTCTGTTCCCTGGCTGTGCTCGTGTTTGTTGCCTCTGTTCCCTGGCTGTGCTCGTCTTTTCTTGCCTCTGTTCCCTGGCTGTGCGTGTGTTTTCTTCTTGCCTCTGTTCCCTGTCTGTGCGCGTTTTTGTTGCCTCTGTTCCCTGACTGTGCTCGTGTTTTCTTCTTGCCTCTGTTCCCTGGCTGTGCTCATGTTTTCTTCTTGCCTCTGTTCCCTGGCTGTGCTCATGTTTTCTTGCCTCTGTTCCCTGGCTGTGTTTGTGTTTGTTGCCTCTGTTCCCTAGCTGTGCTCGTGTTTGTTGTCTCTATTCCCTGGCTGTGCTCGATTGTGTGTGTGGCTCTGTGTGTGTGTGGCTCTGTGTGTGTGTGTGTGTGGCTCTCTGTGTGTGGGCGTGTGCGTGTGTGTGTGTGTGTGTGTGTGTGTGTGTGGTTCTGTGTGTGTGTGTGTGGCTCTCTGTGTGTGTGGCTCTGTGTGTGTGGCTGTGTGTGTGTTTGTCGCTAGCTGTTTGTGTGTGTGTGTGTGTGAGGCTCGCTGTGTGTGTGTGGCTCTGTGTGTGTGTGTGTGGCTCTCTCTGTGTGGCTCTGTGTGCATGGCTCTCTGTGTGTGGCTCTCTGTGTGTGGCTCTCTGTGTGTGGCTCTCTGTGTGTGGCTCGCTGTGTGTGTGTGGAGCTCTGTGTGTGTGGGGCTCTCTGTGTGTGTGGGACTCTCTGTGTGTGTGGGGCTCTGTGTGTGTGTGTGTGGCTCTGTGTGTGTGTGTATGTGTGGCTCTGTGTGTGTGTGTAGCTTTCTGTGTGTGTGGCTCGAGGTCCACTAATACCCTCTACTACTCTCTAATGCTCACCTATTGCTATTGTAAATGACAATACCATTTATTTCTGTTTTTAAAAAAACAAAAAATGAAAAAAATGCATTTGTAATGCCAATAGCTCTAACTTTAAAAAAAGCCAAGGCCATTGCATTGTAAATGCTTGTTACCTTTGTTAATGAGAAAAGGCAATTTAGCATTTCTTAATGGCCCGAAATAGCAATTTAGTCCATTAAGAAATGCTAAATTGCTTAATACATATGCTCCTAAGGGCCAGATGTACGGCCATTTCATTTTGCGATTCGCTAATTGTGATTTTTTGTGACTCGCAATTAGAGACTCACAAAATGAATGTACTAAAGTGTCTCAGACACATTAAGTAATTTCCAATGGGGTCACAAATGACCTACTCCATCAATATTTATGAGGTAGGTCGCAATTTGCGATCCCTTGGGAATCGCCTAAAATCATAGGGATGGTGGCCTGCTGGGGTCAGCAGACCATCATGTCTGTGATTGCTTTTTAAATGAAGCAATTTTTGAGGGGAGATGCAGTTCATTTTTCTTAAAGGAAAACAGGATGCAATCAAAAATGAAAAATGAAAAGTTTCCTTTTCATTTTTTATGAGTAGGCATTGGTCCATGAGAACACTTCCTGCTCTTAAAAACTGTTGGCGCCAACATTCACAAAAGAGAACCACTTCCTGTTTGCAAATGGGTTACCACCTACTTCACTGAGTCGGTAAAGTATGAATGTTTGCCGCATTCTAATTGCAAAACATTCATACATGCCCCTGTGACTCGCTATTAGGAAGGGACACTCTTGGCACGTCCCTTCCTAAAAGTGACTCGCAAACCTTATTTTGCGAGCTAGTAATAGGTTGCCGAATAGGAAAGTAGAATTAGTACATGCCAGAAGCTGTTTTAGCTGTCGCAAACTGCCTGATTCTCCATTTGCGACCGCTAAAAATGGTCGTACATGTGGCCCCATGTTCTGTAAACGCCGGGTGCTATGTTTACAATTTAAGAATTCTCAATTTACTGACCTTAGAATGAAGAAAGACCAAGGGGCATATTATCAAGGGGGTTTATCTCCGCTTTTTTGGCTTTAAAAGCCAAGAAAGCGGAGATAAAATTATCTCCCTATTACCAAGCTGTCGCTAACACCAGTTAGTGACAGCTAATAGGAGATAGCGACCATCTTGGGCCCCGCTTTGCATGTCAGTGATATTTATCACTAATGACATGCAAAGTGGGCGTGCCAAGATGTTAGCGACTGGAAACAGTCCCTAACATCGCTATCTCCTATTACCAACTTTTGGAGATATTCGCGCTAAGCGCGAATATCTCCAAAAGCTAACACCTGCCCTGAGCAGTTCTTAGCCATGTTATCCAATGGGAGGTGGATAACATGGCTAAGAGCATTTGCTCGATAATGCATGAATATCGCTGACTTTTCAGCGATATTCATGCATTGCAGCCGTTTTTTATCGCATTTGCGATAAACCTTGCTAATAGCAAGGTTTATCTGCGATAAAAATCGCCGATGTGCGGCGATAATTTTTGTCTCTAAACAAGTTAGAGACAGAAATTATCGCTAGTTGTTGGTAATATGCCCCCAAGTTTTCCTACCTAGGGTTTGAGCATCACAAAAAATTACAATTGTAAACATCGTTTTAATCAATGAAGTATAATTTCTGTAGAATTCCGTCAATTTTAGTACTTGAAAAAGTCAACGAACTCTTACTGTGTACACACCTTGAACCAACCTCCTTCACAGCCACTGGTTTGTTTAGGTCAGCCCCCTTTAGTGTGTATGTTGAATGTGTCCATCGTATTCCGACTCAGTCCATAGCATGTAACAAATGTTGAGATTTACATCGCAGAAGAAAGGAGATTTTAATAATGTGTGTTTTTATGGACATTCATACCAAACCTATGCAGTGTTCTAGATAACAGGTGTTACTAATTCCCATTTTATAATGCTCAATTTACAGACCAACATGGAAAGCTGAGCTTGCCTTTCTTAGATCCGAACTTATCACCTTGGACAGACCGCACTTAGCAGCATGCCTGTCGTTCAGTGAGCCACCCTGCTGGATGATGACAGATGGGTACACTAAATGACTTTTTTTCATTCTGTTCCTTACCAGTCCCTGTCGCCTGTTGTCAGCGAATGCATGGATCTGGTGGGAGGCAAACAGCTGTGGACATGCGAAGTGCTGTTTCCCAGAAGCATACATACAGGCAGCCCCGCAGAGCTGGACTTATATGAAACTCACATGAGATTAACATATGTTGCTATCTAGACAGGCATGTCTCTCTCTCTGGGTTCACAAACTGGAACACAGAAAAAGGAACGTGGTTATTCGTATTACTGGAAGAATCTGCAGAATTCTATTGACTGGCGAGTATAGCTTTAACCATTTACGTTTATAGGCGGCAAGCCTGTCAGCTTTAGAGCTGCAGAAACACACAAAAGAATGGGTATTTTGAAAGAGACTTTTCACTCGATGTGAGTTTTGATTTGAGCATTCAAACATTTCAACGCTTCCCTCAGTTCAGCATATTATCCTCTGTGCAGCATAAGCACGAGCCTTACCCCCGGTTGAAGCTATGAGCAGTACATGATCTCCATGCTGCTTGGATGCTCCCTCTGTGATGCAGGTTTTCACAGACAGTGTGGGAATAATTGTACTTTGTAGAGCGCTTTATACAGCACTTCGGCAGTGCTGTGAATACCAGTTGTTCCTGTATACCAGTTTCTGGGGTTCAATTTTCCAGCCTACATGGGAGTTTGAAGTTTTATCTGTGAAGCATCCTGCTGCCTGATGACAGAAAGGGCCACACGGGGCCTTTGATATTCCACTCTTTGCTCATCTCTAAACTTTCGCTGTTGGGGGTGGTATGTCACAACATCCACCTCTAAAAATATTGTGTTGTCAAAAGATAATTGGCAAAATATTGACACAATAATATGGAATGATGATGCAAAGGACATCACAAAGGCTTCAGTAATATTTATAAAACCATGCAAGGCATTATTAATGTGACCTTTGTAAGTAAAGCACGTACAGCCATAAGAACAAAGATGAAAAGAAAGTTCTGTAATGGGCAGGGACAACGGGGACGGAGGGAAGGGAGGAATATAAAGGGTAAATGAAGGAGAAACAGAAGATATACATTAGGGTATGGAAAGTGAACAGTCGAGATGGCAAATAGTACATAAATTAACATTGTAAACATTTGTCAATATAAGTACATAAATACGCATTGACTAACTCATGGATACAGCCTAATTGTCAAAGGACTCACTCTTTGCTCCAGCTGCCGTTTTCCGCTACAGGAGTAGCCCAGTTCACCACCTGAAGCCCCGCAGCGCTACTGGGAGAGGGAGGCCGCAGAGGAGGACGAGGCGCCGGCCCCAGGACTGCGAGGACCAGCATTCACCATCTCCAGCTGGTCCTCTTCCTGCGAGAGCCGCGCCCCCTTCCAGTGCCCCGCCCCCAGCGAAGCGCTATAACTTCTCGCGGCACCCGCTGCGCGGGTGCCACTCGTGGATACAGCCTAATTGTCAAAGGACTCACTCTTTGCTCCAGCTGCCGTTTTCCGCTACAGGAGTAGCCCAGTTCACCACCTGAAGCCCCGCAGCGCGACTGGGAGAGGGAGGCCGCAGAGGAGGACGAGGCGCCGGCCCCAGGACTGCGAGGACCAGCATTCACCATCTCCAGCTGGTCCTCTTCCTGCGAGAGCCGCGCCCCCTTCCAGTGCCCCGCCCCCAGCGAAGCGCTATAACTTCTCGCGGCACCCGCTGCGCGGGTGCCACTCGTGGATACAGCCTAATTGTCAAAGGACTCACTCTTTGCTCCAGCTGCCGTTTTCCGCTACAGGAGTAGCCCAGTTCACCACCTGAAGCCCCGCAGCGCGACTGGGAGAGGGAGGCCGTAGAGGAGGACGAGGCGCCGGCCCCAGGACTGCGAGGACCAGCATTCACCATCTCCAGCTGGTCCTCTTCCCGCGAGAGCCGCGCCCCCTTCCAGTGCCCCGCCCCCAGCGAAGCGCTATAACTTCTCGCGGCACCCGCTGCGCGGGACGCGCGCGGGACGCAGCCCGGGGCGAAGCCCGGGCCAAGGGCGGGCCCGTTGTTGCCCGTTAGTGCCCGGTAGAGACCGGACCGGGCCATTCCCCTTAAATCGACGACCCAGGAACAAGCAAGCATGCCGCCGAAAACCAGAAGTGCCTCCAAACCTAAATCCAAGCACGCACAGGAGGTAGCACAAGTCACAGGTCCTATCGATCTATTCCTATCACGGGTTAACGAAACAATAAACCAAAGTATAGCTATAATAGAAAAGAGAGTCTCAATGGACCTTATGACCGCAAATGCTAAGCGCTCATCACTTGGCGCTATAGCGAGCGCTGCATCCCCAATCAATCTGACCTCCCAAAACAGCTCACTCCCAGTGTCTCTACTAACCACAGAACTAAACACCGTTCCTTCAGTAGTTGACCTGTCAGTCACGCACTCTGAGTCGGACCCCTCGATAACATCAGAAGACCTGGAAGCAACTCCCGATTTAGAGGGACGTCAAACTCAAGGAAATATCCAAACCATCGAAAATTTGCCCCAGCTTAGTGAGAGGGATGGGGTAACATCGGAGACCCGCCTAACACTTAGTGGAAAAACACACAGTTCATCCACGACCCATTCAAACTCCCCATCCTCCAACACCACACTGTATATTCCCGATTCTATCCTCCCACATAAGGCAATTTCTAACAACAATACATCAGAGCAATGTAAGACCTGTAGAATTACATCACAAGTGCTCACCACCACCAAAGATCTACTCTATCAATATCTAAAGCCAATCCAGCTGAGCATCAGAAACCTCGAAGCTCAACTGACAATAATATCGGCCACTCTCCTAGACACAAACACCAGGATAGACGTAAAGGGCCAGCGAACCATCTCACACCAACCAAAAAAATCAAACCAAAAACATACACAGAAAGCAGTCAATATCCCAAACGCAACATCTACAGCACAGAAGAATTCAAACCCACCGTCCACCACACCCAAACTAACTGTAAATACGCCCCATTCCCAGCAGGAGAAACCAACGCAACATAAAGCACAGCAAGCAGCAACCACAGGCAAGGTCACCGCACATACCTCATGTCCAACACAAAACGCAGATTCCAGTAGAGTCCCTCTAGAGAAACCCGATCCCCAGCCCACGAAATCACCACCTTCCCAAAAAGTATCTAAAAATACTTCGGAAACAACCCCGAAAAAATTTCCCACAGTTAGACGTCCAGCCCACCTGCCTCCCGAAGCTACTCCCTTTACAATAGTTTTAACAGGAGTACCTGAGCTAGCAGAGGACACCCCAGAAACTGCATGGTCACTTAAAAATAAGGCCATGCAGTGGCTCAGCATAAACAGACCTCTCGAATCTCACCTATCGGGAGGGATCACGTCAGCACGCAGGGTAGCTTGGATAGGAAAAACAAAGAAAACAACACGCGGTGACTGCATCATTGTAACATGCAGAGATCCCGCAACGGTAGACTACATCTGTGCCTGGCCACAACTCGAGAAAAAAGGGGGAATAGATGCCCGCCACCTTTCTTTCTTTTACCCCCCAGCGAAACAACATCACAACTTCCCACCCTGGGAATGGCATCATCACCCCAAAGCCCAGCGTAACCAGGACTCATGGCGTCAAACACCATGGAGCCAGAGGGATTACACATGTGAGTACCTAGACAGGGGGGGGCCAAGAGAAAGGTATGTCGATGGCCAGGTCCCATACTGGCAGGACAGACCTTACTCGGCATACGAAGGTTGGCAGGGCTTCCCGACCCAAAACCGATTCGAGTGCCTCGATATGGTCGATTGACCATTTACGGTCGAACCCAGTTACCACACAGTAGATGTCCTACATCACTCTGCCTCTGACAAGCATCTGATAGTTCCACCAAACTTGCATGACATTTCAGAGACACCAACGATCCATTTAAACAACCTTTTGACCCGCACTCCCCTCGTAGAACTGGCCACGAGTGGAAGACCACCCAACGAGCAAGTGTTAACCACAGAAATCCCTACCAACCCTAACACAGTACCCGCTATCTCGATAGACAAAGAGGCCATGAGTATAGGCATAGCCTTCTGGAATGTCGCAGGTCTAACTGGAAAAATAGCATGCCCTCAATGGCTGGAAATAGCAGGCAGCCACCAAATCTTGTGCCTACAAGAGACCTGGCGTATATCCCCCCTCCACCTAGTGGGATATAAGACATTTTTTACTAAAGCAACGCCAAGCACAATGGGAAGACCAAAAGGCGGGCTCATGATCTACTTTTCAAACACCATAGCAGTCACGGTAAAGCTAACAAAAGAAACACCCATTTTTCAAATTATCCAAATTACCCACCAGACCACAGCATCGAGAAATATATTCATACTCATAAACTATTACAATAACACAGGTACTTCGGACTGCTGTACCTACCTAGACGAAATGGTGGCCCACATATCCACACTACAAAGCGCGAACTTAAACGCGACAATGAAATTCATTTGGGGAGGTGATTTCAACCATCCACTATGCCCAAGCCACAAAAGTGGAATCTGTGGCTTGCAATCGGAATCCGGAAACCCCATCCCTCACTTCTTACACACTCAAAGCGGAAATAAGTTCAACGAAACCATATTCACTCTGGACCTAGACTTCGTAAATGAACTAGTCGTCCCGCCCCAGGAATTTCTACCCACCTTCCATGGGCGAGGTTGTACGTCTACCATTGACTTTATTTTAGCCTCTAACACCTGCAAAAGATTGCTAAACAACTACAAAGTAGGGTCCAGTCCGATTAGTGACCACTATCCCCTAAGCGTGGAGCTCATCATAGAAGAAGCAGGCCCTCACAAAATAAAAACCAGCTCTCTTGACCAACAATCAATAGCAATAAAGAAGAAGAACGGGTACGCCATCAAATGGGCGAAAGTCGACCCCGAAGTTACCTCGCAAAGGATACTCGAAAAAACGTACCCCTGGCAAAGGGACTGCTTGTCCGCAGAGGCCTCCCCCGCACTAATTATTGCCTCTTTTCATAATATTCAAGGGGCAATAAGAGATGAATTATTTAAACATATGGCAAACAAACCAAAACCCCAAATAAAGAGATGGTTCAACTCAGATTGCAGAAAGGCCCTCACATCCTTAAAAGAAGCCCTTCGACAAAAACCAAGAGACGTTCAATTAATCTCACTTCGGAGGAAAATGTACAATAAAGCTAGGAAAAACCGAAGGCACCAGATAAAGAAAGATCTATGGTGCCAACTGCATGAGAGTGCACTAAAAAAGGATAGCATCACTTTTTGGCAGGTTATTAGATCACCTTTTTTAGACAACAACACCGATCCATATCATCTTGACGTAGCAGTAACTGAGAACGACTGGGTCTACCACTTCACAAAAATCTTCGGCCAGTCAACAGACATCTCTCAAATAGAAGGCGAGGACGAAGCAGAGAAAAATTTTCTCCCTATCGATCTACGCTTCACTGTCAGTGAGGTCAGAAAAGCAATTAAAGCGTCAAAAACTGGTAAGGCTCCCGGCCCTGACGGGGTACCTATGGACCTGTTCTTATACAACAGCGAATATTGGTCACTAATAATAACCCGGGTAATGACCGCAGTCACCGAAATCGGTCTCCTCCCATCATGGTCATCATCCACCCTCGTGCCAATATTTAAGAAAGGGGACCGAAATGATCCCGCGTGTTACCGGCCGATCTCCCTTCTGGACTCCACAGGTAAAATTGCAGGTCGATTACTCCTGGACCGATTACAATCTTGGGCCCAGGAAAACAACATCTTTACAGACCTGCAATATGGCTTCCAGAAGGGGCTCGGAACGGTAGAACAGGCCTTAAACCTGACCCTTCTGGCCGGAAAATACACACGCGCAAAAGAAGGAAAAATCTACCTGGTATATGTAGACCTAAGCGCGGCCTTTGACTGTGTTCAGCACGCAAAGATGTGGGATATCATGACCAATCTTGGAGTAGACCCATCTATACTGGCCTTTCTTCGGGGTCTATACACCAACGCAGAAGGCCGAGTGCGTTACGGCATTGGTGGCGAACTATCACGTCCCTTCAAAATCACAAGAGGAGTAAGGCAAGGGTGCGTGCTGGCTCCCTTTTTATTCAATCTATACACCAACGGGATTGAAAAAGCCATGTTGGCAGGGAGTCAGGACCTCCCACAGATAGCACGCCGCCCTATACCTATCCTCCTCTACGCCGACGATTCGGTCATCCTGGCCCGAACAGCCAATCAACTCCAGCGTCAGTTGAACAAATATGTGACATTCATGGACTCTCTGGGTCTAAAAGTAAATACAAAGAAAACATTTACAATGATCATAGGACCCAAACACGGAACCCTAAAATCCATACACATAAACAATACCAAGCTGGAAAAAACATCAGTATATCCCTATCTGGGTATACTTGTAGATGACTCAATGACATGGCGTAAAGCCATCGAAGCCAGAAACCTCAATTTTTGCCGAGCAACATCAGCACTATGTGCCTTTTCCAGGAAACTTGGCAAACCAGCTCCTTCGGAACTGCTAACGCTGTATTATGCAAAATGCCACAGCGTGGCTAGCTATGGAGCAGGCATCTGGGGCCATGGAAGCATTAACCAACTACAGGTAACGGAGAACGCCTTCATCAAGTATGTTCTGGCTCTTCCCCAAAGCTCTCCGATCCTAGCATCACATCGGGAGCTAGGGATGGAATTTATGACAGACACCTTACGTTGCCAGCCCCTCATCCTATGGCACCGCATATGGTGCAATCCAGAAAGCCACATAACGCGTTCCCTCATTACCGACTGCCTCAGCCTAGTCCACTGGAGGAAAATTCCCTGGCTCAATTACATCTCCAAATTTTTCCAAGATCTTGATCGGGAGCAATATTTCTTAGATCCACCTTCAATAGAAGATATTTCAAAGAAACAACTTAAAGAACTATGCATGGGTCATCTAAGAGAACTTCGCAATCAGGCAGAGATCGTAAAAACACAAAATGGAAAGATCTGTCTATTGCAATCAGAGAAACTGATACAGCCCTACCTGACGTTTTTTCTTTCGAACTATGAAAAGTTTCTATTGACAAGGCTTCGGTTCGATCTCTTCTTCCGCTTGGTTTCATTCCCGGAACAGTATAATTGGTCTCGGGTCATGACCTGTTGTCCGTGTGACGGAGTCTCTAAACAATCAACGGTCCATGTCACACTGTTCTGCAAATTCTACAGAGTAGCCAGAAAAAAATGGATCCTTCCTCTCCTCCGCTCAAGTGGCCTTAGAAGCACATACCCAGCTCTTGCCTATCTTCAGTCACCGGTAAACCCGCACGAAGCTAAAATGATAGTGACTTTCCTAAAAAAAGCACTAAAAACTCGCAAGGGCATTGTTTTATAAACCACAACATGTGTATTTCTGTATAAACTGATGATTTTTATAAAATTGTACTTTTTATGATTATGCAAATTTTTATAATCGAATAAAAGTTTATGAAATGAAAATGAACTCATCATCATCAAAACAAAACAAAATTCCGCAAAACGAGGAGAGAGGCACACACATAGAAAAATCAAGGCCAGGGAACCAAAATATTACTATGCCACATTAGCGCATAAAGTACTGGTACAGATATGCTTATTATAAAGTATGGCCTCCTTTACAGAGCGTAAATATAAACATGACTCCATGTGCATCATGAATACAACAAAGTGAAAAAGGCTTACCAAGATTCCTTATGAATGTTCGTGAAAGCGAGATTCTTTGAAGAGTGTTCATTATATCTATGGGTTCTACCACATCTCAGCCTTGAAAAAGCCCTTGGCCAACTGGCCACCGGGAGAAACACGTGTTGTCTGTTTTTCTGTGCCTTTTCTCAACTTTACGAGGTGTAACTAAGAAAATAAAAATAAAAAAAACAAATAAGGATTTTACCTTTCTCAATCATTTCTGGATTTAGAGGTACAAACCTTCACCCTCTACCTAGAATCACTTTTTGACAATGACATTTGGGTGTAGCCATTTGTGAAGCAGGTACCAGCATCAAATTGGGTCACTACAAGAATAGCGTGAATCCCAGCCCTACCTACACTCTGGCCTTCCCACATTAATTAGTGTGACCTTTTGTGGCTTTGAAAAGAAATGCAAAACAAGGTAGCTGTTTGTGTTGGTGTTTCCATTCATCCGCCCATGGATTATGTAACATTCCCATATTTACGAGGACTTGAAACTTGTGAATGCATCAAAATGCTACACCTTTCCCAGTGAGGTCTAACAAGGAGAAATATCTTTATTTCTACCCCTGTTTTTCTCTTTACATGTGAGCTCCATCCTTCATCACAGGTAGAAAGAGGCAAATGCCTCTAAGGAATATTTTTGTTGAAGAAGATGTCCCTTCCTGCTCAAAAATAATCCTACCTGAAATGCAGAAACTCTGCCACTGTTGTGCAAGGGTGCCTGCTTTGGCACTAGGCTGCACACAGTGAGTCAGCACAAGGAGAGAGCAGATATTATATCTTTGCAGATATGGAGCATTTCTGCTCTCCACCTTTCATGCAACGAAGTGCAGCCCCTCAGCTTACTGCCCTGCATTGGAGTGTAAAAAATGTGCCTCTGAGTACAACAACTTTGGAGGGCTTATTTAAAAGCAGCTTGTAAAATTCCAATGCGTCAACAATTTGTCAGTACTCCATATTCACAAGAGGACATATCTTGGAGGATTTCTCACTTTTGGAGTCTGGCTTCAAAATGAACCAGAGGCAGAATTGCCTGTAACTCATAAGTATTATATGCAAAGCAGGTGTTCCATCGTGATTTCCAAAGTAAAACTTGACGCATGAATATTTACAAATTTGACGCATCACCGGTTTCAGTTACACAGAGGCCCAATAGTGTAGAAAGTCCTGTGCTGTGACACCCACCCGAAGGAAATGATGCATTGACATTGGTATGCAAAGAGAAACCAAGAGAACCGTGTGGCAAATGCCACTACAACACAGAGGTCCTTATTGTGCAGTTGGCAGATGTAAGGGGATCCCAACCCCCTCCCCCTCACTGGGAGATGTAGGGGATCCCAACCCCCTCTCCCACACTCACCACCATGTTGCTTGTGATACAGTTCCTTAATAAACATTTGGCAAAGCAGAAACAGTTTGCTTAATTAAACGATCCAGCTGGGAGAACAGTTATAGGCACTACATTTGAGGACTGTCTCAATTTATATTTGGTTGGTTTATCTTCTTATATACAAAATGCAATAGGCAATAAATGTTTCCGGTGAGGAATGTTGGTTGCTGCCTTTGGAGTCATAAATTAATAGTCACTAAAGGTGGGTCTCGATCTTGCGTTGACACAGTGTGCCCTGTTGTGAAGGTTTCCAGATGTCCATCATGGGGAGCACATGATCACTACATGTACATGCACCTGGTGTTTCTGTCGCAGCTTCACCTGCGACAGAAACACCAAACCACCAAGGACTGGATCCAACCACCTCAGCTGCATACTCCTCAACACCCGCTCCGCATTCAAACATTCCGTCAAGCTATGGGATCTGCTCGACACCTCCGCTCCAGACGTGGCCTTCCTGACCAAGACCTGGTGGAACAACTCCTCGGCGCCCGACATCTCCATAGCCATCCCGGACAGCTACAAGATCACCCGCAGGGATCGTACCAACGGAATCGGAGGAGGAATAGCCATCATCCACAAGTCAACCCTCAAAGTCGTCCCCCACGCAGACGAAACCCTCAACACCACTGAACACCTACACTTCTGGTTACACACCGACCCCAACACCACCCTCAGAGGAACACTCATCTACAGACCACACAGACCCCGGGCTCAGGTCAGCAACTCCATTGCCAACCTCGTCAGCACCCACGCACTCGCCTCCACGGACGACATCCTCCTCGGGGACCTGAACTTCAGCCTCAAGAAGAACAACAATGCCAATTCCGCCACCCTGATAGAAAACCTCGCCAACCTCGGCCTCAGACAACTAGTCACCACACCAACCCACGCCGCCGGTCACACACTTGACCCCATCTTCTCTACATGCTCCCATGTTGCCTTCGATCACACCACCGAACTCCAATAGACCGACCACTGCTGCATCCACTTCCCCTTCAAGAAACCAACCACGCACCATCACACCCAACAGCTGCCTTGCCGCTGCTGGAGCAAAGTCACAGAAGACCAGCTGCTCACCTCCCTCACCAAGAACCCACCCACTGACCCCACCAACTCTGACGCCGCAGCCCGACACCTCAGACAGTGGATCGACAACTGCACCAACACCCTCGCCCTGCTCATGAAACCCTCCAATAGCCACACCAGCTAGAGAGCCACATGGTTCACCAACGAGCTCCAGGCTTCCAAACGCGCATGCCGAAAACTTAAGTAGACATGGCTACACAAACTCACACTGGACAACCACGCAGCCCACAATGACGCCACTCGCAGACACCACCACCTCATCAGACTAGCCAAGAGATCCTCCTTCAAAAACCACTTGCACAACAACGCGCACAACAGCAAAGAGCTCTTCAGCATCGTAAAGGAACTCTCCAACCCCAGTGCCAATGCCAACGACATCCCACCCTCTCAAGAACTGTGCGACTCACTAGCCATCTTCTTTCCCCGCAAGATCGCTGACATCTACTACAGCTTCAACACCACGACCGCCACGACTACGCCAGACTCCACCTCCCTTGTGAACACTACCGGCGCCAACCGCCTGACCTCCTGGTCCAACATCAATGATGACGAGACACCAAGGTCATGAACTCCATCCACTCAGGATCTCCTTCTGACCCATGCACACCACGTATTCAACAAAGCAGACACAGCTATCGCACCCAATTACGGAAGGTCATCAACATCTCCTTTGAAACAGCTACATTCCCGGAAAGCTGGAAGCATGCCAAAATCACTGCCCTCCTCAAGAAACCCAAAGCAGACCCTAAGGTCCTCAAGAACTTCCGGCCCATCTCCCTGCTCCCGTTCCCGGCAAAGGTCATCGAGAAAATCTTTAACATGCAACAGACCCGCCACCTGGAAGACAACAACATCTTGGACCCGTCCCAGTCCGGATTCAGACGAAACCACCGCACCAAGACAGCCCTCATCGCCGCCACAGACGCTAACTAGACAATGGCGAAACATCAGCCCTCATCCTCCTGGACCTGTCAGCCGCCTGCGACACGGTCTGCCATCGCACTCTAAAGACATGCCTCCTAGAAGCCGGAATCCAAGAGAAGGCCCTTGATTGAACCATGTCCTTCCTCACCTGCAGAACCCAGAGAGTCCACCTCCCACCCTTCTGATCCGAAGCCACCAACATCATCTGCGGCGTCCTCCAGGGCTCATCCCTCAGCCCAACGCTGTTCAACGTCTACATGGCCCCCCTCGCACTAGTGGCCCGCCATCACGACCTCAACATAATCTCCTACGCCGATGACACCCAGCTCATCCTCTCCCTCACCAAGGACCCACACACCGCCAAAACCAACCTCCATGAGAGAATGAATGCCGTCGCCGACTGGATGAGGAGCAGCCATCTGAAGCTGAACTCGGACAAGACGGAGGTCCTCATCCTCGGATCCACCCCCTCAGCCTGGGATGAGTCCTGATGGCCGACCACACTGGGAACAGCACCAACACCCACCGACCATGCACGCAATCTAGGATTCATCCTCGACTCCTCCCTCTCCATGTCTAAGCAGGTCAACGCCATCTCCTCCTCCTGCTACAACACCCTCTGCATGCTCCGCAGGATCTACAAGTGGATCCTGACCGAAGCAAGAAGAACGGTGACACAGGCCCTCGTCAGCAGCAGACTGAACTACGGCAACACACTCTACGCAGGAATCCCAGCCAAACACCTACAACGACTACAACACATCCAAAACACCTCCGCCCAACTGATCGTCAACGTCCCCCACCGAAGTCACATCACCCCCCACCTGAGAGACCTACACTGGCTCCCCGTTGACAAGAGGATCACCTTCAAGCTCCTCACCCACACCCGCAAAGCACTCCACAACCCCAGACCAGCCTACCTGAACAGCAAACTCAGCTTTCACACCCCCATTCGCCAGCTCCACTCCACCAGCCTTGCCCTCGCCACTGTCCCCCGCATCCAACGAATGACCTCCAGCGGCAGATCCTTCTCCTACCTCGCCGCCAAGACCTGGAACACCCTCCCTACCCACCTACGCAGACCCAAGACCTACTCACCTTCAGAAGACTCCTCAAGACCTCGTCTTCGAGCTGTAGCAGCATCCCCCCTCCCCTCAGCACCCTTAGACACTCACGGGTAAGTAGCACGCTCTGCAAGTACTCTAAATGATTGATTGATACATATGCTAGGACTTGATTGCCCATGTGGTCCTTACTCATTTGACTTTCCAGTGTTTTTAGGAGTCTGGATACCCCCTCTGGCCATGTGTGCTATTTTGGGCTAATTTCCCCGGGACCTTTAGAATGTGGCTGCGCCTATCTGGGAGATTGAGCAAGAGTTTCCTGCCCAAGTGTTTGCCTACCAACTATGCAGCATCCCACCTATGACCTATCAGTCCCAGGCCTAAGTCTAAGGGCCTGCCTAACTGTGTATTTGCAAGTCAAAGTTAATGTAGAGTTGAAAAAAACAGATCAAACTCTTTTCGAAGTCTGGGGACTTGGAAAATATTAAGTCTACACCTCCACTAAGGGCCCTAGCACAATCATTCAATGACAGCCAAATTGGCCTCCTGGCTCAATCTTATCTCAATTGCACAATCGGAAAAAGCTTGCTGGACCCACATTTTGGCAGTAAGGATGCTGGCATTACATATTAAAGACTTCCACCCCAACTGGCCAATGCTTTCTAACATTGTCAAGTGCTGACTTTGTGGCTACAAATCTGAAACCTTTCTACACCTACTTTGCAGCTGTTCAACGTTGCTAGATCTCCGGCGAACACTATTAAAGCCACTTTTTTAAACTCACATCATAAAAACATGCAACAACTTTTAGTACCATGGATTCCCTGGAATTGGTAAGAATAGGCACATTTTTCAAAGCTGTGCAGGACCTTCTTAAAAACACACAACAAAGCACAGAAATGTTTGTGGATTGATAATTCCTAGTTTCTGTATCCTGGACATTATGCATTGTAATGTTTGACCCCCCTTGCAATTGAGTTTTAACATTTGCTATGTATTTACTCAATTTTGTGGTTGATTTTAAACAATTTTTTCTTTCTTTATAAAAAATCCAAACTGGCTCTCTCATAACAGATTTTAAATAGTCAAACACCCTAAATTTAATTAAAACTGCTTGCATACCTTGAATATTATCTTTGGGCACTATGTGCCAGCTATTGCAAGGAACCATTGTTCTCTTTTTTTTCGCAGCCTAATATGCCTTTTAAATGTTTTATATTGTCAAGGTTTTAAGTAGTCTACACAATAAACTTTGTATTGACTATATTGACTGACTAATGTAGAGTTCACAACGGGCAAATCTGTTAATAAAAATGATATTTCATTTCCATCTATATATGCCTCGCTTTCCATATTAACAGCCACAAATGCAGCGCAGGAGAAGGGAGCATGTTTATCACCAGTTGGCTACCCTAATTGATCTCAGGAAGGGTGATGTCATCACTTATTAAAGGCTCAGGAGGTAGTCTATCGTCCAACTGCTACACCAGAAGGCAGCAAGGCTCCAGGCACCAACTCCTTTGACCACCAACATCCCTCCACAGGTGAAGTTTATGGCTGTTCTACATTTGTTGGCATCAGGCTTATTGCATATAACAACTGGCAGAGTGGCAGGAATCTCCCAGAAATCTTTCACAACTTTTCTATCCTCTGACCTGGACACCATCATCTGCCTAACGCCACAGTACTTTCTCTTCCCCAACACTCAACAACTGCAGCTGGAGATCAAGCAAGGCGTCTATGCCGTTGCCGTTTTCCATATGTGTTGGGTGCCATGAACTGCACACATGTGCAACTGGTTCCTCCTGCAGCAACATCTCTACATGAGCCGGAAACACATCAACTCCATCATTGTTCAGGCCATTGTTCACCATCAGGGGATGTTCACCAGCATTCTAGACAAATGCACATGAAGTGTGCTTGACGCATATGTCTTCAGGCACTCCATCATATAAGAATGCTTCAGGAATTGCCTATATGGGAATGGCTTACTTGTAGGTAAGCAAAACCCAAGTACCTAATAGACATACAAACAGTCAGAAATGGATTACATAATATCCATCCTTGTGTCTATCAGGACAAAAAGGTTGATAAGTATGAGGGGTGTTCCACATACATGCACCATGCATCATGCCAAATGTGTCAAGCAAACCCACAACTCACACATGTCACTCACACATGTCAACACACAAAGTCATCAACATAGATTACTATCCAACCTGTACAAGTGCTGCAGTGTACTCGGACACAAATCTCAACATGGATATTCCACAGCTTTGAGAATAAATAGAAGGCATACACTTACACAATCCCTTACGACTTTTACTCTGACACATACATGTGAATGAAAAATGTATTGTGGCTACTCATGTAGTTCACAGCTCCTCGTGACAAAAAACAGTCTGCATGCATGAACATGGCCACATTGCAATACGTATGTGTAAAACTGAGAGCAGCTTGAAAACTATTTTGCCCCAAAAAATTGTGGAAGGCAGACAATGAATAGTGTAACAATCCATGTGTCATGTGTGAGCTGCATCACACGTATGACCCAATATCACATGGTCAAGTAGGTGTATCATAAAAGGCCTGTGACAATGTCATGTAGGCCACAAAAATCTGTGCTTTAGCATGGACATATGCCTGTATCATTGTAAACCATGTTAGTTATGTGACAACCTGCCTGGGGAGGATCAACTAGCCAATTATCAGATGTACAGTCTTTCACTTCACACATGTAGTGGGAGCACATAGCATAGAGTGGCTTTGACCATCTCCAAACAACAATCACTGCCAGTTACCATATCAACATGTAAGTCAGGATATAAAGGTGTGTTATGTCTCAACCCATACTCAGCATTTGCCATTAAACAGAGTAATGGAGGAGACATGTGTACACCTTTGACCAACTCCATGAGTTACCCAAATTGTGAAAAAATGTTAGAAAGGTGTATGACCATTTAACTCCACATTACACACATGGCCCAGAATGTATCTGTAACTGTGACCTAAAGCATTAACAGTTGCCCTATCTTTTCCTATTTTAGCTGACCAAGGATATGGTCTCCAACCATGGTTCATGACCCCATATACACAACCCCAGGCCGAGCAAGAGAGGAACTACAAACAGGCATTCTGCAAGACCCTCAATATTGTAAGGTGAACCTTTGGTTTGCTCAAGGCCAGGTTCTGATGTATGGACATTTCAGGGGGAAGATTGCTGTACTCACCCCAATGGGTGCAAGATCATAATTGTCTGTGTCATTGTGCACAATATATGTGTGCGGATGAATGTCCTGTGGGATAGGGACCAGCAACAGCAGGTACCAATGGAGGAGAAGGAAGAGGTTGGTGGAGACTTCCAAAACTCAGTGGATGGAAATAGGCAACGCGCACACATTGTGCAACATTTCTTTGTCTCAATCACATGTACAGTGATGGAGCTATAACTACGATCTCATCAATGCTCAACTGGCAAATACATTTATGAATCTAATCTTTGTCTTTGTGTGAGTATCCCAGCAACGTTGGTGGCACGAGATCCTGAGCAGGAAAGGACTGGCTATGAGGACCAACAAGACCTATAGGGTAATTGGAAACAAGGAACAATATGAGCAAAAATGTCATGCTCTGCAGTGCAGCAAGCTTTGTTCCTGCACTGCACTATGCTAACTGTATACCACCTATAAATGTAAATCAAACTGCCCAGTTACATGTTGCACAGCCCAGTTCAGCTCTGTCAAGTTTGTCCAGCCTAATATGCAATGTGCAGCACCAGCCCAGATTCCCATTTGAATACTGGCACTTGTAATGTAATGTATAACATTAGTGACAAGGACTATAAGTCCCACAATACAAAGTAATAAAGCTGGACTAGAACACCACACCATGAATGAACACTGTAACCATGTCACCCTGACTTTAGCAATGCAAGCTCCCTTGTACCATGAGGCTAGTGTGGATGTCTTGCAGCTAAAACTGGAATGTAAAGCAATGGAATGGTATGGGATTGCCATAGGATTAACTCATCTGAGAGGGGTTTCAGGTGTAGTGTATTTGAAATATCAACACATGGGAAAAATGTAAAGAGACACATGTACAATCACTAGCCTGAAACTACATTGCACTCACCTGTACTGATTTGCCGGGGGAAAGCACACAGGTATTGTCTGCCATAGTAGACACCATCCTACCTCCTGTCATATACAAATCTATACTGGGGGTGGGGGTGAATGCAAGTGATGAAAACTAGAGGACCATGACTGTTTGTTGAAATACTAGATGTGAAACCAGGAGGATGTCAAACAGAGAATCATGAAATGACCCGATAAAATAGGTTTCCACGATGATGGGCAGATCTTAGAGAACACAGGCAGAGAAACATGGTTTTGCGTATTACTGGAAGAATCTGCAGCATTCTATTGATTGGCAAGCAAGGCTTTAACCATTACGTTTAAAGATGACTAGACTGTCAGCTTTTGAGCTGCAGAAACACACAAAAGAATGAGTACTTTGAAAGAGACTTTTCACTCAATATGAGTTTTGATTTGAGCAATCAGACATTTTAACACTTCCCACAGTTCAGAATATTATCTTCTATGCAGCATAGAATGACCCTTACCCCGGTTGAAATTATGAGCAGTACATGATCTCCATGATGCTTGGATGCTCCCTCTGTGATGCAGGTTTTGACAGACAGTGTAGGAGTAATATTCTGTGCCTTATGCAGCGCTTCATACAGCATTTCTGCAATGCTGTAAATATCAGCTGTTACTATATACCAGTTTCTAGGGTTCAATTTTCCAGCCTAAGTAGAAGGATGACGTTTTATCTGTGAGCCATCCTGCTGCCTGGTGACAGAAAGGGCCACACTGTGCCTTCAATTTTCCACTCTTTGCTCATCTCTAAACTTCCGCTGTTGGGGGTGGTATGTCACAACATTTGCCACTAAAATATTGTGCTGTAAAAACATAGGGGTCGATTATGATGGCGGACGGAAGGACGACCGCTGGCCTGGAGTATGCAGAAACTGCTTTATTAAGTCCGCCAGCCGCGGCTAGTCCGTCCGCCATATCAGGATGGGAATCACTGTTAAATTTCCGTACACCGCGGAAGAACATACACCGCCGCGTAAATACACCCGACCCCGTGGCGGACATAACCAATCCAGAGACACCTCCGTACGGAATGACGTCTCCGACTGTCCTCGAATTCACGATGGCAGAAATTACACAGCAAATTGCTGCGGAGAAACCACCAGCCTGAACACGGTGGATTCACCACAGCGGAGAGGCAAAACATTGCAGAGATACCCACCACAGGCATACCGCTGTCATGGACCCAGCTCTACACGCATTTCCGCTACTCTTCGTGCTCCACCACCAGCAAGTCATGGACCGTCACCGACGACGATGCAGGTACGCAAACACAACAACCGCTGTTGGAAGGGGAGTACCTGCCGGGGCTGTGATGTGGGGAGGGGGAGGGGCATTTTGGGGGTCAAAAATGTGTGGTAAACGGACGTATGCAGGTAAGTCAACATACAAATAAATCGAACGAATCTGAACCCACCCACCCAGAACACACATGCACCTCCAACAAACAGCCACACCACGGACAATGCAACAGAGCAGAGCAGACAACGGAAACCATGCCCACAATAAACTAGGCAGGCAGGCGGGAATGGCTAGGCCACACAGCTCACAGGCCCACATACACACACCAACACACAAGGCATACCACACATAAGGAGTCATGCTGGCCCCCCTCAGGCCAACACCACACCTACCCCACTAACAGACAGGGGCCCATACACCACACACCACAAAAAACAACACTGCTGCACACATATCAACAACCAACACACACACGATGAGCCCTGACATGTACACTGACAAAGTCAACACTGAACAACCTACTGTGTACCCACAAATCATGAGCGTGACACATGCACCAACTGAAAAACATCCACATAACGTGCATTGCATGGGAAGGCACTGTGGTCCCAAAATAAGCCTCTGAATGCCTCCTCCACCCTTACACAGTCCACAGCCACATTGTAATGACTATCCCCCCAGCCAAACGAAAGGAAACAGTACAGGGCAATGGCAATGTGAAAGTGGCAGACACAGCATATACAATAGCACCAAAATATCATCAATGCAAGGACACAACCAGGAATGACACAGAGAAACCACTACACAGGAGTAGCTTGCTTTATTGCACATAATAGAGTATGAGTCCTAGAGTAGTCAGGAGCATGGCCAGTGGATGGTACAGAACAGGTACATCTGAGGCAGCACATGAGAGGGGTAACAAGCATCAACAGGCCATGGTACACAACAGGTACATCTGTGGCAGCACATGAGAGGGGCAACAATCATTAACAGTCCATGGTACAGAACAGGTACACCTAAAGTAGCACATGAGAGGGGCAAAGTGCATCAACAGTCCATGGTACAGAACAGGTACATCTGAGGCAACACATGAGAGGGACAACGAGCATCAACGGGCCATGGTACAGAACAGGTTCATCTGAGGCAGCACATGAGAGGGGCAAAATGCATCAACAGTCCATAGTACAGAACAGGTACATCTGAGGCAGCACATGGAGAGGGGCAAAGTACATCAACAGTCCCTGGTACAGAACAGGTACATCTGAGGCAGCACATGAGAGGGGCAACGAGCATCAACAGGCCATGGCACCGAACAGGTACATCTGAGGCAGCACATGAGAGGGGCAAAGTGCATCAGCAGTTCTTGGTATATAACAGGTACATCTGAGGCAGCACATGAGAGGGGCAACGAGCATCAACAGTCCATGGTACAGAACAGGTACATCTGAGGCAGCAGATGAGAGGGGCAAAGAGCATCAACAGTCCATGGTACAGAACAGGCACATCTGAGGCAGCACATGAGAGGGGCAAAGTGCATCAACAGTCCATGGTACAAAACAGGTACCTCTGAGGCAGCACATGAAAGGGGCAACAAGCATCAACAGGCCATGGTACAGAACAGGTACATCTGAGGCAGCACATGAGAGGGGCAACGAGCATCAACAGACCATGGTACAGAACAGGTACATCTGAGGCAGCACTTGAGAGGGGCAACGAGCATCAACAGGCCATGGCACAGTACAGGTACATCTGAGGCAGCACATGAGAGGGGCAAGGTGCATCAACAGTCCATGGTACCGAACAGGTACATCTGAGGCGGCACATGAGAGGGGCAACGAGCATCAACAGGCCACAGTACACAACAGGTACATCTGAGGCAGCACATGAGAGGGGCAACGAGCATCAACAGGCCATGGTACAGAACAGGTACATCTGAGGCAGCACATGAGAGGGGCAACGAGCATCAACAGGCCATGGTACAGAACAGTTACATCTGAGGCAGCACATGAGAGGGGCAACGAGTATCAACAGGCCATGGCACAGAACAGGTACATCTGAGGCAGCACATGAGAGGGGCAAAGTGCATCAACAGTCCATGGCACAGAACAGGTACATCTGAGGCAGCACATGAGAGGGGCAATGAGCATCAACAGGCCATGGCACAAAACAGGTACATCTGAGGCAGCATGAGGACGTGTGTCATGCGCACCATCCCATGGACAATTATAATGCAAGGTGGTTACAATGGACATTCCTGACATCAATTACAATCACATTTCAGTGTGCTCGTAGCTTCGGACACAGTAGCAGGATCTGATACAGGAATGGGAGATACAGGCCCAGTACTAGTGACTGACACATGAGCCATAGACCCAGACACACTGGCAGCACCAGATACAGGAGTGTGAGACACAGCCACAGATTTAGTGACTGACACATGAGCCATAGACCCAGACACACTGGCAGCACCAGATACAGGAGTGTGAGACACAGCCACAGCTGTTGTGACTGACATATGAGCCATAGACCCAGACACACTGCCAGGACATGTCCCTGTACAGTGTCCAACAAATACCATGCCAGCATCTGAGACATGAGAGTGGCGGAAACACACAGTGGCAGTACCTGAAACAGGGGAGGGCACAACTGACACAGTCCCACTATCTGACCCATGAGAGTGAACTGCAGCTGACCCACTAGGACCACTGAAATTATGAGCCACAGGGCTGTATCTTCCAGGATGCAGGGTGGCTCTGGGAGCTGGGGACAGCTGTACTGGAGCAACATCGGGGTGGTCAGGTGTCACCTGTGTGTGTTTCCATTTCTTTGGGATATGTAAGGGCACCCTGGACATGACTGGACTGGTAAGTGGTGCGGGCTCATCAGAAACATCACCCATCAAAGGTAGATCATGTGCTGGTGGTGGTCTGCTCTCTGGGGACATGCTGGACCCTGCTTGACGCTTGCTCTGGCCCTGCCTTCTGGCCTCTGCATCATCTGTAATGGGGGACGCAACAACAGTGTACTCCTTCCTTTTCCTCACCATGATGTGGATGGGAGTTGAGGTATGGGGGGACTCAACCGCTGACACATGTGGTTTACGTTCCTTCACCAACAACAGCTTCAGTGGACGCAGGGGTGATGTATGGCTGTCCTTGGTGGATGTTGTGTCCATGGGAGAACCCTTGGCCCTGGGAGATGCCTGCTCCCTGGAGGTGCCTTGGCCGTGGGAGACGCCTTGGGCTTAGGAGGTGTCCTGTCTTTTGAATGTGCCTTATCCATGGGCAGTGCTCTGTCCCTGGGAGTTGGCTTGTCCTTTGTAGTGGCCCTGTCCTTGGGAGTGTCCCTGTCCTTGGGAGTGTCCCTGTCCTTGGGAGTGTCCCTGTCCTTGGGAGGTGCCCTGTCCTTGGGAGTGTCCCTGTCCTTGGGAGTGTCCCTGTCCTTGGGAGTGTCCCTGTCCTTGGGAGGTGCCCTGTCTCTGGGAGTGTCCCTGTCTCTGGGAGTGTCCCTGTCCTTGGGAGTGTGCCTGTCCTTGGGAGGTGCCCTATCCTTGGGAGTGTGCCTGTCCTTGGGAGTGTCCCTGTCCTTGGGAGTGTGCCTGTCCTTGGGAGGTGCCCTGTCCTTGGGAGGTGCCCTGCCCTTGGGAGTGTCCCTGTCCTTGAGATGTGGCCTTTCTTTGGGAGGTGCCCTTACCGTGGGAGAACTTTTTGAAGGGGATGCCTGTGTGCCATGTGAATCCATGTCCCCCAACACCCCTTGCGGATCCTATGTGTCAACTCCAGGGTAGCTGGTGTCGTGTTCTGCAAAAGATTTCCCTGTCCCAGGGGATGGTGTCTGTGGCCTCCGTGCCCTGCCTTGCTGCCTGTGCCTGCTTCTAGTGCAATAGCCAGAAAATGAGGCCTGGTCTGAAATGTCACTCTCCCCTGAGACATTAAGTGGTGTGGATGGGGGAACTGAAATAGAACCTTGTCTATATGACTGTTGAATGGCTGCAGACACTGTGTTGGATAATGACTGTACTGTTGTGTGGAGACTTTCAACATCGTCATGCATCCCCTCCATGAATGCCACCACTTGTCCCAACTTCCTATTGTGGTCCAGGAATGCATTAATAATGTTTGTCTGCCCTACACACAGCTGTGGCAGCAGATCAACCGCCTCAGCACTGAGGGCATTTTGTGTTACAGGGGCAGGAGCTGAAAAGGGGAGAAAAGAGGTATACCTAAGTGCCACACTCACGTACTGCAAATTACAAAACCTAAACTTCCTTGACTGCTAACCAACATGTACCACCCATCCTGCACACGAAGGACCCCTACCAGCAATCCTCATGTCAAATAGCCGGGCGTGCCTGTGAACCATGTACATCAAACAAACAGGGCAAGTGCATGCAGACCACCACACATGTGATGCCATGGGACACCAGACCTCAATGGCATGTCCGTGGACCCTGCACTACAATGCAACTGCTTGCTCTCTGCACTGCGTGCTGCCACAGAGGTATTTGACCCGCAACGACCCGGAATCTCTGCACCTTACAACTTCCTACCTCAGCCCACTGTTCGCCGGACCCCCTTCGCGGGTCCCGCTTCAAGGAGGAAGCCAAAGCGGGCTGCTGGCTCAACGGGGCTGCGAGCACGAAGGGCAGGGACTCCATTGACCAGGAGTCCCTGCAAGGCCAATTGAACACACCTGGCCCGCTCTCCCCGGTAGCCCCAACATACACGTTTATACCCTGACCCATACCCGCGCACGCGGGACGAAGCGCGGAGCGAAGCCCGGGCAAAGGGCGGGCCGTTTGAGGCCGTTCGAGGACTGGAGAGACTGGACTGGACCCCACCCCTTTCGTTTTTCTGGCTCACTGCTAGTACACTTTCCTATTTTCACTTTATATTTGTTTAGCAAGCCACACTAGAACCATGTGCACACGGGCTAGCCGTAGTAAAGCCGCCAAGGGTGGGAAGATGGTAAATGGAACGCTAGATGATTTTATTACTAGGACGAACACCGCTATAGATCACGAAATTTTCAAAATGCAAAAACGTGTTTCCCTGGATCTAGAAGCAGCTAGAAGATTGTCCCAAAACATTGCCATGTCTAAGAAATCCTCTTTCGGCCACATAGCAACAGTAAAAAGTCCCGAGCACCCACTAATCCCACGTCTTATTACAACGCAGGCCGAGATCCACCCCACCCTTACCTTCTGTGACGACTGCGCCTCTAGGTCTCTCCCAACCGCAAAATAGCCAAAACTTACCCTTCCTTGTTAGTGACTCGGATTTGGCCATTCACACCGACACTGCCCCTACTCCGATCTCACCACATATCACTGAGGAGTATGATAACCCCCAGGGCTCCCACACGAAGGGTACAGTACACAAAAGGAAACGCACTGTAAGGTCTGCTTATTCACGGAAGAAGGCCAAAGTTGCTAGAGTACACTGCCCAAACAATGCTAAATTACCTAAGCTAGGAGAAGTAGAAAGAACGGTAGCTCAAGACCTGGACCTCCCGAGTGTTGTTGAGAACCGCCCAAACCTGGACCCCAATGATACAGTTACCACACAGGTGAATAATGGGGCGCAACCATGCGACATTGAGGGAAGTAATGAGGAGTTTCTAAAAATAGTCTGGATAACCCTAAAAAAGCTCCTAACCCCGCTGGATTTAAAACTCTCCCGTATTGAAAATCACCTTTTAGAGGTGGAAAAAAGCATTTTAACCTTAGCAAGCCTTAGTCTCCAACATAACAAAAGGTCTGCAACACCTGAAGAGGACGCAATCATTACCACTTCACCTGCACTGCCCCCTAGTAGACCAATACCTAAACCACGCACGAAGGGTTATGACCTTAAAACCCCTAACCCCCCTGCTAAGCCACCTATGCACCCCTCGCAACAGCCAACCAAACCACATAAAGAGAATGTTGCTCCAAGGGCGAACATTACTAAGTATAACCAAACAACCTTGCAGGGCCCACAAAATGCTGAAAATTTCCGGGGGGGATACATAGATCTTCCTCCGGATGCAAGGCCTTATGTGGCAGTATTAGCGGGTGTTCCTGAACTGGGGAGTCATAACCAAGAAAACTATTGGTCTCTAAAAAATAAGGTTATACACTGGCTGAACACTAATAGGCAGATCCCAAGTTACCTGAGAAGCAAAGTATTAATGGTGCGTAGAGTTCCCTGGATAGGACCCTCACGCAAAACTATTCCAGGTGACTATATTGTAATTTCATTTGAGGATCCACAGACTGCACAACACATTTGTTCATGGAACACTGGGGGGAGAAATCACTAATCGTAGTAAGACCTTTAACATTATTTTACCCCCCTCGTCCTAGCTTAAACTATGGGGGGGGAATGGTCACAGCCTTGCTATCCGGCCCGAGGAGGGGCGAGAGGGGGTTGGCAAGGTCCAAATAGACGGTGGTATGGAGCACCAACCGCTAATAGATTCGGCTGTTTAGAAGAGGTAGATTGACTTTCCCTGCCTCTTAATCCACCTTACGAAGGCAAGGACAAACTGCTTCCAGTAACCATAGCTCCCCCTATCCTTGAGAGCAGCCTAAACGGGTGTAGCCCTACTAGGGGTTTAATAAAGAAGCCTGTTAGGTCACTGTTTAGCGCTTCAGACTTCCACCGTTCCACAAGTCATCTATTTGATCCATTAACTCTGGGTGTTGAAGTTGATCTGGGGTTGCCGAGTAATGCCATCCACAAGGAAGCCCAGGCTCCAGCCATTTCGCCCCAGCCCACCTTATCACTACGGCCACCTACATTTGCTTCCACCCATAGAACTAAGTTAGTTCTTGAACCCGCTCTCCCGGTAGGCAAAACTATAAGGGGGGTGAGGCTGCATCCCAAAGCGGGAAATTATATAGTGGATGTATCGCTATCACCCGTGGTAAGGAGCCCAGGCCTTGATCCTAATCCCCTTGTATACGTTCCAACATATGGAGCGAGGGCTACTGGGAGCACCGCACCGAGCACTGCGTCAGGATCCTGAGTTGGAATGTAGCAGGTCTTGTTCGTAACCTTAATGTCCCTTTGGACGAAGGGAAGATGACTTTAGCAAATTCCATAATGACTAATGTAAAGGCGAGGCTTGACTCTCCGAGCCCTAGTAATCTGGATGTCCCGCTTCTCTTTGCAGAAACAACTAAAGCCTTAGGAGAACTGTTTACCATCGATCCAGCAGGTGGGAGACTAAAGAAAAGAAGTGCTCCTAAATGCGAACTCATCAGAGCAGTGAAATCCAAGGACACCAACCTTATAAAACTCGCTAGGAAAAGCTACCGGAAGGCATTAACCACGGCCAGGCTCGAGCATGAAACCCAATTTTGGATTGATTTAAAGGCGGCGAGCTCCAGGAAAAACTCGAAGGGTTTTTGGGACCTGGTGAGACTGAGGAACAAACCCGAAGACTCCCTAATGACTTGCAACATAACTGGGGAGGTGTGGTTTGCTCACTTTTTCCAGCTCTACTCCCTAACCGGGAGTTCCACAGTCAGCCCAATAGTTCAACTGCCCAGCGTTCATTTTCACTTCAATAGCTCTGATTACAATGAGGCTGATCTCTTTCATACCAAAGAAGTAGAGGGGGCAATTAAGTGCCTGGTCCCGAACAAGGCTGCGGGGCCCGACGGAATTCCGGGTGACCTACTTAGGGTTAAAATAGTAGAGTGGAGCTGTCTTATTGCCGCACTTCTGAATGCTGCTCTGATGGGCGGGCGCCTCCCGGACTCATGGAAGGGAGCGGAGGTCGTCCCAATTTTCAAAAAAGGGACCCGGGACAACCCTGCAAACTATCGCCCAAATAGTTTGCTTGATTCCACACAGAAGATAGCGGGCAAAGTAGTCCTAGGGAGGATTCAGCAGTGGATTGAGGAGGAAAAGATTCTCTCGGACTACCAGGCTGGGTTCAGATCAGGCACTGGTACCATCGAACAAACATTCCGGTTATTAATGATCTTCTGGAAAGTGGTTGTTTTGGGTGAGGGCAGTTTGTACCTTGCCTTCATAGACTTACGAACTGCGTTTGACCTAGTCCCACGTGAACAACTGTGGCGCGTTCTGGACGCAATGGGCATCCCCCAGTATCTACTTAACATGCTCATAAAATTACATGAGGACAATTTTGCCCAGATCAGGTGGGGAGACCAGAGCCAAAAAACACCTCGTATTCCTGTGAATAGGGGAGTCCGCCAGGGTTGTGTGCTTGCCCCCACTCTATTTTCCCTATACGTTAATGGAGCATCTTCTGAAACATCCAGCTGACGCACCCTCCATGGCTGGTAGAAAAATTCCTACTCTCCTATTCGCAGACGATACCCTCCTGATCTCAAAAACGCCAGCAGGTCTGCAAAGCCTACTCACTAGCTTCAAGGACTTCTGTGATGCTGGGGGTCTTGCAATTAACGTGGGTAAAACCAAGTTCCTGGTCTTGAACCCCCAGAAGAAAACTGTCATTCCACCATCTCTGGACTCTGTTCAACTCAAGAGGGTAAAGGAGTTCGACTATTTGGACATCCGTCTTTGCGATTCAATGAGCTGGCAACCCCACCTACAAAAGGCATCGTTGGCCCATAAGAAGGCGGTAGGGGCACTTTTGAAAGAACAACGTGCCTCGTCACTTAAACCCATTGGTCCTGTATCGGACATCTACAGGGCAAGGGGGGTGAGTGCAGCCCTTTATGGATCCGAATTATGGGGTGTTCAGAACATAGGCCTTTTGACCAGATCGGAAAACAAATTCTATAAAGACCTCATGGGCCTGCCGTATAGCACAGCTGCCCTCCCAATTTTGCTAGACACTGGCACTCGTCCAATAGGGGATCAGGCGAGGTTGCGCCCCCTCCTCCTCTGGTCCCGAATCTAGAGGGTACCAGAATTGTCTAGCTATGCTGAAGGCCTAAGGGAACTGCTTTTAACATCTGGTTGGTCTAAAATCCGTTGGCTAAAGGAAGTCAAGTGTCTTCTTACTGAACTAGGCCTCGAGGATGCATGGGATAATAGAACTGCCCCGCCTAAGCAGACATTAAAGACGCTTTATTGGTCATGGGTGATGGACACCAGAAATTGCAACTCAAAACTTTGTAGAAGTTCTGTTGAATTTCTGATGATTAAGGATGTCCCTTATTGTGAACCATACATGGACTTGATGACCAAATCTTGGGATAGGGCGCTATATATTAAATTTAGGTTGGGGTTACTGCCAGTGGGAAAATTGATTGCCAGCTGGAGGGCATTCTCGCAATCATCATCATTTTGTCCCTTCTGTATCAATAGGCCAGAGTCTGTCCCCCACCCACTTTTCGAGTGCCCAGCCTACATTGCCCCGCGTCGCATCTGGCTAAGGCCGTTGTGTAGGAGCCTCGGCACTAGATCCCACCTTGAGGCTCTACAAATCTTAAGATCTGACCCCCGCCCCCTGTTTGCTTGTTGCCTTGCTAAATTTTTGGCCTGGGTATGGCAGACCCGATCCCTGAGGCTTCTAACAGTGCCCCAATAATCACCCCCCTATTCTGCACTAATGCTCATATCGTCTTTCTGTAAATAATGAATTGAAATGTTTTATCATTGTACTGAGTTTTTTATCTTTTATTGTATTGTAATGCTTTTTAAGATATGTGCAATATATCGAAATAAAGCTTGTTTCAAATCAAATCAAATCAATGCAACTGGTATGTCCACCTGGCTGACATGGATGCCAACGCCCACTCCACTAATGGCACCAACATGCAATTGCAGCACAACAGACACACCACGAATGTCACTACTGTGTCAGAGCAGCAATACTTGCATGCACTCACAAGTCACAAACCCATTCAGTGTGCTTACCGCTAGTTTGCTCTGCTCCCCTCTCAACCGGGTGCACAGGTCAGGATGTGTCACAGCTATGATACGGAGCATTAGAGGGGCGATGGTACGTCGTGCAAGTCGGCCTGATCTTGGAAGCATCACCAGTGTCATCTCTGCCACATTCTTGCTGAGCCTGGAGATGTCGTCCCACCGCTTGTGGCAGTGTGTTTTGCCTATTGCACACCCCCACTGCCCGTACATCACGTGCTATTGTCCTCCACACGGCCTTGCTAAGGTGCAGCTTGACCTTCCATGATGGGAGACAAGAGGGGACAAGTCAGTGGACAGTTGCCAATTTACACAGATAGGAGGAACACGTATCTTTCAGCAGCCATGCACAGTACAACATATGTGAAGATCCCACAGCACACCGCCAAGATTGCAGAAGCCAGGAGTCAGTGACCGCCTCATGCACACCAACATGTCCCCCACTGCACTTACCACCTGTCTGGGGGCACTGTAGAGCCATTCATAGTGGCTGAGCACACCTTCCAAAAGGACCTCCAGCTCCGCTGCGGTAAAGGGACGAGACCGGATCTCTCGAACTCTCGGCATGGCAAGGTCCAGGACTGTTGCACAACAGCAGCAGTTGTTGGAGTGCTCAGCAGCAGCAGGTAGCGGTGATGTGTGCAGGCAGCGGTGCTGGAAGCAGTGGATGTTTGCTGCTGAAATTTACACATTTATAGGGCCCTGAGCTGATATCAGTGGCACACGTCTGCAGCAATTGGTGTTCCAGGGCTGCCTCATTAAAAATTAACCAATGACTGGCCCTGCTGTGGCCGTGCATGGCTTCCGATATGTTTGAAATCGCTTAGGCGTCCCGCGTTACCTGTTTCCATTGGCTACATGGTCAAGGTCCATCACGGTCAAACACCGCCAACCGCATGTTCTTGCTACCAAGATGGTGCATCATTTGAAATTCATCACTCACTGGTGTCGCAATGGCGGAGCATGCATTCCGCGTGGGCGGGGCTGGTTAACACATACATTTGAATGTGCAAGTGGAAATGGAAGTTGTTACCCCTCTTTCAGTCAGATTGCAGCACCCACCGCAGACCACTGGGTGGGGGTGGTCACCCACTGCTGGGTGTGGGCGGTCGCCCACCACTGGGTGCGGGTGGTGGGTGACCGCCCTGTGTCTTGATGTTACCCTGGCATGGATGGCCATGGCCGGTCACCCACCGCCTGGTGTGGGCAGTGGATGACCACCCGCACCAGGCGGTGGGTGACCGCCCACACCAGGTGGTGGGGGACTGGCCATGGCCATCCATGCCAGGGTAACATCAAGACACAGGGTGGTCACCGACCGCCCTCACCCAGCGGCGGGTGACCGCCCCCACCAGGTGGTGGGTGACCAGCCATGGCCATCCATGCCAGGGTAACATCAAGACACAGGCGGTCACCCACCGCCGGGGCGGTGGGTGACCGCCCACACCAGGCAGTGGCTGACCGGCCATAGCCATCCATGCCAGGGTAATATCATGACACAGGGCGGTCAAACACCGCCTGCACCCGGCAGTTGGTGGCCGCCCACACCAGGCTGTGGGTGACCGGCCATGGCCATCCATGCCAGGGTAACATCAAGACACAGGGCGGTCACCCACCACCCGCACCCGGCGGTGAGTAACCGCCCACACCTGGCGGTGGGTGACCACCCGCACCAGGCGGTCTGGGGTGGGTGCTGCAATGTAACTGAAAGGGGGGTACCAACTGCCATTTCCACTTGCACATTCAAATGTATGTGTTAGCCTGCCCCGCCCCCACGGAATGAGTGCTCCGCCATTGCAACGCCAGTGAGTGATGAATTTCAAATGATGCACCGTCGCGGTAGCAAGCACATGCGGTTGGCGGTGTTTGACCGGGATGGACCTTGACCATGCAGCCAATGGTACGCAGAATTGCAGTGTCAAGGATCATGTTCTGTGATGGTGGAAGGCGTACCCAGATGACGTGTGTATACACACTGCATGTCTCCGCACACATGTAATGATTTGTACATGTGTGTCAGGCCATGTCATGAAAACGCAATACTCGTTATGTCATTTAAATGGCCCCTGTCCACGTGTCACAATAATGTCCATTTGTTGCATGTGTGATCATGACAATGACCTACACAGTCCATTAAGGCTGTGTACTAACATTTTGAAGCAGTCGTGAGTGTGTGTTTTGTGTGTGCAAGTAGCAATGATAGAGGTATACATGCTTTCTGTGTATGCGTCTGTGTGTCGCCTGTTGTATGTCCATGCCTGTCATGTGAGGATGCACAGCATTGTTGGTGGGATCATGGGTGCATGAAGACAAGGAGGGTGTGTTCAATGTCCGTGTTGTGAGTGCACATCCATGTGTGTCTGTGGGGATGCTTTTCCACACATGGGCCCTCAGTCATGTGATGTTGGCTGTTCTTTCAACATGTGTGCACGTAGCATTGTACATGTTTGCACACAGGATGTTTTTTGTGGGTGAACAGTGTGTGTGTAGTTATCTGTAGTGCCTCATATGTCTGTCACGTCAACATCCAATCAGTGTCTGCAACATGTATACTTTTCATTGTGTTGGTCAAGATGTGATAGTGTGGCACAGCTGTGTGGTGTTGTACAATTGACATCTGCTACCATCTACTCACACACAGGAGGGCTCCAAATGTGCATCGACCATACACTGTGCTGGAGGACATGGTTGAAGAGGAGGTGATCTGCAAAATTCCGGCTTGACCGACGGACATTGCAGGACCTTGTAGCACAATCGGCACCTCATCTGCAGCCACGCAGGCCATATCCTAGAGCAATTACACCCACAGCAAAGGTGATGGTGGCACTTCACTTCTTTGCGACAGGAACATTCCAGTACACAGTTGGTCATGCCTGGGGGATGTCCCAATCCATGTTCAGCATGGTACTGCGGGATGTGCTTGAAGCCATGATGCGTTACAAGGATGATTACATCCATTTCCCACGTCCGGCAGAGCTGGCTGCATTGAAAGGGGACTTCTATGCCCTGGGCCAGATTCCACACGTAGTGGGTTCCATCAATGGCACACATATTGGTCTGGTTCCACCCCAGGCACGTGAACCCATCTATCGCAATCGGAAGCACTACCATTCTATCAATGTGCAAGTGGTGTGCCTGGCTGACAACATCATCTCCCATGTGTGTGCCAGATTTCCCCGGTCCGCACATGACTCACACATCCTGCGGAGCAGCACTGTCCCCCAACTGATGGCCAATCTGCGTCAAGAACGTGCGTGGCTTGTAGGTGACTGTGCTGTGATGACTACTGTGTTGTATGTGTGCAATGCTGTTCACACCATACCTGGTAATGATGTATGTGTCTGTCATGCACCCACCTAGGTGACTCTGCGTTCCCAAACTGCCCGTAGCTGCTAAGCCCCCTACAAAATCCTACTACCCCAGGTGAAATGGGGTATAATGAGGCCCATGGGAAAACACGTAGGGTGGTGGAACGTACTTTTGGACTGCTGAAGTCTAGGTTTCGCTGCCTGGATAAAACCGGAGGGGCCCTGCCATACTCACCCGGCAAAGTATTCAAAATTGAGGTTGCCTGCTGCATGCTCCACAACCTGGCCTTGCGCAAGGATATTGAACTGATCATGGACCCTGCTAACCAACAGGTTGCTCCGCCTCCCATCGCACACATGTCCAGTGATGAGGATAGTGGGGAGGAAGAAGGTGTGGACCAGAGGCGTCAGCTCATTGATCGGTACTTTCCTTGATTGTGAGTGACTACCTCTTGTGCTGCAGTTCAATGCGTGATGTATGTCTGCTGGTGATGGGTGGATGTGGTGTGTGAATGCTGCCTGTTCTGTTATGTTCTGTTTGCACATGTGTGTGGGACATGGTGTACGAACAATGCTCCCTGATGTGTGTCATGTGATCCGCTTACTTTGTGATGATTAAGGTTTGTGGGAGGTTGCAGTACGTTGTTGTGCGATGGGTGTGATTCAGTTTCCTGACCTGTGCTTGTTGTTTTCAGATTGTCCCTAGGTCACTCACACAGAGCCATGATTCCAAACAACATTGATCCCTACACCTGCTGATGACAACAACTGAGACAAACCTGTGTTTAAACATGGAGATCACACAGCCTTGAGTGTTTCAGTGATTTTTATTTACATGGTGTGGATTTGTGTCAGTACATATTTACAAATGGGTGGTGGAGGGGAAGTGTGCATTGAAGGTCATGTCAGATGACACCACCGTGGGGACACCACATTGTTTGATGCACACCTAGAACAACAGACGTGTTCCAATGCTTGGCGATTTGGGGCAAGATAGTCCACAGAGTCAATGCCAGGCTCAAGGAAGGGTGTAATCAGTGCCAGCCCCTCTTTGTGCGGGTGCTGGTGTTTTGCCAGTGCTCTGTCCTGGATCCAGCCTCAGACGGCCCCTCCGTCTTGGAGCCTGAGTGGACTCAGCTGTGGGGGCAGGTTGTTCGGGGGACACCTCCCTGTCAGTGGCCTCAGGTGATGTTGGCGGTGGTGGTGGTTTCCTGTCCCGCGGCCCACTTGGGGGAGGGGCAGGTGGTGTGGCGCTGGATAACCACTCCCTCCAAAGAGTTGTTTGCTGCCCCATGAGGTCCACCATTTGGCCCATACGGTTGTCCATGGACCGCAACAGCTGGAAGGTGTCACGGGAGTCTTGGCGCGCCCGATTCAGCTGTGCCTGCGACCGCTCGTACGTCGCTTGCACTCTTGCAATGGCATCCAGGGTCTTGGTCCCAGGATTGTGTAGGTCTTGTCCCTGACCTCGCCTTGCACTTGCACCTGCCCTCGTGTTCGTGAGCTGTGGCCTCACCTGTGTCCTCCCCCGTCCACTCTCCCTGCTAGCCTGTGATGTTGATGGTCCGTCATCGTCCGATGGGTCAGGAAGGATGGCACTGGCAGGAGTGGTGGTGGTGGTAGCTGCACAGGTCACCGTGGCAGTAGTTGCTGTTGGTCCAGTGTTCAAGGTGGTGGAGCCAGGGATGTCCTGGGTGCCTGATGGCCCTGGGAGTGTAGTTGGGCCGGCAAAGTCCTCCGCACCTGAGGTGTCCACGGGATCATCACCTGAGAATCCAGGCTGTGAGGGGGGCGACTGGTGCTGGCGGTTGCTGGTTTCTCCTGTCAAGTCTCAGCCACCTGAGGGACAAGAATATCAGAATCAATGTTGTGGACATGACAGGTTTGTTGTTGTTACATTTCTATTTTCTAGGGAATCAGGACATGGTTGTTGGTGTCATCAAATTGGTGTGTTACACATTACTGGGCATTATGGTGGTGTGGAGGTGGGTAGACAATAGTGGGATATGTGTGGGCCTGTCCTGCTATTGGATGGTGCCCCTGAGAAGATGGCTACCTACATGTAAGTTTGAAGAGGGAGATGCAGTGGTCAGCACATGGTAGGCGGACTCCATCTTGCTCTGGAATGGGACATGGGGGCCTGTTGGGAGTTGTAGTGCTGGACCCACCCCCACACCTACCCCCACCCTCCCTGTGAACATGGGGGCCTGTTAGGAGTTGTAGTGCTGGACTCACCCCCACACCCACCCCCACCCTCCCTGTGAAAATAGGGGCCTGTTGGGAGTTGTAGTGCTGGACCCACCCCCACACCCACCCCCACCCTCCCTGTGAACATGGGGGACTGTTGGGAGTTGTGTAGCTGGACCCACCACCACCACCCTCCCTGGGAACATGGGGGCCTGTTGGGAGTTGTAGTGCTGGTATTTGCTCCACGGGACTGCCACCGCCAGTGTTGTGTGCCCGCAGGTGGTTCTTGGACCTGATGCCTTTGACCCTTGCCTTGAGGTCGTGCCACCGCCTCTGGATATCATTTTTGGTGTTTTAGTTGCCAAGGTGGTCTGCTGCACTAGGGTACCAAACAAATGTGGTTCAACACGGATGATTTCATGACCTTCAACTCACTCTCTGTGAACTTGGGGTTTTTATCGGGTGCCATAGTGTGTGATGTGCAAGGTGTTGGTGGGGCGGGGTGGGGTGTGCAGGTGTGTGGTATGTAGTGATGGTGTTGTGGGGGTTTGTGTGGTGGGTGTGTTGGTGTGCAGGTTGTATGTGTGTTTGTGTGTGTCTGTTGTTTGTGATATTCTGCCTCTTTCTTCCAGCTGTGCTGTGATGCAAAGGATTGTGGTAATGGGAGGGATTCCTTTTATACTCTGTGTGGTGGTTTTGTCCCAATGGTTTTTGGCAGTCAGGTGTTCTGTGGGTGTGGTGACTAGGGTGCTCTTGTTTGTGCTTGGGGGGGTGTAGTTGTTGGGGGAGTGTGTTCCAGGTGGGTGAGTGTTAATTTTTTTGTGTTTTCTATTTACTTCTGTCTGCCATTTTTGAATCGGTTTGACGTCAGGGGTGATGTTTGTTTGGTCCTTTCGCAGTCATGCTCCGTTTGTCAATGCTTTTTTTCCACAGCGGTCGAGGACGGTGGTGAGTTCCGTTGGGATGGCGGGGTTATCCTAATTGTGCGCCCGGACCCTCCAGAGGTCTGGCCGTGGTTAGGCCTGTTTCCACGGTCAATGCGTCCGCGGCGGACGGTGTTTCTGTGGTTCTGTCCACGTGCGGCGGTCTTTGATGTGATCCGTCCCCCGCGGTCGGTGTGTGATGACATAAATATCCTAATCGCACCCTCGGTTTATCCACGGTGCGGTCGGGAGTATGTTTGCCGCGACCATGGCAGTCGGACCAGTTTCCATCCGCCATCGTAATCAACGTCTTAATATGCAAAATATTGACACAATAATATCGAATGGTGATGCAAGGACAACATAAAGTAATATTTAGGCAGCTGTATGTATTGGCGTTTCTATTCCTCCACCCATGGATTTTGTAACATTGCCATGGTCTGAGAGAGATTGCAGGGTGAAGGTGTATGGGCCTAGTTGTGTGGCCATTCTGGGTAAGCATATGTCACGGAATATATGAACTTCTAGAATGTGGGCCACAGCTTCATCCATAGCCCTCATATACAGGCAGCCATGTTGTTCAATTGCAAATGGTGACTCACACTGGGGGTGTTGGTGTCTCATGAGAGTCAAATGATAATATGTGTGCCATCAGTGTGTGAGTGAAAGTAGAGTCTGAGTGTCCACTAAAGGATTGGTAAACAAGTCAGGCACTGGTACACGTGAGGGGGCCTGGTTTGAGTTATGTGTGACACTCTGCAGACAAAGAAATCTGTCAATGGCAAAATGGGGTGAGTGTCAGTGGCATCAACCTTCCTAGCTTGACTGGGTCTATCCCCTGAGAGTTGGTACCCAGCATTTACGGTGCAGAACTATGGAGACCACTGTGTGTGGACTGAAATCATATGAGTATGCACAATTAGGTACACCATGGTAAGTACATGCCCTTACACATACCTGCAGTGAAATAAGGTTGTTAGTTGTGGAGAGTCGTGTGGATGTATGTCAAATATGAGTCCTTGTCCATGTGAATGAACAATGTGCAAGCAAGACAGCCTAACAATGAAGACTGGTGCAATGTACTGTTTGAAAGGCAGACTGCAGGATCAACAATAATACACGACCAAAACCACATCATGTACCCAGGTGCTGTGGGCTGAGTAGTGGTCAGAGGAAATGCAGGTACCCTGGTGACTTGGAGCAATGTGCACAATAGTGGGTCAACAAGTGAAACTCCATTAGTGTAGTCATCATGAAAAAGAAAGGCTATCACCAAGTCAGATGTAAACCTTGCCTCAACTTACCCTTCCCGGCAGGGCCAGCCAGCAAGCTGTGTAACTGTTTTGTAATTTGTGGTACATCACAAAATATCACCCTTGTCACACAGTTCTGCTGTGAACAATGTTGAGATAACGCTATCTGAAAGGCAACCACAGTGGATCGTGGCCACAATTCCTGCGCGGAACATATGTCTTATACATCAATGCTGAACTGAAAGCAAATCAGAAAAACATCTGTATGCCAGTCAAAGTAACTCATGTCAACATCTAGCATAGATCATCAATAACATATTTTAATTTCATTGTGGAGGGTGAAACAACACCTCCTGACCAGCAGTATGTCCTGGATGACCAATCTGTTGGCAATGACATCCTGCCCGTCATGGACAATGAAACCTTTTTGCAAAATTCTGATCTCCATTGGAACACCTTCTCTGGTCAAAGCAAGGGATGAGAGTCTGACTGGATTTTCAGAGGAACCGACTACCACACAACATGGTTCATCTGCAAGCCAAAGCCCAAGCCTGGACTCTGAGACCCCCACGTTGTTTTCCAATGGTGAGAGGTGGAACTCTAGCAGCAGCTGATAGATGAGATGAGTGGGGTGTAGAGCATTGTGGGCACCCTAGAGGGAGTCCATGGGTGCTTCAGTCCCAGTACAGACAACTCTGAAGCAATCAAAGGCATCTACTCTGGCTCCATAAAATTGAACAGTCCCTGGCTGGTGTCAGGAGGCAAAGACAACAACAACAGCCCTGTCAATGAGACACCAGTGAGGTTGCCACCCAGCTGGGGGCCATCCGCACATCCTCCAATCTATGGAGCAGCTGCAGGTGCCTTCTACCTTGATGTTGTTGCCTTGCTGACAAGCTGTCAGGCCCTTGTCAGTGCTGTGTTGCCCTCCTTGCCGGCACAGACAAATACTGCCAGGCACAAGTGAACCACATCTTCAATCCCTGATATGTGTGTGCCTCGGTTGCTTCCTGCACAAACAACACCACCCTCAAGGGAGGCCCAACCCACATCAGAGGAAGAAGATGTGGACTTCATCAATTTCTGGCAGCAATCTACACATTACATTTGGCTGTGACTCTTGGCCAGTTTCCCATTGGACTTGTGTTAATTATCATACCATCACCCTTGTCACCTGGTTCAGTCCCCTTTTTGTATGCCCACCTGTTAATCTGATCCATTTGTGGACTATTGATGAGGCCTACCTTCCCTAACAGCAATTTGGAATTACTCCTCGCTGAAATACTACTCTCCTCAACATGTCAAATGGCATGTATCTCCCATGGACTCTGGGCATTCTTTGGCTCTCAAACAATGTTGGAGTTGTTGCTGCAAGAACTGCTACTTTAAATTAGCCTATGAATAACCTGTAAATATATGCTCGACTTTGAATCTGCATGTTGTATGTCCATTGCAGTTAGGACTAACTAGACCATGGTGGATGTGGAGACCCAAAAGGTGTTTCCTACCATCTCAAGTAAATTGCACTACTGTCTCTATCACATGCTCTTATTGTACAAGGGCAAGCATTATGTTACTCCCCTGCCATGGCATTATGTTGAAGATCCCTTTAATCTATTGAACGTCATGGTATGACAGTAAGCATTGGTACATTGAGTGCCACACAGTAAAAAAGGCCAAATAATCACACAATTGCGGAACTGCGCAAATTAAGTCTTTTGAGGCATGTGACCCTTTAAGAAATGTTCACACAGCCACAGATATCTTGCTCTGCTATCATGACAATGTCATCATGAATATATATGTCAGCCTCAATGCTTAAACTGAAGAGATCCTATGAGTACTATAAGTACTATCATAATGCATGCACTGACAATATGCAGATATTAATAGCCAGAGTCTTTCTGTATACCATCAAATCCATGCCACACAAGAATATTGAAGCTCAATGGTTTTATGCCTACTATGTCACTAAGCATGAACTACAACTACTAAGAATTTGGAGTCATGTGTGAAATGATAAATGGTGTAGTAAGGTACACTGGAATGTGTAGGGAAGTTGTGTCCCTTTGACCCTTAGAGCCCTTACATGCATTGAGTGTGAGTGTAACCACACATGCCATAAATTGTACTATACACACACATAACAATATAGAGGAACCAGAGCACAGACCCTGGGATCAAGCTACGCATCCAGAGGCTAAGAGTAAACATCAGAACATTATCTTTTCTAACTTAGCAAGTAGTTGCACAAATTTAGATTCAGGAAGAGCCACACTTAGCAAGTACTCAGTGCGAAGGATGCTTGATGTTTCCAGGCAGGTGGGGGCCACTTTCATGGAAACTAACCAGTGAACATGCAATGACGTACTAGTGCAATGTTGCAAGGAAGAGTGTGTAAGTGCCAGACACCAATGTGTGTCCCAACACAGCCATGTTCAAGTACTATGGGATGACAGATCCATCCCCACTATACATGTAGTATGAGTTACACACACATTGCTTTAGTAGGTGACTATCTGTGTTGGGCTGTGCATCCATAAACACAAAGAGGACCACTTACACTGCCCAAAGACAGTAAAAGATTTCACAAGTAACTCCATTGCAATGCTTACTGACTCTTATCCATAGGCGAGTCACAAAGTTGCACATATCCACAAACACTGAAGTGCATTCCTAAATCATGTACTCAAATTGTTTCAGAGACAGAATATAGATGGAAAAATATTGAATTACAAGAATATTGAGCCAAGAATATCGATTGTGGAAAAATATTGAGGTAAATTTTTTCATTTTTTTTAAATATTGATTTTATTCTCATATAGAAATATCGAATTTGTAAATATTGATGGCACAAATATCCATGTAAATAATATTGAATTTCCATTTTTTTCCAATGTTCTATTTTCAGTTTTTTTAATTATTATTTAAAAAATGTATGTTTAAATAACTGTATTTTTTAGTTCATAATATCATTTTTAGGAGTAGGATGTCAGGTTTATAGGGGATATGGGTGGGTAGTCATTTAAAATGTTAGCAGAAAAAATATCATATTTTCAAATTTTATATATTTTAGGAGTAGGATGTTGGATTTATGGGGGATATGGGTGGGGAGTAATTTAAAAATATTGTGTGGAAATGAATGTATTTTTATTACATTTTAGGAGAGGATATTGGGTAGGGGACATGGGTAGGGAGTAATTTGAGAATGTTGGTTACAAAAATAAATATTAAATAATACATTAAAAAACAATTATTACATTTATGCATAATTATATATTTTTTGTTTTTTAATTATAAACAGTTTATTTTGTATTGTTTAATAATTTTTAGTACAAAAAAGAAAACATTTGTATACATATTTTTACATTTTTCTAATTCATTTTATATACTTTTATGAATTTTGAAAAATTCATTTATATGTATATGACAAGGTTATATTTTCTATTTATTGTTATTTAGCACATTTATTATTCTATTTAATAAAATTATATTTAATATGTTAAATAATTTACAATATTTTTAACAGAAATATTTTGTACCGGTTATATATTTCTTATCACATTTTTATATTTGTTGTACATTTACAGTATATGAAATGCACCTATATTTTAATATACATTAAATAATATGTGTTTGCTTTTTTGGATACTATAACAGTTAATGTATATTTTACAATTTTTTCAAATATTATGTAAACAATGGGAAAAAGCATTGCAATAAATAAAGTTATACATATAAATTTTTTACATTTTTTTTAAAGATTTTCCATTGTTGTCTATTTTAATTACACGTCCATTTTTTTAAATTTTTCCTCACTTGTCTGTCTATCGGTTTAGTTTTTGGGTATTTTTGGAAGGTGGAGCCTCTCGATTAGGAGCTGCATTTGGTCTGTTCAGGTAAGTTTAATTTTATATAATTTTAAGTTAGCTTTAGGGTAGTGGTAAGGTAGTAGTAGTGTAAATAGATTTATTAGGGCAAATATTTGATTGTTTTTGGTATAGTTAGGTGTTGTTTTGGTGGTTTAGTGTTTTATGTGTTAGAAGTAGTGTTGGATATAATTGGAATGTTGTGTAGTGTTAGTTATGTGTTTATTAAATGTATCATTGTGTATTTATTGTTGACATTAATGCTTGTGGATTTGTATTTGTGTTGTGGGCGGGTGTTTTCTTTTTCATTTACAGGTTTTGTCTTTGGTGTACAGCTGGAATAATAAAGCAAAATGTTTTTTTGGAGCGTTTTTTCTAAACTATTTTCGTTTTTTTTCCGTTTTCGTCATTAGGAGTTTTGTGGGGTTAGACTTTTTTTATACAGTTATATTTTTAACTTTTTGGGGGGGGGTTGTTATCCTCCTAAAGATTCTCATTTAATTTGTTTGCTCTAGATTTTATCGTTTTTGAGGATATTCCACTGCTACATAAGTGTAAGTATTTTTTTTATTACTATGGGTGGGAAATCTATCTTTTTTATTGGTTCTTTTTTTCGTAATGATATTATATGATATCGTTTTGTGCTCTATAGTAAAATTTATAACATAAGTATATTTATTAATTAAAAAAGAAATCTGTTGTTTATATGTTTTATAGTTGTAAGATTTGTACGATGTTTTGTATTTTGTTTGTTTAAAGTATTGATTTAGCAATCATGTCTAGGTATTCTAGACCTTGGGTGTTGGAATATATTCTAATCTTATGTAGTCCATATTCATACATAGGGGGTAGAGTCTGCCCACCCTCGTAGTCGGGATCGGGACCGCCAGCCATGCACGCGGCGGTTCTGCACTCCAAATTAGGATGCGATTGTCACCATGGCGGCCTCATCTTGCAATTTATTATTGCGGCGGGTGCTCACCTGCTGCGATGTCAAAAATGCATGTTGTGCATTTCACTGCACTATGTGGATTGGTGGTTTTGGCATATGTGGAGTTTGATATTGGCTAAGGCGTTGGGAGGTCAGAGACGGAATTTTAGTTTAAACGCCAGTGATTGGCGGTGTAACGTATGCGGAGTTTTGTGAGCGCTTCTCTGATTAGATGTGTCAATGGTCGGCTCTAGGGGTTAGAGGTTTTAGGCATATACGGGGTTAAGCATCGACTTCAACGATTGGAGGTCTAAAATTCCGTCTCTGACCTCCCAACGCCTTAGCCAATATCAAACTCCACATATGCCAAAACCACCAATCCTTAGAGCCTACCATATGCGCAGCCAATCAGGGAAGCCCCCACAAAACTCCGCAGACGTCACACCACCAATCCGTGGGGTCCTAAGTCGGAACTTCGCTACTCCGCACACGAAATGACGAAAACAAAAATACTCAACAGGTGCCAATAATTTATAGCTATTAACGTTAATATATAAACAAGCGCTGCGAAAAAGGCAATCGCTCATCACTTTTCCCGCGTTTGCCGCCGTGAGAGACGTATCGACCCGCCACCGGACATGGGGAGCCCTGCCGACCACCCTCAGGTGAGACTCTAGACTAGAGTCAGCAACTAGATTACTTTCAATAAGACAGAATAAGAATCAATATTCCCCCTTGGTTACAATGTCCCCTTATTCTTAAATTTACAGGCAGGGAGATCTTTTAACCCTAATTCCATACATATAAGGATCAAGAACCATCCTACATCTTGGAGACCTGAAAAGAACAAGTATCTAATTGTTTAGGTAAGATGACTAACAAAAGATTGAAAGACTTGAACATCAAGAATCAGGAAATATACAACTTAGTTTTAATTTTGCACATATATTTTCTCTAGGCTAACAAAGTGGCTGTTGAAACCAACACTTCGTAAATAGATCAACTTTCAAAACAGATACTTGAATTCAAGACACTATGAAAAGATCGATATATATTTTATTAGGTAAGATAACTGCCATTTGTCGATATATTCTGAACAATCGTAATTGACCAACTACTTATAATCCCCTTCAAAAAGATGTAAAATAAATAATCTCTTTTTATAATCCTAAAAAATCAGAGAACTAGAAAACTCCAGGGAAGAAAAACTATCCAGCATCAACCTGTTCAAAGGGTTCCGGCTGGCGGGCATTCATTGTTTTAATACCAGATCAATCAGGTAATAAACAGCGCACAACGCCTGCTTGTCACGAATAATTGGAATTAATAATTCTCGTAAACTAATTGCTTGTATAATATGCTTCATTCTCCCCTCTTTAGTTTTATCAAACTTAAGACAGAGAATTTATCATGAACAGCTCCTTAGAAATTTCCTACTAGTAAGTATCCTACGACCAACACTATAAAATATCCTTTACAATAAACCACCCTCTAATAAAGGACAATGAAATTGAAAAATAGATCCATAAAATATTACTTGCCTATACATATATATGCTATAGTAAACGAGGCATTACCTTCTATATTCATACCAGACAGTAAATCCGTTGATCATCATCAAGTTTGCTTTACCATACAGAGTTTCTGAACGCTTATATAAATTAAACAAAACAACTCTGTGAACAATTGCTTTCTAAGTCTCAAAAAAGAACTACTACCATAATTGCCCCTGTATCACCTGAATCCCTTCTCCGTATAGTGATGAACAGAATACCGCAAGGAAATGACAACGATAATGTAAATGTAAACTGGAATGTTTTTATCAAACTACAGCTGCTAAAACCTTTTTTAGAACTTGTCTTTGGAATGTATAAATATGTAACGTTAAAACGATATAATATTATGTTTTATATGCATCTTCACTTTATAGATATTGTGTGGCTGCTCCAGGAAGAAGGCGCTGGCCGCCGAAACGCGCGTAGAGACTGAATTTTTATGCCACCTATCTTTTTTATTGTTTGTCAATTTACATATAATAATGTTTATGTTAAATACACACTGTGAATTTTTAATTGTGATTTGATGCTATGTATTTTTTAACTGTATGAATTGTTTAATAAAAATTACGGTTTTTAGTTAGCTGTAGTCGATTTTCCATAATTTCTTACCATTAAGGTATTCTAATCTTTAAGTTGCCTAGGTTGTTACTTTTCATTTGTACTATTTTCCCTGACCTAGGAATTGCTAAATTCATTTATTCAGGGGGTCCTTGCTAAATACACGTATATCTTCCCACAGCTTGTCTGTGCAGGGCTGTTCCTTAGATAGAGCTTGTTATATCAACCTCTCTCTTGCCATTTCCTTGCTAATTTGTTGTCATCAATAACTATACATATATTCTATATTATAACCCAGTACTAAAATGGCACTCCAAAAAACCTTTGGCTTCACAGACGAAGAATTCGAAACACTTGTAGGAACATCATCTACTTTTGGTGCCTCTACCTCAAATTCGAACTTACATAACGATGATACAAAAAAATTATTAGAATTAAAAAAGAAATTAAAAAGAATTGAAGCACATGGGGAATTCATGTTAGCCTATTTAAGGCTGGGCATTATCCCCATGGGTCTCCGAGTGAGAAACATCCCTGGCCTCTTTGTTCACTACAAAGCTTTTCTGGACAAATGGAGCAGAATTGCCAGTAGATGTTCAAGGGACCTTATGATGCTCATCGTTGAGACCGCGAAAGAATTAGCCGCAGAAGTAAGGTCTGAAGTAGAAGAATTGCAAAATAAGATCAAAAAAATGGGCAACATAGATGAAGCCATAAAGAAAATTGAGGAATTCAATAAAGATATAGAATCATTTACCAGCTATCTAGAAAAAAGAAAAAATGATAAGTTATTGAAAGATAAAATATTTGCCACCATTGAAAATACGTATCCTTATCTAAGACCAGACTTCAACCAACAGAATCACTATACTAGTGAAAATAGGGAACACCAACAACAGAACCAACGTGTAAACACCTTTTCAGAAACCTCCAATTCTGAAAATGAAAATAACGAACGTTACTATGATTCTGATTTACTCTATAATCAGACACCTAACAGAGGAAATCGTAGACAGCCTTTTTTAGGGAATCGAGGGGGAGGACGTGGACGCCCCAGAGTCCACTTCCAGGGTCAACCGAGAGGGAACTACCAACCTCAGCACCATCACCAGCAGGAAGAACCACAATTTGTGCGGGAAACCAGAAGCAGACAATATTGGAAGCAGGGCATATAATTCCAATTTTTTATTTAACCAAACTAGAGCTAGATAAATACAGCACAAATCTGCTATCTAAAGGATTATCCTATGTCCCACATTCCACAGTCAATTTATTTGAGCTTCACTGTGACATTATCTCATTTTTCCGTAAAATTCGCCTAAAAAATTTTTTTGCTTCAAACATCACCATAGATGAGGAACTTCCTGCTATAAAACCCCTCTGTCTTCCATCAACTTTTTGCCCAGGTCTCGAACAATTAGGACCCGAAGTAGCAACTTTCGAACTAGTAGTGCTCAAAAAGTTAGATCAAGCCCTAAGATTCATCCCTAAACCTATTTACAACTTAGAAAAACAAGAACATCAGGCCCTAATATCCCTCTCTAAAAACAAAGACCTCACCTTTAAAGGGTGCGATAAAGGTGGAGGTATAGTGATCGTGGATACATCAGACTATGAAATAAATATGCTCAAAATGTTAAATGACCCGACATTTTATGTCCCTTTGAGATCCCACTCTATGATAAATTTATCTAAGAGAATTAGGTCCCTAACAAAATCTGCTCAAGAAGATGGCCTTATTAATGCCAAAGAATCTGACTTTTTGAACTATCACCAAGAAAAAACTGCCTGTATTTATGGTCTACCCAAGATCCATAAACATGCCAGTAACCCCCCTTATAGACCCATAGTCTCTACAATAGGGACAGCAACTGAACCACTTTCTAAATATGTAGACAATTATTTACGCCCATTCGTCCCTAAAATAGAATCCTATATTCGTGACACAGGCCACATGATACAAAAGATCGAAGGAATTTCCTTCAATTCCAACAACGAACTACTGGTCACAATGGACGTCGAGTCTTTATACAGTAATATTCCTCTGCCCGACGCAATGAAAACCACAAGTTGGTTCATTGATCTACACCAGATTCCATGTCCCAAAGAATTCCTACTTGCCTGTCTGGAAATTGTACTGACGGAAAATGTCTTTGAATTTGGCACCCACCTATATCGCCAGATTAAAGGTGTCAGTATGGGGGCTTCAGTAGCACCGTCTATAGCCAACATCTTCATGGCAGCATTTGAAAAAGAATTTGTCCATAATGAAGCTGCCCCTTTTTATGAGTCTATCTCCCATTGGTCCAGATATATTGATGACATCTTTTTTATCTGGACCAATGGGAGGGAAACTCTGCATGAATTCCTCCAATGGATAAATGGAGCAAATCCCAACTTACACTTTACCTCTCATATCAGTAATGAGAAAGTAGAATTCTTGGATATCGAGATCGTAAATAATGCAGGAAATCTAGAAGTAGATCTCCACATAAAACCTACTGCAAGGAACACCTTACTCCACTTCCGGAGTTTCCATCCACGAAGCCAAAAAAATAGCATCCCTTTCTCACAGTTCCTACGTGTCAGACGCAACTGCACAAACTTAAATGATTTTGATAAGCAGGCTGCAATAATGAGAACTAAATTCATTGACAGAGGCTACCCCCATCGTTTAGTAAGAGATTCTTACAAACGAGCTCGATATTATGATCGAGATTGCCTTTTAAAAACAAAAACCACCAAGCCCAATGATCAAATAGTCTGTATAACACGACACTCAACTTTAAATGAAAAGGTAAAACAAGTCATAAATTCCAACTGGCATATATTGAATAGCAACTGTACAAATGACCAAAAATTGATGAAGCCTTTATTTGCACATAAAAGAAATAAAAATATAAAAGAATTTATTGTTCATTCCCGCTTTCAAAAGAGCACCAACGAAGAAGTCCTAAGTCAAAGCTCAATCTTGACTAATAACCCTCTAAAAGGTACCTTCCCCTGTTCATCATGTAACTCATGCGAAAACATTCTGTCAGGCGAAGAATTTGAACATAATGGCCACAAAACTAAAGCGAGGGAAATGTGGAATTGCAAAACAAACAACGTGGTATATTTTATACAATGCCCGTGCCCTCAAGGATACATAGGTGAGACCTCAAGAATGATTCACACACGCCTAAACGAGCATCGCTCAGCCATAAGAACCAAGAAAACTGCATGCCCAATGGTAAAACACTTTCTAGATAAAGGACACAGTGTTGACGATTTTAAATGGAGAATCTTAGAGAAAATCCACGTCCCTGACTCCAAAGGAGGCATGGCTATTCAGAAGAAAAGAGAAGTCTTCTGGATTTTTGTTTTTAACACATTCCGCCAAGGCCTAAATAGCGAAATTCCGTGGGAACACGCAATTTGCTAAGAACCCCCACTATTATAAACATACACAAATGCCCACATTATTCAAATATATACAGTGTACTGGAAACTTAGACACTTGAAATGCATATGATGTCCAGGATCAAGAATAATATAGACTACAGAATACACTCTAATGACCTGAAAACCTTACAAATAATATAAAATAATTTTTAGACCAATTATAATGTATTCAACACCGTCTGTAGATCCTTCTATACGATCTAACTGTCTTAGGCCCCTGTCTATAAACTTACACACTAATAAACTATGTGTAGGAATAAAAGACCAACATTTAAAAGGAACTTTTTCTTTTAAATTCTAATTATTGTTTACATCCGTTTTTTAATAAGTATCAACAATCGTCCTTTCCCGGGTTTTCCTCGAAACCACTAGTGGAAAGTCTTTTTTCTCTTGCAAATGCAATGTTTACGAAAACTAGAACTCTAACCGTGAGATCTACACTAAACTGTATGAGGCTTAGACCTCCAATCGTTGAAGTCGATGCTTAACCCCTTATATGCCTAAAACCTCTAACCCCTAGAGCCGACCATTGACACATCTAATCAGAGAAGCGCTCACAAAACTCCCCATACGTTACACCGCCAATCACTGGCGTTTAAACTAAAATTCCGTCTCTGACCTCCCAACGCCTTAGCCAATATCAAACTCCACATATGCCAAAACCACCAATCCTTAGAGCCTACCATATGCGCAGCCAATAAGGGAAGCCCCCACAAAACTCCGCAGACGTCACACCACCAATCCGTGGCGTCCTAAGTCGGAACTTCGCTACTCCGCACACGAAATGACGAAAACAAAAATACTCAACAGGTGCCAATGATTTATAGCTAATAACGTTAATATATAAACAAGCGCTGCGAAATAGGCAATCGTTCATCACTTTTCCCGCGTTTGCCGCCGTGAGAGACGTATCGACCCGCCTCCGGACATAGGGAGCCCTGCCGACCACCCTCAGGTGAGACTCTAGACTAGAGTCAGCAACTAGATTACTTTCAATAAGACAGAATAAGAATCAATATTCCCCCTTGGTTACAATGTCCCCTTATTCTTAAATTTACAGGCAGGGAGATCTTTTAACCCTAATTCCATACATATAAGGATCAAGAACCATCCTACATCTTGGAGACCTGAAAAGAACAAGTATCTACTTGTTTAGGTAAGATGACTAACAAAAGATTGAAAGACTTGAACATCAATAATCAGGAAATATACAACTTAGTTTTAATTTTGCACATATATTTTCTCTAGGCTAACAAAGTGGCTGTTGAAACCAACACTTCGTAAATAGATCAACTTTCAAAACAGATACTTGAATTCAAGACACTATGAAAAGATAGATATATATTTTATTAGGTAAGATAACTGCCATTTGTCGATATATTCTGAACAATCGTAATTGACCAACTATTATAATCCCCTTCAAAAAGATGTAAAATAAATATCCCGTTATTTCTCTTTTTATAATCCTAAAAAATCAGAGAACTAGAAAACTCCAGGGAAGAAAAACTATCCAGCATCAACCTGTACAAAGGGTTCCGGCTGGCAGGCATTAATTGTTTTAATACCAGATCAATCAGGTAATAAACAGCGCACAACGCCTGCTTGTCACGAATAATTGGAATTAATAATTCTCGTAAACTAATTGCTTGTATAATATGCTTCATTCTCCCCTCTTTAGTTTTATCAAACTTAAGACAGAGATTTTATCTTGAACAGCTCCTTAGAAATTTCCTACTAGTAAGTATCCTACGACCAACACTATAAAATATCCTTTACAATAAACCACCCTCTAATAAAGGACAATGAAATTGAAAAATAGATCCATAAAATATTACTTGCCTATACATATATATGCTATAGTAAACAAGGCATTACCTTCTATATTCATACCAGACAGTAAATCCGTTGATCATCATCAAGTTTGCTTTACCATACAGAGTTTCTGAACGCTTATATAAATTAAACAAAACAACTCTGTGAACAATTGCTTTCTAAGTCTCAAAAAAGAACTACTACTATAATTGCCCCTGTATCACCTGAATCCCTTCTCCGTATAGTGATGAACAGAATACCGCAAGGAAATGACAACGATAATGTAAATGTAAACTGGAATGTTTTTATCAAACTACAGCTGCTAAAACCTTTTTTAGAACTTGTCTTTGGAATGTAAAAATATGTAACGTTGAAACGATATAATATTATGTTTTATATGCATCTTCACTTTATAGATATTGTGTGGCTGCTCCAGGAAGAAGGCGCTGGCCGCCGAAACGCGCGTAGAGACTGAATTTTTATGCCACCTATCTTTTTTATTGTTTGTCAATTTACATATAATAATGTTTATGTTAAATACACACTGTGAATTTTTAATTGTGATTTGATGCTATGTATTTTTTAACTGTATGAATTGTTTAATAAAAATTACGGTTTTTAGTTAGCTGTAGTCGATTTTCCATAATTTCTTACCATTAAGGTATTCTAATCTTTAAGTTGCCTAGGTTGTTACTTTTCATTTGTACTATTTTCCCTGACCTAGGAATTGCTAAATTCATTTATTCAGGGGGTCCTTGCTAAATACGCTAATAAAGATCTTAGAAGGGCAATTGAAAAAATTCCCAGAGACGAGGTGGCCATCAAATTGTGTAGACAATGATACAGGACTACCATTAAACTAAGAAAAGATGACTTAGTTAAAGAACACTGGAATAAACTAGCATGTGCCGCTACACTAAAGGACGGGAAAGGTTTTTGGCAGGCCATGAGGTCCATAGGACACCCGCTGACTCCCATCAGTTGTAATATCAGTAGTGAGTCATGGACGAATCGTTTCTCTAAGATTTAATCAGCTCCAGTCCAAAATATGGTCTTAAACGAGAATCTGGCTGCTACCAGGGTCCATATAACCCTTTCTGATGTAGAGGAAGCAATACATCAGAGTCTGGGCAAGAAGGTGCCAGGCCCAGATGGCCTGCCAATTGATCCTATTAAACACCAGCCTGAATTTTGGGCGCCTCTTTTATTGAATGTCTTTAACAATTTATCAGTTTCATTAATTCCCAAAACATGGTCTACCAGTATCATCGTGCCAATTTTTCAAAAGGGCGGCCATTCTAATCCAAGTTATTATAGGCCGATCTCCCTGATCAACAACACATTGACAATTTTAGGGAGGATCCTGTTTCACAAGATCTGGGGATGGGTCGAGGAGGGTCACATTCTCCATCCTTGCCAGTTGGGGTCTAGGAGCAAAGTTGGCACGTTGAGCAGTGCCTTAACCTTAATCTGAATATAGGTAAATTCACAATAGCTAAAAAATCTCCTATTTACCTGGCATTTATGGATCTTATCTCGGCCTTCAATTTTTTTAGTAGGTATCAGCTTTGGTTCATCCTTTTAAAACATGGCCTGGATGAGGTTTTAGTGCATTTTTTAGCTTACTTACATAAGGACCTGCATGCCAGGGTGTGGATTGGGATGGGCGGAGAGGTATCGAAGGCCATCAGAGTTGGGAGAGGAGTCAGGCAGGGTTGTCCTGGGGGCCCCCTCCGCTTTGAATCCTTTATATCAATGATTTGAGCAAATCACTGGTATCACTCAACTTTGATGTTCCTATCATTAATGGTAATACACTCCCAGCCCTTCTTTATGCCGATGATGTGGTTTTAATGGCACGGACCCCGAACACCCTACGTATATTGGTGCAGGGCTTTGTATATTTCATGGCAAGCTTGGACCTTTGTACTAATTTTAAGAAATCGTTTTTAATGGCTTGTGGATCAAAAAAGTATCTAAATAATACCATCATTTTGGATTCAGATTTTTTACAGAGCACCTTCACTTTCTCCTATTTCGGGTTAGTTTTTGCAGGGAACGGTCTATGGGCGGAGCATGTAGCATATTGCGGTAAAATGTTTTCTAGAGCGATTAACAACATACTCAGCTTGCCCAGCCTGGAAAGACACAGGTCGTCTCTACTATCACCAACATTTTAAAACTACAATATATCCCCACTGCCACCTATGGTGAAGAAGTCTGGGGTTTTAGGCAGTGTGACAGCTTACAGGGGGAAGAAAAGATTTTGCTGTAAATTATTGGGAGCCCCTATTTCTATATCACTGTATGCTTGCCGCAGTGAACTGAAACTTCCTCACATAGAAGACTATATTAAAGTCTGACCTTCTTTATTTTGTCTTGCGGTCTGGAAGAACCCGCCGGTGCAGCTAACAAGGGAAATAATTATAAATTGTCTCAGCTGCGATTAAGGAAGAATATACACTGGCTTTCTGCTGTTAGGAAGAGTATGATCAGCGTAAATCTTGAGTGGTTATTCTTAAATCCAACTGACTCAGATGGTATAAGCAATAAAAGCCTACAGAAGGAACTTTACGCTGTATACAACAAAAATAGACATGAAACAGAGTTACAAAAACCCTCAGTAGCTATATATATGTTGATTGAGAAAATATCCCACCTACCCTTTAGTTATCTTTTAAGACCAATCGGTAGATGGGAGAGGAGTCTGCTTTTTAGACTAAGGGTTGATACTGTGAAATTTGTGCTCTGCTTCCCTTTGGGGTTTAACTCCAATCTTGACAAACTCTCTTGCCCCTACAATGCCCAATGTAAACAAACAGCAATGCACTTTTATTTTTTTGTAGTTTTTATTCAAAATACACTAAACAGTTTTTGATACCATTTTTTAAGACCATACCGATGAACAATTATAAGGTAACATATGGGCACATTGTTACTCGGGGAGTAGAATTAATATTCCCTGTCCCTCGGGTGCGTTGCCCTCCACGCATCTTTTATCCCCAGCCGTGTGCCCAGTTTCGCAGTACCACCGCAATCTTCTTACTGTTTGTGGTGTGCAGCGGTGGATCCGACCTGTCTAGTTCAAAATCTAGTACCGCATTAAAATCCCCCCTATCACCCATGGATATCCCTCCCAACCTACCAACAATGTGTTCAAAACCTCCCAGAATTTGTCCTGCTCTGTAAATACTCCCCAATACAATGTGTTCCCCATCGAGTAACCCATGTACTAGCACATATCTGCCATTACTATCAATCTTTTGCTCTATTAGCTTAAAGGGCGTGCCATTTCTAAGCCATATTGCGCCCCCCCGAGCGAAGGCCGAATATGCTGTAAAGAATAATTGCCCCCTTCAATTCTTGTTTAGCTTCACTGCCTCATCATGGTTTAAATGAGTCTCCTGTAGAAACGCCACGTTCACTTTCCGCCGATTCAATTGGGCTAGCAGTCTATCAGCCTTATTCATGAAGGCTAAATCGGCTCGCAAAGGGCCGGATTCTGAGAATCCGGCCCTTTGCGAGTGCGATTTTTGCATTTGGGATTCAGCATCCCAAATGCAAAAATCGGTAATTGCTAAATCGCTAAATTGCGAGAAATTACATTTAAGGAATCTCTATTTGAGATTCCTTAAATGCAATTCATGAAGCATTTGAAAATTGCGAAAATGCAATTTTGGGCCGCTATTTACCGAGAGGTCAGACCTTTCGGTAAATAGCAAAAACTTAGAAAAATGCTTTTAAAAGCATTTTTCTAAGTTGCATGTTGCACACACACATGTCCTTTGGACATGTGTGTGCGCAACACCTGTTTCAATTTGCATTTAAGGGGTGCTACAGGGTGTCCTTTGGACACCCCTGGCACCCTTTAAATCGCTATCTTATTTGCGAGTAGCAAATTGCTAATCGCAAATAAGGAATACTCCCCATGCATTCCTATAGGCCTTTTGGCCCATAGGAATGCATGGGGAGTTATTCCTTATTTGCGATTAGCAATTAGCTAATCGCAAATAAGGAATCAGTGGGAATCGCAATTAATATTGCGATTCCTACATGATTACCGTTTTGCGAGTAAACGGCCCGATCATGAATCAGGCTGTATGTCTTTTCTCGATTGAGCCAAGGCCCCGAACATTCCAGGAATTATATTTATAGGTATCAAGGTGTGCCATCAGGCCTTGTGCAGGGTGACCACCCAGGCTCACAGGAACTACTGAGTTTGAACAGTGTCATAGTAGCTAACACTCAGCCCACAAAAACAGTAAAACACCCCAATACTCGGATCCCCCTATGAACGACAGAGGACCAAACCATAACTAACAGTTCAACCAGAACTCTACTGTAATCACACCACAGGGCAGGTGCCAAGGGGGGGGGAGGCAACCGCCATAGCTGTATAGGTCATTTACCTTGGTCATGTATCATATCTGCATTGCTCCATCACAAACCCTTTATACGCCGATGCAATGACATAGAACAGGGCACCTTATTGCATCAACAGCAGAACAATCTACTACTCAGTAAATTATAAAATACCACTCTTGCCTGGACCCCTTCATCAGTTCAATATGTGTCCGCCATTTGTGCGGTGACTAAAGGAAACAATGTTAGGCTGGACTCAGACTCCGATCTGATCGTTGCCCCATGCGACGAGTGAGGAGATACAGCACGGGTCCTGTCATTATGTTCCACCAGTGCTGTCGCCATCAGTAGAGCAACCCTCTGGCTGTTTGTGATCTGTTCTACAGATGGAGTCATCCCAGGATTTGCCCCCCTGTGTTCACTAACTTCCAAAGCTGATGTAGCTTCCCGCCTAGGCAGGGAACGCAGAGAGCCACCCCGTGGGAGGGAGTCCTGCATGGCAGGGGGAGTGAAAGTGATCTTGAGCCATTATGCTACCTCCTCCGGCTTCTCGAAAAAAAATTACTTTTGTCCATGTATTACCTTCAATCTGGAATGTGGCCCTGGCCTTCTGGACCGCCAGCGTGAAGACTGGGTACAAAGAGATTGTATTATTCTCACATCGGATATGAGCATTTTCTCGTGCCGCTCTTAGAATTGTGTCTTGATCCTTGTAGTTCAGAATACGGGCAATCAGGCAATCAGGGGCCTCAGGAGTGCTCCAGGTTGAGGTGGCCTAGTGGCACTCTATGAGCTCTCTCCACGCTATACAGCGCCGATAGCCCCTCTTTCGCCACATGTTCTTTTAGCCAGCTTTCCACAAACTGTGTGGGGTTGCGACCTTCACTTTTTTCCGGTATTCCCAGAATTCGTACATTGTTCCTACGGGACCTCCCTTCTGCATCATCAACTCTCTCTTACAGCCCCTTCAGTTGACGCCGCACCTGTTCCATTTGAATAGTTTGCTTAATTTGTTGAGGTATCAAGTCATCAATGGCAATTTTATTGCATTTCACCTTTTTGGCCAGTTTTTTGTGGTCCGCCTATAACAGAGTAAAGCTGGTGGAGAGTGAGCCCAGCTGTGTTTCCATCGCCAGACGCAAGTCCCGTATTTCCTTCAAAATTAGGTCTAATTTGTCCATAGGCTGCACTCCATCAGTGGGGGGAACCACATCCGCGTCCGTGTCTTGCGTCCGGCCACTCAACATTACTGCGCCCGTAGCTTCCAAGACATGCGAGTCTGGTTGTTTCGCTCTAGTGCGCCCCATGTCACAAGTGCATTCTGTGTTCTTGGGCCCTGTGATGCTCAATCTCTAGGTCAGCTGGGAACACCAGCAGTCCCCTTTCAATAACGTGAGGTGAGGGCTCCAATATATTTCTGTTCCGTGATGGTCACTAACCTTTATTTAGATTGCAGGTGATCCTCCACTCTGTCTCTGCACCTCTTCCGGCCACCACCGGTAGCGGCACGCTATCCACGCAGATCGCCCACACGGCGTACACACAGTTGGGGTATCATGTGAGTATAGTTCTGCTATCTTAAATCCCATGGCAGCGTTCTTTCTTTTTTGTCCACCCTAAGCGTGGAAGGGTATACTCAGATGTGAGTCCCTTGCTCATTGCACCATCAGGATTCAAGCAAGCCGGGCCGAAGACGGCTGAAATGCCAGAAACCGGTCCCCGGTAGCTTGTTTCCTTCCCAGTGTAAGAATTGGCTTTTGTAGTTTGGTTTGCCCTGTTCCCATCATGCACTGGGACAGGAACAGACTCATTTGCATACAGCCAGGTTCTGAAACTGGGATGGTGCAGTGAGCTAAAAAACGGTGTTGGATCTAGCCCTGATCTCTTGACTGGGTGAGAGTATTCTGTTTAATTCAGAGACTCTGTCCCTCACCACCCCTTGTTGTAAATATAAGCGTTCTTTCACAGCACCACAGATTTCCCAGATCCCAACCATGTCAATCCGGAAGCCCGAACTTCCTAGTTCCTGTTCAGTCTAGAAAATGACACTGTGCAACTACTCGCTGCCCCATTCATTCCGGTGTCCCATGACCCATATTTCGCCAGGTGTCCGCTAGTACAGGCAGTCGAATCCACAAGCCGTATTGCCCAGTTCCAACATTAGGGTCCCAGTCCGCATGGAGACACCCCTCGCAGCCAGCACAGTTGCTTGGGACTCAATACTGTAGAGGCGGAAGGGCGCAGAATACTGAGGACTGCACGCCTTGTAGCCAGTGTATCACTCCACCACTATGCCTTTGTGTCTTTATCTGCAGTCGGATATGTATACCTCCTCCAATCAGTTTTCTCCAGGCCCAAGCCTCACAGCCTTACAACATCCCTGGCTCCAGTGCTCCACACACCACTGCCTATTTCTCAGTGTCCCCTTGTGTTCATAGCAGTCGTTAGGCGCCTGTGGGTCTCAGCAGTTGGCCTCTCAGCCCAGACATCCTAATAATAGCAACACAGCCCAGTCATCATCTCTCTACCGCTCATGGTCTGCACAGCTCCAGGATTGGAATATTTCCGATGGGGGAGGGGCACAGATCCATAGCACAGCCCTCAAGCATGTCTGTTCTCCACCCTAATGCCACTCTCCTACCATGTAGCCCTGCGTCTCCGTAGGTGTCCTGCTCATACACCTCAGCCTTCAGGCTTGGGATCCTCAGGCTAGAGATCTTGGCGTGAGGCCGTGTGTGCCTGTCGCCACCCGTCTCGGCCTTCTGACTTGTATCGAGCGGGAGGGAAGTGGAGAAATTCCTTTTTTTTAGCAGCTCTGTGAGGCTCCACACTCAGCCGGCACCCAGGACTCTCGTCTGCACTCTCCTCCAGGCTCGCCCCACAGCAGTAGTGAACTGACTAATTTCGTATAGGAAGGTGTCGTAATTTGACAATGGCCGAGTTAGCGCTTAGCTGTGCTACACGTTTTTTCCTCTTAACTTGACTATACTTGGAAACGCCATCTTGTATGTTACGGCGGCCATCTTAGATCATGAGCGGCCTCAAGGCCAGCGTGCCCTTTAGTACGTTGTCCGCACCACTGACCACTCGAGTTTGCCCAGCAACAGGCTATTTTTAGTAACGGTCAAGCCTGTACATGCGCAGTCCCAACTGACCAGTCACCCCTCAGGAATGTGCCGCCAAACTGACCAGTGGGGTTGTAACCCCTCCCATGAGCTGGCTGTGTTCCAAAAATGACCATATATGTACATAACGCTCCATAACTCTGTACCGCCTATCTTTTTATTACCTGTAAATTGTATAAAAGAACGGGTCACACCGATGTTCGGTGTGATACTTCTTGCATTGCCGAAGGGTGCTGTAGGAATGTACCACCACCCCATGGGGTCTTAATAAACTTGTTCTTTGTACTTTTCAGTTTCCGTGCCAACAGTTCTTTCAGTGTAAGTGGGTTATCTACGGAACATGTAGGCCTTGGGAACCCGATACTACAAATTGGCGACCACGAAGGGACTCATCGGCGACTCGGATGCCCGAAGGAGAGGTCGTGACGAAGGTTTGGAAACTCGCCATGGACGCGTACGCTGCCACCGAGTGACCCGAGTCTTGGCACCCACGGTGTTTCTTCCTTTCCTTCCGTTCTGACCTTCCAGGTGGCGCCGGTCTCCGACTGAGTACTCGATCGTCTGCGTTGTTGGATAAGTGCAGTTTGGCTGATTCGATTAAAGACCTTGGCAGTTGGAATCTGGACCTTTGAGATTTGGGTAAGATTTGCGATCGGTAAGGTAGTCTGCGGACGCTTACTGAAGTTCTATGATTTGTGATCGGTAAGGTAGTCCTCGGACGCTTGCCGAAGTTGTATGACCTGTGACTTTGATTTGAGTTAGCTAACATTTGTGAATTTGTGAACTTTGAACTTATATGTGTAGTGCACTTCACATAGGCAGGCATGTAGAGATGTTTCTCTAATCTTGTTTTCTACTTTGAGCGGCACATTTGTGTGAAGTACTGTAAGTGCCATTTTATACGGTATCACGCTTTCGTGATACTTTTTGAACATGCCTGTTTTAAGCACACTCCGAGGGATGTGCTGTCTTGGAAATGGTACCACAATTAGGTTAGCGGAATCACAGCCAGCTCCCCCAGAAGGAACACCAAACCGTGAAATGTACATTAAATTCGGCCTTCCCCCTATAATGTACAGTAAATTATGGCATAAATATACCAAAACAGATCCTGAATTGCAATGGCCACTACATGGGTCGTTCGATTTACGTAAGGTTCAGTTTGTGGAGCAGTGTTTGTTTCAACGAAGGTCTAGACAAAATATGTTTGATTGTGTGCGAATGTGGGAGAAAGTGGTGCGTGAGCGGATGAAACGTGAGGTTGCCTTGGCGGACAAAGAACAGCGCAAGGCTGCTCGTGATAAGGCTTTACAGCTTGAGGAAAAAGAGGCCCAAGAAAAGAGAGAGAGGGAGGAATGGGAACGTAAATTGCAAACGACTGGGCAATTCTCTATTCGTCGACCGCTTTATCCTGTCCTTAATAATGAAATTGATGATTTTTCGTTACTAGATCGATCGCCGCCTCCGTATGTTCCACCTACGGCTCCGACTGTGGACTCGGACGATGACGAACAGGATAAGTCGGGAAAAGAGAGCAAGTCGAGTGTCAGGTTATCTGCAGAAAGATCCGCGGATTTGCGTAGTTGGGCCCGTAAATTGAATACAAATTTTGTAACTGTGGCTGAAGTTGTAACTGAGAGGGGTAACTGGACAGAACTAGAATTGATGTGTTTTTTGTCCACTTTGGCTGATGAGGTTGTTACTGCATTTCGTAAATATTCGGATACATTAGAACCTAAGGCTGTATCGGTTCACCATGAGAATCTAGATAAAGGTTTATTTGTTGTTGCAGATGTTGATACGTTTTTCAAGCAACTGATCCAGCTGTGGGATGAGACTTCCAGATTGCTGGACGAGCGGAAAAAGAACAAGGAGTCCGGGCCGGAGTCTTCTGGGCAGTCTAAAGAGTGTTCTCTCCGGTGTTCAGATAAGAATTCTAAAATGCGTGTCATGCCTATGCGTGAAGCTGCACCTTTGTATGTTCCACCAAAGGGGGATGGTACAGACGATGATAAAACATCGAAGGATGCGAAGGGGTATTTTATATATAATTGGGTGTATACGCCCTGGAATAGAGCAGATGTTATGGCGTTGAAAAATTCTTTGCCTGACCTTCGTAAAAATCCGGCAGCATTCTATGAAGGGGTGGAAGGGGCTATTTCGTCCTGTGTGATGACTCTTGTCGATATAGATTTGTTTTCCGGGTTAGTTCTTCCGCCTGATATGTGGAGATTAATTCGTAAAACTAATGATGTGACAATACTTGGGGGAACGTGGAAAGAAATAAACGAAGCGGATTTAGAGAGGGAACCGGCATGTAAGCCATGTCAGTTGATTTTAGACCTCCCGGCGGCTATTTTGATTAAATTACAAACGCTTGTTCCATCTAAAAAGATCGATTGGACCATGTTAGCTTCGTGCAAACAAAAGTCAGATGAAACGGTTTCAGATTTCTTTACACGCTTCGAAGAGGCGTTTCACGATTACAGTGGTCAATCGTTAACAGACGATACGGGTCGGCATTTGTTTGTAGATAAGTATGTGGCTAATCTCCTACCGGAGATTGCAAAACGATTAAAATCGAGTGAAAGTTCCTGGGCCACGGCGACCCCTGCGTCTTTGTTAACTATGGCTCAGTATTATGAGCGGCAGGAGTTGGAGGCTAAAGAAAGTGTTGATAAGAAAGCGAAAGAATTGAAAACGAAGGTGATGTTGGCACAGGTTCGTGGAACACAGAATAGGGGGAATGATAGAGGTAGACGGGGTGGAGGCAATACGTCGTATGGTCGTACGGATATAGCGGAGGATCAATGCGCTTATTGTAAAGAGTTTGGGCATTGGGCTGAAGATTGTCCGGTACTTTGTGAACAACGTAGCCAGCGTGGTCGAGGAGGTGGAAGGTCGAGGGGCAGTTACACGGGGGCGAGAGGTGGCGGAGGTGATCGCGGAAGGGCTGAAGAGAGGGGCCGTGGCCAGGATGAACGAAATGCTTTTGATAGACGAAATCAATATCAGATATCGGAGGGTGAGAATGTGGAGCATCAGGATTATGTGCATGCATAGGATTGCGTAGGATGGGGTACGGAATCAGTTGAAGTGCCGGTAGATCAGAAAGGTCCATATGTATCAGCGGGCATTTTGGGTTCTACTGATCAATTTTTAGTCGACACAGGAGCTACTCGTAGCGCTTTGTCAAAAAACTTGGTTCCGAGGGCTCCCCTGTCTGGCGAAATGATAACATGTGTAGGGTTTGATGGCACACCCTCCCCTAGCCCATTGTCAAAACCCCTTGCACTTTGTCTTGACAAATTTTTCAGTTTTGGTCAATTTTTGCTATCTCCCCATACACCAGATAACATCCTGGGTATTGACTTGCTTAAATATTTTCGAGCAACGATACGTTGCGCTCCTGAGGGAGTGCGGGTTATCTTGAATGACAATTACCCTGAATCGGACAGGTTTTGCACTATACTAGACACTGCAGCTTTGGCCTCGCTCCCGCACACGTTATGGGCGACTTCAGATACGGATGTGGGAGAGATGCGTATTCCACCTATTCGAATTACTGTAAAGGAGGGAGTCTCTCTGCTTCGTGTGCCACAGTATAAGATTTCCAGGGAAGGTGAAATTGCCCCGACACAGATTGTCCAAGATTTGATAACTGCAGGAGTGGTGGAGGAGGTGCCTTACAATGTTTGCAACAGCCCTATTCTCCCGATCCTTAAGAAAAATACTGACGACAAAGTCTATCGTTTTATTATTGATCTGAGAGAAATTAACAAAATTGTCATTCCCCAATACCCGGTGGTGTCTGATATCACGACTTTGCTTACACTGGTGCCACCAACGGCAACAACATTTAGTGTTATAGACTTGAAAAATGCGTTCTTTTCCATCCCTGTCCACCCTGATAGCAGATATTTGTTTGGCTTCACGTTAAATAATAAATCGTATAGATTTTGTCGTGTTCCTCAAGGTTACACTGAGAGCCCTAGTATCTACAGCCAGGCCTTAAAAAGACAGCTTGATTCTTTTGAGTTACAGTCTGGGGTTGTCCTTATCCAGTACGTCGATGACCTTTTGCTTGCGGCAGACTCTTATGCACAATGTGAAGAGAGTACAATTGCTTTGCTTTCCTTTTTGGCACAAAACAATCATAAGGTTTCCAAGAAAAAGCTTCAATACTGTAGACCCAAGGTGACCTACCTCGGTCATCTTTTGTCTAAGGAGGGGCGTGCATTAACATCAGATCGAATTCAGGCGATTTTAGATACACCAATTCCCCGCACTCAGAGAGATGTACGCGCCTTCATAGGACTAACGTCCTTTTGTAGACAGTGGATTATGGGGTTTTTGCACATTATCAAACCTTTGTTAGCGCTACTGTCCAAAACTACACCAATGCCCCTTGAATGGACAGATGAATGTCAAATTGCCTTTGAACAATTGAGACAGGCCCTTTGTTCCGCACCCGTGTTAGGTACACCAGATTATACAAAGATGTTCACGTTGTACGTGCACGAGAAAGATGGGTGCGCGTTATCAGTGTTAGTGCAAGCACACGGGGATAAGCAGAGGCCATGCGCATACTTCTCGGCGGTTCTTGACCCTGTAGCGCGAGGGTTACCTGGGTGTTTTCGAGCAGTTGCAGCAACAGCGGTAGCTATACGACAGAGTGAGGGAATAGTGTTATCGCACAAACTGTTGGTGCTAGTTCCCCATGCAGTAGATGCCCTGTTAAATCAAACAAAGACCCAATATCTCACTAGTGCACGTTTAACAGGATATGAGCTCACACTTTTGGCGCCACATATCACACTGAAAAGATGCGCTACCCTGAACCCTGCCACTTTATTGCCCTATCCGGTCGAGGAGGGTCAGGAAGAAAAAAATCATGACTGTGTTTTCCTGACCGAGGAACTGTCGACTTACAGGATATGCCACTTCCAGATGTGGATGGGGAACTGTGGGTTGATGGATCGTGTTTGAGGCTGCCAGATGGTACGACTTCCGCAGCCTACGTGATCACGACACTTAAGACAGTGGTAGAAACAGCTAGAATACCACAGAAATCGGCTCGAGCAGCAGAGCTGATAGCCTTGACAAGAGCCTGCGAACTGAGTGCTGGCCTATGTGTGAACATATACACAGACAGCCGGTACGCCTTCGGAGTAGCGCATGACTTCGGGCTTCTCTGGAGAGAACGTGGGTTTCTGACTTCTCATGGAGTACACATTATGCACGGAGAACTAGTGCGTGATCTCCTAAACGCATTGCTTTGCCCAAAGAAAGTAGCGATAATCAAATGTAGTGCCCATAAAAAGATCACCGATAAAGTGGGTCAGGGAAATGCCTTTGCGGACAGCATAGCGAGACAAACGGCTATGTCTCGAACTGACTCCCCCATGTATGTGACACAATCACAGGCTGAGCGATGGTATGATGCTAGAGCAGAGATACTAGATATTCAGAAATCAGCTACCGAGTCAGAACTCGCGGCATGGGCAGCAGAAGGGGTGCTAGATGATGAAGGTTGTTGGAGAAGCAAGGACATGGAGAGATGGAAATTGCCTGCAGCTTACTTGCAAGCGATGGTCCAGATGACACATGGATTGGCGCACGTGGGAGCTCTTGCAATCACTCGATTGTTAACACGAGTTTGGGAGCATCCCGAGATTGCAAATACTGCCAAGAGAGTAGTGCAGACCTGCCTGATATCTTTGCAGCACAATCCTGCAAAGGGGACCCATACTCCGAAAGGAGGGTACGTTCCACCTTCTGCACCATTCGAGGTACTCCAAATGGATTATATCCAGCTTGAGCGTTGCAACAACCTTAAGTATGTCTTAGTGGTGGTATGTGCTTTTAGCAAATGGGTTGAGGCTTTCCCCACGAAAGACAATACAGCTTTGACAACAGCTAAGGTTTTGCTCAAGGAGTACTTCCCTCGATTTGGAGTTTGCAAATTTTTATGGAGCGATAATGGGCCTCATTTTGTTGGGAAAATTGTGGAGTATGTGCTGAAGGGGTTGGGGATTCAGCAGAAGTTTCATGCTGTGTTCCACCCTCAGTCAGCAGGTCTTGTCGAGCGGTACAATGCCACGTTGAAACTAAAACTGGCTAAGATTGTAGCATCTACGTCATTGAAGTGGCCGGATGCTTTACCGCTAGCATTGCTCTCTCTCAGATCAGTACCCCACTCTCGAACAGGCCTCACACCGTATGAGGTGGTGTTTGGCAGGCCTATGAATATCTGGGGGGTGCCTAAGCCGCGATTGATACATGATGTGCCTTGTATAATGATGAACGAATATTTGGCACGATTAACAAATGATTTGCTTTCTATTCATCAACCGGTTCGAGAAGCGCTCCCTGACAATTCTACTGGAGAGGGCCACAATCTTCACCCTGGTGACTTTGTCATGGTGAAGTCGTTTGAGAGGGCGAACAGCTTGGAACCGAGGTGGCGTGGCCCCGAGCAGGTCCTCCTGGCTACTCGAACAGCTGTACGAGTGACCAACAGAAAGCGGTGGGTGCACTCAACCCACTGCCGTCGTGTTTCTCCTGATCTGGTGAATCCTGCCGTGCTGACCGACTACAAGGAGATTATGGAGAAAGAAAAGAGCCCAGCTGTGACATCGGCCAAAGTTGAGGGAGCCTTCCCGGACCATACTGTTTCTGGACGAGAGCGCTACAATCTGCGGCCACGATAAGAAGATTCTTTTTGGTTTTCGAGACTGGTTGGTTACCGCTCTGGGGTTTGTGAAACGGAAGCCGGGAATCTCAAGGGGGGGGGATCAGTTCTGCCAAGAGTAGCGACACCCGTCTTGACCCCGGAGAAGAAAACAACGGCTACCTCGGAGCTCAGCACCGTATTTTTCTTTTTTAGGTATATACATATGTACATTTGAGACTTTGTGAACTTTTCGAATTATTTGAGACATTAAGAACTCTTTGAACTATGGCGCCTTCTGCATCACGAGACAAAAGAATACTTGGTGCCATCCTTTTCGTCTTGACAATTGTGGTAATAGCAGTGATAGCCTGGGTAGTTGAACTCGTGGTGCCTGCACGTGAACACTTGCTGCTGACTACCCCGGCTCCATCTGAACATTTTCACTTTACCTTGCCCTACCATGAAGAACGGCACCGACAGACTTATTTGAACAATAGCTTCATTCAGATTCTGCATCATACGCATAACATGACAAATACGTCTAATTGTTGGGTGTGTGGGATGTTGCCTGGTCATCAGAAGAAAGGGGGCACTCCACTCATTCCACTCCTGTTTTCACATAATGGATCTTGCAATGCATGGTACACTCTTCTATTCACTTTGCGATGGCCAACGAAAGGGGGGGTGCTTTTCCGTTTGAATAAAATTTGCTACCATGACCGAGATGGGTATCCACGAGCTGAGGGTACTCGATTTGAATGGGAGGAATATCGCCCCGATAATGCATCTGCCCCACGTGTTTACAGCAACCAAAGGAACATCAAAGTATCCAGTTCACATGTTATTAATGTTATTGCCACTAAAGCTGATTTGTGCATACGCAATAAAGGTACAATCCCGGTTGGGAAAAGTGAATGTAACACTACACTTACATTTGACAGCCCGAATGCCATATCGTTTGTAGCATCTTGCAATACTTATTTTATTTGTGGAACGAAGGGTTATCATCAGCTCCCGTTGGGATGGTTAGGCACTTGTTATGTATCTTTTGTATTGCCCCCTGTATTCATCGCCCCACCAATGTATCATAATGATTATGTCCTTTATCATGATTTTGTGTTGAATCGTGTTAAACGTACTGTTGTTTTGGATGATATCGATCAGACTGATACTGCTTTACAACAATATGTGGACTTTAATTTGGGACTGTTTTCCTTTGTGGGGGCTGCTTTGAATAGTCGGAAAATACGACAATTGACCCGTGTTGTTGAGGCTGTAGCCAATGATACTGCTATTGCGCTAGGAAATATTACTGAAGAACTTCAGATTTCTAGGATTGTTACGCTCCAGAACAGAATGGTTCTAGATGTGGTTCTAGCTGACCGTGGGGGGGCATGTAGAATCATCGGAAGTAGCTGCTGTGTATACGTACCTGATAATTCGCCATCCGTTTATGATGCCATTTCTAAATTGCACAAAATAGCAGCTGAAATACACCCGGACAATGGAACTTGGACTCTTTCAGGATGGTTCTGGTCAATGCTTACCACTTGGGGTTGGAAACTGCTAACGATTTTATGTATCATTGTTGGGGTATTGTTTTTTGTATGTTTATGTATACAATGTGGCCCAGCTTTATGTTCCATGTGTTTATCGGCTTGCATACCATCAAGACGAGCTCTTGCTCACAACAAAATGATGCTTCATAAAGAAGTAGCCCAAATAATGTTAATTGATATTGAAGATGAACACCCTGATTATGTTCACTATGAGGTAGCTTCAGCTAAACGCTAAAAGGGTCGTCTGTCGTAATTTGACATGGCCGAGTTAGCGCTTAGCTGTGCTACACGTTTTTTCCTCTTAACTTGACTATACTTGGAAACGCCATCTTGTATGTTACGGCGGCCATCTTAGATCATGAGCGGCCTCGTGGCCAGCGTGCCCTTTAGTCCGTTGTCCACACCACTGACCACTCGAGTTTGCCCAGCAACAGGCTATTTTTAGTAACGGTCAAGCCTGTACATGCGCAGTCCCAACTGACCAGTCACCCCTCAGGAATGTGCCGCCAAACTGACCAGTGGGGTTGTAACCCCTCCCATGAGCTGGCTGTGTTCCAAAAATGACCATATATGTACATAACGCTCCGTAACTCTGTACCGCCTATCTTTTTATTACCTGTAAATTGTATAAAAGAACGGGTCACACCGATGTTCGGTGTGATACTTCTTGCATTGCCGAAGGGTGCTGTAGGAATGTACCACCACCCCATGGGGTCTTAATAAACTTGTTCTTTGTACTTTTCAGTTTCCGTGCCAACAGTTCTTTCAGTGTAAGTGGGTTATCTACGGAACATGTAGGCCTTGGGAACCCGATACTACAAAGGGGGCCGCCTTAGTACTCCACGTGCAGTCCGCTTGCCCTGTAGTTGATCCGCTACATCTTGCAGGTGTTCATGATTCAAAAGTGCCCCATTCTTTCAGGATAAATAGGCAAAGTGTTGTGTTTGGCACAGAGCTTTCTTAGCTCACGTCCACCATGCTTGCCAGTTAGCCACGCCCCCGCTCTCCTTTACCTTGTTAAGTGAATCTGTCTGGACTGAGCTATTTTCTAAGCATAATTTTAAGCAATCCAATATACATTCCATAGGTTACGGCGGGATAGCCATTGATGGTATTGATAAATTCAATTCTGATTTAGAGTTCAAATGCAACATGTCTAAAGGTATCATGTATGGTATTATACTCAATCCTACAATGCTCAACAAGTTGTATTAAAAAAAATATTTGTTCCATGTACAAGACATTGAAGAGAATTCATGGAAACAATTGCACATAGATGTATTTAATAAAGACTTGGGTCTATTCAAGGGTTTTAAACATAAGAACAAATTTACTAAAGGAACCCTACCAGTAGTACATATGGTCAGGAGAGTGCATTTGGCATTGCAAGTTGATTTAAAAAAGAATTGGACAAGTTATGCTCATGTGACATCATAGAACATATTAAGTCCTCTAATTGGGTGTCCCCTGTGGTCCTAGCCAAGAAGACCAATGGTAATCTGCGCATGTTACCAGGCAGGTTGCTCCCCATGCCGCGCAGCTCCACCTGACTGTGTCTGTGCCCCTGCTCCCTGTCCTCACTGCTGCCGTTAGTTTGGGGCCCTCCTACACCAGCAGGCTCCCACCTGCCCCTCATCCCTGGTGGCCCAGTGGTGAGCCGTAAGTATTCTGCCTGCTCTATCTGTTCCCTTTTGCCTGTTTCTGGCTGTCTGCTGTTTTATTCGACTTCTTCTATTCTGCTCTTTTCTGCCTGTTTTCTCCCTGTAACTCTTTTCCAGCGTTTCAGCCTTTTCCCTTAACACTGCTGTGTCCCCTACAACCCGGCCCCTCGCCCAAGCATTCGTGCCAGCTCCTGCCTCCCAGCTGCTCCTCCCTCCTACCTCCCCATCTTAATGGAGGCCCCTGCACGGCCGTGTGCAGTGGGCACGCTGCTGGTGCGCCAAAGGCAAGCTGTCTCCACCTGTCCATGCCTGGACCGCACCCAGCACCAGACCCCTGGCCCCTGTGACTGCCACGATGCCTTCCGCAACTATGACGGCAGCACCCTCCATAAACTCAATGCCGGACAATCATCCACCTGCTTCTGGACCACCCCGAAGCTCCCCCACAGGCCCTTCTCCCACTGGAGCTGCAGCTTCACCAGCATCCAAGAGACTGCCCCCCCACCAGGGCAGGACCCAATCATCTCAGCTGCATGCTACTCAACACCCGCTCCATCCACAAGCACGCCATCAAACTCTGGGACCTACTTGTCTTCCTGACAGAGACTTGGATGAACCCCTTCTTGGTGCCCGACATCGCCATAGCCATCCTGGATGGCTACAAGATCACCCACAGGGACCGCACCATCAGACCAGGAAGAGGAATCACCATTGTCCACAGGAATATCCTCAGAATCTCAACAAGCACCAAAGACACCCTCGGTGATGCCGAAGACCTGCACTTCCAGATCCACATCGATCCCAACACTACCCTCAGAGGAATCCTTGTCTACAGACACCCCCGGACCCCAGCCACAATTCAGTGACTCCATCACCGACTTCGTCAGCATGCATGCCCTTGCGTCCACGGACTCCATCTTCCTCGGAGACCTGAACTTCCACCTCGAAAACGCCAACGACAGCAAATCCACCACCCTGCTCGACACACTCACCAAGCTCAGACTCAAGCAGCTCATCACAAATCCTACCCACTCCGCCGGACACACGCTTGAACCCTTCTTATCCTCTAGCAACCACATCACCATCATCCATACCACTGAACTCCACTGGACCGACCATCAGTGCATCGACTTCACCTTCGAGGAAACCACCACACACCATCACCCATAACGAATCCCCCGCTGCAGCAGTAACAATGTCACTGAAGTGCAGCTAATCAACACCCTTGCCGGAGACTCACCAACCGGCACCACCGACACTGCCGCCGGCAACCTCAGGCAATGGGTCGAAGACTGCGCCAACACTCTTGCCCCAATCAAGAAACCCTCAAACAGACGCACCAACAGAAAAGCCATCTGGTTCACCACTGACCTCCAGGCATCCAAGCATACTTGCAGAAGACTCGAGAGGAAGTGGCACCATGAACATTCACCGGACAACCACGCAGTCCTCAAGAATGGCATTCACAGGCACCACCAATTCATCTGAATCGCCAAAAGGACATCCTTCAGGGAACGCATTGACAATAACACACACAACAGCAAAGAGCTCTTCAATATCGTTAAGGATCTCTTCAACCCCTGGTCCAACTCTAATGATATCCTGCGTCACAAGACCTGTGCAACTCCCTAGCCACCTTCTTTCACCGCAAGGTTGCAGACATCCATGACAGCTTCAACAAACAGACCCCCCTGACAGCCGCCGACACCACAGACTCACCACCCCCCAGCCACACCAACCTCCTGCTCTCTTGGACCCACGTCAATGACAACAACACCATCAAAATCATGAACACCATCCACTCCAGCTCACCATCCGACCCCTGCTCCACCACATCTTCAACAAAGCGAGCTCCATCATCGCACTCCAATTCCGGAAGATGTTCAACAACTCCTTTGAGACCGCCACCTTACCTGAGACCTGGAAGCACGCCAAGATTAACGCATTACTCATGAAACCCGAGGTGGACCCTGCTCCCATTCCCGGCAAAAGTAATCAAAAAGACTGTCAACAGGTCACTGACCCGCTTCCTTGAGGAGAACAATGCTCTGGACTCGTCCAAATGCAGATTCCACAGCAACCACAGCAGGAAAACTGCCCTCTTCGCCGCTACCGACAACATCAGGGCCCTGTTGAATAAACAGCAAAACCACAGCCCTCATCCTCATGGACCTTTCGGCCGCCTTCGACACCATCTGCCACCAAACTCTACGCACACGCCTCCACGACACAGGGATCTGGGATAAAGCCCTGGACTGGATCACCTCCTTCCTCATCGGCAGAACCCAGAGTGTCCGCCTCCCTCCATTCCGTTCAGGAGCCACCAAGATCATCTGTGGCACACCCCAATAATCATCCCTCAGCCCGACCCTCTTCGAAGTCTACATAGCACCACTCCCCAACATCGTCCAATCTCACAACATCAACATTGTCTCATATGCCGACGACACCCAGCTGATCCTCTCCCTCACCAAGGACCCCTCCACTGCCAAAACTAACCTCCAAGACGGAATGAAGGCTTTTGCCGAATGGATGAAGAAAAGCCGCCTGAAACTGAACTTGGACAAGATGGAGGTCCTCATCCTTGGCTCCACCCCCTCCACCTGGGACGACATCTGGTGGCCGGTCACACTGGGAGCTTCACCAGAACCCAACAACCATGCATGGAACCCGGGGGTCATCCTAGAGTCATCGCTATTAATGACCCAGCAAGTTAATGCCGTCTCCTCCTCCTGCTTCAGCACCCTCCGCATGATTCACAAGATCTACAGATGGATCCCCAGTGGAACCAGGAGGACGGTCACCCAGGCCCTCGTCAGCATCAGACTGGACAACGGCAACACCCTCTTCGCTGGAACCAGGGCCAAACTCCAGAAAAGCCTTCAATGCATGCAGAACCCCTCCGCACGCCTCATCCTTGACATCCCACGCCACAGCCACATCACAGCCCACCTGAGAGACCTGCACTGGCTCTCCATCGACAAGAGGATCACCTTCAAGCTCCTTAAATATGCTCACAAAGCACTCCACACTGCTGAACCAGCATACTTCAACAAACGACTCACTTTCTACACCCCGAACCACCAGCTTCACTCCACTGACCTCGCCCTTGCCACCGTTCCATGCATCCACTGAACAACCGCTGGCAGAAGAACATTCTCCCACCTCGCCGCCAAGACATGAAACTCCCTCCGCATCCATCTGAAGCAGACCCAGGACCTGCTGACCTTCAGGAGACTTCTCAAGACCTGGCTGTTCGAGCAGTAGCCGCACCCTCCCCAGCACCTTGAGACCCTCACAGGTGAGTAGAGCGTTTTACAAATAAGTGATTGATTGATTGATTGATGTGGGTAGACGTGCTCAACCTTAAGAACAATATATGGATCAACCAACATCCCTTGACTAACATTCCTCATATGAAGTCCACTCGCAAGGGTGCTAAATGTTCAGTTTACTTGACATGTCATCTGCGTATCATCAAATTCAGTTGCATGAGAATTCAAGTAATCTTACTGCGTTTATCACTCCGGGAGGTCTGTTTCAATTTAAGCACATGGCCTTTGGTCTTGCCTCTGCGTCTGCTGTTTTTCAGAGACTGGTGGAGTGCATGTTTAAGGGTATGTCCAGGGTCGTGGCCTTTCAAGATGATGTTTTGATATACAGGGAGAATCAAACCCAACATATTGAATGACAAATTGGGTTTTATCCTTCTTAAAGCAAAAAGGTGTAACTCTGGGTTTAGGCAACTGCAGATTGAATGTAACCACTGTAGACTACCTGGGATACAGGTTATCTTCTGAGGGGGTACAGCCTAAACAAAGCCTGGTAAACGATATTGAAGATTTCAGCATTCCTACAGACAAAGACGAGTTGAGATCATTTATGGGTCTCATTGAATTGTATGCCAGATTTATACCCAACGGTGTATCCAAAACTTTCCACATCAGGTCATTACTCAAGAAAAAGTTTTAGTTCTGTTGGGATGATTAAGTCACTAAGGAGTTTGATGCAATTAAACAAGAAGTAGCTCACGCTATTGCCCTTAAGGCATTTAGTACTGCAGATCAAATTTAATAATGACTGCTGCTAGTTAAAAAGGTCTGGGTGCTGTGCTCATGGATGTATGACGTTACAACGCATACTTTTACAACGCATACTTTTACAACGCATTTTTTACAACGCAAATACCATTACATCGCATTATTTTACAACTAATACTATTACAACGCAATATAGTGTTTTACATGAAAAACTACCATTCCAACTAATTCCTTTAACACGCATACCATTACAACGCAAATATATATATATATATATATTTTTGTTAAATAAAACCTGGCACGGGATGCAGGGAAATTAGGGGGTTTTGGGTGGGGAAGTGTATAAAAATGTGGTAAAAAACTGAACGTAAAGTTACGAAATGCAAAGGTTTTTTTAATAGTAATGCTCGAATATTAAAATCAATACTCAAGTATTAAAATCAATACTTATATTATTAAAAAATGACATACTTCACCAAGGCGACGAATTACTGAAATTAATATATTAGAAATGTATTTAAAAAATATAGCAATATATATTCGTAAACACAAACATTTTACATACACAGAGTCGCCATTTTAAACTGTGTAGTTTCAATATTTGTCCTTCAACTCTTTCCATGAAATCATACCACAACAATACTTTCAAAATGGATGCCAAAACGAGACGAAAATGTCATAACAACACTTTTTCACACGACAAATTAAATTATTACTTTCCTCATTCATTAAAAGATTATTTAAATAGATTACCAACGGTGTTTTTTTTACAAAAAACAATGAGCCTGACTAAAACTCATAAAAACAAGCAAGACACCATTTTTCAATCAGTTGATTATCAACTCCAAGAGTGACCAGACGTCAAAAGCTGACCCTCTGACCCCTTCAACGTGATAACTGCCGTAGCCTACTTTGACGCATTTTTCGGAGAAATACAAGTAAGTTTGTGAAACGAATTAAAGAAATGTTAGCTTAAAGCTTTTTAAACGCTGAAAATAATAATTATTACTTTCTTAATTATTTAAAAGAAAACAGTATTAAGCTTTTACATACGAAATACCTACATATATCACTAAAAATGCAAACAACAATTTAACCCGACTAATATCTAAACAAAATATTTGGAACAGTTAAATGAAATTCGAAACAAAAGTTTAATGTAATTTTCGTTTAAAGTCACAAATTGTTTTCCAACAAAGTATGTCGATAAAACCACCTTTGCAAAATAAAGTATTTTGTTAAAATAGCCACACTCCTCTACAACATTTATTTAGAGGTACTTTTAAACTTTTTTTGAAAAATCATTTGTTATTATTTTACACGTCAAAACATTTAATAATGCATACCTTTTTATTCCTATTTTTCCACAGAAAACAAAATAGGATTAAACAAAATAATTTCAACATTGAAATACAAACGTCTCGTATTAAAGAGGGTACATATTTTTTTCATTAAATACATTTATAAATAATAAGTGAAAGTGAGGGATAGTAAAGGTAATCAATTACTGTTCTAACTCCATGAATATGCAGCAGTAGGGAAAGTGTGAGATGATGTACAAGTATCAAATATTATTCCAACACCAGGAAGGTGCAGCTGAAGAGAAAGGGTGGGATGGTGTAGAGATATGAATTACTAGTCCAACTCCAAGAAGGTGCTGCAGGAGAGAAAGTGATGGATATTATAGGTGTTGCAATTACTATTCTTAATCCAGTAAGGTGAGGCAGTAGGTAAAGGGTGAGATATTTTCAGAACAGTAAATTAAATGTAACTTAAACAGAGTAATGTTGTCACTTTTCACTGCATCGCAAACATTGAAATCAATAATGACATTACATTTTTTTAAACAATTTTAAGATACTCAAATTGATCTTCTGCAGCCCTCTGACCAAAAGAAAAACCCGAAAGAGCAGACAACAAAGAAAACCATCTAAAATCCAGAAGCACGTCCAGGATCCAGACAAATAAGTATACATCAACATTAAAAGGTAATTAAAGGTAAGGTTGGCCCCAAATAGCATACCTAACTAGTCTGCAAGACAAATAGCAAAATTTCAAATTAAAGCTATCAAATTTGTCGAAATAATTTCTAATTCTGTAGGACACAGTAAAAGTAAAAATTACTATTCTAACTCAATAAATATGCAGTAAATGTATGGGTGTTACTTACTATTCTAACCCCATTAGGTGCATTAGTAGGGTAAATGATGGATACTTCAGGGGTGTCACTTACTATTCTAACTCCAGGAAGGTGCATCAGTAGGGTAAGTGATGGATAGTGTAGGGGTGTCATTTGCTATTCTAACTCCAGGAAGGTGCATCAGTAGGGTAAGTGCTGGATAGTGTAGGGGTGTCATTTGCTATTCTCACTCCATGAAGGTGAAGCAGTTGGGTAAGTGCAGGATAGTGTAGGGATATCAATTACTATTCTAACTCCTGAAAGGTGTTGCAGTAGGGAAAGTGTAGGATAGTGTAGTGGTATCTATTACTATTCTAACTCCAATAAGATGCTGCAGTAGGGAAAGTGTAGGATAGTGTAGGGGCATCAATTACTATTCCAACTCCAGAAATTTGCAATAGTAAGGTAAGTGCTGGACAGTGTAAAAGTGTCACTTACTATTCAAACTCCAAGATGATTTGTCAGTAGGGTAAGTGCTGGATAGTGTAGGGGTGTAACTTACTGTTCTAAATCCACAAAGGTGCTTCAGTAGATTAAATGCTGGATAGTGTAAAGGTATTGTATCTGAAACTTACATTGTTTTTCATTTCTTTGGTTTCAGAATATTTCAAAACTCTTGTAAAATCTCACAACCAAAACAGGAAACTTCAAAAAGAACAAATTTCAACAAAAGACCAGATATGAAAGAAAACAAACCACACCATCAATAGAGTAAGTGCTGGATAGTGTATGAATGTCACCTACTGTTCTTATTCTGGGAAGGTGCATTAGGAGAGTATGTGCTAGATAGTGTAGCGGTGTCACTTACTATTCCAACACCAGGAAGATGCATCTGTAGGGTAAGTGCTAGATAGTATGGAGGTATCACTTACTATTCTAACTCCAGGAAGATGGAACAGTAAGGAAAATGTAGGATAGAGTAGAGATTTCAATTAGTATTCTAACTCCAAGAAGATGCTGCAGTAGGGAAAGTGTAGGATAGTGTAGGGGCATCAATTACTATTACAACTCCAGAAAGTTGCATTAGTAAGGTAAGCGCAGGACAGTGTAAAGGTGTCACTTACTATTCAAACTCCAAGATGATTTGTAAGTAGGGTAAGTGCTGGATAATGTAGGGGTGTAACTTACTGTTCTAAATCCACAAGGGTGCTTCAGTACTTTAAATGCTGGATAGTGTAAAGGTATTGTACCTGAAACTTACATTGTTTTTCATTTCTTTGGTTTCAGAATATTTCGAAACTCTTGTAAAATCTCACAACCAAAACAGGAAACTTCAAAAACAACAAATTTCAACAAAAGACCAGATTTGAAAAAAAAACAATCCACACCATCAGTAGGGTAAGTGCTGGATAGTGTATGAATGTCAGCTACTGTTCTTATTCTGGGAAAGTGCATTAGGAGAGTAAGTGCTAGATAGTGTAGGGGTGTCATTTACTATTCCAACACCAGAAGGATGCATCTGTAGGGTAAGTGCTGAATAGTATAGGGGTATCACTTAGTATTCTAACTCCAGGAAGGTGTAGCAGTAAAGAAAGTGTAGGATAGTGTAGAGATGTCAATTAGTATTCTAACTCCAAGAAGGTGCTGTAATAGTGAAAGTGTAGGATAGTGTAGAGGTATCAATTACTATTCTTACTCCAAGTAGATGCTGCAGTGAAAAAAGTCTGAAAAAGTTTGAGGGGTTTTAAATTACCATACTAACTCCTGAATGGTGCTGCAGTAGTGAAAGTTTAGGTTATTTTAAAAGTGAGAATTACTATACTAACTCCAAGGAAAGGGCTGCAGTGCGTAAAGTGTGAGTGACTATATATTAAGCAAAAAAAAACACAATATGATTTTTCTTTCCAATTCAAAATGTCATTGGAAATAGAATACTCATTTTCCTTTGTTTTTTTTTCTAGAATTTCAAAATTATCCAGTTATAAAGGCAAACCAAAGACAAAAACAAGAAGATCAGCAAACGAAAACAACCAAGATAAAATAATTTCCAAAAACAGCAATCCAAGAAAAGCAAAGAACAGCACAAACAAAAGGTATTTGAAAAATAAACACCTTCATTTTAAATATAGCAATAAGCAAATATTCTGAAATAGCCATTGGTACATCTAAACATACTTAACACAAAAGATAAAATACAGTTGTAGATACATTTTGTATTAAAAAAACTAAAGAGCATCTGTAGAATAAGTTTAGATTACTTAATGGGTATCCATAACTATTCTTATTCCAGGAAGATGTTGCAGTAAATAATGTGTAGAATATTTTAGAAGCATAAATTACTATCCTAACTCCAAGAAGGTGCTGCAGTAAAGTTAGTACTGGATAGTGTAGGTGTGTCACTTGCTATTGTAACTCAATGATGGTGCAGCAGTAGGGAAAGTGTAGGATAGTGTAGGGGTATCAATTACTATTCTAACACCAGCAAGGTGCTGCAGTAGGGAAAGTGCTGGATAGTGTAGGGGTATCAATTACTATTCTAACTCCAAGAAGGTGCAGCAGTAGGGAAAGTGTAGGATAGTGTAGGGGTATCAATTACTATTCTAAGTCCAAGAAGGTGTAGCAGTAGGGAACGTGTTGGATAGTGTAGGGGTATCTATTACTATTCTAACTCCAGGAAAGTGCTGCAGTAGGGAAAGTGCAGGATAGTGTAGGGGTATCAATTACTATTCTAACTCCAGGAAGGTGCTGCAGTAGGGAAAGTGCTGGTTAGTGTAGCGGTATCAATTACTATTCTAACTCCAGGAGGTGCAGCAGTAGGAAAAGTGCAGGATAGTGTAGGGGTATCAATTACTATTCTAACTCCAGGAAGGTGCTGCAGTAGGGAAAGTGCTGGTTAGTGTAGGGGTATCAATAACTATTCTAACTCCAGGAAGGTGCTGCAGTAGGGAAAGTGCTGGATAGTTTAGGGGTATCAATTACTATTCTAACTCCAGGAAGGTGCAGCTGTAGGAAAAGTGCTGGATAGTGTAGGGGTATCAATTACAATTCTAACTCCAAGAAGGTGTAGCAGTAGGGAAAGTGTTGGATAGTGTAGGGGTATCAATTACTATTCTAACTCCAGGAAAGTGCTGCAGTAGGGAAAGTGCAGGATAGTGTAGGAGTATCAATTACTATTCTAACACCAGGAAGGTGCTGCAGTAGGGAAAGTGCTGGATAGTGTAGGAATATCAATAACTATTCTAACTCCAGGAAGGTGCTGCAGTAGGGAAAGTGCTGGATAGTTTAGGGGTATCAATTACTATTCTAACTCCAAGAAGGTGTAGCAGTAGGGAAAGTGTTGGATAGTGTAGGGGTATCAATTACTATTCTAACTCCAGGAAAGTGCTGCAGTAGGGAAAGTGCAGGATAGTGTAGGAGAATCAATTACTATTCTAACTCCAAGAAGGTGCAGCTGTAGGGAAAGTGCTGGATAGTGAAATGAAATGAAATGAAAATGAATTTTATAAAGCGCAAAGTAGCTGCCCGGAGGCGTCCTAGCGCTGAAAGGTTGCTTATTTATTGAACAGGAAGGTTTTTAAGTTTTTCCTAAAAGAGGTAAGGTCAGGGTTGGACCTAAGGTGGAAGGGAAGACTGTTCCATAATTTCGCCGCATTCAGGGAAAAAGAGCGACCTCCTGATCTAGATCTTTTAACTTTTGGTACTACCACTAGTAGAGCATTTGTGGATCGAAGTTGTCTGCTGGGAAGGTAAGGGGTAATTAGGGGGCGACTAATCAGTGGCCCGGTTTCCCAGAAAGATTGATGGGCAACACAAAGGGATTTGAAGCTGATCCTGTCTTTCACCGGGAGCCAGTGTAATTTTTTCAGTCCGGCCTTCACAGAGGTCCTGCGAGGGAGTTGGAGCAGGGTTCGGGCCGTACCGTTCTGGATTACCTGTAACTTTTTAAGTGTGGAGTCAGGGGTCCCAAGGTAGAGCGCATTTCCAAAGTCCAGCCTGGCTAGTATCAGTCCCTGGACCACGATTTGTCCGGCCTCAAACGGTAGTAATGGGAGAATTTTTTTCAGCATTCTAATGAGGCCAAAACAAGTAGCAGATAATACAGTGGCCTGATGATTGAATGTTAGGGACTTGTCCAACCAGATTCCCAGGCTCTTGATGGTATCTCTGGGGACTGGAGGGGTGCCCAGGCAGGTTGGCCAGATTTGATTAATCGTGGGAGGTGCTAGATGTCCCATCATCATGACCTCTGTCTTGTCTCCATTAAGTTTGAGACAAGACATGGTATCCATCGATTAATCTCGCTCAGACATTTGGGCAAGTCCACTGTACCTCCAGGGTCTCCATCCGGCGTGAGGGAGACCACCAGCTGGGTGTCGTCCGCGTAGGTAACGATCCTAATACCATACGGACGGACGACCCCAGCCAGTGGTCTCATGTAGACGTTAAACAACGTCGGACTCAATGAGGAGCCCTGCGGAACTCCACAGTTCAAGGGCTTGCTTGTGGAAATAGTTGCTCCCTCAAAGACCTGAAATTGCCTGCTGGAAAGAAAAGAGCGGATCCACTCCAGTGCCTCTCCTTGTCTCCCAATTTCCTTGAGGCGCTGCAACAAGATAGTGTGATTTACAGTGTCAAAAGCGGCACTGAGATCGAGGAGGACGACTGCCACCGATCCTCCCCGATCCAAGATGCCCCTAGTTTCCTCCAAGACCGCCAGGAGAGCCGATTCCGTCCCATGCTTGGGGCGGAAGCCAGTCTGCTAGGGATCAAGGAGATTGTTTTCCTCAAGGAACTTGGTCAAAAGGCCATTGATGTATTTTTCCAATAACTTGCTGGTCCAGGGGAGCAAGTTGATAGGGCGATAATTGCTGAGATTGGTGATACTAATATTCGTTTTTTTAGCAAGTGCTTTTACCCTCGCTTCCTTCCACTTAGGAGGAACTATATTGGTGGAGATGGAGGCATTAAGTACTTTTAACATGACCGGTAGGATGACCTGACTGACAGTCCTTAGGAATTTAGGAGGGGCCGAATCACTGGGGGAGCCCGATTTTACCTGGGTCATTAGGCTAGCTAATAGGTCCTGCTGTAGTAATGGAAAATTCTCCAAAATTGGCATTTTATTTTCTGCTGCTCCGTAGTCAGAAAAACTGGCAGTAACTGCCAGATTCTGTGAGTGTATGGCTGGGAAAGCAGAATAGATACTATCTATTTTATTAAAGAAGTAATCTGCCAGCTCGTTGCAACGTGTTTGTAAGTCCTCACTATTTATTGGCGGCTGGGGAAGTACAGTGAGATTTTTTACTATACTATATATTTCCCTTGAATTGGACCTAGCATCATTAATCTTTTGTGTGTAATGCTGGGATTGAGATTTTCTAATCTCAAGCTTATAGTTCCTGATGGAGTTTCTATATGCTTTTTTATCGGACTCTGTATATCCCAGACTATTTCCTTTCCAGCCTTTTGCACTTGCGTTTTTCCTCCCTAAGCTCTGTAGTGTACCAAGGTGCAGACGTCCTAGATCTTTTGGTGTGAGATTTTACTACAGGAAGAATAGTGTTCAAAGACTGAATGATCCAACTGTTCAAGGTGTCGTTTGCTTCTGTAGGGTCTGTAGTGATTGAAGGGATTGTGGCTTGGAGTTCACGAGCCCACTCATCAGTTGACAGTTTTGGCCAGTCCCGAGCTTCCCGTAAACCTGTTGGGAGGATGGGAGGTTTGGGGATATGCCAGTTTAGCCGGATGAGTTGATGATCTGTCCATGGAAGAGCAATAGGGGACTCTGTTACTAGGCCTAGACAGTTGCTAAATACTGGGTTTAATAAATGTCCTTTCACGTGAGTAGGTGAAGAGACGAGTTGGACCAACTGTAGTGCCGACAGGTCGGCGATCAGTTCTTGAGCTGCATGATCAGCAGAATCTTCAAAATGCATATTTAGATCTCCCAGCAGTGTGAAGTTGGCAGATGTAATAGCCAGGTCTGCTATAACTGAGGGTGCGGAATCTAAAAACTGTCTGGCTATGCCGGGGGGGGGGGGGTTAGGCCAGGATGCCAGAAAATTTTAGATTTGGCGAGAATTCTAAATTAAACGACACGCTTTCACAGTCGGGAATGGAGGTGGAGTTACATCGACAGGTGTAAGTGTCTTTATACACTATTGCCAATCCTCCTCCCCTTCCTGCGATGCGGTCTGTTCTGGCTATTTGGTAGCCATGAGGTAGTGCTTGGACAAGATCGGGCACTGATGAATCGGTTAGCCAAGTCTATGTAAGGAAAGCTGCATCCGGGTTATGCTCTTCAAGCAGAAGAGAGATTTCAGTTTGATGCTTGGGCATCGATCTGCAATTTAGAAGAAGCATTTTATAGGAATTCTGATGATCCTTGGACTGAGGGCCTTTTAGACGGAGATGGCAGTGTCGGCACTGGATGGGCAAATTTAGTGGATGGTATGAATGGGCGCACTCGTTATCTACCAAGGATCTCAATCCTAGCAGGTCATTAAAGGTGTATTTTGTATGGGGGTCCGATAAAAGAGCAGGGGTCGTGGCCCCTGGTCCCGTCCAGTCGCGGACGGGCGCAGACGGGCTTGCCTTTGGCTTGCCTTTGGCGCGCCGCCGGCGCGCCCGCTACGCCCGCCCGCTGCGCCGACGGGATGATGACATCATTTTATACAGATTTGAGGCGGTTGGGAGGTGAGCAACTACTCGAACGCCAACCCTAATTCCCCCCAATTTGGCCTCCTAGACCCAGCTTCCCACAGCATCAGCGCTGACTCGGCTGCGCAGGGAGTGGGGACGAGTTCTGTATAGTCGGGAATTAGATAGGTTTCTTTTTTAAAATAAATGAATGAATAAGCAATCAGGCGCAAAGCAATATTCAAAGGCACACAGTTAAAAATAACAGCCCCCGGCTCAAGCCTCAGGGGTCAACACACACGCGCTAGCAATTAATAGTGTAGGGGTATCAATTACTATTCTAACTCCAGGAAGGTGCAGCAGTAGGAAAAGTGCTGGATAGTGTAGGGGTATCAATTACTATTCTAACTGCAAAAAGGTGCAGCAGTAGGGAAAGTGTAGGATAGTGTAGGGGTATCAATTACTATTCTAACTCCAGGAAGGTGCTGCAGTAGGGAAAGTGCTGGATAGTGTAGGGGTATCAATTACTATCTAACTCCAAGAAGGTGCAGCAGTAGGGAAAGTATAGGATACTTTAGGGGTATCAATTACTATTCTAACTCCAGGAAGGTAGTGCAAGAGGGAAAGTGTAGGATAGTTTAGGGGTATCAATTACTATTCTAACTCCAGGAAGGTGGTGCAGTAGGGAAAGTGTAGGATAGTGTAGGGGTATCAATGACTAATCTAACTCCATGAAGGTGCTTCAGTAAAGAAAGTGCAGGATAGTGTAGGGGTATCAATTACTATTCTAACTCCAGGGAGGTGCAGCATTATGGAAAGTGTTGGTTTCTTTTTATAATCTTAAAGTAAACAAAAGCACAAACTTAATAAAAAAAATTCTTTACATATAATGCCTACTCAACCCACAGCAAAATACATCAAATCCCGAAAAGGAAACAGACTTTTAAATCATGCGGTTTACATATATTGTAAGGAAAGGATAAGTTTCCCTAGAAATCATTGGAGGTGCGTGCAATACTTCTCAACCCATTGCAGTGGCAGAGCGGTTACGGTTGATGATATCATTATAAAAACAACTGACGATAACCACTCTGCCTCTGCAATGGAGGTTGATGTCAGAGAACCTGTAAATGAAATGAAGGAGCTTGCAAGCACCTCCAATGATTCTACAGGATCCATTTTACGAGAGGTTGCTCAGCATGTCCCTAGTCATGTAGCTAGTAACATGCCTACCATACATAATTTGAGAAGAATTATTCAACGTCAAAAGCAGGCAAGTAATACACAAACAAATACACCTCATACCTTTTCAGACATAGTTATTCCTCATAAACTCACTATTTATTTTGCTGATGAACCATTCCTTCTGCATGATAATGAAAACCCTCAAAAACGTATTTTAATTTTTAGTACACCCCGCAACCTTGTTAAACTTGAAAATAGTGAAATTTGGATGATGGATGGGACGTTTAAAAGTATGCCCCATCCATTCACCCAAATTTATACTATACATGCAAAAATTAACAATAATGTGATCCCCCTAGTATATAGTTTGCTGCCTGATAAGACTTCTGCAACCTACACTGAACTTTTATCAGTTATAAAATCAACAACAAACCAAAGCCCTAGGAAAATTATTATTGATTTCGAATTGAGCATGATCAATGTGATCACCAAAACGTACACGGATACCCAAATTCAGGGGTGTTTTTTCCATTTTTCCCAAGCATTTTGGCGTAAGTTACAAAAAACACCCCTGGTTACAGAATACTCCTCTGACAGCAAACTACAGGTAGAGTTAAAAAAGCTAACTGCTCTTTGTTTTGTCCCTCCCGAAAGTGTAGACGAGTACTACACTGCCATTACAGAGTCTGATTATTACATGGCAAATGAAGAAAAATTGGCACCCAATCTAAATTATATGGAAGACACATGGATTGGACACCTAAGCAGATCGGGTCGCAGAAGGAAGCCACGTTTCCATGTGGAGTGGTGGAACTGTTATTCGAGTTGCTTAGAGGGAGAGGCAAAAACAAATAATGCCATTGAGGGATGGCATAACTCCTTCAACCATACAATTGGTAAACCCCACCCTAATTTCTACTCTTTTTTGGAAACTTTGAAGAAGGAGCAACGTTTTCAGGAAATGAGAATTTCCCAAACTCTTACAGGTAGTCTAAACCCACGAATAAATCAAAAAACAAAGGAAATGTCCGAGAGACTATGGCACTTTTATAACAGTTTACATTGTGTGTGGCTCTAGATTATCTGGAAAATCTAGCTAACATTCTTAGTTTTTAATCATCTTTTACACATTACTTTCCTGCTTTGCTCAAAATTTATATCCTCTCTAATTTTAATTGGCTATTACATTTTTCTAAATTTATATTTTGAAAAAAATGAAGTTGGGTCTCCTTACCTTTAGTTGTCTTCTTTTTTCTTTTTTCTTCTTTTTGCAACTTTAAAAAACCCTTAGCTGCAAATCAATCTAAAACTCCAAGTATTCAAAGTTGTTTCTTCTTTCCCTTTTTATTAAAAAATAATCCACTCTTCTTCTTTAAAATTTCCAGAATTTTGATTTTTAAAGAAATGCATTTTTGAAAAGTATTAAAAATCTTCTGTTCTTCTCTTTTCTTAAAATTGTGGAAAAAAAGCTTTTTCAAATGAGTAAGCATGTTTTTCAAAAATATTTTCATTACAGAAAATGTGTTTGACAAAAATAATTTATTTTCAAATGCAAAAAAACAATCTATCATTTTTCAGATTGGATTTTTTAAAATTCACCCATCTCCTTTTGCATATTCTAGAAGCCCACAACATTAGTTAAAATGGAAAAAATGTTAGAAAAATAAGAGAGATCCATCTTTTTTTTAATTTTCGTTTGCCAATAAATCACATTCCATTTGCATTATCCTGCATTTTTTTTTCCAAAAAATCCTAATATTTACAAAATGTGATGAAAAATCCATCTCAATTTTAATGAGATATTAATTAAAAAACACAATACCTTTTGCATCTTCCTTCAGTCCATGACATTACTATTTTGTCAAAAATATATTTCTAAAATTGAAAGAACCATCTTTTGTTGGTTTAAATTATGCCCAAAAATCCACATACCATTTTGATTGTCCACTTGTAAACGTTTTTTTTTTATCAAAAAGCACTCCATGTGTAAAGAAAAATGTTCTTCTATCTTCAAAATCTCATTTGGCAAAGTACAAAGTTATAACAGTACTATAATTTAAATCATCTTTAAATTCCTACTCTGTACATTACGACTATTTTTTAACATTTCACTCTGAACACTGCTTATATATTTTAACTATTTCTTCTCCATATAAACTTATTTTTAACTTTGTCATCAAAAGCCAAAATGGATAACTCTCCAAAATATTTCCAACAAATTACCAACTCTTTTTTTGGTAAACCATAAGTCGAAAAAACCTACACATCCCTTTCAAACCATGTGATCTTTCATAATTTTTTTCAACAAGACAACAATTCCAAAAAAAAGAATCAGTACCCAAGAAACTTTTGAAAACAACTGTTTACTTTCATCGAAGCTTTTTTCTACAATTATCTAACCTCTTTTGTCTCTTTCTAAAATGTTGCAAAAACAATCGATAAATTCAAAAATGCATTTTTTTCATTTCTTCCGTACCGATAAAAATAGTAAAATACATAAACATCTAAGGTAATTTTTATAAATAAAGAAAACTTTTTCAAAACTGGATAAACATTTCTTTTTTATTTTCCCCGACCCGACATAGGCATACTCTAGCTATATGATCGGCGACATGCTTTTTTTCGTAAATTACAACATTTACGTATATCGCAACCTCTCCTTATCCTTTCCTTACAATATATGTATACCTTTTTAAATTAACTACTTTAAAAAAAGTTTAAAATGTTTCCTACCTTGACACAGATCAGCTTCCAGCTGCTTCCTCCTTCTATGCTCTTCAAAATGGCCGCTTACGCTCACGTTTATGTCATGAAGTAACTAAATGCTGCTACGAGGAAAAAGGGACTATTTTATTTATTATTATTTAATAAATGCTTTTTTAATTAATTCAAAATGTTTTCCTTTTTTTAAAAATGTGTAAAAATATGTAATAAATTCAGAATAATACAAGCACTTTTTCAATGTGTTTAAAATAAAAGAATTAAACTTTGAAACAATGTTATCTTTATTTTTTGGTAATCTATTTCACATGCATTACTTCTTATTCTTATTATATATTATGTAAATTTATATATTTGTCTCCTTACCTCTTTTCTGTTTCCTTTTCCCTTCTTTTTATCTACTTTCTTCTTGTTTCGACATTCTTTTCCTGTCCGCGGGATTCATAGCATCTAACACGAAAATAAAAGAAGGACAATGTTTGCCATTTGATTCAATGATAAAACGTGGAAACCAAATCTCTCATTAATTTTATCTTTAATATTCTTTTTTCTAAAAATGTGTTTATATTTTTTAAAAACGTATATTATCCTGGTACACAAATATGTATAATTGTTTTAATTTTTAATCGAACCATTTTTTTAATTTTAAATAAGTCCTAAATATTCTTATTTAAATATTTTTTACTTTAAACAAAGTTATTTTTAATAATAATTAATTACTTTAAAATTAATTACTTAAAAAACTGTTTTAAAAAAACTCTTTAATTATTAAACACAGTTTTTTTTAAAACTGGAAAAAATAATAAAGATCTTTTTTTAAAACTGATTTTTTTAAAAATATTAATTAATTGAAAATAAATATTTCTAAATTAATACTAGTTATACATAATTTACATATTTAAACAAATTTATTCATGTTCAATATATTGATACTATTAATAAAAATTACTACAAAAAATACTCTAGTATTAATAATTAGGCAAAAAAAGAATAATAATAACTATCTTTAAAACATATAAATACTTAAGTATTTTTATCTACTATAATATACAGATTTTACATAATTAATAACATAGTATTGGTGTCCAAAACATTAATACTATTACTACTAATTACTACAAATAATACTCTAGTATTAATTTTTAACCAAAAACAAACGTTTTATAAACATTATTACTATTACTACTAATTACTACAAATAATACTCTAGTATTATTTTTTACCCAAAAACAAAAGTTTTATAAATTCCATTATTTAAAAAAATACCAAAGTATTTTTAACAAATCTTTAGTATCATTTAAATGTAATATTATTTTACATTTAACATATTTTTGCATATTTAAACAAAAATGCATTGTAAAGGTACTTGCGTTGTAAAGGTACTTGCGTTGTAATAGTATGCGTTGTAAAGGTATGCGTGGTAAAATACTTTACGTTGTAAAAGATGCATGGTAATAGTATTGCGTGGTAAAAGATGCGTTGTAACGGTTGTATACCGTGCTCATGCAACATTGAGATGGCAATGCCAAGGTGATTGCTTTTACTTCTAGGAGTTTACATGGTGCCGAAGCATTGTATTCCAGAATTGAACGTGAAGCCTTTGCTTGTTGGTGGGGCATTACTCATTTCAAACATTACCTGTATGACTCTAATTTTTTGGTTGAGTTATCCACCACAAGAGGTGGTGGTAAAGCAACTCCCAGAATCGCAAGATGGCAGTATAGACTTATGGAACACAATTTCAGAGTTGAGTATTTGCTGGACAAGACAAATCTTTTGGCTGATTGTTTGTCTCGTCTTTGTACTAGTAACAATAATGCTATGGTAAAGGAAAGTGAGAATGATGATTTAGAACTGGCATGCAGTCTTTTGGGTCATTCTGAAGATGCCATATCTGAACAAGAGTGGAGAGAGTCTCAGAGTGATTTAGAGTTTAAGGAAGTAATAAGGACGTTAAGCAAGAGGTGGTCACATGAAATTAACAAACAGTGTTGTGTAAGCAAGCACAAGCATTTCTTCGACGAGCTGTCAGTAGTGAATGGCTTGTTGTATAGATCATCCTTGTTAGTGGTTCCGGATATCATGAGGAACAAATCACTCACCCTTGCCCACGAGGGTTACATGGGCATGCGTGCCATGAAGAGGAGAGTGAGTAAAACTTCTGGTGGCTGGCTTTGGACAAGCAGGCGTAGCATTTTGTAATGGATTGTACGCAGTGTGTCATTAGCGATAAGTTGCAAGTGACCACTCCTTGTCCTGTGGAGGCCATTAAGGTCCCTGACAAACCATGGGTCAAATTTGCCATAGACATTATTGGTCCCAGGGTTATGTCTGGTAGTGTGTCTGAATATGGTATAGTATTCATTGATTTTCACAGACGCTGGCCTAAGCCCTAAAGCCAAATGGGTGAAATCATCCGATTCCACCTCTGTCATCAAGTTCCTTAAGTCATTATTTGTCAGGATAGGTGTACCTGAGGAATTACTTACCGACAATAGCCCCCAATTTGTTTCCCTACAATTTGAAGAACTTTTACAGTCCTTAGGTATTAAACATGTCAAAACTTCCCTTTATTATCCCAGGAGTAAGGCATTATGGAGCGCTTCAACAGGTTCAATAAACAAAATGTACAATTGTCTAAAGCAAGTAACTTTTATTGTAAGGCTGAACTGAGTATACTTTTGTGGGCTGTCCACGAAACAGTCAATTCTTCTACCGCTGTGTCCCCATTTGTACTGCTAAGAGGGTGTGTTTCTACCTCCAAACTGTTGATGGGATGAATGGGTGGTGGGTACAGATTGCCAATGAAAAAACTTGAAAAGGCTGGGAAAAGGCGTGTTGATGCACAAAATAAGTATGAACATACTAGTGTCGGGTTTTATCCTAGACAGTTGAAATTCAAGTTGGGGGACATGGTAAGAGTGAAGTGCTCCAGGATTTGATCCAAAGGAGAATCCAAGTTTTCAGTTTTGAGAAAAGTTGTGAAGATCAATAAAAGCACTGTCAAATTAAATGATGGTAAGTGGTGGAACAAAGGGAAGATTGTTGTGTCAAAAGTTGGTCCGGTTGTTCTTTCCAAAGAACCGAGTCATATGGGAGTTCTTAAAAAAAACATATCAAATGTCGTCATTTGTCTTCTAGGTCCACTAAATTTTCTTCTTTCGTTCGTTACTATTTTATGTGATGCCTGTGCCACTTACTATCTTTATTAATTTCATTGTTTCATTTGGTTTTGTTGTTATTGTTGTGTATTAGACTTTGAACATGTCATTTGTTGTTGTACATTTTCCTATGTATTTCATTGTGTAAAGGAGAAAGATTTGTTGGGTTCTCCTTCTATTCTCTGGACGTTTGGAATTCCTGGACATTGGAAGAATAGAAGGAACATTGCGGTGCCGGGGTTCGGGCAAAGACGGTTGGGAGGAGGTGCGGTGAGGATCGGTTTACTGTCCTGTTGACTTGGAAATAAATAACTTTTTCCTCACCTCCTTCTACGCGTCCTCACAGGTACTTCTCCCCACTTTCAGCTGGGCAGCACGTGTTAGACCCGGCATTCTAGGTGTGGTTTCCCCCCTAGCCTTTTGCCTTCAGTATTCATGTTTTGCTGACTTTTTTTATGCAGGCCGTAGGACTTTGCACACTTTGCCACTGCTAACTAGGCCTAGGCGGAACCCGTGGAAGTTTACTCTGCGGAATTCAACGAAGTTACTGAAACAACTCCATGCAATTCTGGGGAGTTCCACAAGCGGGCAGAGTACAGTAGAAAGATGTTCTTCTTGTCAGGGAAAATACATATTATTCTGTCCTACCTTGAGCCTCCCTCCTGTACCTCTTCAGCATCCCGTGACTAAATTCTGGCACATTGTCTGTGCCAATCACACCTGTTCTGCCATGGGCCTTATTTCTACCCTGGGCCTCTTCTCTGCTCAGTGGCTCCTCCTATTAATTTCTCTTTTCTTTAATCCTCTGTTACTCTCTGGCACGCCTCCCCTGTGTCATATGTCTTCCTTCTGCTAAGGCCTGCTCTCTGCCCCTGGTCCCATGCCATCTCCCTGCCCAGCTGTACCGCTCACTCTGTCTTTTTCTCACCTCGAGTTCTTTGTCCAAGCCCTTTCTTCCGACCAGCGCCCCCTTTCTGCTACATACCTAATATATAGTGGGTGCCTCTTTCTTCCGTCACCTCCCCTCTAGGCATCAGAGGCTCACCGTGCGCCCTTAACTTGGTAGAGTAGATTAGCGCCATGAAGCCCAGACAGCACAGGTTCATGTAGATGGTGTTAAAGACAGATCAGATCATATGGTCCAGTGGCACCTTGGGGGTCGGGATGGTGATCATGATGGGCTAGTTTCCGGTTTATTGGGGGTCGTGGTCAGGATGTCCTCACATTGGTACAAGGTGTCCATGGCACGCAAAGGGAGAGATGGGGCCAGGGGCAGCTACGTCGACTTGTAGATAAAAAAGGTGGGATTGGCTTGTTACCACTCCAGTAACCTAGTAGCTGACTTGTCCCATACGATGTGTTATCTGCCCTCCTCGTTCTCACAGGAAGTGATTGCCCAGCCGTATGTGGACCAATCTTCCACTGCAAAAGCTTCCGTTAGATATCATGTTTTGTTTTGTGACACATCACATTAAATCAGAAGTGCTAGCATTAATTAAATCATATGAAGAACCAAAGGACTAAAAATCTACTGTTCATCTTTCAATTGATAGTTGGGTGGAACAATTTTGGAAGCAAACTATGTTAGACCATTTCATCTTTGAATAGAATAGTTGTTTGAGTGCATTCAGTAGATTATTGTGGCTGCGCTAAAAAAAAGAGTTGCATCAGTCAAGGGACTCAATAGAAAGGTCCTGCCAGACCGAGCCTAACGCGGGAGGGTAACACCATATTTCATCTAATGTTTAGGGCCATATTTAGAGGTGGTCAGATGGGACACACTATCATAAAACTGGTTAATGCCCATCCACAATGCCCACAATGCAGAAAGCCCTTCCCTAACACTTTTTGCCATGGTCATGTTGCACATTTATGCTAGAATTTATGTTGTCTGCGCATTAGGGCCATAAATCCACAGGCTAGCATTAGCTAAATTTTACCAAATCAAATCCAGCCATCCACTTTCTGGTAATTCTGTCTTTGTACCAGAGAATTCGAATATGGTGGCAATTGTGAAAATGCAAAACGAGCTTGACATTTTAAGTTGCAGCAAAAAGCATACACATCTAGGACCAAACTAGGTAGATTCAGTGGCTTTCACATGAGCCCACATAAAGTGAATACTTTTTACTATAGATCCCTTAAATTAAGGTCAGTTCAGGAATATGCCATGGGTAACAATCTGTAAGATTGGTCACGGGGACCAACTTGCTTTCATTAAAGTGGTATTCAGAGGTAAAATATCCGTGCAAGGTAGTGGATTATGTTCAGTCCTTCCGCTCACCAAAATTAGGAATGCCATCAAAAATTGTGCTTAAATTGTCTTAGGTTAACAGATGGCATGTTTCAGTAGAGTAATTCCTGTCCACTGGGATTCAACTATCCTATGCTTGTGTACTGTAATCACTATCTAAGGTGATGGTCTAAGTGATCACATCGCTTTTGGTCCGACAACACTTTGGGAACATATTAGTGGGTACTTATATACAGTTGAATATTCCGAAATAAGCACTGGCAGAACTAATATATCTCACTTTTTATTTTATAAAATTAGGATTGTTGCTCCTGTATGACATATAATGAAGCACACTCACAAGCAGGACACCAAAAGACTGGAGATGAAGAAGAGCATAAAAAAACAAGCAAGGCAACAGGCCTTTTACATCGATACACCTAATACCTGGAACGATATTGTTAATTTAAATAAACTCTGCCTTCATCTGCTCAGTTTAAGTGCGACCCAAATCTCGTCTGTAAGGATCACTACATCATCATGCAGTCATATTCCACAAACCAGAAAGGTTGGAATCTCCTATCCGACAGTCTGACACTGCCAGATGGGCCATCTTTCAAGAGGAAGTGGGTGCGCTGTTTTTTGTGGTCCCGTCAGATATAAAGGGACTGAAAAACCTTGCCCTTTTGACAGTGCCAGACTGCTAGGATGCCCAATAGGCTGGTACAATATTGCAAATCAGCTAAACCTCCTATGACATGTGGACTATGTCTTTGACACTGTAAAGGTTTGCACTTCATGCTGGCTAAATTCATGCTAAATAAATACCACAAACATAAATTCATACAGTGAAAAAATTGCCACGAGTCTCAAATGTAAAATCATCACTAAGGGCCCGATTCACAGAACTAACTTCAGACAAAATCCTAAACTTACTACAATTTTGGTATTCACAGAAGGCACTCACTCATTTTGGTATTCACAGAAGTTAGGACTCCTAACTTTAGGACTCCTAAATGCCTTCTGTGAAAATCGAAAGTCTTAAAGTTAGGATTTTTCCCAGTTTAGGAGTGATAAAGTTAGAATTCCTAACTTTAGGACTCCTAAATGCCTTCTGTGAAAATCGAAAGTCTTAAAGTTAGGATTTTTCTCAGTTTAGGAGTGGTAAAGTTAGGACTCCTAACTTTAGGACTCCTACATGCCTTCTGTGAATACTGAAAGTCTTAAAGTTAGGATTTTTCTCAGTTTAGGAGTGGTAAAGTTAGAATTCCTAACTTTAGGACTCCTAAATGCCTTCTGTGAATACTGAAAGTCCTAAAGTTAGGATTTTTTTCTGTTTTGGAGTGGTAAAGTTAGGACTCCTAACTTTAGGACTCCTAAATGCCTTCTGTGAAAATCGAAAGTCTTAAAGTTAGGATTTTTCTCAGTTTAGGAGTGGTAAAGTTAGGACTCCTAACTTTAGGACTCCTAAATGCCTTCTGGGAATACTGAAAGTCTAAAAGTTAGGATTTTTCTCAGTTTAAGAGTAGTAAAGTTAGGACTTCTAACTTTAGGACTCCTAAACTGAGAAAAATCCTAACTTTAAGACTTTTGGTATTCACAGAAGGCATTTAGGAGTCCTAAACATAGGGGTCCTAACTTCTGTGAATACTGAAATGAGTAAGTGCCTTCTGTGAATAAAGAAATGAGTAAGTGCCCTCTGTGAATACCAACATGGTAGTAATTTTAAGATTTTGTCTTAAGTTAGTTCTGTGAATCGAGCCCTTGTAGCGTACGATTCATAACTTGAGATCTCCTAGAATGCTTAAGCCCTCTCTATTGAGACCTAAAACTACAGGACTAGGGGGTATATTTACAAAGGAATGACGTAGCATAGAGCTGTGGTAAATTTTTCAGCACAATGCTCTGCTATTTCCTAAGCACAGGGAGGGATGCGCCCTGTTTACAACAATACCGTGCAACCCTGTGTTTTCCCTACCACTGGGGCTATAAATAGGTGCCTAGCGCTAACACAGACACCCTCGCATCATAATGTAAGGGTGCCTGCATTGCAGGGAAGTGGGGCCATATGTATTAAGCCTTTTTCCCGTTTGCGAAGTGGAAAAAGCCTTTTGGGATGTATCATTCCAAAAGGCCATCGCAAAGTAGAGAATTGCAAAATCTGTGATTCTCTATTTCGCAAATGCAATTAAGGAATTGCAAAATGCGATTCCTTAAATGCAATTCTGGAAGCACCAGAAATTTGCTATTTGGCCTTAAGGAATTGCAAATTATCACCAACTTCAAGTTGGTGATAATTTGCGATTTTCTTTAAAAAAGCACTTTTTTGATTTTTTTAAAAGTGCCATATGTCTACGGGCATGTATTTGCATACATGCATATTTCAGGCGTGCAACAGGGTGTTCTTTTGGCACCCTTGCAAACTTGAAATTGCATTCTCAATTTGCGATTCTCTAATTGGTAATTGCAAATTGAGAATGTCTTCCCAATCATTCCAATGGGCCTCCTCGCCCATTGGAATGAATGGGAAGGTATTCCTTAATTGCAAATCTCAATTTGCGATTCGCGACTAAGGAATATGTAGGATTCACAATTTTGTTAGCAAATCCTGCCTACATATTTTTTTTCGATTCGCTAAATATCACAATTAGAGAATCGCAAAACTCTTTTTTGATAGGTATGGCCCTTAATGTTTATGTGCAGAAAAGTGTCCCTTCCTGCATGTAAACAATCAGTAATGGCATTTTGCTCTTTCTATGTGTGCTTCTTAAGGCAGCATGCTTAGAAAAAGCAATAACGATGAGAAATAAAAGTATTTCTCCTCGTTAGCCATTCTAATGCCTGCTACTGCATGGTGTCACTTTTTGGCCCTTCCTCAGATTTACATTATCTTGTAAATCTGGGGCAGAGTGCAAAAGCAATGGGTGTTGCGGTAGAATGCCCAGAGCAGCACTCATTGCACGTCCTATTCAAGCAGATACCTGCATGAAAGTGTGGCATATCTACAAAGCAGCATTAAGCTGCAAAAAGTGGCTTAATGCCACTTTGCAAATATGGTGCACAGCATTGAGCCACCTGGACGTTGGTAAAAGCCACATTCCTGTGGTGCAATCCCCCAGTGCACCTATGCCTCTATGTCTCTTTGCACCGTCCAAAGTTAGTAATATCTGCACAAAATTAGGATTCAGAGCTGACATAAAGATTAGCAGGTGGGTGGCTGTATAACAGTTTGGGCCTCTTTTACTAGAAAATGACGAAGGGCGGCGCTACAAGGTATTTTGAAACACCGAGTTGCATCATTTTAAAAGCACAGAGATGTGTCACATTAGCAACAATATGATGTATTGGTGTGCTTTTCCCTACACTGGCACACAACTGACTGCCATGTGCCATCACAGGCAACCCAGCGTCATATTGCAAGGGTGTCTGCATTTCAGGAATGATAGTTTTTGTGCAGGAAGGGGCACCTTCCTGCACAAAGGCAATAATTGATGGCATTTTCCACTTTCTATGGATGATGCAGAACCCATAGAAAGAGGAAAAAATGAGGAGAAAATCAAGTATTTCTCCTTGTTGCACCATTTCATTCATATTTCCTGCTTTACTAAACAATTGTAAATCAGGAATATGCCAGGTTCCATGGATGTTGCATGGCAACACCAACAGCAACACCCAAAGAATGCCCCTTTCACGCAGAGTAATGCGTAAAAGGGGCCTATATTTACAAGGCCATGAAAAGTCACACATGGTAACATTATGTAGCCTTGTAAATATGGGCAAGTCTATTGCGCTGCCAGTGCGTCAAAAAAAGTGACACATTGAAAGCGCAAAGGGCTTGTAAATGAGGCCTCATAGGTTTATAAGGTAATTCTGAAGCTGCCCCAGGCACAGTGCTGATTAACCTGATAATCGCCTAGATCATCCTGTGCACTTGTGTGACAGTTCGCCTTGAGGTACCTTTGCATTATAGGAGGATGTGCACATCGAATCTCTCATTAAAGAAAGATCTTTCAGTTTCTAGCAGAATTATTCTGCATTGTGAAAAAAGCTATCTGGTGATAAATAGTGTTATTTCTGAAATAAGCCGAGGGTACATATAAGATATTATGAATATCTTGGTCAGAATGACCTGCTTTTGAATAAGAACAAAATCATACCTCTTTCAGAAAAAAAGGACTGGAAATCCTTCCCTATAAATTGCTAATGTCATTACAATGTGCTCTTTCAAGAAGCAAATCACCCAGCTTTGTGAATCATGTATTATTTGCAGGTAGTTACCAGTGGAAAACAAATAAACTAATCCTGCATTTAATAGTACATTATTAACTGTTTTTATATAGTGCATTATACCACCTAAGGTGCCTGTCAACCCTCCACCAACAGCACAAGTCACATTCTCACAGGTCATCTGTATTTTATGACTAATCTTGCCTACGTGTTTGACATGTGTTGCTCAATATCTTAAGCAACTCAGGGGCATATTCTCAAGAACGTGTGATAAGCATTGCAAAAGTAACTTAACACAACTCTCAACATCGCAGTCTAATGTGGGAAAATTATGCTGTGTTAACTAAGTATTCATAACAACAACATAAAGATGGGTGAGGACCCTGGGGAGTTTTAAAGACCAAACATAGACACACTCCCTAAATTACAGTAACTTACACACAAGTATCTATGGGTCTGAGAGAAGAGATTGTGCAATTTGCGATGCAAATCAAGCAACTAAACAAAAATGAAACCAAAAGGAGAAACAAAGGAAAGTGGAATGGTCTAGTCCTAGCCTAACCTTTACACTTAAGGATACCCATCAGTCATCACTCGATACCTCCCTTCATCATTTGGGGCTCCTTATAGACCTTAATACAGAGGGATATCAGTGCCGTATAAAGATAAGATGGAACATCCTTCGTCTCCAGGATAGCCCGCTGGGTGGTCCTAGTACTAATGGTCAGTGATCGATGTGATGGTAGGTAACTAAATTGCAGTACGTGTGAGAGTGATGAAGTGTGTTAAAATTGGGTGAGAGAGTAAAACGTTCTTTATTCTTGTTTCTGCTCAGTCCTCCAATATTAAAAACAAACCAAAGCAGTGTTTAACAAATACCTGCCCAGATGGTAGATAGAGCCCAGTGACCTGAGATTCTTAACAGCCCTCCAGAATCCTCCAGTGTCTCGTAGGGCTGCGGTAACGACAAGGGAATCCCAGTGATCTTTTAATAGTTCGTCTGATCATTAATTGTAACATCACAGGGGATGCGTGGGTTGACCATTTTTCTAAGATCTATGACACCTCTGCGACTGGCAACCCAATTATAACTATCCCTGCCACACAGCCTTTAAATATTCTGTTGTCTGAGGTCGAGGACGCAATCACTGAAAGCGCTGGTAACAAAGCTCCTGGCCCAGATGGCTTATCCATCGATCAAATTAAATCCGAACCTGACCTCTGGCCACCCTTGTTATGCAATGTCTTCAATAATTTATCCACCACTGCTGTCCCGAAAACATGGTCTTGTAGCACCATTGTGCCCATATTTTAAAAAAGGCAATAGACTTGACCCTGGCTGTTATCGCCCAATATCATTAATTGATAATACTTTAAAAGTCTTAGGCAGGGTTCTTTTTAATAGAATTAGCACTTGGGCAGAAGAACATACCATCTTACATCCCTGCCAGCTAGGGTTCAGGAGTAAAGTGGGCACGGTGGAACAGTGTTTGAACCTTAACCTACTTATGGCTAAATATACGATTGCCAAAAAATCACCCATATACTTTGGTTTTATGGATTTAAGTTCTGCGTTTGATTTTGTTAATCGCTCCCGTTTATGGTCAGTTCTGTTAACTTATGGTTTAGACGAATCTTTAGTTTATTTTCTGGCATACCTTCATAGCGATTTGAAAGCTCGTATTCGTATAAATAATGATGGTGAAGTCTCTAATGATATTTTAATCGGTAGGGGGGTCAGACAAGGTTGTGTTCTGGCCCCCCTACTTTTTATTCTGTATATAAATGATTTGAGCATTTGTCTGAGCAAATTAACTAATGATGTTCCGCAAGTTAACGGCAATTCAGTTCCCGCATTGCTCTATGCGGATGATGCGGTCCTCATGGGCCGCACCCCTAATGCCTTGCGAATTTTAATTTCTGGCTTTGTTAAATTCATGGCAGACCTGGGCCTTTGTACCAACTTTAAAAAATCATTTATAATGTCTTGCGGCCCTAAAAGTTACAAAATAAGCCATATTCAATCAGGGGATGATATTTTAAAATGCACTTGCACTTTCCCTTATCTCGGTCTGTTATTTTCCAACACTGGCTCTTGGCAACCCCATGTCGCCTTGGGTAGGAATAAAATGAGCAAGGCTATCAATTCTTTAACCTCCCTTCGCCAACCCAAACAAGCAGACGTGATTGTGTCACTTCTACAAATCTATAGAACACAATGTCTGCCTGTGGGTTTTATGGTGCCGAGATATGGGGTTATTCCAACAGCACACAATTACAGTCCAAAGAAAATAGATTTTGTCGGAAGATTCTAGGGGGGGTCATAAGCGCACCAACATATATTTGTCATAGGGAACTAAACCTCCCTTATATTGAAGATTTTATAAGATCCAGACCCGCACTGTTTTGGATAAAAATCTGGTGTAATTCCGCTGCTTCCCTGTCACGTGACATCATCAGGGACTGCCTAAAATGTGAGAAGGCTTAACTGCATACCCTGGTTTAGGGCTGTAGAAAACAGTTTATCAAGTGTGGGCCTGGGTCACCTTTTTACATCCCCACATTTGATCGATCAAACATATAAGAACTTAACAAAAAGGGCTCTCTATGAATGTTACCGCAAGGAGAGGCTAAGGCGTGACTTGACACAATCTTCCACAATTAGATTTACCTCCTTTATGGAGTTACGTGAGAAACCATCTGCCCCGCCTCAGAGTTATTTACGCTTGAAACTAGGCAGATGGAATAGGAGTCTGCTATTCCGATTCAGGGACGTAAGCATTATAAATTTACTTTGTTTTCCGTTAGGTTTTAACAAATGTGTGGAAAACGTAAAATGTCCCTGTAATCTCGGTGGTACACAAAGTCTGCTCCATTTCATTTTCTTTTGCGGTTTTTACAGAAATCACACCCTACACTTTATAATGCCGTATTGTAGGAAAAACTCTCTGACTGATTTTAATCTAGCTTTTAAAGATAATTTAATGTTAAAGACGGATGAGGCCATCCTCAGAGTAAGCAGCTTTCTTAAGGCAGCTGTTCGATCACGTGCTTCTCTGCTAATTGATTGAAATATTTGCACTATGCTTATTCTTTGCACATTTGCTTATTGCACAATGCATATTTTTGCACTAAGAATTGTACTTTTGCACATGATTAAATTGTATGTTCTTATGAGTTTGTATATGTGGGATGGAATCTGTGTTTTATATTATCGCTGAATTTTATGCTGTACTTTTATGGATGTTTTACAATCCGAATAAAGATAATTTGACTTTGACTATTGACATCACTAATTATGGTTGTCCATTTTTAGTGTCCCATATATCACCCATGTTGTACGTTTTTAGTATATGGGCTTACATACCAGGCCCCCTGTGTTGGCATCTCTTGAGATCCCGTGTTTAGAGCCTCACATCTTGTGAGTAGGGCAGCGTGAATTGTATAGCAAGGCTCCTTTTCATACAGTCTGCATGTCAACAAGAACAATGCGCAAACATACATGTCAACACAATGTCAACATGCATCTCCCCTTCACATTGCAGAGAGACAAACAACACCTCCAGCAGACCAGACCACACTACCCATCAGTGATGTTGGAGAGGACAACCACAACTTTGACACCGACGCCCTCCAACAGATCATGGACATCCCAGGAAACCCACAACCAGGGCAGCCAAGCTACATAGAGGAGTACAAAGTCCTTGCACAGATCACACAGCAGGATGCACCCGAAAGCATGGCTGGCACCCAACACGTCACCGAGGCACACATCGCATTCAAATGCCAGGTATGAGAATGCCAAAAGAAGTTGGCCAAATAGGTGCGGGTGGGGTCAGGGCTCATGGAAGCCAAACTACATTATATAAGGGGTCTCCAAGTCCCATCAGGGCAAACTTGCACCCCACAAAGGAGACCCACACTGTGACAGAGACACATGCATTTGCACATTTGCTGTACTGAACCATGCACAAAGCCCCGGAATTACCATTCACACACCCATACTGGACCTCCGTACGATAGCTCGGTACAATCCCCTTACGTAATGAGTGGCTGAGGACAAAGTTACATGTCCAAGCACTAACACGCTGCCTGCGAGGACATGGCTGCATCCGCTGTACACAGCACAATTTGATGTTGTAGGGCCAGGGGCCCTCATGCACACATCATGACCACATGGACACACGCAGATAGTTTGTGGAACTGGCTATGGGCCCCTTTATGGGCAAGGGCACATGTAAATGATGCCTGGGTTGGATGTGTGTGGGGTGAGTGTAACTCTAGTTAAAGAGAGGGACCCAAACAACCAAAAGGGATAGGATACCAAGAAGACAAATGTCAGAACAGGAATTCCCCTTTGGGTAGAATAATATATCACATATATTCACATTCACAGCGTTAAATCAAAAAGGTTAAAAAAAGAGGAAATGTAAAAGTAACTTCATAAAAATACACAGTTTATTCAGACAAATATTAAAAACACAATGAACCCTAGCTTCAATACATACTTAATCAATAAGAATAGTACACATAAAACATATGTATTTGTACACAATAAAAATGCAATAAAAAGCACAAATGGGAAACAAAAACAAGGAATAGATGGTTCCTATTAAGGTGAGGAGAATACAAAGGTCTAACAGTAATCTCACTCTAACACATATGTCCTTTTTTGTAGTCAGAGTTGTTGCTTTACAGACTTAGCGTATTTTCTCTCAAAATATGCTTCGATGTGTTTCGATGGGCTAATGCTTTAGAGAGCCAGCACCTTCTTCAGGACAAAAATATATTTGAATCCCACATGAAAATATTATATCTGCAATACAAGAACAATTAAAAAATACATAAAATATAAAGCTAGAGATATACATGCCTAAAACAGTATCATTACGGACTTTTACAAATCCTCTGTGCCACACACTTTGTTAAAGAGACGACATTCACAACTCCCTTTCTCAAATCAAAGCAAATGAAAGTGTCTGTTTATAAAAAACCTAAAAATAGCTGCCATGCAGTGCAGCATGGTGCTCCATTATGATAAATGGGCTTTCATTTATTGACAAAACATTTTCAATATAACCATGGCCTTAGCTTACACGGGCTCTCATTGGGGAATTAGAAAGTCATTATCCTAGGAACAATTATCCTAATACCAACTATTCATGTCACTTTAATGATCATAGTTGACTATGGATTTAGAGATTAGTTGTTCAGACTATATCCTTATTAAATCATAATAATCTGAATACAGAGATAAAATCACTGTTTACTGGTTTGTAAATTCAGGGTGTTGCTCTCTGTTATCTAATTTGTCTGATAGTAATATATACATAATTTACCTTGGGGTCTACGCCAACCTCCTTGTGTCCGAGTATTCACTGCAATTGTCTTGTATAGGTATCTATACGTGTGGAAAATAATCGCAAAACAGTGTTCTAATATGAGCCCGCATATAATGTATTAGTAATTCCTAAACATAATAGTAACACACACCTTTATAAAAGTTGTTGTAAAATAATTGTTAGCTCATCTGCTTTCTCCAATGATATATCATAGGTGGGTGTTCATCATCTTAATCACAGAAAAGCGCCACCCATAGATCTGTAACACAGAACATACCTGAATTTTATTGGCATATTCTGATAACATAGCGAGGGGACAGAATATGTCTGTACATCTTAATCTTCCCAAAATTCTCATGTGCATACCAAATTCCACAATTGATACATATCTCTTAACGTAAAATGAGCGCATTGTCATATAACGAAAAGGTACATATCTGCATATATTGCCGAAACAACGACCAATATAAAGAAAAACACACCTTTTTCTATGGTGCTCATTTCCACTGAGTTTCCTCCAAATCATGATAACTCTGCATATGTGGTAAAATCCGTCTCAGTCTGCAATATGTGAAACATATTGTCATGACCATTTTATAAATGCTAATGTAAATTGTCATAATCTATCTAGAGAAAACATTGTAGTGAATATATATTGCCACATACGTCATTAATATTATTAAAGCTTTCTATTAATGAAAAGGGTCACTTTTGGGCACAAACTCATACAGTAGCGGCTATCTACAGATAATTGATTTGAATAGTTAAACTAGGAGTATTACCTTAGCAATATAGAAATTAGTCAGGTAATAGCCGTATAATCAAAATTGCTCCAAATAGTGCAAGCGTCACAGGTAATTCTGTAATCCCGGCCACGTTAAAAAGCAACATCGCCAGTTGTCTAAATCAGAAATAGGAGAGAATATATATACAATTAGGGCCTTCTCCTATTTAAATAAGATCTCCATTGTATGGAGTAAAACAAAAGTTTTAGCGACATTACCTGCCTGGATCCAGATAGCGAGTAAACAGGGCGTACGCCTCAGTAGTTCTATCAAATGGTCGCCGTGTATACCCAAGTTTAAATACTACCCTCGACGTAAATTTGCATAGAACGTCGGGAGAACACTTCCGGTTGGGCAAGATTATTCCGGTTACGAAGAACTACTCGGCTAAAAAGTGCCTGAACTACATAGCAAATCAAAAAAGGACTAATAGAAAGAAAGACTCCCTCAAGCGCAGAATTTTGGGGCATATTATCAAGGGAGTTTATCTCCACTTTTTTGGCTTTAACCCTTTTGATGCTCATGACGAGCTCAGCTCGTGATGATGCACAGTTGAGCTGTGCTGATGACGAGCTGAGCTCGTCATGACACCAGCAAAATGGCAATTTCCAGCACAGGAGGGGAAAACACCTAGCAGCCAAGGTGTTAAAAGCCAAGAAAGCGGAGATAAAATTATCTCCCTATTACCTAGCTGTCACTAACACCAGTTAGCGACAGCTAGTAGGAGATAGAGAACATCTTGGGCCCTGCTTTGCATGTCAGTGATATTTATCACTAATGACATGCAAAGTGGGCGTGCCAAGATGTTAGCGACTGGAAACAGTCGCTAAAATCGCTATCTCCTATTACCAACTTTTGGAGATATTCGCTCTAAGCGCAAATATCTCCAAAAGCTAACACCTGCCCTGAGCAGTTCTTAGCCATGTTATTCAATGGGAGGTGGATAACATGGCTAAGAGCATTTGCTCAGTAATGCATGAATATCGCTGACTTTTCAGCGATATTCATGCATTTCGGCCGATTTTTATTGCTTAGGAGATAAACCTTGATAATATCAAGGCTCCTAAGCGATAAAAATCGTCGCTACATGGCGATAAAATTATTGCTGCTAAGCCAACCTAGCGATAATTATCGCTAGTTGTTGGTAATATGCCCCTTTATTCCTATATTATTGCTCATGCCGGTAAATATGTGCTCCCAAAGGTACATTGGTACCAAGATAAAACGCGGGTGTTTGTATTTTCGCTCTGCCGATTGCTATATGCTCACATAAGCACATTGGTACCAAAATAAAATACGGGTGTATAAAACAATGTTATCTATTAATTGGCCAACCAAATTTTTTTCGATGTTGCCTCAGACCCATTGAGATCACATTAAAGCAGCACAACTCAAACCAAACTTCCCGTCTATCGTCCTGTATTTATACAATCTAAAAACGTAATCGTTGCGCAAACTAAAGTTTCAATTGCTCCCCATAGTGATCCTATACTAGATATAGAGTACATGCACTCTATAAATGAGATTAAACCTTTCCATAACATTTCAATTGCTCCCCATAGAGATACTTGCCCAGTTATAGAGTATGTGCACTCTTTCAATAATATTATACCTTTCTATACTCACAGACCTGAATGCAATGGCACAGACAACTATAGCATTATAGGTAGTGTGTTACATAGAAGTAACTACCATTTTTCTTGTTGCATCTGTTCCTATTTAACACTTGAGTTATTTCTATTTTCTCAAGTAATAAGTACTATTCTTCAGGTAATCATGCTTCCTGACAGAAGTGTGTCCACATATAATACAGAATAGTATCTAGCCACCAACATGTGTTATAGGCTGATAGAGACTGTATACAAGAAAGGGAAGGCTCAGGCTATCTCACATAGGCCCTATTAATCACTCCCATTCCTCTTTTGAGTTCAAACCATTCCTGATTGTATTGAGGTAGGATATATACCATTGTTCGCGCATTGTCTGCTTTAATTGCAACTTACCTCCTCATTTTACCAATTTTTACTTTCTCAAGGATAAACCACATGAAATCATTCTCGCTGTGGCCTACCTCCAGGAAATGCATTACCAAGGGTGCGGAAATCTTCTTGGTTTTTATGGCAGATCTATGTTCCTGGAACCTAGTCTGTGCTTCCCTACCTGTTTCACCCACGTAGACACGACCACATGGGCAAAGAAGGAAATACACAATGTTTCTGCTTCTACAGTTACTGGTGGTTTTAGATTTTAGCACTAGGCCATTATATGATATTTCAGTGGTTTGTAGGTACTTTGGACAAATATTGCAAGTGCCACATCTGATGTTCCCTATTGCTACTGAATTGTCCAACGTTCTTTGATTGTGTAGATTTCCTTCTGTATAGGTGTGTACTAAGAGCTCACATAGATTCTTATTCTTTTTAAAAGCAAACAGAGGCTTTTCCAATTTAACATTTTCATCATGGTTTAAAATATGCCAGTTACTGTTCACTACGTTTTTGATTTGATTGCTCAAAGTTGAAAAATTGCTGACAAACACACACTTTTTGAGAGGGTCCTTTTTATCGGTCTTATTAATGAGGGCATCTCGATCATAGAACCGTGCTCTTTTTACAGAGTGAGACAGGAGTTTTTTGGGGTAGCCCCTATCTCTGAACTTGTGTTTGAGGATTTCTGAGTGTTTATAAAAATCTTCAAGTTCCGAACAATTTCTCCTAAGCCAGAGAAATTGGCTAAAAGGAATGCTTTCTCTCTGAGACTTGGGGTGAAAGCTGGAGAAATGGAGCAAGGTATTTTTTGCCGTAGGTTTAGTAAATAGCTCGACCTCTAAAACTTCACTCATTTCCTTGATGGATATATCCAGAAAATCAACTCTCGAGGTGCTATGATGAGACGTGAACCTGAGATTTGGATCACCTAGATTTAATCATGCCAAAAATTCATCTAAAAGTTCAACTGAACCTTGCCAAATGAAAAAAATATCGTCAATGTTTCAAAAAAAGGGGCTAGTTCGTTGTAAATATGTTTTACCTCAAAATGTCCGACATAAAGGCAGGCCAGATTTACATTTACATATCAGCTACATGATGATGAAGACAATCCCCAGGCCATAGACTCAGACACCACCAAAGTTCAACCAGAGAGTGTCCATTAATATCGGGGAACAGACTTAGTTGCACCGGGGCTAAGAGGAGATGCAGTCTGTGATGATGCTGGTACAATGATAAGAACTATTGCTAAATCAGGACTCAGTCCCAAATGTGTGCCCTACTTGACCTCAGTGTAGGCCAGAGGCAGCGTTCAGCAATGGCACCCAGCCACCTGTTGATGATTTGAGATACAGAGTTAGTGACACCAGGGCTGTTGTCGGTAGTGTTCGATCACCTCGGTAACTATAATCCTTTTTTCCTCCAGACTGAAACGTGTCATCCTCTTACACCTCTCCTTGCGTGCAATGATATGTACTCTGCCATTTAAATTTCATGACTCAGTTCAACATGTGTGTTCTATCAGAGGGCTGTGTGGCCCGGGGGCAGTAGTCTGCGTGGGCCCACAGACATGTGTTGGTGGAATGCTATGCACAGACTTGGTGGCACCATATTGAAAGGAGTATAGTGACTTCAATCAGCCAGAAACATCGTCCTCTGCCATCAATTAAGACTCAGCTCCAAATGTGTGACCTACCAGTCCGCTGTGTCAGCCGGTAGAGTACATCAATGAGAAAGGAGTACTGCAGGCCTTGCTTGTGGAGGCTGTGATGGTTGTAGCAGGTTGCCCGGGCCTCTGGCCTCGGGCATGGAGCGTGCACCAGCACATGGTGGGTCCTCTTTGACACATGCCAGTGTCGGCAGGTGGGCATTGAGGCCTGGGTGCGCAGGGGAGGAGAAGACTGGTTCGGGACCAGCGTCCCGTGGCGCAGCAGATGCACAGTATCATAGGCAACCCCGCTCACGATGATGGCATCAGCCTTGTGGTGGGGTGAGAGGAGACACCCTGGCAGAGACGTTGGGCATTCCAGAAGAAGACCACACCCAGAATCACATGCCTTTTATTCACACCTCTGCGCTGGCCTGGCGTACTCCGGACCAGCCCACTCTGCTCACGCCTATGGCGGGACGTAACAAGCTACAGTTCCACGATCCTCCACACTGGCTGGACGACATGGTTGCGTCAACAGTCCACTGCACTCCAAACACCAGTGGGGTATGTTGACATGGATATGTGGGTGGTCTGCATACTGCAGTCTGGCCATTACATCAATGACACACTTGGCATTGTGTACATTCTCATTCATCGGCCACTAACCTCCTTTGCACATGCCTGGTCCCACCCTCTCACCACAAACTGCTGTTGTGTGGCTGAGGTGCCTTGCCATTGAGGGCTTCTGTGCATGGATGGCCCAGGTTCCCACAGTGAGTTGTGTTGTCGTGTCTGGTGGGTGGGCATGTTGTTTGGCATATTGTATGTGAGTTGGTTATGTGTGCATTCCCAGTGGTGTGTGTGGCATGATTGTGGAGTCAAGGTGTGTGGTGTGTTCATTTGGTACTTGCCAACAAGCAGTTCTGTTCCCTTGGTTGCATCCTGGTAGCGCTGTTTGATAATAGACTGTTGGAAGATGTAGGAATCATGCACACTGCCTGGGTGGTTGACATCGACGTTGGTGAAGATTTCAGGGTGGTCCATATTGCCTGCACATTGATGAAATGCATATGTTTTGTGTTGATGTTATTGTGTGCAGGGTTGCCAGGGGGCACAAGTAGGACATGTGTGCAGTCAATTTTCCCCTCACAAGTGCGGGAAGCCAGCTATGACATACACATCTTGCTTGGTGTTTATCTGTTCCTGCGTAGTGCAGGGGAAGTATAAATAGTGGGGTACCACGCTGATGATGTCACCCACGACAGTTGTGTGGAACTTGTTTTGGGATGGCTGTGAGACTCATCCCACTCTGGCGATTGTTGGTTAGAGGGCACCAGGGGTCAACATGTGCAGCACGGCCAGCAGCTTTGTCTGAGGTGAGATGTTGGTTGTCCGCTGTGTTGGTACAATCAGCCTGGGGACAATGGTGGTCAGGATGTGCAGGATGGTTGTCCCTTTGGGCCTATAGTGGGCAATGGCATTCTCTGGTGTTGGGTCTGTGAGGTCGGTGCGTTTTCTGAGGGTCGCTGTCTTTGTCTGCGCTGCCTCATTGTTGGTCCAGGAGGGAGGTCCTGGGGGGGTTGGCGTGGGTGTTGTGGGCTGTTGGGGCTCTGCGCTGCATGATCGTTGGCTCCATGGCATCTGTTGCCCTTCATGTGTGGCTCTGGCCTAGGCTCCCTTTTCTGGTGCAGGCTGCCATCCGACTCCACACCAGGTCAGAGCATGTGTTAATTTCCTGCTGCTAACACGCCTTATCGCATGTTTTGAGATCTTATCGCCTATCTGGCTGGTCGTTTTTAATGTTGCAGAGTCGTGTTGTTGCTGCTCTTGGCATGGGAATGCCCACTCTGCATCTCATCAGCAATAGTTGAAGGGGTCATCTGTGGCGATTTTTTTGTGGCTGCTATCGCAGGTAAACTGGTGATATGAGCTGTTAGCACCAGCTTGTGACTAGGGTGATAAAAAAATCGCCACTTTGGCTGCAATAAAGTGCTGCCAAAGTGGCAGCACTTTATGCTTCATTGAACTGTGCAAATCACATGTTCTCAGGTTGCTCTGCACCAGGGCAGATCTAGCCTGACCTGAACTCTTTATTTCATAGCAGCCTACCCTTAGTGTTGACTGTGCATAATGCACCATGGGACAGATAGACCATGTTACAGCTACGACTTTCATTGAACCACACAGTGCAATACGGCACCCAGACCAACATGAAAACTTTGCTGATGAACCCTGTACATAAATAAAGGTCATGTGAGTTTCAATAAATAAAACATTGTAAAATAGGGGCAGCATCACCGTCCACTGAACCAGGCTTGTGTGAAAAAGGCCACATTATTGAAACAGGTGCAGATCAAAAAACTCGACCAGACGAGAGGAGGAGAGCTTGTGGTACCGTTTAAACCCCACCAATAGGTCAAGCAAAATCAATGCAGCCCACCGGCAGGCATCCAGTCACTCCCGTATTGCCTCAGAGACCTCCACCAGGGCGGATTTGGTGCTGTGAGATGCCCTAAACCCTGACTGGGTTGGGTGCAGCAAGCCCTCCCTCTCCACAAACTCAGTGAGCTGTTTATTCACCACCTTCTCGCACACTTTGGCCAAGCCAGGCAGGAGATAGATGGGTCTGTAATTCATTGGGATCAGTGGATTGAGGGATGGCTTTTTTAAGAGTGGCAAATTGTGGCCTTCTTCCAAGCCTCTGGGTCGCAAGCTACCTGGAGGGTCAGCTTGATAATGCCATTCACTTCAGGATTGATGGTCTCTGCAACATCTGCCAAAAGTCTATCCAGAATCCCTTGCAAACCTAAAAATGTGTCCAAAAAACACATTTTCCACACATTTCTGTGGTGGAAAGTTTTGGAACTTGCATGGATCCACGAAATTCCCCAAAGTCTTCTGTGAAAAAATAGTACCTCACTTACGTTGTTTGGCCTAGTGCCCTTGACAGGAAACTGCCCAAAACGAAACGGGAACACACCACATTTTCACAGTGAAAACTGACCCTTTTTTTGCAAAGTGCCTAGCTGTAGATTTTGAACCCTAGCTCTGCTGGCACCAAGGTAAATCTAGCAAACCTATACATTTTACCCAGGGAAATAAAGGATGGAGTGAATAGACTGGCCCTCACAAGGTTATGTTACCCAGAATCCCCTGCAAACCTATTTATTTAAAAAAAACACTTTTTCTCCAAATATCTGTGGTGGAATGTTCTGGAATCTGCATGGATCCCCAAAATTCCACCCACCCTACATTTCCCAAAGTCTTCTAAGAAAAATGGTACCTCACTTGTGTGGGTAGACCTAGTGCCCGCGTCAGGAAATGGCACAAAACTCGAAGTAGACACACCACATTTTCACAGTAAAAACTGACCCTTTTATTGCAAAGTGCCTAGCTGTAGATTTTGAACCAGAGCTTTGCTGGCAACTACGAAAACTCACCAAACCTTTCCATTTTTAAACCTAGACACTCATGGGAATCCAGTTTGGGGTGATATGACTGGCTCTCACCAAGTTCTGTTACCCAGAATCCCTTGAAAACCTAAAGATTTGTCAAAAAACCCACATTTTCCTCATTGCGTGGATCCACAAAATTCCACTCACCCCGCATTCCCCAAAGTCTTCCAGGAAAAATGGTACCTCACTTGTTTGTTTGTGCCCGCGACAGGAAACGGCCCAAAATGCAACATGGACACACCACATTTTGACAGTGAAAACTGACCTTTTTTTGCAAAGTGCCTAGCTGTATATTTTGAACCCTAGCTCTGCTGGCAGCTAGGGAAACCTAGAAAACCTATACATTTTTTAAAACTATACTCCTAAGGGAATCCAGGACGTGTGACTTGACTGGCTCTCACCAGGTTGTGTTACCTAGAATCCTTTGCAAAGCAAAAAAAGTGTCAAATAAAACACATTTTCCTCCCATTTCTGTGGTGAATATGTCTAGAACCTGCTTGGATCCACAAAATTCCACCCACCCCAAATTTCCCAATGTCTTCTGAGAACATTTTTACCTCACTTGTGTGGGTAGGCCAAGTGCCCGTGACAGGAAACGGCCCAAAACGCAACCTGAACACACCACATTTTCACAGTGAAAAAGGACCCTTTTTTTGCAAAGTGCCTAGCCGTATATTTTGAACCCTAGCTCTTCCGGCACCTGGGGAAACTTAGCAAGCCTATACATTTTTCAAAACTAGATACCGAGGGGAATCCTGGATGGGGTGACTTGACTCGTTCTCACCAGGTTCTATACCCCAGAATCCCTTACCAACCTAAAAAGTTGTCTAAAAAAATATTTTCCTCATATTTCTGTGGTGGAAGTTCTGGAATCTGCCTGGATCCACAAAATTCCACGCACCTTGCATTCCCCAAAGTATTACAAGAAAAATTATACCTCACTTGTGTGGGTAGGCTTATTGTCCGCAACAGGAAATGGCCTAAAACCCAGCATGGACACACCACATTTTCAAAGTGAAAACTGACCCTTTTTGTGCACAGTGCCTAGCTGTACATTTTGAACCCTAGCTCTGCCGGCAACCAGGGAACCCAAGCAATCCTATACATTTTCTAAGACTAGACACCCTAGATAATCCAGGATGGGGTAACTTGACTGGCTCCCACCAAGTTCTGTTACCCAAAGTCCCTTGCAAACCTAAATATTCGTCAAAAAAGCACATTTTCCTCACATTTCTGTGGTGAAATGTTCTGGAACCTGTGTGGATCCATGAAATTCCACCCACCCTGCATTCCCCACAGTCTTCCGTGAAAAATGGTAACTCACTTGTGTGTAAGTATGGGAGCAAAATCCATTCCGCTTGCGGAATTTGAGGATTTTCGTCAATTTTGCGATCCGCGTATCTCGCGAAATTGTCGCAAAAAAACGCAAATGCGCCAGCGGGCGGATTTTTTTTTTCCACATGCCCGAGTTGAAGCTCAAATTTAGTAACATTCAGCCCAAAAAGTTAGTGAGCACGGTCGAGGCTAGGCAGGTTTCCTTCCTCCATATATCTACCGTCTACAATCAGATGTAATCCTTGATGGAAGCCTTTGTATCCAAGAGTTTCTCAAGCCCAATCACCGTGTACTTCCTGTGACCAGGAGGCTGCTTCATTCTCATCTGCTGCTCTGATCCGTCTCTGACCATTTATAAACAAGAGGCATGTGAACTAGCATAGAAGCCTCGCCCGTTTGGCCCCGCCCCACACACACTAGGGTATGCAAAGTCTTCCCGCCCTTTTCCCCACTGTGAAGGACAGCTCACTCGAGGGACCTCTGTGCCTATGGGTGCGGTGGCAAAGTTACAGGCACATGTGGTCACTGGAGACAACTCTTCTGGCCCTTTACACAGCTGTAGTGTAGCAAAAGCACTATACATTTACCCAACGAGGTAGCACTTACTGATTAGCTGGTAGAAAGTACTCCAGTTGAGTAGAAGTATGGCACAACATGGTGGCATCTTCGTGGATAAATATGCAGGCAGGTTTCTGGCACAATGCTCCTGTCACAAAAATTAAACCTCAACAGGAAGCACTTACAGATAAAGCGGGTGCCCGAGTTGAAGCTCAAATTCAGTCACGCATTATAATCAGCCCAAACAACTAGTGAGCACGGTCTAGGCTACGCAGGTGTGCTTCCTCCCTATATCTAGCGGCTACAATTAGCTGTAATCCTTGATGGAGGTCTTTGCATCCATGAGTTTCTCGAGCGTAATCCCTGTGTACTTGCAGTGACCAGGAAGCTGCTTTCTTCTCATCTGCTGGTCTGATTGGTGTCTGACCCTTTATAAACAATGGGCATGTGAACTCGCATGTAAGACCCGCCCGTTTGGCCCCGCCCCACACACACTAAGGTATGCAACGTCTTCGCTCCCTTTCCTCACTATGATGGATAGCTCACTCGAGGGACCTCGGCGCCTTTCGGCACGGTGGCAAAGTTACAGACCCACGTGGTCACGTATATTTGTGCAAATCTGCGAGTTCTTTTGCGGATTTTCCTCACATTTACATTGCGGAAAAATCTGGAACCTGCTTGGATCCTCAATATTCCTACCACCTCAAATTCCCAAATGTCTTGAGAAAAATGGTACCTCACTTGTGTGGGTAGGCCTAGTGCCCGCGACAGGAAACCGCCCAAAATGAAACGTGAGCACACCACATTTTCACAGTGAAAACTGACCCTTTTTTTGCAAAGTGCCTAGCTGTAAATATTGAACCCTAGCTCTGCCAGCACTGAGGGAAACCTGACAAACCTATATATTTTAAAAAACTTGACCCCGAGGGGAATCCAGGCAAAGGTGACTTGACTGGCTTTCACAAGGTTCTGTTACCCAGAATCCCTTGCAAACCTAAAAATGTGTCCAAAAAACACATTTTCCTCATATTTCTATGGTGGAAAGTTCTGGAATCTGCGTGGAGCCACAAAGTTCCTACCACCCAAAATTTCCCAAAGTCTTCTGAGAAAAATGGTACCTCACTTGTGTGGGTAGACCTAGTGCCCACGACAGGAAAACGCCCAAAACATAACGTGAACACACCTCATTTTCACAGTGAAAACTGCCCTTTTTTTGCAAAGTGCCTAGCTGTAAATATTGAACCCTAGCTCTGCCAGCACCTAGGGAAACCTAACAAACCTATATATTTTTAAAAACTAGACCCCAAGGGGAATTGAGGATAGGGTGACTTGACTGGCTCTCACCAGGTTCTGTAATACAGAATAAATAGCAAATTGAAAAATTTGTAAAAAAAAAACACATTTTCCTCATATTTCTTTGGTTGAAAGTTCTAGGAATCAGTGTGGATCCACAAAATTCCACTCACCTCCCATTCCCCAAAGTTTTCCATGAAAAATGGTACCTTGCTTGTGTGGGCAGGCCTAGTGCCCGTGACAGGAAACGGCCCAACATGCAACGCGGACTCACCACATTTTGACAGTGAAAACGGACCCCTTTTCTGCAAAGTGCCTAGCTGTAGATTTTAAACCTTAGCTCTGCTGGCACCTAGGAAAACCTAGCATACCTATATATTTTTGAGAACTAGACACCGAGTGAAATCCAGGATGGGGTGGCTTGACTGGCTTTCACCAGGTTCTGTTACCCAGAATCCTCAGCAAATCGAAACACTTGTAAAAAAAAAGCCCATTTTCCGTATATTTCTGTGGTGGAAAGTTCTGGAATCTGCGTGGATCCACACAATTCCACCCACCCTGTGTTCCCCAAAATCTTCTGAGGAAATAGTATGTCACTCGTGTGTTTGGGTCAAGTAACTGTGACAGGCAAGGGCCCAAAACCTATTGAGGGGACATCAAAATTACCTATCACAAAACAACCTGGTTTTGCAAGGGAGGTCCCATGAGTTTTTGGCCCCAGGCTCAGCGGCTATCTAGCGAATCTTACCAAACCCACACATTTCTGAATACTAGACATCCATGAGAGTCCAGTGTGACAAGAGATTTCAAAAAATGAGATGCACTGTTAATAATTGAAAGGACGAGAAACTGAACCATTGACTCATAGCTCTTGAGCTGTAAAGCCACGACAAGGCACCAACCTCTTTACAGGCCATTCATACACCTTTCATTCGTGTGACAATACAAAACCATTCACACCACTAGTGCAGACCCATCACATTACAACACTCACACCAGCAGACAGCGCTATTCAACGTTCCATCACCTCCACACGCCCACACTCCTGACACAGCAACCACAGGAGCTGATGGATTACGTGGAGTGGTGTTTGGCTAGCAGTGTGTGTAGTGACCAGCAGCAAGTCACTACTCATACACCACAAGGCAAGCGCCAGTCCATGCACACCACCATTCAAGCGCCAGTCCATGCACACCGCCAGCTGAGTGTAGTCCACGCACACCACCAGCCGGGCACCAGTCCATGCACACTGCCAGCCAAGCATAATTTCACGCACACTGCCAGCCAAGTGCAAGTCTACCCATGCCGCCAGCCAAGTGCCAATCGAGGCACACCGCCAGCCGAGCACCAGTCCACAAGCACTGCCAGCCAAGTGACAGTCGACTCACAAGTGCAAGTCCAAGCACAACGCCAGCCAAACGCCAGTCTATGTACACCTCCGGCCAAGCGCCAGCCTACACACACCGCCGTCACATTTTGTTTTTTTTGTGCAAAAAAACCCAACCCACAAACAAAATGCAAATAGATACAAATCTACTAACTCAAAATCTGAAACTAAATACATTGCAAAAATACCAACCTTGAAACTGAACTAAAAATATAAAACAATAGAGACCAGTCTGTTCACTTTACCACGAATGGATGCTCCCAAAAAAAAATATTTTGTGTGTGGTACATTCTAAAACAAGCAGGTACACACAGCACAGGGTTTGAAGGACACTTGGGGCAGTTCATACGAGTCTCCTTCCGCGTACCTCTGCACCAAAAGACTCTACATCTCCTACTCTGAAAGTCGTGTGAGGGTGTGGGAGGAATGTGATCAGTAAAGTGTCAATCTTTCAATCTACGATACAAAAGGGGGTGGTGATGGACGGAGCATCTGAATCAATCAAACACTCACACCGAGTCAAAAGATCTAAGTTTAATCCATCACCATTCTTTAGCCCACTCTGCCACCCCAGTTCAGACATGGCTATATGCAAATAAGTCTGACCCTGTGCCTCATGGGAACAGTCCAGCCCGAACTGCCAAGCCATGTCTTTCCTGGACTGGAAACAAGCTTCCGAGGACTGGTTTCTGGCATTCCAGCCGTCTTCAGCCCCGCTTGCTTGAAACCAGTGGCAAAGTGAGCAAGGGACTCATGTCTGAGCATACCCTGCCACACTTATGGCGGCCAAAAGCGGTACAAAAGGGGGTGGTGATGGACTGAGCATCTGAATCAATCAAACACTCACACCCAGTCAAAAGATCTGGGTTTAATCCATCACCGTTCTTTAGCCCACTAATGCCACCCCAGTTCAGACATGGCTATATGCAAAACAGTCTGACCCTGTGCCTCATGGGAACAGTCCAGCCCGAATTGCCAAGCCATGTCTTCCCTGGACCGGAAACAAGCTTCCGAGGACCGGTTTCTGGCATTTCAGCAGTCTTCAGCTCTGTCTATCACCACCCCCTTTTGTACCAATCTTTCAATCTAGCCACATCCTCCACCACTCCAACTCTAGGAACACTTGCCTGTTCCACTACGGCAAGGCTAAAGTCATCTTTGACTTAGGACAACAAGCCTTGAATACAACAAAAACATTAAAGGTTGCCAATTGGAAAAGATGGGTAGCCAACTTCTTATACCAAATGTAAGCCATACAAAGAGCAGTGTAAGGTTCCAACCTCTGATCTACTCTATCAACACCACCAATGTGCCTATTATAGTCTAAAATGCACACAGGTTTGTGCGCTTCAGCAACCTGTCCCCAATCAGTCACAGGTGAAGTGCTTTCATCATGGATGGTAGTCAGCATATAGTTTAGGAAAAAGGGGACCCCGATATACTAATAATGCACTTGCTATACATAGGGAAACATAATTAATTTGAGAAAGGTCTATAGCCAACTGAAAATACTGAAAATACAGAACAATATATATGAAAGACACTGATAAAGTATATAGTAATATCGCCCAACAGTACAAGGACTAACCACCCAATTGATAAGTCAATTCTTCATTTTATTATTCATAGTGTACATATATATTTTGTCTTTTTTGTCACTTTCTTTCTTTTTTTCTTATATAGATGATTTGCAATTCATGTACAAAAATTCATAAAATCACATAACAAACACAAAATCAGCATTAGACATGGCAGATGATGGAGGCAATGCGGTAGGGTGACACCATGATATCTAGAAATTCAATTTCAACTTTGCTGTGGTGTGAAGTAAATTGGAGATTGTCATCACATAAATTAACTGTGTGGGTTGGTAGACAAGTGCACAGCTGTTGATCAACTGTTTGTGAGCAAATGTTCAATCTATAAAGTTGGTGCTCCCAGGTGTCGTCCTCTCCCCGGTGGACGAGTAGTAATCCAGAAATCAAAGTGCTATCAATTGGAAATTGATTGCGTCCCTTAGGGCACACTTATGTTGGGGGGTCATATGCCTCCACAGTCTTAAAGAAACAATCTTAACAAGTTTGTTTGAATCTCAAAGAATAAAGGTTTCAATCCAATGTAGCCATTACAGTATGTTACTCCACATACTCAATGTAGAACATTATATCCATAATTATTTCCTCCTGCTCCAATGCCTTTCGGGCTGCTGCCCTTCGTCTGGGAGCATCTAAAAAAAACAACATATAAGAATACCTATGTATGTTCCTTGTGTTACTTAAACAGACATTTCTATGTACGTACAGTGAAAATGCATACAGTAAAAATACAAATGTAGTGCACTGGAAATCAGGATCTACGCGATGTGGACAATGGTTGTGCTCAAATGTGATCAGTCGACAGGTTTGTGCACGTAAAACTGGGAAGCATGCTGTTAGATATTTATTGTTCGTGTACGTGAAAAAGAAACGGCTCTATGGTGGGTGAAATACAAGAGGTGATGTTACACTGTTTAAAAAAGGCACGATTAAAATAAGGATGTTTGGGAAACCAAAAACGCTAAACGTGGCTGATATTTAAACATGACATGGTCAATGCGAGCGTGCTCGACTATAATTCGTCATTTACCCAAGCGCTAAACGCGGCTAGTATCTGACAAGGTAAATGCTAACAGCTTCAGCGGTAGTTAGTAAAGCTTAGAAAAATGCTCCATGACTTACGTTAGGGGAAAAAAATGACGAGTCTGTTCGCGCCGGTTCAAACGCTCAGCAGTAAGTTGGGAACTAATGCGGAAGTGTAGATCAAACCCAGTGTGCTGGTCACGTCATCGGAAGCATAAAGGTAAAAATAGGACTGTGTTTCGAACGGGTAAATAATCTACAACAACGATACTATTGGCTTCAGAACATACATAACAAATCATAAAAGATGCAAATAGTAAATGTTGCATGAAAGGGTGCAAAATCCTGTATAGGAATAATCAGAGGTGCTTAATACTGCAACAAGGAGAACTGTCCAGAACAGGTAACCCCAACATGGGGGTTCATCAAAGTTATTTATAGATAGCATGAAAATTCAATGCGTTCATTTAATCCATGTGGTTTCATGGACTGAAGTCTATAAATCCAATAATTTTCTCTTTGGAGTAAGTACCTATTATTGTATCATCCCTCCACTTTGTTGATGACTTACAAAATTGTGTACTTGAGTTGTGAAACTGAATGTTTCATTTCATTGAAATGTGTTGCTACTGTCGATTTTTGACTCATGGTGCGAATGTTGGACTTGTGTTCATTAAAGCGTAGTTTGATTTTTCGCTCAGTTTTTCCAACATAAGTCTTTCCACATGGACATTTTAAAAGATAAACACAGTTGCTGGTGTCACAGGTGGCTGTGACGTGTAGAGAAATGTCATATCCTTTCATCGGATGTGTTATTTTGTTGCCCCATAATTATGTTATGACAATTGTTACAATTGTTACACGGTCTGGTACCGCGTGACTGAGGGTCGATCATTTTAGTTTGTTTGAGGATTTTTCTACCAAGTCCTCTACCAAGTTCCCACACAATGTTCTCATTCACTCCAAAAGTAGACAGACAACCAGTGGGGTTAATCCTGGAATCCTTACCGGTGTACGCCCTGAAATTTGAGACATATCCAGTCCTACAGTCACACAGCATATATACATCTTAATTCCATAGCATGCCCTCCAACTAGGAATGTAATGCCTAAAAATCAAGTGGCCCTTAAACAAGACCAAAGACTCATCTACTGCTATTTCTTTCCCTTGAGCATAGATTTCAGAATATCGATTTACCAAGTGATCAATGACAGGCCAAACCTTAAAAATACGGTCACTATCAGGGTGATCTCATGGCAACTCTAAACCATTATCGACAAAATGCCGCATCAGGAGCAAATACCTATCACGACTCATGACTGCCGGAAATAGAGCTGTTGCCATCAAGGGACAAGTAGACCAATATGAAGATATTCATGGCTTCCTTAGCAAGCCCATCAAAAAAGTTAAACACAAGAACTTCTTCATCTCTTCCAGATTTGTAGGAGTACACCGAGTCCACCGAGCTCTAGAGTGGGGCCTAAGGCTGGCACTGTTGTCCCTCAAAAACTGTTTGGCATAAAAATGAGTCTGGTCGACAATCTCTGCCAAAAATACATCATCCATTAACTACTGAAAAATTATTATTGGCAAAAAGTTTTCAGTATTCACTCTACACCCTGGAGCACCAGTAAAGTCCGGCAATGACAGCTGCACCAAACCTTGGGCAACCCAGAGGTCAGCAGTTCCAACAGGAAGCCTTGCAGCCCAGATGCCTCATGCTGCACTATCTATTTGAACTGAACAAGCGTCAATACTGTTTCTCATGTTTTATGATCCAATCTATACAGTCATATTGCAAAACAAGACAATATGCGCACCAGCCTGCTAGTTCTGTCTGAATTAATCAATTTTTAATTTCTTATTTTTCAAAAAAATTTTTTTTTTCATTTTTAGAAATTATTTACATTTTCAAGATCACAACACATTAAGAGATACATTCATATCAGTGACAATATACCCATCAAAAATCACAATCACTCTCATTGTACTTTCATCCTCTCAATCAATTTTATAGACACAACTCTCACACATTCACACATTCAAAACCTAAAATATTTTTTATATTTAAAATACTTACGCATTTTAAACTCTTCTTGTTAGTAGAGTTCTCTTCAGGACCACATAGCTGTAAAAACAAAAACAGACAGAATTTGTTTTTTACCCTTTGTTATTTCCTGGTGGCTGCTCCCACAAAATTGCCTCTAGTTCCACTCTTACCTTATCTTGGTCTGAGCTTACTCAACCCGTCGTAAGACACAGTCTCAAAAGACAAAACCAGAAACAACCATAAGGTTGGTGTCGACATCTCAGTAGCCCCAACTATTTAAAGCAGAAATCAGACTGCTTCAAAACGCGTAAGCATGTAAATATAAAAAATATTTTGGGTTTTGAATGTGAATTGTTTTTTGAAAAATAAGAAATTAAAAAGTGAATAATATAGACAGAACTAGCAGGCTGGTGCGCATATTGTCTTGCAATATGATTGTATAGATTGGATCATAAAACATGAGAAACAGTATTGGCGCTTGTTCAGTTTAAATATAGGTCAGTGACTTGGCCTTACTGTTGGGAGCCCGAACCCAGTGGTGTTAGCAGTCATGCTGCACTATCGGCACATCAATGACCTCCTCTAAAACAGGCACTTCATCCGCAGTAAGAATAGCTTCATCCACACTGAGAGTAACTATATCATCTGATGATTCCTCGTGGACAGAAAACTCACTGCCTAAATCTTCCACACCTTCCTCTGCCTCAGATGCAGAGTCAGTCTCTGAACCATGGTCAGAGGGAGAATAAAAAAGCATACCAACAACCTGCTGAGCAGTAATCCTGTGGTCAACAATAACCAACACTGGGCAAAATAAGTAAGTAAAAAAAATGTGTGCCTTTATCACAAAGATCTATGGGGCATATTATCAAGGGGGTTTATCTCCGCTTTTTTGGCTTTAAAAGCCAAGAAAGCGGAGATAAAATTATCTCCCTATTACCAAGCTGTCGCTAACACCAGTTAGCGACAGCTTGTAGGAGATAGCGACCATCTTGGGCCCCACTTTGCATGTCAGTGATATTTATCACTAATGAGATGCAAAGTGGGCGTGCCAAGATGTTAGAGACTGAAAACAGTCGCTAACATCGCTATCTCCTATTAACAACTTTTGGAGATATTTGCGCTAAGCGGGAATATCTCCAAAAGCTAACACCTGCCCTGAGCAGTTCTTAGCCATGTTATCCGATGGGAGGTGGATAACATGGCTAAGAGCATTTGCTCGATAATGCATGAATATCGCTGACTTTTCAGCGATATTCATGCATTTCGGCCGTTTTTTATCGCATTTGCGATAAACCTTGTTAATAGCAAGGTTTATCTGCGATAAAAATCGCCGATGTGCGGCGATAATTTTTGTCTCTAAACAAGTTAGAGACAAAAATTATCGCTAGTTGTTGGTAATATGCCCCTATATGCTCAAAAACTATATGATGCACTTGCAAATGACAGCTACACTGACAAGCACCTACTCTGTTGAGATACAACAAAAACCAACGATATCCCACTAGAAAGAAAAAAAAACAAGACAACAAAATACATATCAAGCACAAATGCAAAAGGTTTTTGAGACTCAAAAAACAGAAGCCAAACATACTGCTATTATTACACCATTTGCAAAAAACACATACATGCAGGGAAAAGAAACTCACATTGTACAAAACAAGTTTCTTACCAAACACATGCAGCTACACAAACAGCAGAACCACCAGCAACGAAACGGCAACCTGGAACAGTCTAAAGAGCAAAAGCTGTGACCTAGAACAAAAAGGGATAAATAAAGCATTACTATTGCAATACATAAGAAATGAAACAATTAACATTATAACACTCTATGTCACTACCCAAATGATCAATCTGCCAGATGGGCCTTCAAATAGGGCTGAGAAAAATGGGGGGTGATTTTGCCCAAGGAATCGGGAGAGATTGTCTGCCAGGCCGATCTGTCCCCAAGGTGGGGCAGAAAACAGCAGAGAGAAATGTGCTTGCAAAACAAATAAATCCCTGGTGCCTAGTAGGGTTTTCTGCCTTCCCCTAGGGCAGAAAGGCCAAAAAAAGGGGCAGAACTTTCCCCAGGAGGGGCAGAAAAAAACATTACCCACATTTTACCCCCTTGGAAGCGACCATGTCACTTTCATTACACACAAAACAAAATCCTTGGTGCCTAGTGGGGTGTTCTGCCCCCTGTGGCAAAAAGGCCAAAAGACAGGGTAATACACCCCCAGGGTGGGTAGAAAAAACATAAACAATACATTAGCCCCCTGGAAGGCGGCCCTTGCCCAAAGGGACACTTCCATTTTAATTTTTTTTAATCCCTGGTTCTAGTGGGTTTAACTGCCCCCCCCCCCCCGGCCAGAAATGCCAGAAAACCCAGCCAATCTGACCCTGGGGGGGGGCAGAAAAGTCTAAAAAATATTGTGCCCCTTAAGGAAGTGACCCTTGCGCAAGGGATCGCCTCCTTTAAATTGAAAAGAAATACCTGGTGCCTAGTAGGGGCATTCCTGCTGCACGATCGCGACACCATGCGCGATCGTGCAGCAGGAATGCCCTGCATTAAGACATCAGGGGAGAGGAAAAACTCTTTCCTCTCCCCCAATGCCTCAATGCATCCCAATTCCCTTCCCTGCTGCACCGGAGCAAGGAAACGTAGCTGTTTATTGCTGGATGCACTGTAAGCAAATGCCTTCCAGTGCATCTGCTCATGATGACGTTGGCACACGCTATGCAAGTTAATGTCATGAGATTGCCTGGGGGGTTCGGGTGGCAGCGGAAACTCTTCCCCTGCCATGCCTCATTGTGGGGGCTAGATGGGCTGGCCATGGGGGCAGCGCCAGCACTTCCCCCATGGGTGGGTGCCATGATGGAGCAGTTCCATCATCAGCACATGCCCACCGTTGCTCATGGCGGAACCGCTCCATCATGAGCATAGAAAGGGTTAAGCTAGCCCCTACCCTAAAATCTCCCTCCCCACAACAACTTAAATCAGTAATATTGCACCCGAACCAGATCTGTCTAACTGTAAGTATGACCTTTAAACTCCCCAACCCTTTACTACAACTAAAAACACCTACTCAAATAGACTTTCTGCATTACCTTAACTTCCAGCGACATCCAGGCTTGAACTAATCTACCCGTTACCTTTCAGCCTGCATTGACGCTATCAACAAGTATAAACTTTGCTAAATGATGTCAAATTTTCTGCCAACAGCCTGTACGCCTGCTCCCAAGCGACAACCCTACATAACAACAGTAACCCCTGATCACCTGTTCAAATGAAGCTTGCCCTAGACAATGCGGTCCTTGACCAAATGCCCTCCCTAATGCAAGGGGTAAGGGATGGGAGCGTGGGGCAAAAACTACCACTGTAAGGTACCAGCCACCAAGTTACCTACAAAATGGTGGCTGGCACCTCATAATGCCTGGCAATATATCCCTTGGGCTTTAAATGTACCCCAAAACTTGCCTAGCCCATGAGTAGTCATCAGACTGCTCCATTTCCTCAAAATACCCTGAGAATGCAGAGCTCCCTGTGGTTGGCTGCCCCCCAAAAACTAATTGGGATAGAGGGGGAGCAGCACTGACCTTGGCTTGTGTGAAAAAGCCTGCTTTATTGAAACAGGTGCACATCACAAAACAACCTAGGCTTTTGCCTCAAAAACTAAAACTTTACTCTACAAAATAACTCACCTATATTAAGCTACCCATCCCCTAAAATCTGCCTCCACAATAATTCAATGAAGCAATAACGTATCTGCACCTGATCTGCTTACCTGGAAGTGTGACCTTCAAACTCCTCAACCCTTTACTACAACTATTAACCCCTGCTCCAGTAGACTTCCTAATTAACTGCTCAAGTAGACTTCCCACAAAAACATGATCTTCCTGTGACATCCAAGTGTGAAGTAATCTACCCATTCCCTTTAAGCATGATTTTTTTACATTTTTTGGGAGTTTTATCACGTATCAGAGCGCATTACATGAGCTTCAGTTTTGTTAAAGATAGACACATTCATTTTTGTGAGGCACAGGGAGATTACGTGATTTGCCCAGAACCACAGAATGCTAAACGTGGTTGCCGAAACTCAAACCCAGTTCCCCAGCTTCGAGGTCGACTGCTCTAGCTGTTAGGTCACATAAATTGGCACTGTCAACAAGAATAAACTTTGTTAAATTATGTCAACTTCTCTACCAACCGCCACCCACAATAAAGGGAGGCGCCCATCACTTGTTACTACCTCTACCCGCCCCCTGGGCACTGATTGTTCAGTATAAGCTCAAAACCTCAGCCAACTCCAACTTCAACTGTACTAGATATAACTCCATGCCCATAAAGGAAAGATGCATATCATCCGCTTAAAAAAATTCCTTGTATTCAAAACGTAAATCCTTTGCGTCACTGCCAACATTCAATTCCCTAAAGAATGCCCTCATCTCCTTTTTTATCTTCTGCCTCACCTTATCAATAGCAGGTGGGCAGTGTGCCCCTCTCTGAATCCTCCTCGGAATGAACCTAGTCCTTATGACATGGCAACCTGTCCAATGTCTACTGATCTTCCTCAAGTTCCATTTCATGTACTTTACCAATGCTAGCCCCTGCCACAAAATAGTATACATGCCAACATTAAATTCCAAATTTGACCCATGAGCACAGAACTTAGCCTGCCACTCAGCCCACTTAATGAAGGAGTGGCCCACAATCCAGATATTCAACCCAATCTCCAATGGCACAAGAATGCACCCTGAAAGACAAAAACAAAATGTGACAATCTGACCACTACATAGCAGGTCTCTTCTTCTGCACAAACATAACGTTGAAAACAATTAAACGACCAACAGCCCAAATGCATTATCTCTTCTCTACTCCAAATTTGCCTACCCGTCTCTGTAGCCAACCCGAATCAGAAGGAATGGGTCCTGTAGCCCGAGCATCTAGACTAGCATCTGCTAATTGCCAACAACTGGAAGGCGGAGACTGCTTTCTCATTCAAGTGCTGAAATACTGTCCCACACCCATGGACAGCCTGCCACTTCAGTGGCAGACCCCACCACAAAGGGCAGAAACCCGCTTGAGGTAATCAGGTTATAGAACGCTGTTACCCTGACCCCCTTGATTCATCTTAGACTTATAAAGCCACACTTATTTCCCTGCTCTACACACAGATACTTCCTCTCAGAGTAGCCCTTGGCTCCCCCTACCTCCTAACAGCTCTGACACTTGGAATGCCCCCAAGAACATCCATGACATTAGTGCTGAAAACAGTACTGTCTCACAGTCTGAGCTGCACACACCTGCAATTCGACTAGCATCTTAGACAATATGGTCAGCGTCCAAGGTTTCCTCTTGCCTCTGATTAACCTTGTTCCCTCGACCATCCCTCCAGGATCCTTCTCCCCAGCTCACTGGTAGAAGGTGCATATCCCCACCACAGTTTCCCCATGAAAGCAATACCCGCCAGTGTTCCCAAAAATTTCACTCTGGACTGACCTTTGTCTATCAATCTCATCATGAATTGCTCTACGTAGTACAACCTGGCCAACTCATCTGCTCTATTGTGTGCCCCCCTGCAAAGAACTCGGCCCAGGCTTGTGAGTATTATGCTCTCGTAGATACAGCTAACAAATCCACAACCAAATGAAGCAACCTTTTTCTCCTACTGTCATTAATAGCTGGTCCATTCAGGTCCTGACACTGTCTGCCTCCATGGCTAGTACCATGTTATCTCTCTTGCCCACATCAGCAATGTCATTGTCCACCCCAGGCACATGACATGCTCTGAATGTGCTATCAAATTGAAGACACAGTAACACAAAGACCCTCAGTGACTTCCACACCTGGGGGTCCCTCACTGACTGCCTGCCTGCTTACAACTTGCACCACCGCCATGCTGTCTACCCTAAACAGAACCTTTTTGTGCTCAAATTGATCTTCCCAGAGTGCTGTTGCTGCAAGCAGGGGAAAACTCAAAAAGGCAATACTCCAACTGCACTATTTTCAAGCCTTCAGCCATTCCTCAGTGTACCAGTGCCCCTGTCAATGTAGACTGAAACCAAAGCCACCCAAGGTGTCAGAATTTTTTTAGCATCCCAGTTGAATTCTGCCAAGCACTTTAAGGGAATACCATTAAAGGAATTCAGACCATCTCTCCACATCCTCAGGTCCCCTTTACCCCCAGCTGACAATCGACCAAGATGATGCAGTAAAGGGAGACCAAAAAGAGCCAAACCCAGTCTCCTACAAAAATTCCTTCATGCTCTCACCACTCTGCATGCAAAATTCAAGTGTCACAACAAAACCTGTACTTCCTTTACTGTGACCTTCTTTTTCCCTAACATTGCGCCTAGTTACTGGTGCATGGATCATTTCTTGTCCCCAGAATTTACACATCGGAATCTACAAGTGTGAGCTGAAAGTGCTAGGTAAAGAATTGTCCCACAACAATAACTATCATTATCTAATTGGGAAGAATTCAGTACATTTTATGTTTAACACACGGCGGAATAAAGTATTTTTTCTGTATGTGGATATTTTACCAAATCAGATGATAAGAATGAAGTGTTGAGAGTAAGAATTGGGATCAACCCCTGTAAGGCAAGTGATTTGGTAAAAGGAAAAATTATTTATACAGGAGGAAAATGTGCCTGTGGTTTGAACACAAAATGTGATATGTTGCATATTTTGCTGGACTGCTTAAAAATAAAACAACAGAGAAGACAATGGTTACGCCCAATTTTCTTGAAATATGGGATAATGACTCATGGACATGCTGCAGAGCTATTAACTGACATGCGCTGTGTGCCATTGGAATGTTCATCAGGGCTGCAAGAACAATGTTGCTAGAGTTCTGGTATTTATGACGGTGTATGTATTTTAATGAGACTATTTTTAGATACTGTATGTGATCGTTTCTTTTTTAATGGGTAGACTCCTATAATTTATTAGATGAAATATATCGCTGATTATATATCTGTCCATTTTTGTTACAAAACATTAATATTAATGTATTTTAAAATGCCACAGACAATAATTATTGTATTCTTTAAAGGGCAATGTGCTAAATAAACATATCTTTTGATTGAGTGATGATTGTCCTCAGGCAACCTGGCTTCCATCCCCCGGGAATCAATTTTTAGTGCGGGGAATGAGAGCACAGGAGTGGGCCCTAATGTCTTCTCTGGAATCAACGGCACCCCTAGATCCCCCATCAGTTCCTGAAAACTGGACAGCACATTCTGACAATTCTTGGTTGTATGGTTCCCCACAAAGAAGAATGCATCCAGGTAGTGTGTGGAATAGGCATGTCCTGTACATTTGATGAACAACCATTGGAGAAAAGTGCTGAAGTATTCAAAGAGGGCACACAATATGGAGCCTCCCATGGGTAGTGCTCTATCTACACATCATTTCCCTTCAAACTGCATTCTCAACAGCTGAAAGCATGTGGGGTGTTCCGGAACCAAAAAACAAGCTGACTTAATGTCATTCTTCGTCATCAGTGCCCCGTCCTACTTTCTCCACCAGAGATAAAGCAATACTACTGTTGAATACGTGACAGTCATCTGCTCCTAAGGAATTAGGTCATTTACTTATTAGCTCCTCAGTCAAGACATGTGTTAAATAAGGCAAAACTGTCCCTGTTCCTCCTTAGGAACCACCCCGATAGGGAACACAAACAAATTCTCTATTAGCCAATCATCAAAAGTCCTATCATGCTACTTTCCTGGATTTCTTTTCCCAGCTTAACCCTCACAACCTGCCTGTGCTCACTGACGAATTTCAAGTTGTCTACCCAACGGCTCAGCTGTCCCCGGGTACCCAAGTCTGAAATCCCATGTAAACTCCTGCAACAAAAGCTGAGCCTCGTCCCATCTGTCATATGTTGCAAGCCAAAAGCCCAGCCTGTCCAATTTAATGGGAGTACGAGCCCTTTCCAACAGGTCCCTGTCCTCCCCTACCTGACCTGTAGCCTTTGCCTGTCTCTGCTGCCTGCTGTAACCCTGCTGCTGACTCTGCCATGCAGAGGTCTTACCTCCCGCACCACAGCAGTTGACCAAAGCATGTTTGCCTGCACATTCGGGGCACTAATGCTGGAATTAGAAATATTCCCTTGTGCAGCTCACTTTGTTGTAGTCCGAGCAGGTGCTGAAACTGTTGGCCTTGCCTCTCCCTGCTCCCCACCACACCTTGGGTGGGGCCCCTTTGACTTAGCCGGACCCATTCTATTCTGCTACAAGTCAACATGAATTTAGGCCCATTGATCCTCTGTTTCAAATACCATGCAGGCTCTAAACTCCTCATCATAGTGTACCCAAGCATACCCACCATAATTGATGTGCGCCTCTGTATTCATATATATATATATATATATATATATATATATATATATATATATATATATATATATATCAATCTCAAATGCAAGCGCGAATGCTCGCAGCGCCTTTCCCAGCCACTTCAGTAAAGGCGGTCCGTCACGAGGCAGGCAGCCTCTTCAAAATGCACCACAGCCGTGCTCTTTACCTTGCTCGAAGCGCAGCAATCACTGACACAAACCAGAAATATGTGCAGCAGACGTTTATTTATTCAACAGATGGTCTTTTGGAAAGGATACACTTGGCGCGTTTCAGTGCTAACGCACCTTAGTCATGAGTGTTTGATCTTACGTTGCATACGTTTTAATATAACACGTGACACCAGTGTAAGTGAGAACAGACTCATGCACATTTCAAATGTTTGCTAAACATATATTCAATCAAATGCATGAGTAATTAAATGTGATAAAATAGGAAAGAAATACATAACCGCATCTGTGAAAAGCATAATCTGACATATGCTTCTGACAACAACAAACATAAACAAGACTGAGTTTGTTTGTGTCTCATTGCCTAATAAAGTTATTGTTTAGAAGGCTCTGTGTGAGCAACTGCATAAAAAGGGTTGATGTCAACATTCTGAGATACAAACATCCTAATCGCCAAATTATACAGTTACAGTCTCAAGCCCATGAGGGCGATTCCATCATTATAAACAGTTGCACGGTAATTAGATCTAAACTCATCGCTACAGCCCAAGTGGGCATATACCAAAAGTCCTCATTGTTCATCAGAAATCAGCGGCATATGAAACATATTTACTAAATTTCATCTCTCCAACACATTGCGGTTCGGATCTAAAAAATAAACAAAATAATAATGTGTCACTTATATCAAACTAAAAAAAAAATAAACACAGTATGATCAAAACAGTTAAAACTGTAATTTGCTCTGCGGCTTTTGATGGTTTTGGACATTCTAAGGGAAACCTCATGTTTAATTTACATACAAAACATAACGGACTACCCTAGATGAACGGCTAACTCTTCATGACAGTTATGCCCTGAAGGGTTGAGAGTTCTTTCAATCTGTTGCCACCTCGTATATCCGCTTTCACAAAATCTAAAACTACAAAACTCAATAAATTTGTGTTCTGTTGGTGATGGCTTTGGAAATGGCGGGCTATGGGGTACGCTCTGACCAAGTTTTTTATTGCACGTAAGTGCTCCAGAATCCGTATTTTGGCCTTGTTGATAGTACTGCCTATGTATGGACAGACTAATGCATACACCGCATATTCTGTGTTGCATGAGGTGTGCTTTTTAATGACATATGGTTGACACTCTGCACACAGGATACACTCCTTCTTGTTTCTACAGTTTTTACAAGCTTTATAGCTTCTGCAGATATAGAATCCTTGAATTCCAGGGATCCCTGTCTTGTTAGTTTCTACTGCTCTACACAGAGTGTCCCTGAGAGATCTAGCTCTCTTATATGTGATCTGTGGGTTCTGTCCTATGCAGTCAATCAGATCTTTATCAGTTCTCAAAACTGGCCAAAATTTGTTCAGACATTTTCGCACTGCATGTGTTTGTTTGTTATACGTGGTTATAAATCTTAGAGTTTGATTTTCACCATCTTTGCTCACTCTCTCTGCTTCTAATGTTTTATCGATAAGCAGAGATTCTCTAGAACGTTGGGCTGCTCCTTTTAATGCTTTATTAACCGTTTTTTGGGTGTAACCACATTGCACAAAGTGTTCTATCATAACTTTAGATTCTGTTTCAAACTTATTGATTGTGCTACAATTGCGTTTCGATCTAAGGAGCTCACTCAATGGGATACTTTGGATGAGTGCAGTAGAGTGACAACTTTCTGCGTGTAGCAGACTGTTTCCTGCAGTACTCTTTCTATAGAAACAACTCTCAACTCTGCCATTTTCAATAAATACTTTAAGTTCTAAGAATTCCACTGTGGTTTTCGACCAATTAGAAGTAAGGTGGAGATTGAAGCTGTTAGCATTGAGTATTTGTACAAAATCATTGGCCTCCTCTTCTGTCCCTTTCCATATATACAGAAAATGTCATCAATGTACCTGATGTACATTGGGACTTTGTCTTTAAATAATGTCAGTTGGCTTACTACTTCCTCTACCCAATACCCCATGTAGAGACCTGCAAACGATGGCGCAAAGCAGGTCCCCATAGATATACCAAGGGTTTGGTGGTAGATTTTATTGTCAAAGAGGAAGTAGTTCTGTTTCAGACAGATGGAGATCATCTCTAATAACATTTCTGTATGGGCGATGTAAGAGGCCGACCTGTTGTCTAAAAAATGTCTACAAGCTTCTACTCCTTTTTCTTGAGGAATACAGGTGTATAGTACTCATAATTCCACTCAGTTCTTTCTAATTTGCGCAAAAAAAGCTAGTGTCTTTTACGTATGAGGGGAGTTTTTATACAAAACCTTGGAGAAAAAAATCAACATATCTCGACACATTTTCCAAAAAACTCCCTCTCGATGACACAATTTTTCGCCCTGGTGGTTTTAGTGGCTCTTTGCGAATTTTGGGCAGTAGGTACAGAGCTGGGAGCTTAGGATATTTGCATTCAAGAAATTTATATTCACTGTCCTCAATAAGTCCCTGCCTTTTCCACTCTAACAACCGTGTGTCAAATTGTCTAATAGCATATTCAAACTCCATCCTATTGCTTCTTTCATATTTGTCTGTTTCACCAAGTTGTCTGAGACCCTCATTGACATAATCAATTTTAGACATAACGACAACATTACCGCCCTTGTCGGACTTCTTTATCACAATAGAGTTATCGTTTTTCAAATTATCAAGGGCTACTCGTTGAGCTTTGCTGACATTACTCCATGTGTTGGAGTTTTTTTCGTTTTGCTATTTTCCATAGTTCGTCACTCACTCCTTTTTCAAACGCTTCAATTGCCTTGTTCTTAATTTGGGGCAAGAACACTGATTTTGGTCTAAAATCACTCTTAGCGCTGAGTTTAAAGGGAATATTCTCTAACTCAAGGCTAGTGGTTGGATCATTGCTACTCTCATTAACTTCTGCTAATACATTCATTGTATGTATTAAACCAACATCACATATACGTACCTCACTTATCACATTAGGTGGAGTTGTGTTGTTCGGATTGACTTCGGTAGCATGCTATTTTCTGAAACGCAATTTGTGTGTAAAAAAGAATAAGTCAATTCGACTCTGTGTATAGTCAAAAGTGTTCATGGGGCAAAATGACAAACCCTTAGATAACAAATCAATTTCAGTCTTACTTAGTGTCCTTGATGAAAGGTTGATCACCGTCTTCTCATCCATTATTTTGTCTTTACTTGGCCCCTTGTTCAACTTCCCACAGGGCTGCTTGGATTTCCGGATGGCTTGTTGGCTCCTCTTTTTCCTCTGCCTCCTCTTCCTCATTTTTGAAATCCCTCCGATCTGTTGCTGGACTGTCTGCCCTTGGGTACTAGATCGAACTCCGCTAAAATGCTGGTTTTTACTCCAGTGTATTCAGGTACAATTGAAAAATCTCTGCCACTTGTGATTCCACTACCGCTTGTCAGACTGGTGCCACTTTCCACTGAATGGCTATCATCCAATTGATGTTCCACATTGATCATTGTAAATGTATTTTTCCCCGGGTGAGCTGATGTCTTTTTTCTGAGGTGATCATATTTTTGGGAAAACGTAAGGATCTGACCTTTTTGATAATCAACTTAATCGCGCTGGAATTTCTGTTGTTTTTTTAACTTTATATCACATTCAATTTTGTCAAGTACTTTTTCTATTTTATCCATTTCCTTTTTAAATTCGTCATCAGTACATAATCCCTTTAATTCAGCCGTAAGGTTTTCAATGATAGTTTATCACAATCTTTTCGAGCAAATTTTACCAGCATTTTTAACATGTTTAAGGAGCAGTTTTGGTTGTTATCAATCCACTCCTCTACTAATTCCGGGTACAGGTCTTCGAATGTGAGCGTTATAAAGATGCGTAGGCCTCTTGGCACTCTTCCGACCTCTATGTATTTATTCAAGGTTGTCCCCTCCCACCATTTGTTCTGTTCATTTTTAAATGCTTTCCAAAGTTTGTCCAAAACCACTTTTTTATTGCTGGGGGGGTTATATTTACCCCTGCTCCTTTCGCGCTCGTTGATGCGTCATCTATCTGACATTCATCAAAGAATTTACTTGCCGCTTCCGAGCGTTTATCCTTTCATTGCCATTGCCATTTATGATGTAAACAGAGAGTAGTATTCACACTCGTTTTCTCCTATTGTCTGCTTGCACGTCTTAGACACGTTTTCCTCATTATGAGAGTAACTACGTGTCAGCCTTCAGCTGGAAAATAGATACGTTGTATCGGCTTGCGAGAATTCGACTCCGGATACTTGCTAGAACTCACACTGGATTGTGGTGCATCCGTTGTTCTCTATCTCGATACAGCCGTCGTAGCTCATCCAGGGGGCTGGGACTTTACATTCAATTTCAATCTCAAATGCAAGCGTGAACGCTCGCAGCCCCTTTCCCAGCAGCTTCAGTGAAGGCGGTCCGTCACGAGGCAGGCAGCCTCTTGAAAATGCACCACAGCTGTGCTCTTTACCTTGCTCGAAGCGCAGCAATCACGGACACAAACCAGAATTATGTGCAGCAGACGTAGATTTATTCAACAGATGGTCTTTTGGCAAGGATACACTCGACGCGTTTCAGTGCTAACGCACCTTAGTCATGAGTGTTTGATCTTACGTTGCATACGTTTTTATATAACACGTGACACCAGTGTAAGTGAAAACAGACTCAGTAGCTCGTAAATGCACATTTCAAATGTTTGCTAAACATATATTTAATCAAATGCATGAGTAATTAAATGTGATACAATAGGAAAGAAATACATAACCGCATCTGTGAAAAGCATAATCTGACATATGCTTCTGACGGCAACAAACATAAACAAGACTGAGTTTGTTTGTGTCTCATTGCCTAATAAAGTTATTGTTTAGAAGGCTTTGTGTGAGCAACTGCATAAAAAGGGTTGATGTCAACATTCTGAGATGCAAACATCCTAATCGCCAAATTATACAGATACAGTCTCAAGCCCATGTGGGCGATTCGATCATTATAAACAGTTGCACGGTATTTAGATCTAAACTCATATATATATATACCATCGTAGAGTTTAGCCCTGGAAGGAAGAAGCCTCGGTAACATTTGCATCCATTTCATTTAGGAATCAACTGCAACAGGAGACGCATAGAAAACAGTCACCAGCTGTTCTTTTCAGCCAAACCGGTTTCGGGAATCCTATCCCTTTCTCAATGGCATCTGCTGGCAATGATGATGCAGCATGCATGTAATTTAAAGCGCCTGCCTCCATGGGCGTGGTCACATGAAATGGCCTTCTGGATCTTGTAGTGCATGAACCAATTGTCTCGAGTGAGTTCATCATTGAAGCAGTGAATAACTGTAAGATTAAAACCCCTGTGGGCTGGTGAAAATGTTGCGCTGGGTGTCCTATTGTCTGTGGTCAGCTGCTCCTAGACACCAATCTCCCGTATATTGATGTCGCCATTGGGCGCCATCCCGGGTCCGCAGCAAGCGGCAGGCTTTTTTCCGCGGCTGGGCTACAGCCGCAAACATACCATCGTAGAGTTTAGCCCTCGAAGGAAGTAGCCACAAGATCGGTAAAATTTGCATATATTTAATTTAGGAATCAACTGCAACAGGAGACACATCTGTTCTTTCTTATCAATGTGTCTGCTGACAGTTTGGGGCAGGCACAGAGTGAGATGATACACAGGCACAGAGTTAGATGAGACACAGGCTCAGAGTGAGATGGGGCAGGTACAGACTGAGATGAGACACAGGCACAGAGTGACATGAGACACAGGCAAAGAGAGAAATGACACACAGAAAGAGAGAGATTGGGCAGGTGCAAAGTGACATGAGACACAGGCACAGAGTACCCTTTAACCTTAGCGATGAAAACTGTCAGCAGACACCGGTGACATTATTGACAAATGTGAAAATGTAATTCCTTATTTCACACAGACACTCAGTGTGATCCTTGACCAAAATTTAAAAGCCAGACATTTTACCAGAAAACATTTACCAGAGTGACATGAGACACACACAAGGAGAGAAATGACACACAGAAATCAAGAGATTGGGCAGGTGCAAAGTGACATGAGACACAGGCACAGAGTACCCTTTAACCTTAGCGATGCAAACTGTCAGCAGACACAGGTGACATTATTGAAAAATGTGAGAATATAATTCCTTATTTCACACAGACAGTCAGTGTGATCTTTGACAAAAATGTTAAAGCCATACTTTTTACCAGAAAACATTTACCAGAGTGAGATAAGACATACGCAAACAGACAAATGACACACACAAACAGAGAGAGATAGGGCAGGCACAGAGTGAAATGACACGCAGGCACAGAGTGAGGTGAGACCTAAGCACAGAGTACCCTTTAAGCTAAGAGAGGCAAACTGTCAGCAGACACAGGTGACATTATTGAAAAATGGGAAAATATAATTCCTTATTTCACACAGACACTCAGTGTGATCCTTCTCAAAAAAAATAAAGCCATACATTTTACCATTAAACATTTACTAGAGTGAGATGAGATACATGCAAACAGACAAATTACACACACAAATAGAGAGATGGGGTAGGCACAGAGTGAGATGATACACAGGCACAGAGTTAGATGAGACACAGGCTCACAGTGAGATGAGACACAGGCACAGAGTGAGATCAGACACAGACACAGAGTGAGATGAGACACAGGCACAGAGTGAGCTGAGACACAGGCACAGAGTGACATAAGACACAGGCACAGAGTGAGATAGTGCATTCAGAGAGTGAGATTATTTATGAAACTGTACTGCACTATTGCTGTGACACAGTTGCTGTGGTACAAACCTACTTATGTTGTAAACTAGTGTTTATATCGTTTACGTATTGTAATTGCTATGTAGTATGTTTATAGTGGTGTATAATATGTTAATCTTTCTTTACCACGGATTGTAATCATCTATAGAAAGATAAAAGAATATGCCGACGAAGGAAAGACGACAAAAAATGTATAAACATGATTTATGGACGAAGAAAAGACAAATAGAAGATTCATCTAAAAGACAATCTTCAGTGAAAAAAAAGAATTCTCCTGGTAAGCAAACAAACAACTTTTTAAGGAAGTTAATGAAATGTAAAAAAAAAAAGATGTTCTTTCAAAGAAAAAACAAACATCTCTAAATACAAATAAAAAGCAGAGCGCCCCAAAAAATGTTAGAGCTGTAGAAGGAGATGATATTCTCTATAGCAATAGACGGAGAAATCAATTTTTTGACATTCGTAGATGAATGTTTTATAACAGAATTGTTTTAAATGTATTAAAAAATTTAAAGATGTATCAAAAGAAGAGTGCTTTTTACAAGAAAAAAAAGAATAGTAAAGATTGTGGATCAGGCATTTAAAGTGAAAAATAAATTATAAGGTTTAGTAATCAATAGAATTTGTACACTAGATAAGGTAATCAGTGTTTTCAAATCAAAATGTAAGTGGAAAAGAGTAATTAATCGGACTAATTTTTGTGATGTTTTTTCTGGAGAATGGAAGCATAGTTCAAGTTGTGAGCCATTATTTTATGAAGAAAGTTACTTTCAGGATAATGATTTGGTGCATGCAGTTGACACCAGTGGTCGGGCATATGAGGTGAAGGACGGTTGTCCGGTTGAAAAAGAAAAAATCTTGCCTAGAAATACAGAAGAGGTGTTAGCTGATGAAGTTTTAGGGAGATGTCCTAAGGCTCCAGTGTATACTTGGAATTGTAGTAGTATTTGTAGTGTGCGACAGGATTCAATTGATTTGTTTCTCAGTTTCTTATTGACATATACTAAGAAAAGTCTAAAACAAAAGATGAAGATTTTGCAAGAGTTAGATCCTTGTAGAGTGAGAGAAAAAAACAGGTTTGCATGGGCATTCACTGGCTTGTCTTTCAAGAAAAGTATGTCCGAGTGTTTTTCACCATTTTAGGATGTTAGCAGTGCATCAAAATAAAGTGAGGAAATTAGTGAGAAGGTTGTATTTTGCAAAAAGTCCAGCACTTAAGCTAAAACAGTTAAACAGTGCTCTTTTGCATAGAACTGAATTGGATGTGAGGAATATTTGTGAAGAAATTGATTTTTTTTACTTTGGTGAAAAAGAGGACAGTGCAGAAACTGATTACAGTAATAGGAGGTAATGTTGAAGAGAATGTAGTGATTTCAAGTACAGAAAAATTTGAACATGAAATAAAAAAGTTTAAGGTCAATTCAAGTGAAAGGCCTAATTTTACTTGTGTGTGTTGTCAACAAACTCATTATAAGAATCAGACTAGATTAGTTGATTTATATGTAAAAACCGAAATGGAAAATAATGATGAGTGGAAGGATTTTCCAACTTATTTGTTGGTAGAAAAATGTTTTGATTTGGGTTCTGATCAACGTATTTGTAAATATTGTTATAATAAATTAAATGAAAACAGAATGCCTGATAGAGCTGTTCTTAATAATCTGGAGTTGGTAGACATTCCTTCTGAATTGATGGATTTAAATACCTGTGAGTCTATTCTTATTCAATGTGTGCATCCTTTTCAGGCTATTGTTCGCATGGAGCCTAAGAAAGGGAAATTGCCTCCTTCAGATTTACAGAGAGGATTAAAGGGAAGAGTTGTTTATTTGCCTCTAGATTTTAAGAAAAATATTGATACAATTGGTTTAAAAAAGTAGAAGAGGAACCTCTGGTTATTCTAGGTAATGGCGTTCCAACAAAGATTTTAAAAATCTGGCAAGAATTAGTGGATGTTAGGAAAGTCAAAAAGGCAATGTTGTATTTGGTAAAAAATAATCACTACTACAAAAATGTATATGTTGGAGAAGAGGAAACAACTGTAGAAGAGGACAGTGATTTCTCAGCTGGGCAAATTGAAAAAGTTGATGTCTCTAGAAATTAAGAAATTTATGAACATTATTGTGTTCATCCATTGCATTCCAAAGAAGTAATGGGGAATGCTATTGACTTGTTTCAAATGAAAGAAGAAAAAGGAAGTCCCATTAGTGTATGGGAAGAAAGTTTGGAAGCTCGTTGTTTGCCACAGTTATTTGCAACAGACCAAGTTGGATGATATGACGACCGACCTGTTCAAATTCCTGCATCTGAATGCCAGACTTTAGGATTATATGCAGAAGATCCAGGATTTCGTCAATGCATTCTATATTTGTTCCATCTACTGTTTGAGAGTGACTTGTCTGGACTTTCTTAAGCAGTGAACCATATACTGAAAAGTGAAGTACATCTGCAAAATGTTTCGGCAAGGGACTTTATGGATAAAGTCAAACTGCAAGACAGTGTTTTGGAATCTCAGCTAATTAATCTCATGGCATGTCAGTGTGGTACTAATGAGTATTGGTACCATTGTCATGGGGAATTGAAATGTATGCTAAGAAACTTAGGAACTCCTACATGGTACCTCACTCTTAGCTGTGCTGAGTATGCTTGGGAAGACTTACTTCAATTTCTATGAGAGGCAATTAAAAACATTGAATATATTGAATACAAGACACCTGGAGAACTGTGCTCTTTGGATCCAGTTAATGTATGCAGGTATTTCAATCATAGGTTTGAAGCTATGATGTCTTTTATTACAAACAAAAAAATTCCTCCGCTTGGAGAGGTTTGGGATTTCTTTTGGAGAAAGGAATATCAAGCAAGAGGTGCTCCTCACATACATATGCTGCTATGGATTAAAGATGCACCCAAATTTGGAACAGATTCAGATGAGAAAGTGATGAGTTTCATTGAACAGTATTCTACATGTACTGTTCCGAAAAGTACAGAAGAAAACAATTTAAGACATAAGGTTTTACACTTTCAAACCCATCGTTGTGGAAAATACTGTCGTCGAAAATGCAAATCCCCAAGTTCTACACAAAATGCTGTTTTGCATTTCCACGTCCAGTAACATCGAAAAGAAGAGTGAACAATTTTATGTCTTCTCTGCAACATACTGTGACAAGAAAATCACCGAAAAATACATACAACCTAAGAAGAAATGAAGAGTCCAAATACATAAATGACTACAACCCAGTCATTTTTGTCCATGTGGAATGCTAACATGGATATTCAATATATTGCTGACAACTCTATTGCTGTGGCTCGATATGTGACGTCTTACATCACAAAATCAGAAAAGGAGGAACTAAAAGATATGTGGGAGGAAATTTCACATGAAAAGAGTCTAAGTAAGAAATTATACAGTTACAGTCTGAAGATGTTGTCGCATCGAGAAATTGGAGCATATGAATGTTCTGATCGGTTATCATCAGCAAGTCAATATGCCAAATCTAGAACAATCATGTGGGTGAGTCTGGGTCTTGCTGCAACACGAAACCATTTTTTGAAATCTGTACAAGAAATAGAGTATTTGGCGGAGAAAGAACCAAACAGTACAGATATTTTGAAACAAACATGTTGGATACATACTATCCAAATAGAAGTAGTCATCTTGAGAACATTTGTCTCTATGAAGTTCTGTAAACCTATACTTTTAAGAGGAACATCACAGAAGATATCAATAAAGGTGTAAATGCTGTAATTGGATGTGAAGGCTGTCTGGTGAAACAAAGAAAAGGCCATTTGATTAATAATCGAAAATTGAGTTGTGAATCTCCAGACAAAAGGGAATTTTACTATTTAGCTCTTTTGCAACTCTTTAAGACATGGCATACAGAAAAGGAACTACTTGGAGATTTTCTTAGTTATGAAGATTCGTTCAATGCAATGGAGGATACCATAGAATGTCCTGATTTTTCAAATTATCTGCAAATGTTGAATGAGGAAATACAGAAAGAAGCTACAATTGCAGCAGAGATTGCTAGAGACAGTTCTCAAGACAGTCAGAGTTCTGCTTCATTGAGTCAGGATCCACTAGGAGGACCAATTATCCAAAATGAAGCTGCCACTGCCATGGATGAAGTGGAAAGAGCCATGGAACAAGCTCAAGAGGATGAAGTTAACTTAGAAGATTTGGAAAAAGAACTGAACGTTGAGCAGAAACAAATATATGACAAAGTCACAGAACAGATTGAGCATGGTTTATATCATGAGAAAAAAGAGTGCTCATGTAATTCATTTATGCCTGTCTGACTGTACGTGAGTGGAGAAGCAGGAACTGGAAAAAGTTTTCTGATTAAAGCAATTGCAACTTATCTGCAGAAAAGAACGGAATCATCGCTGTCTTGTGTTGTTACTGCTCCAACTGGGTTGGCAGCACATAACATTAAAGGGATTACTTTACATCGTTTATTGATGCTGCCAGTAGAGCATGATAATAAATTACAATACTACAAGCTATCTGGAGAAGCTTGTTGTGAAGTTTCCAGAGTTCTGAAGAAAATGAAACTTCTTATCATTGATGAGGCAGGCATGGTATCAAATGTAATGCTTGCTTTTGTGCATTTAAGAATGCAAGAAATTCTTAAAACAGAGTATGATGTGTTATTTGGAGGCAAACACATCATTGTTTTTGGAGATCTACTGCAGCTAACTCCAGTGAAAGGACAGCCAGTGTTTAAAATGCTTACACATGAAGATACGAGGAAGTGCCTAGGAAGCATTGGAAATGTTAACATATGGCTAAATTTCAAATATGCAGAACTGCTTCAAAATATGCGACAGGCAAAGGATGAAGATTATAAAAATATTCTACAAGATGTAAGAATTGGAAAAGTAAGTGAGCATGGCAAAGAAGCTTTACATGCACGATTAATTTCAAATTTGTTTCCAAACAAAAACATTCTCCCAGAGAATATTTTTAAGGAAATTCCTGAAAACAAATCTGTAATATGCTTGATGCCAACTCTCAAAGAATGTTCAATCTTCGACAACAAAATGTTAAAGTTAAAAAATCAAGAGATTGTGAACTGGAAGCTATTGATAAAATAGAGCACGAAGTAGCAACTATTATTTTGTCAGAAAAGTTGAAATCAAAATTGGATTCTTTAGAGAAGACAATATCTAAAACTGCTGGTTTGGAAAAGACTCTGTATGCATCTTTAAATTGTCGTATAATTTTACGACGTAATTTACATGTGGAAAGAGGTTTAGTAAATTGAGCAATGGGTCATGTTGTTGATTTTGTGAATTACCGAAATAGAGATGGAATTGAATTTATGAAAATTACATTTGATAGTATTGAAGCAGTACAACAAATCAGTCGTTGTTCTACTCGATTTTTGCTTGTGAAAGATTTATATGTCCGCCGAAAACAGTTTCCTGTTTTTTTGGCATATGCAGTGACTATTCATAAATCTCAAGGGTCAAGTGTAGATAGTGCTTTGGTGATTATTGGAAGTTCTGTGTTCAAGGAGGGTATGGCATATGTTGCTTTATCTCGAGTCGGACCTTTATCTGGATTGTATTTGATTGATTTGGATGAGACAAAGATTAGTGCAGATCTAAATTGTGTAAAAGAATATAATAGGTTAAGAAGAGAGTATGCTCCAAATTTACCTCAATATCCTCTATTTGAAAAGCGTGTAGTAGGCCGAAAAAGAAGAAATTAGAAAAATTGTAGTGAAGTTGTAGCAAAAAGAAAAAAAGTACATGAACCAGTAATCGTAATTCGAAAGGAAAAGAATTCAGTTAAAGATGTTGTTGGATTTCAGTTTGAAAACAGTTCTGGTGTCAACTGCTATGCTAATGTAGTGGTTAATGTTCTTTTTTTTCTCCAAACTGTACAAGAACAGATTATTGAATATCGGGATCGAAGATTTTGTTGTTTGTTGAATTCTGTGTTTAAGAAATGTAGCAGTAATAGAACAAAAATACAAAGTGTTTCCGAAATTCAAAATGTTTTAGACATATGTTCTGGTCTAAATCAATTTTCACAGAATATTTAGCAAGATTGTCAGGAATTTCTAATGTATATGCTTGTTGTATTGCAAGATGAAGGTGTAGATGTAGAAAATCTTTTTGGCTTTTCTTATAAATGGCAGCATACCCGCAAAAATTGTTCCTTTTCAAGTACTACTACAATAGACACTGAAAGATTTATATATTTGACTTTTCCAGACTGCAAATCAGTGTCTTTTAATAATCTAGTTAGAGAAGCAAATCAAAATATGGTCTGTACTCAATGTAAATCTGCAATGCTATTAACATTATTTATACAAAGATATGGGCAGTATGTCATTTTAATGTTCCAACGATGTAGACCTGATGGAACTAAATTGACAACTTTAATTAAAAATGTTGTGGCTTCTCAATTATCAATTTCAGGAAGAACCTTTGAAACTGCAGCAATTATTTACCATGATGGTCCTTAGACAACATCAGGACATTACACAGCTTATTTAAAATGTAAAAAAGGCTGGAATAATTGTAATGATACTCAATTGACTTTCAAACAACGTTTGCCTTCTGACTTACAAAATTCTTACCTGGTATTCTTACAACCGAAATTTTAGGAAAGGTAATTGGCCTATGAAGATTGGAGCAGTTAATAAAACTTAGTTTGCTGTTCAAAATTACTTTGCGAGTGAGAGTGATCAAGATAATAAAAAACTTGTAGTTGTCATAGAGGTAGTGTAAGTGTATCACATAGTGAGTGATGTGAGTATTATGGGAAATGTTAATCATAAGCTAGAGGTGGAAATATAACTATTGTTTCATAATGTAAAAGATGTTGGAGTTTTTCTTTCAGAAATTCTGGAAAATGGAAGATTAAGAATACTATTGAGTAATCTCCAAAGAAAAGGACTTTCCATATACTATTTGGCCTAGTGGAAAAGTACGTGGATCAAAAGTGAGTTAAGATATGTTTTTCAAAATGTTACATTATTTATTGAAACGTTGTATGGGTTTTTTAAACACAATCTTTTTGAATGTGTTTTATTTCGCCTGCTGTCATATGATGAGTAGTATTGAAGTCACTGTTTTAAGTGAAATTCAATATATTCTGAGAACAGCAAAAATAAACCATTCAACATGTTGTACAAATTATTTTGTATTATGAAATATATATTATTCTCCCCTTGCCTCACGCTCACTCACCTTTTTCCACCCTCTATCACTCCTCTTAACTCACCCTCAATGCCCTTCTCTCACTCTCCCTCACCTCCCTTCCCTTATTCCACTTCCGCACTTTTCCTCATTCCCCATTCCTTCATTGCCCTTTCCCTCTCTCCCATCCACCACTTTCCAGCTGTAAGTCACTCTACTTCACTCCCCTTCCCCTTCTTTCCTTTCTTTGCTCCTTCACTAATTCCCCTTCCCTTACTCACCTTACTCCACTTCACTCACTCCTTCTTTCACTCCTTCTGTCCTCTCACATCCTCACTCGTCTTCCCTCACTCTCTCACTCTTAGCCACACTCTCTCCGTCCTCACACTCTCTCATTCCTCTTATGTCACGCTCACTCCCTATAACTCACCCGCACTCCCTCACTTACCTTTCTTTGCTCCCTTACTCAGTCCTTTTCTCTCACTCTTTCCTTCACTACCTCTATGTCCTCACTCCCTCAGTCCCCTTGTCTTACAATCACTCACCTTTATCCACCCTCTAACACTCCTCTTTCCTCAACCTCACTGCCCTTCTCTCACCCTCTCTCACGCCCGTTCCCTTACTCCACTTCCCTAAGTTATTCTTATTGCCCATGTTTACTCCCCTTTCCCTAACTCCCCTCCCACACTCAACTTCTTTCAGTCTCCCTTCTTGACTTCCCATCCCCTCTCTTTCCTTCCTTCGCTCCCTCGCTCATTCTTCTTCCTTTACTCACCTTACTCCAATTCTCTCACTCCTTATGTCACTCCCTTTGTCCTCTCACTTCCTCACTCCCCTTCCCTCACTCCCTCTCTATTAGCCTTACTTTCTCCATCCCTTCACTCTCTCACTCCTCTTCTGTCTCGCTCACTCCCTATAACTTACCCATACTCCCTAACTTACCTTTCTTTGCTCTCTCACTCAGTCCCTTTCTGTCACTCTTTCCTTCACTACCTCTATGTCCTCACTCCGTCAGTCCCCTTGTCTTACACTCACTTGCCTTTATCTACCCTCTATCATCCGTCTTTCCTCAACCTCACGGCCCTTCTCTCACCCTCCCTCACCCTTGTTCCCTTACTCCAGTTCCCTCACTTATCCTCATTCATCATTCTTAACTCCCCTTCCCCTTTCTCTCCTCAGGCACTCACCTTTTCCCAGTTCCTCTGCTTTACTCCCCTTTCCCTTCTTTCCTTCCTTTGCTCTCTCAGTCATTCCCCTTCCCTCACTCACCTTATTCCCCTTTACTCACTCCTTCTCTCACTCCCTCTGTTCTCTCATATTCTCACTCCTCTTCCCTCACTCCCTCTCTGTTACCCTCACTCCAATTGTCCCCTCACTGTCTTACACCCCTACATTCACCCTCACTCACCTTTCATCCCTCATTGTCATGAATCCACCCTCACTCACTCCTGCATCCCTGTCACTCACTCCCCTTTCTTTATTCCCCTTTCTTCCTTTAGTTTTCCTAACTCACATTCCTAAAGTATCTCACTAACCTTCACTTCATTTCTCTCTCCTTCTCTTCCTCTCTGTCACTGAATGTATCCATCTGATTATCCTCTTAGTAATTTTCTCTCCCCCTATTTCTTTTTCACTCTCTCTGACCTTCACCATTCCTTTGTTTTCCTTTCTGTGTCCTTCACTCCTACTTTATCTCTTACTACCCTTATATGACTTTTAATCTCTTGCCTTGTCTCTTGTATTGTGAAATATATATTGTAAATATTATAACTTACTTTTTTTTCTCTTCCACAGATATTCAATTTTGTAAAAATATGTAATTAAGTTTACATTACTTATAAGGTAAGTTTGACATACAAAATTTACTTTCTCATCACTCTTTTCCTTAACTCACCCACACCCCCGTTCCCTTACTGCACTTCCCTCACTTATTCTCAATCCCCATGTTTTCTCCCCTTTCCCTCACTCCCCTCTCACACTCACCTTCTTTCAGACCTCCTGCTTTACTTCCCTCCCTCTCTCTTCCCTTCATTCGCTCCTTCACTCTTTTCCCTTTCCTTACTCTCCTTACTCCACTTCACTAACTCCTTCTCTCGCTCCCTCTGTCCTCTTACTTCCCCAATCCCCTTCCCTCATTCTCTCTCTCTTGGCCTCATTTACTCCTTCCTCTTAGTCTCTCTCTCCTCTTCTGTCACGTGCACTCCCTATAACTCAGCCACACTCCCTCACTTATCTTTCTTTGCACCCTCACTCAGTCCCTTTCTGTCACTCTTTCCTTCACTACCTCTATCCCCTCACTTTCTCAATCCCCTTGTCTTACCCTCACTCACTTTTATCCACCCTCTTCCATCCCTCTTTACTCATGCTCTCTGCCGTTCTTTCACCCTCCTTCACCCCGTTCCCTTAGTCTGGTTCCCTCACTACCCCTCATTCCCTATCTTTCTCTCCCTTTCCCTTTACTTTCATCCCCCACTCACCTTCTCTCAGTACCTATGCTTCATTCCTCTTCCCCTCTATTCTCTTCTTTCGCTCACTCACTCATTCCCCTTCCCTCACTCACCTACTCCACTTTACTTACTCTTTCTCTCACTCCCTCTATGCTGTCACATCCTCATTCTCCTTCCCTCACGCCCTCTCTCTTAGCTTTACTACCTCCGTCCCCTCACTCTCTCACTCCTCTTCCATCACACTCACTCCTTATAACTCTCCTACACTCCCTCACTTAGCCTTCTATGCTGCCTCACTCAGTTCCCTTCTCTTACTCTTTCCGTCAGTCCCTCTGTCTCCTCACTCCCTCGCTCCCCTTGTCTCACGCTCACTTGCCTTTATCCACTCTCTATCACCCCTCCTTACTCCACTTCCCTCACTACCTCTCATTCCCCATTCCTCAACTCCCTTTCCCCTCTCTCCACCACTTACCAGCTCCCAGTCACTCGACTTCAGTCCCCTTCCCCTTCTTTCTATCTTTTGCTCCCTCAGTAATTCCCCTTCCCTTACTCACCTTACTCCACTTCACTCACTCCTTCTCTTACTCTCTCTGTCCTTTCACTTCCTCACTCCCTCTGTCTTACCTTCACTCTCTCCATCCCCTCATTCTGTCACTCACCCTTCACTCACCCTCACTCACCTTGCATTCCTTACTGTCATCAACTCACATTTACTCACTCCCCTTTTATCATTTGTTCCATGACTCACTTTCTCCTCTTCATTTAGTCATTTCATCCAAACAATTATGCAGTACACATTCATTGAAAACAATATGGAAGGAAATAATGGACTTTTTTTGAGAAATGGAGGTCGGTTTTTTTTCTTCTTTTTTTAGTTTTTAATTTTTTTTGTAAATTTTCTGAACGTTTTTATATTTTTTTGTTTTTTATCAGAACAAAAACAAAACTAAGGAATACAAAATTGCTCAACAGGAGCAAAAAAAAGTGAAAAATTAGGGATGACGGGCGCAGCGGTGATCCATTTTCTTCCTAATAATTCTATGCTTTGCTCGCCATAACTAAGCAATTCATCACAGTACTTGCACACGAATTTCAGGTCTGCAAAGTCCGGCTGCACAACAGATATTATTCTTGCACCTGGACCACCAGTTGAGCTACTGCCGCCATCTCTTGTGGGATTCCGTGCCAGGTCCCTGACACTCTCCCGGGCACAGTTCTGGGGGTGCCTTCTTTGTACATGTTGAATCATAGTGGAGTTGCCAAAACTGTATTTCTTTCTTGGGTCACCACATGATAGTATTGTGTGACATGTTTGGTGCATTGACTTTCTTCTCACCTTCTGGAATGGTAAAAAACTTCCAGATGAAGTGCTCCTTCATTTTTGGCTGTGGAGGGTAGAAACTCATCAGAGTCACTGCTGCTTGGTGCTCTTCCAGCCATTCTTTTCAAAGAATTCAAGAGCAGAAACAAGGAACAGGTCTTGCTCTCTCCGAAGTGAAAGAAGTACTGAAGGAAATGGGTGGGGTTTTCATTAGTTGTAAAAAAAAACTGTTAACACCCAATGAAAAGTGTTATTTTAAAGTCACATGACTTGACTCGCTTACGCTACGTGCTCCGAAACGCTTATGCGGCACGTACGTAGGCGCTTCCGGGTGCGCTTACGCGGATGACGTTTTGCTAGATTTTCGGAAACGCGTTTAAAGTTAAAATACTGTTATTTAAAATCAAAAATACTACATTTATGAGTATGCCACTAGATGGCTTGCATTATTATCTACTTTATTTACTTTAAATACATGCTTATATTTTTTTTGCACACGGAAGTAGTGCTCTCGCTACGTGTACGGGTGCGTTTACGGGTGCGCGAACCCTGAGCGCTCCGAGGTAAAATGATAAAAAAAAACACAGGAAAAATACATTGAAAAACTAATTTTAGAAAAATATACATTATATCAAAAAAATTATAATAAATATAATAATTAATAGTTATAAAAAACAGCTTTTTAAAAAATGTAATAATTCACTTTAAAAATCGTAGGTTACAAACTCATTATAGAAAGGAATTAGCTTTTAAAAACCCTTTGAAATTCACTGAAAAAACCACAGGTTTCACACCAGTTATAGTTAGCTGAACATTTTACTCATACAAAACCACTGAAATTCCCACGTTATAGTTAGTTGGACTCACTATAACTCGCGCGCCCGCAATCCACTGCTGATGATGTCACATATTACATCATTCATGACATGGTCAGTCATCACTGATGATATCTCAAATGACATCACTGATGACATCACTGATGACATCATCCATGTGATAATATGATGCACCTCCTCACACTCTAATCTAACCTTTGGGGCACCCCCAAGGTGGAGGCCAGGCATCCTTAGCGTTGTGGTGGCCGTTGTGGAAATTAAGCAAGCTATTTCTCAGAGTTGCAGAGTGGGACTCCATGATTGGAATAGGCACCGAGGCGAGAATTATCAGGTCCGTGAAATTTTGAGCCCAAGACCCGCCGAGGCGGGGAATTGAACCCTGGTCCCGGGCTAGACCTCTGCATCAGGGTCTGCCGCTCTTACCATTGAGCCACACTGCTCCACTCATGGAGTCCCACTCTGCAACTCTGGCCAATAGTTTGCTTAATCTCCACAATGGCCCCCACACGCTAAGGATGCCTGGCCTCCACCTTGGGGGTGCCCAGGAGTGGATGCCTCACAAGGAAAGCCAGGATGGGTTCCACAGCGGTACTCGTACAAGCGCATTGAGACCCTTGCGGTTGAGTAGTGCGCTATACAAGTATCAATTTACAATTTACAATTTACAATCCATTCACTCACCAACACAACCATGCACACAGTCAACCGCCCATACAGCTGTTTCCACATGCACTCTTGAACTCATACACCAAGTGAATAAACTGCTCACACATCTATGCACAGAGTCAAAAACCTCCCAGGCACCCACACACACACTCAGCCTCACATACAAATACTTGGGCAACCAATCAATAACCCATATAGCCACTCATATAGCTACTGATCAACACATGCAGCAGCTTACACAACAGACATAATGATGCACACATTCAGACAGTTTAGTCAATAACCCATGCATTCAGTAAGACACATGTAATCACTCACTCATACAGTCAGTCATGCACCTTCTAAATCCTTCATCCAGACACTTATACATCCACTCATTCTTCAATATGTAAAACATATTTAAACTTTACAGAAACACACAAACACTGGATGATGTCATCAGTGATGTCATCAGTGATGTTTGAATATCTTTATTCGGCAAATTGATCACCATAAAAGAATACATATACATATACATTTCCAATTTACCAGTAAAATTTTTTTTTAAAATACAATAAAAACATGGGCACCTCATTCATTAGTTTGGTAACAGTGAATTCATCATCAGGCTGTAGGACCCCCCGGGTGCAGTTTTAGTAAGCGGGAGCGTGTCAACCACGCACTTCCCAAAAATTTAGCCACCCCACAAATCATAATGGCAGATGAAGAATCTTTAGAGAGGACGCGTAGTGCCTGGCTATGGCACCTCAACCCTAATTCCCTGCAGACGGGTTTCAACCAGAATTTCCGTGCCCCTTTGTAGGCTGGGCAGGCGAAAAACAAGTGAGCCACCGACTCCTTTGGTGCCGCACAGCCAGGGCATGCACGCAAGATGGCATCTGAATTCGACCACCTCACCGTAAAGTCATGCACCGGGAGCGTCCCATATCGCAGTTTTAGGTACAACGCTCGATCCAACGGTTTGGTTATCAAGTCGAGGAAGGGTTCCAATTTTCTCACACATTTAATTGACAAAAATTGATCAGTAAGTGAGCCCACATTCGTAACCCTTGTAGCGTTACTCCGTACCCAGTCCCAGTATAGTTTTTTAATCACATCTTTGGGTGGCGGTGATTGCGACTCCCATGCCTCTCTTAGACCCGAATTGAAAGCCAGTTCTTTCAGTTTGTTTAGCCATCCTATTTTTTTACCCGTGTCCAGTAAAAGTAGATCGTCCAGCCCTTCTGCATACTTTGCGAGCTCCTCAGTTCTTCTTAAACGGGACCAGAAGAGCAACGGGCGTAGCCTCACCAAGTCCTTTAATGTTCTTCTGCCCAGATCTAATCTTAGTGGGATCATTGGGGTGGAAGCGGGAAGGGCTACCACCTTCCTAAAGAAATTATTTTCCGCTGTCATCAGATCTGAAACCCCTTCGAACCCCCAAAGTTCGGAGCCATAAAGTGCCGCAGGAAGAATCTGTCCCTCATAGATGGCCATAGCTGGGGAGACCGGTTTACTACTTGATTCACGGAGCTCCTTCAGCGTCACCCCGGATACTCTTCGGTGACTGAGTAACATTTTGGAAAGATGGTCCTTCCAGGTCATGCGGCTGTTTATCCGGACACCAAGATAGTCAAAAGATTCGACCAGCTCGAGGGGAGCACTATTGAGCACAAAATCATTTTTAAATCTTTTTGAGGGGGCGAAAGCCATCAATTTAGTTTTCGATGTATTGATGGTTAAGCCATGGATAGTGCAGAAGGAGCTAAACCGATTCAAGAGTTTTTGTAAGCCCACCGGGGATTTGGAAATTAATAGGGTGTCATCAGCGAAGAGAAGTGTGGGGATTCTCTCCCCCGCCAGGGATGGGGCATCCGTCTCCACCCCCTTCAGATGGTCCACCACTCCATTTACGAATAAGGAGAAGAGGGTTGGAGCCATGACACAGCCCTGACGTACTCCTCTCCGCACTGGGATCCTATCCGTTAGTTGTCCCTGGGATCCCCATCTAACCCTCGCATAATTCCCCTCGTGCAGCTTTACGATTAGGTTCAGAAGACCACTGGGAAAACCCATCTCTCCAAGTATTTCCCAAAGTTTTGCACGAGGGACCAGGTCGAACGCTGTCTTGAGATCTATGAAGGCCATATACAGACTGCCTTTCTTGATGGTAACCGCCTTCCAATAGATGGCAAAAAGACGAAAGACCTGGTCCATCGTGCCTACCTTCCTTCTGAAACCCGCTTGTAAATGGGAGAGGATACTGGTCTCCTCTATCCAATCGCCTACTCTTGAGATGATGACCCTGCCGACCACTTTCTGGATGATGTCTATCAAACTGATAGGTCTGTAGTTCGCAGGGTCATCTCTTACCCCCTTCTTAAACACAGTAACTACCTCGGCCCCTTTCCAGGAGTCTGGTACCTGGTGTCCCCTCGTGATCAGATTCATTATTATAGCAATTAGTTTGGCCCAGGCCTCTGGCTCCGCCATCAACAGATCTCCAGGAATCCCATCCTGCCCGGCTGCTTTCTTAGGGGTTAGATGTCTAATCGCCATCACTACTTCTGAGGTCGAAAATAAAAGGGCATTATCCCCTAGGTGGTCCCCTTCACCCAGACTATTCACCCCAGGACTAGTTGTTTCCTCCAAGTCTCCATATAGGGATGAAAAATGAGTAAACCATTGCTGGCTAGTTATATGAGCAGCCAATGGTTGCGATTTTCTCTGCCTTGTTCTATTAATCAAATCCCAAAAAAGGTTCGGGTTCCTACTGCTCACAGCCTTGGAGAGATCCTGCCAATGCTGTTCCTCCCACTCCCGTTTGGCCAATGATAATGTTTTCAGATAATCCTTCCTGGCCGCTCTAACCAGTAAAGGGTCCCCTGAAAGCAGAGCTTTTGTCAGATTTTTCCTTTTGCTCTTACAGTGATCTGTATACCATGGTTTACAAAGAGTAGAAGGTATAACGGGAGCCCTGTTACTTTTCCCTTTCGAGATAAAAAATTGGCCAACTTGATCTATTGTGGCTTTATAGGCAGAGTCAAGGGAGGGGTGTTGGGGGCTGTTAATCCGATTTTCACCGACCCAGACCTCTAAATTAGAAGACAAACCCTCTACCAGGGATTTAATGATTCCTATATCATCCTCCTTAAGGTTAGCCTTATCCCATTTCAGTCTACGGTTATTGTTATATGGGATAACCTCTTTAGTTATTTTTAAAGTGTCATTCGCCCGCCTGTCATTAAAAACACCCCAATTGAACTTACAGCACAGGGGATTGTGGTCACTATCCTGACTTGGAAAGACCTCCATATCAATAAGGTCTGCCCAGAATCCAACATCCATTAGGATGTAATCGATTCGGGACGGCCCTGAGAGTCTATTAAAGGTCAGTGCCCCTGTCTGATCGGATATAGTCCTGCCATTAAGGGCTCTTAGTTTGTGGTCCCTTGTCAGTGCATTAATTTGAATGGCCCTAGGTGACCATTTCCTAATAGGGGGCAGGGATAGAGTTGGGATAGACCATTTTGAATCCTCCTCTTCAATTCCTAAGGGGTCATCTCCGAGGAGGGGTTCAAACGTACAATTGAAATCACCCCCCACAAGGATTTTAGCTGAACAGGGGCAATTGGCTAAGGCCGAGTCCAGAGCTGTTAAGGTCAAAGAGGAAGAGTCACCCGGTGTCCCTCTAGCATAGACATTAAAAAGGTCAAGCCTAACGACATCCTCCCGTCCTTTTGCCGAAAGGTGGAGTATATCATTACACTCCACATTATGGCATGTGACCACCCAGTCCAGTTCTATTTTTATCCAAACCATGAGTCCACCCGCTGGTCTACCCTTTCCCTTGCTTACAGCGGGCACAAAGTGGGTGGTGTACCCCGATTTATGTAGCGGTAATAGACTCCATGTTTCCTGAAACAGGCAAACATCAAACTGCTCAATGAGTGTATGCCACTCCAGGATTTCTAGCTTCCTCTTTAGCCCAGCAATATTCCAAGAAAGGAGGTTTATTACCCGCCGTCCTCTGGGCATAGAAGTATAACCCACCTCAGTCGCACTCTCGTTATCCACCCTGGTCATAGGGCTCCCCACCTCCTGAACCAATGGTATGGTGGATGCAAGGCAACCAGCCGTACTAGTCAAAGGCCCAGCTAGCCTAGAATCCTCAATAATGTCGTTGGTGGTGGCCATATAGGCTGTAAGTAGACTAACTTCTCCTGTATCTATACTATCACAGAGTAGTCGAGGGTCCTCCTCCCCAGGGAGTTCATTTAACCCCCCCCCGGGCCCCAAACTTCAATCACAGTCTTCCAGCCCTGACAGCTGAGAAAACCGATTGTAAGTATCCAACGGGGTAAAGGGTCTCAAGTGATTCATCCTAGAGCCCTGGTTTATCATATGTCTATAAGGGACCATGGACCAAGCGGAGTGTAGGTCAGGCACCCTGGTGAACTGATGCCCATACTGGGGATAATTGTTAATATAGGGTAGTGTAAGAGGTGGCCTATAAGACTGTGGTCTGTTTGAATATTTAGAGGTAGTAGCTTCTGACCTGGGGTAGAAGTATGTTAAAGCCCGAGGGGTGATACAAGTTTCCCCATTCCCAGGTGGCCAGTTTAAGATATAATCAACAGCCCGAGGGTCTTTAAAATTGACCACCACAAGGTCCCCCTCTATATTTTTGGTACTACTCCCCAGCCAGTTGATCCGTCTAACATGAACTATGTCCCCATCTATATTAGGCGCTATCGGCCTGTGCAACCTCAACCAGTGGATGATTTTATTCTTGAGATCAGCATATCCCTCCTTCTTATTTTCTGTTAACTGAGGGACCCCCGTTAAAATCACCACATAGGGCACTGCTTCTGGAGGAATCTCTACTTGTGGGACCCTTTTATGAGGTATTCTGCTATTTCCACCATCCCCGTGTGCGTTCTGGTTGTTGCTCGTCGAGGCCTTTAAGGATGATTTGTTGGAGGCCGCACCCAATTCAATGGCTGGTGCCTTTAGTTGTTTAAGCAACGGTGTATTGTGAGGTGGGGGGTCAGCTCTACCCTGAGGCTGGCAAGTTTGCTTAATCAGAGCTGGGGCAGATGAAACTTTAGATTTCTTTTGAGGTGTGGTGGGAGGGGGCCCTGTCAAGGGTGTGGGATGCACCACCCCACTTCCTTTATTTTTGGTGAGAGTAGACATACTAGTTGTGGCAGCTTCCAATATGGTCAGTCTAATTTCCACCTTTTTAATGGACTCATTGATAGGTAGAAGGAGAGATCTCAACAAAAATTCCAAGTTCCCTGTCACTGTGGGGGGAAGTAGGGGTGTAGTAACGGTTGGGGTGGCTCTATCGTTGTTATCTGGAGCCACATCTTGTGTGGCTGCTGCAGATGGACAATGAACCGGTAGAGCCACTACCTGTGGTGTATAATCCTGCTCCACTACTGGGGGAATCTCAGTTATAATGGGGGTTTTTGTCCCTTTACCAAAATCAGTATGCGGTGTTTTGGCTTTACCTGGTACCACCCTTTGTTTCTTCCTTTTTTTACTAGGGGGAGGGCGGTGGGTCTGGGCTACAGGTAAAAACCTAGCTTTCTGCTTTCTAGATTTAGATGTGTCAATGACGCGGCTACAACTAGGGGTGGGTGAAACAGTTATAATATTATCCGAGGGCAAACAGGGAGTGGCTACAAAATCACGAAACAATAAGGGGACTCCATCTTGACTTACGTTATCCTCGCTCAAGTCAGTCGAATCTCCCTCCCGGTTCAATACAAGCAGACTATCAGTGAGGGGTTTATGTTTCATATTCTCAACTGAGCGACGCCGCTCTGCCCTACGCTCTGCTAGAATTGAGTCCTTTTCTCCCTCACTCCTCTTAGGAAAGTAATTCTCCAGTGAGCCATTGCGTAATCTGGATTTTTTACCCGGAGTTACATCTTCTGTTGCCATATCCATCTTGTGGCGAGACACTAAACCTCCGAACTACAAGTGGAAAGAGGTCAGGCCCGGCCCGGCCTCTTCCGGCCCCGGACGGCCACAGACGGTCCCGCCCTTGTCCCGGGCTTCTCCCGGTCGCTCCCGCTCGCTCCCGCGAAGTGGGGATACTGCACTCCTAGTAATACTACTGCTGTGATGTCATTCGGTGATAGGCGGGGGGGCGTGGCCAGCGGGGAGAGCAGCCCAGGTGTTGCTGGTTGGGCGCGCAGGGGCTCCTGGTCACTGGAGTCCCCTGCCTTGCTCGCAGCCCCGCTGGGACACTTGCCTGACCCCGCGCTCCTCCTTTGATCCTTGGTGCAGCCCTCTGATGGTCGACGCGCTGCGGGACCCGCGAAGCGGGTCCGGCGAGTCGTGGATGGAAAAGAAGAGGGGAAGGTCCGCAAAGCAGCTGGTCCGTCGCGCTCCTCAAGGTAGATAGCAAACAATCCGAAAAGGTGTCCCACAGGCGCTGGGGAGAAGGCTACTTTTAACTCCGTGGGCGGGGGGGCGTGGCCAGCGGGGAGAGCAGCCCAGGTGTTGCTGGTTGGGCGCGCAGGGGCTCCTGGTCACTGGAGTCCCCTGCCTTGCTCGCAGCCCCGCTGGGACACTTGCCTGACCCCGCGCTCCTCCTTTGATCCTTGGTGCAGCCCTCTGATGGTCGACGCGCTGCGGGACCCGCGAAGCGGGTCCGGCGAGTCGTGGATGGAAAAGAAGAGGGGAAGGTCCACAAAGCAGCTGGTCCGCCGCGCTCCTCAAGGTAGATAGCAAACAATCCGAAAAGGTGTCCCACAGACGCTGGGGAAAAGGCTACTTTTAACTCCGTGGGCGGGGGGGCGTGGCCAGCGGGGAGAGCAGCCCAGGTGTTGCTGGTTGGGCGCGCAGGGGCTCCTGGTCACTGGAGTCCCTTGCCTTGCTCGCAGCCCCGCTGGGACACTTGCCTGACCCCGCGCTCCTCCTTTGATCCTTGGTGCAGCCCTCTGATGGTCGACGCGCTGCGGGACCCGCGAAGCGGGTCCGGCGAGTCGTGGATGGAAAAGAAGAGGGGAAGGTCCGCAAAGCAGCTGGTCCGCCGCGCTCCTCAAGGTAGATAGCAAACAATCCGAAAAGGTGTCCCACAGGCGCTGGGGAGAAGGCTACTTTTAACTCCGTGGGCGGGGGGGCGTGGCCAGCGGGGAGAGCAGCCCAGGTGTTGCTGGTTGGGCGCGCAGGGGCTCCTGGTCACTGGAGTCCCCTGCCTTGCTCGCAGCCCTGCTGGGACACTTGCCTGACCCCGCGCTCCTCCTTTGATCCTTGGTGCAGCCCTCTGATGGTCGACGCGCTGCGGGACCCGCGAAGCGGGTCCGGCGAGTCGTGGATGGAAAAGAAGAGGGGAAGGTCCGCAAAGCAGCTGGTCCGCCGCGCTCCTCAAGGTAGATAGCAAACAATCCGAAAAGGTGTGCCACAGGCGCTGGGGAGAAGGCTACTTTTAACTCCGTGGGCGGGGGGGCGGGGGGGGCGTGGCCAGCGGGGAGAGCAGCCCAGGTGTTGCTGGTTGGGCGCGCAGGGGCTCCTGGTCACTGGAGTCCCCTGCCTTGCTCGCAGCCCCGCTGGGACACTTGCCTGACCCCGCACTCCTCCTTTGATCCTTGGTGCAGCCCTCTGATGGTCGACGCGCTGCGGGACCCGCGAAGCGGGTCCGGCGAGTCGTGGATGGAAAAGAAGAGGGGAAGGTCCGCAAAGCAGCTGGTCCGCCGCGCTCCTCAAGGTAGATAGCAAACAATCCGAAAAGGTGTCCCACAGGCGCTGGGGAGAAGGCTACTTTTAGCTCCGTGGGCGGGGGGGCGTGGCCAGCGGGGAGAGCAGCCCAGGTGTTGCTGGTTGGGCGCGCAGGGGCTCCTGGTCACTGGAGTCCCCTGCCTTGCTCGCAGCCCCGCTGGGACACTTGCCTGACCCCGCGCTCCTCCTTTGATCCTTGGTGCAGCCCTCTGATGGTCGACGCGCTGCGGGACCCGCGAAGCGGGTCCGGCGAGTCGTGGATGGAAAAGAAGAGGGGAAGGTCCACAAAGCAGCTGGTCCGCCGCGCTCCTCAAGGTAGATAGCAAACAATCCGAAAAGGTGTCCCACAGGCGCTGGGGAGAAGGCTACTTTTAGCTCCGTGGGCGGGGGGGCGTGGCCAGCGGGGAGAGCAGCCCAGGTGTTGCTGGTTGGGCGCGCAGGGGCTCCTGGTCACTGGAGTCCCCTGCCTTGCTCGCAGCCCCGCTGGGACACTTGCCTGACCCCGCGCTCCTCCTTTGATCCTTGGTGCAGCCCTCTGATGGTCGACGCGCTGCGGGACCCGCGAAGCGGGTCCGGCGAGTCGTGGATGGAAAAGAAGAGGGGAAGGTCCGCAAAGCAGCTGGTCCGCCGCGCTCCTCAAGGTAGATAGCAAACAATCCGAAAAGGTGTCCCACAGGCGCTGGGGAGAAGGCTACTTTTAGCTCCGTGGGCGGGGGGGCGTGGCCAGCGGGGAGAGCAGCCCAGGTGTTGCTGGTTGGGCGCGCAGGGGCTCCTGGTCACTGGAGTCCCCTGCCTTGCTCGCAGCCCCGCTGGGACACTTGCCTGACCCCGCGCTCCTCCTTTGATCCTTGGTGCAGCCCTCTGATGGTCGACGCGCTGCGGGACCCGCGAAGCGGGTCCGGCGAGTCGTGGATGGAAAAGAAGAGGGGAAGGTCCACAAAGCAGCTGGTCCGCCGCGCTCCTCAAGGTAGATAGCAAACAATCCGAAAAGGTGTCCCACAGGCGCTGGGGAGAAGGCTACTTTTAGCTCCGTGGGCGGGGGGGCGGGGCCAGCGGGGAGAGCAGCCCAGGTGTTGCTGGTTGGGCGCGCAGGGGCTCCTGGTCACTGGAGTCCCCTGCCTTGCTCGCAGCCCCGCTGGGACACTTGCCTGACCCCGCGCTCCTCCTTTGATCCTTGGTGCAGCCCTCTGATGGTCGACGCGCTGCGGGACCCGCGAAGCGGGTCCGGCGAGTCGTGGATGGAAAAGAAGAGGGGAAGGTCCACAAAGCAGCTGGTCCGCCGCGCTCCTCAAGGTAGATAGCAAACAATCCGAAAAGGTGTCCCACAGGCGCTGGGGAGAAGGCTACTTTTAGCTCCGTGGGCGGGGGGGCGTGGCCAGCGGGGAGAGCAGCCCAGGTGTTGCTGGTTGGGCGCGCAGGGGCTCCTGGTCACTGGAGTCCCCTGCCTTGCTCGCAGCCCCGCTGGGACACTTGCCTGACCCCGCGCTCCTCCTTTGATCCTTGGTGCAGCCCTCTGATGGTCGACGCGCTGCGGGACCCGCGAAGCGGGTCCGGCGAGTCGTGGATGGAAAAGAAGAGGGGAAGGTCCGCAAAGCAGCTGGTCCGCCGCGCTCCTCAAGGTAGATAGCAAACAATCCGAAAAGGTGTCCCTTCCACATGGGGAGATGCATGTTAGCAACTCCCCATGTGGAAAAGCAATGCCGGTTCCCGAAGGACTCGGGGAGCCAGCTCGGACTGTGGGGGCATTGGCTACCCCATGGTCCCTAACGTTTTTTTATAAGCCCCGGGGGATGGGCTCCTGGGGGATATTATAAATTACCGATAGGGGCTATTTTATTTACGGTAAAATTAGGAGTCACGCACCCAGTGCGGCTCTCAGTGCAGCCCCCTGGTGTACACGCGTTGGATGCACAACTCATAAACTGTAGGGTGCCCGACTCTAACACGTTTGGTGAACGACCTCGAAGCATTCAGAACACGACTCTGACGCGTTGGGTGCTTGACTCCAAGCAAAAAAATCTCAATTTTTTATTTAGATATACAGCAAGCTTTTGAGTTCAGTTCTTAGGTGGCTATAAAAAGAGCCCTTGTGTTTATTGATAGATGTTGGTGCCTACAAGGAAGTACCTATGCAGAGTCTAAAGTTCAAGAGGAAGACTCTGTTACCCTCATCTGTAAAATGTACACCATCTCTCCCATAGATGCCATCCATATAGAAACGCAGATTGTTGTGGTAAATGGACCCCATTCTATAATCTCGGTGAAAAGCAGAAACAGATTTATTGACATGTTTCCTAGCTTTCTCAATCTGTGGCCAAAATTGATTGGACCAGTTCCATTTCTGCCTTTGGCATATGTTAGAATAGACAAAGGCAGTTTGAGGGAAAAGTGGCATAAATTCTCCAAAGGTGTCCTTCATAAGCATTTCCAGACATTCCCCAGTCAAAGTGCCTAGGTCATTGCCACCACGATGCACAATTAAAACATTTTTTAAAAGCATGATTCTTATTGGTTAACAAAAACTGATTGAAAGTAACATTACATTGGATAAGATGATATGTTGTAAAGTCAAGCAAACTTACTGTTTTGATTAGCAACATTGTGTGGTGAACTTGTGACCTTTGTGCTCAGTTAAGTTTTCCATGAACTGTTTCTATGGTAACAGGCTGAAGCAGATTGGGGTTAGGGCTCGAATTTAGGTGACTTGGAAAGGGCTGAAAAGTGTAACCAATAGAAATGTGTGTTTGCTTTTGAATTAATGAGGGGAGCAATGTGATTTGCATGTATATGTGTTGAAAATGAGAGGGAAACTTTGCCATTCTTTGGTTCTGCTGACAGCTGCACAGTACAGAGATTCTGTGTAAGAAAATCTGGTGTGTGACTGACTTACTTCTTAATCTACAAAACAATTTGAAAGTTGAGTTATTATTTGTGAGGGGTTGTATGTAATGTGTTTCTTGTTAATACGATTAATGTGTTTCCCCTGCTAAACTGCAGGGAGTACTTTTTTTTGTCTAGAATCTTATTGTGAGTGTGTCTCTATTTAGAGACCATTCTGAGATAAGCTGTTGTGTATTTCATGTGTTTGGAGATAGATAACTGTTTACAAATCTGTGCTGTCTTAATATTTTAATACAATTAGAAAGCATAGTGTCTCTTTTAGTAGCATGTAGTAATCCTTTCAGTAAAGTGCAGGGGGCATTGTTATTTGTCTAGACTCACACTGTGAGTCAGTGTGCATTTGGGAAAGTTGAGAGAGAATAATTTGGTTGTTAGCCATATTTGCAGACAAATAAGTACTTGCACTCATATATTTGCGGCCAATGACAATCATTATTAGGTGGGTAAAACTTTTGGCTCTAACCCTGTTTTTTTTTTTAAATAATCTACGTTTTGGTGGCACTTAGATAAGATAAAAATACCTTTACCATCCAATATACAATTTACCTAAGTAGTTAAAAACTTTTTTAGGGAGGTGATCCTGGAATAGAAATAGCAGCAAGTATTTTTATAAAGTGCTAATGCATTACAAAAGTGCTAGTGCATTGATACCCTATTCTAGGACATTTCTCACAAATAATTACCCTGGAGCTATGTTTCTAAGGAAATGCGCTTTGTTAATTAACTATCTTACAGGAATGCTAATACACAATTAAAATTAAGCATTTATTATCATATTTAGTAACTAATTAAAGTGCTTAAAGTGCATAACAAAGTACTAATGCATAAGAACACATCGCACAGTACTATAAAAGCATGAGGGTCACCCTCGTCCGCTAATGTTTTTAATACACATTCAAAAATTCTTTAAAAAGCGTAAATTTTTAAAACAAATCAATTCAGATGGTGGGAGCAGAAGAAAGTTACGGGCATGTTCTGCTGTTGAGATTTTATACTGTAAAAAACCATGCCTTAAGTATTTGCGGCGTATTGAAAGGAGTGCTGGGCACACAATCAAAACATGGTTAAGGTCTTGTATGCCGCCATTACATAAATCACAGTATCTTTCGTTTTTGGGAATACCCTCCCAGGCACCTGTTACAATCCTCAAAGGTAGCAGGTTCATTCTTAATAATGAAATCACTCTACGAACTCCATGATACAAGTTCCAAAGAACGTACGGCTGAGGATTTTTAACTGTAGAGCTCTCCGCAATACAGTCCAACCTACCATCCACACGGCATATTTTCAAATCTCTTTCCCGTGAAATCACATATATAGTTCTTTTAATTATATGTTTTAATGCTATTTTATCCAAACCGATTCAGAAAAGGGGGGTGGTGATGAACAGAGTGTCTGAATCAAGCAGACCACTCCTACCCAGCCCAAAGATCAGGGCTTGATCCATCACCGTTATTTATCTCACTGAACCATCCCAGCTCAGAACCTGGCTATATGCAAATCAGTCTGTTCCTGGCCCAGTGCATCATGGGAACAGGGCAGACTAAACTACCAAGCCAATTCTTCACCAGAAAGGAGACAAGCTTCCGGGGACCGGTTTCTGGCATTTCAGCCGTCTTCGGCCCGGCTTGCTTAAATCCTGATGGTGCAGTGAGAAAGGGACTTATGTCTGAGTATACCCTGCCACACCTATAGTGGCCAAAAACGATTCAGAAAAGGGGGTGGTGATGAACAGAGTGTCTGAATTAAGCAGACCACTCTTACCCAGTCCAAAGATCAGGGCTTGATCCATCACCGTTATTTATCTCACTGCACCATCCCAGCTCAGAACCTGGCAAAAAACGGTGCAGACACTCTGTTCATCACCACCCCCTTTTCTGAATCATTTTATCCAAACCAGCTGCCCCTTCAAAATCTATACCAAAAGTGCTTAAAGCCTTTAAATAATTCCTAAAAATTACACTTTTTGATAACATATTAACGAAAATTTCCTTATGCAATGCCAACCTTAATAGGTTCTCCTGACAATTTATCAAGGAGTTACCCCATCTTAAACAAGCTGCCATTGTTAAGACATATGCTGAAAGAAGGCCAAATTCGAGCCTAAGGGCCGCAATTGACGCAGCATGACTCAGATTGCATAATTGTCGCCAGATTTTACCTTCAACTTTCTCATACTTTGCCCATTCACGTTCATCTATTGCTTCATTTGCGTAATTTAGGGTAGGGGGAATCTTTATTTTATATACAGCGATAGTATGAGAAAAATGTCTTTTCCCACATTGCAAGTACAAGCGATTAATTGCAGAGGCTTGTGAAATAGCTTTACTTTTGCAATGGTCCATGTGTCTGTTAGCAGAACACCTATCTGTGAAAAATTTTCCTAGGTAAGGGTAAAATATTACTATTTCCATCATTTCATCTCCTAAAACCCATTTTAGATTTGATCTAACATTACAGCCATTATAACTAAAAATTATCACTTTACTTTTTGAGACATTTATTTTTAAAAAGTATTCCTTAGTGTACCTAACCAATTCCGACAGTCGTCTCTGCAGCCCAATTGGTGTTAAGTCCATTATTATAGCGTCATCAGCGTACAGCAGACAACTTATTTTTAGGTTACCCACTTGTGGAGGATCCCCTTTACTCTCCCCTATCTGACTCGGCAAGTCATTTATGTAGATTGAGAAGAGTAAAGGGGCCAATAGGCACCCCTGCTTCAACCCGTTGTTAGAAGAAATTTTCTTTGAAAGGCCTTGAGTCCCCCCTAACAAAACTTGGGTCCATGTAGAGGAGTGAATAGCAATTATTACTCTTAGCAGGTTTCCTGGGATCCCCATAGTAATCAATTTCCTCCACAGCGTCCCCCGATCTACCATATCGAACGCTGTGGAGAAATCAATAAATGCTATATACAATGGAGTCCCCCGGCCTACAGGATATTTATCAATTAGGGTTTTCAGAACAGAGATGTTATCTAAATTGCCACTATTTTTCCGCAACCCTGATTGTTCAAGGGGAATTAAATTATTTCCAAATACCCACTCTTGTAAGTGAACCAGGATACTTTTTGCAAACAATTTTCCTGTTGCATTTAGAAGGGAATTTTGCCTAAAACTAACATTGGAATTTTTAGGGCCCTTCTTATATAGTGGAACTATTATACTTCCCTTCCAGGAGTAAGGGATGTCCCCGAAATTGTAGCAATGGACAGTTGAGTACTTTTAGTCATTATTTTATCACTGTATGTATTTTATACATTTTAGGCAACTTATGGCTTAGAAACCATATCATGCTTTTACAGTAGTACTTTATAATACTGATCGTATTATATGCTTTGTACTTTATAACCGGTATTACTATTGTAGCAGTACATTTCTTATGCTTCAGAAAGAAGACTGTTCAATAAATACTTTTTATTGAAAACACCCTTTTCTCTATTTTCTCAGCACCTCTGGTGAAACGAAGCATGCACAATTGACTGAGTAAAATAGCTATCTATTGTTTCCGCGACTCTGGAGATTGATTTCTTATTCTTGGGAAACAAAGTTGTCATGTTTATGCGGTTGTCATAAACAAATCCCTTCTTGTTTTTAGAGAAAGTTTATAGTGACCTCTGAGCTAGCTGAAACTCACAATTAAGTTTAAAATATACGATAGAGACCTAGTGGACTTCAGTCCTACGTCTAAACTATAGTATATGTTATTCCAATGCGCAGAGTATATTGGGAATACCGGAACTACACTACATGGCACCCAACGTTTGGTAAGGCGATAATTTAATGCTAGATACTAGAGTAACTCAGTCGTGCTTTTCACACAGACCCCTTTTTCCCGTAAAATAATCCAATAAACGTCTGGAGTGGGTAAAAGGTTAATATCCGCCAAAACTGAGTAGGACAAAAATCCTATGTATTCGTTTTTGGTTTATTCAACGTTGAAGGATACATTGTTCCAAAATATTGTGCACCTAATCTTTGTTTCCTTGAAACTTGTTCTGCAAACTTTCATTAAACAATGTCGGATAATGGCGACAACAACGCAACCGGTGGAGCTGCAGTAAATGCGAACCAACCGGGTTTAGACATTACAGGGTTTAATGAAATGAAAATGACGAGGATGCTGTAATCATCCCCGCAAATATAAGGAAAACCATAACTATAAAACTTTTAGAAAATGGGGTAGCATCGAGAGGTGGTAAAGTTATATTTGTTATAGAGGCACATGCATATCGCAGACAGAGGTATTCTATTCATGGATTACTTTTCCACAAGCAAATCTAGTAACACAGGAGTTTCACTACTACAAAGCAGAGGAACCTCCAGTGGAATACGTTCCTTTCGAGGACGTTGAAATTCCACTAACTTACCAAGAGAATCAGCTATGGTTTAATGGCGCCATACAACATCAAAATCAAATTACCAGGCTCGGTCCACTAGGTAGACCAGGAGCTACATGGCCGGTACTAGCCAGCTATATACGACATCCTGACATAGAAAATATGCCAGGTAGAGAACTGTTATTACAGGTGACACAGTTAATTAAAATACATAGACAATTAGTTCAATATGTCATGCGGACTTTAACAATCCAACCTGCTTTAAGGATTCCACAGCACAACCCTCACCAGGGGAACACAAACAAAATTACACGACAGACTATACAATCAGTCATTGGTAAATTACCTGCAAAGAGGGAACAAATTACTTTCTGGTTAGCTCAAATAATCACTCAGATAGAGGCAGCATTTCCTGATAGTACACCTCATGAGAAACACAGAATTCTGACAATCTGTTTACCGATGGGGATAGCACCACATGTGGAGGACTGTGATACTTGGGGTACAGACTTTGCTTCAATCTACACAAAAACACATGGTGTACCGTCCATGGCGGTAATACCAGACATTTTAAGATAGATTCAAAATGAATACGGTCCAGAACAGGCCTTAAATCTAGGTATAAAATTACTGAAAGATTTCAAACAGGTCTCGGCTATACTATTAGCTAATATTAAAGGTGAAGCAGCATCCGTGGAAATCCGCCAGAAGTTAAAAGAAACAGATATAGCAGATCAACTGTTTGAGCTTGCTAGAATTATTGAAAAATCTTATGAAGAACTAGGTAGGGATAGTTTGGGTAGGAAACCGTTAAAACCCCAACTAACTGAAAATCCTGTAAAAGTTTTTTATTAAAATAATCTCACTACTCCTAAAAAGAAGTGGGAACACACTAAACAGACTGTTCCTAAAGAAAAGCGTTCTCAGTCCAGAGGAAGATCTCCCCAAAGGGGAGGTCGGTCTCCCCAACGGGAGCCCTTTGAAAAAAAGGTATAACCTTAGAAATAGGGATACTTTAGGAAAACCTGATAGATATCAAGATAATGATACACGTCCCTCTCAATCTTTTCAGACTTCCTCTCAGAAATCAGAAAGAAGAGGACGGTCAGAACACAAAGAGGAACGTGTCAAGTCCAAAGACAAAAAACACGTTTAAAAAAGTAAAAAAGCTCAATTTTCCAAAAAGAAGGTAGCAAGCATAAATATCAGACATGCCTAGGATCTTGAGGACACAACTCAAGAACAGGGAATGGGCCCAGACAATGCTAGACAGCGCAGCAGAAGTCACCATAGTTTGCAGGATCCTGATGGATCATCTGGAGACAGTGGACTTGAATGAATGCATTCAAGTTGAAACTGAAGACACCAGGGTTAGTGTACCCCACAAGTTATATGAAGTAACACTTCGTATGGAGGGGGACATAACTAGAAAAATAAGAGCACTCTTTTGGGGGAAGCTCTCTAAGGGCTATGACATTCTTCTAGCTGAACGAGACTGGCCACCTGAATTTGTCAGGTAGTGCCCACATGGTGAAGAGATAATTATGCCAGCCTTCTCAAATTACATTCCAATTCATAAAAAAGATACATATGCCAGAAAATGGGCTGTGGCCCAGACTCCAGCATTATATAAAAATCATGTGGGATGGGAGGAGGACTCTCCTCGCCATAAAATACAGTTAAAAAATCAACCTACTGCACAGAGGCAGTATCCAGTTAAGCAAGAAGCTAAAGAACAAGTCAGGGAGATTTTAAATCAACTTGAATACCAAGGGGTGATTGAAACATGCACCTCGTCAATGAACAATCCTTTGTTTCCTGTCTCCAAACCAGACAATTCATATCGTCTAGTATTGGATTACAGACACTTAAACTCTTGTTGCAAAACTTTTGCAGTACAAAATGCACATAGTGCAGCACTAATGAATAACATAGTACGTAAAAAAAATAAAACCACATCAGATATTTCAAATCGGTTTTTCTGTCAAAACATTGCACCTGAAAGCAGGCATTGGACCGCTTTCTCAATAATGGGGACACAGCAACAATTTTGCCGTCCCCCCCAGGAATTCAAGAATAGTCCAGGGTTATTTTCGGCCTGGGTAACAGAGTTACTACAAACGTACAATAATGAGGCATTATTTTATGTCGATGACATCTATCTTACAGACGACGATTTGGACGTACACTTGAAAAGAGTGAACACCATCATACTTGGGTTTGCATCTGAAGGGTATAAATTCAATTTTAAGAAATCACAAATAGCCCACCTCAACGTCCTATTTCTAGTCTACGAGTTATCAAGTGAAGGCAAAAGCCTGGCAGCTAATTTTCTAGAAAAATGTGCGCTGTTCCAACTTCCAAAGACGCTGAAAAACTTACAGTCAATTCTAGCTTTCCTGAATTTTTGAAGAACTTATGTTCTGAATTACGCAGAAAGGGTAAAACCTCTCTACGAATTAACCAAACCTGATTTCAAACCAACTAATTGTACTCAAACACACACAGAAATTCTGCGTTCAGTCCAAACAGACATGTTAGCAAAAACACAATTACAGACACTCGAAAACGTGCGCAAACACTTGTGATCTAAATCATCCCAGGGAGATGCAGATTCACGTACCTGACCTTTATTGAAGGAGAAACGGTACCAATAGCATACAAATCACACTTGTACACACAAGCAGAAATGAAATTCTCTTCTACTGAGAAAATTCTGACAGCGGTTCAAACTGCAGTAGCAAAGGAGAGAGCTCTCGCGCAGGGTATTCGCATAATGATTGTTACACCTGTACCTGCCTTAGAGGCAGTGACAAAAGTGAGCATTCCGAATGCAAAAGCTTTACATCCAAGATGGATACAATGGATTAACTCTCTTGCTGCAACAGACGTTGAATACGTGTTTGACCCATACTCGAAAACACAAGCATTTCTCCAATATGAACATGAATGTCCTCTGCCGACCAAGATTCTGCCTCTAGAACATTACGGCTGTATAATATATACAGACGGATCAGCACAACCCGCAATTGGGGATAAACAAGTTTACAGTGCTTTGTGCGCGATTGTTAAAGGTGGCTGGCGCAAAGGTAAATTCAGACCTATGCTCACAAAAACTCAATCTCTCGGAGACTGTACAGCTCAGCGAGCTGAACTACAGGCTTTCAAGATGGCGCTTGAAAATACCGATTGCGAATTCCCCACACTAATAGTATGTGATTTGTATTAGTGCGTACAATGGTACAATGAATACTTGCAGAACTGGGTTCACAATGGCTTTAAAGACGCTAAAGGTGGCACAATTAAGCATAAAATGCTTTGCCAGTAGTTCTTTTACAGAAAGAACTACAACAGACTCACGTGTTACATACACTGAGTCATCAGCGTGATGGCGTTCACGTTTGGGGATCTAGTCAGGGAAAATATAGCGGTGAAGAAGGAATTTGGGCCTTCTTACAGAAAAGCAGTACCTGTCTTGGCAATCCAAGGAACAAGTACTACCGCCCCTTGCTGGTAAAAAGGAGAACCGAGTCGTGTCCATTGACCTGGTCAAACCACAACATGTGGCCAATAATAAGTAGTAGGCCCAGTGGACTCCCAAGATGTAGCAAAAGACCAAATCTTGCTACTGTCCAAGAGGTTCAAACTGAAACACTTATCACCTTTGATAAACCTGCAGTAAGAAAAGAAGGACTATGCAACAAAGCCATGGAACTCGTGCCTCTTGAGACCCAAATAACAGTTCATCAAGAAACACCTGTCTACAATGATGTAGCCTCTGACTATACAAATATGACAAAGGAAGAAGCGGGTCCAAAGATTAATACAATCCTGATGCAATTCCAACAATTGACAGAACTGCCTCTGGCTATTTCATCAACTTTGATACATTTTCTGAGGATCCAAGTGAACCTGAAGAAACGCCAGTAAATAAACCTTTCAAAGAAAAAATAACAGAACTCTTTCATCAACTTGAAAAAACATATCTGGTTTCACCATGGATTGAATTTTCGATTGGGTTAGGTGTACTTTTCCTCCTGCTCTGGCTAATTTTGGTTTTAAGCTTGGATGGAAAATACAGTACAATGGACACAGCAAGTCAAAAAATCAACTTGGTCCTAAAACCCACAAATCAAATCATCGTGAAAAAAGAGACCTGTCATCAGTAAACATCACAGCCCACCCAGCACATTTTATGATGATTGGGACTTTGCGACTATAAATAATATGATGTCAGATTTAGAAATGTCCGCAAAATTTACTGAACATGACGATTTAGAAGGGTCATCAGATTATGAACAAATGTATTGCTTTATTCATTATAGTCACCAATATTTGCATACATCTGCAAGCCCTGGAAATGTTTTTACATATAATCAATCGGAACATTGTCCAACGCAACCAAAAGGCAGCTCAAAAACATTTTATGAAAAATTTCCGTACTTCTCAGGGTTTAATGTAACAAATCCAGAAACATTTTATTTTAAAAATGTAAATAAGACAGGAATTAAAACAATGTTGACCAATACTAAACAAATTTATTTTGCAAACTTTTATGCTCAGCTGTCTACATTAGGTTTTGACTTTTAGAAAGACAACATTGAGACAAAATCCGTCTGGGGCACGAAAGACTGGCAGGTGCAAAGTTTAGAAGCCTTGTTCAGAGCCTGCATTATACCAGAACAAATAATGTTTTTAAATGACACTGTTCAACAAACTTCTTGTCTTGGCTTAGCTAAGATAAAAGATTTAAATAAACTGTCTATGCCTAAACCCAAATCTGAGAGTAATGATACTACAGAAAAGGAGGTAGACGTACTCTATATTTTGAAACAAAACAGAACTAATCCTGATTGGAAAACATTGTTAATCTGGCCCTCAGACACTAATAACTGTCATGATAGATTCCTGAACAAAACACAGGGGTTAAAACTGAACAGGCCAGATCAAAGTTATTCCCAGAGACAACATCCAGGGATAGTAACAACATACAGTGTAGGAAAACTATGCCTTGAGTGGCTACAGACATCCACACTTTCAGAAATAAAACAACACTTATCTTTACTTAAAGAAGGCAATGATTTGCAAGATTTCTTAATGGGGCCTCGCAAACCACGTCAAAAACGTTTCATATACGCCGGTATATAAGGTGCGTTCAACAAAGCTTGGAAAATAACGCAAATGGAAACTGCAAAAAGAATACTTGAAATTGATCATATTAATCTAGAGAAAGCTCTCTCTGTAGTGGGCAATGGGTTAACAACTCAGTCCTCCAGAATATATTCTTTGGACAGCATTGTATCCTCTGCAATTGACATAATAGAACAGGGTTTCCTAATGTTGCAACATGGCCGGTCCAAATTACATTCTATAATGCAGCTAGGCTGGACATTACAAAAACTTCGTAGAGGGTACGTGCCATGGCGTCTAATCATCACAACGTCATTGTTTGCTGTATTAAACCTTACGGATAAACAAATCTCTTTGGCACAAAGAGGAGCAGACTATACGGTGCTGAGCATTGAAAAACTGGAAAGATTACCATTGACAGTTTCTGAGAAGCCTGTCTTTGAATGGATAATTCATGGCACCATCATGATACCAGTGACGATTTTCCAATATCAGTATTGTCTACAGCGTATACCAGCGGGCCCGTTTGAAAGGTTGGGTAAATAATACATTAAGTCAACCTGGACTTTACCTTACACGCACAAATGTTGGAATAAGGGAAAAGAGGTATTCCTTAGTGGTAAAAGTTGTAAGAACTCACTAAGTGGTACACTTTTTTGCCAAGGTATTAATTTACATGGAGCCTGCAACGGTTCTGCAAATAACCTCTGTTGGACTTGGCCCTTCTGGCAGGTTCACCCCTAATCTTTTTGCTTTTAATATATGATCTGTGTTGATGATATTTGGGTCTCTGCGCACTTTTTCCCTGTGTCCCAGAGTAAAGTGCGTGCATGTAGTTAGGCTGGCCTGCTCTCCCATAGGAATGCATGGGGAATGTGTGTGTCCCTGGTAGTGCAGGCTCGTATTTGGTATATGCGAACTCGTGAGAGTGAATGCTTCGCAATGATGTATGTGGCATGAGTGTGTCTTGTGTACAAGTGCCACTTCTAGGAGTTGGCATATTAATGTAAAATATGCCTGGCGTGTGATTGGCTGGAGCTGGCTGGTGAGCCTGGCTCCTAGAAGGCTGGATGGGTCTGCCCGGTGGTGAGTGTGAGATTAGCATGCTGATGGCTGGGGAGGAGTGCACCTGGTTCCTAATGGGCCTGGACTTTCCTCACACAATGCTGGCTCTGACCCCTGTGGTGCGTCTAATGACCCTAGCCTCCCCAGTGAATGAAATGGGTGGTTGAGCCATCAAGGGTGCTCCAAAACCAGCTGCGACTGGTTTCTCCCCCACCCTGCACCTACAGACAAAGGATGTAGTGGTATAGGAAGGGGCTGTGTCCCCATACAATTTGTTCTGCTTTTGGATCCTAGCTGAGGGGTGCTGCTGCTGTTGCTGGGGCCAGGAGGACCGCCACTTGGAGTGTCTCCCTGCCTGGAGACCCAATGAGCTGGCTATGGGCCCAGCCTTGCCCCCCTGCCTGCCTCCAGACCCTGCTGGAGCTATACTTTGCCAAAGCGCCTGGAAGCACTTTTATTTGACTTATAGCGCTGGCAGCACTTTATTTTTGCCCCAGCGCTCAATAGCGATTTGCTTTGCCTTCTGGCGCCTTCTTGCGCCGAAATTGACTTAGCGCTCAGAGCGCTGTTATTCTTTTTGCCAAGCGGCTGCCACGCCGCATTTGGCCTGGTTTATTTATTTATTTAAAGCCGGAGCGCACCTGGCATTGCCCCATGTCGAAAACACTGCCGCAGCCCGGGGCCGAGGAGACGCCGAGGAAAAGCCGAGGGAGCCACCGCTGACGTCACCCGGGAGCCGCGCTGCCATTGGCTTAGGCTGCGGAAGGCTCGCCGGGCGACCTGCGTGGTGATTGGTTCCCCAAGAAAGCAGCCAGCCGTGTCCACGAGCCTCCCCGAGTGAAGAGGAGCCCCGCGCTGCCTGAAAGGAGAGCCCGCCGCCCATAAGAGAAGAGGCTGGCAGTGTTTCCCGCCCCCGCAGCACCAGTGAAGTCCCGGTGTGTGCGGGGGCAGGTTCTCCTGGTTCTTCGAGCGGCTCCAGTTGGCAGAGGGCCGCTCCAATGTGTGCGGCATTTCTTTGTTGGAGCCAAGAGGCCCAGGGGGAATATCTTTGTGTCGAGCCCCGAGCAGGGCTCCAACGTTACTTTGGGCATTTGTATTCACGAGCCTGCGAGGCTCGAGGCGCCATCCTGTGTTGCCGATTCCCCAGACGAAGGACTCCAAAGACGCCCGCAGTGATAGTTTAGAGCCCACGAGGCTCCAGGACCCCGCAGTTCTTTGCGCTAGAGCCCTGAGAGAGGCTCGAGTACCGGCACCATTGTTCACGAGCCCCCGAGGCTCAAAGCCCATCATTGTTTTAGAGCGCAGAAGCTGTCAAGTGCCAGTCTATTGTTTTGCGAGCCCTGAGAGGCTCTTGGGGGACACAGGCAGTTGTTTAGAGCCCCGTGGCTCCCACGCTGTGTTGCCCTCACCATTGTTCTTGAGCCCACATGGCTCCAACGTTGGCCCCATCAGTATTTACAACTGTCCAGCACTTAGTGGACAGTTGCTACGTTTAGGCTTGTGTTCTTGGCTGCCTGTGCAGCCTCCCTGACATTTGGACTCAGGGCATTTCAGCCCTTGCGAGGCCAGTTGGCCTGGGGGACAGTTCTAGTGTTGTGCTATGTGCACCCTGCGCATTGTGATTTACTTGCTTATGTGATTCCTGTGCAAATGTTCCACCTTCACCTCTGAATGTGTTTTAATGCCTCATGTGCAATGTGTTTATGTTTTATCCCCTTTGCTAAAAGTAACCTTCTTAGAGGATTGTTGATGTCTTATTACCTTTGCTAAATGTGACTTGCTTAGGTGATTGTTTATGTTTTATCCCCTTTGCTAAAAGTGACCTGCTTAGAGGATTGTTTATGTTTTATTACCTTTGCTAAAAGTGACCTGCTTAGGTGATTATTTTATGTTCCTTCCCCTTTGCTAAAAGTGACCTGCTTAGAGGATTGTTTATGTATTACCTTTGCTAAATGTGACCTGTTTAGGTGACTGTTTAGGTTTCCTTTCCTTTGCTAAAAGTGACCTGCTTAGGTGATGGTTTTCCTTCTATAGGTCCTGATGATAAGGTCCTAGTTCCCTGTGTGATTCTCCTACAGTGTTTAGGGTTGCGTAGGAGGTATTTACCCTTTACCAGTAATTACTGGTTGTGTGCTACATTTACTATTTTGGTGCTACAGTCATTATATGTTTATGTGCTAAGTGTTATACCTACAAGTATTATTTCTAAAAAGTGCCTACCCCTGACAGTGGTCCATGTGGCCCTGCCCTGTACATAATCCCCTGTAAATTCTGCCCGTGCCTGTTGGCACATTGTAAAGTGTGTGTGTTATCTAATGTGTTTTTACTATAATACAAAGGCTATTTTTTATATAACCTTGTGTGGAGTTTCCTTTGTGGTGGGCCTTGGGTGTTGTTGCTGGGTGCGCGCGCAAACGCTTTACACATTGCCTCCGACATTAGCCTTGCTGCTCGCGTCACGTTATCTAGAGGGTGAGCAGGGGTTATCTTGGTGTGTAACTCCCTTGCCCTGACCTTGGACATCGTGATCTATGGCTGACTTTGGCGTGAGCCTGGGCCAGCCGGGCAGCCCGTGTATAACATTGGTGGCAAGCGGTGTGGATTGGACTTGCGTTTGCGCTGTACCACAGTGGCGACAGGCCGCACTACAAAACTCTACATTTTTAGATAACCAAATTTTGGGGATTATTGTTTTTTAGGTGAAGGTTCAGTATTGCTTCTCCTGAAAGGTGTCATTTTGTAGTTTTGTCCAGTACCTTGTTCCCCGCCCTGCTCCCAGATTGGTACCTGTTTCGCTTATGGTCAGGTTGAGAAATCAGGGGTGGTAGAAACTGCCTTACCGAGGGGGGGGGTGTGAATGAGTGGCGTGTTACACTGGACAGAGGAGTGCAAGTTCTCTGAGATAGGAATCTTGCTGAATTTTTTTAATTGTGTACTCCTGTTAAGCTCAGACCCCCAGGTTCCCTGTGTCAAACTTTTCTTTAGAACGTCTGCCAAAATGGAGCCTACTTTTGATTTCTGTGATCTGTTTAGATACAGTATGTTGGAGTTGGTCAGATTCTGTGAAGAGAGAGACATAGGGGTGGATGAGTCAGATACTCAGTCCGAACTTAGGAGCAGCCTGATCCTATGGCAAAAGGATCAGTGGGATCGTGAGCACAGTGAGAGAGATAGGGCTCGGGCCGCACGCCATGTGGGAGGTGAGTCTGTGGGGAGCCCTGAAGATTCTGATGAAGAAGATGATGACAGTGGACGGGCACCACCAGATAGTGAGGACCCCATAGGTAGAGGGTGCCTTGCTGGGTCCAGTGTCAGTACCAGCGCCCCATCTCTTGTCCTGTCCCCAGATGAGTGGGAAGATAGGGAGAAAGAAAGGGAGTATCAGCTAGCGATGGAACAGTTCAGGTTAGAGCATGTCCAGGCTATGGCGCAGCTGGGTGTCAAGAAGCACAGCTAGAGATCGAGAGAGTCTTAGCGTGGCAGAGGATAGAGGAGGAGAGAAGGGCCATCATCAGAGAGAGAGCAGCCCTGGAGGATAGACTATCCCCTGCGCACAGTTGTAATTGTCTGGATTCCCCAGGGAGGGTTGAGTCTAGTGGTGGCAGCTATTTAAATTTCAGTGTAGACAGTCCCACTCCCAGTTCCCCAAGTATAGTACCTGTTTCCCGAGAAGAGGAGTGTCGGTTGAAATTCAGGAACCTTAGGAAACAACCTCACCGGGATTGGGAGGATTATTCCGATGATTGTGAGGATGCACTGATTGATTGGATAAGGGTTCACAGGCAATCTGAGTTTGAGGGAATGTTCAACTTAGTTGTCAAAGAGCAACTGCTCAACTGTTTTGCGCCAGAGTTGCGCCAACACCTGTTAGGGTGTGGATTGACTGAGCCTTGTGAGCTTGCAGGAGAAGCAGAGCGTTGGTACAGTGCAATAGGTTCTCTGGAGTCATTAGTGAGTGATTCCAACAATAGTGGGTCAGGTGTCCTCCAGCCTAGCATGGTGGAGGAGGGTGAGAGTAGCCCAGCTGGGTCCCAGTATAGTGAGGAGAGTGTAGCGGCATACTGCCTGTCTCAGTGGAGCGGGAGTGAGTGTGAGACCGAGAGTCCCCAGACGCCCGAAGCCCTGCCTCAGAGCCTGGATGGTTTCTTTAGGGAACACCAGGATGGGAACCTAAGCTTGCCTGTTAGTTCACTTGAGGGAGATCTCCTAGTGTGTAGAGGATCTGGAGCATCTGTAAGCGGAGCTTCTATGGTTCTAGAGTCTGGCAGTACCGCTCCGGTAGGGAGGGTACAGGAGTCCAGTGAAAGGAGTGATTGGGGAATAGTATGTGAGTTACCAGAAGTCCTGGAGTGCCAGGCATTGGTTCCACCAATGGTTATAGACCAGAGGTTGGAGGGCCAGGTTCAGGATTCGCCTGACCTGAAGGGTGGGGCTACTGTAATCAGTGTCCGGACCAGTTCTTCCTCCAGAGGTACCGCCCCGGTTGGGAGGGAGGGAGCAGGACTCTACAACGGGGTGCAGAGGGTGGTACCACCTGAGGGGTTAAAGCCTAGGTTGGGAGAATGGTGTTTTGAGGGTACCCCTCGAAGGAGGTGGAACCCTAGGAGAAGAGGCAGGGGGAGGAGGGCCTTCCCTGAGACTCCTGGTCCACCTAAGGTTGTAGACCCTAGGCTGGAGAACCAGTGGCAGTCTAGCCCTGTCTTGCAGGCAGGAAGAGTGGAGAATGGCTATTATGTGCCAGGGGTTACTACCCCCCACTTTGTGAGTAGGCAGGAACCAGTGGCACCTGGGTGGCCTAGGGCCTGGTCCTGGCCAAGGGCAGCTAGAGAGTACCAGTGGGGTAGCCCAGTTAGTCCCTACAGTAGTTTTAGAAAGAACCCCAGGGTTTCACCGTGGCATAAAACAGGAGGGTGTCCCTGCAGTAGCGGGCCAGCGTCCGTGTTTTATCGCCAAAAGCAGGGAAGCCCATCACGGTGGTGATTGGTCTGCCCTGCGTTTTGGCTGGAAGGTGGTTGTGTTGGACTTGGCAGTTCTGGCAGGTTCACCCCTAATCTTTTTGCTTTTAATATATGATCTGTGTTGATGATATTTGCGTCTCTGCGCACTTTTTCCCTGTGTCCCAGAGTAAAGTGCGTGCATGTAGTTTGGCTGGCTGGCTCTCCCATAGGAATGCATGGGGAATGTGTGTGTCCCTGGTAGTTCCTGATGCGTGGGGAGTGCAGGCTCGAATTTGGTATGTGCGAACTCGTGAGAGTGAATGCTTCGCAATGATGTATGTGGCATGAGTGTGTCTTGTGTACAAGTGCCACTTCTAGGAGTTGGCATATTAATGTAACATATGCCTGGCGTGTGATTAGCTGGAGCTGGCTGGTGAGCCTGGCTCCAGGAAGGCTGGATAGGTCTGCCCGGTGGTGAGTGTGAGATTAGCATGCTGATGGCTGGGGAGGAGTGCACCTGGTTCCTAAATGACCCTAGCCTCCCCAGTGAATGAAATAGGTGGTTGAGCCATCAAGGGTGCTCCAAAACCAGCTGCTACTGGTTTCTCCCCCACCCTGCACCTAAAGACAAAGGATTTAGTGGTATAAGAAGGGGCTGTGTCCCCATACAATTTGTTCTGCTTTTGGATCCTAGCTGAGGGGGGCTGCTGCTGTTGCTGGGGCCAGGAGGACCGCCACTTGGAGTGTCTCCCTGCCTGGAGACCCAGTGAGCTGGCTCTGGGCCCAGCCTTGCCCCCCTGCCTGCCTCCAGACCCTGCTGGAGCTATACTTTGCCAAAGTGCCTGGAAGCGCTTTTATTTGACTTATACCACTGGCAGCACTTTATTTTTGCCCCAGCGCTCAATAGCGATTTGCTTTGCCTTCTGGCGCCTTCTGGCGCCGAAATTGACTTAGCGCTCAGAGCGCTGTTATTCTTTTTGCCAAGCGGCTGCCACGTCGCATTTGCCCCAGTTTATTTAAGTATTTAAAGCCGGAGCCCACCCGGCATTGCCCCGTGTCGAAATCACCGCCGCAGCCCGGGGCCGAGGAGACGCCGAGGAAAAGCCGAGGGAGCCACCGCTGACGTCACCCGGGAGCCGCGCTGCCATTGGCTTAGGATGCGGAAGGCTTGCCGGGCTACCTGCGCGGTGATTGGTTCCCCTAGAAAGCAGCCGCATGTGTCCACGAGGCTCCCCGAGTGAAGAGGAGCCCCGCGCTGCCTGAAAGGAGAGCCCGCCGCCCACGAGAGAAGAGGCCGGCAGTGTTTCCCACCCCCCGCAGCACCAGTGAAGTCCCGGTGAGTGCAGGGGCAGGTTCTCTTGGTTCTTCGAGCGGCCCCAGTTGGCAGAGGGCCGCTCCAACATGTGCGGCATTTCTTTGTTGGAGCCAAGAGGCTCAGGGGGCACATCTTTGTGTCGAGCCCCGAGCAGGGCTCCTATGTTACTTTGGGCATTTGTATTCACGAGCCTGTGAGGCTCGAGGCGCCTTCCTGTGTTCCCGAGTCCCCAGACGAAGGACTCCAATGACGACCGCAGTGATAGTTTAGAGCCCACGAGGCTCCAGGACCCCGCAGTTCTTTGCGCTAGAGCCCTGAGAGAGGCTCGAGTACCGGCACCATTGTTCACGAGCCCCCGAGGCTCAAAGCCCCTCAATGTTTTAGAGCAAAGAAGCTCTCAAGTGCCAGTCTATTATTTTGCGAGCCCTGAGAGGCTCTTGGGGGGACACAGGCAGTTGGTTAGAGCCCCATGGCTCCCACGCTGTGTTGCCCTCATCATTGTTTTTGAGCCCACATGGCTCCAACGTTGGCCCCATCAGTATTTACAACTGTCCAGCACTTAGTGGACAGTCGCTACGTTTAGGCTTGTGTTCTTGGTTGCCTGCGCAGCCTACCTGACATTTGGACTCAGGGCATTTCAGCCCCTGCGAGGCCATTTGGCCTGGGGGACACTTCTAGTGTTGTGCTGTGTGCACCCTGCACATTGTGATTTACTTGCTTATGTGGTTCCTGCACAAATGTTCTACCTGCACCTCTGAATGTGTTTTAATGCCTCATGTGCAATGTGCTTATGTTTTTTCCCCTTTGCTAAAAGTGACCTGCTTAGAGGATTGTTGATGTTTTATTACCTTTGCTAAATGTGACCTGCTTAGGTGAATATTTTATGTTCCTTCCCCTTTGCTAAAAGTGACCTGCTTAGAGGATTGTTTATGTATTACCTTTGCTAAATGTGACCTGCTTAGGTGATTGTTTATGTTTCCTTCCCTTTGCTAAAAGTGACCTGCTTAGGTGATGGTTTTCCTTCTATAGGTCCTGATGATAAGGTCCTCGTTCCCTGCGTGATTCTCTTACAGTGTTTAGGGTGTGTAGGAGGTATTTACCCTTTACCAATAATTACTGGTTGTGTGCTACATTTCCTATTTAGGTTCTACAGTCATTATATGTTTATGTGCTAAGTGTTATACCTACAAGTATTATTTCTAAAAAGTGCCTACCCCTGACAGTGGTCCATGTGGCCCTGTCCTGTACATAATCCCCTGTAAATTCTGCCCGTGCCTGTTGGCACATTGTAAAGTGTTAGTGTAATCTAATGTGTTTTGGATTGGGCGCAGGCGCTGCGCGTGAACGCTGCGCACGGGAGCAGCTGTCATATATGGATAGTGGAGGGGGAGGGGCGAGGGCGGTTCAGCTGGGAGGCGGGGCGGGCTACCGAGGACAACAACAATCAAAATGGAGGCGGAGGGGGGAGAACAGATGAGCGCTTGGGGCACATGCGTGAAACAGAGTCAAAGCAACAGTATACAATTAGCAAAGTACAAATAAGGCAAAGCGGCAACCAGGCAGACAGCAGGCAATGATAATTAGGCACTTTAGGATCGCAAAGCAGCACAACGATACCGACAGTCACAAGGGACACTGGGGAGCGACCACTCAGCCCGTGAGAGAGGAGCGAGTCATGGCGCTTTCAGGTGGGGAGCGCTGTTTCTGGTCAGTGGGAGGGCGGCTCAGCTGGGAGGCGGGGCGGGCTACCGAGGACAACAACAATCAAAATGGAGGCGGAGGGGGGAGAACAGACGAGCGCTTGGGGCAAATGCGCGAAACAGAGTCAAAGCAACAGTATACAATTAGCAAAGTACAAATAAGGCAAAGCGGCAACCAGGCAGACAGCAGGCAATGATAATTAGGCACTTTAGGATCGCAAAGCAGCACAACGATACCGACAGTCACAAGGGACACTGGGGAGCGACCACTCAGCCCGTGAGAGAGGAGCGAGTCACGGCGCTTTCAGGTGGGGAGCGCTGTTTCTGGTCAGTGGGAGGGCGGCTCAGCTGGGAGGCGGGGCGGGCTACCGAGGACAACAACAATCAAAATGGAGGCGGAGGGGGGAGAACAGACGAGCGCTTGGGGCAAATGCGCGAAACAGAGTCAAAGCAACAGTATACAATTAGCAAAGTACAAATAAGGCAAAGCGGCAACCAGGCAGACAGCAGGCAATGATAATTAGGCACTTTAGGATCGCAAAGCAGCACAACGATACCGACAGTCACAAGGGACACTGGGGAGCGACCAATCAGCCCGTGAGAGAGGAGCGAGACACGGCGCTTTCAGGTGGGGAGCGCTGTTTCTGGTCAATGGGAGGGCGGCTCAGCTGGGAGGCGGGGCGGGCTACCGGGGACAACAACAATCAAAATGGAGGCGGAGGGGGGAGAACAGACGAGCGCTTGGGGCAAATGCGCGAAACAGAGTCAAAGCAACAGTATACAATTAGCAAAGTACAAATAAGGCAAAGCGGCAACCAGGCAGACAGCAGGCAATGATAATTAGGCACTTTAGGATCGCAAAGCAGCACAACAATACCGACAGACCACCCCTCCCGCATTACGTACGATGCCACCACCCTCCTAGCCCTTAACCCCGGCCGTTCCCCCAACTGCTTCCTAGCCGCTCCTGGACACACCCATGGACCTTTCTCATGCAACTCCTGCAAATTCATCGGCACCGACAACAACTCCGCTACGACCACACCACAAATTCCTGACCCCAACCACCTACAATGCATCTTGCTCAACACCCGCTCGGTCCACAGGCACGCCTTTGACCTCTGGAATCTACTAGACACCATCTCTCCGGACGTCGCCTTCCTAACAGAAACATGGATGAATGCCTCCTCCGCCCCACACATCACCATTGCCATCCCAGAAGATTATAAGATCATACGCAAAGACCGCACCGGCCACACAGGAGGAGAAATCGCTATCGTCCATAAAAAATCCATCCACATCTCAACCAGCTCTGACGTAAATCTCGGCAACTCTGAACACCTTCACTTCCAGATCCACATCAACGCCAAGACCACACTCAGAGGCACCCTCCTCTACAGGCCACCAGGACCCCGGGCACAATTCAGTGAGGACATCACAGACTTCATCACCCCACACGCGCTCCCCTCCAAAGACTACATCCTTCTGGGAGCTCTCAATTTCCTCCTTGAAAAGAACAACGACCACAACTCCACCACCCTCCTGGACAACCTCGCCAACTTCAGACTTAAACAACTGGTCACTTCCCCCACCCACATCGCAGGTCACACACTCGACCCAATCTTCACCTCCAGCAATCATGTCTCCTTCAGACACACTACGGCTCTCCTCTGGACCGACCACAGCTGCGTTCACTTCACCTACAACAAGCCCAAACCCATCAACCACCCCCAACCAACTTTGCAAAGAAACTGGAACAAAATCTCCATCGACCAGATCTCCTCAACTCTTCTTCTAAACCCCCCAGCCCACTCCTCAAACCCCGACCAAGCCGCCACCAACCTCACACTATGGCTATCCAACAGCGCCGATGTCCTAGCACCACTGAAAAAACGACAAATCAAACTTGGCAGCAAGAAGGCCTCCTGGTTCAACGATGATCTTAAGAAATCCAAGAAACTCTGCCGCTCCCTAGAGAAGGCCTGGAAAAAAGACCCAACCACCAGTACCAAGGACGCCTTCAAAAACGCCACCCGCATACACCACCAACTGATCCGTAACGCCAAGAAAACCGCCTTCAAGGACCGACTAGATAGCAACGCCCACAACAGCAAGGAACTTTTCAACATCGTCAAGGAATTTACCAATCCCTCGGCCAACTCTAACGACATCACCCCCTCTCAAGCCCTCTGCGACTCCCTAGCCTCATTCTTCCACAACAAGATTGCAGACATCCACAACAGCTTCGACATCCAACCCGGAGACCAACCCACCCATCCACTTGCTGGACCTTCACCCCCCTCGAACATCCTCAACGACTGGAACCCAATCTCCACTGAGGACACCATCCGCCTGATGAACTCCATCCACTCAGGATCCCCCACAGACCCATGCCCTCACCACATCTTCAACAAAGCAGACTCCATCATAGCACCGCACCTCCGAGATGCCATCAACTGCTCCCTCAACTCAGCCACCTTCCCGGAAAGTTGGAAACACGCTGAACTCAGCGCCCTTCTGAAAAAACCCACAGCGGACCCCACCGAACTCAAAAACTACCGTCCCATCTCGCTCCTTCCATTCCCGGCCAAAGTCATCGAGAAAGCTGTCAACCACCAACTCACCGCCTTCCTCGAAGCCAACAAATCCCTCGACTCCTCACAATCTGGCTTCCGAGCAAAACACAGCACGGAGACCGCCCTCATCGCAGCAACAGACGACATTCGAACTCTACTGGATAATGGAGACACAGTCGCCCTCATCCTCCTCGACCTCTCCGCAGCCTTCGACACTGTCTGCCACAGCACCCTTCGACAGCACCTCAGAAACATCGGAATCCAAGGAAAAGCACTAGAATGGATCACCTCGTTCCTCACCGGAAGAACCCAGAGAGTCCGCCTTCCACCATTCAAGTCAGAGGCCACCGAAGTCATCTGCGGCGTACCACAAGGTTCCTCACTCAGCCCCACCCTTTTCAACGTATACATGAGCCCCCTCGCGGCCATCGCACGCCAACACAATCTCAACATCATCTCCTACGCGGACGACACTCAACTGATCCTATCACTCACCAATGACCCTAGCACCGCCAAAACTAACCTACACGAAGGAATGAAAGAAGTAGCCAAATGGATGAAACACAGCCGTCTGAAACTGAACTCAGATAAAACAGAAGTCCTCATCTTAGGCACCTCCCCCTCGGCATGGGATGACTCGTGGTGGCCAGAAGCCCTTGGAAAAGCACCCATCCCGACAGACCACGCACGGAACCTGGGAGTCATCCTGGATTCCTCACTCTCAATGAACAGACAAGTCAACGCCGTCTCTTCATCCTGCTTCAACATTCTTCGCATGCTCAAAAAAACATTCCGCTGGATCCCCATCGAAACTAGGAAAACGGTCACCCACGCTCTGGTCACGAGCCGACTGGACTATGGAAACACCCTCTACGCCGGTACTACCGCTAAACTCCAGAAAAAACTCCAAAGAATCCAAAACGCCTCAGCCAGGCTCATATTAGACATCCCACGTAAAGAACATATCTCTGATCACCTGAAAAACCTCCACTGGCTCCCCGTCAATAAGAGGATCACTTTCCGGCTCCTAACCCACGCACACAAAGCACTCTACGAAATCGGACCAGAATGCCTCAACACACGACTGTCCTTCTACACCCCCTCCCGCCAGCTACGATCATCCAACCAACCCTTCGCCACGGTACCTCGCGTCAACAAAACCACCATGGGAGGCAGATCCTTCTCCTATCTGGCAGCCAAAACCTGGAACTCACTTCCCACTTACCTTCGCCTTACCCAGAACCACCTAGCATTCAGAAAGCAACTTAAAACGTGGATATTTGACAAGTAACTCCCCACCCCTCCTCAAGCGCCTTGAGACCCTCTGGGTATGTAGCGCGCTATATAAATTCTTTGACTTGACTTGACTTGACTATAATACAAAGGCAATTTTCTATATAACCTTGTGTGGAGTTTCCTTTGTGGTGGGCCTTGGGTGTTGTTGCTGGGTGCGCGCGCAAACGCTTCACACATCGCCTCCGAGATTAGCCTTGCTGCTCGCGTCACGTTACCTAGAGGGTGAGCAGGGGTTATCTTGGTGTGTAACTCCCTTGCCCTGACCTTGGACATGGTGATCTCTGACTGACTTTGGTGTGAGCCTGGGCCAGCCGGGGAGCCCGTGTCTAACAACCTCTCTTGCCACCTGCACGGTACACCCTCCACAGTCATAGAACCCATTTTCAGACAGCTATCCAATGGAAGCTACGTTATGCTCAATGACCACAGCTGCTGTGGCATGCTGCCAGAAAAACGTTATCTCGTTAGTGTGTCATCCAGGGTCACTTGTTGTATGCAAGTATTGTATTCAAAGAGCAAGACAGACAGTGGGACGGCATTATGTCCTTCATTGAATATCTCTTCTATACGAATTGATACTTTAAGCAGAATAAAAGCCATTCTTTTGCAAAAGACTGTGCCACTGACCTCGTCTAGAGAAACATATGATCTGCAAGTTGAAAGGACTTCTGCAGAAATACATGCATTATTATCAACAAGCTGCATAGTACATTTCGCAGAAATGTTAAGTCAAATCTTAAACATGTCTGATACCAGTGGCATCGCACATGTATTTAAGATGATTTTTTCGGGACTGTTAGCACCAATTGAAGCAGTCTTCGGCATTTTTCCAAATTTTGTGCACTTTGTGTTCGGCGGTCTGCCTCTCATCTTGGAACTCGTAGCAGGAAATCGATTTTTATTCCTTCTGCTGCGATATGGCAAGTCCGGTAACCGACGAGACCCAGAATACCATGGAAGGGACCCTCCTAGCCATGAGGTATCGTGAGAAAATTACTCAGATTCTTGGCTTAGCTCGTTTAAGAGATCTGAACACAACCTGGTTTCTTTCATTCAGACCAATCTGGCAAGATTGTATCCTACCTGTTCTACGATGCCTGCTTTGCAGAGAAGAATGCGTGTTGTACATTTGTCTTACACTTCCATCAGTCCTGCCATCGAATGTCGACGGCTTGCTAGGTCTGGTAACGATTCATACATCGTGTTGTCCCCAACGGCTACCAATCCTGATGACGGCATTCATTGAGGTCTCACCAGTAAGTCTAACTGAGGGTGAGATACGAGGAAGAACAGGCACGCAGGTACCATCTGATATGAACAATGCTAATGCGGCACCTGGCGCTGATGGAAATGCTTCTCATCTGTGCACATTTGACCTGCTTTATCAAATAGTTACACTTTCACCTACTGTGGTAGACAAATTCTTTGCCAGCCTAGATGATCTGATGTTTTCTCCTGACACCGAGAATAACTTTTGATTCATGCAAACAGCGTTCCATGAACTCTGAAATTCGGCCTTCACTTTTTCAAAACAAAGACTTCTAACTTTGAAACTCTATTTTTTCACAACCAATTGAATTTTTCTCTCCAAAATATTGAATATTTTGGCACAGACTAATCTGCTTAAAGTAGAACTATTCTTACAGAACAAGAAATTCTTTTTGAACACTTCCTAGAGAAAATATTTGGCCTTATCCTCAATACTCAATCAATCAATCAATCAGTGACACTTATAAAGCGCGCTACATACCCGTAAGGTCTCAAGGCGCTGAGGGAGGGGGGGGGAGCCGCTACTGCTCGAACAGCCAGGTCTTCAGCTTCTTCCTGAAGGAGAGGTGGTCTTGGGTCAGGCGCAGGTCGGTCGGGAGGGAGTTCCAGGTCTTGGCGGCCAGGTAGGAGAAGGACCTTCCTCCTGTAGTCGCTCTTCGGATGCGGGGGACGGCGGCGAGGGCGTGGTTGGCTGATCGGAGGTGGCGTTTGGGAGCGTAGAAGTTGACTCGGCTGTTGAGGTAGCTCGGGCCTTGGTCGTGTAGGGCTTTGTGTGCGTGGGTGAGGAGGCGGAAGGTGATTCTTTTGTTGACGGGGAGCCAGTGAAGGTCTCTCAGATGTCCGGAGATGTGGCTGGTTCGTGGGATGTCGAGGATGAGTCTGGCTGAGGCGTTCTGGATCCGCTGGAGTCTCTTCTGGAGCTTGGCGGTGGTACCGGCATAGAGGGCGTTGCCGTAGTCCAGTCGGCTGGTGACGAGGGCCTGGGTGACGGTCTTCCTGGTCTCGGTGGGGATCCACCAGAAGATCTTCCGTAGCATGCGTAGGATGTTGAAGCATGCCGAGGAGACGTTGTTGACTTGCCTGGTCATGGAGAGGGAGGAGTCCAGGATGAAGCCCAGGTTGCGTGCATGGTCTGTCGGTTTGGGTGCGGTGCCCAGGGCGGGAGGCCACCAGGAGTCGTCCCAGGCGGAGGGAGAGGAGCCCAGGATGAGGACCTCCGTCTTGTCCGAGTTCAGTTTCAGGCGGCTGGTCGTCATCCACTCGGCTACCTCTTTCATCCCTTCGTGCAGGTTGGCTCTGGCGGCGGCGGGGTCGTTGGTCAGGGAGAGGATCAGCTGGGTGTCGTCGGCGTAGGAGATTATGCTGAGGTTGTGTTTGCGTACGATGGCCGCGAGGGGGCTCATGTAGACGTTGAAGAGGGTGGGGCTCAGAGATGATCCTTGGGGGACGCCGCAGATGACTTCGGTGGCCTCTGACTTGTACGGTGGTAGGCGGACTCTCTGTGTTCTCCCGTCGAGGAAGGAGATGATCCATTCCAGCGCCTTGTCCTGGATTCCGACGTTGCTGAGGCGCCGTACTAGGGTGCGGTGGCAGACCGTGTCGAATGCCGCGGAGAGGTCTAGGAGGATGAGGGCCGCTGTTTCTCCGTTGTCCATCAGGGCTCGGATGTCATCGGTGGCGGCGATGAGGGCGGTCTCAGTGCTGTGGTTGGCTCGGAAGCCGGACTGTGAGGGGTCGAGGGATCCGTTTGTCTCGAGGAAAGCGGCCATCTGCTTGTTGACGGTCTTCTCGATGACTTTGGCTGGAAACGGGAGGAGCGAGATGGGGCGGTAATTCTTGAGGTCGGTGGGGTCCGCTGTTGGTTTCTTGAGTAGAGCGCTGAGTTCGGCGTGTTTCCAGCTCTCGGGGAAGATGGTGGTGTCGAAGGATGTGTTGATGATGTCTCGCAGGTGGGGTGCGATGACAGCGTCGGCCTTGTTGAAGACGTGGTGAGGGCAGGGGTCGGTCGGTGATCCGGAGTGGATGGAGTTCATCGTGCGGATGGTGTCTTGGGTGCTGATCGGGGTCCAGGCGTGGAGGGTGGTGGTGGGGGGTGGTTGTTCGGTCATGGTGTGCGTTGGTTGGTTGTTGAAGCTGTTGTGTATGTCCGCGATTTTGTTGTGGAAGTATGAAGCCAGGGAGTTGCAGAGGTCTTGCGATGGGGTAATGTCGTTGTTTCCTGCGCTGGGGTTGGAAAGCTCTTTCACGATGTTGAAGAGTTCCTTGCAGTTGTGTGCGTTGTTGTCCAACCGGTCCTTGAATGCTGTTTTCTTGGCGGCGCGGATCAGCTGGTGGTGTTTCCGGGTGGCAAGTTTGAAGGAGGTCCTGTTGTCCGGTGTCGGTTCCCTTCTCCAGACTTTCTCGAGGGCTCGGCAGTTCTTCTTGGAGCTCTTGAGTTCGTCGGTGAACCATGGGGCTTTCTTGCTGCCGGGTCTGCTGGGCGGGGTCCTCAGTGGGGCAAGTTCGTCCGCGCAGTTGCTGATCCACTTCGTGAGGTTGTCGGCGGCCTGGCTGGGGTTCGCTGAGCTGGCAGGAGGGTGCTGGCTCAGGGAGGTGGCGAGCTGGTCTGCTGTGATCTTGTTCCAGCTTCTGCGGGCGGCCTGTTGCTGGTGGTGGTGGGTCGTTGTTTTCTTGAAGGTGAAGTGGACGCAGCTGTGGTCCGTCCATTGAAGCTCTGTGGCGTGGCTGAAGTCGATGTCCTTGCTGGATGAGAAGACAGCGTCGAGTGTGTGTCCGGCGAGGTGGGTGGGGGTGGACACCAGTTGCTTGAGTCCCAGGTTGGCGAGGTTGTCGAGCAGGGTGCTGGTGTTGCGGTCGTTGTTGTTCTCCAGATGGAAGTTGAGGTCTCCCAGGAGGATGTAGTCAGCGGAGGGGAGGGCATGTGGGCTGACGAAGTCGGCGATGTCCTCGCTGAATTGTGTGCGTGGTCCAGGGGGTCGGTATATCAGGGTGCCTCTGAGGGTGGTGTTCGGGTTGGTGTGGATCTGGAAATGCAGGTGTTCGGCGGTGGTCAGGGAGTTGTCGGTGCTGGTCGTGAGACGGATGGTGCTCCTGTGGATGATGGCGATGCCTCCTCCCATCTGGTTGGCGATTCGGTCCCTCCGGACGATCTTGTAGCCCTCTGGGATGGCGATGGCGATGTCGGGAGCTGAAGAGGCGTTCATCCAGGTCTCCGTGAGGAAGGCAACGTCTGGAGCTGTGGTGTCGAGGAGGTTCCAGAGTTCGATGGCATGTCTGTGGACGGAGCGGGTGTTGAGCAGGATGCACTTGAGGTGGGTGCTGCTGGTGTTCGGCTTGGTGGGTGCTGGTGCGAGGCAGGTCCGGATGCAGGTGAACTTGCAGGCGTGGCAGCTGAAGGGTCCGTGGGTACGTCGTGGAGAGGCTTGATGGCATTCTGGGAGTCGGCCGGTGTTGAGAGCGGTGAGGGTGGCGGCGGAGTACGTCAGGCGGGTCGGTCGGGGTCTTCGTGGGCCAGGGGTCCTGGCACTGGGCGCGGTCCAGGCGCGGACGGGCGTAGACGGGCTTACCTTTGGCGCGCCTTCGGCGCACAATCGGCGCGCCCGCTGCGCGTGACCGCTGCGCGTTCGCACGGTCGCCATTTAAGGCGAAGTGCGCGGGTGGGCGGAGCAGCTGGGAGGCGGGAGCGGGGAGGGTACAGAATAGAAAAAGGGGCGGGGAAAAGCGGCGGTGGCGGGAAGGGAGGGCGGAGGGCGGCGAGGTAGGCGGACAACAAGGATGGAAACCACAACACGGGGGAAATAAAAATTAAACAGAACGGGCACAAATTCTCGACAAAACAAGGAAAAAACCAAAGTTATACAAAACAGGCACAAATGTTAGACAAAACAAGGGCAAAAACAACCGCAGCGGCGCCAGCCGGCAATCGGCAAAACGAGGCAGCAGCGAGGCAGAGGGCAGGCAAGGGGCACACGCAGCAGCTGGTGGCCGTGCGATACTATATCTATTGACATGCTATGTTATGTTATGAAATGGTTCCAACCGTTTTTTCTTTATTTAAGAGCCATTTTCATATATGTAATTACATGATTCATTGAGTTTGCATTTCAGATACCTTACTTTATGCTTAGAATGACATCACTTACTTAAATGCGTACTGTAGACATGCTAATTTTCTCGTGTGCTACCATTTCAAGTGCATTTCATGTATTTTGGGGTGGGATTGTAAACACTAGCTTGAGATATGTTCAGTGCTTATACGTTTAGATTTATTGAACTTAAGTTCGTGGAGTGGGTGTTGTAAACTAATCTAGGACCCTAGTGTAAATTTTCCTGATTCATGCCCTTATATAGGTATACATTATCCAATCCTTATATAGGCATAGAAATCAGTACCATGTTTGGCCTGAGCCTTGCAGCCCAAATACGGCATGGCTACTTCCACCCAGTTCTGGGAATCAACAACCATTTCTTGGAAAAACTCGCCTTCAGCAGCTAGGGACTTCCCCCTGCTTGAATATTGATTTATCCAAGAACTCCTGGAGTTTTCAAAGAATTGAGTCTTTGAGTGACGTTATTAAGTCCAATCATACGTCAAACTCAGCATCTTCACGGTATAAATATGCCTACATTTGCCCAGACAAACACACGGGGGTTTGGAGCAGATCGACTAGCTACTTGCCCGACGCCCTGCAGCAGCAAGTGCCGAAGGAAGCCGACCCTCCAGCTGACGCACTGGGAGACACTGTCTTTTCTCTTGCCGAGAAATCCAGCTTCACTGTTTCCGGCTTACCCTTGCGGGTATCTGGGAAATCGAGTCCTGAGAGAGAGATACAAGACCTCCTTCATTCTAAAACCAAGGTACCGAGCTGATTAGACCCTTAGAGAATTCTTGGAATAGATTCTTGGCAGAGAACTACTAAACTTAAGCTACTCTTCACTTAATTCTTCCCTGTACTAGACTTAGGTTAGGTACACCGGGGTAGACGTATTTTAGAAGCACCAGTTGAGTACTTTTAGTCATTATTTTATCACTGTATGTATTGTATACATTTTAGGCAACTTATGGCTTAGAAATCATATCATGCTTTTACAGTACTACTTTATAATACTGTTCGTATTATATGCCTTGTACTTTATAACCAGTATTACTATTGTAGCAGTACATTTCTTATGCTTGAGAAAGAAGACTGTTCAATAAATACTTTTTATTGAAAACGCCCGTCTCTAGATCTGATGCCGACGGAGCGGGGGAGGAGTCAAGATGGCGGGCTGAACGCCGCCGTGTGAAGATGCTGCTTGTGTGGTTTGCTCCCTGTAAACTACGACTAAAGAACGAAGGAATGAGATATTTTCAACAAAAAGACTTAACGGAGGACGGAGTACTGAGAGCGGAGTAGGGGAGGAATGAGAAGGAAGATCAAATTGCTTGCTGGCGATATATAACTTTGGCAAGCTGTACTCACGTGAAACAAGAAGATCGGCTGGAGGCTGGAGACTTGTGTCGGCGTTTGCCGGTTGGCGGACTCAATGTTGTGGGAGTTGCTGCAGTACGGCAGGAGCCTGCTTCGCTCCCAGAGCCGTACAGCGAGCTACACTCGCATTACACTGCCTTCTACTTTTTCGATCAGCTGGGCGTTCCGAGCGGCAACTCAGAGCACACACCTGAGAGCTCTTCCAGGAACACGGCAGCAGGGACGCGCTGGGGAAAAAGAACTAGCGGAATCAGCAGAACGGACTGAAACAGCAGTGGGGCACGATTCGATGTCCTCACGCCAGACAAGATCCAGGAAGACCGCTTTGGCGCCTAAGAAACTACTTACAGGTACTATTACTGCGGTGGCTGTAGGGGTAACGGAGGTAAGCACCCTGGGGGATAAGAAAGAGACTAGCCAAACGGCTTTAAAGGCAACTGTTAACCCAGGTTTGAATACCCTTGGAACTAGCGATGTTGACAAGGGTTTGTGCTCAGGAAAGATGAATGATTCCTCCATGGCTGCTAAAGGGGACGCCAAGGGTGTGCTAAATATGGACTTTAATGTATCAGAGGTGCAGTCTGTCGGAAAGGACAAGAGCAATGAAAATATGAAAGGGGATAAAAATAAAAATAAAAATAAAAATAAAAACGATGAAACATATGCCAGAAATAAGGAACAAGGTAAAATATCTGGAGTGGAACAGGCAAAGATGAATACGCAGGACATTACCCAGGATATTGGGCTAACTACTGAGAGGTCTCATGGTAAAAAAGGATCTGATAAAGTACTTATAGACAAGGGGACTATAAACTCTGCAACTAAGGAAATTAAGGGAACTAGTGAAACAAAGCTGGTTCAGAATAATATCGAGACTGATCTAACTAATAAACCGCCACAGATGTTACAAGATCTAGTGGGAGGCGCCGAGATTTCTGGTATTAGTAGTATTAGTAGTACCATATGTGAGAATGTTGATAAAAATAAGCCAAAAGAAAGGGAGCAGGAAGGAGAGATTGATCTGAGTCAGGAATCTGGAACTAAGACAGACGAAGATTCAAATGTTGAATATGAGGAACTATCAGAAGAAGAAGATGGGAATAATGAGACTTCTAAATTGATAATTAATAAAACTAATAAAAAATTGGTACCGAGGAAAGCTAAAAGAAAGGTCAAGACGAAGCAAAAACTCCTCCTATTAAAGGAAACAGGTAAAGATATGGTGGAAAATAAAAAAAGTCGCTTAATGGATGATAGTCCGTTGAGAAGGTGGATAGAAGCTAAAGGCGGAGTAAAAAATATGGCCTTAAGACTTTCAGGGGCCAGCCCGGATGAGCTCAATGGGCAACTGAATAAACATCAAGAGGATAAGTTAAGCAACAATACAAGCTTAAATGTGGACAGACATACTGACCCCCTAACCAATGTTAATGGAAGTGCATTTCCTTTGAATCAAGAAGTCTCAAATAATACGATCTTAGTTTCTGAAGAGGAGAATAATGATTTAAATGTTGGGACACACCTAGAAACACATGCAGAGACCCCTGGAGCTTCCTTTATTTCTATTGATGCTCTAGATATCTCTACACTGCAAATTATATCAAAGGAGCTTAAGAAATCAAGTATGGAATTTAATCGTGAGATGTTGGATTCAAATAGTGAGGAGATAAACGTACCCGAGGAAACTATTGTATCTAGTTTGAGAAAAACTCAGATACAATTAGATCAAACTGTTAAGAACTCTGAAAATAATCCAGGAGAAGTAGTGGAACTGGACTCTTCTGTTGCAGGGTCAATAGGCACACAATTAAATCTGCACGAACCAATACCTGGAGGATCTATATTGCAAGTCGGGATCTCCTCTCAGCCAAGTTCCATCCACACTTTTAATTCTATACCACCACAGGGCATATCAATGGAGGCAATTATGCAGACTTTGCTAGAGCAGAGGGTTGAGAGTCAACAACAATACCTCCAATTGAGAGAGGATAACACTAAAATTCAAGGAACTATGAGAGATATCTGCCAAAATCTAGGAGGAATCAGCAAAGAAATAGAAGACATTAAAACACGAATAGTGGAGGTGGAAGAAGATGTTAATCATGCCTCCTCAACTATTAAACTAAATACTTCTAGATTGACCTTACTGGAAACCAAAGTGGAAGATCTGGAAAATAGGGCCAGAAGACAAAATCTTAGATTATTTGGAATACCTGAAGGTATTGAGGGGTCAGACCCGAGAGCTTTTGTGGTCAAACTTTTCCAAAGGGCCTTTGTGGATCTCGCAGATTGGGATTGGGACTCCCAACTCCAAAGGGTACACAGACTACCGTTAGTTCAAAAGAACACAAATAGCAAGTTCCCAAGACCTTTTTTGATTTATTTTGGCAACTTTCTTTTGCGATAAGCAGTTGCACTAAAAGCTAAACCAAATAATCCGGTAACTGTTGATAACTTCACTTTTTTTGTGAAGTCTGATCTAACTAAAGTAACTATGGATAAACGGTGGGAGCTTCGGAAATTAATCGATGCCTTCAAAAATATAGGATGCCTTGCCTATTTACAAGAGCCTGCCCGCCTTAAAGTTATTCGGGATGGACAAGTGGTTTTTTTCACTGATCATTTAACTGCGGAACAATGCTTGGAAAAATTCTCATGTGATAATGAAAGAAGAAAGCAAAAAGAAAAAGAGAACTAGTGCTATACCTTTTTTGCTCTTTTCTTTCTTTGTCCTTTTCGTTATTTTCTAATCTCTAATACAAAAGAAGGCAGGTTAGATTCAGGCATATGTATGTACAATCTCTTCTCTTTTTCACTCTCTTTTTTTTTTTCTTCCTCTAATATAGACTGATAGTTTGTGATACTCCGAAATACGAGTTGAATATAGTTACTAAAGGTACTAAAGATACGATTCAATTTAGGTTTGAGCAACCACTCATGCATGCTTCTTCACAGAGCTGCCACTCCAGCGGCAGCAATGCTAGAGGGGAGCTCCCCCCCTAGAAACAGGGAGCTGCAAGGGAGGGGGTGGGGTTGCCACAAGGGCAAGGGTGGCAACGGAAGACAGGGGCGGGGGGTGGTGATTAAAAGGAAAAATGTGTTTGTAAGTTTTGACGTTTTATTTTGGTTTAGAGAAGGTGACAATATAATGTTAAGGAAGATTAAAACAAAAAGGAATAGGAGTTTACTATATATGAATTTAATAATTAATAAATGCTTAAGTTAAGAATTTTATGTTGGAATGTAGATGGCCTAAATAATAAAAGTAAAAGGAATCTAGTAAAAGAAGAGATAAAAATGTATAATCCGAACATAGTGCTGTTGTCAGAAACTCATATAAAATATCAGGATAAAAAATGGCTTACACAATTAGGTTATGAATTGGTTATTTGTACTTCGTTGAATGAGACCATAAGGGGGGTTGCTATTTTGAAACAAAGAACACTGCAACTAGATACAATAAAGACTGCGACTGATAATAGAGGCAGATGGGCAATAGCACAGATTCAAGGGGCTGAAGCTAAATTAGTACTCTGTGTGGTTTATGGCCCAAATATTGATAAACCTAAAATTTATGAAGATCTAAGCATAGAATTACTAGAATGGGAAGGGGAAATTATTATTGCCGGAGATTTTAATTGTGTGATGAATTATAAAATGGATTCTACGGGGCCAAGGAATTTTAAAAGAATGCACAAAGTTAGAATGGCGATTCTAGAATTGGCTAGACTAAATAACATTCGAGACATATGGCGGTCTAAACACCCAAAGACGCCAGGTTATACCTATTATTCTGCCCCGCACAGATCATGCTCTAGGATCGACATGATTTGGGCTTCAGAAAATATTTTAGAAAAATGCACGATTGAAATCTGTCCCAAAGTAACATCGGATCACAATCCTCTCCTTATGGAAATTAACATTGACAATCAGAACGTAAAAGCAAGAAAATGTACTTTTCCTAGACACTTATTAAGTGACCCAACATTCATCACATCAATCAAAAATCATATACAAGAGTTTATTACGCTAAATATTAATACAGCAAGTATTAATACTGTATGGGACACTTGCAAGTGTAGTATCAGAGGCTGTGTCCAACAGTATGTATATAGGCTCAATACAGAAAATCGCAATCAGAATAAGGATATGACTTCTAAATTATTAGATTTGGAATCACAACTGGCGGATGCAACACTGCAATCAAAAAACAATATTGATCAGATTAGAACACAACTAGCAGGGATACAAGCTGGACTCAGGAAAAAGCTAAGGGAAAGATATGCGGTTAGACTACATAAATATAAATTAGATCAATATGAAGGGGGCGACCGTATCGGAAAAATATTAGCCTATAAAACAGCGGACAGGAAAGCGAAAACTAGAATAAAGGAAATAATGGGGTCAGATCTTGTGCTATACGGGCAGGAGGATCAAATTTTAACTCAATTTGTTAAATTCTACCAATACCTATATACCCCAGAGGAGCTACCGAGCCAAATAAATATCGAAAAATATATTGATCAACATTTGAACTCAACGCAAGAACTTAAACAAGAAACAATCCAACATCTAAACTCAAATATCTCTATGGAGGAGATTAAAATAGCTATTGATCACTTACCCTTAGGTAAGGCAGTTGGGGAAGATTGCATACCAGGGGAGATGTATAAGCTTTGTTATCAAGAGTTGGCTCCTTTATTACAAACAGTTATTAATTCTATTATTGTTTCTAAACAAGCTCCTTCTTCATGGAAACTTGCAAAAATCATATTTTTTTTGAAAAAGGGGAAGCCAGAAAAAGAGTGTGGATCGTATCGGCCCATTTCTCTATTAAATTCGGATGTGAAAATCTTTGCTAAAATCTTAGCTAATCGACTAGCGCCCCATATGCCAGATATTGTTAACCCTCAACAGCATGGCTTTGTGATAGGTAGAGACACCACCATGCATGTTAACACTTCTATAACAGTCTTGGATGTAGCTGAAACTACTAACACCCCACTCGGTATGATAATGTTAGATGCGGAAAAGGCATTTGACCGAGTGGGGTGGGATTATTTATGGACAGTATTAAGAAAAATGGGTATAAAAGGTCCATACTTAGACTGGGTTATGTCAATCTATGATGAACCACGGGCGGTGATTAGTTACGGAGGCATGGATTCCAATAACTTTAAGATTTCTAGAGGTACTAGGCAGGGATGCCCCCTTTCACCATTATTATTTGCTTTATCTTTAGAACCTTTTTTAAATGCTTTAAATACCCAAACAAATATAGTACCTGCTCAACATGGGGACACAACCCTTAAATTAACAGCTTTTGCGGATGACATCGCAATATATACACCGGATGTGTGTAAAGCTATGCCAGCAATTATAGAGGAAGCACACAAGTTCGGGGAAATCTCAGGATATAAGTTAAATGTCAACAAAACCCAAATCATACTTAATTATACCCCGGCTGCATGTATTTATAAGACCAGTAAAGAAGCAGTATATTTAGGTATAAAGCTTATGGCTAAAGTGGAGAAAATTGTTGAAATGAATTATGGGGCATTTCTCAAAGAGACAGCTGCAAGTTTTAAAAAATGGCACAAGATACCTCTGAGTCTACTAGGGAGAGTAAACCTGATTAAAATGAAAATTTTACCTAAGTTACTCTACTTGTGTAGAGCTATACCGCTACTGCCAAATAAACTGTTTTTTAAGAAATTAGATGGGATCTGTAGCAGTTTTATTTGGGGGTACAAAAAGGCACGGAGGGCCATTAAATATCTGACATTACCTATCTCTAAAGGGGGACTTACTTTTCCGGATTTTAATTTTTATTTTTTGGCTTCTTTCTTTTTGCGCATTAGGAGTCTATTAAAGAATTCCCCTCCTTTATTTTTTCATCAATATATGTTGGGAACAGATGCCAACCAATTTTTACTACGGGTTCACGACCCTAATTACTTCAAAAGAGTAAAGTTTAAGACGGCTAAGCATGCTATCAGAATTTGGGATAAAATCTTGCACATTAGCAATTCCACATTTTACAACGCTGAGCTTAGACTATGGAACAATCCGGGCCTGCCTGGTATCTTCTCGGATGGTGTGGGAAATCGTTGGATGAGATTAGGTATAAGTACGCTAGGAGACTTGTACGATATTAATGGCTTGATGGATTTCGATAACTTAAAAACTACATATGGACTCACTGACGATATGTTTTTTAAATATAGACAGATTAGAGATTTTTTTTGGAACAAATTGAAGATAATGGAAGTTGGCCAATCTGAAATTCTTGAAGGTATTTATTCAGGAAAAACTAAATCATTGATTAAATGGGGATATCAGTGGCTCATTAAGGTGAAGGAGGAAAACACAACCCAAATTGCAGCTAAATGGTCTCGTAGACTAAACCAAAACATTAATTCAGTTCACATTGGTAATGCCCTATCTCATTTAAATGATATAGTTCATTCCTCCAATTTGAAAATGCAACTCTATAGGACTGTTACGGAGCTATACTATACGCCACAAAGGATATCTAGTTGGTCACAAGGTAACTCCTTGACAGATAAATCCAAGTGTGTTAAATGTGAAACTGCTGCGGCTGGGATTGAACATATGTTCTTTTATTGTCCGGCACTCTCAAATTTTTGGAATCGTATATCCTACTATCTTCAATCTTACCAAATTAGTTCAATGGATTTCACGGCACAATGGGTTCTGTTAGATATTCAAGATATGAATTGTCCCAACAAAGATCTTTTAACGATTTTGATAGCATGTGCTAGATTAATCATAGCCAGGGTTTGGATCTCTAAAGAACCCCCCATGGTTGCTGACTGGTTAGCATTGGTATATGAAATTAGAACAATGGAGCTCTCCCTAGCAAAACTTAGAGGCCCTAAAGCTCTCTTGAAAAAAGAAAAGATATGGAAGGGATTTTTCGAGGGTTAAAAGCCATGATTAGGCCAATACTGATATTTCTTTTCCTTTTCGCTTTTCTCCTTTCTTTCTTTAGAAGTAATGTGAAGTTTTGATTCAAGAAATACTGTTTTATGTTTATATTCCTCTATGTTTTGAATGAATCTATAATTGTATGTTAACTATGGAACTGATCTAATATGAACTTTGTCACTACTTGCAAACAATAAAAACGCTTAAAAAAAAAAAAAAAAAAAAAAAGAAAACGCCCGTCTCTCTATTTTCTCAGCACCTCTGGTGAAACAAAGCATGCACGATTGACTGAGTAAAATAGCTATCTATTGTTTCTGCTACTCTAGAGATTGATTTCTTATTCTTGGGAAACAACGTTGTCATGTTTATGCGGTGTCAGAAACTAATCCCTTCTTGTTTATTCGAGAAAGTTTCTAGTGACCTCTGAGCTAGCTGGCACTCACAATTAAGTTTAATATATACGATAGAGACCTAGTCGACTTCAGTCCTACGTCTAAATTATAGTATATGTTATTCCAATGCGCTAAGCCTATTAGGAATATAGGAACTACACTACAATGCCAATCACAGGGTTATCCCAACCCATAGTGTACCCTAGTATATGTAGGTGTTTTCATTGTATTCTAAGTGTCTTTCAGCATAGCACTGGCTCTGGGCATGGTTAGTCAGAGTCAGTTTCCACTAGTACCAGTCAGCAGAAGGTTAGGGACACAGGATGACTGTGCAACAAGGCTTCTTTCTGCACCTCTGTTGGTTCTTTCTACATATCTCTTTCTTCTTCCTGTGCTTTTCTTCGTCTTTCTGGACTTCTGTTGCCTCTTTATGCATTTCTCTTGCTTCTTTCTGCACCTTTCTTTCTCTTTCTGCACATGTCCTACCTCTGTAGGCATGATTGGAAATTATAATTTAAAAAACCTTTATAATTCACTGAAAACAATATAGGTTTCATGGATGTTATAGTTAGAAATGATCATTTAAAAAAATCTTAGAAATTCACTGGAAAAAAACACAGATTTGAGGGACGTTATAGTTAGTTGGACATTTCACTAGTACAAAACTAGAGAAATTCGGCGGTTATAGTTAGTTGAGCAAAGTATAACTTGTGCCCCTGCAATGCACTGCTGATGACATCACATATTACATCACTTATGGCATAATCAGTGACATCACTGATGACATCACTGATGACATTTCAAATGACATCGCTGATGACATCACTGATGACATCATCCATATGATCCTCTGATGTACCTCCTCACAGCCTAATATAACCTTTAATACACCCACTCTAAAATACAGACTGCCATTCTCAAAACCATAGACACACCAATACCAGTTACTACATACCCACTCACTAAGTCCTAGGTCTACACACATATCCACTCATTCACCCCTACAGTCACTCATACATGCAGTCAACCATCAAAACGGTATTATCATATGCATTCACATATCTATACAGACACTCACACACCACCAGTCATCCATAGAGTTACTCACATACCTAGTCAGTCATGCAAACAGTCACTCACACTCCCATTTACTCACCTATACAGTTATGTTATGTTATTATTTTGTTAAGCGCACAGCTGCCCCAGCGAAGAGGCGTCCCGGCGCTGTTAGTCTAATTGTACAGATTAAACAGAAGCTGGCCAGAGAAATCACAGTCCCTAAGACAATGGAAAGAGAAAGGTCTTAATGGCTTTCCGGAAGGGAAGGTTAATGTGTCCTCTATACCATGCATAGAGACTGGCAGGGAGTTCCACAACTTAGTTGCCAGGAGCGAAAATGAACGGCCCCCGGCACGGCACAGTTTAATCCTAGGTATGATTACCAGATGTTGTCCCAATGAGCGCAATCTATGTTGAGGAATGTACGAAGTTAGAAGAGGCCGCAGCAGCTCAGGACTTTTACATTTCAAGATTTTAAACGCAATACAGAGTGCTTTAAACTGGATCCGTGCGCCAATCGGAAGCCAGTGTAAGCCTCTAATTGTGGCTCTAGCAGAGGATCTGCGGGGCAGTTCGACCAGTGCTCTAGTTGCCGAGTTTTGGACTCGTTGGAGTCGCAGGATCTCGGCTTTGTTTGCGCCCAGGAGCAGCACGCTTGCATAGTCCAGGCGCGATAAAATCGTAGCCTGGACAATAAGCTGCCGAACTGGCGCATTGAAGACATTCAGGGTGGGGTGGAGACCTCTCAACAGGCCCACGCAGGTCGGCCTGTTGTTATACACACAAGACCTCACTTATTCACACAGATACCAACACATACTTACTTTCTTATACAATCATTGACACAAGTACACACCCATCCACATAGCCATTTTCACAATCACTCACTCTCACATATAGTCACTTACATACTCCAACCCTCACATACCCTGCCTTTCACATATGTAGTTACTCACACATGTATCACTGAGATATCCATTGACTCACTAACACACCCATAAACACACTACAGTAAATCACACATATCCCACCCACTCACACAGACACTCAGGCACCCATACAGATACTCAGACAAGAAACTAATAAACCATATAGACACTCATGTAGCTACTTAACAACCCATGCAACCGCTTAAACACCAACAGACAGACTGATAGAGACATTCACACAGTTTAGTCACTAACCCATGCATTCAGTAGGACACGTTTAATCAGGTACTTATACAGTCACCCACTAAATCATCCATTCAAACAGTCACACACCCACTCATTCTTCAATACACCTTGGCCTATATATATATATACATATATATATATATATATATATATATATATATATATATATATATATATATATATATATATATATATATATATATATATATATATATATATATATATATATATATATATATATATATATATAAAACATATTTAAACTCTACAGAAACACACAGGCAGTGGATGATGTCATCAATTATGTCATTTGAGATGTCATCAGTGATGTCACCATGTCATGTGTGATTATGTGATGTCCTCAGCAGTGCATTGTGGGGCGTGAAATATACTTAGCTCAACTAACTATAACGGCTGAATTTCTCTGGTTTTGTATGAGTGAAATGTCCAACTAACTATAATGTCCCTGAAACTTGTGTTTTTTTCAGTGTATTTCTAAGGTTTTTTAAATGATCATTTCTAACTATAAAGTCCCTGAAACCTATGTTTTTTTCAGTGAATATATATATATACAATAACTGGATGTTGTCATCAGTGATGTCATTTGAGATATCATCAGTTATGTCCCTGACCATGTCATGAGTAATGTAATATGTGACATCATCAGCAGTGCATTGCGAGGGTGTGAGTGATAGTTAGCTCAGCTAACTATAACGGCTGAATTTCTCTGGTTTTCTTTGAGTGAAATGTAAGTCTAACTATAACGGCCCTAAAACATGTAGTTTTTTCACTGCTCAGAGGATGATGTCCACTTGTGTCCTCAGGATACAAGAGGACCTCATCGATCCACCAGCAATGCTCCAAGAGGAGCTTTTGCAGAGTGGTGTAAAAAGGGGCATGGCCTCGGACAACCTCTCTGCAATCCAGCTCTGTGGCGCTTACTGGAGGTACCTGGTGGGCTGTATGGCCCCCAGGGACCCTCAGTATTTAAAGGGACTTAATTCCTCAACTTAAAACCCCCCAGGAGGCACGTTTGCAGAGTGGTGCAGGGAGGGGGCGGGTCTCCAACGAGATGCCAGCTTTTAAAAAATATTTTTTTAGAAGGGGGGCTGTGTGGCCTTCCTTCTTTTAGTTTTTTTGTGGCCCTGGGGACCACATCCCCCAAGGCTCGACCGCTTTAAAAAAAAAGTGAGGGGTCCTTGCGCCCACCTCCTTAGGCCACTATTGGCCCCACGGAACCCATTCCCCGTGGAGTCGGCCTTCCATTTTTTCTGTATTTAAATGAGGGGGGCTACTCCCGGTCCACTTCTGACCCTGTGGACCCCATTCCTGTGCTGACCCTCAAGTTGGGGACTGTGGGAGGAGCCCCAATGCACCCACAGTCCCTGCTGGCTCCCTGCCTCCTGTTGGAGATGGCATTGCTTTTGGGCAAGGGGATCTGTTGACATGCAGCTCCCCTTGCAAAAATCTGCTTTGCTTTTTGGAAGCGAAAGCAGGAGTTTGCTATGCTCCCACCCTGTCATAGTAAATGATAATTATCTGGCGGTGAGCACCCTGGGACATTGCAGGAGCTGGCCTTGGGGGGTGGCTGTCCCCAGGACCATCAAGGGCTCCTAGAGGGCCTCCCATCATTTGTAAAGCCCTGGGGAGGTGGTGGTTCCTGATGCTGGGGGTCTGTAATGGACCCCCGAATTTAAATAAACAGCGCCCTGGGGAGGCAGTGGTTCCTGGGGCAGTGGCCCCACACACATCCTTTATTTCAGCCCTATGGCGGTAGTGGTCCCCAGGGTTCAGGGGCTCAGGAGGCCCCCCACCTCATTTTAATAAAGCCCAGGGGAGGTGGCAGTCCCCAGGGGTGTGGGGACCTGGCCCACCCGGGGGCTTTAAAAAACAAAGCCTTTTTCATTTTCCTGGTGCGACTTGGCCAAAAATGTAAAAGGAAATCATGTTTTTTTTTGTCTGGGGGTCCATGTGGGACTCCCTGAGCAGGCCTAGGGGGTCAGGGTGTTTTTACCCTGCCCCCTTTACTTCTTTTTAATGTTTCACTCACCTTTGTCCTTCTCCCTCGGTACCGAATCACAAGATGGCTACCAACACTTCCTGGTTTGAAGTGTTGGCAGCCAATCAGAGGCAAGCACATGCTCGAGAGGGCTCAGCCAATCAGATCTCACAATTCTCAAATAACAATATATATAAATCATTCAATATCTCAAAAACTTGGAACTGCAAGAAACCAAAAGGTTTGTCTAGTGCAATCCTTCTTAGTCCATCATTAAATTAAAGACTGCTTCCTTCAGGAAACACATTTGTCCAGTCCCACGTCCACCACACTACAGCATAGACACTGGGGACATACACATTTATTCCTACTCCAATTACGCTTGTGGTACTGCGATCCTTATTCGGAAAAATGTAGGTTGGTTAAAAATTTCCTGTAAGGTGGACATGGATGGTAGATACATAATCTTGGATGGCACACTTGGTAGGTAAAGGATTGTTTTGGTGACAGTTTACATCCCTGACACAGAAGCATTATGGGATGACATACTAAAACTCGACTGTGACACAATCCTATGGGGAGGCTTTAATGTTATTTAACACACTACTAGTAGACAGCGAGCTAGTGGATATATGGAGAGCATGGCACCCGGATAAAATGGAAGGCACATGTGTCACAGTACAACACTCTGCCTGGTATGTATAGATTATTGGATAATATCAAAAGACATCGCCAGGTGGGTCAGAGACGTTAGGCATCTCCCCAGAACCCTATCTGACCATGTGCCATGTCAGCTGCAGATGCAAATAGCGGCTGCACCTACTCACTCATTTACATGGAGACTTCCACCCAATGCACTACTAGATGCCGCCTTCAAAGAAGAAATTAAACAAAACATCATTGAGTATTTTGAACTAAATGCGGGGTCAGTGTCCTTACTGGCATTCCTATGGGAGGCTTTTAAGGTAGTGATCCGTGGGAAATGTATGGCTCGACAAGCAGGGGTGCTAAAGTCCCTACATCAAACGTTGAAGACCATAGAAACCAACATTTGTACTCCAGAACTTGAATATCTTCAGATAGAAGATCGTAAATTGCTATCTCAAATCTGTGGTAAACTCAGCAAATTCGAGGAGGAAGTGAGACGGGAGGTTAGTTATCTTGGAAAGGAAGCCCAGGCCAGGAAATATGGGGAGGGGGACAGGCCCGAAAGACACTGGCGGCATTGCTAAGGTCTCCAAGTACTACGGATTACTTCATAGAGCTTAAAGATGAGTCACAGTACCTAATCAGGTGAACACAAGCAATAACGGACCACCTCATAGAATTTTATTCAGAGATATAAACTTTGAAGTGTTTAAACTCATTTGACGATCTACAATAATATTTTGACTCAATAGAACTGTTATGCTTGACAACTCCCTCAGAGCATATCTTGACAAACCATTTGCTGAGGACGATGTGGTTAGTGTAATCAATAGTTTACCACCAGATCAAGCCCCTTGGCTTGATGGACTGCCCGCTTCTTTTTATAAATGCTATGCCTCTCCTCTCTCTCCACACCTTGTGGCGGTATATCAGGAGTCCATTGACACAAGGGTGCTACCCCCCACTCTTATGGAAGCAGGCATCTTTTTTCTGCTTAAGCCCAAGAAGTCGCCTACTCACTGCAACTCCTGTCGTCCGCTATCTCTAACTAATACAGACAATAAAATGTATGCCAAACTATTGGCGAATAGAGTCCAGCCATTACTACTGCTCATAGCTAGGCCGGATCAATCAGGTTATATTCCCAGGAGATCAGCTGCGCATAACCTACGCACTTTCTTTACGATATTACACTACCTTGATCCCCATTATCCTACCGTGGCTGCATTTCTTGATGCAACCAAGGCATTCGACTCCCTGGAGTGGTCATTTCCCTTTGAGGTCCTACAAAGAAAAGGTTTCTGCCTGCTTTTCATCAAGCAGATATGACTCCTATACACGGATCCCACTGCACGCCTCTTTATGGATGGTCTAGCTACAGAGGCTTTTCAAATAACCCGTGGTACGAGGCAGTGATACCCCCTTTCACCCCTGCTTTTTGCAATAATGTTGAAACCACTTGAAGCACGATTGCGTCCACATCACGCAGGGAAAGGAATGCGATTTTTCTCCAGAGGGGATAATAATATTGTAATATGCAGATGACATCACCCTATATATTAATAATCCCGAGACTAATTTACAGCCTGTACTTAGAGTGATCACACACTTTGGAGGCCTGTCGGGCACACATATTAACTAGACAAAATCCACATTACTCCTACTCACTGATGACACAGTCCCATTTGACTTAGAGTACCCTCTAAACTGAGCAGAAGGCCCGGTAAAGTACTTAGGCATTTGGCTTAGTAGAGACAGACATTAAATATGGACAATGAATTGGGTCATACTATTGCTTGGCTGGAGAGTAAAATTTAACTTTGGTCTACACTGCCACTGTCCCTGGCGGGCAGACTAGCCATTGCTAAAATGATAGTTCTTCCCAAATTTCTTTACAATTTTGTTAATGTCCCCCTCATACTCACTCAAGCCTTTTTCACTAAACTTCATTCATTGATGATATTGCGGGTGTGGGCAGGGGGCAAGCTAGAGTGGCTTGGGAAACACTGGCACTTGCCCAGACTCAGGGTAGATTGGGGGCGCCGGATCTTCCCCTTTACGCATTTTACCCTCAAGCACAATTCTTATATTATTGGGTGCACACGATTCCCTTCCAACCTCACGTGGTGGTTGAGTACGATATAGTTGCGCCCAACCCTCTAACGATGGCACTATACCATCCCTATAAACATCCCCGACAGACAATTGACACCACTGAGATGCGCTTGGGATAACCTCTGTAAGAGAGCCAACATACCTATATTAGTGCTCCCTCGAATGTGTTGGCAAAAAACTCACTGATGCCACCACTGGAGGATCAGGCTGCTATTGCACCTGCTGGAGCGCTTAGCATCTGCAGCTATGCAGACCTTTACCGGACAGAAGGATTCCTGGAACCACCAACACCCATTGACACACCGCCTCTTACCTTTTCAGATACATTACTTTTTATAGAATAAGGGTGGTCTGCCGTCAAATACATAACACATTTCCAGACCCTCACAGACCCTAGAGACCTTGGAGGATGTCCTAACAACCCTGTCATCCCAAAAAAGTATCACTAGACTTTATACATCTATGCAGACACAATGCCCAGTAATGACATTGAACCGCAGGGAACAATGGATCGCTGAGTTACATCCATCCATCACAGAAGAGGAATGGAAATTCTGCTGTGAGCAGCTTGAACACATGGCCCGAAACTATAAGCTTAGGTTAATTCACTTTAAATTCCTTAATCAGTACTATAGAACACCTGTTCAATTGTTCCGTATGGGACCCAGGCCTGGTGCAGAGTGTTGGAGATTCCATGCAGATCAAGCCACTTTATAACTTTTAGCCTGGTATTGCCCTAAGATAGCGGAGAAGTGGCAAGAAATATTCAGAACCGTAAGTGAAATATTCATCACACGTATAGAACCCGATGCACTGATGGGGTTGATGATTTATGTAAAGAAGGCCCAGTTGGGACCCGTAGACTACTGGCTATGTTGTTGTTATTGGCAAAACATAGAGTTGCCATGAGATGGGGCAGACAAACCCCCCCCCCCTCCTAAAGGACTGGATTGTAGATGTAACTTCTTGCCAAGTACAATTAGATGCTTTCTGAGACTTCATGCCTGTTGTGTCCCGACCAAGGGACATTTGGGGCCCATTTACAGTATGGCTGAGGGAAATTTTTTATTTATTTATTATTTAAAATATTTATAAAGCGCGACTGTCACCTGGCAGGTATCCTGGCGCTGGTAGCTACTCTTGTGGTTTATTGACGGGGGTGAGCTGAGGCTGGCCAATTTTTATAGGGGTGGGGGAAAGAGCCATGTTTTGATACGTTTCCTGAACGGGAGGAGATGAGGGATATGGCGAATGTCGACAGGTAGACTGTTCCATAGCTTGGCTGCAGCTACTCTGAACGATCTTCCTCCCATCCTGGCCTTCTTACATCTGGGCACTCTCGCAAGGCAGGCAGTTGTGGACCTAAGTGTTCTGGTGGGGGTGTACCAGGAGAACAGACGTTGAAGAGGTCTGGGTCCTATTCCATGTAGTGCCTTGAAGACCAGGCAGAGGGCCTTGAAGGCAATGCGTTGCCTCAAAGGCAGCCAATGCAACTCGGCCAGTGCGGCAGTGGCCGAGGATCTCCTGTTCCATCCGAGAGCAAGTTTGGCTGCTGCCGACTGGACTCGTTGGAGTCTGTCCAGTAGTGTCGCAGGAGATTCAAGCAGCAGGGCGTTGCAGTAGTCAAGGCGACTAAGAATAGTACACCTGACTACTAGTGCTCTGGCGGAGGGTGGAAGTAGAGGCAAGACTTTGCTCAATGAGCGCATAAGGCCAGAGCAAGTAGCGACTGTTCTTGAGACCTGTGTTTCCATGCTCAATTGATGGTTTAGCATGACGCCCAGGTTGCGAACGGTGGTAACTGGTGGGGGGTTGTTGGAGTTTTCCGGGGGCCAGAACTCAGCGGGCAGAGGGCGGGGTATGCGACTCGCAGGGCAGTACATCACCTCGGTTTTCGAGGAGTTGAACTGAAGTGAGTTCCGGTGCAACCAGCTTGCCGTGTCTCGTAGACAGTCATGGAAGGCTTGCAAGGGGATGGAGTCTTCGCCTTCCCACGAGAGAAGGAGCTGGGTATCGTCCGCATAGTTTACTGTGGTCATGTTATGTGACTTGATTAACGTGACCAGAGGTTTTAAGTAAACATTAAAAAGAATCGGACTGATAGAGGAACCCTGGGGAACACCGTGAGGGACCGGGGAGAAAACCGATTGGAAAGGGGGAAGGGAAACAGCCTGTTTTCTGTCGGTAAGGTAGGAGTGAAACCAGATCAGGGCCGTGCCGTCGATCCCTGCCTCTCTCAACCGCTCGAGCAGGATCCTATGATTGACAGTATCGAATGCCGCAGACAAGTCAAGTAAGATCAGGGCCACGGCTTGGCCCCTGTCTGCGCGCATTCGAAGCTCCTCCATGGCCGTGAGCACCGCGGTTTCAGTGCCATGGGCTGGGCGAAACCCAAATTGGAATTCGTCCAGAAAATGGTGCTGCTCGAGATGGGTTGAGAGGCATTTACTGACCCAGTGTTCGAGCACCTTCACCGGGAAAGGCAGGAGTGATATGGGGCGGAAATTGGACAGACAATCTGGGTTTAGCGTGGGTTTCTTTAGCAGCGGGGTTATAAGCGCTTGCTTCCAGGAGCGGGGAACGACGCCGCAGCTCAGGGATTGATTACAGATCATCCGGAGGATGTGAAACAGTTCGTGCCCACAAGTTTTCCATATTTTCGGCGGTAGAGGGTCAAGGGGGGATCCGGAAGTGATGCCCTGTGCGACTATTTCAAATTCTGTTTGAGAAATAAGAGGGAAAGCCAGTAGTTTATTCGTGGGAGGACCAGCTGACCTCAGAGATTCAGGAATGGTGGGGTTAATGTCGGGGAGGGTGGGAAGAGTGGATGACGGGGACGTTGCCAGGTTATTAATGATAGTCTCGATTTTGTCAGTAAAAAACTGAGCGAGGCTATCACAAAGGGACTGAGAAGGGGGGATGGGGTTTTTGACGCAGTCAGGGTGTAGGATATTGTCCAGAATCTGAAAAATACTTTTAGGACTGTTGGCCGCATTGGTAATGGTGGAGCAGTAGTAGTTCGCTTTACTCTCTGCAATAGCGGACTTGTAGTCACGGAGTGCCTTCTTCCAGAGGGATGCTGGAGGGGATTTTAATGGCTAAGTTGCTTTCCTGATACAGAAAACTGACCACTTTAAGCATAAATACGTGACCTCGGGAGTCAGTCCACTACAAAAATGGTGTCTCTGTACAATATGTATGTATGACGATATTTTCAAAAGCGTGAGTCGATTATGTAACCTGTTATATATACACTGTCCCCGACTGCAAAGATCATTGAAATATATTTATTTTATTCTGCCAATAAAAAATAAATTATATATATCTATCTATATCTATATATATATATATATATATATATATATATATATATATATATATATATATATATATTACCTACTGGGGGTCGCCAGTAGGTAGTTATAGTTAGGATTTTTTTCAATGTTAAATCTCAAAATTCTATTTGAAATAACTTTGGCACCGGTTGACGAATCTGCCTGAAAATTTCCTGAAAATGGCCTCTTCGAGTTCCGGTTCTTCCTTGAAAGTTTGGGGGGGATACGTCAAGCGGGGGCCGAGATAAAAGGGGGGTCCCAAAACGCGTTTTCCCCATGTTAATTTCCATAGGGCGGTCGATTTCACTTTTAGCCCGAACGGCTGAATGGATTTCCACGAAACTTGGCAAAATTGTAGGGACTGGTAGCCCGATGTGCCTTTGCTATGTCTCAAGATATGTGCTCCAGTGGATTTTGAGTAATTTAGGTTCAAAAAAATATATATATCTATAGGCGCTCTCCGGTGCGCGCACCGGAGTGCGCTCCAGGCGCGACACGCGACTTGCGCGCAGAAAGCTGATTGGCTCTCGGGTGTCTGTAAACATTCTAAACAGTCCGGAGCGGCCGCCATCTTGTGTCTCGGTAGGATCGAGACACGAGAGGTGGCCAAAACAAAGGGGGAAATGACCATAAGGGGGCAGAGTAGACACTCCCTGTACCCCTAGGTTTGATATGGGGGCCATTAAAGGGCCCCGCGGGGTCTCACCCCCTTTTTTTTTTTTTTTCGATTTTCGCGGGGGAAGCGCCTGGTGCGCGCACGGGGGAGCGTATCGAGGAGGGTACTATGGAAAAATAATCACTTTAAAACATTGTATGTTTATTAATTGTTTTTTTTTATTTTTTTATTTTATGTAAGTACCTACATGTAGGTACTAATGAAGAGACTTAAATTTAATGTTCACCATCTTCTTTGTAGACATCTTGCATGTTGTTATTGTATTTTTTGTGGTATATGGAATTCATAACATAGTCTGTCTGGAAAGGAGAAACAGATCTTTTAAGCACTCCCTGAGAATTTCTAGGGGATCATGAGTAGTCTATCCTGCTCACTTATGAAAATGAGGTGTAAAATATTCATATGAGATAATATAGTGGGAGTAAGGTAGTAACTATGAGTAAACTTACTATGTAACAGAAAAATAGTTGAACAGTATACTATAAGTCTCACTTTATATTTTAAACATTTTTGGTAATACTTTATGAATTACATATAAAAAAGAATATTGTCTGAAACAATTTGAAATTATTAAAGATAAATTTATTCCTCTGATTCTTTTTCATAATTTAATAAAATTTCTAACATAATATTGTCCGGAATTTCCTCATAATTATATGTACATGATTCCATTTCTTCCAAACATTCTATAAACTGTTCATCCAAAGAGTCATCCATGAAATCAACTTCTTTTTTTTGATCTTCTGGTTTTTCCACCTTTACTTTGATAGAAGTATCATTTGCCTGATTTTCTCCTTCCATTTTCTTTCTGAAAATTGCATACAAATTAACTATATTAGTAGAGTTAGGGTACTGTATACCAGAGAAGCCTAACTCAATCCATAACTATTACAGAGAAGTCTATCTCTATCTCTAACTATTAAAGAGGGATAGCATATCACTAACAGAATATTTTTTCAGAAATAAACTTAAAGTGTACAATATACTTCCATAATTAGAAGTTACCTTAGAGAAATTAGTTGAAGTTGTCAGTGAAATTTGTTTTCAAGTGTACTTCTGGAAGCAGTAGTCAAAATGGCTGTGTTTCCCTCTCTTCTTTTATATATATTCTTGTACTTAACCAATCAAACGTCAGGAAATAATCGTAGAAAATGAAAGATACTTTTTAATTGGTTGTAAATTCTAACATTACAAGTGTGTTTTTGTCATGTAATTTACCTCAGGATATTTAGACAGGCCTGTAGCCTAAATGTCTCAATGGAATTTCACCAAATTTGGGCAAATGGTAGGGACTGCTATGTAGTAGGGCCTATTCTATATTTGATGAAAGTGTCTCCAGTGGTTTTTTTGTAAATTGCTTTCCCACCTTTTTTTATCGAGCGCTTAGCGGTGCGTGCTCCTTTACGCGCACTGGCAGCGTTACGGGAGTCCTTCATTTTGTGTTTCGGTACAATCGAGACACAAGATGGAGGGTAAACAATGTTCGGAATGGATAGAAGGGGGCACTGTAGAGACTTCTTGACCCTCTAGGTTTTCTGAGGGGGGCTTAGGAGGCTCATAAACGTAAAAAAAAAAAAAATAATTCTTTAATTTTCCACGGGGGTAGCGCCTGGTGCGCGCACCTTTAAGCGTACCCGAAAGCGTACTTTGGTGAAAAATAGTGAAAAAAGTTAGAAAAAAATAAACGCTTTGAATGATCAGAGTTAGGGTAGCTCTGAAAAGAGCTTTTGGGTTCTGTGGTTGATTTAGGTACCTACAAGTAGGTTCCAATACACATTCTTAAATTCAGGAGGAATATTCTATTCCCCTCATCTGAGAAGTGCACTCCATCTCCTCTGTAGATGTCTTGCATGTTGTAACGCAAGTTATTATTGTATATTGAACCCATTCCATAGTCTCTCATGTAAGCAGAAACAGATTTATTCACATGTTTCCGTGCTTTCTCAAATTGTGGACAAAATTGGTTGGACCAGTTCCATTTCTGTCTTTGGCATATATTGGAATATACCAAGGCAGTGTGGGGAAAAAGTATCATCAATTGATGAAAGGTGTCCTTTAAAAGCATTTCCAGACCTACCCCAGTCAATGTGCCTAGATCGTTTCCACCACAGTGCACAATTATAAGGTCAGGTTCTGGCAGATGCAAAAAGGTTTTCACCAATGGTATCAATTGGTGACATTTTAATCCTCTGTGGCCAATCCACTTGATTTCCACATTTGATAAATCAAGGTTATGAAAATTTCTGCTAACTGCATACCTTTGAGCCCAGTGGATGTAGCTATGTCCAATAATCCAAACAGAGTACATGATGTGAGAAGGTTCTGGTCCAGTCAGATGAAGTGTGGGAATGAAATGGCAGTTGGAACAGTAGGAGTTTACAAAAAAATAATTGTGGAGTTTCTCTGCTCTTGAATCACAAGCAATGATTGGTGGATTCAGATAGTTGATATCTGAAAGTTAGGGTGCATGGTTATGTTGTGTGAAAGAAGCAATTTGAATGGTTTAAAAAAAGTCACCAACAGCAAAAATACCCTGTATAGGCTGCTGAATTGAGAGGTCAAACATCCTTGCTGAGTTAATTTGCAACATTGTAAAATAAACTTTTGAACCTTAGAGTTCAGTTAGGAGGGAGTTGCTATGGTAACAGATAGAAAGGTCTGAGAGGGGGATGGGTGTTGGTTTGAAAATAGTGAGGGAAGACTTTTGATTGGTTGAATTAAGGCATATGTGTACAAAGATAGAGATTTTCTATGCCAGTCTTGGTTTCAGTGTATTGAGAGCACACCTTTTGCTCTGCTAAAGAAAAATTGGTGTGTGTGTCTGACACTGTTCTCAATCTCCAAAAGCATTTGTAAAGGTAAGTAATGATTCATTTAATTTAGATAGAGACTTATTTGCTCTATGGAGAATATTTGGAAGCAGATAGTTATGTTTTAGAAGTGAAATTGTATGTTAGTATATAAGTCCTGCGCAGTGTTTCTTACATGTTATTCAAAAATCGATTTTGGGTGCAAATGAATGGTATTTTTATTTGGCCCTTTTTTATGATTGCCATGTGCAGCTCATGCATGACTTTAAACATGGGTAATAAGTGACGCACTGGTGGCGCAAGGCTTTCATAAATAAGGCCCTGACTTTGTTTGATGATATTGAGTGGTTGTACTTAGGTTCTGCGCAGTGTTTCTTACATGTTATTCGAAAATCGATTTTTGGGTGCAATTGATTGGTATATGTATTTGGCCCTTTTTTATGATTGCCATGTGCAGCTCATGCATGACTTTAAACATGGGTAATAAGTGACGCACTGGTGGCGCAAGGCTTTCATAAATAAGGCCCTGACTTTGTTTGATGATATTGAGTGGTTGTACTTAGGTTCTGCGCAGTGTTTCTTACATGTTATTCAAAAATCGATTTTTGGGTGCAATTGATTGGTATTTTCATTTGGCCCTTTTTTATGATTGCCTTGTGCAGCTGATGCATGACTTTAAACATGGGTAATAAGTGACGCACTGGTGGCGCAAGGCTTTCATAAATAAGGCCCTGACTTTGTTTGATGATATTGAGTGGTTGTACTTAGGTTCTGCGCAGTGTTTCTTACATGTTATTTAAAAATCGATTTTTGGGTGCAATTGATTGGTATTTGCATTTGGCCCTTATTTATGAATGCCATGTGCAGCTGATGAATCACTTTAAACATGGGTAATAAGTGATGCACTGGTGGCGCAAGGCCTTTATAAATCAGACCCTGACTTTGTTTGATGATATTGAGTGGTTGTACTTAGGTTCTGCGCAGTGTTTCTTACATGTTATTCAAAAATCGATTTTTGGGTGCAATTGATTGGTATATGTATTTGGCCCTTATTTATGATTGCCATGTGCAGCTGATGCATGACTTTAAACATGGGTAATAAGTGATGCACTGGTGGCGCAAGGCCTTTATAAATTAGACCCTGACTTTGTTTGATGATATTGAGTGGTTGTACTTAGGTTCTGCGCAGTGTTTCTTACATGTTATTCAAAAATCGATTTTTGGGTGCAATTGATTGGTATATGTATTTGGCCCTTATTTATGATTGCCATGTGCAGCTGATGCATGACTTTAAACATGGTTAATAAGTGACGCACTGGTGGCGCAAGGCTTTCATAAATAAGGCCCTGACTTTGTTTGATGATATTGAGTGGTTGTACTTAGGTTCTGCGCAGTGTTTCTTACATGTTATTTAAAAATCGATTTTTGGGTGCAATTGATTGGTATTTTCATTTGGCCCTTTTTTATGATTGCCTTGTGCAGCTGATGCATGACTTTAAACATGGGTAATAAGTGACGCACTGGTGGCGCAAGGCTTTCATAAATAAGGCCCTGACTTTGTTTGATGATATTGAGTGGTTGTACTTAGGTTCTGCGCCGTGTTTCTTACATGTTATTCAAAAATCGATTTTTGGGTGCAATTGATTGGTATTTGCATTTGGCCCTTATTTATGAATGCCATGTGCAGCTGATGAATCACTTTAAACATGGGTAATAAGTGATGCACTGGTGGCGCAAGGCCCTTATAAATAAGACCTTGACTTTGTTTGATGATATTGAGTGGTTGTACATAGGTTCTGCGCAGTGATTCTTACATGTTATTCAAAAATCGATTTTTGGGTGCAATTGATTGGTATTTGCATTTGGCCCTTTTTTATGGTTGCCTTGTGTAGCTGGTGCATCACTTTATACATGGGTAATAAGTGACGCACTGGTGGCGCAAGGCCTTTAAAAATAAAGCCATGAGTTGCTATTGTATAAACTTAAATATGTTGCAATTTATTGTATATATTGTTTGCTTTTTAACATTACTTTGTTGTTTGCTAATAGTGGTCTTTCATGTGTTTTTTTAACAGAGCAACAGATTCAAATCAACTTCTGAAAAGGAAGCAAAAATGCCTTCAAAGCAAAGAAATATCAAAAATAACATACGGAAAAGGAGAACATCAACAACAGAGTTTATGGAATCCTCTTCAACAAGTACTTCAAAAAACACCAGAAAAGCTTCTGGTAAGCCAATTAAGTCTTTTCTTCGCAACATATGTCGTAGAAAAAAAAATGATATTGCTAATGTGAATATACAGAAAAAGTCAACAAATCTAAAAAGGAAAGAGAAGCCCACAAAAAATGTTTCCATTGGAGCAGGAGAGAAGAGAATGGATAGCAATAGAAGGGTAAATGTTTTTAGGGACATTCGTAGGCGAATGTTTCGCAATAGGGTAGTTTTAAATTTGCTAAAAAATGATAAGAAAAGTAAACTAAAAGCTGCTTTTTACAAGAAAAAGAAAAGTGTAGAAAAGATTGTTGATCAGGCTTTTGAAGTTAAGAAAAAATTATTTATTTTAATAATCAATAGAATTAGGATACTTAATAAGGCAATTGATGTTTTCAAATCGAACAGTAGATGGAAAAGAATTATTAATCGGAGTAATTTTTGTCAAGTATTTTCTGGTGAATGGATGCATAGTTCAAGTTCTGAGCCTTTTTTCAATGAGGAGAGTTACTTTCAGGAAAATGATTTGGTGCATGCAGTTGACACCAGTGGTCGGGCATATGAGGTGAAAGATAGTTGTGTGATGGAAAAAGAGAAACTTGTATCTAGAGATGCAGAAGAGGTGTTAGCTGATGAAGTTTTAGGGAGACGTACTAAGGGTCCAGTGTACACATGGAAATGCAGTAGTATTTGTAGTGTGCGACAGGAATCAATCGATTTGCTTCGAAATTTCTTACGTACATATAGTAAAAAAAGTCTCAAACAAAAAATGAAGATCCTGCAAGAGTTAGATCCTTGCAGAGTGAGAGAAAGCACAGGTTTGCAAGGGCATTCACTAGCTTGTCTTTCTAGAAAAGATTGTCGGAGTGTTTTTCATCATTTTAGGATGTTAGCAGTGCATCATAATAATGTAAGGAAATTAGTGAGGAAGTTGTATTATGCAAAAAGTCCTGCACTTAAGCTTAAACAGTTAAATAGTGCTCTTTTGCATGGATCTGAAGTGGATGTGAAGACTATTTGTGAAGAAATTGAGTTTTGTTATTTTGGGAACAAAGAGGACAGTGTAGAAATAGATATAGTAATGGATGGTAATGCAGAAGATAATGGACAAATTTCAAGTATTGAAAAGTTTGATGAGGAAATTATCAAGTTTAAGGTGAAATCAAGTGAGAGGCCTAATTTAACTTGTGTGTGTTGTCGACGGACTCATTATAAAATTCAGACCAGGTTAGTTGATTTATATGCAAAAAGTGAATTGGAAAATAATAGTCAATGGGAGGATTTTGTAAGTTATTTGTTGGTGGAGAATTCTTTTGATTTGAGTTTGGATCAGCGTATTTGTAATTATTGTTTGAAAAAATTAAATGAAAATAGAATGCCTGCTAGAGCAGTTTATAATAATCTTCAGTTGATAGATATTCCTTCTGAATTGATGGATCTAAATACTTATGAATCTATTTTGATTCAATGTGTCCATCCTTTTCAGGCTATTGTACGCATGGAGCCTAAGACAGGGAAATTGCCTCCATCAGATTTACTGAGAGGATTAAAGGGAAGAGTTGTTTATTTGCCGCTAGATGTAAAGAAAAATATTGATACAATTGGTGTAGAAAGAGTAGAAGAAGATCCTTTAGTTATTCTAGTTAATGGGGTTCCAACAAAGAGTAAGAAAATTTGGCAAGATTTAGTGGATGTTAAAAAAGTCAAGAAGGCAACGTTGTATTTGGTCAAAAACAATGAGTACTACAAAGATGTAAGTGTTGGAGCAGAGGAAACAGCTATAGAAGAAGATAGTGATTCTTCAGTTGGTCAAATTGAAAAAGTTGATGTGTCTAGAACTGAAGAAATATATGAACATTATACTGTTCATCCTTTGCATTCCAAAGAAGTAATGGGAAATGCAATTGACTTGTTTCAAATGAAAGCAGCAAAAGGAAGTCCCATTAGTGTATGGGAAGAAAGTTTGGAAGCTCGTTGTTTTCCACAATTATTTCCAACAGGTTGTGGTGGATGATATGATGATCGACCAGTTCAAATTCCTGCAGCTGAATACCGGACTCTAAGATTATATGCAGAAGATCCAAGGTTTCGTCAATGCATTCCATATTTATTTCATCTACTATTTGAAAGTGATTTGTCTGGGCTTTCTTATGCAGTTAATCATATATTAAAAAGTGGACCTCATTTGCAGAATGTTTGTGCAAGGGACTTTATGGAGAAAGTTAATCTGCAAGACAGTATTTTGGAATCTCAGCTAATCAATCTCATGGCATGTCAACGTGGAACCAACGAGTATTGGTTTCGTCGTCATGGAGAATTGAAATGTATGCTAAGAAACTTAGGAACTCCTACATGGTTCCTCACTCTTAGCTGTGCTGAGTATGCATGGGACGATTTACTTCAATTTCTACGAGAGGCAAATGAAAACATACCAAATATAGAATTGAAAACACCAGGAGAACTGTGTTCTTTAGATCCAGTGAATGTTTGCAGATATTTTAATCATAGATTTGAAGCTATGATGTCTTTTATTACCAACAAAAAAAATCCTCCCCTTGGAGAGGTTTTGGATTTCTTTTGGAGGAAGGAATATCAAGCGAGAGGTGCTCCTCATATACATATGTTGTTGTGGATTAAAGATGCACCCAAATTTGGATCCGATTCAGATGAAACAGTGATGAGTTTCATTGAAGAGTATTCAACATGTGCTGTTCCAAAATCTACTGAAGAAAACAATTTAAGGCAACAAGTTTTACGTTTTCAATCTCATCGTTGTGGAAAGTACTGTCGTCGAAAATTTAAAAACAAGGAAAAGTACTACACGAAATGTCGTTTTGCATTTCCTCGACCAGTGATTTCTAAGGGAAGAGTAAATAGTTTGATGTCATCTCTACGACATACTGTGATGAGGAAATCTCCCAAAAATACATACAATTTGAAAAGAAATGAAGAATCTAAGTACATCAATGATTACAACCCAGTGATTTTGTCCATGTGGAATGCTAACATGGATATTCAGTTCGTTGCTGACAACTCTATTGCTGTGGCTCGATATGTGACATCTTACATCACCAAAAAAGAAAAGACAGAATTGAAGGAAATGTGGGAGGATATTTCACATGAAAAGAGTCTAAGCAAGAAATTATACAGTTTCAGTCTGAAGATGTTGTCGCATCGAGAAATTGGAGCATATGAATGTTCTGATCGGTTATCATCAGCAAGTCTCTATGCCAAATCAAGAACAATCATTTGGGTGAGTCTTGGTCTTGCTGCAACACGAAACCGAGTTTTGAAATCTGTACAAGAAATTGAATATTTGGCGGAAAAAGAACCAAACAGTACAGATATTTTGAAGACAAATATGTTGGATACATACTATCCAAATAGAAGTACTCACCTTGAGAACACATGTTTGTATGAAGTTCTTCAAAACTACAGTTATAAGAGGAACATCACAGAAGATATCAATAATGGAAAATATGCACTCATTGGCTATGAAGGATGTCTAGTGAAGCAGAAAAAAGGCCATTTGATTAATCATCGAAAATTGAGTTGTGAAGTTCCAGACAAAAGAGAATTTTACTATTTAGCTCTTTTGCAACTCTTTAAGCCATGGCGTACAGGTGAGGAACTACTTGGAGATTTTCTCTGTTATGAAGACTCTTTTAATGCAACTAAGGATACCATAGAATGTCCTATTTTTCTAAATTATCTGCAAATGTTGAATGAAGAAATGGAGCAAGAAACTACAATTGCTGAAGAGATAGCTAGAAACAGTTCTCAAGATAGTCAGAGTTCTACTTCATTGAGCCAGGATCCACTAGGAGGACCAATTATCCAAAATGAAGCTGCCACTGCCATGGATGAGGTGGAAAGAGCTATGGAACAAGCTCAAGAGGATGGAGTTAACTTAGAAGATTTGGTAAAGCAACTAAACATTGAGCAGAAAAAGATATATGATGAAGTCACAGAGCAGATTGAACATGGATTCAGACATGAGAAAAAAGAGTGCTCATGTATATTATTTGACCCTGTCCGATTGTACGCAAGTGGAGAAGCGGGGACAGGAAAAAGTTTTCTAATTAAAGCCGTTGCAAGTTATCTGCAGAAAAGGACTGATTCACCACTGTCTTGTGTTGTAACTGCTCCAACTGGTCTGGCAGCACATAACATTAAAGGGATTACTCTACATCGTTTATTGATGCTGCCAGTTGAACATGATAATAAATTGCATTACAACAAGCTATCTGGAGATGCGTGTTCTGAAGTTTCAAGAGTCTTGAAGAAAATGAAACTTCTTATCATAGATGAAGTAAGCATGGTCTCAAATCTAATGCTTGCTTTTGTGCATTTGAGAATGCAAGAAATTCTTAAAACAGACTATGATGTGTTATTTGGAGGAAAACACATTATTGTTTTTGGAGATCTATTGCAGTTGACTCCAGTAAAAGGACAACCAGTGTTTAAAATGCTCACGCATGAAGATACCAGGAAGTCCCTTGGAAGCATTGGAAATGTTAATATATGGCTAAATTTTAAATATGCTGAACTGCTTCAAAATATGCGACAGGCCAAGGATGAAGATTATAAAAATATTCTACAAGATGTAAGAATTGGAAAAGTGACTGAGAAAGGGAAAAAAGCTTTGCATAGTCGATTAATTTCAAATTTGTATCCAAATGAAAACATTCTTCCAGAGAATATTTTTAAAAAAATGACTGAGAAGAAATCTGGGATATGTTTGATGCCAACTCTGCAAGAATGTTCCATCTTCAACCAAAAAATGTTAGACTTAGAAAATGAAGAGATTGTGAAACTGGAAGCAATAGATAAAATAGAGCATATGGGTGCAACAATTGTTTTGCCAGAAAATTTGAAAACTAAATTGGATTCATTGGAGAAAAGTATTTCAAAAACAGCTGGTTTTGAAAAGACTCTGAATGTGTGTTTAAATTGTCGTATCATTTTGAGAAGGAATTTAAATGTTGAAAGCGGTCTGGTAAATGGAGCAATGGGTTATGTTGTTGATTTTGTGAATTACAGAAATAGAGATGGAATTGAATTTTTAAAAATAAAATTTGATGGGATTGAACAAGTACAACAAATAAGTCGTTGTTCTGCTAGATTTTTACTTGTAAAAGACTTATATGTTCGCCGAAAACAGTTTCCTGTTTGTTTGGCGTATGCGGTGACAATTCATAAATCTCAAGGTTTAAGTGTAGATAGTGCTTTGGTGAACATTGGAAGATCTGTGTTTAAAGAGGGTATGGCATATGTGGCATTATCTCGAGTCAGAACTTTATCAGGATTGTACTTGATTGCGTGTGATGAGACAAAGATTTCTGCAGATCTAGATTGTGTTAAAGAATACAATAGGTTAAGAAGAGAGTATGCTCCACACTTGCCTCAATATCCTCTGTTTGAAAAACGTGTGGTAGGCCGAAAAAGAAGAAATGAGGATAATTGTAGTGAGGTAGTTGCAAAAAGACAAAAAGTAGAGAAAACTGTAATTGAAAACAGGAAGAAAAAGAATTGTGGAGAAAATGTTGTTGGATTTCAGTTTGAAAATAGTTCTGGTGTCAACTGCTATGCTAATGTAGTGGTTAATGTTGTTTTTTTTCTTAAAAGTTTACAAGAACAGATTGTTGAAAATCGGGATCAAAGATTGTGTGGTTTATTGAATTCTGTGTTTCAGAAATGTAGCAGTGGTACAGCACAAATAGAAACTGTAACAGAAATTCGAAATATTTTAGATTTGTGTTCTGGTCAAGATAAATTTTCACAGAACATTCAGCAGGATTGTCAGGAATTTTTAATGTATATGTTTGGTGTTTTGGAAGATGAAGGTGTAGATGTAGATAATCTTTTCAGTCTTTCTTATCAATGGCAGCATGACTGCCGCAATTGTAGTTTATCAAGTACTACTAGAATAGACACTGAAAGATTTATATATTTGAGTTTACCAGACTGTAAATCAGTGTCTTTTAAAAATCTAGTTAAAGCAGCAGATCATAATATGGTGTGTACCCAATGTAACTGTACAATGCTGTCCACATTATTTATACAAAGGTATGGGCAGTATATCATTTTAGTTTTCCAACGATGTAGACCTGATGGAACTAAATTGACAACTTCTATCAAAAATTTTGTGGCTTCTCAGTTATCAATTTCTGGAAGGACCTTTACAACTGAAGCTATTATTTATCATGATGGATCTTCGACAACCTCAGGACATTATACATGCTACTTAAAATCTGAAATTGGATGGAGTTACTGCAATGATTCTCATTTAACTTATAAACACTGTTTGCCTTATGACTCTACAAATTCTTATCTAGTGTTTTTAAAACCAAAGTTTTAGTAAAGGGAATTGGCCTTTGAAGACGGAAATAGATAATAAAAGTTAGTTAGTTAGTTAGTTAATCTAATATTTTAAATTATTAATCTCTTGTAGATACTTTAAGTGGATCTCAAAGTAAAAAATACTGATATATCTGACACAAATTAGCCGTGAGGAAAGTGTAAGATATGATGTTGTTAGATCTTTTTTCATAGGAAGTTGATGAAATCGAAGTTATAGAGCACAGCAGACTTTTTTTCACCAAAAGGACCTTTACTATCTGCAATCTCATGTAGATACTTTAAGTGGATCTCAAAGTAAAAAATACTGATATATCTGACACAAATTGGCCGTGAGGAAAGTGTAAGATATGATGTTGTTAGATCTTTTTTCATAGGAAGTCGATGAAATGGAAGTTATAGAGCACAGCAGACTTTTTTCCACCAAAAGGACCTTCACTATCTGCAATTTGGTCTCACGGAAAAGTAAGTGAATCAAAGATTAGTGTACTTATATGAGATGTATGTTTGAATGGGTTTTTTTAAACACAATCTTTTAGATTGTGTTTTTTTTTTCCCGCTGTTATATGATGAAGACTTTGATCTCACTAATTTAAATGAAATTCAATATATTCTGAGAACAGCAAAAATAAATAATGTAACATATTGTAGAAGTTATTGTGTAGTTTGCATTGTGTAATTTATATTGTGTTCACATTGTCTTATACTCATTTTCTTTTTCACCCTTATTTACCTCTCTTTACTAATTTACACTCTTTTTTCATCGCTGTTTCTTTAGTGCACTTCATTCACAACTTCTTAATCTAATAGGAACTGTCTGCATTTCCTCTGTTCCTTCCACCACTTTTTATCTTTTTCATATTCTCACAGTACCACTGCTTTAGTTTCCTAACCCTCTCTTTCTTTTTCTCCATTTTTTTTCTTTCGCATCCATTGTACTGTAGTTCACTTAGTTCTTCCTTTTGTCTTTCTGTGTACTTACTCTCTCACTCCTGTTTTATCCATCGTTCTATACTAACTTCATTCCTTTCATCCCTTCACTCTGTTACTTTACTTCACTCACTCTCAATCATCTTCTATTCCTCTTTTTTATTTATAGTTTCTCAATCAGACTTCTCTCCTTTTCACTCATTTTTCTTTTATTTTCTTATCTTTACTGATTTTGATTTGATATCTTACATTCTTTTAGTATCTTATTTATCTTTAGGAATTTGTTTTCTTTCTATTTCTTTTTCCTTTTTTTTTCTCTTTCTACATTACTTTCTTTCTGTTTTTGTATCCTTCACTATTGCATCATTTCTTAGTAAACTTTTGTAGATTTTTAAACCTCATGAACTGTTGCTTCTATTTTATTATATATTTTTAAGTAATTATAACGTGTTTTTTCTTTTATCTTTCATAGATACAAGTTTGCATTGATTATATGGTAAGTGTGTTTACAAAATCTTTTTTGTTATCATCTTTGGTTTTATTTTCACTATTTTTCTCTCACCCTACCTCACCCCTGTTTCCTTACTTTGCTTTTCTCACTTATTCTTTTCTTCCATGTTTACTTCCTATAGGCGTGGGCGGAAAATCCGTTCCGCTCGCGGATTTTGCGGATTTTCGGGAAATCCGCAATCCGCGAGATTTGCGAATTTCCCGCAAAATCCGCAAATCCGCGAGCAGCGGATTTTGCTCGCACTGCTCTCACTGTTCGCGTGAGTTCGCGCCCCGCGAATAAGTGCAAAATTGCAGAAATACGATCTTAGCAAAACTGAAAGTAACTACTTACCAGGTTCAAAAGTTCAGGCTCATCATTAGTAGCCATTTCCTGGAGTGCTTCCTGAGGGGCCCCTCCAGAGTTCAGTTGCCAGTTGAAACTATTATGTGACCCTGCTCTGAACCTCAGAATAGTTACACATATGCCACAAAGGTCCTGAATTACAGCTAAGGGAGACAAGCAGGAGCCAGGCTGGAAGTTAAAATCCATTAATCAGCCCCTAATTCATTATTGTCAGTTGGGGCAGGGCAGGTGTTGTAACTAATTTTGCAACAATGAAAGCACTTAGCAAGTGCAAAAGATCACTAATCAGGGCGCACTAAGGAAGCAGGTGCCAGCTAAAAAAATATTCTGTGACACATGAATCAGCCCCAAATTAATTCAGGTCACTTGAGGCAGGGAAGGTGTGCTTTGCTTTGCCGAAAATAATGTACACTGGACAACCAGAGGGTGTGGTGATGAAACAGAGGGTGGCATGGGTGGGCCAGAGGGTGGCATGAGTAGTCAGAGAGTGGCAGTGGTGACAGAGAGTGGCAGTGATGAAGAAGAGTGTCCCAAACAGGCTGGACACGTAGAAACAACAAGTTCGCGAAACTTGCGACCCGACAGGTAAGTTCGCAATTTGCGAAAGTGTACAAAACCCTCGCGAACTGGCAGAAACACGGGCGAACACAAAAAAAAAAAAATCCGCAAATTCGCGGGAATTCGCGGATTTTGCGGATTGCGAATCCGCAAATCCGCAAAATTCGCGAACGCGAGATCCGCAAAATTCGCTCATGCTTAACTTCCTACCACATTCAACTTCTTTCAATCCCTCTGTCTATGCACACTCCTTCACTTACCTTTTTTACTGGTTCACTTAGTTCCTTTGTGACACTCCTTCTTTTACTCTCTTTCTTCTTTCGCTGTATTATTCCCCATGTCTTACCCTTATTCACTTACATGTACCCTGTTTCACCCCTCTTTGCTTATATTCACTGCTATTTACTATCCCTCCATCACTACTATTCCTTTTCTTTCATTCCGTCACTACCTGTCATTCACATGCTTAACTGTCCTTCCTTTTACTTTCATCATCCATTTACATTCTCCCAGAACCTCTGCTTTTGTCTTCTTCCTATTTCTTCTTTTCTTTTGCTCCCTTATTCATTTTTTTTTCTCAGTTATTTCCTCTTACACTTTTTATCTGTCTTACTATCTATTACACAGTCCCTCTGTGTTCCTCCCTTTAGCTCTCTTTCTCTTAACACCACTCTCTCTGTCCCCATTTCTTATGGTCACTCCTTCATTATTTTTTTTTTCTTTTTTTTTGTTGATGCGCTGACGGTGCGCGCACCCGGGCGTTTATCGGTATGCGCACCGGGAGCGCTCCAGAGTCAAATATAAAAAAAAAAGGAAAAAACTATTTTAAAATAAAAATAGTATCCTAATATACATTATAGGGTTCATTTTTAGAAAAACATACCTTTCTCAGCTAAAGACATTTGCGAAAAATAAGCTTAGAAATTCAATAAAACGTACATAGGTATGAAGCCCTACAAAAAGTTAAAAATTAGTATTAAAAAAACCTATGAAATTCACTGAAAAAACCATAGGTTTCACACCAGTTATAGTTAGGAATTAGCATTTAAAAAACCTATGAAATTCACTGAAAAAACCATAGGTTTCACACCAGTTATAGTTAGGAATTAGCATTTAAAAAAACTATTAAATTCACTGAAAAAACCATAGGTTTCACACCAGTTATAGTTAGCTGGAAATTTTACTGATATAAAACCATTGAAATTCCCACGTTATAGTTAGTCGGACTCACTATAACTTGCGCGTGCAATGCACTGCTGATGACATCACATATTACATCACTCATGACATGGTCAGTGACATCACTCATGACATCACTGATGATACCGTCCTTGTGACAGAGTGACTGACCTCCTTTCACTGTAAAGTAACCCTTGAAACACATATTCAAAAATAGAAACTAACATTTTCAAAAAAGTGAAGATATCTATACCAGTTGCAACAACCAATTCAGTAATTCCACCATTTATATACACATCCACTCATTCATCAACAGTTCTATATAGTCACTCATACATATACTCACTCATCATATGTAGTGAGACACCTATACATCCGTTAACACACCGACAGTCTTCCAAAAGTTGCTCACACACATACTCACACATGCAAATAAACTATTGAACATCCATTTTTTTGCATATACAGCTATACACACTCTACCACCTTACTTCTAAAGAAACTTACACATACTTACTCTGTTAAAAAATCACTTATAGAAACACATACATATTAAAACAAGAATTCTTTCAATCTCTCACTCTCATATATACTCACTTATATACATCAATTCTCATATATACAAGATTAAAACATATGTAGTTACTCATAAAGACACTAGTGAGAGAGGCATTCACTCTCTAACACACACATATACACACTCATCCACCCATACAATCCTACACAAATGCTGTCTTCAAAACACATACAAACAGTGAGTCAGTCATTGATGCATCTATGTGCTAAGTAACAGCCCCACCAAACCATACAGACACTCATACTGATACTAAAAAAACATCTAATAACCCATATACACACACATGTAGCTACTCACCAACCCATGCAGCCACTTATACACAAAGTGAAACACTGATACATATATTTAAATATTTAAACATTACTCGCTAATATATGTATTCACTAAGATACACTTAATAAGCCAGTTAACCAATCAATTTTTTTTTTTAAAAAACATCCATTTAGACACTTATTTAAACATTTATTCTTCCATCAACCTTAACATATACATATATAAAATATATTTATTTTTCAGAAAAATACACATTCACTGGACGATGTCATCAGTGATGTCATTTGAGATGTCATCAGTGATGTCATGAGTGATGTCACTGACCATGTCATGAGTGATGTAATATGTGATGTCATCAGCAGTGCATTGCACGCGCAAGTTATAGTGAGTCCGACTAACTATAACGTGGGAATTTCAATGGTTTTATATCAGTAAAATTTCCAGCTAACTATAACTGGTGTGAAACCTATGGTTTTTTCAGTGAATTTAATAGGTTTTTTAAATGCTAATTCCTAACTATAACTGGTGTGAAACCTATGGTTTTTTCAGTGAATATATATATATATGTAAAGAACTCCGCTGAATTCCAAAGCAACGCTTAGAAAAACATCGAAACCGGACCCATTAGGAAATTTGCAAATCTTTATTTTCTTATCCTTGTGCAGACACCCACGCCGCCATGACGCGTTTCGGGACCTTGATCCCTTGATCACATGACATGGTCTGGCAAGTCACCCATCAATTTAAAGTGCGAGTGCATAATCAGCTGACCCCACTGCCTGTGGACATAAAGAACAGAATTCAGTCTGGTCAGGGATGAAAGCACGGCATATTCATATGTACAATTTCAGTGCCAATTCAATTCACTTATTACAAGGTCTTTGTCATTTAAAACACAGCATGTACAAATAAAGGGACTAAGCAAGACGTGAAAATTTAAAATTCATTTCCCTTCCATCTTGACCTACACCTCCTCCTCTTATGCTCAAGTGTATTCCATTAATTGAATTGATTAATTATTATCTTAAAAAATCAATTAAAAAAATAAATTATTATAGTATATTGCATGGTAAAATCATGACTAAAATATACAATTCATTAATTTTGTGCAAATCTGCAATATGCTGTGCAAATTACACCCACGGAAACACATATGAGTTTACCCTTGAGGATACATGTTGAAGACCTTTCCTCACAATTGCGCCCAAGTGGGCAGAACAATCCCTCAACCATTGCGCCCACACTGCAGTCTATTAGGAAACCGCTGATGCATCCCACATGCTTTAACTTATGCAATATTTTCAATAATAAACAATAGTGCCCAATAAATGAAAATAATCCTGTACCCTTCACCATCAAAAAATTGGTTTAAAATGTTGGTATAGTTGGGCCAGTCTCATGTCTGATGATGCTTCCTGATTGGAAGGTGCCTGTTTACTATGCTTCTATTATATTGATTGAGTCCCCCTGCTCGCTATCTCAGTATAAACAATAGTGCAAGTCTTCAGTTTGATTCAAACCATTAGGGGTTTTACTATTAAACTCCAAGATGTACCGGGTTTCTAGTACTCTCAATCGTGCCTCCCTATCCCCTCCTCTGTGGAGCGGTGGTACCATATCTATTGCATAGTATTGTAAACACCCTATATCACCTCCGTGATATGTGTTTACATGTCTGGCAACAGGGTAAGTCTCATCCCTGTTGCTGACTGCCCTTATATGTTGCAAGATGCTCTTGTGGACCTGCAATTTCGTGCTGCCCACGTATTGCAGGCCACAAGCGCATTCCAACACATAGACTACGAAGTCAGATTTACAGGTGATTTTCTTTTTGATATCCCTCACCTCATTGCTGAAAGGCGTATTGTAAGACATACAACTCTTTCCTATCCTACACGCCTTGCAGACAGCACACTTGATGAAGCCCCTACTTTTCCCTAGCCAATTATCATCAATAACTTCAGGGCTGCTGCTCACCAACTTGTCACTCATAGACCTAGCTCGGCTATATGTTATGGATGGTCTATCAGATAGGGTCCCTCCAATCACAGGGTCACCCTTGATGACATGCCAGCTCTTGCGGACAATGTCGTGAATTTGTTTGTGCTGTCGACTATAGGCAGTTATGAATCTAGGTTGACCTGACTCCTTGTCATCTATCTCATGTGCTGGTTCATCTACGGCCGTAATTTGTTGACCAGAGGTTTTGTTGGCACGTTTCATGGCACCTTCCACCATTACTCTCGAGTAACCCCTTTCCACCAATCTCTCTCTGCTCTCATTCTGGGCTCTCACACAGTTCTCCCTCGTGCTACAGATCCTCTTGATTCTGAGCATCTCCCCATATGGGATACTGCGAATCAAGTGTGCTGGATGATGGCTAGTGGCGTGCAGAACTGTGTTACTATTTGGTTGTTGACAATGGTGACTTCTACATCTAAGAAGGTGACTTTGGAGCTACTGATATGACCAGTGAATCTCAAGTTCAAATCATTCTGATTGATATCTGAGATGAACTTCGATGCCTGTTCTTCGGAACCCCTCCATATAATGAAGAGGTCATCTATGAACCTATACAAGGCCATGATATTGTTGGCCATAATACTTGTGTAGGTTCCCCCAAGGACCTGCTCCTCCCAAAGCCCCATATGTAGGCAAGCATAACTTGGGGAGAAGCAGGCCCCCATCGCAACTCCCCTTAATTGTTGAAATACCTGCTTTTGAAACAGGAAGAAGTTGCCTTTCAGGCAAATCTCTGTCATCTCACTGATCATGTTGTTATGTTGTAGCATATGGGCGGGCCTCCTATCCAAAAAGTGTTTAACCGCCCGCAAGCCATCATCATGATTAATACTTGTGTACAAGGAAGTCACATCAAGTGTCAACAATAGGTAACCTTCCTATATATATATATATTCACTGAAAAAAACATTGGTTATAGACCATATATAGTTAGGGATTAGCATTTACAAAACCTTAATTTACTCGCACAAAACCATTGAAATTCGCATATATAGTTAGTTGCACTAACTATATATCGCGCACCCGCAATCCACTGCTGATGATGTCACATATTACATCATTCATGACATGGTCAGTGACATCACTGATGACATCACTGATGACATCTCAAATGATATCACTGATGACATCACTGATGACATCTCATTTGACATTACTGATCACATCACTGATGATATCATTTATGTGATAATACAATGAACATCTTCAGACTCTGATATAACCTTAGATACAATCAGTGTAAACAGACACTCACAGACTGTCACTTATCCATGGAGTTACTCACACACCTAGTCAGTCATGCAAAGAATCAATCACACCTCCATTTTCTCAACTATACAGTTATACACACCTTACTTATTCAAACATCTACCACCACATATTTACTCTCCCATATATACAATCCCTGATACATGTTCACAATGATCCATACAGCCACTCACACATTCACTGGCTCTTATGCACAGTTATTTATATATGTCAACTCTCACATGTACTGTGTTTTACATATGTACTTACTTTGACATGTAGCACTGAGAAATCCATTCACTCACCAATACACTCAGGCAGACAGTCAACCGCCCATACAGCTGTTTCCACATGCACTTTTGAACCCATACATATAGTGAATCAACTGCACACACATCTATGCACAGAGTCACACACCTCCCAGCCACCCACACACACACTCAGTCTCCCATACAAATACTTGGGCAACCAATCAATAACCCATATAGTTACTCATATAGCTACTGATCAACACATGCAGCAGTTCACAGAACAACAGACATAATGATGCACACATTAAGACAGTTTAGTCACTAACTCATGCACTCAGTGAGACACATTTAATCACTCACTCATACAGTCAGTCATGCACCTACTAAGTCCTTCATCCAGACACTTATACATCCACTCATTCTTCAATATGTAAGACATATTTTAACTTTACAGAAACATACAGTCACTGGGTGTTGTCATCAGTGATGTCATCAGTGATGCCACTGACCATGTCATGAATGATGTAATATGTGACATCATCAGCAGTGGATTGCGGGTGCGCGATATATAGTTAGTGCAACTAACTATATATGCAAATTTCAATGGTTTTGTGCGAGTAAATTAAGGTTTTGTAAATGCTAATCCCTAACTATATATGGTCTATAACCAATGGTTTTTTTAGTGAATTTTCAAGGTTTTGTAAAAGCTAATTCCTAACTATATATGGTCTATAACCTATGGTTTTTTCAGTGAATTTCAATGGTTTTTTAATAGCAAATATGAAAAGCTTTAAAATGTCAAGTACGTGATAGATAAAAACATTTTTGTGTTTATGCACGCTGATGTGCTTTGATCGCTGCCCCCCCCCCTCCTCTTTTCTTTAAGGAGTATTCTCTCTTTGCAGATAGTGAAGGGTAGGTAACGCAGGCCTTTGCCCCCGTTGTAATCCGTCGTGCCTGCTTCTCTCTCCATTTCATTGATTATTATCCAAGCATTTACTGTTTTAGAATTGGTTCTCTTTGTTCATTCTCTATTTACAAACAAGCACAGAGTCGCAATACTCTGTTTAGTCTTTGCAGATAGTGAAAAATCGTTTAAAAAAAACAAAAGGAATCAAGCAAAATCAGTAGGCCACTAATGGGATCTCTTTTTGACCTCGCTAAAATAGAAACATTAGGAACAACACCTCATGAGAAATACGAAACTAGTGACATGAACTGAGCTCGACACCATGATGGCTGCAAGACAGCTCGGCTCCGCCACCCACCCCGCCCAAAATAACGACAAACCCTATGCAAATATTATAAATATATACAACACACCAGCAAAGTAACAGGGTAAAACGTTTTATTAAATAACTATTTACATTTATTTGTGTGCGAGGATGCCTTGCTGATGCCGCCACCCCCACCACCACCTTTTTGTTGCCTGATCGGGCTAGCTCAATCGATCGAGCATGAGACTCATGCACTCTGATCTCCTTGGCCTCAGTCAAGCATCAATAGTAACATTTTCATACGTGAGTGTAGCTTCATGGTTTTCCATCCACAGACTAAAAGCCTGGAGTGGGAGTGAAAGAACCATAACTAGGTAACAAGGAAGGCAGACGCTGTGGGAAGGACTCTGGATATGGTATGTTCCTTGGTCCCTGAGTTATTTCGATGTCACTGCCTTGCACAAATGGCATAAGTCCTGGATGTTGGGTGCCATAGTTGAGGGTTCCGAGCAGCGCTTGTAACACTGTCTGAAGTTTATTTGCACCTGCTGCAGCTTCACTATTCTCAAAGTAAGTGGGGGCTGTTTGTGGACCTGACTGCATTGGAAATCAATGTGATGCGGTGCCTCCCTGAACTGCTTGACGGAGGCCCCCGAGGGGCGGTGTGATGGCGCCGACCCCCTCCCCAAGTCTTGTTGCCCTGGTCTGGCCTGAGATCGCCCCGGACATAGGCGGCCGGCTCCTGGGGTCAAGCGGAACTTTTTGCCTTTAGGTGACTCTTCCATTCTGAACATTGTCCCACAATCCGTTTGACCTGAAGACATGTCCTGCGGTGCCCTAGTCCGACCATCACATATTCCTGCGCCAGGAGACGGCGTGAGATGCACTAGAAGGGAGAGGCGGCGCGAACGAGCCTCCCCACCTCCCCAGGTGGAGGTTTCACAGGTACACCCCAGCGCTTCACGCAACCAGCTGAGTTGCGCCCACTCTTGCGGTGCAGCGATAGGCGGCTGCAACAGGACTCTCAAAATGGCGGCCGGCTCTTCGGATTTAGGCCTAGTCCACTAAAATGGCCCTGGGACACCTTGGAACTCGGACGCTTGACTGCTAGGGCAATTGTGACACATAATTGTGAAGACTTTGATGTACAAAAAGGCATCCCTGGAATCTTCCTTTTCAGGCTCGGTCCCACACACCCTCACAGTGAGAATCCCCTCCCCAATCACAATACAGGATTGTTATCAGATAGTAGGAACGCGTGTGGTGTGACAGATCTCATGGGGTGGGGGCCTTGATCTACTGTAACTCCTTTGAAGAGGGGTGATTCTTTACAGTTGGGGCCATAAACTACATCGGCAGGGCTAGGTGATAGCCTGAGACCGGCCTGGACAATCAGACACAAAGGAAGAGGAGTGTCAGAGGGTGCGGTAGTGAATAGGGTGAAAGGGAGGTGTCGGGCGGACACAGGGTGTGATTCTCAGGGAAGAGCATCGCAGATGGGGGGAGGTTTATGGCCCATGCATAAGAGAGAGAGCGGGGATGACCAATGCGTGGGGGTGATGCTTGCGAGGGTGGGGAGCCATGCTGAGGATCGGCGGCGTGCAGAGAGTGGGTCTGGTCAAGGCATCTAAAATGGCTGGCGTGCACGACAAAAGTGTGGCATTGGAAAAAAGCAAGATGGCACAGACAATGTTTATCAATACGGATTAATTTATAACAATTATTTTTAACAATATATTTACTCGCAGTGTCAAAATGGCGGTCAACACTTCCTGATTTCCTTCGAATCGAACGTTATCAGACGTCACGCAGCCAAAAAAAAAAAAAAAAAACGCTCACGCGCAGCCGCTGGAAGACAAGTATCAACATATATGAGCATCCTCAGCCACCCTCAGAAAACATGGGGGATCAGGATACGTCTCCCATACCCCCTTATACCCATTTCTCACATTGTTTTTCCTCCATCTTGTAATTTAATTAAAACGAAACACAAAATGGCGAATTCCCGTTTCGCGTCCCGATTCGCTACCCGGTTTGCGAACCGGAAAGCGCTTCTTCCGCAAATAATCTAATTTTTTTTATTTGCCCCACGGGACCCTTTAATAACCCCAACATCATTCCTAGGGGGTCAAGAAGGGTCTACCTTGCCCCCTTTCAATAAATTCCCCCTTCGTTTTTCTCCTCTTCTTGTCTCTTGATCCTACCGAGAGACAAGATGGCGGCCGCACCGGACTGTTTAGAATGTTGACAGACACCGGAGAGCCAATCAGCTTCTCTTCGCAAAGCTTCGTTACGCGAAAAGTTTGCGAACTGGAGCGCTACCCGGGACGCTGTCACAGATATATCTGTTTTTTTAAATGTTAATTTCTCAAAATCCACTGGAGCACATATATTGAGACCCAGCAAAGGCACATCGGGCTATCAGTCCCTACAATTTTGCCAAGTTTCGTGCAAATCCATTCAGCCGTTCGAGCTAAAAGTGAGGCCAAACGCCCTATGGAAAACTCAATGTTAAAAACGCGTTTTGGGACCCCCCTTTTTTCTCGGCCCCCCCTTGACTAAACCCCTCCAAATTTTCAGGGGCTGCTCAGAAACAAAATGTGCCATTTTCCTGAAAATTTCAGCCGATTCCGTCTACAAACGCCAAAGTTATTAGACATAGAATTTTCAAAAGTTCCATAGAGAAAAAATCCTAACTATATATACCTACTGGCGACTGCCAGTAGGTAATATAAATATATATATATATATATATATATATATATATATATATATATATATATATATATATATATATATATATTCATGAAAAAACCATAGGTTTCACACCAGTTATAGTTAGCTGAACAGTTTACTCATACAAAACCATTGAAATTCCCAAGTTATAGTTAGTTGGACTCACTATAACTCGCTCGCCCGCAATCCACTGCTGATGATGTCACATATTACATCATTCATGACATGGTCAGTTAATTTCAATAGTTTTTTAAATGCTAACTCCTAACTATAACGATTGTGAAGCCTCTGGTTTTTTCACTGAATTTCAAAGGTTTTTTAAAAGATAATTCCTTTCTATATCGAGTTTGTAACCTACGATTTTGTAGGCTACTGTTTTGTGTAAGTATTAATTATTATTTTTTTTATAAAAATATTTTTTAAATGTTTTTTTTTTTAATCATTTTTTCCTGGGGCGCTCTAGGTGCGCGCACCAGTAAGCTCTCCGGAGAGCGCACCCAGAGCGCTACTTCTGCGTTCGTAAAAAAAAATATGAATGAAAAGTAAATAATAACGCAAGACATTAAGGGCCAGATGTAGATAATTCTTATTTACCACTTCTAAAATACCGAATCATACCGATTCGGTATTTAAGAAGTGGTTAATTAGAAGGGGGGAAATGTAGGTAATTCAGAATCGGTAAATACCGAATCATTAAGATTCGGTATTTACCGATTCTGTAAATACCGAATCGGTATCCCCCATTGATTCCTATGGGCCTTGAAGCTCATAGGAATCAATGTGGAATACCAAATCGGCATTTACCGATTCGGTAATTACCTATTCTTGCAAGGGTGCAGGGGGTGTCACTTTGACACCCTCTGGCACCCCAATTACAGGCTTGTGTGCCATGTGGCACACATACATGCCCTATGGGCATGTCTGTGTGTCATATGGCACAGGTGTGCATGCACACCTGGAATCGGTATTTTACCACCCAATTGGATTGGGTGGTAAAATACCGATTCTTAAAGCCCTGTGGCACTCTGACATGTGCCAGCTACATCTGCATTTACAGAATCGGTATTTTACAGAGTCTGTATTTACCGATTCAGTAATTTTACCGAATCGGTAAATACAGAATCGGTAAAATACCGATTCTGTAAATGCATGCCCTACATCTGAAAACCCTAATACCGGTCGGAAACGGCCAAAATCGTCCGTTTCCGACCGGTATTAGGGCTCCTACATCTGGCCCTGAGTACCAAACATATAAAAGCAGTGTTTTGGATTTACAAAAGGAAAATGATTTTGCATTTCCGTGAAACTATCGAAACGTCACTTAGGCGCGCTGCGTAAGCGCCCCGGAAGCGCCTACGTACGTGCCACGTATGCGCCCCCAGAAGCGCCTACGTTCGTGCCTCGTAAGCGCCCCCGGAAGCGCTTCGGTGCGCGCCGCGTAAGCGCGTCAAGTCATGTGACCCTAAAAGAACACTTTTCATTGGTTGCTAACATTTCTTTTTTACAAAGAATGAAATCCCCACCCATTTCCTTCACTTCTTCTTTCTCTTTTGTGACTGCAAGACCTGCCTTTTTGCTCTCGGTTCTTTGTTGGATATCTTGGATAATCATGGCTGCCACACCATCCAGCAGTGAAGATGACAACAATGATTTCATCGATGAAGAGCCTCCTCAGCCGAAGGTGAAAGAATTCCTGATGACCAGAAGAAGGTAAATGCTCCAAAAGTGGAGTGCAGGATCTGTCACACAGTCCTGTCACGGGGTGACCCCACTAAAAAATATTCTTTTGGGAACTCCACAATGATTCGACATGTGGAGAGGAGGCACCCCCAGAATTTTGCCCGGGAAAGTGTCAGGGCTCTGGCACAAGAGGTTCCCAGTGATGGGGCCTCTACATCAACCGGAGGACCAACAACATCGGTGAGGGGGAGATCGCAAGAGCTGGTTCAGAATATTCAGCCTGCATTTAACAAAGGTGTCCTTAAATGCAGAGACTGTGATCAGCTACTTTGGTATGGGGAGCAAAGTGTTCTGCTCATGGTTCGAGCATTGGAGAACCATCGCTGCCATTCCCAGCCCTACAATTTTTTTTGCTCCTATTGACAGGTTCCATTCCCTGTTTTTGTTTTTGTTCTAAAAAAAGAAAAAAGAATAAAAAAAAAAAAGTTATTTTCAGAACTACCTCCAATTCTCATCAAAGAGCTATATTGTTAAATAAATGAAAAACAGTAAGTGAAGTGGAGTGCATTGATAAAGGAGAGGAAAATGAGTAAGAAAGAACAGAAAGGTATGAGAGGAGAAAGGAAGTGAAGTAGGGGGACTGAAAAAAGTTGAGTGTGGGGAAGGAAAGTAAGGAGAAGGAGAGTGAACATGGGGAATGTGGATATTCAAAGAAAATGTAGAAAAGGAACGGGGGTGTGGAAGGGTAAGAAAAGATGCATTGCTGGATGTTGCATCATTTTTGTGACACACTCTAGCAATGCATCACATTTGCGCTTACAGATACATCTGAAATACTGACGTATCTGTAAGTACTTGCGACATAATACGTCATATATTTAATATGACGCATGAGTAGAAGACTGAAGGCCTCATTTATGAGGCCATGCGTCACTTTTACACCACCGGTGCGTCACTTTTTGTGACGCACCAGTGCTGTAAAAAATGCACCTTATTGAAACATATTTACAGAGTGACGCATCTAGGTAGATGCGTCACTTTGCAAATCCCTTTGTAAAACATTATACCTACGTCAGGTGTAATGTATGCAAAAGGGACGTATTGACGCAAGAAAGGGTCGTAGAGGTGACGCAGTGAAATCTATGAGATATCACTGCGTCACTTTTATGACGCTGTTGCGTCCAAATCTTGAGCCTGTTTCACAGCAGTCGTAAGATTGATGCAGGCCCTTTCACATGGGCCTGTCCCCATGTGAAAGGATGCATTGCTGGAGTTGCATCATTTTTGTGACACACTCCAGCAATGCATCACTTTTGCGCTTACAGATACGTCTGAAATACTGACGTATCTGTAAGTACTTGCGACATAATGAGTCATATATTTAATATGACGCATGAGTAGAAGACTGAAGGCCTCATTTATGAGGCCATGCATCACTTTTACGCCACCGGTACATCACTTTTTGTGACGCACCAGTGCTGTTAAAAATGCACCTTATTGAGTCATATTTACAAAGTGACGCATCTAGGTAGATGCGTCACTTTGTAAACCCCTGTGCCACATTATACCTACGTCAGGAGTAATGTATGCAAAAGGGGTGTATTGACGCAAGAAAGGGTCGTTGAGGTGACGCAGTGAAATCTATGAGATTTCACTGCGTCACTTTTAGGACGACATTGTGTCAAAACCTTGGGCCTGCCTCACAGCAGGCGTAAGACTGATGCAGGCCCTTTCACGTGGGACTTTCCCCATGTGAAAGGATTCATTGCTGGAGTTGCATCATTTTTGTGACACACTCCAGCAATGCATCACTTTTGCGCTTACAGACACGTCTGAAATACTGACGTATCTGTAAGTACTTGCGACATAACACGTCATATATTTAATATGACGCATGAGTAGGAGACTGAAGGCCTCATTTATGAGGCCATGCGTCACTTTTACGCCACCATTACGTCACTTTTTGTGACGCACCAGTGCTGTTAAAAATGCACCATATTGAGTCATATTTACAAAGTGACGCATCTAGGTAGATGCGTCACTTTGTAAACCCCTGCGCCACATTATACCTACGTCAGGTGTGGTGTATGCAAAAGGGACGTATTGATGCAAGAAAGGGTCGTAGAGGTGACGCAGTGAAATCTATGAGATATCACTGCGTCACTTTTATGACTCTGTTGCGTCCAAATCTTGCGCCTATTTCACAGCAGGCGTAAGACTGATGCAGGCCCTTTCACATGGGCTTGGCCCTATGTGAAAGGATGCATTGCTGGAGTTGCATCATTTTTGTGACACACTCCAGCAATGAATCACTTTTGCGCTTACAGATACGTCTGAAATACTGACGTATCTGTAAGTACTTGCGACATAATGCATCATATATTTAATATGACGCATGAGTAGAAGACTGAAGGCCTCATTTATGAGGCCATGCGTCACTTTTACGCCACCGGTACGTCACTTTTTGTCACGCACCAGTGCTGTTAAAAATGCACCTTATTGAGTCATATTTTCAAAGTGACGCATCTAGGTAGATTTGTCACTTTGTAAACCCCTGCGCCACATTATACCTACGTCAGGTGTAATGTATACAAAAGGGGTGTATTAACGCAAGAAAGGGTCGTAGAGGTGACGCAGTGAAATCTAAGAGATATCACTGCGTCACTTTTATGACGCTGTTGCCTCCAAATCTTGCGCCTGTTTCACAGCAGGCGTAAGAATGATGCAGACCCTTTCACATGGGCCCGGGCCCATTTGAAAGGATGCATTGCTGGAGTTGCATCATTTTTTTGTCACACTCCAGCAGTGCATCACTTTCCTCTAAACACTCAACATTTTTTTTTCTCAATTTTTTTTGCACTCTTTTTCCCTGTGGTGCACTCAGGGTCCGCGTACCGGAGAGCGTACCAGGGAGCGCTGCCAGCGCTCACCCCGCAAAAATTTCAAATTTTTTTTTTTAGGCCCCCCTCAGAAAACCTAGGGGGTCAGGGGGTGTCTACTCTGCCCCCTTTTAGTTATATCCCCCTTTCTTTTTTCACCTCTTGGCGTAATTCTGTTCAGCGGTTCGGGCTGTAGACTTGTCAGACCGTCCTATGGAAATTAACATGGAGAAACCACGTTTTGGGACCCCCCTTTTTTCTCAGCCCCCACTTCACAAATCTCCCCGAAACTTTCAGGGAAGGCGTGGAGCGCAGCGAGACCATTTTAAGGAAAATTACAGGCAGATCCCTCAATCGGCGCCAAAGTTATTCCCAATAGAATGTTCGGAATTTCCTATGGTAGCCAATCCTAACTATAACTACCTACTGGCGACCGCCAGTAGTTAATATATATATATATATATATATATATATATATATATATATATATATATATATATATATATATCGAACAAATGCAACCTCCCAGGCTCCGACCACAGCGACCCAGGAAATCACGCGGATCCAGTAGTTTACTTAAAGCACAGATTTTATTTAAAAGCTGAACCAAGCAATCTGACGCGTTTCGGGCATCCGCCCTTGCTCACAGACAATCAGAGTTGGAAATGCTTGCTTTTTAAATACTAAATGCTTAACAGTGAAAAAGTGCATTTTTTTCTTTTTTTCATCATACACCTCGTGGTAGTAGAAAGCGAGGACAAACTACTGGTAATGCATGGCGTAGTCTGTTTTCCAAACATTTCGAATTAACAACAGTCGGAAATAAAATTCATTTACTGGTTTGAATCCACATTTCAAATTGACAATATTAAAGACCCATGATATAAAAGTTAATAATGCAAAAAGACATTTGAACAGCTTAAAATGCATATACAAAAAATATACCAAATATATAAGGCCCTCGCCTACACAGAATATTCACAGTGCAAAATTGCGTAAAAAAGTGCAAAGTGCGTCGTTTAAAATTGGTTAATGTTGTAATAGATGCAATAAAAAATCAATAGTAATACTAATGATTTTGTGCAAAATAAGCTAATTGTAAACATTATAATGTTGCATCTATATCTATCAAAGTGCAAATCAACGCAATATGTAAACATGCGACTGTAGCAGCATATTTATAGGGCGGGGGCTATTCGGTATAGATATCAAAGGAATATCATTGTCACTAAGCAGACTGTTGAAAAAGCATATTAATCAGGAAATACAGAGAAAGCATATTGTCTATGTCCTCAAATAATAAGTGTACCCAAGAATTAATACAGATACAATCATGGTGAATCACCGTGAAACCATATATACAAATGTTCCGTGCAAAAACCCAACAAGGAGACATAATATTAATCACATGGGGGAAGGCGGCAGCCAACCAGGGCCCCAACACCCAAAGCAATACAGAACGGAGTGGCCAATGCAAAGATTGATTTACAGAAACACATGTAGGTCCTCCGTGTTGTTGAGGCCATTGGGAGATCTACTATCTAGCTCAAGAATGAAATGGGATTCCATTCTTCTCAGCATCCTGACCCTATCTCCGCCCCTTCTAGGCTTATCAATTGCGGAGATAACAAAATAGGAAAAGCACTCTAGATTGTTGTTATGTACTGCCTTGAAGTGCCTAGCCACAGGATAGGCTGGGTCGTTGTTGACGATAGCGCGTAGATGCTGGAGGATCCTAACGTGCACAGGTTGTCGTGTGCTGCCGACATACCTAAGTGCACATGTGCAAGTTAAAACATAAATGGCAAATTCAGTTTTACAATTGTATTGTCCCCTGATCTGAATTGGGTCTGGTCTGAAAGGCGTGTAATATTGCCTAGTACTTTTGCCAAATTTGCAGGCCCTGCATGAGGTGCAGCGTATAAAACCTGACCTTGTTTTCATCCATTCCTGCTTTTTTCTCAGTTCAGGAAATTCATGGCAAATGTGAGACCTGAGTGAGGGCCCTTTCCTAAAGGTGACAATAGGAGCTTCTGCCAGTTGGGGTTTTAGTACAGGGTCTGTAGTAAGGACTGGCCATCTTTTGGACAAGATAGATTTTATTTGCCTGGCCTGTCTACTATAGGGCGTTAAGAACCTGGGGTTCGTAGTGCTGTCATCAGATGTACAAGATGTGTCAGCAGTGCTATTAGTTTCTAGTAGAGAGGCACGAGATCTACTCTTAGCTTTTTCCACTGCTGTTCTTAGCACTGATTCACGGTAACCCCTAGCACGGAACCTGGCCAAAGCTTCATTGGTACAAGATTCCAAATCAGAGTCTGTACTGCAGATTCTCTTAAGAGTTCACCTAACGGGATATTGTCTACCACATGGCGCGGATGTGCACTGCTGGCGTGCAAAATACTGTTGCCAGCAGTACTTTTCCGATGTAGCTTGGTGGTAAGCTGGCCATTGCGGATAAGGATTTTAACCTCCAAAAATTCCGCCTCACAATCACTGATGGAACTAGTGAATTTCAGGTTTTCATTATTGATATTGATGGAATCAATGAACAGTTGTGCACTGTTCCTATCACCTTGCCATAACAAAAAGACGTCATCAATATAACGAAGCCAAAGCAAAACATGATCAGAAAAAACCTGGGCGTGTTGCCGCCTGAGGACCTGCTCCTCCCACCAACCTACGTGCAAGCACGCGTAGCTGGGAGAGAAACCGGCCCCCATCGCGACCCCACGCTTTTGCAGATACAGATCACTCCCAAAAAGAAAGAAATTGTTATTAAGACACCATGATGTAAGCTCAATTAATACTTTGTTATGCTGGTAACAATTCATAGGCCTTTTTCCAAGGAAAAAATCTAGTGCTTTTAGGCCCGACATGTGCTCTATGCTCGTGTAGAGCGATTCAATGTCCAAAGTAATCATGAGCATTCCATCATTCCACTGGATATTCTGAATTTTGGCAAGAAAGTCGCCTGTGTCTCTCACATATGTTGGTAAATCCTGGACAAGACCTTGCAGGAAATAATCAATGTATTCTGTGACATGTTCTGCCACCCCTGCAATGGCCGAAATGATCGGTCGGCCAGGTACCGGTCTGGACAATTTGTGGATTTTAGGGAGTAAATAAAGTTTGGGCAAAACAGGAAAATCAACATGGAGGAACTCAAACTCTTGTGATGAAACCATGCCCTCCCTTTTGTACTTAAAAAGTAATTTTTTAAGCGACTCTTTGGAGGTTTCAAAATGTCTCATGTTGGTAATAGAATAGCAAGTATCATCACTAAGCTGTCTCTTTGCTTCTTTGATGTAATCCTCCTGGGGCCAAATGACCACATTGCCCCCCTTGTCGGCCGTGGTTACAACAATATTGTGATCATTGCCCAACTTTTTAACCAAGGCATGGTAGTCAGTTTCCTGTTTGCTCCTGTATCGCTTTTTGTGTTTTATCCGATGGTGCCAGTGCTTAAGGTCTTCCACTACCACGTCCTGAAAGACATCAATAGAGTCTCTGGGCATGGTAGGATTGAATTTAGACGCTTGTTTAAAAGGACTGATATTAGCTCCTATTTGGGGAATGTCAGCTGCTCTCAATTCATCCTGTGTGGATGCGAGTTCATTGGTAAGTGAATCATTTCCCAAAAGATTCAAAACTGAAAGTACTGTTCGAGTATCACTGGCCGGAAGTGTGGGCACATTGGTAAGAATATTGATAGTGGCTCCAATTCCTTGTGGTGTCTTATTGTTCAGACCTTCCTTAATTTCAAAGATTTTTTTGAGCTTCAGTTTCCTTATATACATGTAAACATCTATGCGAGTCTTAGCATAGTTAAAGTCAGTAGCTGGACAGTATGAAAGACCAAGGCTTAAGAGCTGTTTTTCAGCCATGGTAAGGTCAACGGAAGACAGATTGACTATTGTATTGTCACTTACTTGTTTTTGCGCCAATATTGCCGCTTTGGTTTTTTGGGCACTTTTGTGCTTTTTCGGGCGCTGGCCCCGTCTCCTGTTGTTCCTGGCACGCTTTGCTGCTGCTGCTGCCCCTTTGTCTGTTGTTTGTTCCGAGGCCTTAGTGACTGCAGTCTTTCGTTGGATAAAAAATCCACTTCTTCCCCTAGATCCAAAATGACCGAACTTGCTTCCCAAGTGCTACTGGCATCATCATCCGAGGTAGGGGCACTTGTCAGTGACTCATTATCGCTATGTACTTGGTTGGTTCCGCTTGTTGTAGGACCCAAAGCTGGCACTGAGGTAGATGTTTGTCCATCAGATTTGCCCTGTTTGGCTAGCTGCGTTTGTTGGGCAAATTTGGAGCGCTTTGCATTATCGAATTTGCGCGCGAAGGTAAATATTCTACCTTGTGCATAATCTTCCTTATCGCGCGCAAATGTAAAAATCTTGCGGGCTTTGATTTTTTCCTCCTGTGTTAGATATGCGCTCGTCAATTTCTTTTCTAGATTTTGTTATGAGATCGTGCGGTTCGAATTTAAGCAGCTCCTCATTGATTTCAGAGATTTCTTGCATGAGCTGCTCACGATCAATCACAGCGTATTTGACCAAAATTTGCATCAATTTGGCAGATGACTCCAGATTAGCTTGACCCCACTCCTTAAGCATACTGGGATTTGGCCTATCGTAGCTCGGTGCCAGTAGAATGCGCAAACCTCTAGGGACTCTGTTTTCTTCCAAATACATTGTCAAAGATTTGTGCTCCCACCATTTAGACATCTCAGAATACATGCATTTTTCCAATCTTCTCAATGCAGCACGTATTTGGTTTTCAATCGTACTGGAGCTGTCAGTTTGGTCAGTTTTATTTATTTATATATTCACTGAAAAAACCATAGGTTATAGGCCATATATAGTTAGGAATTTTCATTTACAAAACCTTGAAAATTCACTGAAAAAACCATTGGTTATAGACCATATATAGTTAGGGATTAGCCTTTTCAAAACCTTATTTTACTCACACAAAACCATTGAAATTTCATATATAGTTAGTTCCACTAACTATATATCGCGCACCCGCAATCCACTGCTGATGATGTCACATATTACATCATTCATGACATGGTTAGTGACATCACTGATGACATCACTGATGACATCTCAAATGACATCACTGATGACATCTCAAATGACAACACTGATGACAACATCCAGTGACTGTATGTTTCTGTAAAGTTAAAATATGTCTTACATATTGAAGAATGAGTGGATGTATAAGTGTCTGGATGAAGGATTTAGTAGGTGCATGACTGACTGTATGAGCGAGTGATTAAATGTGTCTCACTGAGTGCATGGGTTAGTGACTAAACTGTTTTAATTTGTGCATCATTATATCTGTTGTTCTACAAACTGCTACATATGTTGATCAGTAGCTATATGAGTAACTGTATGGGTTATTCATTGGTTGTCCAAGTACTTGTATGGGAAACTGAGTGTGTGTGTATGGGTGGCTGGGAGGTGTGTGACTCTGTACATAGATGTGTGAGTAGTTGATTCACTATATGTATGGTTTCAAAAGTGCATGTGCAAACAACTGTATGGGCGGTTGACTGTGCATGAGTGTATTAGTGAGTGAATGGATATCAGTACTACATGTCAAAGTAAGTACATAAGTAAAACACAGTACATGTGAGAGTTGACATATATAAATAACTGTGCATAAGAGCCAGTGAATGTGTGAGTGGCTGTATGGATCATTGTGAACATGTATCAGGGATTGTATAAGAGAGTAAAGTAAATGTGTTAGTATATGTTTGAATAAGTAAGGTGTGTATAACTGTATAGTTGAGAAAATGGAGGTGTGATTGATTTTTTGCATAACTGACTAGGTGTGTGAGTAACTCCATGGATGAGTGACAGTCTGTGACTGTCTATTTACACTGATTGTATCTAAGGTTATATTAGAGTCTGAAGAGGTTCATGGTATTATCACATGAATGATATCATCAGTGATGTGATCAGTCATGTCAAATGAGATGTTATCAGTGATTTTATCAGTGATGTCATTTGAGAAGTCATCAGTGATGTCATTTGAGATGTCATCAGTGATGTCATTTGAGATGTCATCAGTGATGTCATCAGTGATGTCACTAACCATGTCATGAATGATGTAATATGTGACATCATCAGCAGTTGATTGCGGGTGCGCGATATATAGTTAGTGGAACTAACTGTATATGAAATTTCAATGGTTTTGTGTGAGTAAAATAAGGTTTTGAAAAGGCTAATCCCTAACTATATATGGTCTATAACCAATGGTTTTTTCAGTGAATTTTCAAGGTTTTGTAAATGCAAATTTCTAACTATATATGGCCATATAACCTATGGTTTTTTCAGTGAATTTCATTGGTTTTTTAATAGCAAATATCAAAAGCTGTATAATGTCAAGTACGTGATAGGTAAAAACTTTTTCGTGTTTATGCACGCTGATGTGCTTTGAACGCTGCCCCCCTCCTCTCTTTTCTCTTAGTAGTACTCTCTCTTTGCAGATATTGAAGAGTAGTTAACGCAGGCCTTTACCCCCGTTGTAATCCGTCCTGCCTGCTTGTCTCTCCATTTGATTGATTATTATCCAAGCATTTACTGTTTTACAATTGATTCTCTTTGGTTCATTCTCTATTTACAAACAAGCACAAAGTCGCAATACTCTGTTTAGTCTTTGCAGATCGTGAAAAATCGTGTAAAAAAATAAAAGTAATCGAGCAAAATCAGTAGGCCACTAATTGGATCTCTTTTTGACTTTGCTAAAATAGAAATATTATGAACAACCCTTCATGAGAAATACGAAAATAGTGAGATGAACTGAGCTCCACACCATGAGGGCTGCAAGACAGCTCGGCTCCGTCACCCATCCCGCCCAAAATAACGACAAACCCTATGCAAATATTAAAAATATAGACAACACACCAGCAAAGAAACAGGGTAAAACATTTTATTAAATAACTATTTACATAACTATTTTATACCTTTTATTGCCCGATCCGGCTAGCTCAATCGATCGAGCATGAAACTCATGCACTCTGATAGCAAGCGTTGCTACTGATGCTATGCAGACCAAAACTGGTTTTCAGTTTGTACATTTTTCTAGATTTTTCCATCCAAGGTTGGTTGACTTTGTAGAACGATGGCTTCAGATTTTCAACATACGGTGTGGTGGCGCGGACTGGGAGGGGGCGCTTCGCTCCTGCCCCCTCCCCAAGTAAGATTTTCATACGTGAAATTACGTTAATGGTTTTGGTCCCTGAGTTGCTTCAATGTCACTGCCATTCTCAAATGGCATAATTTCTGGATGTTGGGTGCCATAGTTCAGAGTTCTGAGCAGCGCTTGTAACACTGTCTGAAGCTTATTTCCACCTACTGCAGCTTCACTATTCTCAAAGTAAGTGAGTGTCGTTTGTGGATCTCACTGCATTTGAAAACAATGTGATATGTTACCTTCCTAAACCGCTTGACGGAGGCCCCAGAGGGGCGGTGTAATGGCCATGGACTCGGAGAAGACGCTTGGCTCTGACCCCCTCCCCAAGTCTTATAGCACCGGTGTAGCCTGAGATCGCCCCCGACATAGGCGGCCGGCTCCCGGGGTCCGGCGGAACTTTTTGCCTTTTGATGACTCTTCTATTCTGGACCTTGTCCCACAATCCGTTTGACCTGAAGACACGCTGTAGTGGGGCGCCCCTTTACCGTTTTAGTTGCCATTCCGCCCGCTTTTGCTACACTGTGCCTCTTCCGCCATTCAGCTGTTTACCGCCCGCTCTTGCGACTCCAACGTCTCGCTCACCATGTAGTTGAGTTGCTCCCGCTCTTGCGATGCAACGATAGGCGACTGCCACAGGACTCTCAAAATGGTGGCCGGCTCTTCAGATTTGGGCGTGGTCCACTAAAATGGCCCTGGGACACCTTGGAACTCGGACGCTTCCCTGATAGGGCTTGGGTCCCATTCTCGAAAGCGTCCCCTCAGCCGTGAAGATTCTACAAAAGTCTTGGGGGCCCCCGACTCCCGCAGGCTTCTGGTGGGGAGCGGCTGCCATGTTTGCTCGTGGAATGGCCACGACGGACCTACGAGATGGTAGTGCTCTCATGCTGACGCCAGCTTTAGTCTGAAACATCCAGAAACACTGTAGACTACCAATTCGATCAGTTCCGGTAGCGCCCCAACATGACCCGGTAGAGAAGAACTTGCCCTCCCCTCTTTGACTGATGGTTCTTGTTGCCTGTCCCCTCTGTTGTCATTTTACAGAACTTTTTGGACTGCTGAAAAGGGTTGTGTTCCGAAGGCTGGTTGGTGGAGACATTTTGACTATATTCTTGACCTACGTTGTCGCGTAATGCGTTATATGACACGCCGCGTTAGCGCACCCGGAAGTAATCTGAGGCGCAGCGCGCAACGTAAGCATAACAGGTCATGTGACTTGTTAATAAAACTTTTTATTGGTTCATTTTCCTTTTGTTATTTTAATAATGAAAAGCTTGGTCATATGACCTAAAAAATACGCTTTTTATTGATTTCGAACTTTTTTTTAAAAACATATATGTTATAATATTCCAGGCTAATGTACTTTCCCGGAAAATTTACAACTGTCCTGCAAGTAAAATATATTCCTTTTTCGAGAAAAAGGGCGTTTCTTCGTTCCATGACGGAGCCGTTGAGTAAAAGAGACTCGGCCTGCTGTCTTAGTCGCCGATACGTCTGATTATCAGATTCTTATCGATCACTTTATGTTGCAGGAGTGGAAAACACAACTGCCCTTGACCATTTATCTTTACTGCCTTCCTACATATTATACCTTTTATCTGTCATGTAATTGGACTGCTTTATTTCACTTGCCTTTAACTGATTCGAAAACAGTGACTAAAAGTAAAAACGTTACCAATGTAAATACTACTACCATGTTTTGTTTTAAAAACCTTTATTGTGAAAATGTCAGTATACAAATACGGGCCTATAACCACGAGGGCCGGCCACGGAGCAAACTGGAATCGTATATGATGAGGAGACATTTACATTATAGAGGAACGTAACGAACGAGCCATTAGGTTGCAAGAACTAAGGTGTCTAACAGTTGCGGAATCGGTGGACGTACATTTTGTAATTAAAATACGACAGGGCCACTTACAAAAAAGTTATCTCGATATACATTTGCGTGCAAGTACCATGGGTGACGTTAATTCGAACTTTCAATAGTACAGTAATCAATAACACATCAGAACTTAATATCAATAGAGATGTCGAAATATTCAATCAATTCTCGTCCCCGCCCGCCATGAGCATCAAAACTGCATTCATATCTCGTGATATCAAGGTTGTTCAACCAGTACACAACAATGAGTTGCGAGTCCCATTTATACCGGCGCCATTTTGGGCGAGGCCGGGCAGGTCCAAGATATAGTCAAAATGTCTCCACCAACCATCGACCAGACCAGAACCCCTTTCGGCCCTTTATGCTACAAGATGGTGTGTTCCATTCAGAAAATATTGTTCGCAGCATTTTGAAAGGAAACATAAACAGCCGTTCTCCTAGTGAGTCTCACATTGTTACATTTAGGAAGAATGTTGAAGAGTAGTATGTGGAAAATCTGAAGCCATTTTTCTACAAACTCTCAATCAGCCTTGGATGGAAAAAAAAATCCAGAAGAATGTACAAACTGAAAACCAATTTTTGTCTGTATAGCATCAACAGCAACGCTTGAGTCAGCTTTGTGTCAAGCCGCCATTTTCATTCAATCAATAGCGTCCCCCTGCACACATTCAGGGACCTGGTCGTGTCTTCAGATGAAACGGATTGTAGGACAAGAAGCAGAAAAGAAAAGGAAAAAAGATCCGCCGGACCTCGGGAACCGGCCGCCTATGTCATGTGCGACCTTTGGCCACACCAGGGCAATAGTGAAGCTGCAGCAGGTGCAAATAAGCTTCAGACAGTCTTACAAGCACTGCTCAGAACTCTCAACTATGGCACTCAACATCCAGGACTTGCCATTCGGATCTTGGTGCCTTGTGCTGGTTCCGACCTATTCACACATCGGTCCACTACTGACATCACCTCATAAGCCAACGGGGCACCCCACGCCGACTTTCGGCGCAGCACTGTAGGATGGCCACACCAGTGCGGCAACTTGCTGGACACCACCTCGGTGCCATCCGGATCTCGGCGCGTTCGAGTCACTGTACCGCAAGAGTGACCGGAACTCAGCTGGTCATGCCGTCTTTCGGCGCAGCATTGTAGGATGGCCATACCAGTGCGGCAACTTGCTGGACACCACCTCGGTGCCATCCGGATCTCGGCGCGTTCGAGTCACTGTACCGCAAGAGTGACCGGAACTCAGCTGAACACGCCGTCTTTCGGCGCAGCATTGTAGGATGGCCACACCAGTGCAGCAATTTGCTGGACACCACCTCGGCCAATAGTGAAGCTGCAGCAGGTGCAAATAAGCTTCAGATAGTCTTACAAGCACTGCTCAGAACTCTCAACTATGGCACTCAACATCCAGGACGTGCCATTCGGATCTTGGCGCCTTGTGCTGGTTCCGACCTATTCACACATCGGTCCACTACTGACATCACCTCATAAGCCAAAGGGGCACCCCACGCCGACTTTCGGCACAGCATTGTAGGATGGCCACACCAGTGCGGCAACTTGCTGGACACAACCTCGGTGCCATCCGGATCTCGGCGCGTTCGAGTCACTGTACCGCAAAAGTGACCGGAACTCAGCTGGACACGCCGTCTTTCGGCGCAGCATTGTAGGATGGCCACACCAGTGCGGCAATTTGCTGGACACCACCTCGGTGCCATCCGGATCTCGGCGCGTTGTGCTGCCTTCGGCCTATTCGCACATCGGTCCGCTACTGACGCCGCCTCACGTGCCAACGGATTTTTTACGCTTTTTGTAGCCCTATGCCGCATAACAGGTCATGTGACTTGTTTATAAAACTTTTCATTGGTTCATTTTACTTTTGGTTTCCTAAAGATGGAAGGCTTGGTCATATGACCTAAAAATAACACTTTTCATTGGTTTAGAACATTTTTTTTTCCCAAACGATGAAAGCCCCACCTTGTTTCTGGATGATTCAGACTGAAGCTGGCGTCAGCATGAGAGCACCACCATCTCGTGGCTCCGTCGTGGTCATTCCACGAGCAATCATGGCAGCAGCTCCCCACCGGAAGCCTGCAGGAGTCGAGGGCCCCCAAGACTTTTGTAGAATCTTCACGGCTGAGGGGACGCTTTCGAGAATGGAGCCCAAGCCCTAGCAGGCAAGCGTCCGAGTTCCAAGGTGTCCCAGGGCCATTTTAGTGGACCAGACCCAAAACCGAAGAGCCGTCCGCCATTTTAAGAGTCATGTGGCAGCCGCCTATCGCTGCACTGCAAGAGTGGGAGCAACTCAACAACATGGTGAGCGAAACGCTGTAGCCGCAAGAGCGGGCGCAACTCAGCTGGATGGCCGCCACCTGGGGAGGCCCGTTCACGCCGCCTCCCCCACGCCCCCCCCCCGGGCCACCCCACGCCAATTTTTCGGAGCAGCATTGTAGGATACCAAAACCAGTGCGGCAGTTTACTGGACATCACCTGGGTGCCATCAACATCTCAGCGCGTTCTGCTGCCTTGGGACTATTCGCACAACAGACCGCTACTGACGAGGCCTCCCTCAGCAACACCCTGGACGCCCCACGCTGTTTTTCTTTGCTGCATTGTAGGATCCCAAAAACCAGTGCGGCACCCAGGTGACATCACCTGGGTGCCGTCCAGAACTCAGCACGTTGTGCTGCCTTGGGACTATTCGCACAAAAGACAGCTTCTGACCATTGTTGCTTTTTTTTGTGAAAAATGTTTTTACAGTTTTTGTTCCGTTCGTTATATTTAAAAGTTAATAAAGTTTTATAATCCTACTTTGTTGGAGTGTTATATATTTTTTTTAAAAATCGGGTGAATGGGGCCTTGAATCGGGTTATTGTCATGTGTGGGCTTTGCAAGTGTACTGCTACAGGATCGGACATTTCAAACTCCAATGCACGTTCTTTTTCTTACCTTTCCGAAGCATGGAGCGCAATAGCAGGCAGAGAAAGGGTGATGCAACTGTTGAACACTGCCTGGCCTGGAAGTTGCTGGCAGTGCCCCCCCCCCCGCCCGCTCCTGAAAGAGGACACACACACACCGCCGCCCCGAGTACTTCACAGATCTTTAAAAGACCATGCGCTTGTTCATGAGGCTTAAATGGTTTATCACCCCTTCTAGAACCCCTGCATCGACCCTCTGACGTTTCCTGGAAGAATTACCACGTAACACAATACCAAGCCTTGTCAGCTGAAACCCCCGAGGAATCGTGGGGCATATTATCAAGGGGGTTTATCTCCGCTTTTTTGGCTTTAAAAGCCAAGAAAGCGGAGATAAAATTATCTCCCTATTACCAAGCTGTCGCTAACACCAGTTAGTGACAGCTAAAAGGAGATAGCGACCATCTTGGGCCCCGCTTTGCATGTCAGTGATATTTATCACTAATGACATGCAAAGTGGGCGTGCCAAGATGTTAGCGACTGGAAACAGTCCCTAACATCGCTATCTCCTATTACCAATTTTTGGAGATATTCGCGCTAAGCGCGAATATCTCCAAAAGCTAACACCTGACCTGAGCAGTTCTTAGCCATGTTATCCAATGGGAGGTGGATAACATGGCTAAGAGCATTTGCTCGATAATACATGAATATCGCGGACTTTTCTGCGATATTCATGCATTGCGGCCGTTTTTTATCGCATTTGCGATAAACCTTGCTAATAGCAAGGTTTATCTGCGATAAAAATCGCCGATGTGCGGCGATAATTTTTGTCTCTAAACAAGTTAGAGACAAAAATTATCGCTAGTTGTTGGTAATATGCCCCCGGGTTTTTGCTTGCAGAAATCGGGAGGCGGGAGACTAGCACTGAAATCAGTAGTCTCACGCCTGAATCGGGAGGGTTGGCATGTCTGGATTCTCTACAGCTGGGGCCATAAACTACATCCGCAGGGCTAGGTGATAGCCTGGGACCAGCCTGGCATCTAAAATGGCTGCCGTGCACGACAAAATTGTGGCATTGGAAAAAAGGCAAGATGGCGCAGACAATGTTTATCAATAAGGATTCATTTATAACAAAATATTTTATCGCGCTGACAAATTGGCGGTCAACACTTCCTGATTTCCATCGAATCGAACGTTAACAGACGTCACGCAGCAAAAAAAAAAAAAGCTCACGCACAGCCGCTGGAAGAGATGTAACAACATATATGAGCCTCCTCAGCCACCCTCAGAAAACATAGGGGATTAGGATACGTCTCCCGCACCCCCTTATACCTAGAAATTTAATTAAAACGAAGCACAAAATGGCGAATTCCCGTTTCGCTACCAGTTTGCGGCCCAGTTCGCGGCCCGTGAAGCGCTTCTACCGTGAAAAATCATTTTTTTTTATTTTCCCCACGGGACCCTTTAATAACCCCAACAAAATTCCTAGGGGGTCAAGAGGGGTATACCTTGCCCCCTTTCATTAAATTCCCCCTTCGTTTTTCACCTCTTCTTCTCTCTCGATCCTACCGAGAGATAAGATGGCGGCCGCTCCAGACTGTTTAGAATGTTGACAGACACCGGGGAGCCAATCAGCTTTGCATCGCAAAGTTCCGTTTCGCGAAAAGTAAGCGGACCGGAGCGCTGTTACAGATATATATCTTGTTTTGAACGTTAATTTCTCAAAATCCACTGGAGCACATATATTGAGACCTAGCAAAGGCACATCGGGCTAACAGTCCCTATAATTTTGCCAAGTTTCGTGCAAATCCATTCAGCCGTGCGAGCTAAAAGTGAGGCCAAAGGCCCTATGGAAATTAACATGGGAAAAACGTGTTTTGGGACCCCCCTTTTTTCTCAGCCCCCCCTTGACGAAACCCCCCCCAAATTTTCAGGGGCTGCTCAGAAACAAAATGTGCCATTTTCTTGAAAATTTCAGCCGATTCCATCCACAAACGCCAAAGTTATTAGACATAGAATTTTCAAAAGTTCCATAGACAAATAATCCTAACTATATATACCTACTGGCTATCGCCAGTAGGTAATATATGTGATCAAGCCTCCCCGTAGGTGAAACGCGTCATGGCGGCAGCGCTGGCTTTTATGAAATAAATCACCGTTCACCAGCACCTTTGGGTCGGCTCTTTGTTACTACTTATCCGGGCATCCTGTGTTCCGAGTGACAAGTTTTGCTATATATATATATATATATATATATATATATATATATATATATATATATATATATATATATATATATATATATATATATATATATATATATATATATATATATATATATATATCAAGCTCCAAAGTTGCCCACGCAATGAGTCGCACTCAGAATCAGCGGTAACCAGAGTCTTTATTCAGGTAAAAACATCGCCTGCAGCATGATCCGGTTTAACAGCCTTTCCATCCTGTAAGCCTGACGCGTTTCAAAGGGTAAACCTTCTTCCTCAGAGGCTGGATGGATCCGGTTTTCGCATGCCACACCTCCTTTCTTTAAAGCCAATGTCCACGCCCTCAGATGGGCTGTTCCTATGACTCAGTGGGGCTTATGGGAGATGTGGTCCTCGCATTACATACTGTTCCTAGAGGTTTAAAGCCCACAGATGGGCCTCATGCAGCAGTGTCCGTTCTGAATCCTGCGCTGAAACGCCACCAAAAGGCTCCATAGCTGCGGAACCCGTGGCCCTCCAATTCTCTCGGGGTGGTGCGTCCTCGGCGGCTGGGTCTGCCGCCAGTATATCAAGCTCCAAAGTTGCCCACGCAATGAGTCGCACTCAGAATCAGCGGTAACCAGAGTCTTTATTCAGGTAAAAACATCGCCTGCAGCATGATCCGGTTTAACAGCCTTTCCATCCTGTAAGCCTGACGCGTTTCAAAGGGTAAACCTTCTTCCTCAGAGGCTGGATGGATCCGGTTTTCGCATGCCACACCTCCTTTCTTTAAAGCCAATGTCCACGCCCTCAGATGGGCTGTTCCTATGACTCAGTGGGGCTTATGGGAGATGTGGTCCTCGCATTACATACTGTTCCTAGAGGTTTAAAGCCCACAGATGGGCCTCATGCAGCAGTGTCCGTTCTGAATCCTGCGCTGAAACGCCACCAAAAGGCTCCATAGCTGCGGAACCCGTGGCCCTCCAATTCTCTCGGGGTGGTGCGTCCTCGGCGGCTGGGTCTGCCGCCAGTATATCAAGCTCCAAAGTTGCCCACGCAATGAGTCGCACTCAGAATCAGCGGTAACCAGAGTCTTTATTCAGGTAAAAACATCGCCTGCAGCATGATCCGGTTTAACAGCCTTTCCATCCTGTAAGCCTGACGCGTTTCAAAGGGTAAACCTTCTTCCTCAGAGGCTGGATGGATCCGGTTTTCGCATGCCACACCTCCTTTCTTTAAAGCCAATGTCCACGCCCTCAGATGGGCTGTTCCTATGACTCAGTGGGGCTTATGGGAGATGTGGTCCTCGCATTACATACTGTTCCTAGAGGTTTAAAGCCCACAGATGGGCCTCATGCAGCAGTGTCCGTTCTGAATCCTGCGCTGAAACGCCACCAAAAGGCTCCATAGCTGCGGAACCCGTGGCCCTCCAATTCTCTCGGGGTGGTGCGTCCTCGGCGGCTGGGTCTGCCGCCAGTATATCAAGCTCCAAAGTTGCCCACGCAATGAGTCGCACTCAGAATCAGCGGTAACCAGAGTCTTTATTCAGGTAAAAACATCGCCTGCAGCATGATCCGGTTTAACAGCCTTTCCATCCTGTAAGCCTGACGCGTTTCAAAGGGTAAACCTTCTTCCTCAGAGGCTGGATGGATCCGGTTTTCGCATGCCACACCTCCTTTCTTTAAAGCCAATGTCCACGCCCTCAGATGGGCTGTTCCTATGACTCAGTGGGGCTTATGGGAGATGTGGTCCTCGCATTACATACTGTTCCTAGAGGTTTAAAGCCCACAGATGGGCCTCATGCAGCAGTGTCCGTTCTGAATCCTGCGCTGAAACGCCACCAAAAGGCTCCATAGCTGCGGAACCCGTGGCCCTCCAATTCTCTCGGGGTGGTGCGTCCTCGGCGGCTGGGTCTGCCGCCAGTATATCAAGCTCCAAAGTTGCCCACGCAATGAGTCGCACTCAGAATCAGCGGTAACCAGAGTCTTTATTCAGGTAAAAACATCGCCTGCAGCATGATCCGGTTTAACAGCCTTTCCATCCTGTAAGCCTGACGCGTTTCAAAGGGTAAACCTTCTTCCTCAGAGGCTGGATGGATCCGGTTTTCGCATGCCACACCTCCTTTCTTTAAAGCCAATGTCCACGCCCTCAGATGGGCTGTTCCTATGACTCAGTGGGGCTTATGGGAGATGTGGTCCTCGCATTACATACTGTTCCTAGAGGTTTAAAGCCCACAGATGGGCCTCATGCAGCAGTGTCCGTTCTGAATCCTGCGCTGAATCAGCGGTAACCAGAGTCTTTATTCAGGTAACGCGTCAGGCTTACAGGATGGAAAGGCTGTTAAACCGGATCATGCTGCAGGCGATGTTTTTACCTGAATAAAGACTCTGGTTACCGCTGATTCTGAGTGCGACTCATTGCGTGGGCAACTTTGGAGCTTGATATACTGGCGGCAGACCCAGCCGCCGAGGACGCACCACCCCGAGAGAATTGGAGGGCCACGGGTTCCGCAGCTATGGAGCCTTTTGGTGGCGTTTCAGCGCAGGATTCAGAACGGACACTGCTGCATGAGGCCCATCTGTGGGCTTTAAACCTCTAGGAACAGTATGTAATGCGAGGACCACATCTCCCATAAGCCCCACTGAGTCATAGGAACAGCCCATCTCGGGCGTGGACATTGGCTTTAAAGAAAGGAGGTGTGGCATGCGAAAACCGGATCCATCCAGCCTCTGAGGAAGAAGGTTTACCCTTTGAAACGCGTCAGGCTTACAGGATGGAAAGGCTGTTAAACCGGATCATGCTGCAGGCGATGTTTTTACCTGAATAAAGACTCTGGTTACCGCTGATTCTGAGTGCGACTCATTGCGTGGGCAACTTTGGAGCTTGATATACTGGCGGCAGACCCAGCCGCCGAGGACGCACCACCCCGAGAGAATTGGAGGGCCACGGGTTCCGCAGCTATGGAGCCTTTTGGTGGCGTTTCAGCGCAGGATTCAGAACGGACACTGCTGCATGAGGCCCATCTGTGGGCTTTAAACCTCTAGGAACAGTATGTAATGCGAGGACCACATCTCCCATAAGCCCCACTGAGTCATAGGAACAGCCCATCTGAGGGCGTGGACATTGGCTTTAAAGAAAGGAGGTGTGGCATGCGAAAACCGGATCCATCCAGCCTCTGAGGAAGAAGGTTTACCCTTTGAAACGCGTCAGGCTTACAGGATGGAAAGGCTGTTAAACCGGATCATGCTGCAGGCGATGTTTTTACCTGAATAAAGACTCTGGTTACCGCTGATTCTGAGTGCGACTCATTGCGTGGGCAACTTTGGAGCTTGATATACTGGCGGCAGACCCAGCCGCCGAGGACGCACCACCCCGAGAGAATTGGAGGGCCACGGGTTCCGCAGCTATGGAGCCTTTTGGTGGCGTTTCAGCGCAGGATTCAGAACGGACACTGCTGCATGAGGCCCATCTGTGGGCTTTAAACCTCTAGGAACAGTATGTAATGCGAGGACCACATCTCCCATAAGCCCCACTGAGTCATAGGAACAGCCCATCTGAGGGCGTGGACATTGGCTTTAAAGAAAGGAGGTGTGGCATGCGAAAACCGGATCCATCCAGCCTCTGAGGAAGAAGGTTTACCCTTTGAAACGCGTCAGGCTTACAGGATGGAAAGGCTGTTAAACCGGATCATGCTGCAGGCGATGTTTTTACCTGAATAAAGACTCTGGTTACCGCTGATTCTGAGTGCGACTCATTGCGTGGGCAACTTTGGAGCTTGATATATATATATATATATATATGTATCAAACATTACTAAACGGATTTACACCATTTAAAAGAAAGCGTTCTTTCTGGATCAAGAGCCATCTCTCTGCCAAATATGGCGTAATTCTATTCAGCAGTTCAGGCTGTAACCGCGTCTAAAGTGCCCTATGGAAATTAACATGGAGAAAACACATTTTGGGACCCCCTTTTTACTCTTTCCCCGCTTGACAAATCACCCCGAAATGTTTAAGACAGGAGCTGACCTGAGTGAAATAGTTTTGAAAAATTTGTTAAGATTCGTCAAACGACGTTAAAGTTATTGCCAAATGAAAAAAAAATGCTTTTCCTATGAAAACTAGGTTCTAACTATAACCAGCTACTTGCAACTGACCTCTCTGGGTACTTCTCACAATATATGCTAGCATAAATAAGGAAAGCTGCCCTCCAATTCTCAATTGTGACCAGGACTTTGGGGTGTTGGGATAACTCGTATTCTTCTTCCTTGGACTATTGACCTCAACTCTCTTTGCAATAATTTCATCTTCTCCACATATTTTCCTTTCCATATTTTGTCTTTTGTGGCTGCCAAAGGTTTTGACATTCCCATGTAGGAGAGTTTCTTAATTTTCAGCTCCTTACTCTTTAGCTTTTCTGTCTTCTCCCCCCTACTGACTTGGTATCTTTTTCGGCGACCTTCTTATTGTCTCCCTCTGCACAGGACCCTTAGACAGGCGTCCTGTCTTTTCCCTTACTTGGATCTACTAACCCTGACTCTTCCACCTTTCCTTGGCTTTGTACCCCTATGTTTGAGATCACAGTGTCTCAACTCTTGACTTGCGTCCCCACACCTGCATCCATCATGTAACAGCCTTTGCTCAAGTGGCCCTTCCACATAACCTGAGGCACAATAGCTCTCAGTCCCACTAATACCATCTCAGGTGAGTATGCTCTATACTTCTTCTTACCTGCTGCCAAAGTCAGTGCCCTCAATGGGGCCGCCGTTTCACCACTCCTGGTCTCCGCCAGGTACCATCACTTCCTCTTTGAGTGTGTCAGGAACCTGCTGCCTGTAAAACACTAGATTTTAAACAGCAGGCGAGGTCGCTGAGCTCTGATCTGTAAGCAAGGAACTACCCTAAGGACGTGGTTAAAAAGCTTGTAAAAGAGCTAGGAATAATAACAGGGAGGTGTTGTGTATCAATTTAGATTCCTTATGCGTTTTCCCGATTCATGCCCTTATAGAGGTATAATTCACATTGTCATTATAAAGGCACAGAAATCCAGTCCTTATTTAGGCATAGCCCATGCTACCCAAATACAGGCATAGCTACTTCCATCCTGTTCATCTTAGTCACAACAATTTCTTGGAAAACCAGACTCTTAAGCAGAAGGGACTTCCCCTTGTCTGGATATTGATTTCCCTAACAACTCATTTATTATGTATGAACATCTATTCCTTAGGGGTTCATTCATGACGTTCATATGCCCGACTCTTACGTCAATACTGGCATTCCTAAACACTTTTAAGGTATAAATATACCTTCACTTGCTATAGCAAAGCACAGTGTGGTTCAGTGCAGTTCAACTAAATCCTTCTTGCACGACGCAGCTTGCTACAGCAAGTGCCGAAGGGAGCCAACTCTCCAGCTGACGCACTGACCAGAAGCTGTCATCCTCCTGCCGAAAATCTATCTCCAGTGTTTCTGACTCCCCCTGTGGGGTGTTGGGAGATCAAGTTCAGGGAAAGAGATACCAGCCTCTCTCATTCTAAGGTATGGAGCTGATTAGAACCAAGAGAAACCTTTGGCAAAATTATTGGCAAAATTAAAACTATAACTACACAGCACCTACTTCTTCCCTGGTACTAGACCTAGGTTACGTACATTGTGGTAGAAGTATTTTAGAAGCACCAGTTGAGTATTTTAGCCTGTTTTATTTATATATGTATTTTATGTATGTCATAGCAACAGACAATCCTATTACAGTATTATTTTATATTACTGTTCACGCTGTACGCATTATACTTCGCATTCTGTATAACGATTGTAGCAGTTCATATCTCTTGCATGAGAAATAAGACTGTTCAATAAAGCCCTTTTATTGAAATGCCCATCTCTCTATTTCTATGCAACTCTGTAGAAATGAAGCATGCACTATTGTTTCAACAACTCTGAAGATATAGTTCCGGTTCTAGGGGAAACAAAGTTGTCATGTTTATTCGTTTGTCAGAGACTAATCCCTTCTTGTTTATTCATGAAAGTTTCTAGTGACCTCTGAGTTATCTGGCACACACACAATTAAGTTTAAGATACTCGATAGAGACATTCTTACCTCAGTCCTATGTAAAATCTATAGTGTATATTATTCCAATGCGCAGAGCCAATTGGGAATATAGGAACTACACTGCAGAGGTACTCCTAGAACCTTGAGAATGAGCACCTAACAAAGCTTTTACCTGTGTGACATCTTTCACTCCACAGTCTAACCACACACAAAAATCATCAAGAAACACTGGTCCATTTTACAGACAGGAACCATGACACTCAGTACCCCCTGGTTTGCCCTCAAAAGAACAGCAAACATAAAAGATCAGATAATACACACTAGGCCACTACTCCAAAAGACTACACGACAACTACAACTCTGGTGTTGCCCCCCTGTTAAGGGCCATCATCCATGTGTCACATGTAGTGTATGCCCCCTTATTAGCCCTTCTACACAAATCTACCTGAGCCCCACTGATATCTGGATCCAGAGGGTACACACAAATTGTAACACCAAAAACTTCGTACATGATCACTTGCTGCTGCCATAAACGATATGTGGGAAGGACAACACGAGCAGTCAAACTAAGAATCACAGAACATTGCACTAACATAAGGTGTAGAAAAACAATGACCAGAATGCTTACTCACTACATGGAAGTGAGACATTCACACGAATATATAGACTAGACCATTCTAAAATCCCATATCAACATAACCCCACATTCGCTCCTTTTGCGAGAACAATGGTGAATTTTTCACCTTAAAACCCATCAAACTGGCCTAATCGATGATATCTCATGGGGCAAACTGACACCTTAGTTTTTTACCCCTACCCACAAGGGAATCAATGAACACTTGATAAGAGCAAACTATCAAGGATGCTCACTTTTATGATGATTCATTGCGTTGTCATACCCGAATGCCCTTCTCCCTACTACCAACAGACAAATGCGTAACCTCAGATATTGCCTAACCTATGGGTATAGGCCATGAAACACACTCTTCCTGCATTGTGTTCTAGCTGGTGCATTGAATGGTCCTTATTAGTACTAACCACCCTTTTGGCACACGCATGAAACTTGTGAGGGATAGCGCTCTCTGCACACAGAATTCTCTGTCCACATTAAAATGATTCATATCAACATACACATACCCATTACATATGGATAGAAAAAGTGGGAAACAGAATAACCTCCCTTCCAGTCCCACCCGGTCCTTCATTAACCAATAATATATGTATCTAGCTTACAGAAAGGATACTGTAAATGGCAGTGTTGTAGACACACACAACCCAAGATAGCCGCGATATAGCTCTGCTTGCAGTCTGAGCAGTATTTCCAACTCTCACCATATCCCAGCAGTTCTAAACCAGACGATCCCACCTTGTGGATTAGCTTCGAATAACCAAGATGGCCACCAAGTTAACACCAAGTAGACACATATGTCAGCAGCAGAGTCATTGCAGCAATATCTGTATTCAGGACCCAGAAGGTTTATCATAGTACTTCCTGTGAGAGCCAGATGCAGGTAGCTCCCCTACCACAGGAAACATGAGTGAAGTAAGTACCATCCCCTCCGCTCTGACTCCAAAACGTTCTGTGCCCCCTCTCATCCCTTCGTATGCATGCCACTTACACAGTGCTTGGATCTAGCCCTGATCTCTTGACTGGGTGAGAGTATTCTGCTTAATTCAGAGACTCTGTCCCTCACCACCACTTGTTGTAAATATTTTTGTCCACCCTAAGCGTGGAAGGGTATACTCAGATGTGAGTCCCTTGCTCATTGCACCATCAGGATTCAAGCAAGCCGGGCCGAAGACGGCTGAAATGCCAGAAACCGGTCCCCGGTAGCTTGTTTCCTTCCCAGTGTAAGAATTGGCTTTTGTAGTTTGGTTTGCCCTGTTCCCATCATGCACTGGGACAGGAACAGACTAATTTGCATACAGCCAGGTTCTGAAACTGGGATGGTGCAGTGAGCTAAAAAACGGTGTTGGATCTAGCCCTGATCTCTTGACTGGGTGAGAGTATTCTGCTTAATTCAGAGACTCTGTCCCTCACCACCACTTGTTGTAAATATTTTTGTCCACCCTAAGCGTGGAAGGGTATACTCAGATGTGAGTCCCTTGCTCATTGCACCATCAGGATTCAAGCAAGCCGGGCCGAAGACGGCTGAAATGCCAGAAACCGGTCCCCGGTAGCTTGTTTCCCTTTCCTTCCCAGTGTAAGAATTGGCTTTTGTAGTTTGGTTTACCCTGTTCCCATCATGCACTGGGACAGGAACAGACTAATTTGCATACAGCCAGGTTCTGAAACTGGGATGGTGCAGTGAGCTAAAAAACGGTGTTGGATCTAGCCCTGATCTCTTGACTGGGTGAGAGTATTCTGCTTCATTCAGAGACTCTGTCCCTCACCACCACTTGTTGTAAATATTTTTGTCCACCCTAAGCGTGGAAGGGTATACTCAGATGTGAGTCCCTTGCTCATTGCACCATCAGGATTCAAGCAAGCCGGGCCGAAGACGGCTGAAATGCCAGAAACCGGTCCCCGGTAGCTTGTTTCCTTCCCAGTGTAAGAATTGGCTTTTGTAGTTTGGTTTGCCCTGTTCCCATCATGCACTGGGACAGGAACAGACTAATTTGCATACAGCCAGGTTCTGAAACTGGGATGGTGCAGTGAGCTAAATAAACGGTGTTGGATCTAGCCCTGATCTCTTGACTGGGTGAGAGTATTCTGCTTAATTCAGAGACTCTGTTCCTCACCACCACTTGTTGTAAATATTTTTGTCCACCCTAAGCGTGGAAGGGTATACTCAGATGTGAGTCCCTTGCTCATTGCACCATCAGGATTCAAGCAAGCCGGGCCGAAGACGGCTGAAATGCCAGAAACCGGTCCCCGGTAGCTTGTTTCCTTCCCAGTGTAAGAATTGGCTTTTGTAGTTTGGTTTGCCCTGTTCCCATCATGCACTGGGAAAGGAACAGACTAATTTGCATACAGCCAGGTTCTGAAACTGGGATGGTGCAGTGAGCTAAAAAACGGTGTTGGATCTAGCCCTGATCTCTTGACTGGGTGAGAGTATTCTGCTTAATTCAGAGACTCTGTCCCTCACCACCACTTGTTGTAAATATTTTTGTCCACCCTAAGCGTGGAAGGGTATACTCAGATGTGAGTCCCTTGCTCATTGCACCATCAGGATTCAAGCAAGCCGGGCCGAAGACGGCTGAAATGCCAGAAAACGGTCCCCGGTAGCTTGTTTCCTTCCCAGTGTAAGAATTGGCTTTTGTAGTTTGGTTTGCCCTGTTCCCATCATGCACTGGGACAGGAACAGACTAATTTGCATACAGCCAGGTTCTAAAACTGGGATGGTGCAGTGAGCTAAAAAACGGTGTTGGATCTAGCCCTGATCTCTTGACTGGGTGAGAGTATTCTGCTTAATTCAGAGACTCTGTCCCTCACCACCACTTGTTGTAAATATTTTTGTCCACCCTAAGCGTGGAAGGGTATACTCAGATGTGAGTCCCTTGCTCATTGCACCATCAGGATTCAAGCAAGCCGGGCCGAAGACGGCTGAAATGCCAGAAAACGGTCCCCGGTAGCTTGTTTCCTTCCCAGTGTAAGAATTGGCTTTTGTAGTTTGGTTTGCCCTGTTCCCATCATGCACTGGGACAGGAACAGACTAATTTGCATACAGCCAGGTTCTGAAACTGGGATGGTGCAGTGAGCTAAAAAACGGTGTTGGATCTAGCCCTGATCTCTTGACTGGGTGAGAGTATTCTGCTTAATTCAGAGACTCTGTCCCTCACCACCACTTGTTGTAAATACTTACACAGTGCTGGCATCTCACCCTGTGACCGCCGATTGCTAGCAATAGAGACACTGCAGCGACCACGGGCAGACACCGGGTCCCTACTAGAGTGGCATTCAGTACTATATTCGGCACATAAGTGTACGATCGCAGGGAAGTACTAAGTAGGACTTCTTGTTAACAAGAAGAATGTTCCGGAGAGCAAGTACCACCAGGGCAGTAGTAAACCAGGACCCTTCATGATTCTTACGGCACCACCAGCAGGCCTTCCCTTCACCTGTAATTGCAACCAATACAACCCTTTTTTACCTCTGAAATCACCTACATTGGTTTTTTTCCAGCTGAGTCTATAAACCCAATAGGCACCATCCCTATACTTGCAGCCAACAAGACCATAAAACCATTGCAATTACCACTACCTACCACTAAATTTTATAATACTATCAACGCCGACATGGCGAAAGGCACTATTTATGCTACAGACAGGCTTGTAAGTTGACGCATATAAGCAACCATGGAGTAGACTTGAAGTAGGTTACCATGTCCACCTACTTTTTAGAGTAGCACCTCTCTACGCCTTCCAGCATTTGTGGCTAAGACCACTGGTTACTTGAAGCGGCTCTATTTCCACCACCTGCACACTGGATATAGGGCAACAGAAAACTTCCGAACACCGCTGATCATCGGAAGCGGGCATACTAATCATACTGACTCCTGCAATAATTTCCGATAGCTCAATACTGCAATACATCAGGCATAATATAACCAAACATGGAGCAATACCAAAACAACCCCCCTACTAGATGTAGGACACCCATTCCTAAACTAATAGTCCCAGTCGAGTTCGCCATTACAATAGATGAATCTTCGTCACTACGCCCAGCGACCACAAGGACACTACCTTATGACAACTCCTATGTCATCCATAAGCTCAATTATAGTTGTGCCCTCAAATTTAACTCTGCAGCCTTGTAAATTTGATTTCACAGGTCTCCTCTATCGCTAAATTAGCAATTATACTTGCCATCCACGTTGGGGCAGTTATATTCCTCAAATGAGGTGAGTTTGTCTGTTGGGGAACAGAACAGGGACACATTCTGTGGTAGAATGCAAGGGAAGAACACCATCACACACCACGTGAGATTATTCACCACCATTAAATGCATCATCACATGCCCACGCAGCACAATGTTTTGGTTGGTATATGATGATGAGCTGATGTAACTATACAATAATAATAATAATAATAATAATACATTCTTTATTGTATAGTTAATAAATCCATTACAAAATATAAAATACCACAATGTTAAAAAGCAGAGAATTAACATTGCTATATGAAAGATAAAATTTACAAAATGAAGATATCATTCGAACTTCAGGATAAACTTGTCAAGGACCATGGCTCAGCCATATAGATAAAGAGTTCATGTTGCAGGTTCAAGTCTTTGCCAATAGCCATCGCTTTTTTTTCAAAATTGGCAATAAATTTGACTGCTCTGCAGATGAATTGAGGATCCGCTGAGCATAGGATTTGTACGATCGCAGACCGACAGGTGCGAATTCCATGATCCTTGAATTTGGCCTTTAGCCAACTCCGACGTTCCTGATTCAGAACAGGACAAAATGCAAATCAGATGGATGAGGTCTTGTCTTCCTGCACCACATAAATCGCATTCCTTACTTTCTTGGGGCCTCCATTTCGTTTGATCAGCATTTGTTGGGAGGTTGCCCAGCCTTAGATTTAGGTATTTACGTTTAATAAATGGCGAGAAAGTGAGGTCTAGATAGGCAGCCGGTACAGGCTTTTTATATGATTGAATTGTCATCCAGGCATGGGTTCGATGACTAAAGGTTAACTTGTCGGTGAGCAACGAGTGCCTGTTGGCAGCCTTCTTTACCACCTGTTTAAACGATAGAACTGGAAGCTTGGTTTACCAAAGTGCTGCCAACTCTGTGTTTTCTAGTGATAGTCTTAAGTACTTGGCATAGTGGGAGTTGGGACTCTTATGGATTGCTTCCCACATGGCGCGATAGACCTCAATGTCCTGATTCATCCAGACATCATACCAAAATTTGACAGTCTCATACTTTTTCAGCAGCACTTGGGATTGCAAACCGAATTCAAGTCTTACTTGTGCAGGTGATGCGTTATTTGGTAAGGCGAATACACGCTTGTAGACTTTTGCTTGTATTTTGTCCATGAGCTGTGCACTCTTACCATGATGTAATACACTCCCATATGCTATTGTTGGGAGTAGCTTAGCTTTCATTACAGTTAGCAGGGGGGTAACCAGAGGGCCTTTGAGTTTGGTTGCTAAGTTGATGAAAGCATGCAGCAGAGCAGTGCCCTTCTTTTCAATGCCGTTAAAGTGCGTAGAGAAATTAAGGCGCTTGTCCCGTTGTATCCCCAGATACTTAAGCTTTCCACCACTTCCAGTTTAACGTTGTCTATTGTGAAAGTTGGTGGTGCTTTGTGGCGTCGAGTTATAACCATGATCTTTGTTTTCTTGCTATTTATTTCTAGCAAGTTCTGTTTTGTGTATCTGGTCAGTTCTTGTAATAGACATTGCAAGCCTATTCTCGTCTGGCTAAGTAGAACCACATCATCGACATAGGATAGATGTGTTACACAGAGATTGCCTAGCCGGTGGATGAGCATTGGTCTTGTCAAGGCTTGCTGTCAAGTCGGCCATAAATAAATTAAAAAGGTGGGGGGCCAACACGCAGCCTTGTTTTAGTCCATCAAAGGTACTGATCTTCCGGGTTAACCGCTGTCTGTTGTCTATCTTTACCTGCATCCAGTTGTTGGTGTACAGGTCGATGATTGGCATTAGGATTGAGTCTGGCAGACCCTGCTGCTTCAATTTTGTCCAAAGTAATTGCCTGCTGACACTGTCAAAGGCCGCCTTGAAGTCCACAAAACAGGTATAGAGTTCCTGATGAGTTTGTAGACTTTTTTCAGCAATCAGGGACAGTTCCATTGTATTTGCCATAGTGCCCGTGCCGCAACAAAACCCTGTCTGATTTATCAGGATTTTGTTGTTCATATCGGACCATTGAGCAAGATCAGCTAACACCAGGGATGCATAATATTTTGCTTCAGCATCAATGAGGGCTATCAGGCGATAATTAGTTGGGTTTTTGCGGTCTCCGCCTTTATAGATTAGATTAATGATAGCTCCCCTCCAGATTTCTGGGATTTGACCTGTATTGCTTATTGATCGAAACAGGAGATTGAATTTACGGGCCCAGTACTGGGGGTCCTCTTTGTAAATTGCCCGGGGGATGCCGTCTGGTCCTGGTGCACTGTCTTCCCTGCTTTTCTTGATTATTTGTAATATTAGAAGTTCATCACCTGTCCACAATGGTTGACCCATACCTTCCTGATGGTTGATCGAAGTGTTTGACCAAACACAAGCCGTGCCTTCCTGGTCCACTATTCTTGGTTTTTCACTTGCGATTGTTGCAGTTGTTGTCAGGTTGTTGATGACTTTATTGAAAAGGTATCGACTATATGTTGGGCCCATGGGCCCATACAATTTCAGTGATGCAGGTCATACTTATTGGTTGCGCAGATCTGTTCGTAGAGTTGACTTGCAACCAGAAAGCCCTGGAATCTGATTTTTTTATGTTATGCAACAGTTTGGTCCAGAAGTCATTGGCTTGGATTTTTTTTCCGTCCAAATCAGTTTCTTATAATGTTTCCTTGTTGTTCGAACTTCTTGCCAGATACTTGGATTTATCCTGTGACCTTGCGCTCTTCTTGTGAGCTTCTTCAAATGTCTCCTCAAGGAGAGTGTGGTTTTTGTGAAGTTGGTGTTGCACTTGAAAAAGGTCTTCTTTTTAGAGTTGTTACTGGTCCTGGGTAGCTTTTCCAGAAAATCAGACCAAGTTTCTGAGCACAAGTCATTCTCTTGAGTTGACGTTTGGAATAGCTTCTTGGCGTCCTGCGCTATTTGAGGAAGTGTGTTGCTCGTCCACCTTAATCGATTCAGATTGATTGTTGAAGTTTTAACTTCCATCGTTGGTGCTTGTAAGTACCTAGAAGAGGTCAATTTCATCTCAATGTGTTGCATTGAGGGATCACTATCTAGAGAGCAGATTATTTGGACATTTTTAATTAGACTTAGCAAGGGTAATGTTACTATTGTATAATCCAGGATTGAGCTTGCACTGTGGCCTGTATAGGTGGTGACGGGGGGTTTATCCTGGCTGGTTCTTCCATTTATTACCCGTAGTCCAAGGTGCTCATGGTCCCACATCAACTGCCTACCCACTTTATCTGTCTTCTTGATCGGTGGAATCTCCTGGAGATCAACGTCCCACAGTTCATTTGCAACGGTAATATTGTCCTCATCTTCCGGATGGTGTAGGAGATTAGTATTGAAATCGCCGGTGATGATAATCTCCCATCTTAGTTGTTCAAGGCAGATATCGGATACAACATTAATGACACGTTGGAAGAGCTCTTTTTCAACTGTGCTTTTCGGGTGGGCATATATGTTGATTAAGAGGATAGTTCTAGTTTTGCCCTTTGTTGTTCTCTCCAATTTGATGATTTGCATATCTGGTGCCGATGTGGCCAATTGTGAGGCATTGATTTTCAGCGCAGTGGTTATGTATACCGAAAGTCCCCCCCTTGCGCGCCCATAATGCTGAGGGCGAGTCGCACTTACGTGGAAGCATAATCTGCCTGGTACATCAATTGGCTCTGTTAACCATGTTTCCTTTAGGGCTATGATGTCGTATGTATCCCAGGCGGCTGTCTTTCTGCTATTGTTTAAGACGTCTTTTGTTCCTGCGATAATCCAGGAGAGAAGTTTTATTAAATTTCCTTCGATCTCGCCTGCCTGGCAGTGGGTTCAATTACCGTTGGTACACAATTTCTGTCTCAGGTGTTCGTTGTTGACTGATTCAGCCCCCCTGGCACCTTGAAGATCTGAGTGTGTTGATCGACTTATCCGCATGTGGTCTTCTCTTTTGCCACACTTTCTTAACAGCGGAGACGGATAACCCAGTTTTACTTCTTCTTTCAGAGTTATTCCCCACTCTTCAAATTTAACCATTTCAGTAAGAATGCTTTTACTATTCCTACGTTCCTCCAGGTTGCAAGTGTGCCTTCCTTTCCTACGTTGTCCCCTAAAGTAATAAATTCGATTGATAGTAGATCAGCTGATGTTAGGTGGCTAAGACTTGGAATTGCAGATGTCAGATCATGAATATTCCCTCAGTTTAAAAAGTCTTGTGAGCCTTGTGGCTCGTAGTTGGGAATGAAAAGTAACTTTCCTGTTGTTTTTTTTTTTTTGTCCTCATACGCCTCTCCTCACCCCATGCTGTGGCGGATCCACCCTGGGGTAATCTATCTCATATAGCGGGCGTAGTGTTGTTTAGGAGTAAAATATATCTTGTTCACCCTTCCTCCTTACAACAAACTTCCACAGAGATTCTAGAGAAGCTTAATCATAGGACTTTATCACATCTAGGTCCCCCTCACCATCACCCATAGTGCTGTAAGAACGGAGTCCAAAATTTGCATCTCTTCTTATTCCAACCAGCCCTATCTAGCTTTGCCTTAACTCTCATAGATCTTAACCAAGTCATTTCAGACGGAGGGTCCACAGATATCCACATTCTGGAAATTTCCCTTCGAGCAACCAAGTTACCATAAAACACCAACTTCACTTTATCGTTATAGCCCTTACCTTGTAAATCTGCTTTTCCCGTCATAACAAGTTCAGGGCTTACCTCCAATTGTTGGCCCAGTACAGTGGACAAGGATTTACTCATGCTTTCCAGAAATCTTCTATCTCTGGGCAGGTAACAAACATATGTATATCGTCTTCATTCGGGATATTGCATTTGGAACACCTCACTGTACCGCCGTCTCTGAATTTCGCTAGTTTTTTTAGAGTCCAATACGCCCTGTGGAGAGTGAACAAGTGGTTTCTCCTTAAGTTTGCAGGTTTAACCACCTTGTATAGAATCAACATAGATACTTGCCATATATCCTCTGTCGCAATCCTCGGCAAGCACTCTCCCCGCAGGGTCTCAGGCAATACAAAGGGTCCATCTTCTAGATTCACTATCGACCAATACCACATCGCCACCTCTTTTTTAATTGGGGTCTCCAAAGTCAGTTTCTCTTCAAAAACATTATAGTGCCTGAGTAAATTTTCCTTCCCGACAGCCCAGCTTTGTATCTGGAGGTACTTGAATTTAGAGAAGTTATGGCCCCACTCCTGTTCGCAGTACCTCCATGGTACTAAGCTCCCTTCTAAAAACAGGCCCCCCCATCTCTGAGGTCCTACTGTTTTTAATGGTGTTGCCAAAGCATCATCAGTCCAACTCGGAGCTCCTGGTGTATCCAAATTGGTGCCATTGCACTAAAGTATGGCATCTTGGTTGCCCTCCTGACTCTGTACCATAACATAGCTAGATCTTTCAAAACCGTTAACCTTATTTTCTTAAAGTATTTCGGGTCAGCAAATTTGGACATAAACGCACTTTGATTAGTCTTCTCTGTTCTTAACAGTGCTGAGAGTAGTATGCCAGTGTCTGAACTCCCTGGGGTTCCCAAAAGCATTCTGCAGTTCCTTATTAAAAAAGCCCAAGAGTAAATCTGTATATCCGGGGCTGCTAAACCTCCTTTCAAGAGTTTTCTCCGGATTTTTTTCCAAGATAAACGTGATCCCTTAGATGCCCAAATAAAAGACCCAATCTCGCTTTGCAACTTTCTAATCTCCTCCTTTTTAGGTTTAAAGTATTTTATTAAGGTACAAAAAACATGGGGAAGGGAATAGGAGGTCAAGCGAACATACAATACAAGACGCGAAACGTTGCAGTGATTCAGAGGGAGAGTAGGGAGGCAGGAAGCCCCGGAGGGCAACAGGGCATAAGTCATAAGGCAATAAGGCAGTGCAAATGACCCTCCAGTAGACCCCCATTCCCCGAGCAAGGCCAAGCTAGAGTAGCGTCCCGCAACACAGGAAAGAAACACACCATCCCACCAACCCCCCGTCCCCGGAAAAACAGAAGAAAGAAAAGCAAAGGAGAAAAAAGAAAAAAACAATACCCCAACGTCCTCGTCCGAAAGTCAGCTTTAGAAGCATGTAACCCCGCCTCCCACCCCCAGCCCCAAACCCCTGATCCCACCACATTCACTCCGCTGGAGCCGCCGGCGGCGTCAGCCTAAGGAGTCGCAGGTACCGTGGACATGTGAGCTCGCAAAATTCCGTGGACAGCAGTGCTAAAAAGGGGTGCCAGAGCTCCTCAAATTGGTCCACATTCCCAGCCACTGTTAGCGACATCTTCTCCATACCCAGCACCTGCCAGAGCCTGTGTAGCCAGCCAGTGATAGAGGGGGCAGTAGGGGTACGCCAGAGTACAAGGATGTTTTGAACCGCTGAGCCTAGCGCAATCGCAATCTGTCTACCCCTGCGGGACTTCAGCGGGTACATCAGGTCATTGGGGAGGCCTAGCAAGACATACGCAGGGAAGCGCGGGAATTCTATCTCAAAATGCCTGTCTACCTCATCCAAGACCTCCTTCCAATAGGCCGACAGCACCGGGCACTCCCAAAGAATGTGCGTGAGAGTACCTTCCTGTCCGCAGCCGCGCCAGCAACCTTTATCGCCAATTTTGTGCATCTCGTAGAGCCTCTCCGGGGTGTAGTACCAATAGGTGGACACCTTAGTAAAGGTCTCCGTCAGCCCAGTGTGGTACGCAGAGTGCCTCGCCCGATACGCGATCCTGTCCCACTCCTTGTGGCTCAAGGTCCTGCCCAATTCCCTATGCCAGCGCTCTCTCCCTGGGTTATGGTAATGAAACGGCGGGGGTTGGAGAAACTTATACAAGTCGGTGATAAGCTTGGCATCCGAGGTCCGGGTTACCAGCCATCGCTCATAGGGCGTAATCGAACGGGCCGCGACGTCGCGCACTGGGGGTTGAAGAGCCCAGTGGCGAACTTGCATGTAACGCAGTCTGTCCCCCTCCGTCAGGCCAAACTCCTGTCGGAGCTGCTGGAAGGGGAGCACACCCTCCGGCCCGTAGATCTGGAAAAGTGCCCTACAACCCGCGCTCACCCAGTGGGAAAAGGCTCCCGGTTCCAGACCCGGAGTGAAGTCTGGATTGCCAGCAATGGGAGTGAACGGTGATGGAAAAGTGGTGAGCTCACGAAGCTCACACACCGCGTCCCACACTCGCAGCGGAACTCGGGTGATAAAGGAGGCGTAAAGATTAGGCGGGCGGTGAGTGCGCCGCAGGAACGGGACTTCCTGGAGGGTACGGCCCGCAACTGCCTGGTCCTGAAAGAGCCAGTGCTTGTCCGATTCCCACCGGCTCCACTCCACCAAATATCGGAGTTGCGCCGCCTGAAAGTACTTCCGGAGGTCCGGGACACCGAGACCCCCCGCCTCCGGGGCAAGCATGGAGAGGACCCGTTTCATTCGAGGCTTACAGCCCTGCCACACAAAGCGGGAGATGTCAGCCTGCGCCTGCCGTATCTAACCTACAGGGGGCTGGAGAGGTAGAGCGTGAAAAAGATACAGGATCTGAGGCAGTATCGTCATCTTCACCGCTGCGATACGGCCCAGCCACGAGAGCAGGCCTTTATTCCATCGGCCGAGTTCCTCCTTGATCTTTTTGCCCAGGGAGGAATAATTAGCTGTGACCATTGCAGGTAGGGAGGGTGCAAGCAAAATCCCCAGGTAAGGCACCGTGGAGGAGGACCATTGCAGAGGAAAGAGACGCTGGAGGTCCCGCCTGGTGTCGACAGAAAGTGACACATCCAGGGCAGCCGATTTAGACATATTCATTTTGAAGCCCGCCACGTGGGCATGGGAGTTCAGTTACTGGACGCAGGCAGGGAGCGACCGCTTGGGGTCATCCAGGGTCAGCAAGACATCGTCCGCATATAAGCTGACAGTATGTGTGTATTGCCCCATCTTCACCCCAATAGCGTCCGGGTTATCGCGAATCCTCTGGGCAAACGGCTCCATATATAGGGCAAACAGGAGCGGCGAAAGGGGGCAGCCCTGTCTCGTGCCGCACTCAATAGCAAAGCTGCCGGAGCTGTGTCCATTGACACGCACCGATGCTGACGGCCTCCTATAACAATTAAAAACCATAGTGCGGAACTTCTCGCCGATCCCCAGTTTCCGGAGAACCAGCTCGAGGTACGGCCAATGAACCCTATCAAAGGCCTTTTCCGCGTCGACCGACAGCAGCATCCGCTCCCCCGGGACGCGTGAGGCCTTTTCAAGCACGTGCGTCACCCTCTTAGTGTTGTCGACCGTCTGCCTGCCGGGTACAAAACCGGCCTGGTCCGCCTCCACCAAACCTGGTAGGTGCAGACCCAGTCTGGCCGCCAAGATCCCCGTGTAAAGCTTGAGGTCCACATTTAGAAGCGAGATGGGCCGATACGAGCCGCACAGAGTCCGGTCCTTCCCCGGTTTCGGAATAACCGACACAGTCGCCGAGAGAAGGTCCGGTGGTATGGCTCCCGGTTCAGAAAAGGAATTGAACAAGCGAGCCAGGAGAGGCACGACAGTGGGACAAAAGGTCTTGTAAAACAAGGCCGTATAGCCATCCGGGCCTGGGGCCTTGCCGTGCTTTAACCGTGCAATAGCGGAGATGACTTCCTCCACATGAATGCTCCTCTCCAGGTGGTCCGCCTGGGCGGGATCCAGGGCAGGGAGGGTTACTGATTCCAAATAGGCCTCAGCCTCTCCCGGTGGGGAGGGCTCTGCAGCGTACAGCGCCTCATAGAAGGCACGGAAGGAATCCGCCACCTCGGCGTCACCGGAAACCGGGACCCCATCCGCTCCCATCAGCTCCTGTACTACGTTGCGTTGCTGCGCAGCCCTGAGCCGGTGGGCCAGGAGCTTACCGCATCTGTCTCCGCCGGTGTAAAAGGCATGCTTCAAGCGCAATGCCGCATACTCCGCCCGGTCCAGGTCCAACGCAGAGAGGAGTTTCCGTGCCGCCTTCAGCTGCCTCCAAACTCGAGGAGCCCCCGTCCGGCGGTGAACCTGTTTGAGTTCCCTGACCTGCGCCGTTGGTTCCTCCCTCTTACGTTGCCGCTCCCTGTTCTCCGCCGAGGAAATGGAGATAAACTCCCCTCTGACAACCGCTTTCAAAGCCGCCCACTGCGTTGCTAGGGACGTGTCGGAGTTGTCATTATGGGTCAGGTACTCCTGAATGACCTCCTCCACTCGCTTCACCACCGATTTCCTATGGAGAAGCGTGTCCCGAAGCCGCCACATCCCTCTGGAGGGGGGGGCCGCCGGCCAAGCAAATACTCCGGAAACCGGTGCATGGTCGGACAGGGACAAGACCCCGATGTCTGCCGCCGTGGCGGCCGAGTGAAGCGGTCCGCTCACCAAGAGGTAGTCCAACCGCGAGTAAGTGCGGTGTGCGTGGGAGAAATATGAGTAGTCCCTATCGGCTGCGTGCATGGTGCGCCAGAGGTCATGCAAATCCATCTCTGCAATCTGGTCCCGTACCGCTCTAGAAAGCTCCCCCGTCTGCGGAAAGCGCTGGGCAGACCTATCCAAGGTGGAGTCGAAGACCATGTTTAGGTCTCCCCCCAAAATGACGTGGCGATCGGGCGAGGCAGTAACGTCTACCAACACAGATTCCAGGAAGCGATCCTGGTGGTCATTTGGGCTGTACACGGAGCCAACCGTGAAGGCAACACCCCCCAGACGCATGCGATACACTAGAAGCCTCCCCTTCTGCTCGGCATGTTTATACAACACCTCACCCCTGAAGGAGCTGGCTAGAAGAATGGCTACCCCCGCAGTCTTAGTCGCAGCCGAGGAAAAGAGTTGCGTGGGGAACTTGGCAGAGCGCAACCTATGGCAATCTTTAGAGAGTAGATGGGTTTCCTGCAGGAGGCAGATATCCGCCTGTCACCCTTCCAGCAGGGAAAGGATCGCCCTACGCTTCACAGGATTATTCAGACCCTTAACGTTAAGGGTCACTACTTTCAGGGACGGCATCGCTCCCAGGGACGCAAAGCGCTATGCAGCAAGCGGGGGATCAGTGGAAGGGGCGCGCGGGGCAGGGGCGCAGGGAATGCCAGAGTCGGCTTCGCATGTGTTCGGACAGTATCGGACGGGACCCCCCCAACACCAAACCAGCTCTTGAACCCCCCCAGAACCAACCCATGGCAACCAGCCAAAACCAAAAACAAGAAAAAAAAACCCATTGTCTCAGTCTAGCCCAAGTGGGCGAGTCTGTAGATACCAGTCAGGTGGACGTCCAGCCACACACCTCCAACCTTTCCCCCCCAACCCCCAGCCCCAACCCAGCATCGCAGACGCTAAGAGTCTCTCCCCCCGGAGAAAAGTTAGGCCGTCTGGGCCACGCCATTAGATTCAGGCAAGTTCCTGGCCGCAGTCCTCAGGGCCTCCGCCATATCCGCTCTGATGGTAGGGGAGTCAGGGCGACTCGCTGTTGCTGACGATTGGCGCCTCCTCGATCTCCGTCGGCCCCACCGCTCGGGGCGCCTCCATGCGGGTGTCGCCCCTTCTTCCTCTGTAGCTGTGAGACCCAGCACCCCACAGACATCTTGTAAGGAGCGCAGCTGATGTAGCACCCCATTCCATCGGAAAATAAGACGGAAGGGGTGACCCCAGGAGTTGGCCGTCTCATGCTCTCGCAGAAAGTCCGTGGCAATGCGGAAAGACCTGCGCTTCTGCAGTGTGATGGCGGACAGGTCTTGATAGAGCGCCACGGGTCGTTCTCGGAAGGACAGCGGCTGCTTCCTGCGGGCCTCTGTCATAATGCGCTCCTTCAGGGGGAAATCCGGCAGGAATGCCAGGATATCAGGTGGGGGTGCCGATGACTGGCGCTGGCGGCCCACCCTATGTGCCCTGTCGATGCGGATCGGGAAGTCCGCTTCTTCTCCCAAGATGTCGCGGAACAGGTCCTGCAGATAGGCCACCAGGTCCGCACCCTCATCCGCGGACGGAACGCCTCGCACCCGGATGTTATTCCGCCTGGACCTGTTCTCGAGGTCCTCAGAGTGGGCCTGGAGCTCAACACATTGCTCCCGAAGGCGGAGAACGTCCTGCTGGAGATGCACTATCTCATCATCACGACGCTGGGCCGCCGTTTCCACAGTGTCGACCCTCTCGCCCAGGCCCTCGATTTCTCTGCGCACTTCACGGACCTCTCCGGCCACCTCGGTCTTGAGAGTCTGGAATTCCTCCTTGAGGGAGCTGAATAAGTCCTCCATGAAGGACCTCCTGACTGGTGGTTCGCCTCCGGTGGCGTCAGTTGAGGCCCGTGAGGACCCCGGGGACGGCTGCGTCCTGTCCCGCAGTTGCTGGGCCCTGCTGAGCATGTCCGGCAGAGTGCGATCTCCCCGCGCCGCACCTCGTCTCCCAGCCATCTTGGCCTCCGCGATGGGTGAAGCCTAGAGCTGGCCGCTGTAGATGCGCCCAGCCACTCGTGGGCACCAGATGTGAAGACCTCGCCGAGGACAGGGGTAGTGCGTCACAGGCGACAAAATGGTGGCACGGGCCAGACCGGGACAACCATCGAGCCAGTCAAAGCGATAATCCAGGTTCAGGTCGGAGGCTTGCAGCCGCGTGCTTCCAGGGAGGACGGCAGATGCGTAGGGACCAGGATGAACCGAGGCGCCCATATGGCAAGGGCACGGGCGAGGGTCACCAGCACCAGCTCCTCAACGACAAGATGGCGGGAGGGCGGAACCCAGGAGGCCAGCCCAGGCCAGCGAGTCTATGGGCGACCCTCAACAGCAATGGGTCGGGAAGGTGCAAAACCAGTGTCCCCCGGTTTCACCGGCTAGTACGCCCGGGTCGGTCACCGCTCATACTCCGCCGTCCCCCGCTTCCAGGCTCGGGGTCCGCAAGGCGTCACACGCCGACACCCATGGCAGGGGAATAAATCGCCGACGCCGGTCTAGGGTCTGTTGTCCAGCGATGACTCTGGCCACAAGGGCGACGGCCAGGAAGCCTCCACACTCCGCGGAGTCCGTCGAGTCCGCTCCCTCGGGATCCGCAGCTTTCAGCACTCGGCCCAGCCGAGGCGCGCGGACAGCGCTGCAGTACGCTCCGCCTCCAGGCCCTTCTCCTCGGGGCGATCCAGGCTCCACTCCTCGCCTCGGTCGTGGAACAAACTTTTCGGGGGCTTCCCCCGGGGCAACAGGAGTCAAAGTGGCATCAAAATGTGCCCCAAGAGTTCCGGCACAGTTCTCTCGCCCGCAGTGCAGCCGCGGGGGGAGAGAAGCGCAGAAATCGGGGCTCGAGCTGAGCCGGGCCGGAGGAGCTACGGGAGGAAGCGTCCGCTCACCCCGCCATCTTGGCCACGCCCCCTCTCCTCCTTTTTAAACATAAGTGGAATAGAGTCAAAAAGAAAGGTTAACTTGGGTAGAACCATCATTTTCACCAAATTAACTCGGCCGTATAGTGTTAACGGCAAATGCGCCCAGCTTCTCATGACCTCGGAGATTTCTTTCCTTGCTTTAACCAAATTTATTTTAGAAAGTTCCTTAATGTTCTGTGTTATTTGCACCCCTAGATATCCTATCTCTGTTTTACATGCTATAACTCCAGTATTTAAGTTCCAGGACATAATCACAGTTTTATCCCTATTTAAAAGATATCCAGAAACCTCACCAAATTCCTTCGTTATAGTTTCTATACAACTCAGTGATTGATGTAATTTTGGGGTAAAAATGACTATATCGTCCGCATATAGCCCAATCTTTCTGGCCCAACCCTGAAACTCAAAAGGAGGAATCAATTCTGCCTCTCTTATTCAACATGCTAAATGTTCTATATAAAGATCGAACAAGAGAGGAGATAAAGGGCATCCCTGCCTTGTACCCCTCATTACTTTTATTGGTGGTGTTAAATTCCCGTTTACTTAAAACCCTCGAAGTGGGTGACTGATATAGCCGTGTCAATACTGAGCCAAAATTGACCCCCATCCGTATATGAGCTATCAACTCTTTCAAATACACCCAATTAACCCGATCAAATGCCTTGGCGGCGTCCAGGGCAACCACCGCCAAGGAAAGGTTATATGTAGCTGCTGCATCTATACTGCATATAAGGGAAAATGTTAACTCCTTTAGATACCTCCCTTTAATAAACCCCTTCTGATCCTTATGTATTAGATGTGGGACAACTCTAGCCAACCTATCTGCCAAAATCTTGGCAAACAACTTATAATCGCTATTTAACAACGAAATCGGCCTATAGGAGTCAATATATTTCGGTGATTTCCCGGGTTTAGGAATAACAATAATGTTTGCCTCGTTCCATGACGCTGGGAGGACCGCAACGCCTAAGAAGATATCATTAAAAAGTTTAGTTAATAGGGGTACCACGCTCCCTGCCACTGCCTTATAGACCTCGGCAGGAAGCCCGTCTGGTCCTGAAGCCTTCCCTTTCTTGACACTTTTTATAGCCATCTCCACTTCTCCCAACGTTATCTCTTGATCTAATGATTCCTGAAGCTCTTCCGTCAATGGTTTTAAAAACTTTACCCAACTATCTATTGCCTGTTTAGCCGGAGCGAGATCCTCCCTATACACCTCTCCAAAATATCTATAAAATGCCTCCGCAATATCCTTTGTGTCAGTAACAAATTGTCCTAGTTCACCATCTTTTACTTCTTTAATTGTGCTACGTACACGCTCACTCCTGGTTTTTCAAGCTAATAATTTACTTGTAGCTTCACCATATTCAAAATGCGCTAATTGACTCGCCTCATATTTTTCCCTAACCCTATTAGAGACCACTGTAGCAATTTCTCCTTTTAATTCTTCCAAATCTTGAACAATCTTTTCTTTAATCTCACTGCTCACTGCCTCCACTAGCGCTCCCTCCTTTTGAAGAACTTCTTTTTCCAAAGATTCTACCCTACTAAAGTATGCTCTTCTTTTACTAGCCGTCAAAGCTCCCAATCTCCCTCGGAGAAAAGCTTTACAGGCCTCCCAGACAACATCAATTCCCGTTGACCCCACGTTATGCTCTACAGATCCATCTATTTCCTACCTGAGATTCTCTATCAACTCAGAGTCATACAATACGGTTCGATCCAACCTCCAGACCGGACCCAAATCGCTCACCCCTATCTTAACCGCTAAAGTAACTGCTGAATGGTCTGAGAGGTGTACCCCAACATGGAAAATCTGTTTGGCTCTCTCCAACAGTCTTAAATCTATTAAAATATAATCAATCCGTGATCTGTGACGGTATTTTTTATTGTCACTTTCCTGTTGTTGCTGTTTTGGTCTCAGTAGCTTGCTCACTGATAATATGTGTTTTGTGATTTGGCCAAGGTTTCGCTGATTTGTGACTTTCATAGTCCTTTGCGTTAACATGCAGATATTTTGCTATTTCATTGTAAACATCATTCTCGGTTTGCGTAATTACATACTAGCCGTAGCCTTAACTTCTCGGCCTGCTCGTTTTGGACCAGCCTGTTCTAAGTGGTGCCCATATTCCGCGGCGGCAATCACAGGGCAGGGTCTTATCCTTTCTGCGTTTGTTGTTTCTGTGCTTTGTTGCATTACATTATTATCTGTGGTGATCGTTACTTTTATTTGATCGGGAGTGATTCTGTCCGCCTTGTTGTTATTTGTCTGTTGTTTTTATTGTCACTTTTCCCTGTTGTGGGATTGGCGCTTGGAATGGTGATCAGAATAGAGGGCGCTTTATGATTCATATCCGCACCTGTAACGATCACACATTGGGGTCCGCGATTGCTTGCCTCGTACCTGTTGTGTTCGTGCCCAATTGTGGAGTACTTTTTATCCTCATGTGATGTACGTACTTTTTGGCGGGGTTGAACCCCGTTTTTTGCGGCAAGCACTGCAGACACTCTGGAGTTTTATTTAATTGTGCAATGCTAATGGCCCCTTTTTCCGTGCTCCAAACTATACAACTTGAGGCAGTCAATGAACTATGTGATTACTGTTGGTGGAGATCACAGCTTCTAAGGTTTTAGCTAGGACATCCCCCTCTGTGTGCGTAGATGTTTTTGATGATGTCATATGGGCCGGATCATTAGGGCTTTTAATCATGGGTTTTTGTCCCTCTTCTTTGGATAAACTCTTCCAATCTTTACATTCATTTTCTATCCTTGTGGATGGCTGGTGTGTCCCCTCTTTAGTATTAGATTCATGTTTTGATTTTGTTTTGGCCCGATCAAAGATAGAAAAATTAACCAGCGTCTGCTTATTTGCAGGTAGACAATTTGACAGCTGATTTCTGTTTTTTCTCGCTCGTTTTTTCTGCTGCTTAGTTAGACCTTTCTGGTTGTTTTGATTTTTTGCCCCATCCTGGTTGGATTGATCTATTTCTAGTAGTTTGAAACAGTTGTTTTGTCCAACAGAAGGAGTAACAGGTGTTGTTTTCGGTTCCACTGTTATTTCATCGGATGTAGTTATTGGTTTATTTTGTTTCTTTTTTTGGTCTGCTATTTGCTGTACCGGTGCTATTGTTTGGTCTGTGTTGCTCTTTCTAGCTTTAGCTATATCATTTTTTTGTATGTTTTTACAATGGTCAAAAGAAATAAGATCGCTTCCGATTGGTATACTGTTATTGCTCTGGGTAGCGTGCTTACATTCCTGTAGGATGTCTTTAAGTATTGAAGGCAAATCCTTCAGTTTTTCCAGTATTGCATAGCAAGTACATGTCTGGGATGATGCCCAGGGTTGAATCTGATCCTTAATTATGTTAAATGTTGGCCATGGTGTCTAATTTTTTGTTTATACCAGATATATATTCCGCCTTTGTGCTCATAAGATGTATTTGAATATCAAGTTTGTCTGACTGCATATTGAGAGTCAAGATAGAAGTTTCCAGTATACACCCCAGTGCACTGTGTAATGTGATTATAGATGCCAAGTTTTCGTTAATATTGTGCCCTACTTCTTGCTGGCGCTGGTTCACTTTATTGTGATTGATGTTGATTTCCAGATGTGCTTATTCTTTAGGTGTTGTAACTGTACAGTATAATTACATGGCATACAACACATTGTTCGGGTATGAAAGTAATGAATGGCTGATGAAACTGTAAAAACAGTAACCTATTTTTTAGTTGTGCTGTTTTTATCTGTCTATTGCTTATAACAACGAATATCCCCTTGTCTGTAACTGTTCTACACTCCCCTCCTTTTCCTTCCATCACTTCATGTCACAGACCCAGGGTTCAATTCGACTTATGAGAGCTAACAACACAACCATTAAATGTTTGTTTTTACTTCTCCAGGTGCCTTTCTTCAAGAAGGTAGATCAATTTTAACCTCTTGCACTTTTTACACATTTGGGATTACCTTTGGAATCCAGACAACATGGAAAGTGGCTTTGGGTGGTTTCAAGTTCGCATCTCCAGTAACCAGTTTTAAACATCATGAACTGGAGCTTGGAGCTCTCTCTCGTGTTATCATTTGCCCGGTGATGGGCATACCTTCCAATTGAAAAAACAGGTAGGAAAACCTGTTCTTCACCAGTGACAAGCACACTATAAATATAAATATACTTTTACGTTTTCCAACTCCTGCTTGTCTACAGTGACAAGCACACCTTCAAATCTACGTTGTGGTATTTTAGGATCTATTTTCTTTTATTTGCAGTTATCTATTTTACTCTTTATTTAAAATTATTCCTTGAGTACTACATTATTTTTTTTGTCACTTTAATTTGCAAAGTCTCAGTTTCACAGTTTTACAACTTATTTTATTATTTATACATATTAAAATGCAGTTTGATCCTCCCTCTAAGTTTCTACAAAATAAGCGAGAACCGCCTATTCCATGGACAAGATGGAAGGAAGAATTTATCACTTTCTTAAAGGCTATTGATGGTAAATGTATGTCTGAAGAGAGGAAAAAGAACATTTTCCTTTACTGTCTAGGATCTGAGGGACAGTTACTATATAGATGTTCACCCCTGCTAGATCTAGTGGCGATCACAATGTATACAATGAGGCTATTTTACGATTTGAGAACAGATTTAAACCAACCACTAGTGTTGCTTTAAACAGATTTAAATTCTATACTAGGATCTAAGAAGAGGGAGCGACTTTTGATGACTTTTTAACCGCTCTCCGTGCCCTGTCTCTGCACTGCAACATTGGTTTAATAACTGAAAATAATGATCCAAGGCCAAATCATTGTCCATGTGAGAAACAAAAAAGTACAGGAGCCACTTTGGATAATGGGAGACCCCAATATAGAGGCTGCCATCAGCATGGCTAAAGATTGGAACAATCAGAGAAGTGAATGAAATCGCTCAAGAAAGAGACACAAAGTCCTACTTCAAGTGAAGGTAACAGTGTTAATTCCACCAATTCTAGAGATTTGTCCATCAACAAAACTAACCTTCACCAAAAATATTTCTACTGTTACAGTTGTGGAAATCCAGGGCATCTGGCATCTTTCCTACGTTGTCCTGCTATTGGCAAAGAATGCAGTAAATGTGGACGTTCGGGGCATTTTTCCAAGATACTAGTAAGGGTGTTTCTAGCACAAGAAATAATTTTCAATCTTCTTCCAGAGGGAACATTTCTTTTGTATCTTGTGATACTTCAAGTTGTGTCCATGTCCAGGAAAATTTAGAGTCTGGTATTGTAGTTTTCATTCAAGATTCATCTGATCTTTCTGATGTTGACAAAATGTTATCCCCCAAATGTTTGGTACATGTTCTGAGGAGAGAACTTGGGTTAATGGCAGACTCTGGGGCACCATGGACCATCATCACTAAGGACAGTTGTTTAGAATCCTTTGGGGTTTTGTTTAATCTAAACTCTTTGTGAAAACCTGATATTGTATCATATAATGTTGATGGCTCAACTATTGATTTCATAGGTTTCAAGGAAGTATTAATTGAATTTAAAGAGAACACAGCTCTGATCAAACGTTATGTTGCAGTCAATGGCGTTAATGTTTTAGGGTGGCAAGACCAGGCCAAGCTGGGTATTATATTGAACCCCAGGAACATTGGATTCAGCTACAAGATCAAGGTAAAAGAAGGATCGTTGATACCTATTAAGCAGAAGCTAAGGGGAGTACCCATAAGCATTAGAGCTGCATTGAAGAATATGTTGGATGACATGGTCAAGGGTGGTATCATTGAGGAAATTGAGTTATCCGAATCGGTCTTTCCAATTGTTTTAGCCCAAAAAATGTGTTGATATGAGGGCACTAAATGCCAGTTTAGTGGCCGACTGTCACCCTCTTCCCAACATAAACGAAATGGTGTGCATGCTAGATGGTGCTTGTATTTTTCCACCCTCGACCTTAGGTCTGCGTACCACCAAATTGAACTTACTGAAGACTCCAAACATTACACCGCCTTTATTACACCTCATGGGCTATTTCAGTTCCATAGGATGCCTTTTGGGCTGGCTTCAGCTGCATCAGTATTTCAGAGGGCTATGTGTTATATTTTTAAAGATGTCTCTCATTTTGTAACATGTTTCCAAGATGATATCCTGATTTTTTCTAAAACTGAGAATGATCATTCCCATCATGTAAAAGAAGTCTGCCAAATATTTAGAAAGTATGGTTTGACTCTTAAGGCTGCAAAATAAAAACCAGTGGAATATCTTGGTCATACTCTCTCAAGAGATGGTGTACTACCCAAAAAATCTTTAGTAGATGCTATCATTAATGCACCCTCCCCTGACAATGGAGAGCAACTCCTTTCCTTTGTGAGCTTGTGTGAATATTACAGCAAATTCATACAAAATGTTGCCACTAAGATGGAGCCCCTCAGAGAGTTGACCAGGAAGTCCGCTGAGTTTATCTGGTCTGAGAGACAAGAGACAGCTTTCATACAAATCAAACACACGATTGTCAATGCCCCTACTCTTAAGTCCTTCTGTCTCAACAAAAAATGTATTATTACAGTTGATATTATTCTTTACGGTTTAGGTGGGGTACTTAGCCAGCAAGAAAGGGAAAGAGGAATGGTGAGTTGATTTTGCTTCTAGGACCCTTTCTGATACTGTGAGAAGATATGTGGTCATCAAGAGAGAATTGTTAGCAAGCATTTGGGCCATTAAGCATTTCCGCAACTTTGTGTGGGGAAACAGATTTACACTTAGGACTGATCATTAGCCCCTGGATAGTATCCTATCCCTCGGGGTGGGGGGAGGGTTGGAATTCTACAGTTCGTATTGCTCGTCTCATTTCCAGGTTACAGGAATATGATTTTGAGGTTGTTTATTTTCCCGGGAAGAGCAATGTTACTGCGGATTTCTTGTCCAGGTTACCTTGTTCTGATGTTGGAATATTAGACATAGTTGCAACCATCAAAGATTTTGTTTCTCAAGAATTTTTGTGTTTGTCAGAATCTGAGTGGGTGACAGAAATGAATAATGAAGTTGTGTATCAACAGGTTATTGAATGTTTAAAGAGGGGTTGGCCCAGAGAAAAATCTGTCAGCAGTGAAACTGCCCCGTTTCGTCATGTCTCAAGTAATATTGAAGAAGATGGTGGATTGCTCTGCAAAGGAGGTAAGATTATTCCTCCTGTTTCAATGCAAAAGAGCATTCTGTCACTTGCACATCAGGGACACCTAGGTATGTTCTCCTTGAAGTGCCTTATCCGGGCCAGTTTTTAGTGGCCTGGCCTCAACAAAATGGTTGAGATTGTCCAGCCTGCGTCAGTAGTGATAAGATGCTCCAGGTTTCCTCTGCCCCTTTAAATCCCATCTCTTTGACTGAGTGTCCGTGGCAAAAAGTAGCATTTGATGTGTCAGGACCTTTTAGACACTTGCCTTCTAATGCCCGTTTCGCCCTTGTCATGGTAGACTATTATTCTAAGTGGCTGAGGTTAGGTTTGTAGCTAACGCCTCCATTCAGGTCATCATTACGTTTTTTAAAGAAGTTTTTGCTCGTGAGGGCTTCCCTGAAGTCCTAGTTACTGACAACGGGTTACAACTTACATCTCAGGAGATGGAGAGTTTTCTCCATTTGTGTAGCATTACACATGTGACTACTTTATTGTACGAACCAAGAGAGAACGGCCAAGTGGAGTGGTTTAACGTGTTCTTAAGGATGGTATTCGGTCTGCTAGCATGTCCAGTGAACTTTGGAAGGATGTGGTAAAGAGGAAGTTATGGATGTACCGTATTACTCCCCACTCAGTGACTGAGGTGAGCCCTTTCAGACTTTTGAAGAACAGGGAACCTAACTCAGATATTTGCCCTTGGAGGATTAAGAAAGTTAACAAAGATGATGACAGCATTGATATTAATCTTGTCGCTAAACAAGTAGAAGAAAAGCAAAACAAAATGAAAATGTTGTCTAAAATGAATGTGAAGGTACCTGAATTTACTGTAGGAGAGTAGGTTAGGATCAAAAAGCCCAGGTTTTTGACAAAAGGATTTTCCAAGTTTGGTCATCCCATCAAGATTGTAAAGGTTTGCAAAACAGTGTCATTACCCAGGATGCGAGAGTGTGGAATGTGAAGAAAGTTGCCAAGTGTAAGTCTTTTAAGTTCAGCACAGAAAGAGATGTTAATTTACTGTTATCTGACTCTCTCAATTCTAACTGCAACTCCTTTCATCCAGCTCAATCTGTAGCGTCCAGAGTCAAAGATAATAGCAGACCCAGGTTAATACCTGCCTGATATTTGTCTTAATTATTTGTTGCTAGATTTGCCTTTGTTAATATTTTTTTTCTCTCATATCTTCCTTCTTTTGTTTGTTAGGAATGTGATGTGTTACATCCTGCCTTTCTGTCCCCTTCTTTTCCCTCGTGCTTCTTACCCTTTGGAATAGGGAACAATGTACCTGCGTGTATAATCCGTGTTTCATGTTCCAGTGTTCCTAGTTGTCAGTTACTGCTGTTCTTCGAAACTGGAAGTTGTACTGTGCCTCTTCCCAACCAATTACAACTTTTACTCATCTTCGGACTCGTCCTACTTTACAGAGGGACCTGAGCTGGGAGCTGAAACTCTCTTCGACCTCTAGAATGGAAGGATGACAATGCCTGACATCTATCCCCATCTGAGGTTGCTGGCTCCCTCTTCCTGGACTCACTCCACAAGGTAATTTGTTGTGGAGAAATTGTGATGAGGCCTGAGGAGTTTTGTGTGCCTTATGGGTACCTAGACCTGACTGTCCAGGGCTGCAGCAGTTCACAGCTCTGCCTGAGGCGAAACATTTCTCCATACTTGGAAGTGTGCCAGCTTCCTGAGTCACAACTTTTTGTCTATGGGCGATAGCGATCCTGTACTTATGCAGGTGCTGCCAGGTGCCTGGAGGTATCATCTGGCTGTACGAAACTAAGTAACTGTTTCTTTCCATGTTAGGTGGTTCCGGCTTTCTAGTTAATGTGGCGCCAGCAGGGACAACCTGTATCATTGGCTGGTGTAGTTGAGTGACTGGGGGCTGGGTCATGAGGTGTAGTCAAAGACCAGTGACTGTTTGACCTTTGTGCAAATGGGAAAGCTTGACAATTGCATATAACACTTAAGTGTAAATACAATGTGTATCTGGTTTTGCTTTCAAGGGGAAGTTCGACAATTGCATACAACTGAAAGCTGTAAATACAATGTGTATCTCGTTTTGATTTCAGTGTGTGTAAAATACAAAGACAAGTCTTACGTACATATGGGTGTAGAGGCATTTTGTGGTGTACACAGTGTTTTGCAAGAGTGATTATGTGCCAATACTTTACACTTGGGTTCTGAGGATAAGCCTGACTGATCGGTACCAAGCTACCTAGGAGTGAGAACAAGTTATCAGACACATTTAGAGTACTCATCCTATCTTGGGGAATCTACTTCTGGGCAGCTGCTATTAGAGCTGCATGGCAGAGCAGACGCACAGCGGCTGGTCAGGCTGAGAAAAGGTATCAGGTGCTTTTAGAATTATTTTAGACCTGTGGCTTTTAATCATTCTTACACTTATTTTGCACTTTAAACCGCTCGCCCTACGGTCCCTGTTCCACCACGGTTTCTGTTTCAGTGGCAGGAATGTGGGAGAGGAGGCTGGGCCTGGGGGGGCGGCCCTTGTGGGATCTACTTCCGGGCAGCTGCCATTAGAGCAGCATGGCAGAGCAGACATGCGCCGAAGGCATGCCAAAGGAAGTCCGTCTGAACTCCTGCCCCTTTATAGTCAGGCAAAATTGTGTACGCACCCTCCCAAATCATAGGGCTAAGGGACCTGGGTAAAGACAATTTACTCCACTCTATGCAGCTATCTAAAGGTGACTCTTCATGAGCTCTCTGCTCATTTAGGCTCTGCCCAGCTCTGGAAACTCAGTCAGATGCATATGCCTTCCACACTTACAAAATGTTCTCTCAGGACTGAGGGTCTCTGTTTAAACACTCTGTTGAACTTAACATGCTTTTATCAGACTAACAGAGGTAGTATTTTTAACAGAAATGTGGCTTCATCAGAAATCTACACCTGATGTGGTAAAAACTCTTCCTCTTGGGTATAATATCCAGTGCAAAGATCATGAGAGGAAGAAAGGGGGTGGCATTGCCATTATCTTTAATGACTCCTTTAAATGTTGGGTTGAGGCCAACCCTGTCTCCAACTGTGAAGGATTTGGTATTCGATGCTCACCTTTTCAGGAATCCTAATTTATCAACTCCAGGGGGTGGGAAGACAATTTTTCAATTCTCTACCTGAAGTTGCGGCCTCATTGGCAGTCTCTTTTACAAATATTACTCTTTTAGGAGATTTTAATCTACACTTTGATGACCTAGATAAAACAGATGCTTCGGATCTAACCCAAGATCTATCAGCAATTCAATTAACACAAAAAGTCATAGGCCCAAAACACAACAAAGTACATACCCTAGACCACGTGTTTACCAATAACAATGAGCTGTCGGTTAGGGCACCCATTCCCCTGCCTCTGTCGGATCACTTACTGATCCCTATCTTTCTAAAAACGCACCGCCACAGAATCTGTCACCAGGAAGGTTCACCCGCGGTCCAAACTTTCCGTAGAGTCCTGGTCAACTGTGCTCAAAGACTCAAAACCTACTCTAGACTCCAACCCAGTTTTATAATCCAGAAAACTCACGCACTGGGTAGAGTCCTCACTTGACACAGTTATTCCGGTGAAAACTAGCCACCTTAGGATGGGAGAGAAAATCTCTCTGTAGTACTTGCCTATGCTTTGGTTGCTTAAACAGGCCTGTAAACGGATGGAGAGGAAATGGAGGAAGGACTATAGTGAAATCAGTAAAATGAAATTCAGAGAGTGCATAAAACTCTACCAAGCTGAAAGCAAAAAAGTTCAGGCACTGTACTCTGAAGTAAAAACTAATTCAGCGGCTAATGCTAACAGTGAAATCTTCCTCATTGAGAAGAACTCCTAGAGCTCCCCTCTCCTGATACATCTACATAATATCCTCTGATCGCTGCAATGAATTTGAGGAATACTTCCATGAAAAATTCTGGATATATACAACACGTTCCCAGGCTCTCCTTGTCTCAGTGACCTCTTAGTCATGAACAGGCTCCCAGATCACATTAAGAACATTCTGGAGGAATTTCCAATCCTAGACTTGGATACTCTAGCAGAAATGTTTGTTCAAATAAAGTCAGGCTCCCCTCTCGACCCAGCTCCTCCCCACCTCTTGTGTAAGTTCAAAGAGGTGGTGCTTCCAGTCTTACTGGATGTGCTTCCAGTCATACTGGATGTATTAAATCTCTAAATCAACACTGGCCAAGTTCCACCACGGCCATGGTGAAAGCTCTATTGAAAAAGCCAAGCCTAAACCCTGACGTCTTGAGTAACTATTGTCCCATATCTCTGCTGCCTAAGAGCTTGAAAAAGTATGTTACTTCTATTCTCTATGACTTCTTAGAAGCTCATGACCTTTTACTCCACTCTCAGACAAGCCTCCATCCCCAACATGGAACCGAATCTGTACTCATTGCAGTAGTCGAAGAATCAACAAACAAATTGACCAGGGAGGAGCAGTAGCCATTATCGTCCTTGACCTAAGTGCCGCTTTTGACACAGTTAACATTGACATTCTTCTTAACAGGCTCAGGAATGCCTGTATTTCAGGTGGAGCCATTTCCTGGATTCAGAACTACCTGAATGGTAGAACATTCCAGGTCTTTGCAGGAGAATCAACGTCAAGGTGTCTACCTCTCAGCTATGGAGTTCCTCATGGATCGTCTCTGAGTCCTACGCCATTCAATGTATACATGAAGCAGCTGGCTGATAATATTCTGCCATATAGGATCAAAATTGTCACATAAGAGGATGATACTCAGTTGGTAGTATCCCTAAACCATCTGCACAACTCTCCCTCTGATCTGGAATTCTTCCTGGGGAAGTTGGCAATCTGAATGCAACACTTGTGTCTCAGGCTCAATGGAAAAATAAATGAAATAACGTGTCTAGGCAATCAGTCCAATGCGCAGCTCAAATTGGCATGGCCAACCTGTCTGTGACCCACCCCAACCCCAAAGTCTAAGATTAAAAGCTTGGGTGTCCGGCTCGACAAATCACTCAAAATTGACCAGCAAGCAGTGGAAGTGACAGGAGACTGCTATGGTATTCATAGAAGGCTGAGGAAAGTTCTCCCCCTCCTCTCTATGGGGACCAGGATTATTATTGTCCAGGCCCTGGTCCTTTCGTGCCTGGATTACAGTAACTGCTTGTCCCTGGGAACACCTAAATCCACTACAAGGAAACTTCGTTGTCCAGAACTGTGCCACTTGTCTGCTGATTTGCATACGTAGAACTCAATTGGTTAAGCCAGATTTGAATACCCTACACTGGCTGCCCATCCTGGAGAGGATTAAGGTAAAAACCCTCTGCATAGCCCACAAGACCCTTATGGGAAAAGGTATTTTCATTAATAGGTCCCTTGTCACCTTCTATTGTCCCAGGAAACTTCTCCGCTCTGCGAGCCTCTATCCACCATCCCTAAAATCCGAAGGATGCAGAGAGGAGGTAGTTCCTTCTCTTACAGCATGGGTCAGCTTTGGAATGCCCTTCCGCTGCACTCAGAGACTGGCGGGATGCCTGGCTTTCACCTTGCGGGATGCCTGGCTTTCAACTTGTGGATACCCTGCCGGGGTTATCTCACAGGGGAATACCAGGACGGGTTCCCTAAGCAGGCGCTTAGAAACCGGTTGGTGATTTGCACTATATAAATCCCTATACATTTACATTTACATCATTCTGGGTCAGGAGGACTGAGCCGAAGATAGTGGAATTCAATAAAGGATCCAAGAGTGATGCGGCCTCTGCTGTCTGGTGTAATCAAAGAAAGATAGCAAAGTGAAGATATGTGTGCCTGCCAGAATACAAACTGACAGGAACCAACTCAGAAAACAACTGACAGTAAACTTTACAGCTCAAAGCCGGGCTGGACGTACCACCATTGGAAGGTGGGGGGCCACTTTTGTTATTGGGGGGCCAGTTATGAAGCAGCACAGAAGCTGTAAAAGCATTGCAGATTTCCTTCTATAGCCAATACTTTTCAGGCAACAATAAAAGTGGCAAGATAACTCTGGTGATTAATGTACCTGCTGGAGAGAGATTGAAGTTTTGTCTAGTGGCAGTTTTGATTTGACTCATCCAACGTAGCGCACAGGGTTATTATGCCGGCTGCTAAGAGAGTGTGATATGCAGATCATAGAACAGTATGTATAACTTAATATGTATAACTCAGTGGGTTACTGCTTTTGTCAAAGAGATAATTTTCTTGTTGTGCAGTTCATAAGTTGCAATGGTAATCTAGGTTCGAATGCTTTTTCCTAGTCTTTCTTTATCCTAATTTTCCAAAAAGGTTTTTTTTGGGGTAGAAATGAATTCTCATTATAAAATTCAACCCTAACCACTGGGTTAGTTCTGAATCCTGAGTTTTTACTTCCCCAGACCAAGCACTCTTAAAAAACGCCTAGCAGTATGGCATGACATGTAAATTCTTCACCTTGTAGTCCCCTTTGTCTTCTGTAATATTTTCTATACACTGATTTACACACGTATGATTTTTATTGTCTCTATATGTGTATGTGTGATGTAAAATGCCATGGGGAGATGAGAGTCACTGTCGGACGTTGATAGGGAGGGAATCATTGAAGAATCCCTGTAAAAATTGCTATATCCTGGCTGGTGCACTGTAAAGTCATTATTTACAATGCTTTAAAAACTACAATAATTCAATATATAATGAAAAATGTTCTGTAGAATTCACCGTTTTAATATTTTTTGCCAATTTTTCTTTTGGAGTCCCCCTCAAACCCCCTTGTAGTGGTAAGGCTTGCTTGCTCTGCGCGTTCGCTATGCACTGTATTGGGGCTGCTCTGACAACATTTGCCAGGGCTGCTTTGGGTTTCCCAGTCCGGCCCTGGAGAGCTTACCACGGTTCGGTGAGTTGTATTTTGTCACTCCGCTGTTTCTTGAAACTTCTTTAGACAGCAGGGTGTGACAAGTCTCTGTTCCCCGTAAGCAAGTGCACAGCACTGCACCCTATATCTCTTCTTCATTGAGCATTTGCTACAATAAAATGTCCTCTCCCCAGAATTGCATTTAGAAATGTTAGTTATTTGCCTGATGTTTCCAAATGTTCTGCTGTACTCGTTGGCTGATGTAGGCACAGATGGCTAATAAAAGTCTAAGTATTTCAAATAAATAGACCATTTGGAGATACGTGCGTCAGGATTAAAGAAACGAAGAATTGTGGATGTTGTGATTCTTGAAATATGGAGCTACATGCATGGGCGGTTTTGAATCTATTACTCTCAAACGCTGTGAAATGCCATTAGCTTGAACAGTGCTTAATATAGTCCGGGATGAACAACCTGCTCGCCATCTGGGCTGCCGGCCACCCACTGAAGGAGTGATGGATTATTCTGTTGTACTGAACACCTTGCGTTCCCGTGAGCATCCCCATCTGTTCCCATCATGTAAATCCACAGAGGTTGTGTTTATCTCCAGTGCGTGAAAGAATAACCTAATATGCACTGCGAGCGTGTAAACGTGCCTGTGCGTCTGACGCTTGCTTTGCTTGTTCTTGCCTTCAATTGGATAAAAAAATGTGTATCCCAGTAGATAAATCGCTAAAGTAGCTGGAGAGATCATGAGATTCCTTGCCGAGTGCTCAGGGCAGGGTACAACCAGACCCGAATTTTGTGGGTCCCCAGTTTCAAATTCGGCAACTCTGGCTATAGTGCCACATCCTCTCCTCCACTGAACACCATACTGCCCTACTGAGAGAAACTCGCACTGCCTGCAGTTACAACCCAATTGGGAAAAGCAAACACTCCTAGGGAATAGAAAATTAAGTGAAGCATGTGACATGTAAGCAGGAGCAACATGGCTACCATAACGCTTTTACACTCATTATTCAGAAATCAATGAGTGCTTTTGCCTGAAAAGTTAAGGACATGATTACAGGGCGCGGAAGGGACCTGTTTCAATGTCCATTGCTTAAATCCTTATAAAACGTGAGTAGTATGGTTTAAAAAACACAGGGGCATATTATCAAGGGGGTTTAGCTCCGCTTTTTTCGGCTTTAAAAGCCAAGAAAGGGGAGATAAAATTATCTCCCTATTACCTAGCTGTCGCTAAGACCAGTTAGCGACAGCTAATAGGAGATAGCGACCATCTTGGGCCCTGCTTTGAATGTCAGTGATATTTATCACTAATGACATGGAAAGTGGGCGTGCCAAGATGTTAGCGACTGGAAACAGTTGCTAACATCGCTATCTCCTACTACCAACTTTTGGAGATATTCGTGCTAAGTGCAAATATCTCCAAAAGCTAACACCTGCCCCAGAGCAGTTCTTAGCCATGTTATCCAATGGTAGATGGATAACATGGCTAAGAGCATTAGCTCGGTAATGCATGAAGCGATATTCATGCATTTCGGCCGATTTTTATCGCTTAGGAGATAAACCTTGATAATAGCAAGGCTCCTAAGCGATAAAAATCGCCGCAGCTCTGCGATAAAAATATTGCCGCTAAACCAACATAGCGATAATTATCGCTAGTTGTTGGTAATATGCCCTACGCTTCCCTGAATACAGAGCTGCAGTGCACATTTTATAATCTAAAATAAGGAAAACAGCTGATAAGGATCACAATAAACGTTTACCACTCCATGCATCAACAGGTATTGCACTACCTCCAGGAACTGTTCACTTCCCCACCCGGGAAAAAAAATGTTGATCAAAAAAATTTTAAAAAACGAAAGTCTCGCTTTACTGCCGAGCTCTAAAGTGGCGCTAATGTGTGTGGTTGTGATCAAAACCAATCTGGCCACTTTGCAGCCAGTCTCTCTCTTGCTTTATTTAGTTATTATTCATATTATGATTTTTTTTTTCTTTCCATCCTGACACTGTACTTTAGAATAGAACAATTTCGAAAAAAGGCAACATTTCCTGAAAAAAGTGTTTCTTTCTTTTTTGGATGCATTTCACAGGGGCATGAATGAAAGAAAGGAAAGAGAGGGTAAGAGACATTTCTTTTTCAGTTTTCAATCAGCAAGTGAGGAGGATCGAGACAGAAACGAAAAGCGAGGGGATTATAGGAAAAGGAAGAAAGAGGGTGGGGTAACTGACAGCGTCAGAGCAGGAGAAGTAGAAACTGACCTTATCTTCTCTGGGCAAGAAGGAAGAGACAAAGGGGCATATTATGAAGAAAGGGCCTTACATTATCGCTGCTTTTATCGGCAGGAAACTGCCGATAAAGCGGCGATAATGGGCTTGATAATATGCTCTATGAATTCCAATCGAAGCCCATGTTAGATGTGAAGACATGTAACATGGGCTTCGATTGAAATTCATGGAGCATATTATCAAGCCCATTACCACCGCTTTTTTTGGCAGTTTCCTGCCGACAAAAGCGGCGATAATGTAAGGCCCTATCTTGATAATATGCCCCATAGTCTTTTACCATGTCTGCCCACGTAGTCCAACCCTGAAAGGCCCGACAGCTGAGCCTTCTCTATAGGCCATGGCTAGTTCTAGCATCCTGGGTTGCATTTTCAAAACTAAAACGTATGGGAATGGATTCTATTAAATTGAAAAATTTGGGGCACGCCGTACCCTGCCGATCCCACCCACTATGACCACTGACTCCTCCATATCAACCTTCTCCAAGAATTTCCTCACTACCACTCTCCAACAGTGCACCTCATCTCTCCATAGCCTCTCTCTGATGTACATTTCTTTTTTTATAGTGCTACTCGTAGATAGTGCACTCACACTCAGTTCTGTGATATGCATGGTACACATTCTTTGCAGGAGGCACATTAACCCTCCGTACTAATTTGCGATGAGCCAAAACTGAAACGAGACGAAATTCTGAACACTCACTAGTAGGAACATTAATCACCAGAGTTATCTTGTTATTTTTATTGTTGCTTGAAATCTACCTGATGCACAAGGAAGTTCATGGGCTTTTAAATCAAAAATAATTTTTCAACACGGGCCCCCTCAAAGTAATGCAAGGTGCTGTTGCACCAGTTGCACCTCACTAACGCCAGTCCCACTCCCAGCAATAGGGCAGGACAAGCATGTCCTGAAATGGGGAGAGATTTACCCACATACCCATTATATGAAAAAAAAGAGAAGTGGTGGGGTGTGATACTTCCCTAAATTCCAGCAAGTAAAACAAATTAACAGATTTCTTGTAGATGATTTGAAGAAGAGTAGACTTCTCCCCTGAGACTTTTTTGAAACTCTTGGGATCAAATTTACTAAAATGCCACAGACCCTTATGGGTATTCATGAAAAATCCCAGTACTTTCATGGGGCACCAGGAAAACTTCGCCTTTCCTAGAAGTAAATGTCGTTTTTTTCAAATGGCTCAAGTCAGAAATTACTTCCACTATACCAAGGGCATAATTTTTCATGAGTGAACCCCTATGCCAAGGAGTACATTCAATACGAGAGTGCCAGAAATACTTCAGCCACAGCCATGGTTATCTCTAAAAATTCCCTACGGTATACAAGGGACAACATTTTGCCATTGACACCACCTATAAAAGGAACACAGGAAATCTTATGTTAAGAGTTACCTAAAATATCTGTGACAAAGGTCTGCTGTGGATTTACCTCATATGCTAAGAATTATGTACATCGGCCAGATGTGGTGGTGTGTGTTCTGTGTCCCTGTTATTGGGTGTGACTGGGCTATCGACTTTCTCAGTTAGACCTTTCCAGTCCCCACAGCCAATGATGGTGTTCTAATAGAAGCATGTCTTGGTCTGTAGTTTGCCATAGGTTGCACCTCCCATCCATATTCTGTTAATGCCCTTGTCCATAAGGCAAGAATAACTCCCAGTATGCCAGACGAGCAGCACACTTTCACACACAACACACATACACTGACACATACAAACACATTCTCACCATATCTCTTGCACTCCTTTGTACATTTGTACTCTGTCAAACTCACACACAGACACAGTCACTTCCACTTCCATTAGTTAATCCTCTTTTATTGTGTTAGAAAAGCTTGCTCTGCTGCTTCAGCTATTCCTGCCTTGCCTTTTAGTGAATCTTATTGAAAACATAATCTCTATACACTATTCAAAAATAATATTATATTGCCTTGTCAAAGTTTGTTATAAGTATGATGTGAATAAAAAGTAAACTTCCTTAAGTCAACAAGTTGACACTACAGTCAACACTGAGGGAAACACAGATTGTGCACTGCGTGTACCATGATGCAAAGGAGCAAACTTGCATTCTTCCACAGTGACAATAAAAATATGATACAAATGTAAGGAATTGGCAGAGTACGGACCCAGAGGGTACTGGAACCAGTGACAAAAAATAAAGCCTCCTTAACCATTTCACAAAGACATGTAAATGGTCTTTTAAAGGCCTGTGGAAAACTTGGGTGTGGCAGAGATAAGACTCCAGACATTGCCCAGTCAAGCCAACAGCAGCACAAGCTGCAGCAGCAAGAGCTGACACACACAAACTGACTTGCTTACCGCAGCGCGCTCTCTGTTGCTTACAGATTTTAAAAACCTTATACTTATGATTTAACCGCACCGTTTACATGCGCTAGACTTTTTAATAGATCGCGCTGCATACCTGCGCTTGCTGTATTGTATAGGACTGTCCAGGGGCAACATTATAGCCGTAGCGCTTACCTGCACAATAATTGTTGGGCTCACCCTGCACTTGGCAGGACTCAGGACAGTTAGGCACCGACACCCATCACTTCGCGGCGTTTTCGGCCGCTATCTTGGGAGAGGGAATCAGGTGCTGCTGATCTACGGGTGCCATCTTTGTTGGGGGACTAGTTGTTCCCCTGCACGACTCCCACGTCTGGAAGAGCTCGCAGGAGCTTACTTAAACATCGGAATGGGCCGCTGTCAGGTAGACTTGCTTACCGCAGCGCGCTCTCTGTTGCTTACAGATTTTAAAAACCTTATACTTATGATTTAACCGCGCCGTATACCTGCGCTAGACTTTTTAATAGATCGCGCTGCATACCTGCGCTTACTGTATTGTATAGGACTTTCCAGGGGCAACATTACAGCAGTAGCTCTTACCTGCACAATAATCGTTGGGCTCACCCTGCATTTGGCAGGACTCAGGGCAGTTAGGCACCGACACCCATCGCTTCGCGGCGTTTTCGGCCGCCATCTTGGGAGAGGGAATCTGGGGCTGCCGATCTACGGGCGCCATCTTTGTTGGGGGACTAGTTGTTTCCCCTGCACGACTCCCACGTCTGGAAGAGCTCGCAGGAGCATACTTAAACATCGGAATCGGCCGCTGTCAGGTAGACTTGCTTACCCCAGCGCACTCTCTGTTGCTTACAGATTTTAAAAACCTTATACTTATGATTTAACTGCGCCGTATACCTGCACTAAAATTTTTAATAGATCGCGCTGCATACCTGCGCTTGCTGTATTGTATAGGACTGTCCAGGGGCAACATTATAGCAGTAGCTCTTACGTGCACAATAATTGTTGGGCTCACCCTGCACTCGGCAGGACTCAGGGCAGTTAGGCACCGACACCCATCGCTTCGCGGTGTTTTCGGCCGCCATCTTGGGAGAGGGAATCTCGGGCTGCCGATCTACGGGCGCCATCTTTGTTGGGGGACTAGTTGTTTCCCCTGCACGACTCCCACGTGCATGGCTATTTAAGATGCATAGTCAATCAGTGCGCAGCGATGGCGTGCAGCGGGTGCGCGCCGGAGATGCGCCAGAGGTAAGCCCGTTTGCACTCGTTTCACGCACAGGGCGCGCCGGACGCCGATTATGATGCTTCTTTGCGCCGAGCTGTTCTCTTTTATTCCCGTGGTGACCTTTTAAGATTAAACTCCGGCATTACTCCCAGTCCCCTGCCTTCTACCATCAGTAGGCATCAAGATTCTCTGTCATGTGGCTTGCTGAATGTGAGATCTCTCAACAAGCATTCTGAAGAAATTGCGCTACTCATTGAGTCTCTTGAGTTGGACGTACTTTTCATGACAGAGACTTGGACTAGAGCGAATAGCGCGGTGGAATTGGGGCTAGGATGCCCTCCTGGATATAAAATCAGACATAACCCCCGGTTGGGGGCCAGAGGAGGAGGAGTGGGGCTGATTTTTAGGGAGACATTAGATCTTTCCCAGCTCGATATTAAGGCATTTCCAGGTTGTGAACTACCAGGCTTCTCCATAAATGGTCAGGGGGGTGCTCTATATACTGGGCTGTTGCGCTATAGACCCCCGGCCAGTGCTTTGTCTGCTGTAACTGAGCTTATTGATCTTATTTATGACTTATCTAACTCCCATACCAGGCTCATGGTGTTGGGGGATTTTAATCTGTGGCCAGATGGACCGACTGACTGAGCCTTTAAAGAATTGGTCCAGGCCAGTCGCAATATTCAGCTGCAGCAGTTAGTACTCTCTCAGACCCATCTAAAGGGTCACGCCTTGGACTTGATCTTTGCTGATGCAGGCCAACTGACCATAGGGAACATCCTACCTCAGTGCTGGACGGATCACGCACTCGTCCATTTCTCTCTCTCACTCCCCGTCACATCAAAGAAGAAAGGCAGCTTAGGAACCACCAAGGTGGGTAGACAATGGTCTAAGCTCCTTAAACAATCTACCCTGCCCACTCTGCTTTTAGATGGCTTCACATTGGGAGATAATGTGGACGTGAGCTATGAGACACTTAGCCAGCGAATTTTAGCCTCACTGGACTCATTGGATCCGCTGCGAAAAACTAGAATCAGGACAAAACATGCAATGCCGTGGTTTTCAGGAGAACTTTTTCAGCTAAAACTCCAGTGCAAACGGGCTGAGCGTGCCTGGAGAAAGCAGTACTTGGAACCAGATAGAGTTCTTTATAAACAGGCACTGGCCACCTACAAGGCCCAGATTAAACGTGCCAAGGCTAGTTTCTTAGAGGAATCATTACTGTCAGCCGTGAACAATGTTGCAGGCCCTATTTAAGATCGTTAAAGACTTGGCGCGCCCCGCCTGTACGGTAAATGATATTCCTGCTTCTCAATCTTTATGTGACTCTTTGGCACAGGCCTTTGAGGACAAGATTGCCACTATTCTGAACAATCTTGCTATACTGCCAGGCCCTGACCCTCAGACTTTGCCTAATCTTATTTTAACTTCCATTACGGACAATAGGCCAGCTCAGCTGAACAGCTTTCCCCCGCCGTCCTTTGAAGAATTCTGTGTGCTGGCAAACGGTGTTTCTTCGGGCTCGCCGCTTGTTCCTTTTCCACATAAATTTTGGAAACTATTCCATGAAGAGCTTTTTCCTCCTCTCTTTTCCATCTGTTGTCAGTCCCTCAGGTCTGCGCGGGTCCCGGATTGTTGGATGCTGGCGGGGGTCTCCCCACTCCTGAAGAAGGACACTCTGGATCCCACCTGTCCAGCAAGTTACAGGCCTATTTTTTTGCTTCCTTTTAAAATTAAAATTCTGGAAAAATTGGTCACAAAACATCTTTCCAGCTTCTTAGAGACCAATGCTTGCTTGGACATGGCACAATTCGGCTTTAGACCAGCCCACGGGACAGAGTCTGCATTGGTGACTGTCTTATATGATCTTCGGACGCGTGCCGACCAAGGTCGAGCAGCCTTCTTAGTACTGCTCGACATGTCGGCCGCGTTCAACACAGTCAGCCATAAGATCTTGATTGGGAGACTGGAGGAAGTGGGGGTGTCTGGTTTGGCCCTCAACTGGCTGCTGTCCTACCTTGGCAATAGGCACCAGATGGTGGCCCTGCCACCCTTCAATTCTCACATCAGAAGGGTTGGGCAGGGCGTGCTTCAAGGTTCGGCCATCAGCCCAATCCTATTCAATCTCTACCTCCGCCCCTGATCAAACTGATAAAATCCTTCGGTATAGCAGTCACCAATTACGCTGATGACACCCAACTTATCTTCTCGTTTGAGGGTAAGGAGGCTGTGTCTCAAGAGATCTTTCACCGCTGTATGTCCACCACTGCAGAATGGCTGAGCCACAACTCCTTGCAATTTAACAGCTCCAAAACCGAGGTGCTACACTGCTCAATGGATCGTACCCCTAGGCCTCTTCCATCGAATTTTTGGCCTTCTTCTGTTTAGGGTACTAGTTTGCTGGCTGAATCCGTTCGTAACCTGGGGGTGATGTTCGGCTCCAGCCTGCAGCTAGACGTGTCCGTGAACAAAACGGTGGCCACCTGTATGGAAGATCTTACCCTGCTCCCCACGCAGACCAGGCCAGAGGTAGTTCGGAGCATCATCTTAAGTAGGCTCGACTACTGTAACGCACTAATTCTGGGGGCGCCCACGACCCTGGTGGAAAACTGCAGCGTGTACAGAACTCTGCCGCCAAATTGGCCCTTTTGCGCAGACGTTCTGATTCATCCACTGCGGCACTCCGAGATCTTCACTGGTTGCCAATCCTTCAGCGGATTGATTTCAAAGCCCTCTGTCTGGTATTTCGGGCCCTTCATGGACAGGGTCCATCTCCTTTGCAGGACTTGTTCTCCAGGTATGTACCGTCCAGATCTCTTTGCTCGGCCTCAGCTTTTTTGGTGGTGGTCCCCAGAATTTTGAGGACCCGGATGGGAGGGCGGTCTTTTAGGTTCACGCAGCGAGACTGTGGAATCCCCTACCGCTGTGCTTGAGAAGGCTGGGAGATCTTACTTCCTTCAAGAAAGCTTTGAAAACACATCTTTTCCCGAGAACAATGTAAGTTGGGCAGCTGCTAAACTGTGTATGTATCATCCAAGTCTAAGCGCCAGGATACCCGTTGGGTGACAGTCATTGCGCTATATAAATATATCTATACATACATACATACAAAGGGGCTTCGGTGGGGGGGGGGCTAAAGCCTTTTAGCCCTATAGGCATTGCATACCTGGTTCAGGTACTGTGGTTTGCCCCAAATATTTTTCTAAGATTACTTGTCCATGAATTACTCAAGTTTTGCACGAGTGTCTGACTGAAAGCAATGTCAAGGGACATAAATGAATATGTCAATTAACGCTAACAGACAGATGTTTTTTTAACTAATTCTCTGAAAACACAGTGCTAAATGGTATTCTGTACAGTCGCACGCACCACCTGAAAATGTATGCAAAGTGGACTTTAGGGTGCCTGAACTGCTCAAATCCCTTTAGGAGCCAAGGCAAGTCCATATCTAATAAGATCACACAAATCAGTTAAACCTATTGGTGCACAGAATACTAAAGCCAAATGAATACAGGTACAAGCAGTAGGCAAAAGTTTCGATAGACAGTGGCAGTGCATGAATAAAAAACAAACATGTCTAACAATAGCAAAATTGCACATATTACTCAATCCACACTTGATCAGTTGTGTGCTGGACAATAATTGTACTCGAGGTAATGCTTCATACACAAAATACATGCAAGATATTAAGCAAATGCAATGCTTGATCATGCTTTGTGGGACACCATCATGGTGTTATTTGTGTTTGCATGAGCAGTGTTGTTGTCACTGCGTGGTACATTGCAAATGTGATTGAGTTAAGTTTGGCATTTTGCGCAATGCGCCTGATAAATATAGCTCCTATGTGGTGATAAAGCTGAAGGGGGTCACAAGTACCATTGAATATGTTGATTGCCAATACTATTGACATTAAAACCCTATATACGCTTCCTCTTTAACCTTATACATCCACCAATCAAGCCAAATATTTCTGACCCTCTGTACTTGATTTGCATTTCATTTTTTTGTTTGTTCAAAATATTTCATTGTAATTTTATAAGAAATAAAAGTAAACAAAACTGAAAAATAACAAGGGAGATAAATTAAATAAGTGAAAAAACACTATCAAGACATGTACATCAGTACAAGCAAAAAGACTACGCAAGTTGCTATTTGCTTAGTGGCATGTCCAAAGGAATGTTGCATAAAATTAAAATTTAATGTATGAAAGAGGGGTGCGACTTAGGAAATGTAGGTGAGTCTTAGAGAGTGCATGGTAGTAGTAATTGTATATTGCACATATCATCATAAGTGTGATCTGGCTAGACTTCTAAGAGTCGAAAGGGCTAGGCAGGAAGTGGGGGGGTTAGGGACATAGAGCTCATTGCAGTGGAGAGTATTGTAAGGAAAACTAGAACTGCCAGAGAGCCCCTGATATGTGATTATTGGTGTTAGATTGCTAGAAGCAATGTGGTAACAGTGTGGATCCTTTGTGAGAGATATAGGGATCAGAGAGTCTCAGCTGCAGCAATGAGCACACTTTGTGGCCTAGAAGTCATGAGGGCCATGTTCTAAATAGGTTTAGGTGTGCAGATTAGGCAATTATGACATGCACAGTGGGAGCCTAAAATGACTGTCTGTAAAATGACAGTGTCAAAAAGGTAGAATCTTTGCCTATAATTAGTGGCTGGGTGGGCGGGAGCTACAGAGATTGCTAATGTGGACCATAGGTTGAAGGCCATGAGGGTCCCCCATTGTTGCGTGCTGGAGGAGCTTGGAAAGCAGGTAAGAGAACGTGCTCCCAAGCATAGGGGATAAATGAGGTCTCATCACATTGGAAGCACTTTGCCACTAAGCGCTTTGGAACATGTCATCTGATGTTAGTCTAGTTTGGAGATTCTGTTGTAGGTCGAGATTGGACCATCTATGATCAGTCCCTCGATCACTGTGGCACTACCACCATTTTCTTTGTCAGGCTGGTTGTGTGTAACTGAGCGAGGAAACCACCACTATGGGTCCTGGCATCTCGGGGACCCTCCTGTCAGTTAGACCTCCATAGTGTGGTGTCAGGTCTCTCAAAAAGTTGATGAGAAGGTGTCCAGGGCTGAGGATTAAAGTAATTAGAGGGGAGTGCTCATTGGAGCTCAGACGTGAGCCGCCATCTTGCTTGGTTCCTAACCACGCCCCTATTTTTCTGTTTTGATGACCCTAGGTTTGCCTTTGTTACTATATCTTCTTTAAAACATTGTAGATGCTTTACAGATCCGTAAAACAAATACAATAACAAATACAAACAGTAAAAGACTATGTGATGGTACTCATATTTATTTACTTTCAGGAAAAATAGGGGCCCCTGCCTAATTGGATAAACCCTAGCAAGGTAAAGTATTATTTGGAAAAACCTGCACACCGGGTTATGTGTACTAATAGTTCATGAGTAACTTAGACAAGTAAATTATAATAACAAATCATTCTTAACCCATACAAATCTGATCAAGCTTGTTTATTTTTTGTGTGTGTATTTGATATTTTAGTCGTTATTAATAATTTTTTTCTCCTTTTCTTTCTTTTGTTCTTTTTTTCCTTTCCTTTTTTATATCTACTCTTTCTTATCTCATTACAAAAAACATGCTATACATACAAAACATTTCAGATAATTTCACATTTCGGCCCATTGCCTTCCTCAGGAAATCTGCCTTGTTCGCTGTTATGATACCCGTAGCTGTTTTAGTCTGTATTGGAGCGCAGTAACTATAATGGGTGTATTTCTGTACTTGTGTCCAGACTTTCGGGGGACTGGATGTTGGTACCTTAGATGATGGGTATCTTTGACAGTGTTTAGAAGTCTGTCTGTCTTTATCCCCAGATGAAAAGTCTGATACTTTTAGATCCGGGTCACTTTAGCCGATAAAGATGCTTTTTCCTGCAGATTATCACTATGCTCCGTTACGCTTGCCGGTAGACCACGTCTTCACCAGAACGAGAGGCATATCGCAAGGGCACCGCAGAGGACACATCAGACACACACGCTCAGAAGAATCTCCAGAATCACCAGGAGGTTAGAAAAGAGTCGCACCTAGGAGTCGACATCAAGAGTAAAAGTAAAATACTCTAAAAATTGTTTCAGGTCACAAGCGACAGCCATCAAGGGTACACACTACCTAAATTAAAACATCGTGGTCGTGTCAAAGATACCCATCATCTAAGGTACCAACATCCAGTCCCCCGAAAGTCTGGACACAAGTACAGAAATACACCCATTATAGTTACTGCGCTCCAATACAGACTAAAACAGCTACGGGTATCATAACAGCGAACAAGGCAGATTTCCTGAGGAAGGCAACGGGCCGAAACGCGTTGAAGGAATTAACTCTGCACTGATATTAAATAGTGATGATGATGTTTTAAAAAGTGTTTTAATGTGAAATTATCTGAAATGTTTTGTATGTATAGCATGTTTTTTGTAATGAGATAAGTAAGAGTAGATATAAAAAAGGAAAGAAAAAAAAGAACAAAAGAAAGAAAAGGAGAAAAAAATGATTATAAGTAATAACGACTAAAATATCAAATACACACACAAAAAATAAACAAGCTTGATCAGATTTGTATGGGTTAAGAATGATTTGTTATTATAATTTACTTGTCTAAGTTACTCATGAACTATTAGTACACATAACCCGGTGTGCAGGTTTTTCCAAATAACTCATATTTATTTTAACTGCTGAGTTTCTCTCCTGCTTGAGAGGTATTTTCCACAGCCACCAAATAGAATACCCTCATAGTCACACTGCCCAAGTCCCATGTTCTCCAGACCATTGTTCAAGGCACCTGTATATCAGTAGTTGAGTCAGGGACCATTTGATATTCCGCGTGTGGGAGAGTGTCCAATCCCTGTTCTCCTCTACGCGGAGGATGCGTTTCTTTTAGCCCATATGTCAGTGGGTCTACAGTGGCTTTTAGATGCTTTTGGGGCATTCATGAACTCACTGGATCTGATTGTGAATAATGGAAAGTCACACACTATGACAGTAGGTCATAGACCTAGAAAGACATTTTATTGTAATGGTGTGGAGGTTTCTACTGTGTCTTCCTTCACTTATTTGGGAGTCATTTTGATGACAGGTCATCCTGGGTTCAACACCAAAAAGTCAAAAAGAATGCTGTCAATCGAGCTTCCTCTTCCCTCTTAGGATTTCCATTGCGTCTGGGTGCCACGCCTATAGAGGTTATCCTTAAGGTTTATAAGGCCAAGTGCATGGCTGTTGCGGCCTATGGATCCTCTATATGGGCTATAAATATCCACCTGATTTTACGAGACTGTACTGCGCTGGATAAGTCTGTAAAAATCAAATGGTTGGCGTACATTAAAAGTATGTTTTCTAAATTAGGACGACCAGAGCTCTATGAGGAACCTGATAAGATTCAGAAGTAGGACATATTGTGGGTAAAACTGAATTTTAGGAACCTCTTGTCTGTGGGCCGAGAAGAACATAAGTTATGCAAACCCTTAGTTAGGGCCCATTATTTGTTAAAAACATCTATTAACATTGAACCTTATCTGTTAATTGTTAATAAGTTGTACCACTGATGGCTCATAACTAGGTTGCGTTTTAATTTGATTCATTTAACATTGGGGGAGTTTCAAGGATGGTGTAATCCTGAAGGTGCTGAGCCTTGCCAATGTGATAATTTCTCGCCCCAGGACACATTACATTTTATGATGTTTTGTGACTTTTTGTCCCGTATTCGCATGAAATTTTTGTTACCTATCCTGAAAGGAAGGGGTTTCACACAGGTTAGACCAGCTCTAGTTTTTCTTCAATCTTTGTGTAACCCAGGTGATATTTTTAATATTGCATCCTTTCTGGTAGTAGCAGTGAGGATTAAGAATAAGAGAACTTTGAGGTTGTTACCATCTTAAGTTGCTGCTTGTGGTACTCTGCTAGTCTCAGGTCAAAGGGTCGGAATGGGTGACAGGGTTTTATAATGATTTGAAATATTGCCTCTGTATTTTAACTGTTATGCCTAAAGATTTGTAATATTGTTGTCTGTGTTCCGTTTTTGTACTTTTATGATTTTAAGTAATCGAATAAAGTGGATTGACTGACTGACTGAGTCAGGGACCAGTTCACAGGCTCCCTAGGGTTACACAGCATATCTAGTCCCTCAAATGTTCCTCAGAGGCATTCGGGAGCCAGAGCTACTGAACTTGGAGAGACCAATCTTAGTTGTTGTGGGCAGCTGGAGTCCAAAGTCCATCCTTGCAGGGCATCATGTGATTTCTCCTTCCAGCTGGGCATTCATTCTCTGTCATTTCTCGCAAATCCAGAATCTTCCCAAATGTCTCTCTCTTGAATTAGGGTTTTTAGGTGGGGGAGCGGTAGAAAATTCAAGAAGCCAGGCAACCTTGGCAGCTCCTAGGGTACGACTTCATCACTCCACCCCTCTCCAAACCATCCTGCATAGCATTCTTGGACAACCCAATACAGTGACCTTGAGTTGTCTCTGTAAGGGGCTTTGCTAAGAGCCTCAGCTTTCAAACTAACTAACACTATTACCTGATCCCTTGTCTCCAAAACATCAAAGGTGAGTCCCTCTTATGTTCCCCCCTTTGTTCCTATGGGCCTTGGCTCTCCCATCCAGGTGCAGTGTGACTAGCTAATTAATAGGCAATTATTTCCTCCACACCTTTCCCTTGCCTTGTCAAACACTGTTAATGACTCTATTGTGTAGACAGGCCTTTGATTCTTCTGCAGTGGAGCATAGTAATTAACTTGGCCCAGTATGGAGAAATGGCCTGGAATCTGATTATGAGCTGAACCAGGGAAATATGATTAATTTTAGTGTCATAAGGAGTGTAAATGTGTAATATAGTATGAGCACTACAGACCTTCAGTAAATACTACAAACCTACACTCTGAATGCCCACTCACATTATAAGGCCAAACCCCTTGTCTGAATCAGCCCTTAAAGGGTCCTATGCAAACATGGCTATCAGTTGTTGTGGATGGTAGTGAACCACACATAATAATACCACTATTATTGTAAGGTCCAGTAAAGGTTTTGGTAACTTAAACATGAGTACTTTGGCACAGAGAAGACAGGCTTAACATAAAAAAGTGTCAAGCTTTTAGAAGTAACAGAATACTCAAAAAACACAACAAAATAAAAATTCCACTACAATGTATACAAAATATGAATGTTTTAATAAACAAAATGACACCAAATGACAAAATCAGGAGACGTTTAAACATAAATAGCACAAAAAAATGTAAGGTAACAACTGAGGGGACCAATTGGTAATTCTACACTAAGACAAAGGTAAGTTTTACGGTAGATCACAAAGGAGTGCTGGTTGGATACCATGATCAACTTGGTCTCAGTGAAAGACTTACTTCAGATTTAAAAATATTTCTGAGAAGGCAGGTCTTCATGTAGGCAAGACATCAGGCTGGGTCCTAAGATGGCCTCGTTGATGAAGGGTTGAAGAAGGACAAGATCTCAGTGAAGCCGTACACAAAGATGAGAAAAGGCCAGAGCAGAAAAAGTCCTGAATTCATAGCCAGAAATCAACATTGCTTGGATGCTGCTGGGCATCGGGTCCAATGAAGGTGTCTATCTTTAGACATAGGGCATGATTTACATCTTTGCAAGTACCTGCCCACCGTATTTAGATGTGGGTTGGCTGATCTGCGTTGACAGACTGTTTTCTGTTGCATAAATGGTTTACCACTGTCGACGTGGTGGACTACATTGCTGGCTAGCATTAGTGCATCAGGGTGGCTGGTTTACGCAGAGTATATTTAGAGTTTGCAGTTGTGCTGCCATTGTTCTTGCAGCGGTTTGCTAATGGATTGATTTCATAGTGGGACAAGTTCAACATTGTACAATTGATGTGGGTATTGCAAGGATACTAGGATCACAAACCTGATGTTTTTTGGCTAATTGTTTGCACCTGCATACCACACTATAAAGCACACTCCTTTTCATGCCATTTATCATTTTTTGGGACTGGCCGCACTCACGCCACCTGCACGACTCTTCCCATTCCCAGATTCAATCCATGCGCCCATCTCTGACCATAGAAATTGGTTTCCTGACTTGCTCGCACCTTCACCCTCCTCTTCCACGGATCTACTCCACGTGCCTACCTTGACCGCAAATATTGGATCCCCTTAATGAACGTGCCTTGATCCACTTAATTGGTCTCACCTTCATGCCTCCCACCAAGCCGCTGGTCTCACCACATTTTTTTCCCCACGCATGGACCCATTTCTCCTAGGGGCCCTCTTCTGCTGCAATATCATTGGATCTCCTCAGCCGTGGGCTAGAGACCGCCTTGCCTCTGCCATGCTTCACTCACAGAAACACTGTTCTTTAACTACTTGTAACCTACTACTTGTAACCTGGTCCTGATGAAGGCCTTACAATTCCTATAGGCGGAAACGCTGTCGACTCTTACTGCAGAATTTACGGCGCCTTTTGTTTCCCAAGTTTACACATTCAAATCACTCTGTAATTATTTCCATTTACTGTATGGGTTCTATTGAGAATACATCTTGTATATATTCTGTTTTGTTTGCGCCCCGTATTCTGCTGCAAATCCTCCCTAACGTGTTACTTGCCAAGTTTACTATTTCACGAGCACTTGTGCACAGTATTTACACCGGTTACATGCCATTTAATGTAACCCAGTGCTTTTTTTTACTTAAATATATGATGAAGCATATACAAAAGCATACATTTGTCCTTGCAAATTATTGTCTTCCAGCTTCCCATGTCTGTAGCAATTGCTTTTGCTCACTTAGAAACTGTTTGATACACAATGCTGAAGGCTTGTCAGGAATCCCTGGTGGAGTGGAGACTGGTAAGTTACATTTGAGAATGTGTCACTAAACCTAAATGTCATTATTATTTTTAATTTAACTGTTGCTAATGATCTTTGCACCTTTATTGAACATATAACCCCATATATAAATGTATTAAAATATTTTTTTCATGAAATTTCATTTGTAGCATCAATGTTGTATCCCTCGTTTTTTAATGGTCCGTATGTGTTGTCAATATGTGTGCTGTTCTTCATGTATTATTTGTTGTTTTTGTCTTGCTTCTTTGTTTGAGGATTTTTATGTTGCACTCACGAACACGTTTCAATCTCCATTTAATTTCACATGACGTCATGATTCTTGTAAGTGATATTTCACTTAAAAACATATTTCATATTTATGTTTTATATTTTAAATGTCTGTTAAGTTTCCCTGCATATATTTTACTAGGTATGTTCAAATTACAATTTTTTAATTGTGAATGTTTAATTGAAATGATTACAACTACTGTGATTGCCTTGCTTTTGTTTTGTGAAATCAATATAGCAATGTGATATTGGTTGTGAGAAGTTAGCCTGGCATATGATGTCCACTAGTTCTATTGAGCACCTTGCACCAGTCTAATCGACCCTTAATGATGGTGGTTGTAAATTCAACCTTATAGAAAGCTATCCTAGTGGTAGCATGAACCAGCAGTCATCAGGCTAAGACTTCAGTAGGCAAGTTAACCCCTTCGATGCTCATGACGAGCTCAGCTCGTCATGAGGCACACTGGAGCTGTGCTTATGACGAGCTGAGCTCGTCATGATACACTGGGGCTCACGGATTTCCAGCACAGGAGGGGAAAAGTCCTAGCAGCCAAGGTGTTAAGCAAGTTTTTTACCAATTATAATCCCTTGAATACCAAATGAAAGTACACCACACAAGGTATATATCAAATATATATGTATTTAATCTAAACACAACCCCTCTGAACTCTTTATGAGGTCAGAGGAAAAAATACAATGCAAGTCACTGAGTTAATATACGATAAGTTGCACAGCATACATTATGCCCTAGGGGCCTCACAAACCGTACACTAAATTAGTAGTATAAGAACCACGAGAGAATTAGAAATCAGGCCTGGGGCCTGTGGAATCGCTGGGGCTACTCTACACAACTAAAGGTTAGGAAGGAGGAGGCCCACGGGAGAAGTGTGCAGTGTCTAAACACAGGCGCGGGTTACCATTGACTTTCTATGGTGATCGTAAAAGTTACAAATATACAATTTAAGGACCCTTCTGGATGGACTAGGATGGAACCCATATAAACTAGGACACTTCGAGAGTCAAGACCCACGGGAGCACCAGAGTACTCGTGTTACCTCACCCAGTGAAGCCAGGTGCATAGGTGTCTTTTCGTGTCGGGTTTCGTCGTCGTTTTCTATGGAGAGCTACAAAGAAGTGCTGCAGGCGACCAGAGGAAAAGTGTACGGGGGGATCCAAGGGTGGATCGAAGATCTGAAGAGCATGAAAGCAGAAGGGACAGAGTCTGGGTCACTAGCCAGTGACTAGGAAGGAACCAGGCGATGTTGGGTAATTTCAGGTGAAGAGGTCAAGTTTGTCTCTTCAGTCACGAGGTCCAGGAGGCATCGACGATGACCAGGCACTGGATTCGAGCTGTCCCTTGACAGATCTAGTAGACAGCTGTGTCCGTACTGGATTGGACCAAACACGCCTTGGCAACCTACACAGGATGTTGAGATTGGCTCTGTTGCAGACCAGCAAGGTCTGTGCTGCTTCTCCTTTACAGAGAAGCTGTAGATAGCCTGGTGCAACCAGGACAACAAGTTAAGTTCAAAGAAAAGTCTTCTGGAGGATCCCAAGTGAATGGGGGTCTGGGCTTGGGCTTCAGTGCAAATGGTGCACAGGACTGGGGCTTCAAGCACCCCAAAGCACAACTTTGAGATACCTTGTTGAAGGAGGGCAGCTTGCAAAATGCAAGATGTCCAGGAGTTCCGGTCCCATGTCTCTCGTGTCTGCCACGTGTCTCAGCTTTGCTGTGGGTGTGGGTCAGGGTCAGAGATGTCTTGAAGTCCATGTGCTGTGTCGCAGATTCTTCGGGATCTGGCGGGAGCCTCAAAAATGCAGACCGGCAAAGTTGCTGTTGGTGCCTGTTTGAACAGGGTGGTCATTCCTTGACCACAAGGGAGATGTCTCCCGTCTTCCAGTCGAAATAGAATGTCGTAGGTCCAGGATTCTGTATCAACGTTTCATCCAGGGTAATCTAAAGTCCTAGGGACACAGCTCCCATACTTATACTAAGTTTGTGGGCTGGAATACCTGGCTAGGTCCCTCCTATGGGTGGACATGGGCAGGGGGTGGTTACACCCCCTTCCCTTTGTCCAGTTTTGCACCAGAGCTGGGGTTGAGTGCCCCAGCAACTGGTTTGAACCGGGCTATGCATGGAGCACCTTTTGTGCCCCAGGCAGTGTCTGGAAAGCATTCACTGAATGCAGCCCTCCCTGCCCCAATACACTACAAGCCTGTCTGGGGAGGTGCTGGCACCTCCCTGGACAGGAGACCTATTGTCAAATCCTCCCCTGCCAGAGTTTCATGCAGCAGCAGGAGGTCAGTCTTGTGTCTGTGGCAGCATCATCCATTTTGTGATGCCGGGGCTCTGTTTAACTTTAACAGGGTTTAACAGTAACTACATGTCTTCTCCCTCTAGAAGGGTGGAATGCTACCCCACCGCCAGGACTGGTGGGAGGGTAGTATTCCAAAGTGTTCGACACCTTACACGACATGTTTTGTTAAAGCCAAACCAAAGTTAGCATTAACTGAGAGGATTAAAATGCACTTAAGAGTATATGGTATGGCTATATCATAGGACAGCCATATGGAGAGGGTTTTGAAAGCTGCAGAGGGGCTCAGCTCATGCTAGAGCACCCTCTCATATAAAACCAAGCACTCTGCTTCCAGGATTGTCGAGGCCTACCATAGGAGTGGATTATAGGTGTAGATGTGTCTATATATATATATATATATATATATATAGATATAGATATACTATATCTAAGTAAGGCGTGATTACACCACCTTACCCAGGCTGTGGGAACCGACCTGTGGTGTCAGTTTGGAAGGCAAACCAGGGGTGGAAGAATACATGCTACAGCCCCTGGTAGGCCTAAGGTGCACCTATGCCCTGGGTACCTATGGTACACTATACAGAGGCTCACAAGGGTGACCCAGTAACCAATCTGGTATATACCTAAAGTGCATGGTATCAATTTAGAGAGAGAACATCTGGGCTGTGGGTCTGATTGGCAGGCCCACAGCCACACTAAAGTAAAACAAACAGAGAATCACAGCAAAAAGTCGGGGTAACCATAGGAAGCAGACCCTACACTCCTACATTGGTCATTTTGCCTTTTCATATTATGTTTTAAAATTCAATTTTTGCTTAATTTTTATGTTATCCATACCTTGCTAATTATTGAATTGATATTATTTGTTTCACAAATCAAAGTATGTTGACTTACAAATGTTCATATATGTTATGTTATATGATGAATATATGTTGAACTGCTAATAAACATACTTTGCACTGTTTATAGAAAGAATAATGCTGCATAACCTTCTAAATTGTTTAAGAGTCAGAATGTTGGCCTGCTAGGCCTTTTAATGTTTTTTTTCACATTTATCCTCCTTACTGTGTTGTGTTGAATGTTTGGTAAATTTTATGTATACTTTAAATTATTTTTTTTCTTTACAGGACATCTTTTTGTCTGCTTTTTTACCTATATATGTATTTAATTTAAACTGTTTGTGTAAATTATTACAATACCACTGATTTTTCTTTTAAGTTGCTTCCTTTTTAGCTTCAAAATCACTTGATGTATAATCCAAACTGTTACAATTTAGATTATTTTATATTTATAATAAGTCCAGCAGCTAGAGTACATCGACAACCGTCTGTCACTGACGATACCGCCACTTCAGACCAGGAACAAGCCTTGAGGACTCCACTCCTGTAAGTCTGGATGTTAAGGAGCTGCCTGGTCCATCTGGGAGGCTTGGGCAGACAACTCCAGTGGATGTATGACGGTACAACGCGTGGTATTACCACGCGTACCGTTACCCCGCAGGTTTTACAACGCAAGTCGTTACAACGACTTGCGATGGGGGCGCTGGATAGTGGAATAGTTTAATTTACTATTCCAACTCCAGACCCGGTGGATAGTAGGGAAGGTTTTGGATAGTAAATTAAACTATTCCTTATCCTACAGCCCCCTCAGCGCAAGTCGTTGTTACGACTTTCGTTGTAAAACCTGCGTGGTAACGGTACTGCGTTGTAAAAGTTCAGTTGTAAAGGATGTTCCCCACTCCAGTGAGTCTCACTTGGCCCATACATACACCTCCCACCTCATTAATTACCACAACTCAGCCCACGGACACCTCCACTTCCTGTGTCAAAAGGATCATCACCCCAATCTTGTGCCCCCAGTCCTGGCTGATGTTGATCCAACACTATCACTATCAGTTCAACCAGGACCCAGTGGGATGAGGCACATTGGGTCAAGGGCACAGGGTAGTTGTTGTAGGGTTCATGGCAGGGAATCTGTGGGCCAGCAAAGTGAGGCCACTGGGTTCACTCTCACCGAGGCCACAATTAAACAAATCTTGAGATCCCTCCATCAGTCCCAAGACATGACCCATATAGACATGACCCTTATAGAGCTCCAGCAGATAAAGCAGTTGCGGAGGGAGCGCAATGTACAGATGGAGATTCTTTAAACTCCAATTTGGGTTCCCTGACAGGGGTGCTGCATGATATTTTTACCCATATGTGTAGAGCTTTTCCAACATCTTCCTTTTTATGTGGTGCAACAACATCTGGGCCACCTACATATGCCTCTGCCACAGAAAGGGAGGCCCTGCCACAAGAGTAAACTGATGCACCCACCTCAATTTCTGCGGCAAATCCACCTGCCCCTATCATGATGGGATGTTCATCCAGACAACCAAGAGAAGATGACAAGATCTCCACCACCAGCAATGGACGCAGAACAAAATTTCATCCAGTGTGTAACTACCAGTGGACTATTTTCTGGACACATTTACCTTTTTGTTTCCAGTTGTATTATGCACCAATTTCGACTTTTCAATAATAGTTTCATTCATCATGATTGACTTTTAATTTTTTTAAATTTAGTTTTGCTTTTTATTCTGTTTTAGTTTATTTAGTTCTGTTGAATAAAATCAAAACAAACAAAGTCAAAGACTAGTGTTGTAATTCTTTAGAAATGTGTTCAATTTTCTAAATTGATTGTTTCTTTGTAAATAAATTCCATGTAGGTAATGTTTCTCACATTTAAAAAAATATATATTACAAAAAGAACAGAAAATTCAAATCCCAAACTAGTATTTATTAAACTTTTTTATATTTATAGTTCCAGCCTTTGCCACCATGGAAGAATGGGATATAATCAAATAAATCAGCTTAAATACTATCATTGATTTACATATTCAGCTGGAGACAGATCTTCTGGCTCACAATTGGAATACCACATCAATAACACCAATAATGAAAATCATTTTTCTAAATATATAGGAATCACTGTATTTACAATTTACTGTAATGTTGCATCAATTTTTGGCTAAACTGAAAGCCAGAATATTTTTGTAAATTTATTTCACCATGCTAAAACAAACTAAAAATACCTTAACATATTTTGGAGTCATACTGTATTATCTGTTACTCTGTTTACAGTGGATTAGAAATCTATCAAGTCCTATATATTTGCCTATGCTGTACAAGTAATTTGAAACGACAAAAGTAAATATTTTTTAATTTCCTCGAGCATAAATAAATACATTGGGCCTCATTAGGATAGCGGGCAGAAAATCACCCCGACCGCCATGGAGGTGGAAAACAACCGCCCGCCAGGCCCGCGGATAAACCGGCGGCCAAATTATGATGAACCACCACAAATGACCAACTGCGGCGGTAGCGGCACTACCAAAACCGCCCGACGCGGGTGGTGAGGTCTAAAATAGCGACCGCGGAGGTCGGAAAAGCAGCGGAAAATCAACAACCCGCCGCAAGGAAAGCGGAGACACCGCACGGGAAATTAGGATATCCCCGAGTGTCCCCTGTCGGGACCGCTGATCCCGACTGCCGCGATCGCACACAGGAGTGAATGGGAGAGATAGCGGAAGAGCAGCAACATAGTCACTGCAGCGGACTGAACATGAAAACATGGCGGATGATTCCAAAACACCGCAGTGATGCCAAACATTGCACAAATCAAAGTAGCCATGCCCCCCAAAAAAAACACATACAAATAAAAATATTTAATGCAAATTAAAATATAAAAGCACAGGACCAGTCCCACAACACACCTGACAGCCAAATTCTACTTGGACACACCCACACAGCTGAGTATAAAATCACCACCTTCACTGACCACAATCCTTTGCAACACTCCAGAAGAGAAAGGCCATACACCACATTTGACAGGAGAGGCAAAAGAGCACAGCACACACACACACATCCACCACCACTATCACTACCACCATCACACTAGCACCAACAATCCCCTAGCATACACACCTCACACACCAAAACCACAACCCCCACCCACACACCTGCTCCCACAAACACTTCAACCACCACACACCATGACATCACAGAAAATGACCAAATTCACAGAGAGTGAGTTAACAGTCATGGTCAATGAGATTGTGAGAGTAGAGCCACAACTGTTTGGTAGTCTGGTCCAACAGACACCATTAGCCACGAGGACACAAATGCGGGAAAGGATAGTCCAAAGGGTCAATGCTGTAAGGACCACCCCAAGATCCAAGAAGGAGATCACGAAGCAGTGGCATGATCTCAAGAGGGTGGTCAAAGAGAAGAGGAGCAAGAACTGGCATCTGGCGAAAGTGACTGTCAGTGGCCTTCCCATCCCACCGAAAACATTCACACCATGGGAGGAGAAGGTGCTTGCCATACTGCATCCTGAGAGTCTCACAGGAGTAGCCGGAGAAACAGAGGCTGTTAAGTAAAAACAAATGCCAACCAACACACTGTGAACTACTCCCTTGCACAACCCAAACCTCATTACACTGTCCACCCACACCCAACAGGAAGCTAGCCATCTTGCATAGGAGGCCTGTATGGAGGAGGGAAGTCTGTACAACAACTCACACCATATCCCCTCTACCACAGCCTACCAAAATGTATAACCCCCCCCAACACCACCCAGAAGCATGTGCAGCCATTGCACTGTTCAACAGACTTACAGGTAGGTATCCATCTTGTATAGGAGCACTGTTTGGGGGGGCTGTTTCACTACTCCCAGCATGCCCCCTGTCCCACACTCCAGCAGCATGGAGGCCTCCCACACCCATGAGCATGTGTCAGCCATTGCACTGTTCAACAAACAGACTTACAGGTGGGTATCAATCTTGTATTGGAGCACTGTTTGGGGGTGGGAGGCCTGTATCACTACTCCCAGCACGCCCCCTGTCCCACACTCCAGCAGCATGGAGGCCTCCCACACCCAGGATCATGTGTCAGCCATTGCACTGTTGAACAAACAGACTTACAGGTCGGTAGCCATCTTAACTCTTCCTGATGTGTGTGTGTGAGACCTGCATCTCTACACAAAGCAACAATTTCATGCAATGCATCAACTCCTGACATGTATGAGTAAATGATGTTCCTCTGCACTATAAAATTACACACAGTGTTGCCATCAATAATACTTGGGGAGACTTCATAATTGTGTAGTGTACAGACAGTCAATGAAACAAAGATGATACAATACTTGCACAGTGCACAACACTGACCATTCCCCATCTAATCCACAGGTGATGAGGAAGTCACTGCTGAGGACCAGAACATCGACCAGCAGAGCCAGTCTCCACCCCCGGGACATGGACTCTCAAATGTTGACTCCCACGACAGTTTGGACGATGAGCTCCGGTCTGGCCCATCTGGTGTGCCACAGACCCAGAGGTCCCAGGACCCCATCCTCCCCACCACCATGTCTGCTGCACCAACAACAGCTGTAGTCACGGCCTCTGCCTCCACCACCGACACCACTACCACCACCACCACCACCAATACCACCAGTACCACCTGCAGCACCCCCCCTGTCCCAGGGGATGACCAGGCCACACCAGCAACTGTGGAGGGCAGGGAGAGTGCGCATGGACCCAGAGTGGCGAGGCAACAGGACTGTGGCAGCAGGGCAGGTGGGAGGGCCAGGGTCACCACCAGACCTCGGAAGGAGTGGACACCATCCCTGGATCACTTCACCAGAGTTGTGGAGGCATACCAAGAGGTCCAGGGACAAAGTGGCCAGTCCAATGAACTGTTAAGGGAGCTCATCCTGCTGATGAGGTCCATCGACAACCGCCTAGGACAGATGGTGGACCTCATGGGCCAGCAAGTGGCGTTGCAGAGGGACAGGCCTGTGTCCCAAACAACACCACAGCCCCCTCCTGTTGTGCCGCAGGATGACAGTGCACCATCATCCCCTGCACCAACATAAAGGGACGAGTCCCCTGACGTCGCTGGCCAGTCAGCAGACCCCCCACCACCAAAAAGATCAAGGGGGCGTCCAAAGAAGAGCCTTGGAGCCTCCGGAGGCAAAGCACCTGCCACACGCCAGTCACGGAGACAGCCCTGATGGCAACCCTCTTCCCCACTGAATTGACTGTTTGGACTGTCTTTCCCCATATTCCCTTGGCAATGGCACTTGACTGTCAACCCACTGCTCATTCTCCACCTTCATGTAAATATTCACGCACAAATCACATGTCCACTTTACTAAAAAAATACCTAATGCACCAGATTTTGTGCAGTATCTTTTTTAGTACATTTGCAGTGTTGACAATGTCCATGATGTGTCCAAATGATGTACTGTATGTAGGGCAGGATTATTCACAAGCACCTAGGGAAACACAACAGAAGCACAGTCACTGGTGTCATTGTGGCATCACAGACAGAACACTACACAAAACATACACAAGACACTACTGGCATACAAGACAATGGGCTGCAGGTGTGAACAAATAGAGGCCAGCAAACGTCCCCATATGAAACGTCAATGTGACATTAACCACACACAGGTGACTGTACGTGTGCCTGTCTGTTACATCTGCGCATAGCCATTCACGACAACAGCAACCACACCAGACAATGTACACGGCATACGTCCTCACCCACCTTCAAGTGAAGTAGCGGTCGATGAGCTGTTGGTGCAAGTCAACTCCTTCCTCCTCTCCACTGTCCTCATCACTGGACTCAGGTCCATGAGCAGGTAGTGGCCTTGGTTCCTCATCATCGTCCAGGAGCAGGGGGATCTCCTTATGGATGGCCAGGTTGTGCATCATACAGCATGCCACAACGGTCTTGTATACCTTCCCAGGCGAGTATGCCAGTGCACCTCCTGTCCTGTCAAGGCAGCGGAATCTTGACTTCAGCACACCAAAAGTCTGCTCAATTACACGTCGGGTCCTGCCATGGACCTCATTGTACCGGATGTCAGCCGGGGTCCTGGGATTCCTCAGCGGGCTCAACAGCCATGGCCTACTGTGATATGCAGAGTCACCTTTGAATGATAAACACCCATTGCAATGTTGCCCAGCCAGAGTGCAGCAGGTAACACACAGCACGTAACATCAGTAGACATACTCACCCACAATCCAAGCACGCTCGGGATGCAGATTTTCCATCATCCGGGCCACCATGCTGTTCCTCATGATGTACGAATCATGTTCAGAGCCAGGAAATATTGCACACACATGGGGAATGGTCATGTCCGCAAGGCACACCACCTGCACATTGATAGAATGATAATGTTTACGATTTCTATAAATGTGCTCTACATGGGTGCAATCGATGGCACCAACAACATGTGGGATGCGCCCAAGGGGATAGAAGTCACCCTTTGCACAAGCCAATTCAGCTCCCCTAGGAAAACAAATGTAGCAATTCCTATGGAGCATCATGGCTGCAAGAACATCCCCCAGCACCTGGCTGAACATGGGCTGCGACATCCCTCCAGCACTGACCACGGTCTCCTGGAAGGAACCAGTTGCAAAACAGTGGAGGGCTGCCATCACCTTGTATGTGGGTGTGAATGCAGCTGGATAGTGACAGTGAGGCTGCAAGTGGGGCTCCAAAAGATCACACAGGATCTTCAGTGTTGGTCTGTCCAGGTGGAATTTCTGAATTATTGCAACATTCTCCATAGTTGAGATGTAAATTTAAAAAGGTCAGTGACAACCATCATGAGATGGCCACAGCACATACCATCAACGATGTCATGGAAATACAAAGACTACCTGAGAGAAGCATAGCACACCAGGTTACATGGGTGACCTTTTGATACACACAGAGGGCACACCTCTCCACTAACAATACACAAGTGCCACAAACACATTGGTGAATGTGAATGCACACATACTGAACCACACATGTCACTTGTGCACGCCAGGTGCTGTGACATCCGTCAATGTGTCTGAAACTACCATGACTGTATCATACCCATATGCTGTACCTGTCACACCTCAATACCTCATGTAAAGTCTGCACACATCCATCTACACATTCATCACAGTAGCAGGAAAACTTACAGTTGTGTGCATGAGCTGATGTGAAAGCACCAGTCTGGTACGAAACCATACAGTGATACAAGCCTTGTCAAGGTCAGCACTGACCCACAACACATTGATTTCTTCTACATCATTGACACCAGCTCAAGAGTGTCAAGCATCATCAACCATCGAATGCATAACTAACATGGCAGGGAACACAGACCAAAGTGTGTCACATAGAACGTGCGTCCACCTGTGGATGACATGGAAGAATGGCAATGTGTGTACAAGGATGTGCCCTTCACCATGTTGCTGCTGGGTACTGATACAGTGTTCACGATGGAAATAGTCATTTAAAGTAACGAAAATGGCGGTAGCTACCGCCTGGCCCCGGCGGTGTGACACCAGCACCACCCCCTTCACAAGTGTGGTAGCCATTGGCATGGAGACATGTGTATATTGCGGAGGGCATGCTCCGCCGCATGAATTGCGGTAGCTACCGCCTGGCCCCAGCGGTGTGACACCAGCATCACCCCCTTCACAAGTGCGGTACCATTGGCATGGAGACATGTGTACATTGCGGTGGGCATGCTCCGCCGCATGAATCGCGGTAGCTACCGCCTGCCCCTGGCGGTGTGACACCAGCACCACCTCCTTCACAAGTGCGGTAGCCATTGGCATGGAGAAATGTGTAGATGGCGGTGGGCATGCACCGCCACTGCGGAGGCGGTCATTGGATGCATTTGAATGGTGCACCATCGCGGTAGCGCACCCCGGGCACCCGCGATGCATCTCTGCCATGGAGCATTGCCTACAGCCAATGACAGTGATGATCACGGTGGCATAATGCAGATTTGAAAATCGCGGAAGGTGTGCACCGCCACTGCGGAGGCGGTCATTGGATACATTTGAATGATGCACCATCGCGGTAGCACACCCCAGGCACCCGCGGTGCGTCACCACCATGGAGCATTGCCTACAGCCAATGGCAGCGACGATCGCGGTGGCATGATGCAGATTTGAAAATCGCGGAAGGTGTGCACCGCCACTGCGGAGGCGGTCATTGGAAGCTTTTGAAAGAGGCAGACCTTGACAACCAATTGTAGCAGCTTTTCAGCTTCCAAACGACCCCAGGGGGCTATAAATCTGTGGGAGTGAGCCTCACATTTCCACTGCTCACAGAGCCTGCTGCCTGGGACCTCTCACCACGTCCACAGAGATGGCAAGGACAGAGAAGATCCGTGGCAGTCCATTTACAAGTGAGGAGCTGGAGGTCCTTGTGGACGAGGTGCTGGCACAGTACCCAAGGCTGTTTGGTGGTCCCAATGTAGTCCCAATGTAGTGGTAAGTTCCATGAAGGTAGCTGTAGGGCAAGGGGTGTCAGACGTGTAGTTGTTCAGCTGCAGTATATGCCTGAGGGTGTGGGGTTGTGTACGACACCGACAGACAAGCTGTCTCCAGGGCGAGGGAGTGTGTGTGCATCCCAATGTCACTCTTTTCCATGCCTGTACTTGTATGTGTAAGTGGGGTGTGTTACAATGTCAGCCATACAGAGCCACCGGATGGTAGCCATGTAGGTGCCTGGTCAGTAATTGCTTGTGTGAATGTTTCAGTGTGCCCCTGTAGCCTGAGTCAGTGTGACCCACAGAGTAGGTTCAGTGGCTGCCCATCCAAATGAAAAAACATCACCAGACTCACATGCTCCTGGTCCTTCACACTGAATAGTAGATATGCCCCATCTGTGCCCTCTGTAATTCCAGACGTAAACACTTCTGTCGATGCATATTGTGTTGAGGCATCCTGCATTTGTGAGATTGTCATGGAGCCTAACTCCCCAAATGTGTGCCTGCAATCACAAATGTTTTGGCCATGCAGAGTGCCATTGTGAGGGGTCACCCAGTTTCGGAGGGAGGGAGGTTACAATGAGTCTGGGTCTTGCCACTGTACTGATAGATGTTGACATTGTGTGACTGTTCGTCTACCCTTCTTTTCTCTCATACCTGCAGTTCAAAGTACACCAGTGTAAGGCCCTGTGGAGGGCCATTACAGTAAAGGTGCAAGGCCTGGGGGTTTCCAACAGACGACGAACCCACTGTCAGAAGAGGTGGGACGACATCAGCCGGCTGGCAAAGCAAGTGGCAGAGATGACCTTGGGGATGCTACCACGCACAGGGCGATTGGCACTGAGCGGCTTGACTCCACTGATGGGCCGCATACTGGCAGTGACTCATCCAGACCTGGATACATGTCTGAAGGAGCATCAGCAGCAAGGCAGGGGTGGTGAGTATCTGGGGAGGGTGACTTTAGCTGGGAGTGGATGCATGTGTACAGGGCCTGTGGCAGCGGTGACCCATGTGATGTGCGTGTGTTGCTATGCTGTGCTGTGTGATGTGAGTTGCTACTGTGATATGTGCTTATATGAGGCATTGGCCCACCCTGGCCTTACTGAGCTGATCCTCCCTGCTGTTCTTTCGCATTGCCTGATGTGTTAGGCTCCACATGGTCATTCATCATTGGGATAGTGTGGGGAATCTATATTGTGGTGAACTACAGTGTCAACTTCATGAGTGTGACTTCACGTATGCCTACTCTGCATGCACCATGATGGTTGAGGCCAACACATCTGACAACAATGTGACCGAGATTACCACATGGTGCTTGCTATGGCCTACTTGGCATTGTGACATGTAATGTCATAATAGGTGTGTGTGATCTCCCCTCTTGTTCCCTGAAGGTCTGTCAGTGGTAATAAGTGTTGTACCCACATCATGTCCCTAGGGCAGGTCAAGTTGGGGGGTGGCACTCCATCTACGGTAAGGGTGTAGTGCTGTGTGGCATCAACATGCCTCACTCCTGTCAGTTATTCAGCGTTACAGGCACTGTTGTGGTTTATGTTGTGTGTTGCTGCACAGTGATTGCAGGGAGTGGTGGTTACCATCTAGATTTGGGCCTCTCCTGTACTGCATTGATTTGAATTCGTATGACCAGATGATGACACTTACACAACCCTGTATCTCTCACTCATGCAGATTCACAAGATACCACGGAGGAACATGAGCCAGAAACCAGTGGTGGCGAGAGTAGCACTACAGCTGCAGCAGAGGCAAGTGACGCAGAGCCCACCAGTGCATCTGAGGGGGACCAAAGTATGCAGGAGGAATCCGTGGCTGAGACACAGAATAGCACATCATCTGATGCCAGCGGCGATGCATCCATGTTGGAAGGCACAGGGGATGGGGAGTCTGCATCATCATCTACCACCCAGCGGCCAGTGCCAAGCCTCCCATCCACTTCCTCTGGGGCTGCCCGTATCCGTGTCACTAAGATGGGACGAGTCACATTCACACTTGGCACCGCTGCCCCTGCACCTGTCACCCCTGCTGCACTCAGTGCAGAGTGTGTTAAGCTCCTGCGCCAGCTTTGTGTGGGCCAGACCGCCCTGATCAATGCCTTCAGTGACCATGACAAGAAATTAGGCCAGGTGGTTGCATACATGGAGGGCATACACTCTGACGTGGGTGGGCTACACCGTACAGTCCAGGTGTTATCTTCAACAGGCACATGCTCCCGTTGCAGCTCAGGTGCCTTTCTCCACCCCCCAGTCAGTGGCCACATCAGATGACAGTGACCACGGTTCACCTGCGCCAACAAAAAGGTACAGCACAAGGAGCACACAACAGACACAAGCCAAACACTCCCGCCCACAGACGTCATCCCCACTGAAGAGCATGTCCCCCCCAGAATGCTCAGACAAGAGCCAGTCAGGGAAGAGCAAGGCCAGAAGAGCAATCAGGCAGACATCAGGCTCACATGCCGCAGAGCCATCACCAGCAATAGACTCTCCTGTCACTAGAACTTCGCACAAACCTACCCATGCAGTGTCTGTGCCCACTGAGGAGGTGTTGCATATCAGGTGTACACCTTGGAAGAGCACAGGGACACATCCAACCAATACATCTACTCCAATTCCACGACCATTGCTGCAGGTGGACGAGGGCACTGTGGAGACCACCCCTGGCAAGAAATCAAAGGAGAGCTCTGTAGGGGGTACACCTGGCAGAAAGGCAAAGGAGGGCACTGTAGGGGATACACCTAGCAAGAAGGCAAAGGAGGGCACTGTAGGGGATACACCTAGCAAAAAGGCAAAGGAGGGCACTGCAGGGGATACACCTAGCAAGAAGGCAAAGGTGGGCACTGTAGGGGGTACACCTGGCAAAGAGGTGAAGATGGTACAGAGGCGTAGCCAGACCAAGCGTTCCTTGGGATCCAGCATATCTCCAGAGGTGGTGCCAGTATCTGCACCTGATGTGGGACAGTCAAGTATCCCCTCCGGGCTACAGCCGGCAGGACAAAACAGAAAAACCACAAAACCCCGGCACCTGAGTCACAAGAAGCACACAAGGGTAATCAAAGGACACAAGTATCAAAGGACACAAGAGGCGGAGCATTACAAGTAAGAAAGACGAGCAAAATCGTGACCACAAAAGGAGAGAGAAAGAGAGAGTTCAAATTGTGACCAGAGATAGTGCTGCAGGGGGACAGGTGGCAACCAGAGACAGTCCAGAAAGAGTCCGTCGCACCCCCAGGCAGCAGAGACCCAGGAGATTCAAGGAAAAAACAAAAACCTTGTCTTACTCGTCGTCTCTGCTGCAAAGGAGCGGAGGCCGGACCCTCAGGGACCCGTCGTGGATGTACACCTGATCCGCTGCAAACAGTACGAAGTACGATTTCACGTTGGGCGCCAGCTGACAGAGGGGAAACTGGAAACCCTTCTGAGCCCCCTTAAGGGTGTGGTCACGTTCACTGTGACCTGGAGTACCGTCTCAATAATACACTGAGGAAGGAGGAACTATGAGGTGAGATGACAACTTTTCACGTTGGAGTGGCACTTTATTACACAAAAACACATGTATTTCAATAAAATGTATTGCTAAAGAACACTTTTTAAGAAAGCCTGGCTTCATTCTGCCAGGGATGCATGCTAGATGAAGATTGTTTATAAAATGCTGCGAGGCAAGCAGAAGTGACTAATTACTAAAATGGGTGTTTTGGTTAAATTGAAGCTTTAAGAATACATTGAAACCAGTTTGAGGCAATACTTTGCTGTCACACAAGTCTTCTAAAGAGAATCATTATAGCAAGTTTAATCATTTCAGAAAGAAATGTCAGAGGCTAAGATCCTTAAAAGACACAATGGTATTTAGCTGAGTTATACAGAGTACATTTTTATCAGGCCTAGTCCCTTAAAGCACCTAACTAGAGTGAGTAACCCTACAAGATCTAATGCTGCTAAGATACCTCAAGAATACAAGGGATTGGGTGTGGATGTAAAAATGCTAGATAAATTCAAGAATTCTAAGAGAGATAGAGATATTATCTTATCTGGGAAGGCATCACCTGGTAGAATAGGCTTGGCAGTCCCAAATCAGATAAACGGCCGACCGGAGAATCTCACCAAAGGCGGCAGGAGAATTCTGCCTTCAGATTGTTATGCTGAATCTTTTATACCTAAAATTGCAGAACTGACATTGTCCTGACGTATTTTTTGATGCAGGTGGCTTGACCCCATTGTCCTAGGACAGTGGGGGCGGTCAGGTGTCCGTGCGGTTAGTAGGCCAAGCTTGACCGCAGAACATAAACAAAGAACGTTTTGTCCTGTACATATTTCTAAAAATGTATGTGAGAGCGGAACTTACGCCAGGTGCTAGCATTGCAAGATGTTGCGGCTTATATTTTGGCAAGCTAAGTTTCAAAACAATATTTCAGTAAAAAGTCCCAAGATGTGCCAACTTGTACCAGCTGGGTCTTGTGTACATGTGTGGGTGTTGGTCTTGATGCTGTGGACAATTACTGTACTTCATGTCAGCCCAATTAACCATGTTGTTTTCAGTGAACCAGAAATGCATGTTTAACAGTACTGTGGGCCTAGTGCATGTTGTTAGCCTAAGGCATGTCTTTTTTGGCCTTTGCCTTGGGTCTATAACCTCAGAACTCAGGGAATTTGTGGGATTTAATTTGCTGATCATACATAGCAAAAGGTGAGTGTTTTAAAGCATTTTTCAGATTCTCTTGGGTGGGGCCATATAGCCTTTTTGTGCTACCAAGGTAGACAAGAAATTCTCTTTCTGGTGGTCAGATGGTAGAGCGTGATTTTAATCCTTCAACTGGTTTCCCCTCTGTCACTTCCGATCAACCCCAAGACAGGGAATCCATTTCATATTCCCAAAAAGTGGAAGGGCACCCCTCCCACCTCTCCCACCCACACTGTGTCAGAGGTCTACATGACTCCACCTCCACGTGCCACTATGCCACCTGGTCCACACAGCCCTACAGCTTGCAAAGCCACTGTTAGCACCACATCACCTGGGGATCTGTCAACACAGTCAAGTGGGCCTGCTGTCTCCAACACACAGCCAGGTACAAGTCTGCATGACAGCCAGGAGTGAGTTGACATCCCCCTCATATGCCTGTGCCTCATACAGGTGTGCTAGTCCTGAACATTGTTTTGTATATGGGTGTGTTGCTGGCCCTTTTTCTCTGCTGTGCTGTACTCTCTCCTGTAATGGACACTGTCCCTGTTGCTCGGCTGTGTTGGCCTCTCACCTGCCATGGACACTGGCCCTGTTGCTCTGCTTTGTTGGCCTCTCCCCTGCCATGGACACTGGCCCTGTTGCTCTGCTGTGTTGGCCTCTCACCTGCCATGGACACTGGCCCTGTTGCTCTGCTGTGCTGTACTCTCCCCTGCCATGGACACTGGCCCTGTTGCTCTTCTGTGCTGTACTCTCCCCTGCCATGGACACTGGCCCCGTTGCTCTGCTGTGTCGGCCTCTCACCTGCCATGGACACTGGCCCTGTTGCTCTGCTGTGTTGGCCTCTCACCTGCCATGGACACTGGCCCTGTTGCTCTGCTGTGTTGGCCTCTCACCTGCCATGGACATGGCCCTGTTGCTCTGCTGTGTTGGCCTCTCACCTGCCATGGACACTGGCCCTGTTGCTCTGCTGTGTTGGCCTCTCACCTGCCATGGACACTGGCCCTGTTGCTCTGCTGTGTTGGCCTCTCACCTGCCATAAACACTGGCCCTGTTGCTCTGCTGTGTTGGCCTCTCACCTGCCTATATTCCTCAAGAATGGGCGCTGAAAGCAGTCAAAAAAATACTTGACGGACCGATTGTACCTTTGAAAAACTTTTTGTACTTAAATGCCTTGCTGTAGTTCTTAAAGAGAATTTCTTTGAGTTCGACAAAAACATCTATCAGCAAATACTGGGAATTAGCATGGGAGCGGCATGTGCCCCAAATGTAGCCAATGTATATATGGGGATTTTTGAAGAGAAACACATATACAATGAGCTTGCCCCATTTTTTGAGAATGTTACCCAGTATAACAGATATATTGACGATATCTTCTTTATCTGGCAAGGCTCTCCAGAACAACTTAACAAATTCACTTTGTGGGTAAATCTTTGCGACCCCCATCTTAAATTTAGCACTAACATCAGCTCGAAGAAATCAGAATTCTTGGATGTCTGGATCTTTGAAAATAACAACCAGATAGAAGTATCTCTCTACACTAAGCCCTCTGCGCGTAACACTTTGCTCATGTACGATAGTTTCCAACCTCGTAGCCAGAGAAACAACATTCCATTCAGCCAGTTTTTAAGGCTACGTCGGAACTGTTCCGAGTTGAGCAATTTTGAATACCATGCAGGTATCATGAAAAAGAAATTCATAGACAGAGGCTACCCCAAGCGACTCATCCGAGACTCGTATAAAAGGGCTAAATATTATAACAGGGAGAGCCTTCTGAAACCTAAAGACAAAAAAGAGGATGACAAGCTTGTGATGATTTCTACACATTCAAATTTTAATGACAGACTTAGGTTTGTGATTAATTCACACTGGCACCTCCTCAATCTAGACAAAACCTCAGAAAAACTAGACAAACCTATCTTTGCTTTTCGACGCAATAAGAACAGTAGAAATTTCTTAGTCAGGGCGTCAACCTCTGATCCCATAGGTTTAGTTCAAAAAAGTATCACTGGAGCTAACCCACTTTTGGGAAGTCACAAATGTGTAATAATAAATAAATTACAGAAAAAAACTGAAAACTTTTCTTTTCTAAAGTTCTTTGCTGCTCGAGTTCGATCTATGGTGCTGTTCTGATTGGTCTGTTGTTCCTCCTTGAGTCTATCCCTTGCGCCGGGAAACCCACTGCGGGTAGCTGTTGCGCGATATAAGTTTAATAAATAAATAAATTGTTGAGTCCTTCCTCCACCTTCTCTTACGAATGGGAAGCTCACACACTGCAATGGCGTCTTCTTTTTGCACGCTTTTCTACTATGAATGGTATTTGGGTTACCAGTCTAGCGGCGTTTCGAACGGTTGCTGACAGGTGTTGAGCATTATCCAATCCTCACGTGTTATAAAGACGGCGCGTAATCTTTGGTCACTCCTTCCACTCGGATGTAGAGGGCCGCAGACTTTTCCGAAATCTCCGTCACATCTTACAAGTAAGTTCTCTCTATGTAAGAAGCTCGCCTCTTAGAACCGAGATTGTTTTCATTTAATTTTTGCCGCTAATATTCCATTAGTAAAATATGTGCTCTGTATCTTTACAGAGACCATCCCCTTGTTACCCGACTTCAGATTGCACGTGGCCAGCTCCAGTGTATGTAATCCCCACTGGTTTTCTGTGCTCGAAGATTTGTATGAGAGCTCCACTATTCGTTACGAGTAAGTGCTTCTTATTCCTGGAGTTCACATTTCATAAACGAGTGTGGCTTCCGTTTTCACTGTGTTTACACCGGAATTATATGAAACGCTTCTTTCCTTGCAGAAAACATCCCTGCACCGTGACTAAAGATCTTATCTAACCCGTTCCAGTGTGCATTACATTTGTCGGAATTATATGAAACGCTTCTTTCCTTGCAGAAAACATCCCTGCACCGTGACTAAAGATCTTATCCAACCCGTTCCAGTGTGCATTACATTTGTCGGTCTGCTTCCCTTTATCATATTCTTGTGAATCTCAAAACTTCGGAGGTAATTTAAAAATTTTTTTTTTTCAAATTAGTTACTTTTTATTATACTTAGGGACACACTATTAGGTGTTTTATTCCATCTATGAACAGAGTCATTTTGTGATCGATAAACTTCTGCTGTAGATGCGCCTTCTCTTAATTTGAACTAGACACCTTATTAAGAATGTGTATTTATTTTTGGAAAGGGTAAAAGCTATTTCTTTTCTCCTTCACAGTATTCCTCACATTGTTCAGGTTTACGACTTCCGTGGACTGGGATGTTTATACTACTGCCTTCCCACTGAATGATTGTTTGTGTATCCTTCACAGGTGAGCATCTGTTAACCTTAACCTCCCTTTTTGAGATCTATTTGTTCCCATTAAGTGTTTTTTCTATTCAAGTGACTCCTTTGTTACAAGCTACCCTTTCCACCTAGTATGTGAATTTTAAAATAGTTGTTCTGGCTTTGTCATTAGTAATTGTTTGGAGGTATTTCGGTTTGGAAACAGTTCCTTTTGCAATCCCATTTAGATCTTCCAAGTACACAACCACGTGGTTTTTTTTATTTGGTCGTTTTACCCCTTGTCAAATGTACCACCTCCTTGTTCTACAACAACCTATTAGAAAGTGGTGTGTCTGTATATATTTTAATGTGTAAAAGGTAGTGTGTGTCTTTTGTTTGCCTTTGTTGACCAGTCCCCCTCCCCCTCTTATTAGCAATTATATAATATTTTTCTCTTTTGCCCACAGACACGCTACAAATGGTAGTACTGTTGCCCAGAAAATGTGAAATGGAACTGTAAAAACTTTACTTGCGCCCTGATGAAGGAACCCTTGATGGTGGCACGTGTTCCGAAACGCGCGTCGGCGCTTTCCTCTGTCTGTTGGTCTTAAATGTGTTTGTAATGTTTCTGTTTGTTGTATGAGGTGATGGCTGGGTGTATGTATGCCTGAGGGTACGAATGGTTATTGCACATAATGTTTTACTGGGTTTTGTGGTTCTGGGCTAATATTTCATGAATTTTACATGTCAAATGAATTTTTTGAAGAAATGAAGTCGCTCTTATTTATACATGTTTGAAAATAAAATGATTTGATATCAGACAGCATCTCTGTGGGCAATTGTATATACTTGAATTTTTGGTCTTCTAGAGTAATGGGAACTCCCCGCTCATGTCCTTACTCTCACCTGCCTTGGACACTGGCCCTGTTGCTCTGCTGTGTTGGCCTCTGACCTGTGATATGGACACTGGCCTTCCTGTGTGTGTTACACCTGTGCATATTATCTTGACTGTGTACATCATTTTGTGCATTGCTGTTGTCTACTATTGTTCTACTGCTACATCTGTGCAATATGTGAATAAAAATACAGTTACTTCTGTTGTGTGTTTTGTCAGTGTCCTTGCTGAATAAAGTTCTTTTTGTGTTTGCATTTGATTGGCTGTGCCCCATGCTCTATGTATCACTTCTACATTGCAAGGCTCTTTGCAGGCATCAGATTTTTATACAGGGGTGACAGGGTCTTCAGTCCATTCTGACCCTGATTATGGTATAATCTGTGATGGCTATTTTACCTGCCATGCAGTTATCTTCTTAGTGATTTCCTATTGTTGGATACACTGTTCACATGTCAGGTTGTGGGACACTGCCAGCACAGGGTGTGATGCAGTGCTAAGGTTTTGGAGCAGGTTGGGATATGTCATGATGTATGTGTGTGGATTCCTTTATGTGTGCACAGCCGTGTATGTGTATGGTCATCTTGTGTTGGCCCTTAGTCCTGGTACCATGGCCTACATGAGATGCGTGTTCTTGGGTGTAGCAGAGGTGTGCAGAGTGAAGGGTGTAAGTTTGTAGTGGATGTATGTATGCCCCTGTATTGTGAGAGACATATGTGTCACCCAGGAGTTGTATGCCTGTTGTTTGTTTTGTCTTGCCCTCTGTAGAAGATTGTATGCACATGTGTGAGCTATTTGTAGTGCACTGTGCTGTGTGTTGGTGTGTCCATGCAGTTGTGTGTGACTCCTCCTAGTTGTTTTAGTACGTTTGAAGTGTGCAAAGTATGTGAGTTGCACATCAGTGTTGTGTTTGAGTGATTCTCAATGTGTCTTGGGTGTGTTTGTGTAGACTGTGTGGCCCTGCTGTTCCACACTGGCATTGTATTTGTGATGCATTGCAGGCACATGGTGGTTTTTCTCCTCCTGTATGGCATGGTGTGTGTGGTGTTACGCCATCCTCTATGTGTGCCACTTGTGCATTGCCATTGTGTGTCTTCCCTCCCTCTATTTGTGTGTGGGACATCCATTACATGTCTGCTACTGACATGCAGGGTATTTCACTTTGATGTCAGCTGTCCCCATGGTTTCCATGTCTGTGTGCCTCCCCATCACTTCATTTGTGAGCTTGTGCTTTGTGGTGCAGTTCTTGGGCCATAAGTGTTGTTCCACTCTGGACATTGCCACAATGGTGTATGTGTGCTGTCCTTGTGCTATTAGTCATTCGGTGGTGGTCATGTGCACTTCAGCTGTGTGTGCTGCCCAGTGCTCTGGTGGAGGTGGATTGGCTCTTGTGTCCCGGAGTGGTGCATGTGTAGTTGTTGTGTTGGATGTGGTATTGGTTCAGTGCCTGGGTGTGCTGTAGTATTTGTGCAATGCTGAATTGTGGTGTGTGTGATGTGGTTGTGTTGATCATGTGTGTGTGGCTGTTGTGCTTGTTCTGCACACACTGCTTGTTGAGAATGCAGTGCTGTGTGTATGTGGCCTGGGCATTGCCTGATGTTCATCCCCTGATGCCTTGTGGTGTTTGTTGATTGGTGTTTGATGTGCATCTGTGCTAGGTTTGAGGTGGCAGTGTGTGTTTGTCCAGATGCACTTCTTGTGTGATTTGTGTTATGGGTGTATGTTTTGTTCCTGAGTGATGATGTTGTGTACTCCTGTTGTGTCTGTTCTCCCATTGCTTTTCTCCAGTTGGGAGTACAGGGTATGTCTGTTTCTGTAGGAGTTCAGTATGTGTTCCTGTAGTGTTTGTGTGTTGTTCTTGTGCAGACATTTGTTGAGGCATCCCTGTGTGTGTGTTGTGTTTGTGGCTACACCCAGGATGTGTGTTTGTTTGTCTGTGTATGTGCTGGAATGGATTGTGAGCATTCAGTGTGTGTGGCACTGGTGTTGTGTGTTCCTTGTCAGCCACTGCTGCAGTGGCTGTCTCCCTGGTTGTGTGTTGTGTGGTGCAGGGTGTGTATTGTGCTTGCTTGTTGCAGTGCTTGTTGGTGTGCATGGGAGTGCACAGGATGGGCACCTGGCCTGTGACTTGATGGGGTGTGTTGCAGTGTGGTTTGTGGTGGTGTGGGCCTGTGATGTTTGTGCCCTGCCCATGCATAGGAGTGGCCCGGCCTTCTGCATAGTGCGCATGTGCCGATCGCGGCGGTGACGTGACCGGGAGCGGGACGTTGCTGCTGGCTGGTGGACGATGTGTGTCCCGGATGCTGAGGGGTGCCATGTTGTCAGATGGGTGATGTGTGGGTGCCCTTGTGGATGTGTTGTGACCCCCAGCAGGCTGTCTGTGTGGTGATTGGACCCTGTGTCGGCTTGTGTGTTGTGTGTTGCATTTGTGTAGTTGCGTACCAGTGGCAGCATCCGAGGTGGCCCATCTGATGATAGTGTTGTAGGAGGAACATCACCGGGTTCGTATGGAGGGCTGGGTTCATGGCATTCGGGTCCGGGTCTCGGCTATCTCGCTCCGCTGTTGAGTTTCCGCCTGCTTAAACTGGGCGGTGTTTCCGCTGAGGTGCGACGACTTGTTTGGGCCATCCTAATTTGTTGAGCGGGCGGACGTCATTCCGCATGGCGGAGAGTCTCGATTAGCTCACACCGCCCCGGTGGTGGGTGCACTTTGATGGCGGTGCGCGTTGGAGCACGGCGCTCCGCGGCGCTCTGCGGCTGACGGGAAATTACCTATGTTTTACTATCCTAATGTGGCGGACGTGAGTTCCTCTGCTCGCGGGTGGAAAAAGCTGTTTTTCTGCCCCGCCACCACCACGGTGGTGCCACCGCCCGACATCCTAATGGGCCCCATAGTGTGTGATACAATAATAAGCACCTGAAGTACAGAATACATTGCAATGATTTTACAATTTGAAAACTCTTAAGTTTTACCATTGTGAAATGCACAAACAAATGAAACAGGCTTTCGGTTTATACAAATATTGGAACAATATTGCCTTAAGTCTTGGCACACATTGATTCATATTTTTATTTTTGAAAGTAAAAAAAATCTGCTGTTTTTGTCTTGTACACACAATGTGCAAAGTTATATCTGATTTATAATACTTTTTATGACATAAGTTCACTATCCAAAACAACAAATCAGACCCATTCAAAGATGTTAAACAGCTCCTGGGGTGAATTGAAAATGATTAAGAGAAATGATCCAAAATATTTTATGAGCAATAATTGGAAAAAACAAAACTGTGACCAAATGTATCATGAAGAAGTTTTCTACACACAGGAGATTATGATAAAAATAAACAAACTGGAAAAAGACTTGAAACAGGTAAAAACAGAAAATTAAGAAATTGTTTGGAGAAAAAATGCCATGATCAGTTATATTTAAACAGATACAATAAAACTATTGCATATGCCTTTAGAGCATCTTCAGGAGCAGGAGAATGGGACGTCAAAAAGTTTGAGAAGAAGATAGACAATGTGTGAAACTTGTGACACTGACGGACACAGTGGCATGGAGGGTGAGAGCACTGGAATGGAGGCCACCAATTGGTCATCATCTTCTGAGGCCTCCACAAGCTGGCAGTCCCTAGTAGTGGTGGACCCTATAGGAACTGTGCCAACATCATCCTTGTCCACCACCCAGAGACCAATATCCACCCTCCCTCTTTCTTTCTCACATTTGGACAAATAAGGCCCCCTAAAAGGGCTGGGTCCTATTCACCACAGACAACTTACCCCCGGCCCCAGTCACCCCAGCTGAGCTTAGTGAGGAGGCTATTGATTGACCCCTTACACACTGAAGTACATCTTCAGTCAATACGTATCCGTCGCTTTCAAAATATCTAAGGTTACAATTGATCTGTTGCAATTCTGGACTCCTGCACATCTGAGGGTCTTCCTAAAACATTTAACACCAAGGATAAGTTACAAATTTGATATTCAACTCTGCATTAAATTGCATCATTATGAACTTTATGCTGAGACAATAGAATATAAGCAATTGCAACAGTATACATGTTTTAACTTAAAGCATCGAGTCAGGCGATTCATTATATTACTTCGGCTCGGGATTCACCCTTTTAAATCTTTTACTTCTAACTGTAAGCAGTTCATGTGACCTCTGCAACGGAGGTGTGCAAGACTTAAAACGCGTTTTGTTTATTTGCCCTAACTCAACATTTGAAGATGCTAGAAAGTGGTACATAAAACCAATTCAAACAAAATGTAAAAGCACAACCATTCAGAGCTTGATCTCGTTTCTTAAGTCACCTTCTAATGAATTGTGTGTTATAATCTGTTTACATTTTTAAAATCTTTTTTTAAATTGTATTCGAATGATTACCTAGTAACTAGGCAATTTTTAATAACAAATGTATTTTTATCTATTTTTAGAATATTTGTTGTTCTCAGAAGAGAAGTAACCCAAATATAAAAAAAATGAAACTTGAAACTTGACCTCTTACACAGCATCTCTGTAGTCCAGACTGCAATACTTGAATGGCATCCAGGGTCTTAGTTGCCAAATGCAACAAATGGTTGCATTTCTAGGAGCCTTTCACAGTTCAAAGTCTGGGATACCGGGATTACTTGCAAAAATAACCACCTCACTCACCCCAGCCTCCTAACCAGCCCCACCTTCTGCCCCAACTAAGGTCCCTTCCTCAACCCAAATCCTAACCCCCACCCCAATCCCAAGCACACTCACGTCTTTGCAGGTACCCACTCAAACAGTCACACATAAACAGAAACACACAATGAAACACAAATAAACACATAAATAACAAATACGCACTATTGATACTACACCCATAACTACCACCAAACCCACAACCACCACCACACCCACAAGCACCACAACCCCCTCACACCCATAATCACCACCACACCCACAACCACAAGCACCACCTTATCCACAAGCACACCACACCAACACATACAACAATCACACCCACAACCTCAACAGCATACTCATCAAAACAAACAAACAAACAAACTCACACAAATGCAAACCTGCACCCAAAACAAAACCAACCAAAACCAAACACACACAGTCACCCGAACACCAAACACCAAACTCCTGCCAAAAAACACACATCCAAACATACACACCATACACCAAACCATATGCAACAGCAAAAAATACAGACACACACACACCAGCACTCCAGCCCGCTCTACCTCATAAACTCAATCCTCTCCCACCCCTCTTCAACTTTCTCCTCCTCCGAATCCACCTCTTATCTCCCCTTAACCCCTGTCAAACCCACACCTCCCAAGAAAGATCTTTAAGGTGCCTGCTTGCTCTGTACACAATAGTTGCCCCTTTGTAAAGAGGTTACCCTTTGGCAGTATACTTAGGAGGGAAGTTATAGGCAAAAAAACACAGCCTGTTGGACACTGAAACACTTTTGCTCTCCTTTTATGGTATTTTTTTAATAAACTTTGAGGGAAGTATCTAATTTATGAATAAAAGATTTTAATTGTATAACGTTTCTCCTCACATTATTATTTATCTACAAGTTTTTGATTATCTAACATGTAAATGATGAAATTGTGAAATACATTTTCTTACTTACATTTATGGCACAAAATACAAAAGGGTTTTTTAATTACATATTTGTACAGTCCAAATATTAGTGACAACAATTGAGCGAAGGGCATACAAATTTGGGTGTAAGCATGCATCATGTTAATGGACACTTACACCAAATAAACCAATCATTTTCTAATGTTTTAAGTGTTAATACAGGTGTGTTTATTTTAATTTGATACAGTATAAAAATAAACACATATGCATTACATCTTAACGAAATAAACAGAAAATGTAAATGTAATTAAATACAGATAATTCACTAAACAAGGGGAAATGATACATTTATAAATATAAGAAATTATTTTAGTTTAGAACTGAAATTGATTTTACATTTATTATGAAAACAAAATATTTGTCTTTGACTTTTGCAAATTCTACATTATGTTAAATGTAAATTATTCCTCTAATATGTAATGCATATGTTTATAATTTGATAGTTTACGAAAAATCATTGTAAACACCTATATAGATAGAATTTAATTTTTGATTGATGTCAATTTTGTTTGTGTTCATTATCATGAAAGTAGCTTGCATCAAATATAAAGCTAAAATAAAATCATACCAGCGTGTTTCTTTACATTTTTTAAATGATAACATTAAACACATACCATTATACATTTGTCCAACAATTCCTCTAAGAGAGATTTCAAAATACACAATTTGAGAGCCAATGCAAACAGACAATGCAAACATAAACAAGTCTTACCTCATATTCTGGTGCTAACGGGGTTGATTAGCTTAATTCTCTCATTGCAGCAGCAAAGGAAAGATTTGGACGATCGGGTTCATGTCACAAAAATAAGTGGAAAAATAGGAAAAGGTTTGTTTCTACCTTATATACCTTTAACATGGCCAACTCATGTGTGGGGGTTTACCTGCCACAGTTATTTAAGCAGGAAGGCACATCATTATTGACCCGGTGTAAATCTAGGCTGGACTCACTCTGACAGTCACTTTTGCCTATGGCCATAGGCAAAAGTGGCTGTAGGAGGGAGTCCAGCCAAGATTTCCACTGGATAAATCATAATGTGCCTTCCAGCTGACATAACTGTGGCGGGTAAACCTCCACACCTGACAGTTGGAAGCTCATGCAAATGGGTTTCTAGAGGCTTTAGAAAGGCTAAAAGTAACTTTTTAAAACTAACTTTTATTAAATACTTGTTATAAATTCGACTTTACCAATAAATGACATTTGTAATAAATATTTTTTTACATCTAGTAACTTTTGATCTGGTTCCTAGGTGAAGATAACATGATTTCATTGTAACATTGCCTCCCAGTGCACTCCTATGGACCAGCAAAGCCAGCTAAAGAAAAATAATTTTTTAGGCTTTTCACTGTAAAGACATGTTTTACTTTAAACTGTTAAATGCTGGAGGCCTGGGACCAGACCAGTGAGAAATACAATTTGACTACCTTCCCATCTCCTCTCACCCTGCTCTTTGATAATCTTGAATTTCAACTGGGGATGGGTGAGACCTCCTTCACAAGCTGGTGCACTACGGGCTGTTGGTTCCTGGGGCATTTTTTCGACCTCAACGGATTCTTACCTTCCCTCAGGTCCGCTCACTCTATAGGATTCCGGAATCTGAATAATTCCATTATCTTCAGCGCCGTCACTGGGCTCTTCCCTTGTAAAACCGTGCACACTGCGCTTCCTCACACCCTATGAAAAATGGCTACTTACTCGCTTGTACAGGACCTGTACAGGATGCTAATAGCCAGACACACACATACTTAAAGCGCAGGGCGCACGCGTTGGGAGCGGAACTTGGGTCAGGCCCTCAGTCACAAGGGAAGGGATATATTATAGAGTCCGTCATTCAGCACACAACTTGGGACTGATGGAGACCCTGACTAAGGTGACAACATACTGGTACTACACACCCGACCACCTACACTCGATAGACCCCCAACAGAGTGGCGGCTGTGGGAAGCGGGTCACACTGTTACACCTTCTGTGGGACTGTGAGCAATTGCACACTTATTGGGTGCAGGTTATCGATGAACTAGACAAACACTTCAACACTCAGCTCCCACGTTTTCCAAGCTACCTTCTACTGGGCCTCTGAATCCTCTCACATACCCACTCAAATCACAGCTGTGCCGCTAGATGGTTCAGCCACGCAGAACATTCTGCATCACTGGAGGACCACTCACATCCCCACATTTAATGGTGGCTACAGCATCTGTGGCAGGTTTTGGGGATGGAAAAGATGACTCTTACATTAGCTGGAAAGGGTTCCACTTTTATAGATCTCTGGAGCCATTTCTCGCCCTATTGGGCTCTGTGTTTAGGGAGCTCACCTGTCTGAGGTCCTGTCGCCTGCTGCACCTATCAGCCCCCTCCGAGGGGGAGCCCCAGGATGCCTTGCTGAAAGAGGAGAAGCAAGCCTGCCTTGTACTGGCCTCTTAGTTGGTGGACGAGGGTTGTGGGGGGTGGGATGGGAGGGAAGAACAAGTTTCCTTTTTTGGCCACTTGAACATGTGAGTCTGTTGGCTCCCTCATCTACTTTCATTTAATTGTTGGTTTACCTGACCAGCGTTGGAGAACATATGTGTATCACACTGTTGGCCTTTGTTTACGAAATGCAAATAAAAATATTTAAACCTAAACTGTTAAATGTCCTGTTCTTAAATATCTTACACCCTACCTTATGGACACTTAAGGGGGAGACTTATTAATATTTAGCAGGGGGTTAAGGAATGTCAAAGGGCGTTATTTTGACAAGTCTATATTGAAGTTTAAACCTGAAAAGTCAGGCTTCTGGTGGCAGACATCCAGTCACGTTTTGTGTTGATAGTACAGTGGGGGCACAAAATGTGCTGCAGTCCACATTTAACCTATAGGTCCTTAGAACACATTGTACCATATTAGGGTCTTATAGGTAAGTAAAATATGCCAAATACGAGTATTGCCAAATTTGACTTATTTTAGAGGGTCAGAGCATGTGTATTGAAAATAGCTGTGATTATGCCCAAAAAAGACATTTTCTAACAGATCCCTTCTGTGACAGCAAACCTGTGCCTAGATACAGGACTGTGTTAGATGGTAGTCTCAGATGTACAGCTCATCCATGAGGACACAGGCATGTGCTCATGTGTAACCAGGCCAAAACCTCTTACACTAGCAGCATAGCAGTGTCCTGATCATAAAAGCTGAACACTGGTGATTAGCAGTCCATTTACAGTGAATTTACAGGGAATGAGACTTCGGTAGTCAGACTAGCTCACAATAAAGGTCCAATAACCAGGTACTGAAATGCAAAATGTCCAAGGAGACTAAATGCTTGGAACCCATTTGCTACACATTCCTTATAAGCATCTTTGTTACATACAATTTGTTTGTTGCACTATATTACAACTAAGTAACATGGGCATGTAGATAGCCAGGCAACGTTAAGCCTGTCTCGGAAATTTTTTAACTGGCCTTGGCTTTAAGCCGCAACCTATTTTGAAACCTACATCTGCAACACACATCAGATGTGCTCAGTGAACATCTGTTTTTTTTAACATAGGCAAAAATCCTAATACCATACCTAACTATAATGTCTCTTTAACCTTTGTTTTTCAAAGGAAGAAGTATATAACTACAAGACATATATATATATATTTATTTATTTATTTATTTATTATAGTGTTTTGTATAGCGCGAACAAGACCCGTGGGTATCAGAGCGCTTCACATAAAAGAGCATGTTAAAGATTAACATATAAAGTCACACTGATCACATCACATAGATATGAGGTAGATAGGGTAACCTACTGTTACATCGCAACTTTTACGTCGTAATGCTGTTACAACGCAGCTTTTACAACGCTGGTTCCATTACATCGGATGCTATTACAACGCAGGATTTTACATAGCAGATGCTATTACAACGCATACCATTACATCGTAAGTTTTGGTAAGTATATAATTTTTTAAAAATTTTATTTAATATTATTTAATTAATTTAATTAATATTACTTATAAATAAATATATTTATTTATGTTTTTTAATATTATAAATTAAATATATTAATTTAAGTAATTTTTAAAATAAGTATGAGTATAGGAGTATATGTTTTGGGGTACTAAGGTATATGTTTTGGGGTATAGGGGTATTTTTAGGTTTTAGGGCAGGGTTTGGGTTTTGGGGTACAGGGGTATTTTTAGGTTTTAGGGCAGGGGTTGGGTTTAGGGGTACAGGGGTTTTTTTAGGTTTTAGGGCAGGGTTTGGGTTTTGGGGTACAGGGGTGTTTTTAGGTTTCAGGGCAGGGTTTGGGTTTTGGGGTACAGGGGTGTTTTTAGGTTTTAGGGCAGGGTTTGGGTTTTGGGGTACAGGGGTGTTTTTAGGTTTTAGGGCAGGGTTTGGGTTTTGGGGTACAGGGGTGTTTTTAGGTTTCAGGGCAGGGTTTGGGTTTTGGGGTACAGGGGTGTTTTTAGGTTTTAGGGCAGGGTTTGGGTTTTGGGGTACAGGGGTGTTTTTAGGTTTTAGGGCTGGGTTTGGGTTTTGGGGTACAGGGGTATTTTTAGGTTTCAGGGCAGGGTTTGGGTTTTGAGGTTCAGGGGTATTTTTAGGGTTTATTTTTTTAAAGTACGACTTTAATTAAATTAAATTAATTAAAGAAATTATAATTAATTAAATTTATTAAATCAAATTAATTACAATTTTAAGATTAATTCAATTATATTAATTACATTAAATTAATTAAATTTAAATATTTACCATTATAAAATTTATTAAATTAAATTATTAAAATTATATTAATTTAATTAAATTACATTAATTCCTATTTAAAATTAAATTAAACTTATTTAAATAAATTATATTAATTACATTTTTACAATTATTTGAATTATATTAGTAAAATAAAATTAATTAAATTAACTTAATTACATTTTTAAAAAAAAATTATACTTACCTATACTTACGATGTAATGGTATGCGTTGTAATAGCATCTGCTATGTAATATCCTGCGTTGTAATAGCATCCGATGTAATGGAACCTGCATTGTAAAAGTTGCGATGTTACAGCATGCGTTGTAAAATAATGCGTTGTAACATCATAGATCCGGTAGATAGTCACATCACACATATATGAGGTAGATAATTATAAGGCTTTGGGAGAAGCGTATAGATATATATCCCTCCGTATGAATATTATGCATTAAGAGGTCGGTTAAGGTTAACTTATATCATATCTATTTACACAACCCAGTATGAGGTAGAAGATGATATGGCTTTACGATGTGAGATAATATATAAATTCACATTGACATGAGGTAGCCTTAAGTATACAGCTTAGTCTCAGTAGTGATGCCCGCCTCAGTAATGACGCCAGTCTCATATCGTTGAATCCTACAAACTTATTCCCGTTGAGGCTCCTCTTTCTGATGGCGTGAATGTTCTGAAGTAGGGCTGCACTTGTTTGCAGCCATGATCAATAAACCTATGTAAGGTATTTACTCATCATGAAGCTCTTCACTTCTCGCTTAAATGTTCCAATATTCTGAATCTTCCTGATGTTTGGAGGGAATGAGTTCCAGATTCTGGGGGCGGCTCCTGAGAATGCTCTGTCATAAGTTTTTTTCTTTCTGAAAAAGGCTGGCCGCAGCAGCAACTCCTTGGCACTCCTAGTTGTTCTGTTACCTGCCGATAGCTTATTTTTTTTGGCTAGGTATCTTGGCGTGTTGTAGTGGAGCGCTTTATGGGTGATACACGCTATCTTTAGATGTATTCTGGCTTCAAAGGGTAGCCAGTATAAAGCTTTCAGGTGAGGGGATATATGGTCAAATTTTGTCGAACCTGTGATGAGTCTTGCAGCTGCGTTGAGGCAAGCTTTTAGAGGTGCTGTGGACGTTTTTGGTAAGCCAGCTAGGGTGGTCCAACCATATTCGATCCTAGAGATAACTAGGGATTGGATTGCAAGTTTAAGATCCGCCTCCGAGAGGAATGGTTTCAATTTTCTTAGGTAATTCAGGTGGAAGCGGGCAAATTTAGCCATTGAATTAATGTGAACTTTCATTTCAAGGTTTTCATCTAAGGTGATTCCTAGCGATTTAGCTGAATTGACTAGAGTTGGGGTGCAGTTTAGCGCCGTCACCAGCTTGGTCCATTCCTTTATTTTTGCCTGGCTCCTTGTTGGAGAAATTAGTAGGAACTCTTGTGGGCGTTTAGCTTCAGATGATTGGAAGTTAACCATTGCAATGCCGTTTTTAAAGTCTCATTCATTAGCTCTATGTCTTCAAGGGAGGCGATCTTTATGTATATCTGTGTGTCATCCGCATACATGTGATAGGATATCTGTGATTTTCGGAGAATTTCTGTAAGAGGTTCGACATACAAGTTAAACAAGTCAGGGGATAGTGTCGATCCTTGTGGAACTCCAATTGAATTAGGGCATATAAGTGAAATTGATTGGTTGACCAGGAATCGTTAAGTTCTGTTCCGTAAGAAAGACTGGAACCATTTCAGCACATTTCCCGCTAGTCCCATCCTGTCCTGCAGCCTGGTCAGTAATGCTTCGTGATTTACTGTGTCAAATGCCGACGACAGGTCCAGGAGAATCAGTAAGCAGGATTGGTTTTGGTCTAGGGCCTGTAGCGCATCATCAACAATATGGAGGATCGCTGTTTCCGTGCTATGCCCAGATCTGAATCCTGATTGGCATTCATCTAGTAGGGAGAACTTGGTGATGTTTTGGCTCAGTTGGCACTGCACGCATTTCTCAATTAGTTTGGCCAATATAGGGATGTTGGTTACTGGGCGAAACTCGTTTTTATTCAGAATTACACAATTATCGCAGTGCGTATGGTTTTTCTTAATCACAAAGCATTGAGAAAAATGTGAAAGGATTATAATGCAGACTACCATCTCAGCCAATCACTCCAGGGTGTGCCTATGCTTCTGGTCCTGGAGCAGCATTATGAATGAAAATATCAACAAAAGAGTGTTCCTGTACCGGTTAGATGGAAGTATGCACAGAGCACAAGGAACCAACAAAAGCCCATTTGGTTTGTTATGAAAGCCCTCACTCACCGACCTGGTCGGTGACTTGCTTCATCATCGGGCCCCACCGGGTGTGACCGAATGTCACCCCGGTGTGCTGCGACACCAGAATTACTGCGGAGCTGGTCTTGTGAGGATGACAGGGCTATGTGATAAATTACGTGAATAATGTGAAGTGGTGAGTTAAAATTGCCTTGTATGTATCAAAAATTCTTTTAATAGCTGATCATCAAGGACAAGGTTAAAAAATGTGATGGTAAGCAAGGCCAACTGATCAGCGAGACCCGGTTCCGAGGGCTGATCAGGTGTATCAACGGGAGACTGGCGTAGAGGGCGATGTGCCAATAAGCGCTGTCCCCTCCCTCCCGTGGTCTATGGGGTACAATGTTATCCCGTGTGAAGTGTTTTTAATTTTTGTCTCTAACAACTAGAGACTCGAGGCTGTGTGCTTCCCGCCTTTTGGCTGGTGTAGCCCTCCTCTTCTTTTGCACTTCACAGACATGTTTTTTACTTTAAAGTCCTTTGGTTGGGTGGGCCTTAGCGTGCCCATACCGCCGGGGTTTACACTCTAGGTCCTGACGAATGCCAGGTTAATTATACCATACCGGCTGAAACATGTTGACCATTCACACTTTCACCTAAATGCTAGTGGTACAAGACCATCCAATTAGTTGGCCTTGCTTACCATCACATTTTTTAACCTTGTCCTTGATGATCAGCTATTAAAAGAATTTTTGATACATACAAGGCAATTTTAACTCACCACTTCACATTATTCACGTAATTTATCACATAGCCCTGTCATCCTCACAAGACCAGCTCCGCAGTAATTCTGGCGTCGCAGCACACCGGGGTGACATTCGGTCACACCCGGTGGGGCCCGATGATGAAGCAAGTCACCGACCAGGTCGGTGAGTGAGGGCTTTCATAACAAACCAAATGGGCTTTTGTTGGTTCCTTGTGCTCTGTGCATACTTCCATCTAACCGGTACAGGAACACTCTTTTGTTGTTATTTTCTGATAAAGCTTGGGGACCAAGAGTGTTCGCGCCTCTCCCTACCTCTCTCTTTGTTGATTAGCAGCATTATGAATGACATATCTTCATGTTTAACATGTAGTACGATTTCCCTGAAAATGAATTATGCATATAAACTACAAAAATGAACAAAATAAAACAAAAAACATGGTAGCGACAGGCAGTCAGGTGTTATTCCATCTAGAATCCCTGATCAGAGAGCTGGGCCTAACTATATATTTGTGTCTACTTCCCGTAGCTTCTGGGGTATAGCTCTGTCTCAGCTAAATTTAGGGTCAACAGAGACATGTGTTATTGGTCCAGGACAGTCCCATCTGCCAACTCAGGTATGGTAGCTATCTATTCTTCAATAATGTCTTGCATGTGCTTGTGCCCCCTTCTTATATGAGTCAACTGGGCCCCATATTCACAAACTTCAAACAGTGTCAGTCAGACAATCAAGGGACCATCCTACATGTCAACATAGGGAAGGTAGTATTAGCCACTTGGGATGAATATGTTGCTGCAACCTCCAGCCTCTCATCTGACAACAGAGACTCCAATATTTCCTAGATGAAACTGACTAGTGTATACTCATAATACATTAGAGATTCCTGTAGACAGTCATTCTTGATTTTCCTTGGCCCATGGGACCCCATCCTCACAGCCAGCTCATGCTAGGTCCCAGACTGCCAAACCTGTGGCAGAGGTACAGCTTCCATTGGGAACTGCTATAACGATGGTCCAACTGCTATATTATGACTGATGGGTATGCCCTGATGTTGGTCCCATGCTCACTGTGTTGCTGGATCCAAGCTATATCCAGCTAATGAGTCTATAACAAGTGCGAAACCGGTCCTGGATTGCTTGTGTGTGCTATCACCATGCAAAATAAGGTTATTTCTTAGTTACCATTTTTTGTCTCTATTACAGAGGTGCTGTGGTCCAATCATGTCCTATGGTGTATTTAAATATGGTGAATACGCCGGGAGCATCAACATTAATAGAGGCCAGGGGCCAAAATGCATCAGTCATTGCTTTGTTATTTGTGGCCCAATAAAATCTTTTCAAATACATTGTCTTTAGTGTGCCACGGACTGTTTGTGTGAAAGGAAATTATCCAAGGTATATATATATTACCTACTGCCTGTTGCCAATAGGTTGGCATAGCTCAGACCTAGTTTCTATAGGAAAATCGTTTTTTGAATTGCCAATATCTTTGGTGCTGCTGGATGAATCTTCATAAAAGATTCCCCAAAAAAGTGTGCTGGTGGCTCCTATTGTGCATAGAACGTTTCAGGGTGATCTGTCAAGTAGGGTGGTGTCAGGTTATTAGGGGATAAGAGTGGGGAATTTGTTTAAAAAACTATGTATTTAAGTTGAAAAAATAATGTAAGTATTTTAAAGATATGCATTTTTCCTAAATTATTACAATATGTTTATTATAAAATTAATTTATAAAAACATATTTTATAATAAATATTGTCTATTTGAATTGCATGTATTTTAGAATATATACTTAAAACAAATTGTAATAAGTAGTATATTTGCATTTTGTTGGATATTTAAATAAAACATATGCTTTATTTATTTTAATTATTTAAAAAACTCAACATTAACAAAATATTTTGATAATTGAAAAAATTATACTTTTACATTTTGTAAATTAAAATTGTTATTGATAATTTTGTTATTTGAAAATTATTTAATTAGATTTAAAAAAGTGTCTGAATGGTTGGTAGCAAAGATTACCCCATTAGTATCCTACACTTTCCAAAATTATTTTCAGATTGGAGTAGGAAAAGCAAAGGCCACCAGTTTAGTGTCCACACTTTTCCCATGTTGGTTTAGATTGGAGAAGGAATCATAAATGTCACCCTTTTAGTGTCCAACAACTTCTTCAAGTTGGTTTAGATTGGAGTGGGAATAGTAAATCTTCACCTGTTAGTATCCAACATTTTCCCCAAGTTGGGTTAGGAAGTAGGAGGTATAGTAAATGTAACCTCTTTAGAGTCCGACATTTTACCAGAGTTGGTTTAGATTGGAGGGCACAAAGTACATTACATCCCTTTAGTGTCCAAAACCATCTTCCAGCTGGTTTAGATTGGATTGGGAATAGTTAATCTCACCCCTTTATTATCTAACATTTTCACCAAGTTGGTTTAGATTGGGGTTTGATTAGTAAATTCCACCCCCTTTAGTGTACACCACCTTCTTCTAGTTGTTTTAGATTGGAGTGGGAATGGTAAATGTCACCCCTAAAGTTTCCAACATTTTCCCCAAGTTGTTTTGGATTGCAGTGGAAATGTTAAATGTAAATTATTTAGTATCCAACATTTCCCCAAGTGGTTTAGATTAGAGTGGAAATTCTAAATGGCAAATTTTTAGTGTCCAACGCCTACTTCTAGTTGGTTTAGATTCAAGTATGATTAGTTAATGTCACCCATTTAGTGTGCAACATTTTCCCTAAAATGACTTAGATTGGAGTTGGAGTAGTAAATTCCACCCCTTTAGTGCACAACACCTTCTTCTAGTGGTTATAGATTGAAGTAGGAAGAGTAAATGTTACCTCTTTAGAATCCAACACTCTAGTCAAGTTGGTTTCGACTGGAGTGGGAATAGTATATTTCACACCTTTAGTGTCTAACACCTCCTTCTAGTTAGTTTAGATTTGGAGTGGCAATAGTAAATATCACCCTTTAGTGTCCAAAATGTTCCATAATTTGGGTTAGATTGGAGTGGACATAGTAAGTGCCACCCCTTTAGTGTCCAACACTTTCTTCTAGTTAGTTTAGATTGGAGTGGGAATAGTAAATGTCACCCCTATAGTTTCCAACATTTTCCCCAAGTTGTTTAAGACTGGAGTGGGAATAATAAATGTCAACCATTTAGTGTCCAACACTTTCTTCTAGTTGGTTTAGATTGGAGTGGCAATAGTAAATATCACCCTTTAGTGTCCAAAATTTTCCATAATTTGGGTTAGATTGGAGTGGACATAGTAAGTGCCACCCCTTTAGTGTCCAACACTTTCTTCTAGTTAGTTTAGATTGGAGTGGGAATAGTAAATGTCACCCCTATAGTTTCCAACATTTTCCCCAAGTTGTTTAAGACTGGAGTGGGAATTATAAATGGCACCTCTTTAGTGTCCAACATTTTCGGTAAGTTGGTTTACATTGTGGAGGGAACAGTAAATGTTACCCCCTTAGCGTCCAACACCTATTTCAAATTGGTTTTGATTGGAGTGGGAATAGTAAATAATACCTCATAAGAATCCAACACTTTCGACAAGTTGGTTTAGATTGGAGTGGGAATAGTAAATTTAGGCCCTTCAGTGTCCAACACCTCCTTCAAGTTTGTTTAGATTGGAGTGGAAATAGTAAATGTCACCCCTGTAGATTTCAACATTTTCCCCAAGTTGTTTTATATTGGAGTGGGCATAGTAAATGTCATCCTTTATTGTCCAACATTTTCCCGAAGTTGGTTTAGATTGGAGTGAGAATAGTAAATATCATCCATTGACTGTCCAACACCTTTTTCTGCTTGGTTAAGATTGGAGTGGGAATAATAAATGTCACCCAGTTATTGTCCAACATTTTCCCCAAGTTGGTTTATTTTGGAGTGAGAATAGTAAATGTCACCCCGTTAGTGTCCAAAACCTTCTTCAAGTTGCTTTAGATTGGAGTGGGAATAGTAAATGTCACCCCTTTACTGGCCAACATTTTCTCCAAGTTGGTTTAGATTTGACTCCAAATAGCAAATGTTACCCCTTTAGTGTACAACACTTTCAACAAGTTGTTTAAGATTGGAGTGGGAATAGTAAATGTCTCCCTTTTAGTGTCAAACACATTCCCTAAGTTGGTTTATATTAAATTGGAGGGGGAACAGTAAATGTCACCCCTTTAGTGTCCAACAACTTCTTCAAGTTGGTTTAGATTGGATTGGTATAGTAAATGTTTCCGCTTTAGTACTCAACACGTTCCCCAAGTTGGCAATAATTAGGGGGAGGATAATAAATGTCACCCATTTAGAGTCCAAGATTTTCTCCAAGTTGGTTTAGATTGGAGGGGGAATAGTAAATGTCTTGTCTTCAGGTTCTAACAACTTTATCTAGTTGGTGTAGATTGGATTGGGAATTATAAATATCACCCCTTTACTATCCAACACTTTCCCAAAGTTGGTTTAGTTTGGAGATGGAATGGTAAATGTCAAGCAATTAGTGTCTAACGTTTTCCCCAAATTGGTTCAGAATGAAATGGGAATAGTAAATGTCACCCCTATATTGTCCAACATTTTTTTCTAGTTGGTTTAGATTGGAGTGGGAATAGTAATTGTTACCGATTTAGTGTTGAACACATTTACAAAGTTGGTTTAGATTGGAGTAGTAATACTCAATGTTACCCCTTTTGTGTCCAACAACTTTTTGAGGTTGGTGTTCATTGATGTGGGAATAGCATATGCTGCCCCTTTAGTGTCCAAGATCTTCTTCTAGTTGGTTTAGATTATAGTAAGAATAGTGAATGTTACCCCTTTAGTATCTAACACATTCACCAGGTTGGTTTATATTGTAGTGAGAATAGTAAATGCCACCCCTTTAGTGTCTAACACCTTCTTCTTGTTGGTTTAATATTTTGGGTATAGTAAATGTTACCCCTTTAGTGGGAAAAGCAAATGTTACCCTTTTAGAGTACACCATTTTCCCCAAGTTGGTTAGTATTGGAGTGGGAATAACATAGCTCCCATATAGTGCCAAACACCTTCTAAAAGTTGGCTTTGATTGGAGTTGGAATAGTAAATGACACCGCTTTAGTGGGAACAATAACTGTCACCCCTTTAGTGTCCAACATTTTCCCAGAGTTCGTTTAGATTGGAATGGAAATTGTAAATGTCACCCCTTCAGTGTCCAACATCTTCTTCTACCTGGTTTTGATTGGAGCGGGAATAGTAAATGTTAGCCCTTTAGTAATCAACACTTTCCACAAGTTGATTTATATTTGAGTGGGAATAGTAAATTGTTACACTTTTAGTATACAACACTTTCCACACGTTGGTTTGTTGTTTGATATTTAAACATGATATTTTAAAATTATATATACTTTTATATTTTCTAAGTTAAAATTTGTATTGATAATTTTGTTATTTGAAAATTGTTTAATTAGATTTTTAAAAGTGTATGAATGGTAGGGAATGTAACACCTTTAGTATCCTACACTTTTCACAATGTTTTTTTAGATTGGAGTAGGAAAAGTAAATGTCACCCCTTTAGTGTCAACACTTTCTCCACGTTGATTTAGATTGGAGAAAGAATAGTAAAAATTACCCCTCTAGTGACCAACAACTTCTTCAAGTTATGTTAGATTTGAGTGAGAATAGATACATGTTCCCCAATTAGTATCCAACACTCTCCTCAAGCTGGGTTTGATTGGAGGGGGAATAGTAAATATGACCCCTTTAATGTCCAACACTTTCATGAAGTGGGTGTACATTGGAGTGGGAATCGTAAAGTTCATTCCTTTAGTGTCCAACACTTATTTCAAGTTGGTTTACATTGGAGTGGGTATAATAAATGTCATCCTTTAGTGGCAAACACGTTCTTCTAGTTCATTTAGATTAGAGTGACAATAGTTAATGTTACTCCTTTAGTATCCAACACTTTTCACATGTTGGTTTAGATTGGATTGGGGAAAGGAAATGTCACCCCTTTTGTGTCAAACACTTTCCCCAAGTTGGGTTAGATTGGAGTGGGAATTGTAAATGCCACCACTTTACTGCCAACACCTTCTTCATGTTGTTTTAGATTGGAGTGGGAATAGTAAATGTCACCCCTTTAGTATAAAACACTTTCTTGAATTTGGTATTGATGTCACCCTTTTAGTGTCAAACACTTTTCCCGAATTGGTTTTGATTCAAGTGGGAATAGTAAGTGTTACCCATATAGTGTCCAATACTTTTGCCACATTTGTTTAGATTGGAGTAGCAATAGTAAATGTCACCCTTTTAGTGTCCAACACTTTCCCCTAGTTGGTTTATAATGGAGTAGGAATTGTAAATTTAACTCATTTAGTGTATTCATTAATTTTTACATCAGTTGGTCACAAACATTTTACATGTTTTAATTTTTTATAATTTCCAATATATTGTGCAGTTTTACATTTTAACAAATATATTTTTAAATTCAAAGTAATTGCAAAGTGCTGTGCAGAAATCAATCAATCAATCAAAAACGTTATTGCGGACATTTATAGCCATAAAAGCACATTACATTTACATAAATTATAGATCCAAGCTGGATTGAAATTACTAGATCACAGCGTACATTGGCGCCTAGGCATACAATAGAAAGTGGTACATTTGGGGGGGGGCAAGATGGCCGCCGTGAGGCGGTAGGGGATGGTTGCTCTTTCCCTCCTCTCCCGAGGAAATCATCCCTGACTTTACTTACTCTCCGATTACTTGTTTTGTCTGTTTAAACTAGTATTCCCGCAAACCCCAGATCTAAAAACTCCATATGTGGGGAAAGGAAGGTTGAAAAGCGGCAAGAAATTGACAAGTGGCATCAGAGCGATGGAGAGCTAGGAATTCTTGAAGCATTCTATACTTGGACGGCTCATGCCTCATTTCTTTCTCGGAGGTTATCTACACTGCTGGGCACTATAAAGCACTGCTACTTTGGCTAGAGCAGCCTGAAACGAATTATGGCTCCAAAACCTCAGAAGCCCCATAAGGAATACAGGGAGCCACGAGAGAAGAGGGATGAAGAAGGAGATTCCAGCGATGTTGGCGTGCCAGCGGTTAACCTCAGGGCAAAGTCCCGGTTGAGAGTACAAGCTCGTAAAGAAGCGGCTAGAGGCGTCGAAGGAGAAAAGGCAGCAAAAGTGCCAAGTGTTCAGAAGACAAAAGAAAAAGAAGCTGAAAAGAAGAAGGCGGGTTCCAGCAAAAAGAACAAAGATCGAACAATGGCTGCTGACACAGGCGGCGGAGAGGGAAGAGAAGTGGTTCTTCGCCAGCCTACCTTATTTGAATCTTTCTCTCCGATGCCGGTGAGTGCAGCGGCGGAACAGATACAGAGTTGTCCACAGATCCAGATGCTGCCGCTCCCCCCGCCTTCCCCGCCTTCCCCGCCTGATGTTACAGAAGCAGCTGATGCGTCTTTCATTCATAGCGGGGCACGTAGTGAGAGTGGAAGCAATGCGCAGGCAGCCGAAACGCAGGCGGAGCTGTCGGTTTCAGAGCGAGAGATGCAAGAGATGCACGGAGGGATCAGCGCAAAGACGTCGAAGGATGCAGAGGAAGTGAGGAAAAAGGGGAAGGGCTTAAGTAATGCGATTAAAGGTGCTCCCAGTGCATTTCAGCAGACACAGACAGCAGGGGAACAAGACTATCCGGATGTTCAACCGAGTAGCGATATGCAGGTACAAGGGCGCTCTGCAGAGCAGCTTTTGACTTCTATTGGGGTGCTGGCGACTGCAGATGGGGGTGCTATGCAAAACTCAAGTACTGTGAGTAGAGAGCTCAACCAGCCCCTTAATGGTATAAATGGTGAAGCCGATGGTAACAAGGCGGTTCAACCTGGCTACGATGTCAGTACTTGCAGTGATATAACTGTGGCAAAAGCAACTGGCACAATCGCACCAGTTCTACCAGCAGAAGATTTAAGTACTATATTATCTGGCTCTTCAAGGGAGACCTCTGGTGATAAAGTTGAAAAACAATTAGCGGTAGTGATTCTGCGTTAAAGGCAAATGTTGGTACAGATTTAGACGCTTTGAATGCGAGGCATTTACAAACTAACTCTGGGGATCAAACAGTGACAAAAACAGATATTATAAACGCAGAGTTAATACAAGCTGACACTGGTTTGATGGTAGAAGGTCCAAATACTGCTCCATCAGTCACGGGCTCACCTAGCGATGAATATTTTTTCACTGGTAATGATGACGAAGAAGATGAAGAGGAGGAGGAAGAGGAATCTGATTCAGCTTTAAGTGAAGGCCTGGACACGGACACGGATCCAGATTCAATATCATTATCCCCGGAGAGTCAGGAATCAGATTTAGAACTCTCAGAAGTAGAACAAGATACTGTGCACAAGGGGTGTGCTGGCCGAGGGCTAATTAAGTCAAAGCACAGACTGCGTAGTAGAGCTAAGAACTCCTTGAGTCCTGCTCAATCGGGAGTTGCAAAAAAGCTTGATTGGGATTATTCGGCCACTTCGCAATTATATCATGAGGGAGCTGGGGGCTCACAGCAACCCCATCTAGAGACAACGGGATTAAGTCCTAAATCTAGCCCTAAATCTAACTCTAATTTTGATCTTTTGTTTACAACTTTCAACAAATCCAGAGTGAAGCCAGAGCTGAGAGCCGAAGGGCAAGACATGCTAATAAAAAAATACAGGGATCACTATGTAAAGTAAATAAACTGTATGCAGAAATGGCAGGTCGAGTTTCAGAGGTGGAGGAAAGAACAGGCAAACTGGAAGATGAGGTGGGGAAACTACAGGAAATTAGACTGGAACAAGAAAAGACATCATCAGACGTGCTTTGGAAGCTTGAAGATTTCGAAAACAGGCAAAGACGCAATAATATAAGATTACTTGGGGTGTAGGAGGGGAAGGAAGGTCAAGATGTGCGGGCCTTTGTGGTCGAACTACTAAAGGGTGCATTTCCGGAAATGGATAAGTGGGATTGGGAAATTGAAGTGCAGCGGGCCCACAGGTTCCCACTGATACAGAAAAAGGGGGGCACATCTAGCAAAGCACGGGCACTCTTGGTGTACATAGGCAACTATTTGTTAAGAGAGGAAATAATGAGCAAGGCAAAGCCACAGACCAAGTGTACGTTTAAAGATATAAGTTTTTTTGCCCGGCCTGATTTTTGCCACGCCACCATTGAAAGAAGGTGGCGCATGCGGCAAATAATCACTCCATTCCAAAATGCGGGGTGCGAGGTGTACCTGATGTTTCCATCACATCTAAAAGTTGGTGTCAATGGTCAGTTCAGAGTATTCTATTCTGAGATTATGGCTCAAGAATACCTTAACTACCTTAGAGAGAATAGGGGGCAGAATAGCCAGACTGTCGCCACGAGGCAAACAGCCCGCATGCTGTAGTTACAAGTAGTAGGAAATAAGCGGGGAAAAGGGGATAAAAAAGGGAGAAATTTGGTGAGAATCTGGATTGTACAGCAGTGACAAGGATCAGCAAGGGATGTGAGAACTAAGAAGGGAGAGGGGGGTAACCCAGGGGCCTTGGCTGTCAGATATAGGTCAGGATTGACCTATTTGCCAGTATGGGGGAGGGCATTCAAGGGAGGGTTGTCAGGGGAGGGGGTGAAGGGGTACAGGGCACTGCATAATAAGAAAGCACAAGGGTGGAACAGGCAGATTTAGTGTTCAGGAAAATGAGTTGTTGAGAGTAGGTAGTGACATGGGGTTTAAAAACAACAATGCCCAGTGTGGTGCGGTCTAAAAATTGTTGCAGAAAAGCTTCCTGGATCTTAAAGTTAGGAAATCTATTAGAAATCTTGAATGGGTACTAGGTTAGTAACATGGAATGTCTGCAGGTTGAATGATCGCCAGAAAAGGCAAAGGATCTCTATAGCATTAAAACAGATGAATGTAGATTTTTTTTTTTTTGCAAGAAACACACATTATGGCTTCGCAAGGGTACCTGCTGGATCAGCTGGGATTCCATGTATTAGCATGCTCGAAGCAAGGTGCTAAAAATAGAGGGGTCGCTATACTAGCAAGAAATAAAAATGTGATTACTGGAAAAAAAATGGAAGATCAGTGGGGGAGGTGGGCACTTATTGAATGTCTCTTGGAGGGTGAATGGACAACTCTGGGGGTGGTATACGGTTCTACAGAAGATGATCCTTCGATTTTTTTAGACGTGGAACTCGCTACATGGGCTCCTTGTGTAATCATTGCTGGTGATTTTAATATTAATGGAGCAGATGGGTTAGGGGTAGGCTCTTTTGGAAGATATAAAGGTAGGAAAAAAGGGTACATCAATCGCTGCTTAGTATGGTAATGAATAATGTGCTCGCAGATGTGTGGGGGAAAATAAGACCAAATGAGAAGGGGTTTACATACTATTCGGCCCCACATCGAATCTGCGTAAGCCTGGATTACTTTTATACATCAAATGTATTACTTTCAACTCAGGGATTGATAGACTCCCACGGATATTTAGTGGTCATAATCCCCTTATTTTAACATTAACATTGCCTACAGTGAGTAGAAAAGAGAGGATTTGGACTTTTGAAAGAGTACTCCTACATGATGATAAATACATACAGCACATGACAAAATGGATTAAAAGCTTTTTCGACATCAATAGGGGTAGCGCGGCAGTAGGGATGGTCTGGGGTGCCTTTAAGGCAGGGGCTCGCGGTGAGACTCTGAGTTTTAACACCTTTAAACGCAAGCAAGAGCAGCTCAGGAACAGAGAATTAACCAATGCAGTACTTGATGCTGAGGAAGAGCTGCATCAATGTGTACTATCAGGGGCTTCATTGGACCATGCACTCACCAAGCTTATGAAGGTTAAAATGGAGGCAGAAGAGGATATCGCAATCAAGGCAGCTAAGAGCTTTATTACAAAAAGGGAGAAATGTCATGAATTTAGTGAGACGATAGGGCGCACATTGGCCATCCGCACCAGGCAAAAAGCGACATCAGGAGTGGTAAGGGAAATTAGGGATATAGCGGGTAACTTGCATTCAGATCCTGATGAGGTACGGGAAGTATTCAGGAAATTCTATGAGGCACTGTACGATGACAGGCAGTATAGAGATCCAGTGGAAATAAGGGACTACTTGAACGAAATCCCAGTCGAAAAGGTTGACAGAGGAAAATGCAGAGGAGCTGGAAGATCCGCTGGATCTAGAAGAGATTAAAAAAGCCATATTAAATCTTCCCTCAGGAAAAGCGGCTGGCCCAGACCAACTGCCAATCGAGTTTTATAAGGTGTTCTGGGAGATACTAGCTGATGACAACAATGCGGTCGGCACAGGCAGGTTTATCTATACCAGCATCCTGGGGGGGAGCGGAAATTGTGATAATACTAAAAAAGGGGAAGCCTGCTACCGAGCCTGGGTCTTATAGGCCGATTACTTTAATGAACACAGACACTAAGATATATTCTAAGGCTTTGGCAACAAGATTCGCCAGAATAATAGGAAATCTTGTGAGTGGTAACCAACATGGGTTCATCCCAGGAAGGGGCACCACCCACCATATACGCAAGGTTATAACTTTGTTTGATGCAGCAGAAGTCGCAGGGGACCCAATGGCGGTTATGTTACTAGACGCCGAGAAGGCTTTTGATCGGGTCTCCTGGAACTATTGTGGAAGGTTTTAACTAGAGCAGGATTTAAAAAAGGATTTGTTAAAGCGATTCAGGCGCTTTACACTGCCCCAGTGGCCTCCATACGAGTCAATGCAGGCTCTACCCGTCCATTTCAAGTAAAGCGAGGCACGAGGCAGGGGTGCCAATGCTCCCCACTTTTATTTGCAATGTATATGGACCCACTGATTCGCAGAATAGAGATTAGCGAAAGAATCACTCAGTTGGATACACGCATGGGTCAATGCAAGATACTTGCATATGCCGATGATGTGGCAGTGATTACACCATACCCCACGGAGGCTATAGGACAGGTAGAGATTGAGGCCCGGAGATTTGGTAATATTTCAGGGTATGCGTTAAATACCGCCAAGATGCAGATAATTAAAAATCGGCAGAGAGATTGCTCTGATAACCGAGTGGTCCAGACAGGAATATATTTGGGAGTGACTATCACTGCTAATCTTAATACCCTAGTGGAAAAAAATATCACTCCCATAATAGCTAATGTAAAGAAGGATCTAGATAGGCTTGATAACCTTCATCTTTCAATCGTGGGTCGCACTAATATTGTAAGGATGATGATACTACCTAAGTTTTAATATATCTTTAGAGCAATCCCACTTATATTCGAAGCTAAGTGGTTTAAAAGCTGTGAGCATGTGATCAACAGGTTTATTTGGGCGAAGGGGAAAACAAGGAGAGCTCTTCAATTTATGTCACTCCCTCGGAAAAGGGGAGGGTGGACGCTGCCAGATTCCAAACTCTACTATTGGGCAGCGGTCCTACAGTATATGGTGGGTCTCCTGGGGGAGCGGAGGTAGAAGGGCAGGATGAGCTGGGTACCTTAGCCATTTATGGATTGGTCATGGAGGCAGAAGCAGAAAATCTATTCCTGAAGTTTACTGATACAAGTTATTTTAAGAGGACTAGATTTAAGACAATTCTGGCTGCACATACTGTCTGGAAAGCATTCGCTAAGAGGTTTGGCCTGGGGAAATATAATGCTTATACAAGGATGAACGGTAACCCTACTTTCCCGAGTGAGGTATTTTCTGGCCTAGCCTTTGATGAATGGGGGAGGAAGGGAATTATGATGCTCGGCAACGTTATTGGCCCACAAGGACAGATGCAATTTCCAGAACTACAGGCGATATATGGTCTAGAGATGAGACAATTTTTTAAATACCTTCAAGTTAGAAGTTTTCTCATCACAAAGAGGGGGGGCTCGGCTGGGTTTGGGAAAAACCCAATTATGGAACTTATTTAAACTGGAACAGATTGCACGATTAAGAGGTTGTATTCTGAGCTGATAAAACTAAAACAGGACGATTTGGAAAAATGGGCAGATAAGTGGGCAAGTAGTTTGGATATAGGGGGGGAAACGTTTTTCCAGTCACTAGAGTTGGGGCAGAAAATACTGTGCTCAGCGTCACTCCAGGCACAACACTACAAAACTTTGTATCATTTATACTATACGCCTGCAAAAATAGCCCAATGGGGAGGGGTATCGGGCATCAATTGTTTCAGATGTGGCAGTTTAGAGGCTGATCTGGTGCACGTCTTTGCAACATGCCCCCACTTGCAAACAACTAAAAAGGATATTGAGATCTTTTTAAATATACTACTAGGGACGGAGATTGCATTACCTCCATCGATAATACTTTTAGGAGTTAATAATGATGACATGCAGATGCAAGGTAGAAGCTTTATATTTATAGCCATGGCAGTCCTGAGACTGTGCATAGCCTCGGCATGGTTAGATCCTATACCACCCTCATACTCTCAGTGGTTAGCTAAACTGCTGTCAATCTATAATCTAGAAACTGCGATATATGCAAGAAAGGGGAAAAAGGGGAAAAAGCTGGGTAGGCAAATCTGGGGACCTATTACTTGATGGAAGGAAGGAAGTACTAGTTAATTCGACATCCTAAACCTATGTCACTCAAATGTCTTCTTTGTTGCATCCTTTCTATTTGCTTAATTGTTTTTTCTGCCTGCTATTTAAACACATGGTTATCTAAGAATGTAATGAAGGTAACTACACTGTATTAGACTGTACTACTTGCTGTTTAATATAATTTACAAGGTAACTGCCCTGTACATGTAAAAATGGGGAAAAATACTTAATAAAAATAGAGGCAAGATGGCGCCGGAGTGAGCAGTCGCACCGGTCTCGCTCTGGGAACCTGAATTTGACTGGTGGTGGTGGCTGGCACTTGTTTACTGATCAATGGATAATGGACAATGATAAGTGATAAATGAAACTGCGACTGCTTCCCGCAACAGTTTTCTGATTCTTTCAGGCGATTTAATATGCCACGATGATCATGCAGTTTGTCTCGTGTTCCTCAAGTTCCAGGCAGTAAGCATGGGAGCCATGGAAGCCAGCAGGGTTGAGTCACAGCTCTGGTAAAAAGCTGAACTTGTGCAGGGAAAGCTAAAAAGACTAAAGGATTAAAGGGCAAGTCCGGATCCTGGGAATTGAATGAAAAACGGGGAAAACGAGGAAAATACCTCTTTGATGCCTCTCAGATGTATTCCAGAGCCTAGGAGTGTCGCGGAGTGTCGGAGTATTTTGGTGGCTTTGCGAACACTTGCTAAATAGCTAATGCTACGGACCTACGTGCCATGATATCTTTTGCTATTCTGCTATTTCGTGCGATCTCCTGACCTCTCCTAACCTCTTTCCCCAGCTCTCCCGGCTTCTCCCGGTTTTTCTTGATTTCGTGCAGCAAGCCTTCACAGCAAGCCTCACAGCAAATATAGAGCATACCAGCACGTGAGTAGAACGTAACCCCAGAAGTAAACCCATCTGTTGCACTTTACCTTCACTGGTGTTGTCACATAGCGTGGGGGGGGGCTGCATTCAGCCGCATTTGAACCGCATAGGAACCTTTTTCTGCGTCTTGTGTGGGGGCTCTACTCTTCCGGCTCCTTCCAGCCTGCTGATTGACTTGTGGAGCGTCATCAGAACACCTGCTCGCTGTGAACTAAATAGCGAGATCGCCACGCCCCAGGTACCAGGTCCCTGACCTCAGGGAGCACATGCAAATTACCGTGCTCTGATTCATCAAGGATATTGCAGGCATATGCCATATGTCACCACTGACATCGCTGTTTGTGGAACAAGGCACGGAGTTTAAAGCAAGTACTCTGGGTACACTTATTATTTATATGAGTGCAGTGCAGACAATCTACTCTAGGAAGCCGGGGGGCGAGGTTAAATATAAGGAGAACCTCCACAGAAAACTTTATAAAGAAAAGCAGAGACTTTGGCAAAGATTAAGGCAGTTTGGGTGGAGGGTAAATAGAAAATGACACAGGATCACGATAACATTTATTTTCAAGGCGAATCAGGAGGGGGGCTGTAACTCAGGGTTTTTTTATCCTAATGAGCCCGAGAGAACCTTTATGGAGGTAATAGCATTACAAGCTCAAGCACAAACCCAAATTGCACAGAGAATGTCTCAAGCAAATCCGGGCAAACTAGCGAGTAAACGAGTGGCCCAAGAAAATCCTGAGGTACTTTCTGAGGATGAAGCAAATGAAGCAACTGAAGCAAGTGAAGTGGCAAAAATATTTGCTAAAAATACTTCAGTAGATTTGGATTATGAGAGTGGTTTAAAAAAACAGTGAGCTGCCAACAAAAAAGCAATAGCTCCATCAGAAGGCCGGAAACCAGAGGATTGAAGGCACGAGAGGGCAAAGAAGCCAAATTGGAAAAGAAGTCAAAGAAGATAATGTCAATGGTACATTAAAACATAAAAACAACACAGAGAAAAGCAAAAGCAAAAGCAAAAATGCTATTAAAACTGCTGAGAAGGAGAAAGAGAGTGAGAGTGGTAAACAGAAGAAACAGGGAACAGATAAATGAGCCTTACCCCGAAGAAAAATCTGATGATCAAGCTGATGAAAAGGCGGAACTTATGGCTAAAAAGGCCAAGAGGTTGCAAACCATCAAAAACCTGAAGGCCGCAGCAAAATTAACGGGATTGCCTGATGAAACACAACCAAGGATCTCTAACATATTTGTACCAGTTTTAAAGGACGCCTTGAACGAAGGTAATAAAAGTGACAATAGTAACAGCAATAATATCAATAATGGGAAGCTACATGACGCAATGAAGAATAAGAATTTCCCCAGAGACGAATTAACTGTAAATGGAGTAAGCACAGTTATGGGCGTAGATCTGGTTAATCAAGATCTGGATCTGGAGCATATTTCTGCTACCGGACAAACCACAGTTGTCGATAAAAAGCTACAAACAGAGAGTGAAGAATCATCAGAGGAATCTAACTCCGAAATTTATGAAACTGGATTATCCATTTCTAGTGAAGTGGTAGAGACAAGCGCAATTAGCGAGGATGAAAAATCACCTATTGCCAATCTGGAAGTGTCCGATCAGACATTTCATAGAGGTACAAAGGATAACAATGAATCGTGCTCTCCATGCAACAATAAATCCGGTCGAGATTCGATTTTTAAAAAGAAAGTGGAAAAAAGAAATTAAAACATAGAAAACTCCACAATCCAATGGATGATGAAACAATGGATCAGGGGACCAACCCGGATCAAATAAAGAAAAAATCTGAACACTTTCGGAAAAGCTTGACCCCTACATCTAAAGGAGACACAGAATTCAAACATTCGTACAGTGGGGCAGGTGAAAGGGGCACGGAAAGACTGCATTGCGATACTGGTAAGCCAGGATTTTCTGGAGAACCATCGTTGGGTGAGGTCCTGAAGACCATAAAGGATTTTCACTCAGACGTTAAAACTGACAGCCAAAGGAATCACAATGCTATTCAACAACTCCAAGGCGCTATCCAAAAGGTTGATAACACTTGTACCGAGATAGTGCACAGAATGGCTTCGGTGGAAAGCCGTACTGAAAATCTGGAAGCAGACGTTATTAAACTCCAAAGCAGAGACAAGATCCAAGCTGGTATCATTGAAGATTTAATGACAAAGGTGCAGAATCTTGAGAACCGGGGGAGAAGAAATAACCTCCGCTTCCTGGGAATCCCAGAAGGTGTAGAGGGAAGCGATTTGAAGGTATATATTATCAACCTTTTAAAGACTGCCATGCCGGAACTTTAAACATGGGAACTGGAACGTGAAGGTCAACAGGCTCATCGCTTTCCTCTTACACTCCCCAAGCGGTCTCAAAAAGGAAATCAGTACCCAAGAGCCGTTCTGGTCTGCTTTGGAAACTTTCTTTTACGTGAAGCGATCTATGACCTGGCCCGACCGACGAGCAAAAAAGAATTTCAAGGAAATACGTTTTTTGTCCGTCCGCTGGAGGATGCGGCAACTTTTTGCCCCGTTTGAAAAGATTGGAGCAACTGTCTATCTTCTTAATCCAGCACGGTTAAGAATAATTTATAAAGGAGTATCTAAGAACTTTACAAGCAAGATCCAACAGGTGGCTCACCTACATGAACTCTCTGAATCAAGAAAATTGGGGGAAAAATTTTGGGGCGGGGAGAAAAAACACAATAGGATTAAAATAAGATTCAAAGGGATATGCAAGACTACTGTGGGAAGAAGTATTCTTCTACAGAAGTAAGTATAACATTATAACCAGAGTAGTGGAAAATATGGTTGGGGGAAAAAAAAGGAGAAAGAAAAAAAACTCTAAAAGTTAGCCACCTGACATGTTATGTGTTTACAGTTTTTGATAATTCAGGCGATCTAGCAAACGGTGGTGCTCGGATCACTCGGATGCCTACACCTGGGGGCCTTATATCCCAGGATGCCTCAAGAAATGGTGGAGGGTGGGAGGGGTGAGGGGGGGTTAGTTTCGTTGCTGCAGGGGGGAAAAAAAAGGGGAAAAATTCATCATCAGGAACAGAAGAAATTTATGTATTGCTGTGGTGGGAGAGAATTGCAGATGCTACAGGGAAAATGGAGATGGTCTATCAAACAGAATAGGGATAAAAATCTAAAGCTGTATGCGCATAGTCACAATTAACGTTTGTGGTTTAAACAATGCTAGAAAGAGAAGAGAGCTGAAAGAATATTTTAAAACACTGCAAGCAGACTTAATTTGCTTGCAAGAAACGCATGTTGAGTTCTCGCAGAAAATTTTATTGGAGCAACTGGGTTACTTGGTATTGGCCTGCACTACCCAGGGAACGAGGACACGTGGGGTAGCGATATTCGCACGAGGAAATAGTGTTAAGCTGAAAAAACAGCAGGTAGATAAGTATGGTCGATGGGTCTTGGCCGAACTTCAAGCACAAAATTTGAATTTTACTTTATGTTCTATTTATGCACCCACAGTTGATGATCCTGAGACTCTCATCCAAATAAATGCACTCCCGATTATAATGTGTGGTGATCTAAATATGAATGATCTCGAAGGGCTGTGGAAGGATGACCCGGGCAAGTTTAAAGGACGAAAAAAAAAGTCATAGAGCCTTGGTCAATCTTATGGGAGATAACGGCTTAATTGACACTTGGGAGCAGCTTATGGGAGGGGGAGGTAGCACATATTACTCTGCTCCTCATAAAATAGTAGCTAGGCTTGATTATTTGTTGATTTCTCCCGCATTGTTACCGATAGTTAAAGTTAAAAAACTACCAAGACTAATGTCGGACCACAACCCACTAGCCCTGGAGGTTGCTCTGGTTAATGCACGGATAAAATCAACTTCTTGGTCATTTGAGAGAGCACTATTATAGGATGCCGAATATGTTGTCCTTATGGAAAATTGGTTAAAAGAATTTTTAGGGCATAATAGGGGCACGGCACGACCTTCAATTGTCTGGGATGCGTTGAAGGCTGGCATAAGGGGAAAAACCTTAAGTTACTCTCTCAGGTGAAATAAATTGCAAAAAGAACTAATAGAGAAGAAGATAAAGGCTGTGGTGAATCTGGAGGAAGACCTGGTAAAGATTTTAAGAGCTAAAGGGGATGTGACAGGGGTGACTCAAAATTTAGCCTTGGCTAGAGCAGCAGTAGGGGAAGTATACAGTGCAAGAGCAGCCGGAAAGTTTTTAGCAAGGAGGAAAGAGCAATATGACTATAGTGAGCAAGTCGGACGGATTTTGGTGGTAAGAACTCGACAGGCAGCTACCAAGGGACAGATAACAGAAATGGTCACGGAGAGAGGGGAGGTAGTTAAAAATCCAAAAGAAATTTGTGCAGTGTTTCAGAATTTCTACAAGAAGTTATATAGTCAAGAGGGAGAAGAGACAGGAACGAAGGAAATAGAGAGGTATCTGGAAGAGGCCTTATTAGATAAAATTGCAGAGGAAGATAGGATTAGTCTGGAGACAAAATTCACCGAGAAGAAATTCAAATGGCCTTTAACGGTCTACCTTCAGGGAAAGCTGTAGGACCTGATCTTATACCTTTAGAATTTTATAGGAAATTCTTTGCAATATTAGAGGGGGACATTAACACACTTATGGCCTCGATCCAGGATGGAGCTGAACCGCCTGGTCCTGGAGTGAAGCGGCAATGGTGGTTTTCTTAAAGAAGAATAAAATTTCTACTGATTCCGGGTCATACAGACCGATTAGCCTGATGAATAGTGATACCAAGGCTTACTCCAAAATATTGGCTAATAGGCTGAGTTCGGTAATCGCAAAGGTGGTCTCGCCCCGCCCCGCCAACACGGGTTCATTCCAGGCAGGGGCACAGCCGACCATATTAGAAGGGTAATTACCTTTTTGACGGAACGACAGCCTCACGAGACCCTATATCCTTAATACTTTTGGATGCAGAAAAAGCTTTCGATAGGGTCTTGTTGGGTTTTCTTTGGGCAACAATGTGTAAACTCAATTTTGGGCAAAGGTGTATAGGGGGATTGAAAGCGTTATATAGATGTCCGGTTATAAGGGTTAGAGTAGCGGGGGAACAGAGCGAAAATATTAACCTCAAGCGTGGAACTAGGCAGGGATGTTCCTGCTCACCACTGCTCTTTGTCTTTTATAAGACATATAGAAATAAACAGGCTTATCTGTCCTATCGATTTGAATGGGTATGAGACGAAAATCATGGGTTATGCAGACGACCTATCAATTATGTCACCTACTCCAGCAATAGCGATAGTGGAAATAGAAAAAGAGGCAAAAAAATATGGGCTTCTGTCTGGGTATAAACTGAACCAGACTAAAACACAGATAGTTATCAACCAATTAGCCGCAATAAATGATGAAAGGGTCACAGATTCAGCTGTCCACTTGGGCATAACGATAACATCTAATTTATCCAAGTTGGTCGAGGAAAATTTGACTCCTGTGATTAGAAAGGCCAAACGAGATCTGGATAGGATGGATAATTTACATCTTACAATAATTGGACGCTGCAATGTAATTAAGATGCTACTTTTTCCCAAAATGTTATATTTTTTTCGAACTATTCCTTTAATATTTCATAATAATTGGTCTAAGGACATTGAAGGGGTCTGCAATTGATTTATATGGGCAAAAGGTAAAACTCGGAGGGCCATAACACTGTTGGCACTTTCTAAGGAAAAGGGAGGTTTGGCTGTTCTAGATTTTAAGGGATATTATCTGGCAGCAACCTTGCAGTATCTCAGAGGACTTCTCTAGGGGAAACACTAATGATAGGTGGCGTGACGGCATTGGTATACCAGATATGTATGATTTACTGGTTCGAGATTCTAATAAGGGATTACTTACATTTAAGGAGTTCAATTACTACAAAAGAACAAAGTTTAAGGTCTTCACTGCTGCTATATCAGTGTGGTCTATGGTCCGGAAAAAAATTAAGTTAGGACGGATGAGCTTTTACACACCTCTATATAAGAACGAGCTTCTCCCAGAAGTGTTTCATGATCAAGGTATGAAAAGATGGTATAACTCTGGGGTGTGCACTATAGGAGATATTATAGATGACTCTGGTATAATTTCTTTTGAAAGGGCATGCCAATTATACAAGCTAGATCGTAGAGACTTTTTTAAATTTCTGCAGATTAGATCAGTAATACAAAGGAAAATGTTAGGGGGTGTTAATTTTAAAAGAGAGGATTTGATGGAACATATTCAAGATGAGAAGGGCTGCTCAATCTCACAATTGTATGGGGTGTTGGGTCAATGTAAAGAAGACAACAGGATTACAGTTTTTGATAAATGGAGGAGGAAGCTAAATTTAGTGGGAAATGAGGGGGAAAAATCGTTGCAGCTAACTAATTCTATTGTCAAGGTTGCAAATTTGCAGGCACAATGTTATAAATCTTTTCATTAATTATATTTCACACCGCACAAAATAGCACAATGGGGGGGGAACTAGCGGGATATCCTGTCCGAGATGCCAAAGTGTACAGGCTGACACTATTCATATGTTCTCAGCATGCCCAATTTTTAACCCTCTTAAACAGGCGATTGAAACATTCTTTTTTGATGAACTGGGGATATCAATTATTTTAACAAATGAGATTATGATTTTGGGTGTTGGGAGAGAAGGGCTGGATATCCCCCATCAAGAACTTATATTTATTGCAATGGCCATAACCCGACTTTGTATAGCAACCCTGTGGAAGGATCCTAATCCCCCGTCATTTAACCAATGGCTCTTAAGAATGTTATCAATGTATATCTTAGAGAAATCTCTGTATGAAAAAAAAGTCGCAAAGCGATGCAGCTAGGTAAACGGATCTGGGCACCGGTAGAGCATTGGAAATTAAGAATAGAGGGGTAACCTATAGTATTATAATAATATTTATTTTTTGTCTCTTGACCAGCTCTTTTTTCGTGAATATTATTTTTATTTTATTTTTATTTTTTAGCATCTCGTTGTTTGGTTGAAGATACTTAGTCTTAATTGAAGAATGTTTGCTGTATTAGTTATATATATCGAATTGATTAATTGTTTAAACAGTGTTTTTTCTCTGATGATGAACAATAAAAATAAAAAAGAAAAGAAAAAAACAAAGACTAATTTGACATGAGACACGGGTAAAGGGGGCTAATTTTAACGGAAAAAAGACTGTGTAACACCAGCACACATTGCAACTGACTATAACCAGATCCAATAAAAATGATGCGGCCAGGTGAATCAAATTATGTCACAGCGTTGACTAAATGATTTTGCAAAAAAAAAAAAAAAAAAAAGAAAGTGGTACATTTCATTAAAGATATTAAATCATCATTATGGGAAATTCATGTTTTTAAAACATAGCATAAAAATATAAATTAGATATAAAAATTCATAAATTCGTAAGAAAAGTCCCATGGTCGACATCCTAACCCAAAGTGCTTGCTACTAAATCTCGATCTAATTTACTTTGGACCACTTCAGACTAAAATTAGGGATTTCTGAATTGGTAATAAAACCAGAGATAGAAAGAAAGGGTGTTATAGATTACTTGCGGTCTGCTCCACTTTCAGCAGGTTTCTTCGAGTTACCCACATAGCAAACAAATATTTTGATATTGCAACCACAGGAACCGGGTCGGTGTCTATTTTTAGGATCCTAAAAAAATCTAGATAACTGCTAATACACAGGTTCCTACAAAGTTGGATAATCCAATTATGCCTACCGTGTTTATATGCCCCGCAGAAGAGCATTACATGAACCATAGTTTCTTCTTCTGCGTGGCAGCCAGGACAAAGACAACTGGATACTGCCACTCACTTATTTGTTGTCGCAAATAGCGGTAGGGTTCCATATCTAAATTATAAGAACAACTTTTTCACTAGTGTCGGTTGAATGGAATCCAACAGCCGCTCAAACTCATAGTGGCACTTAAAATCCAGGAACCCATAGGTTAGGCTTGTGAAATTAGCTGACAGCAGAATTTTAGTCAGTTTATACTCTTTTAGTTCACTAGCCAAAATTTTCTTAGAAATAGCTGGGCAGGAGACTACTGGATTCATCCAGAGGTTCTCCCTACCAATTTCCCTAAAGGAGTCCCTTATAAATGAAAGCCAAGGTATACTACCAGCCCCTAGAGCTGACATTACAGCTTTTAGTTCTTCCCTATAGCATCCCAACTCTGGGATACTCCACAACCACCGCCAATAAAGCAACGGGCGTGTCGCAATAAGATCCGCAATAGGAAGGATGTTCAAATCCATCATTAGAGGAACTAATGGTGTGTTTTACGGGATGGTCAGAATTTGCCTGATGAAATAATTTTCAGTTATTGTGAGGGTATGAAGACCTATGCCCCCACAATTCCATCCCATATAGGGAAGCTGACCTGGCTTGAACTTTGTAAATTTCAAGTGGTGGGCTTATAATCTTTAAAACACATTTCTTCTGGACTTTTAAAATCCCCCCTGCAGCCTGAATCAATTTTAGATTAGCCTTGTCCATTTAGGGGCCCCACCCCATTTTATCATTCAAAGAGAGCCCCAAATAATCAAAAATGGGTACCCTTTCTAGGGGTCTGTCCTCCAACATTGGGTGTGGGCAGTTAATGGTATTAGCATTAAAGACCATGGAGCAGATTTACAATAGTTGGCTCATCCCCAGGGATGCACCAGTTATTGTGTGCCACAGCTCCGCCACCCATGGTGCTCCGCATTGTAAATGCGGCGCATCATGGGGCAAAAACGGCATATGTGCATGACGCATCTGTGCCGTAAAGGAGGCACATTGCTGGAGTTGCATCACAAAAGTGAAGCAACGGTGGTGTAAAAGAGGCGCTAGGGGCTTGTAAATCTGCCCTGTGTACTTGGTTTTGTTAATATTAACCACAAGGTTCCTCTTTTTGCAGAACTGGCTAAATACATTTAGCACACGCTGCATACCCATTGCTGACTTTGAAAGCAGCAGGGTATCGTCCGCAAATATTAATGCGGGAAATCCACGGAGGACCAATTTCGGCGAGTCTATATTCTTAGTGGCAGATAGCTCTTGGATTAAACCATTTAGGAAGAGGGTCAGTGCAAGCACACAGCCCTGCCTCACCCCCTTACCCACGGAAAAAGGAGCCGTCAATTGCCCGTTCTTGCCATATCTTACTCTAGCAAAGGTATCTTTGTGGAGTTGTTTAAACTGAAAGCATAGATATGGCGGATCTCCAATAGCCAACAGAATACTCCATATCTGGTTACGGTCCACCATATCAAATGCAGATTTCAGGTCCACGAAGGTAAGATATAGGCTCCCTCCTTCCAATACTAAATGCTTCCAAAGGATAAGCTGGAGCCTGAAAACTGATCTATAGTAGATGTTTTGGCCCTAAAACCTGCTTGCAATGGGGTCAAAATATCAAGGTCTCGGATCCATTTCTGCAATCTTTCTAATAATACCCTTGCATATATTTTTTGAGATACATCGATTAGGCTAATTGGCCTATAATTAGCCGGATCCACGGGGGACCCCTTTTTATAAATGGGGATAATCTCGGCCCCTGCCCACCTGCTAGGAGCTTGAAGGCCCTGAAGGATTGCGTTAAAGAGTAGTTGGGGATAGGGTACCCACAGTGCCTGTTCATTTTTATAAAGGTCTCCCAGGATCCTATCTAGTCCTGGTGCTTTATTTAGTTGGAGCTTATCTAACGCTTGTTTAACCTCAGCCTTAGTGCAAGGTGGTATGTTCCACGAGGGATCGGAAGTTTGGAAACAAACCGGCGGCTCACTTGATTCAATTAACATAATTGAATATAATTCCTTAAAGTATAGACGCCAGGCTTTCTCAGCAATATTTGGTTCAATAGAAGTCTTGCCCTCTGACTTCCCTGTATGGACCAAATTCCAAAAGGACCTTGCATCTTTTGCATCTAGGGCAGACTTAATAGCCTGCCACCTATCTGCTTCCCAGCTTCCCATTCTGATTTACTTTTAAAAACAATAATCTAGCCTAGCTGCCTTTATACGTAAACGGTCGCCCCCCTTGAGGGTTGATAACAGAGTTCGCTTTGCCGCCCTACAACCCTTGCTAAACCAGGGTTTTTTCCCCACATGGTTTGCACAAGATTGGCCTACTACTAAAAAAATAGTCCCCCAGGGTTACAACCAATTCCTGATGAATTTTCATAAGGTCATCACTGTGGCCAACATTAAAGGTTTTTTCCGGAAACAATGCTTGCCTTTTCTAGAATGGGAATAATACTATTATACATTCTTGACATTGTTTCAGGGGATGGAATTATTGTGGCCTAGCAAATACGCCTCCCTCCATCAACTATTCTAAGATCGCTTCTAGGGGGAATTACAATTCCTTGATCTGTTTCAATCATAGCAAAATCCAGCATAATGACCAAAGGATTATGATCACTTTCAGTGCGGTGCTCGACACTAAAATTTGCTACTTTATGCCAAATTTCAAGGCTAATTAAAATATAGTCAATTACTGATGCCTGACCTTCCCTGTCAAAAGGTGGGTACCCTGGGTTATCTCTCGGGAATCACCCATTACAGAACCTCAAGGAAAAGGTAAGTGTGAGCGAAGTCATTTGAAGGACTAGTGGGGTTCACCCCTTTATTGAGTATGTATTTGGCGGTGGAATTGACCAAAGTGCATCCTCATCGCTAGTAATAGGTTTCGTAAAACCACTCAAGGGTTCATAATGGCAATTGAAATCTCCACCAATCAAAAAAGACACATCAACTGGGAGAGAATTCAAGAGACTCACCAGGAAGTTTAGTGTTGGGGATATCCCACCATGCTGAACTGGCCGAGAGTAGATATTGATGAGTGCCAGTTTTGGTACTTTTCTATGAATTATAAGAATACAAATTATGTCAGGAGAGTGGGTATCCACTGTTTTCACCACACACCCAAGGTGTGTTCCCACCCATATACATAGACCCCCCCTATGGTCTACCTCTAGGACCCTTAACAGCAGGCTCACAATATGTCACAAACCCGACTCTATGGACGGGGCTTAAAGCCCATGTCTCTTGGAAGAGGCAAATCCTGTGCAAGTCAGTGAAATCTCCCCAGCTTGGCAGGTCAAGTTTGGCAGCAAGGCCCGCGTTATTCCAAGACAACATTTTTAGGCCACCATTGGGACCCTCCACATTGCTCCCTACATTTACCTCAGAGCCTGGACAGTTTAATGAACCAGAGAGTGCAGAAATACTTTTCAGTAATAATTTTTTATTGTTAAAAAATTGAATTACATCATATTTAGTATATTTGTATAATGTACACGTGCAATAGCTATTTTTCATTGCCTAGGTTTTTTATGCATTCATTAACTTTTTTATTAAATTTTTATATTTAAAAAGTATTAGCATATGATATATAATTGTATGTATGTTATACCATTTTCTAGTTTATACTTTACAATAATTTAACATGATTGACAAGTTTAACATTTTTTAAAATGTGTTACATTTTTATACATTTATAAACTGTCTTAAAAACAGTTTATCACATTATTCGAACAATAATTTTATTAGTATACGTTAAAGATCTATCTATATTTTATATTAATATTTATTTTTATATTTGAAAAATGTTATCACATTTTTACAAGATCATTTGATAAGTTTAATATTTAGAAAAATGTATTACAATTTTCTTTTATATTTATTAATCATTTTTACTATATTTCCCATTGATTTCCAAAGGTAGATAGCCTTTTTTGTATTTTATTTGGTGGCTATTTTTTTTTCCGCTATTTGTGTAATTTTTCCAGGGACCAAGTCACGGTTAGGTGCTGGTGTTCATTAGAACAAGTAACTCCTTCTTTATGGATTTTTTAAGGGTTTTGAATGTAGAAGTGATTTAGGACGCATGTTTAAAAGTTGCCTATCATGTTGTTTTAATGTGTTTTGTATGTTTAGATGTGTTTTTGATAGTGTTTTGCACTGTATTGTCATTTTGCATTTTTTTGAAATCTGATTAAAATGTATGAATATATTTATGTTGCATCATGTGATGTCATGTATATTTTGATGATTAAGTGTAGTGTATGTGTATATGTTGGTCTATTATTATGTGGGTGGGTTTTGTGTTTTACAGGTTTTTGTTCTCAATAACATTTTATGAAAGTTTGGACTTGACTTTTTTTGTAGAAATCAGTTTTGGTTTACTATAAACTGTTTTTACTCAGATTTCCTTTTTTTCTGAGTTTCCTTTAGAGGTTCTTTTTTATCAGAATCTGTTTATTGAATTTTTGCATATAACAAAGCAAACAGTTGCATGGGAAAGGCGTAGAGTGAGTCAACACCTCAGAATTAGAGCCTAAGCTGGGGAGATACATGAGCAATGATACAGGAGGTATGCTAAAGCCTTGTGTTCCACGATGCTATGGGTGGATCATAAGGAGACTTTCAGGCTAGGGAAATAAGTTGCTTTGCTATGCTAGTCATTTGATGTGCCAGGTACCAGACTTCATAAATCATTGCTTTAAGCGCTGGAGGATATATTCCCAAGATAGCAGTGAAGTAGTCTGCTGGGATCGTATAGCCCAGGGTGTTCTTTACATGACGTAGGATTTCCTTACAGAATAGGGTGATGGGTAGACAGGTACACCATATGTGTTGAAAGTCATCTTTCTGATATCCACAACTCCAACAGGACTTGGTGCCATTGAGTAAATAGTGCGTAAGTGAGTAGGGGTGTAATACCATGGGAGCATGATCTTGTAAGCATATAACTGCTGAGGGATGTTCCTATGAATCTTTGGGATGTCGCACCAAAGGATCTCCCATTGTTTCCCTGTGATATCTTGGGATACTTTTTATTTTCTTAATGGAACCTTGTTTCTAGGGATTCTGATAGGATTAGGCATCAGTTTGCCTGTTTTGGCGGGGCTTTTTGCTTTTGGAATTTGATCTTTTTTGGGGATTACTATTTTTAATTTCCTAGGGATGAAAAAAGATCTGCAGCTACAAAACTATAAGTTTTATTTTGTCCTTATTTTGTGAGGTTTGAAAATGTGATATTATATTTATTATGCTACATGTATGTTAGCATTATGTGCAATTGATTTGAATATGTGTTGTTTGTATCTGATGTTATGTACTGAAATATTTGGCATTGATTGTTGGATTATTGGTATGATTAAAAAAATATTTATTACATATATTTTAATACCGATGTATTTAATAATCTGTTGATTTTATGTATTTATTTCACTGATATATTTATTTTCATATTTAAAAAAATAAAACAGTTTTGATTCGGTTGTTTATAGCTTGTTGATCATGAGGTTTTTGGTAGGCTTATATTTAATTTATAATATGCTTTTGGCTATAATTTTTAAGCATATGGTCCTTTTTTATTGATGAAACGCTTGAATTTAAATTGCAGTGTGTCATACTTTCTTTTAGTTTGTTTGCTTTTATAGGGTTAATGTGGGTAATGGATTGCTTTATTTTTAGTTCTTGGTAACTTTTCTCTTTTTGTAATGCTTCAATACATTTGTATACTGTAGGTGGATATTGTGCCATCATTTCAGTGTGTTGTTAATTTTGGCTGCCTGTGCCAACGTGCTTTAATAGACATTCCAACAAGGAATCTAGTACTTGGCTTGACATCTGTGTCCTGACTGATGCAGTCTGCCAACCCATGTATCATTGAAATAGTCCATTAGGGGTCTAAGTTTGTCTTGATCTTCTTGTTAGAAAGAGATTTCTATTAGTAAGTTATAATGGTTTACTGCCTCTTTGACAGGAACGTAGGCTAGTCCTCTCATTCTTTTAATTTGGAATGGGAATTCACTGTTAGTGAAGTATTCTACACTTAGGACCTGATTATGGGTTTAGTGGTCTGATCTCCCAACTACTGTGTCCGTGTCCTCTAGGACACCGCCGCTCTCTCGGTCTGCCACTGGCCATATTATGAGCTGTGCTGTCTGAAACACTGACTGCAGGCATGGCACTATTCCCGCTGGGACCACAGTGGTCTGCAATCTTGGTGTTGCGTCCTCTGATGCTGTCAAGGCCGCGGGTTGCACACCAAGCTCCCCGCAGCAGTTACCCAGTAGTGGTAGACTGCTGCAGTACGCATGCAACGTAAACACTGCAAAAGTGACCATTGGATGGATTTAAAAACTGCACACCTGATTTGTGTTATCCAAATCAACACATCTGCAATTCATATTAAAAAACACCCCCCCTGATCAGGATACTTGGCTTTTCAACTGCAGCCCACAAGACAGAAACCATCGTTTGATGCAATTTCAGATAGGACGCCCCTTTTTTCATCTTCCCATTTAGCACTCTCCATCACCTGCAATTTTAGTTTTGAACCTTTTTACCTGTATCACTTGTTTGTTTTCCCTTTGATGTAGTTACTCACATTTTGATTGTATGTCATCATGCCTGGCCAAGAGTTGACAGTAATATTGGATGAAATCATTAGAGTACATCCCCAAAGTTTTTGTCCCAAGTCCAGCATATTCCTCTCAGTAGGACAACTGAAATGTGAGAAAATATAGTAACACAGTGAATGCTGTTTGTTTCACCCTGTGCACATAGAATGACATTAGTAGGAGGTGTGCTGTCCTCAGGTTGAGGGTGCATATTCGATATAACAACCAACATCTGGAGGCTCAGAGGACTGGCACGTGCCCTCCCAGTGCTCCCTTACAATTGCTTCCCTGGGAGGAGAAGGTCTTCACCATCCTGCATTCTGAGGGCTTGACAGGAATAGCTGGGAGAGTGGACTCTCGTATGTTCCACTTCAATAACTGTCATAATATCACAATGTCCTGTTAGCTCTCAAATCTGTTTTTGCAATTATGTTCTTTACCCGCATGCGCGCTAGCGGTTTTCCCGCTGAGTGCTGAGATTTCAAAAATCCCGCGTTACGTGACAAGGTCAACTCGTCACACGCACAGCGCAGGTAACGCCCATGACGAGTTGACCTTGTCACACGCATCGAAGGGGTTAACTACTGACCTAACTTGCAGTGCTCAAAGAATCTGAGTTGTTGGTTTGTCTGAATCAATGTGTAGTGGTTCCTATCAGACCACATGTATTCAACTCCTTGACATGCCACCGGTTGTATTGGTATTTTAAGTAGATAGCCATAAAAATAAAATTCCAGGACTCATGAAATGTGTTAAATTGTAACTGTATGGTCTGTGCCGAATGCATGTTGCCAACAGGTATAGTACACTAATCATTTGTCAAGCCTTGGTAATGTGAAATTGAAGTGACTACAACTACTACAAGGACCAGTGACTGGTACTCTCACCAAGATTCTAGAATCCTTTTGGCCTCTTCTCACTTGTCTGCTATGTCACTACTGAGGATCACTAGTCATGCAGTTTACCAATGTTTAAGTGTAGGTAAAGTAAGATTGAAGTGACTACAACTACCATGAGGCCCTGTGACTAGTACGCTCATCAAGATGCTAGTCTCTTTTTGGCCTCTTCTCACTTATCTGCCATGTCACTACTGATCTACACTCATAATGGACTGCACAAAGTACAGACAATGCTCAACTCAGATATATGTCCGAATGGTTTGCATTATGGTGTCCTGGTATCATAAACTGAAACTATTGATGGCATGAGTGATACTCTATTATCTGTGTACTCCTAATATATGGAAGCACTAAAGGAAACTCAGCTAGTTAAAAATGGCAGATGACCTCATGACCCTGCACTCGTCACATCATGAAAAGTACTAAATATACAACCAAACTGTGTCTCGGCCGGTATTCTACATAACTAGGCCTTGGAATGGAAATTACACATGTTACAACTACACTTTGCGTATTGATTGTTGTCTTGGAGATGGCATGTCTATCCCTACAGCCAAAATGCAACATTGCTGCACATCTATTGAGCTGATGGAATCTACTACATGTATTGAATGTCTTCAATTGTCTAGTAAACAACTCAACGCAAATAGTTGACAACAATAGTCTCTACCTATTTAGTTTCATTCTAGGTCTCTATTTACTTTGCCACAAACAACGTGGATGTAGATTCCTCACTTCCACCAATAACAATGTACTATATTCCTCAGCAGGTTGATAAGCCACACCCCCTGCAGAGAGGTTGGACACTGAACAGAATTTTGCTCCACCCCAGGACAAAGTCCTCAGTGATGTGCACATGGATGACAGTCAGGGCCCATCTGGTCAGCCTTGGCAGATTGCAACAGTGAGGTTCACTCTTCCCACAACAACACCTCCCACCACAGCTGTAACAATACCACCAACCACTGCACCCCCAACCTGCGTACCTAGCACAGTCACTACCATCCTGTGCCCTCAGTCTTGGATTCGGTGGGAGCAGTCATGGAGGAACCAGGACCCAGTGGGATGGTGTAGTCTCTGCCACGACTACAGGCCCATGGGGGTAGGTGTACTGATAGGGTAACTTTGGCCCATAGACGGATGTTGCCAGGGCCATGGATACCTAGGCTGCCATCACATTTGTTATGGAAGTCTACTATGAATTACAAATTGTGATAGGCCAGGTATTGACCAAAATCCAAGAAATGAAGGAGCTACAGAGAGGCACATACCAGGAGGTTGCTGGCCTACACACCAAGGTGACTGGCAAATACACTAACACCATTACGGCCTCACTGGTTGAGGAGCTGTGTGACATCAACACCACCCTCTGCAGGACTTTTACACCTGCATCTATGCCTTACTGTGGTCAAAGTCCAGACAGGCCATCAACATCTTCTGCAGCCACAGGAAGGGAGGTCCAGTCATAAGACGACATGCCTGCATGCTCCCCTGTCTCAGCAGATGCAGATACCCCCTCTGCCAGAAAGAGGGGACGTCTACGCAAGACTCCAGAAGGTGGGAATGGCAAGCCACCCATCACTGCCAGTAAGAAACCTTTCTCCTAATGTCCTTCTGTCTATGCAACACATTCACTTTTTGGTCTATTCCTGCCCAAATGTTTCCATATCTGATGAGAGGAGTATGTTGGACTTTGGACTCCAGACAATGTGTACTCTACTACAATGGTTTCATCCACCATGATTGAATCATTCGCTTTTTGTTTTCACTGTGCAATATTTTAGTTAATTTCTTATCTTATCCTTGGTCACTTCATTAAAATCACATGTCACCAAATCATTGTCTCCTGTTGTAAATGTCCCAACATGTGAACTTGGCAATGTCAACATTAGGTACTGCTGGAATCATGGCTATGCTGTATGTAAACAATGTTCGACTCAGGATCACTAACATGTCACAACTACACATACATACAAGAGGCTGGGCTGAAAACATCTGTATTCCATTGTTCAAATCATAGGCTGACATGATGTCAGAAACCTGGCAAATAAGAGATGACTCAGTTGTTCTGTGTCAGTGATCACATATTCACTTGCAGACTTTCACAACATGGAAGAAAGGGATATATCTGACAATACCCTACACAATAGTCAACAATAAATTAGGTCTATTTCATCGGCTGGAGCTATAGTGCCTACATCACAAAAGAAATGCTACATCAAATAAACAGAAACATGTCAGTACAACAGTTTCTGACCAAGGAGTCATTTCAATCCATTGTGGCTTGCATTTGCTAGAAAGTCACAAATTAATGTCAGTGATGTGCCACAAGCACTTTGGCCTACAATGAGAAGATACATCAGCAGCTACTTACAGTTTATATACAACGAGGAATTAGCCAATGTGAAGGAAGGATAGCGTGATTTGGGTCCAACAGAACAGTGTGACAAACATGCCACAAGGAACAAGTCCAATGAAAGACATGTAACCCACAGCTTACCACTGTGCAAGCTGTCTTGGTATTGTCTTTGTATACCCAAACTCTATGGCAAACAATCCCAGGACCAATGCATGTCTACTTCTTAAGTCTGAACAGCAACATATATCTGCTAAAGTCACAGCACTCAAATGTCCAAATGAAAATGCCATGGTGAAGGAATCTAAAACAGACCAACACAGAGAGGGATTAGCTAAGCAACAATACAAATGCCACAAATCAACTCCTAGAGAACACAATCCCAGACAACATTTATTGCTGACCAAAGCTACACTTACAAAACAAACACCTTTCCCCAGACCAAATATTTCTAGTATGTTGCATGAACATCATCCTCACAACATCACAACAAGATTTGCAATAAAATTCAAAGACAGCACATCTCACACCATACTAACACGCAGAAGTAGTTTTAGATTGCATTTTGTTGCAAGTCCATTCCTTCCTCTTCACCACTGTCATCATCATCATTTGGCATTTCAGGTTCTTCATTACGTGGCTCTTCATGGACTGCATCCTCCGTGATTTAAGGGATGTTTCATCGCAGTACAATGTTGTGGAGCAAGCAGCAGGCCACTGTGATATTACAACCTTCCCGGGTAAGTAGAGGAGGGATCCCCCACTGTTGTCCAGACATCAGAGTCTCCTAGATGGAAGACAAATAGAAGTGCAACAATTAGTTACACACTTTCAGATTAAATTACCTGACATCACCCACACAATGTAAGGACAGATCACACTTACCTACAAGCCAGGCCCTCTACTGTAGTAGTTGTGACATCAGCTGGGGTATGATGCTGTTCCACAGTATGAAGGAATCATGTGCAGATTCTGGGAACTGGGCACAGATGTTTGCGATGTACAAATCAGGTAAGCAGACAACTTGCACATTGATAGAATAGAAGCACTTCCTGTTGCAGTACACTGGCTTCTTAGCTTGTGGTGGTACTTAGGCAATATGGGTGCCATCAATGGATCCATTCACATGTAGGATGTGACCAAAAGCTTAAAAATCTGTTTTCACAGTGGCTAAATCCTGACGTGGTGAACTGGATATAGCTGTCCACTTGTTTAAAAAATGCTGCCTGCACCTCTTGGAGTACCCGACTGAACAAAGGTTGTGACATTCCACCTGAAATTGAAACATTGAAATATAAAAGAGCCTTTGGCCAAAAAAATGCAATACTGACATGATTTTTATAAGTGGTGGGATTGATGTAGGATACGTGACGTGAGACAGCAGTCCAGTATTTTGTAACAAATCAAACAAAATGTGTGTATGACATATCACTCTTCCATGGCCTGAAGGTCTGGAAATAAGAGGCTCACTGGAGCCTGGCTTCTCCTCCCTCTCCCAGGGTACCTATGTGTAGAGTACCACAAAAATGTATATTGGTCACAGTGTGCACAGTAACATATATGAAGAGTAAGGCAAAAGTTAAGTGACTGAACCTAAATGCTTCATGAAGCACTACACGTTTCGCATCATCATTGTCAAATGTTGAACATCCTCCAGTCATCCCTAATGTGGCCTTCAAATATCTGTTATAGAACTATGTACATAATCAAATCTTAAAATGTATATTTGCACTAAAGTGAGGGTATCAATAGATTTCTTGTGAAATACCACCAAATATGGTGTACAGTGCACCACACGCAGTTTCAGGCACAGTTGTCACAGCCATAGGCTAACATTGGTGATAGTGATGGTCACAGTTGAATTGCGGGGGGCACTGACGCTAATGACCATGTACATGGCGTACATGTACGCAGTGATTTGAAAAATTACTCACTTGCCGACTGACACTGCTGCTATCAACACCTCCTCCATTTTAGCTGCTGTTAGCCTCTTCTGGGAATAATCATGGAATGCACTCCAGGGGAGAGGTCCCATCCCTGCACTCCAGAGGATCTGGATGCCCTGGTGGATGAGGGTCATCCCCTGTATGCCAAGCTCTATGGCTCACCAGAGAAACAGGTAATTGTGTCTAATGCATATGTGACTCTATTTAACAGTTTCCTTTCTATTCCCATAGGCTACAATGTGTCAGAGTGTAAGCATTATGTTGATTTAATAAATTGTGTGGTCCCTACATAGGACAAACATGTAATGAATTATGGGACCCTGTACGTTGTGGGGAGAAGGCCACCATTCCCAATTGTCAAAAGGGTGATTTGTACTTGTGTAACATGCATCTATCTATGTAGGCTTCAAGTTCAAAGTAGCGACAAATAGTTCTCAAATCACATCATGATATGTGTGCATTGCAATGTATAGGCTGTACACCAGGAACCAAGTCTGGAAACTTATACACGCATTTGAGGATGATGTTAGCCATGGGTACCATCCCACAGATCACTCAATCCACATCAGACTTTTTAAAACAGTTGTTTGGGAGGTAGCTGTATCTCAAAGAGCCCTTCAGAGTGCCACCCAACCATTTGCTTACATATGAGATGGGCAGAAGATTCACTTTTGTGACTATACAATTTGGAAATATGAGGTACATGTGGAATAAGTAGCCTCATCCTGCAGAAAACAAGGTCTGACAAATGCTTGTGGCAGTCTGGGTCGTAGCCCTTCTGGGCCAGAGGTACTCTGGCAGGAGAAATGAGGCATAGAGTAATATCCCTGTAGACCAGCTCGCACATGGACGTTTCCAGAAAGATTTATCTGAGCCACTAGTAGGCCTAATATGTGTAACATGGATAATATAAGGAATTTTGACTGAGGTGAGCCCCTGACCTGATACTTCTTGCCATTGACTCATAGTGTCAATGTGTGCCTGCCACTAATGGTAGCCCCCTCACTCACACAGGTCAGTTGACACTTTTACTACAGTTTAGCTTCCACTCTACAGGCATAGTGCATATCAGAGACATTAACATTGGAGATAGTGGGTTTCTTCTGAATACATTTTGATATGTGAATCATCTGCTTGGTTAAGATTTTCCTATCACACAACACATACAATGTTATATTGAATGCCACACCTGCTACAGTGCAACATATGGCAAACAGTTTTCTGTACTGACAGTACATACAACACAAAGATGTGCTGATTCATTATAATATCCCAATTAGTAGTCTCCATGTACACACAAAGATGTAGCTTTCAGTGACACACATACCAGGCCTTACACTGTAACCTTAGGCTTAGGATGTTATATATGCTATTGTACTTGCCTCCATTGACCATACACATGAATGATATGAGCCTGCCAGTAAAGGTTTCAGGACAGTCATGCACAGGATGTTTACTCTTCAGAAGGTAAAAATGGGGTGCTGTGTGTCATGGTACCTAACATCACGTTACATGTAGGATTTGCCTAGCCCTTATGATGTAAGTGGGCTCGGTCAGTCAGTGTAGGTCATGACCAGGGTTGAGGTTAGTAATCCACAAAAGTTTATATCCATGATTTGGTTGTGCTAAGCATGTGACATGGACACACGCAATATGTTGACTTTTGGTGAATGCTTGTGCTAGATAACAATGTAATGTGTATCATGCTGACAGTTATCTCAAACTTCCAGTTACAATCTGTTCCTTCATCTACTGCATCCTTACAGGTCAACATTTATCAGAAGAAGGCCATTTGGAGAGCCATCGCCTGGAAGGTGCAGACCCTGGTGGTCTACAATTAGGGTAGCGTCCACTGCATAAAGAGGAAGGAGAACCTGCGCCGCTGAACCTGGAAGATTGTGGAGGTCCAGCTAAGGAACCTCTCCCAAAGTGGAAGGGGCGCACACCAGACCCTGACCCCCCCTGATGGCCCGCAATCTGGTGGTGGCTTACCCGGAGCTTGACGGGCAGTTGAGGTCCCAACAGCAGCTAGATGGGTGTGAGCCCTGACCAGAGTCAAGCATGTAATTTTTGGCACATGTGCTACACACAAGATGAGCCATTTTTAGTGTAGGTCTGGTAGTAGATGCATTCTGATGTGCTGTGCCTATTGTCTTTCTGACCTGAAACACAGCAGAGTTGTGTCCACATAGATTGTTCTCATTTTTGAGCAAACATCTGGCTGAGTGTAGTGAGTGATCATCTCATGTTCCTAGATAACCTGGGTGACAATTCTACTACACTGGCAACTTTTTTATTTTTTATTTTTATATGGCCAAACTCAACCAGAGGTTATCAGAGCACTTTACATATTCACCAGTTGCATTACAGATGGACACATTCATTTTGTTAGGCACAGGAAGATTAAGTGATTTTGCCCAGAATCACAGGATGTTGAGCGTCCCTGCCGAGACTCGAAGCCCATTCCCCAGCTTCGGGGTTGACCACTCTAGCCATTAGGCCATATCACTTCTAACACAATTTGTCTTCCTTGTGTGAGAAGTGTTATTTCCTCACTACTGCCTCTCATGCAAATGTGGCCCTTTTACATGTGACATGACATAGAATGCACAGTACATGCAGTGACTGTAGAACAGTTCCCATTGGTAAGTTCTGGTCATCCAGTGAAATAAGAGGGGAAACATCCCTGATGCCATCAGAATTAGTGCCTACAAGTTGGCCAGAGTGCATTAGCCAGTTGATGGTTCATCCGCAATAGTGTTTTAAAACATTAACTCACAAATGTGAGTGTCTACATTCATCCTTACAAGGCATTTTGAGTGTGCAAAAACAAACAGTTGTGCGATGTGCATACCCATTGGGACTCTAGTGAGCCCACATCTTCATGTCATTGATGATCAGGAACACACAAATCCATCTATAATGTGGCCCTTTTACATATGACATGACGTAGAATGCACAGTACATGCAGTGACTGTCCAACAGTTCCCATTGGTAAGTACTGGTCATCCAGGGAAATGAGAGTGCAAACATCCCAGGTGCATCAGAATTAGTGCCTACAAGTTGGCCAGTGCGCATTAGCCAGTTGATGGTGCATTCTCAATAGTGTTTCAAAATATTAATTCACTGACTGGTGAATTGCATAAAGGAGTAAGATGTAGAACTGTAGGGATCAAATGTGAGTGTCTACATCCATCCTTAAAAGGCATTCTGAGTGTGCAAAAACAAATAGTTGTTTGCTGTGCATGCCCATTGGGACTCTAGTGATCCCACATCTTCATGTCATTGATGATCAGGAACACACAAATCCTTAAAGGGTGTATTGGCTTGTGGACATAAAATCTCTGACTAGCGTCATCACCTGTACCAAGCAGGATTGGGGTGTTCATATGGCTATACAGAGTCTTTTGCTGTGTGAATTCTGAGTATCTTTCTCCCAAATGTTATGACTTCAATGTTTCAAGGGTCTTTATATGCTAAATGTGATGCATAGCTCAACAACATATCTACAGCTTTCATTTGGCTCTTTAGGTTGTGGCCATATGATTTAAATTGGAGTGAAAAGTGTCATCAGTATGCAATGAGCATTTGCATGTGGCCTGATGAATGCCACATCATGCCACAAAATTAATTGGTTGTACATTAGTATTGAACTTGGCCTTCAGCACATCATGATGCGTTATGAGTAATAGTTAGATAGTGTTATGAGTAATAGTTAGATTCTATTTTTTACTTGACATTTTTCATGCCTAAATTATCTTCCGTCTTCCTTCCTTAATTACTTCCTTGCTCACTTTCTTACTTACTTTTATACTTCACAATATAATTGACACTTTTTCTTGCTACTACCCCAATGTCATTGTCTTACTTTTCTCACTTAGGTTTAATTCTACAACTTTGTGTAGTGCCTATTTCATTCACTTGTTTTTCTGAAAGATGTAGCCAGTATGGCATCTAAGGATTTGTCAGTTCCACGCTTCAGGCTATGTTGCTTTTTGCCTTCTAAATGGAAATATGTTCAGCTTCTAAAAATGACAATAACTCAAAATAAAGGTTAACTGGGGATCCTAAAAGGCAGGCTCAGCCAGGTTCACCCCTGTCAAACTGTTGCCAGATGGATACTGCTAGATTGGACATTGGGGAGGGAGCTCACCTTTTTCAGTTCTTGTTGGGTTTATTTTTGTTTATATAACTTTTATTTAATGGATGCAATTTTATTGATAATTTGCCACACTTTGTACAGTGGAAAATGTTTTATATATGCATGCGTAGATTTACAACCACATACTGATAGAAACGGTGGCAGATCTGTCGAATTTCGATTGTCGATTTTCAGCCAAGTCAAAGCAGATCTGTATCGGCTTATTCTGCACTCCTGATGCAATAAGAAAAGCCATAACAAGTGTCAGTTTTGAATTATCTACTTAACTCACCAATCAGAAAATAAAATGAGGAAAATGCAGTTGTTGCTTTTTTTGTATTTAGTAGGGACGTCACAAGCAACTACCAGATTGTTGCAGTGTCAAGAAATGAATTGCAAGCAATATATCGAAAGTTAATTCAGTAGAAATAGAGATTGTGAGAAATTACTTTTTTTTTGCATGGTCATCCACATTTTTGAGGACTGATGCTGATGCTATTTGACACTGTGCACTGGGACACATTTGACCAGACCCAATGCAAGTGCTCTGACCCCTAAAACAAAACTGGCTAACAACTTATTGACATATTTAACTTTTGTACGAGGCGATAGTACATGGTGCCCAAAAGACACCCATGGCAAGTAAAATGTCACCTGATTGCAGAACTACACCACCATCCACACGTCTGACCAGGAAAACATGACGTTAGGCCTACCACTGTAGCCTGATAGCTGCAGTTTGAAACCTGTAGTCCTACCTGTAGTCCTACCTGTTACAATATAACCTTTTTGACAATAGAAAAACTTCCTTTCACACATCAATATGTCACCCTTATGAGGGGCCGGTATTTGAAAAGGCAAGGTGCTTAAAAAATTAGACTTTTTCCCTCTCTGAGCTTTTTCAGCCAATACCAATGGGTTCAGCTCGATCTAGTCCAGCACCTTTCTGAGGACTTCCTCGAATACAGCCTTCTGTTTTGTCCTGATAAATTATTTTGACTTTGAGAAAAAAGACTAAGTCCAAGTTAAAATTTTTGACCAGGTCTGACCTGGTGGATGTATTTGGCCCATGCTACATTGCCTTTGGCTTGGAATTGCACCTAGGTCTTGGCCCATTGAGACCATTGTCTACCATTACAGTTTTGTGTCTTTTGGTGATAGTTTTCTTCAAATCTTTTACCATTCTTATCTCCAGTTTGCATTGTTGGATTTTCGTTCTTTTGATGTTTTTTTTTCATAACGTTTTACTCTATTTTTATAAATTGGAGTGAGATTTTTATTTTGTTGTGTTTGTAACTTTTTCACTGTTTTCTTATTTCAAAATGCTTTCTTCCTTTAAGTTAAGCCTGTCTGTTCTGTGCATTAGCTACTACTGGCTCATTTTTAAGTTACTGAAAACTTTAACTGGCCCTAATAAGTTAGTGACTTTATTTCTTGGAGTGGACTACCCTTCACCCCCCCTTATAATTCACTTTCTCACATAGATGTATAAAACTGTGGTAACTAATTAACAGTTGAATGAAATGCAATTCCTTTTCAGAAGAATTGGTGAGAGTTATTTAATTTGAATTTTGGCTATAATTGGTTTGATATATGCTATTTTCAGAGGTGATACATGAATGACCTGTGGCCAGTGACATGATTTCTCATCCATTGGGAGGGTTGTAACCTTTCACCAATGGCACTTTACCCATGATCTTGAACCCTATTTCATATCTGCCTGAAACTATACATACTAACTACCTTGTTTTTTGTTAATTTTCACTAATGAATATATGATTACATATGCCACATTTTTCAAATACTGCTTACCTAAAAGTACCTTTCACACATTTTCTACTGTCTTCCTGTTCTCGATATGCATATAATTTCATTGTAGGCGTTGCATGTCCAGTAAGCATTAGATCTCACGATAGGCCTAGGTCTGGGTAAAAACACACAATTCCTGTTACTATGTACTGCCTTTAATGTTTGATTAACGAGCTAGCTCACCTGACAACCTGACCTTCTTTTTTCATGGAATGGTAAAACCACCAAGCAGTCTATCAGGTGAGGAGAGTGGACTTTCATGAAAGAGGGGGCCAATCCTTCTGAAGTGCCCTTGTGCTAATTAAAAACCCAAGATGGACTTTGCAAGATAACCTTGCGAGGGCTGTAACAAGGAGTATATGGGGATGCTCTGCATTTTATCTACAAATAATGGGACATGTTACCAATTTTGACCATAGATATAATGACTGGTGTTTTCTTTTTTTTATTGAGATGTTTCAGGTATTTACGGTACAAAAATTTCATTTCATATATCAATTCATTACATAATCCATAAATAATCAGAATAAACAGAGACATTGTGAATTATACAAAGGCAGTAGAAACAACAATAAAATACGACGATTTGGCTAAAAAGAGTGAACAAGTGAGATTAAAGCGTGCATTTAAAAGGCAGAGATATACATAAGAGTCCGACCCTTCTGACCACACCGTCCATTTGCAATTTCCCCATTTCAATGTCTATAATCTCTCCATTTTCTGACTGGTGCCCATATATTCTTGCCCAATTCCCGTTTTTTCCTCCCCTTAAAATCATATAGATATTCTTCGATATTATGCATTCCTAAAAACCTTGAAAGTCATTGTTGGAAAGTGGGTGCGGAGGTATCTTTCCAGCCAGCTGAGATTAAAAGACGTAGTATGGCTGCAGATATAAATACTAGGGCCTCCGCCTTATCTTTTGCTTTCAGTTTTCCATCCATGCCCACTAAGATCACCGTAGGGGATAGAACAATGTTTTGTTCTAGCAGCCCCTCCAAAAAAATTTGTATCTCGTTAATGATTGGTATTAGATTCGGGCAATTATAAAACATGTGGAGTAAATCTGCTGGGCCCAAATTACACCTAGGGCATCTGTCACTATCCCTTACTCCCCAGGCAAACAATTTTGATGGCGTGAAATACAAATTAAATAGTGTTTTGTAATGTTGAGCCTTTAGATTTGAGGAGCGAAAGATCTTTTTATTTCATTCTAACGCTCAATCTAAATCCACATCTGGGTCATCTAGTTTTTGAGCCAATGTTGATTCTGTCTTTCCCATATCATCATCTAGCTCCTGCAGAAGATTGTTGTAACAAATTTTTATTTTGCTACCTCCTTTTTTCAAGTATTCCATTATTGAGTAACTCGACATGGGAGATAGCCTAGGCCTAAATGATCTAATTGTTTGGGCCATTTGTGTATATAACAGCCATTGGTTAGAGGGGAGTCCGAATTTTTGTTGAAGTATATTAAAGTCAACAATCTCATCTCCTAATATAACATCGCCCAGACACTTAACTCCCATCTCCCTCCAAAGGCGGCTATTTATATTTTGGCCTTGATGGCCACAGATGTTCGAATTCCATATGTCGATATTAGCATGGATTTTTGGGATTTTTAAAATCTTCCTTATAATCATCCAAGTTCCCCATGCCCCCATCAAAATCAAATATCTGGCTCTTTTATAGTATCTTCTTTCAACCTCGCACATCAACAATCCCCCTGCCTTTCTACCTACTAAAAGCTCAAAGATAGTGGGGAGAACTTGGGCATCCATCGAAGATTCTGCTGGTCCTGGATCATATTGAAACAATAAGTTTATCTGTACTAGCAAACATGACCAGTGATATAGTCTAATATTGGGCATTGCCAGTCCACCTCTCTCTAATGGTAGAGACATTTGTGCTATCGACCTTCTAACTTTCCCATACTGCCAAATAAATCGGATGAATGCCCTTTCAATCTTCCTGATTGTCCCCTCTTCCAAAAGCAGCGGTATGGCACGGAACAGGTAGAGCAGCTTAGTCCTGACCCCTACCTACATGACTGGTGTTTTCTTAAGCCTGTGCAAATGCTTTAATTTTTCTCATAGTAATCCAAACTCATCTTTCTACTCTAGGATAGAAAAGACCAAGCAAACATATCAATAATAAGTCTCTTTGCTTTTGTGCCTGTGTGTGGATGTTGTTTCGTGTACTGCTGAGTGGGCCATACCAATGATCAGACCCATGGTCAACACATGAGAGGGTTTTCAAATCCCAATGATATAAATCACCTGAATAATATTGAAACTGCTCCAAAATGATTACTACGCTTGCTTCCCAACTGTTTGTATTTTTTTATGCTGCTAGTTGCTCACATCAAGGTTTGTCATTGTTGTTTTATCTGTAAAGATATCCTTGCTATTTAGAAGAAAATAAAAACCTCATTGTGTTTAATAGTGTTGTTTAATTAAATAAAAATTGAAAGCGCTTCAAATCCTGTTGCTCAATTATCTCAATTGGATGCAAATGTGTTCATAATGCTTCCATCTTCATGAAAAATATCTCCATCATTATATTTCTATGATTTCTGCACTCTTTATTGGTCTTAAAATTAAATTTGAGAATATCATGATGTGTTATAATGAACTTTTCTTAGTTTATATTTGCTTATTTACCATATTCCTTCAGGAGCAGAGTATGGAGCAGCGCACATTCGAGAAGTAGCAGATAATGAGCAAAAAGAGGGCAAAAATATAGTTCCCAAACATTTCCTTGCATAATCAACCTTAGTTACTCATTAGTGGAATATTATCTAAGAAAAAATGAGAACGTAGCTAGGGTAGATACAGGATCCCTGTGATTTGCTTCTGCTTAGTTATTTTGGGGGGGGGTGAATTCTAGAGTGATTGAGTTTTGATTCTGAGCAGAGGAAAGATAATGATCTTGCATTGTGTGCTCACTGCAGATCATGCCTGAACCAGCCAAATCTGTGCAGACTCCCTGATTAGGGTGGAGCATAGTGGAGCTGACCTAATCTGTTGATCCAGCAGCTAATGGTTACTTTGTATTTCCACTTCACCTGGGAGCAGGTACCAGATCCAGCTCTCCTTCCTACTGCGAGCCCTCATTCTTGTGCTTCTTTGTAATTCTTCTGCCTCTCTCTGTTTCTGCCATTCTTTAATTGTTTTGCTTCTCTCTGGTTCTCCCGCCCATTTTCTCAGCCTCCTGCCAAATTCCTCTCCCAACTGCTGATGACTTCCGCCTAGTCCCACCCACCACTTTCCAGTGGCCCTCCTTCCTCCCAGGACCTACTTAATCAAACAATCTATCAATCAATCAATCAATCAATCAATCAATCAATCAAATGTCTTGCAAAGTGCAACTGCTCACCTGTAAGGGTCTGGAGGTGCTGGGGGGAATAGTTGCTTGCCCGACAGGGCGCTGTGGTTCCGTCGAAGAGCTAGGTCTTGAGGTCCTTCCTGAAGTGAGGGGGTGACGGTGATTGCCTCAGGTGGAGAGTTAGTGTGTTCCAGGTCTTTGCTGCAAGGTAAGAAGGATCTTTCTCCAGCTGTGGTCTTGCGGATATGTGGGACAGTAGCCGGGGCCAGTTGGGCAGAACGGAGGCCTCTGGTGAGTGCATAGAATGTGAGGCAGTGATTGAGGTACGGAGGTCACACATCATGTCGGGCTTTGCAGGAGTCTGTGTGTCTGGCTCCTTGGTCAGCGCCTCCCGTGGCCACACATATAGCCCCGCCTGCAGTCTTCAATGACAGCCTCACCCACCGACTCCTGTCAGCTGGAGAAGGCAGCATCGGGCAGTATAAAGGAAGGAGTCCGCAAGAGAAACACGCTTCACGTTCAATCACTGACCCCCCCAGGCCTCTGATGCTTATCCCTCCTACCTGCCTTCATCCTGCTTGCTTGATGAGTTGAGTTGACGTCCCGGCTTGCTTTTTGGTCTTCCTGCAGTGCTTTCCCTTTCTGGGTCATAGGTTGCACTTCTGAGGCTCCAAGTGTTTTTGAGTATCAGGCTGGCAACATTGTTTCCTTTTGTTTTCTCGTGCGGCTCAGTTAACTCTTTGTTGCCCTGCAGTCTGGCTCTGTAAAATAGAAGAAGTAAGACTTCTAAAGAATTGGTGTTTCTTCGTTTGGGGAGTTTGTTCTTTCTTTTATTGTTTCACTTCCATACTTATCTAATGGTTGTGTTTCTTGTTTGTTGGGGGTTGTGTATTCCGTTCCCTCCTACTTGCATCATGTCTCTTCTCTTTACAAGGAGGTTTATAAAGTTACAGTATCAGAAAACCCCTTTTGGTTCACATTAATTTCTTATGCAGATCCTGCACTTTCTGCCTTATTTTTACCCTTATTTTTCTACTGATATGGGAAATGAGTTTTTTGGTTGTTCCCATGTTCAGGCAGAATAGATATTTTTCCCTATGGATCTATTTATCTCCAAAGGGCTTTTCCTGATTAGGTTGGTAAGTTTTATATTTCTTCTTTTGTTTGTGGCTCAACTTCCACTGTCAAAATATTCATTTAGTGAATGTTTTGTTTCTAGATATATTGTGAATCTAACGCTCCATTTGCAAATATTCTCTGCGTAGGAAGAACACCATATTTTGCAGGTATATTATCATAGTGTAAGATGCATACATACAGGAAGCTTTTTGCAACAGAGAAAGTACATACCTTTTCTTCCTTTTCACATTAGGTGTCTTAGTGATACTCTACAGATGACCCAGTGGATTCTACCCCTTCCTCCTTTCTGTGTTTTGTCTCTCCTTTTTCCCTACCTTCCTTTTGCTTTAACCCTGTTGGGCGAAGGAGGTGGGTGAGGGAAGTTGGGACCTCGCATTGATCCCTACATTTCACCCCTGCGGAAAATAGAGGTGAGCCCCACACTGTTAGGAGCTTGAAGATGACTCTTTTGTTGACTGGGAGCCATTGGAGGCCCCTCAGGTAGCTGGTGATGTGGCTGCAGCAGGAGATGTTGAGGATGAGCCTGCAAGAGGCGTTCTGAATGTTCTGCGGTTTCTTGAAGAGTTTCTGGGTGATACTGGAGTAGAGTGTGAAACAGGGCCCTTCTTTTCTTTGTTCAGGAACTCTTCTAGAGTCACTTTCCTATTAATCCTTTTAGCAGCATGGACGTGTGAAGCGGAGAAGCCATTAAGTAAAGCCAACTTGCACACCACTTCCTGATATTCAATATCCAAAGGACAGTTAAAGAAGGTTAGTTAAGTTTTATTACAGCGTCAAAAATAATTAAACATACACACATCTCACATGAGAATGTAGAAATACAGAGGAAACAGCTTAAAGGCAAATCTATGAACCCAATTCAGATGGTGCAGCATGAGAAAACAATTAATTAGAGAAGGAGTATACAGATCATTAGGAAGCGAGAGTCCAAATTTCCTTGCATCGAGGGTTGGTAAATTAAAAAGATTAAATCTATATTACACTATCGCAAAAGTGACATCCCTAGGTTAATGAGTAAACAGTTTAAGTCAAGAGGAAAAATAATGTGTCAGAAATCCCCCCACTGTCAAAATGTGTCAGGCAGCATAAAGCCATCTTCACAAAAGAAAGAGCTTGCTCTGAGATGCTCTCTCACCAAAGACAGGAAAGTTGTGGGCACTTTCCCTAGTTCCAACAATCAGTTATTCACAGGTAGAACTCCCATAGTGTACCTCACACATGCCATCCACTCTGAGTACAGTCCTGAGTGTACTTTTCCACCGTATTCTCCATGAGCATGCTTTGCAACATTTAGTCCTTGGCTCCCATGCAATCTCCCTTGTGAAACTCAACGTCTTTCCTTTATCGGCCAAGCCACATAATTGGAACTTCTTCTCTCCTTGCCTAGCTGCTAAAAGAACGACATTATTCTGCTTAAAGGAATGCTTCTTCACCTACAATACAAAACGTGGGAAAGGAGAGCTTCCTCTCAGGAAAATCAATCCAAGTTGTACGAGATGCTAACAAGAGAATGATAAACCCATTGATGGAAAAAGTGCCGGTGAAAATCAGAACCTTCCAGAATCACCATCAGTTTGTGGTGTGTGATTGTAGTCCACTGTGTTTGTTAGTGTGTGACCTGTTGTGCAATCTGAATTGTACCATCTATTGTACCGAAAAGGGAATCGAATTACAAATAATGACGAGGACATTGCTTTCAATATAGTAAACTAGAACCTTTGAACTGTCATGTTCCCTTTAAAGACAGTGGAAGACATGCCCCTAGATTTCACAGACACTGTTACTGCAGTGGTGTGGGAATTTACAAGAGAGGAGATCGGACTGATTCAAGGAGTCGAACCAATTTGTATACTAGTAAAGTCAAATGCAGAATTTCTTAGGACGCCTCAGTACAATCTGATCCCAGAAACAGTGACAGGAATTACAACCGTAATTGAGTCTATGATCGAGCAGGGCATTTTAAAGGAAATTATGGGAAGGCCGTGCAACTCTCCTATCATGGGATTGCAAAAACCTAATGGGAAATATCGCATTTTCCAAGACCTTAGGAAGATCAATAAAATAGTGATTCCATGTTGTCCCGTGATACTGAATCCTTCTGTGATCCTATTCCAAATTCCTTCATGGTTATTGACCACTGCCAAGCATTTTTTTCTATCACATTGCACTAATAGAGTCAATTTTTATTTTGCTTTCCGTCTGAAAGACTGTGTCTTAACAGGATGTCCTATCCCCCAAGGGTATACTGAAAGTCCATGCATTATCAACCAGGTCTTCAAAAAGAACCTTGAAGTTCTGATGTTCTCTTGAAACTCAGTATTGGTCCAATACATTGAGGACCTACTCATTGCATCTGAGAAGCATGATGCTTGCAGGGATGATGCCATTGCCTTACTGAATCATTTAGGTAAGAATGAGCACAAAGTGTTGCCATGTATGTTTTAATACTGTTTGAATGAGGTACAGTATTGGGCCATTGGATTGAAAAGGGCAAGAGGTAGGAGTCACCAATGAGGATAGAGACGATCATGAAAATGAATTAGCCTAGTACCCAAAAAGCGGTCAGAATGTTTTTGGGATGGTTGGCTATTGTCAACAGTGGATTCCCAACTTTTCCCTGATGGTGAAACCTTTGCAGATGCTGACTCACAATGATGTGTGTGATCCGGGGCCTGGGATAATTACTGCTTACTTGCCTTCCTGTAGCTGAGGGAATGCCTTTGCTTTTATCACCACCCCCTTTTCTGAATCGTTTTGTCCACCATAAGCGTGGAAGGGTATACTCAGATGTGAGTCCCTTGCTCATTGCACCATCAGGATTCAAGCAAGCCGGGCCGAAGACGGCTGTAATGCCAGAAACCGGTCCCCGGAAGCTTGTTTCCTTCCCAGTATAAGAATTGGCTTGGTAGTTTGGTCTGCCCTGTTCCCATGATGCACTGGGCAAGGGACAGACTAATTTGCATGTAGCCAGGTTCTGAGCTGGGATGGTGCAGTGAGCTAAAAAACGGTGATGGATCAAGCCCTGATCCGTTGACTGGGTATGAGTGTTCTGTTTAATTCAGATACTCTGTCCATCACCACCCCCTTTTCTGAATCGTTTTGTCCACCATAAGCGTGGAAGGGTATACTCAGATGTGAGTCCCTTGCTCATTGCACCATCAGGATTCAAGCAAGCCGGGCCGAAGACGGCTGTAATGCCAGAAACCGGTCCCCGGAAGCTTGTTTCCTTCCCAGTATAAGAATTGGCTTGGTAGTTTGGTCTGCCCTGTTCCCATGATGCACTGGGCCAGGGACAGACTAATTTGCATGTAGCCAGGTTCTGAGCTGGGATGGTGCAGTGAGCTAAAAAACAGTGATGGATCAAGCCCTGATCTGTTGACTGAGTATGTGTGTTCTGTTTAATTCAGATACTCTGTCCATCACCACCCCCTTTCTGAATCGTTTGGTCACACTCTGGCGTGAGGAAAGCCTGATTACAACAAAACGTTTTTCCTGTTCTGCCATTAGAGGAGAGGTTGTGCTCCATCTGTGCTCACACAGACACATAGAGGTGCCCATAGACCAGTGGCCTATTTCTCAGGTACTCTTGATCCTGTAGATTCAGCGTTGCCCGGATTTCTCAAATTTGTTGCTGCAAAAGGTGTCTGAATCCTTTTACAGTGTATGTAACACACTCAGTTGAGCTTTTGATGATGAGAAGCAAGACACAGCATTTGACAAATAACAGGTTGACAAGGTACGAGCAGGTGATTCTTGCCATTGAAAATATAAACCTGAAGTGGTGTTTTGTGTTAAATCCTGCAACATTGTCACTCCTTTCAAGTACTGTTGCGGAAGAATGTGAAGACCATGACTTTCTAGATTTCAGTGTATGAAACCAGGACCTGACATTGTCAATGAACCATTATCTGATCCTGATTAAGTTCTTTTCATTGATGGTTCATGCCTAAGGGATAAAGTAGGAAATATGGGAGCAGTGTCTGATGTTTTGTACCTTCTCTGGAGTGGCAGAAGCTGCTTTTTTACAGGGAGTACACTAGCACAAGTGGCTGAAATCATTGATTTGCAGAGAGGGTTCCTAGCATCATCTGGTTCTCCTATAAGAAACGGGGAGTATGTGAGACATCTGTTTTAAACATTTCAATTGCCAACTGAAGTGGCTGTCTTTAAATGTGTGGCCCATGGAAGGGGGAATGATTTGTGACTTTTGGAAACAGGTATGAAGTCACACACTACTGTGCCTTTAATGCATGTGTCTTTAATAGGGAATTTACTGATGAGAGTGCAGAAAGACCCAGCTCAACATGATGATAGCAGCTGCTGACACATGGGATGAAGAGAGGTGTTTACAAATGGAGGAAAAAGATGAGGAACAAGCATGTTGACTAGAGCAGGTTGTGAAAAAGGAAATGATGATATTTGGGTGTCAGCTGATGGCAGTGCAGTATTAGTTGATTGTTTGATGCATCCATTGGTGAGGCTAATTCATGGAGCAGCTCACTTAGTAAGGGATGTGATAGTTAAATTGTTCAGGCAGACTTGGTTCAATCCAAGGTTTTGAGTGACTGCGGAAGCTGTGTTTTATCAGTTCATCACGTGCCAACAAATGAATGCTGGGTAGAGGACTGTGGTTGCCTTGAGACATATTGGCAGGTCAGGAGGTCCCTTAAATCAGATCCAAGTGCCTGAATGTAATGGTCTGATTTTCATTGTCATGTGCATCGTTTTCTCAATGGATCGAGGCTTACTCAACTAGAAGATATGACAGCCTCACAGTAGCTAAGTTGTTGCTGAGGGAACTCATTCCTAGATTCAGATTTTCAACTACATTAGAGTTGGATATAGGCACACATTTTTATAATGAAGTCATGAAGTTATTGTGCACAGCTCTGAACGTCGATCAAAGACTACATTTAGCTTCAGACCAGAGGAATCTGGCATGGTGGATCAGATTATTGGTACCCTGAAGTTGAGGTTGGCTAAAGTGTGTGCCTCAACATCTTTGTAATGGCTTGATGCATTACCACTAGTACTAATGAGTGTTTGCAGCATCCCTGACAGGAGAACTGGGTTGTCACCACATGAAATACTCATAGGGAGAGTGATGCGTTTGCCTGGAATGCCCATCAACGCACTTGTGAACATTTCAGATGATTAAGTCCTCTACTACTGTAAAGAATTGGCTGCCTTGATGCGTTCTGTGTCTCATCAGGTTGACCCAATGACTGCACCAACATCAAAGTATCTCTGCCACGACCTGAACCCAGGAGATTGGATCCTCATCAAGTGGCACGTGAGGAAAAACTGTCTCAATTCTCGCTGGCATGGGCGCTCCCAAGTGATATTGGTAACCACAACTGCTGTGAAGTGTGGTGAAGTGAGGAATTGGATCCATGCCTCTTACACACGCTGAGTTCCAGGTCCCTCTGATGAAACAGCTCTCTCCCAGAAGACTTTACAGCTGTGACTGAGAGGTCACAGGAGCGGACAGAGCAAGCTGTAGAGGTACCCGGAGAGTCTGGATACACGTTAGGTCGATCTAAGGGGGGTCAATCTAAACAAGACGCTGGCATATACTTTGAGGGACACAGTACTGTTTAGAGTGACAGAGAGTCTGACTCAGTGGAAAAGGCCAGTGCGACTAGAAGTCTGGTACAGTTGAGGAGGGAAGATGCTATAGGTGAGACCTGGTATATGAGACAGAGGAGGAAAAATCTGAGACTCGAACCTGAAAGAGAGCTTGCACCAATAAGTGAGACTTCAGAATCAGACCTGAGTGACACTGGACAGAACACTGAAAGTGCAAGGAGATCCAGGACAGTTCCAGTGCCTTTTCAGAGATATTCCTCTCCCAAGAGGACTTACCGGGTCTTAAATACCAAGGAGAGCGAGGTCTGAGTTCTTGGTGCTGGTTGTCGAGATATTATTGAGAGGTCCTGGGATTGAAGCAATTGCACTTCTGCCATTGACTGTTCCTTTCTGAACAAGAGTGGCTGATGAATTTTGGTTTTGGAGGATATCAAATTCCCAGGTTTCTGAGCATCACAGTTGCTTCAGGAGATTGCAGAACAGATCCATCCATTCCTGACTGCAAAAATGCTTTTACATATGTATGAAACACAATTGCGATTTGTGTTTGTGATTTGGTATTTGAAAGAGGCGTGTTCAGGGTGTCCCTTTCAAGTACCGACTTTGAATGGAATGTATGAATGTTTTGCGACCGAATTACAGTCACAAAGCATTCATATTTTATCGGCTCCTTCAAGGAATTGGTAACCCATTAGCAAGTGGAAAGTAGTCCCCAGTCTCTTCCCCTTTGAGAATGGAAAATAATATTTTTAAAGAGATAGCAGTGGTCCCATGGACCACTGCCTGCTCTGAAAAATGAAACAGCAAAGTTTAATGTTTTATTTATAAATGCAGCCTGTTTTCCTTTAAGGAAAATGGGCTGCATTTTAAGAAGAAGGCTGCTTTATTTAAAAGCAATCACAGACATGGTGGTCGGCTGTCCTCAGCAGGTCACCATCCCTGTGATACCATAGATTCCTATTGAGTCACAAATTGTGCCCTACTTCATTAACCCCTTCCGTGCTCATGACGAGGTCAGCTCGTCATGAGGCACGGTGCTCGTGTGCTCATGACGAGCTGAGCTCGTCATGATCACACCCATTTCCATTATGGCTCAGCACAGCAGAAGATCATCTCAAGCAGCCAAGGTGTTAATATGAATGAGTTAAGTCTATTTGGGACCCATTAGGAATCACTAATAAAACTCAAAAGAGTTTTATACATTAGGAATAGCGATTACCTAATTGCGATTTGGAGAAAATTTAAATAAGGTAATCACTACTCGAACTAATGAGACATGTGGGCCTCAGAATGGTAATTCTAAAGCTAGAGTTGTCAAGGGTTTGCATTTCAGGCCTACAATTTAGCTAACATAAGCATGCATCATTTAAACATTACGGATTCACATAATTCTTATTACATTTCAACTCTTACATTTACCCTCTTATGAAAATATCACCATAAGAAACACATTTAGTACAGTAGTATCAGATTTCACAACTTGAGTTCTACACGTTAACATTTTCTGGCAGCTTCATCCCTTTCATATATTAATTTTTTTATGGCACTTGTCAATAACCTAAAATATGTCACATAGTTATGGTAATACATTCACAATTCTAACACTTCTCGTTTATAACATACAGGATTATATGCGGGTACGCTCCAAACATGATAATGATGCACCCCTAAAATTGGAGTGAGACTTCCACTCCATCAAGTCTGTTTCCATAGTGGAATCTGCTACTGATGAGTGCATGAGGGACCGCTTTGATGATGAGAGGGCGTTAATCAGGTGGCACATGGTGAACGAGGAGTCCAAGTTAATGCAGTGGTTCTTTGCATGGTCTGTGGGTGTTGAGGGGTTCAAAGTACTTCAGGTCATCAGGAGTTGTCCAAGGTGGATGGGTTGGAGCCCATGATGAGGACTTTGGGCTTTTCTGAATTGAGCTTGAGACAGCTGTTGTTCATCCAGGTGGTGGCAGCCTTCATCCCGTTGTGAAGCTTGTTCTTGGCGACTGAGTGTTCATTGGTGAGGTAATGAATCTGCTTGGTGTTGTCGGTATAGAAGACAATGTTGAGTCTATGGTTCCTGATGATGGCTGTGAGCATGGCCATGTATATGTTGAAAAGAGTGGGGTTCTAGGAGGAGCCCTGAGGCACACTACAGCTGATCTCAGTGGGTTCCAAGAGGAACGGAGATAGTCTGACTCTCTGTGTTGGACGAGTGAAGAAGGAGTGGATCCATCTAGGCGGTATCGAAAACTGCAGAGAGGTCCAGGAGGATGAGGGCTGCGGTCTCGCCTTGGTCGAAGATGGCATGGTCTTTGTCTGTGGCGGCCAGGAAGGCAGTCTCTGTGCTGTGGTTGTTGAGGAAGCTGTGTTGGGAGATGTCCAGGACATGGTTGACTTCAATGAACTCAGAAAGTTGGGTGTTGATGGCCTTCTCAATGACCTTGGCAAGAAAGAGGAGAAGAAAGTTGGGCATGAAGTTCTTGAGGTTCGTCGGGTCCGTCGGGTAGGCAGAGGGTTTCTTCAGCAAGGGGTTGATTTCTGCATGTTCTCAGTCTTCCGAGTAGGTGGAGCAGTTCATGCACTCCACACCACTGGATTCAAGCAAGCCGGGCTGAAGACGGCTGGAATGCCAAAAACCGGTCCCAGGATACTTGTTTCCGGTCCAGGGAAGACATGGCTTGGCAGTTCGGGCTGGACTGTTCCCATGAGGCACAGGGTCAGACTGATTTGCATATGGCCATGTCTGAACTGGGGGGGGGGTGTGGAGTTTAACAAAACGATGGATTTAGGCCCAGATCTCTGTACTGGGGTGAATGTATGACATTGTTCTGCATTCTGTGCATCAACTGTGGTTTTTGCATAAAAGCTGATTAGGCAAACAAAAAACAGAGTGGTAATTCACGCATCGTAATGCACATACACTCTCCCCAGTAAAATAAAATCTTCTTGGTAAGCCATTTATTCACCCAATTCATACTGTTATTGCCACTTACACACTGACTATAGATTCTGAATGCATTATTTTCCAGAGTGACAATCGGGACAGTGAAAGAATTGAAAATATAATATTATTATTATTCTCAAAAAACAGAATCAGTGCAGGTGCATGAAGTCCTTCCTGGACTAACCTGGACACAACAACTCTCTTAGAAATAAAGGGCCTGATTTAGAGTGTGGGGGTTGGGTACTCCATCACAAAGGTGACTGATATTGTGTCCTCCTTATTAGAAATGCAGTAGGAAATAATGCACTCGACGAATGGGATATCCATCACGTTCTTCAAACTCTAAATCAGGCACTGAGCTCTTAATAAAATGTATTTGAAATTGACAAACATCTTATTTAGACAGAGAACATTATCTCTAGCAATCTTGCAAGAAATAGAGAGGACCATTCTTAGAGACATGCAGACATCCCTTCATAACTGTAACCCAGTAGTGGCAGATGATTAACAAATAAAAAAGAACAATCAGTTCACATTAGGGTAGATTGGTCAAATATTTTGTACCTCAATGGTCTGGACAAGTCTGCACAGGTGGTGCAGAGAGGTAATTATAGCTTAAAATGTCCCTCAAATAAGAGGATGTGGAAGTCCTTTTTAATTGCGGCAAGACTAGAGTTTTTTGCACTGCCAAAGAAACACTGTATCATATAGTGTTTTTGTGGAACGTTGTAGGTGCCAACAGGAGAGCTTCAGCATTTTAAAATCCTTGTTGAGTACTAGAGACTGTCAATTTTCCAGCCAAATAGATGAGTGCCATTGTAGAAAGATTAATGAGTGATGCTTTCCAATTGCGTATGTAAACAATGTATGTAGAGCATGTATCCAAATAAACTTAACTGACAACTGCTTTCAATTGCTTGCAAGTGCTGGCCACACCGATTCACTCCTCCCCTTGAACATCAGTCATTCTCAGTTTAGACTAGCTTCTCATGGTTCATGTAAGCCTGGTTCACTTGAGAAACAGGAAGTCTAATTTATCATGATGTTCTACATCATTCTCAAGCCAAAAAATAAATTACTGTGTGAATAAATAGGTTTTCTTAAGTTGCTCCATATCCATTCATTTTTTATTTCAGCATCTCCACCTCACTTTTTAATCTTACATGATTGATTAAGATTTGCTTTATCAATTCTCACAATAGTGGCCTGTACTGCCTTGCACACTTGTTGGTTACGGTTTCTTAACGATACGTCCTGAATAGGAAGAGTCAAACATAGATGAGAATATGAATCCATTATGGCAAAATCAGTGATACAACTGCTAATGCTGATGAGACTGTGAAACTGAAGTGCTATCTTACTCAGAAATACCTTTCTTGAAGGATATAGAACCATTAGTGTAAGAAAACCTTAGAGTGCCCCCCTTCAAGGAACCATGATGAGCCAACATCAAACCTACACCCTCCAGGATTTCACTACCTCCAGCCTCCAAGAAATCATAGAGTCAGAATTTCTTTCACAGTGCACTTAAAGTCTTCGACTCTGCATTAAATAGTATAAATAATAATCAGGAGATAAACCTAAATGATAAAGAAAGAAGGGTGTATTACAGCAAATTCCACATGAGGGTGCATACATAGGTTATCCAGGGTTCTGCCTTCACTCTAAGAGCTATGCAAACAAAGGTGTTTACTTGTTACAACGCATTTTTTACAACGCACTACTGTTACAACGCATCCATTACAACGCGGATACTGTTACAACTCATGTTTTTACAACGCATTTTTTTACAACGCAGGTACCTTTACAACGCATACCATTACAACGTAAGTATTGGTAAGTATATAGTTATATTTTAAATGTTATATGTTTGGGGTTAAGGGGTATTTTTAGGGGTTAGGGTCAGTTTTGGGTTTTAGGGTTAAGGGGTATTTTTAGGGGTTAGGGTCAGTTTTGGGTTTTAGGGTTAAGGGGTATTTTTAGGGGTTAGGGTCAGTTTTGGGTTTTAGGGTTAAGGGGTATTTTTAGGGTTCAGGGTCAGTTTTGGGTTTTAGGGTAAAGGGGTATTTTTAGGGTTCAGGGTCAGTTTTGGGTTTTAGGGTAAAGCGGTATTTTTAGGGTTCAGGGTCAGTTTTGGGTTTTAGGGTAAAGGGGTTTTTTTAGGGTTCAGGGTCAGTTTTGGGTTTTAGGGTAAAGGGGTATTTTAGGGTTCAGGGTCAGTTTTGGGTTTTAGGGTAAAGGGGTATTTTTAGGGTTCAGGGTCAGTTTTGGGTTTTAGGGTAAAGGGGTTTTTTAGGGTTCAGGGTCAGTTTTGGGTTTTAGGGTAAAGGGGTTTTTTAGGGTTTAGGGTCAGTTTTGGGTTTTAGGGTAAAGGGGTATTTTTAGGGTTCAGGGTCAGTTTTGGGTTTTAGGGTAAAGGGGTATTTTTAGGGTTCAGGGTCAGTTTTGGGTTTTAGGGTAAAGGGGTATTTTTAGGGTTCAGGGTCAGTTTTGGGTTTTAGGGTAAAGGGGTATTTTTAGGGTTCAGGGTCAGTTTTTAGTTTTTGGGTAAAGGGGTATTTTTAGGGTTCAGGGTCAGTTTTTAGTTTTTGGGTAAAGGGGTATTTTTAGGGTTCAGGGTCAGTTTTTAGTTTTTGGGGTACAGGGTTAAAATAAATTAAATTTAATTTTAATTTAAATTATTTATTAGCAAAAAAAATTAAATTAAATTACTTTGCATTATTTTTGGGGTTGAGGGTCAGTTTTGAGTTTTTGGGGTACAGGGGTACAGGGTAAAAATAAAGTAACATTAATTTAAATTTAAACTAATTTATGGAAATTAAATTATTTAAAATTACATTAAATTATACTTTTAAAATTAAGTTACTATTATATTATTCTTATTAATATATACTTACCAATACTTACGTTGTAATGGTCTGCGTTGTAAAGGTACCTGCGTTGTAAAAAAATGCGTTGTAAATACATGCGTTGTTACATGACCCGCGTTGTAAAAACCGCGTTGTAACAGTATGCGGAGTAAAAGTCCGCGTTGTAACATCATATATCCGCAAACAAATGATGGACGGAATGCTGAATAAATCATACATTCACACCAGTCAAGAGATCTGGGATAAATCCATTGTTCTTTTGCTCACCATGCCACCTCAGTTTAGACCCAGCCATATACTATCAGTCTTGACCCTCTGCCTCATGGGAACGGTTCAGACCGAACTGCCAAGCCAGGTACTCCCTGAACAGGAAACAAACATCCTGGGAACGGTTTCTGTGTATTACCCTTCATCATCCAGGCTAGCTTGAATCCAGTGGCACATAGAGCAAGGGAACCATGTCTGGGCATACCCATCCCACTTAGGGTGAAAAGTGCTACGCAGACAAATGATGGATGGCATGCTGAATAAATCATACATTCACCCCAGTCATGAGATCTGGGTTAATTCCATTGTTCTTTTACTCACCATGCCATCCTAGTTTAGACCCAGCCATATGCAAATCAGTCTTGACCCTGTGCCTCCTGGGAACAATCCAGACCAAACTGCCAGGCCAGGTCCTCCCTGGACCGGAAACAAGCATCCTGGGACCAGTTTCCGGATGTTACCCTTCATCAGCCCGGCTAGCTTGAATCCAGTGGCACAGTGAGCAAGGGACCCACAACTGGGAATACCCATCCCACTTAGGGTGAAAAGTGCTACACAAACAAATGATGGATGGAATACTGAATAAATCATACATTCAACCCCAGCCAAGAGATCTGGATTAAATCCATCATTCTTTTGCTCACTAAGCCACCCCAGTTTAGACCCAGCCATATGGAAATCAGTCTTGGCCCTGTGCATCATGGGAACAGTTCAGACCGAACTGCCAAGCCAGGTCCTCCCTGGACCAAAACCAAGCATCCTGGGACCGGTTTCTGGGTATTACCCTTCATCAGTCAGGCTAGCTTGAATCCAGTGCCACAGTGAGCACACTCACTCTAAGAGCTAAGCACAAGCTGAGTCATCACAAGACTTGCCATATATACCACCCAAAATAATATAAAAATCCTAAAACTACTCATTATAATATATATATTACTAAAAAATGAAAGGTTACAGGGACTGTATAGTTAGGTTCACATATTACATGCACAAAACCATAGAAATTCAGCAGTTATAGTTATAGTTTTCCTAAGTAACTATAACTCGTAGCCTAAGGTAACTTGCACCCTGGTCATGCACAGTTTTCTCTTCAATCATTTTACAGCAAATGTTGTATTGATATTGTCAATGATGTCATAGAAGATGTCATGAGTGGAGTAATGTATGGAGAAGAAGCAGTGCATGGCGTGGGCGCGAGTTTTAGTTACCTTAGGGCACGAGTTATAGTTACCTGAGATAACTGTAACTATGAATGCAGAATTTCTATGGTTTGTGTTTGTAAAATGTAAACCTAAGTATAACATCTCTGTCACCTTTGTTTTTTACTTTCTAAAGTTTTTACATGATTATTTCCTAACTATAACATCCCTGTAACCTTTGCTTTTTTCAGTGAATTTCTATAGTTATTTTATACCAAACTAATGTTTAATTACCATGCATTAATCCAACCTCCACAGCACACAGCTTTTGGCCAAGCACAGCAGGCGGCTGACCACTGCTTGCCAACATGGGTTGGGGCACGCAGTTACCCCTCTCTGGCCTGGACCCCATTTCTTAGGGCTTCACTACAATATATGGGGTGTCCTAGCCCTACCTGGACACCCAGTCTCTTGTTGTTGAGGTGTGCAAGGGGAGCCCCAATATCCCCATGATCTCTGCCAGCTCCCCGCCTCGAAAGAGAGAGCTGCCATTGCTCCTGCATGCAGGTGGCAGGAAAAAATACTGCTCCCTGCATGAGGGACCAATTTTTTCATCTGTCTCCCTGCCCGCTTCATAGTGGTCAGGGAAAGGAATGGAAACTTCACTACCAGTGGACACCTGCATTTTTCTTGCTCTTGCTGGATGAGAGCAGACTTACGATTTGCTCTCACTTGGCAGGTACTTTATTTTGCTCCCGCCAAGAGAGCGCAAACAGAGGTATCCCTGCCTCCATTAGTGTGGGAAAGGAAACCACTAAGTCACTGGGCTGGGCACCCCAGAACATAGCAGGAGTCCAGCCCTGGGGTGGGGTTCCAGAATCCATAATGGCTCCAGGAGGGGAGCCCCAGAGCCCCCCTTCCTTTTCAGTGCATAACCAGGCACCAGGGGTTGGGTCCCTGGGGCTGTAAATAGCCCATGGAGGGAGGCCACTCACCCCCTATTTGTATATGGCCGGTCCCCAGAGGCTAGATGTCCATGGTGCCCACATCAGCCCAGGATGCGTCCCTACCTCCTATTTGTGTTTGGCTGGACCCCAGATGGGACCCAGATGGGTGGCTGTCCCTGGGGCTGAAAACAACCTGGGAGGGGGGCCGCTTAACCCTCCTCCCTTTTTCTTCTATTTGGCTGGTTCCTGGGGGATGTGGTCCCCGGGGCGAATATCAGCTTGGGTAGGGGTATACACGCCCCCTCCTCCCATTGTAATTAGTGATCCCCTGGGACATGGCCCATTCAGGGGCATGTACCAAAGAACCACATGAGCTGTCTGCAAACAGTGTGATGCGGAGTGAACTCTCTCCATAGAGTAAACTGTTAACAGTATCCACTTTTCTACCCATATCCACCACATTTCTCAAAGTAGGTTCAGTGAATGTTAGGGGTTTGATAAGCTAAAGGGTGTCCATAGTAGGGCATTAGTTATGTAACAGGGTTTGAGTATCTTGAGGAACATGGTTTTCCCAGAACAGATGTACACAGAATGAATCCTGCGTGCAGAATAGGCTACCCTATAATTTGTGGTTCATGGTCAATATGAACTCGGAATGCCATGAAGTATATGATACAGGGTCAATTTTACAAACAACACAAGCTTGTTTTACCTATGAGGGTTATAAGTATGGTAGCAGTAAAGATGCTTCATATTAATGTGAGCTTTTTTGCACTTACTTTCATAGCTGTAATGGTATACCCATTTAAAGAGCAATGTGTACAAAAGAAGCTTGAATTATCTCATCGGTGGTGTCATTAATGATTTCATAGAACATGTCATGAGTGATATAATATGTCAAGTCATAAGCAGTGTAGGGTGGGGCTGCAAGTTATAGTTTGCTCTGCTAACTATAAATGGTGAATTTCTGCATTTAGTTTAATTCAAAACAATGTTGTCACTTACAAATTCACCTCAAAGCTGTCAGGGTATGCCCAGACCTGGGTCCCTTGCTCCCTTTGCCACTGGATTCAAGCTGACGAGGAGGTGTTACCCTGAAACCGGTCTCAGGATGCTTGTGACCGGTTCAGGAAAGACCTGGCTTGGCAGTTCAGGCTGGACCGTTCCCATAAGTTACAGGGTCAAGACTGATTTGCATATAGCTGGGTCTGAACTGAGGTGGCAAAGTGAGCTAAAGAACAATGGTAGATTCAACCCAGATCTGGGGGTAAGTGTCTGAAAAGTTTCAGTTCTCTGTCCATCATTTCCTTGTGTTTGCTTTGTTCGCCCTAAGCTGGCAGGGTATGCCCAGACTTGTGTCCCTTGCTCACTTTGTCACTGGATTCAAGCCAGCCTGGCTGATGAGGGGTGTTACCCGGAAACCAGTCCCAGGATGCTTGTTTCAGGTTCGGGGAAGACCTGGCTTGGTAGGTCGGGCTGGACTATTTCCATGAGGCACAGGGTCAAGACTGATTTGCTTATAGCTGGGTCTGAACTCAGGTGGCAAAAATGAGATAAAGAACGATGATGGATTAATCCCAGATCTGTGACTGTGGGTGAGTGTCTGAATAGTCTCAGCCCTCCGTCCATCATCTCCTTGTGTTTGCTTAATTCACCTAACTATAACATTACATCAACGTTTGTTTTTGTCAGTGAATTTCTAAGCATTTAAAAAAACAGATCTTTTTAATACACCTAAGTATAATGTTACTTTAACCTTTGGTTTTTCAGTGAATTTCTAGTTTAAAAAAAATGTAAAGTAATATCTAATTTCCATATGTAAATGAAACCCCTGAGGGTATGGCCTATGGGCGTGCTCGGCAGAGTTGTTGGCTGCAGGGCCTGGACTGTGGTCAGACCCTGCAGCCAAACTTCCACATGCAACTACCTCCACACTGCGATTGGCCTTTGGCCATGCACAGTGGGGGGTAGGTCATAAAGTCTGGGCTGGGCCAGGCCCTAAAGCCAACATTATTAAGGGCAGCTAATCTCACACTGCGCAGGGCCTTTGGCTGTGCAAGGCGGAGGGGTTAACCACAGAGCCTGCAGCCAACTGCATGATGCGCACAGCCTTCATATGTGCAAATTGGGGGTTTGGCCACAAGGCATGGGCTGTGGCCAGGCCCTGTGGCAAACCATCCTAATCCACTCCCAAAAGTCCACTCCCAGTGGAGGGGATAATTTTTTAAGCTCCGGCCCACTGGCAACGGACTTGTTGTTTGCTCCGGCTTGGTGGGAGTTTTGAAAATGCACCCACCGAGCAAGAGCCGGCACAGGTTTCCCTGCTCATGCTGCTATGGGCAGGTAAATCACTATGTCCTTCGCTGGGCTCCCTGGGACATAGCTTGTGAGCCGACCAGACGGATGGGGTTCCCGGGGCCATTAATGACTTTGAGAGATCAGCCCGTGCAGTCCCCCTTCCCATAATGTAATCTGCCCTGTGGAAGGGCTCCCTGGGGTCTTCTGAGGCATGGGGAGGAGGGGCACACCGTGACCCTCACCATTTCCTAAATATTTGGCAATGGGGTGGATTTGTTGGGGTCTTTAGAGGCTCAGGAAGGGGGCACTGTGGCCTACATCTCTTTTAATAAATGTCAGCCCCAGGATTGGGCTTCCTGGGGTCTTTTGAAATTCCTGGAAGGAGGCAGTACAGCACCCTCCGCAAATTTTGTCCCTGGAGGTGGACTCCTGGAGGCCTTTTTGACTTGCAGAGGGGCCCCCTCCCTATATAAAGAAATGTTGACCTTAGGTGGGGCTCCTCAGGGCCTTTGAAGGCCAGAGGAGGGGGTTGTGAGGTCCGACTCATCATATATAGAAATTTCATCCTAGTGCGTGGGGTCCAGAGGGCTCTGGAGGCTTGGGGAGGGGAGCCACAAAGCCCCCTTTCCTTTATGAAAACAGAAGCAAGGGTGTGCTTCCCAGGGTAGTCCCTCATGTGGTATAAGCAGTCCAGGCATCCATACTATGCCCCCTTATATTTTTTTACCTTCAGGACAGGGGACTAAGTAATGGCTGTGTTGAGATGGATGTATCCCAAGTAACAACAACGCAGATAAGGAATTAACTGGTAAGTTTACTGGCAGCACAACCTGGCATCCGACTACCTCCACAACCCAGCTGCAACTGCCAATTGTGGAGTGCAGTCAACCTTACATTCTAGACATGAGCACTCGAGCACTTGGATTGCTGGTCATATGGAAACTCTAAGCAAGGTAAGAATAGAATAAGTAACATCAGGTGAGTATACATCACAACACATCTTCTTCCTTCCATAAAAAAAAACCCAAAGAAAAACTGATAGAAGTAAAGAGAAAAAGAGAAAACAACAAAGTGAAAACGAAGATAAAAAAAAAAACAAATGCATCAATGTGCACAATAAAATTCTTATCTAACATAATCCTGAAGATAACCTGGTGGTCTGCGATTCCTAACAACCACCATGGGACAAGGTGAATTGGTTAACTCAACCTGACTCTGACTCGTAAGTCGTGAGACAAAAACTCCACCTCATCAGACTGCGAGACATCTGTTGCAGATTTAATATTTGAGTTACTCTTAACAACCCTATCAGGCATAAACATAACCCCAGACCAACTCCCACTTCCCATGGAAGATTGATCACTGAGATTTTTGTTAATGGTACCACCTTTCTGGATATAGTGCTACTCTATGCAAATTCCAACGTTCTCCCCCTTCATTAACAGCAAAGTATCTTCTGCACTGACAACTTTGCAAGGTCCTTTAAACTTTGTAAGACCTCCTTTAATCCTCCCTGACTTCAATTTGACCCAGTCACCAACATCAATTTTTGAAGAAGGAATAAACTCCATAGAACGTTCACCTTCAGAAATTACCCAATCCTTAAAGCCATAAAGGAACAAGACGAGAACTAGGAAGACGCCCTCTCAAAATCAAAAATGGGGACTTGGAAGTAACACTGTGAGGAGTAGTGCAATAAGCCCACGGCATATCACGAACCAGACTCCTAGGAGATACATTATTGGCTAAGGCAAGTTGTAAAGTACCTTTAACATGACAATTAGCTCTTTCCAAAATTCCATTGCCCATCAGGTTGCAGAGAGAAGTACATGAATGTTTTACACCACACTTTTACAAAAAACATCTCATTTCCCCAGAGGTAAGCTGAGTCCCATTATCAACTTGAGGAAACCCTTCTCGTGCAAACAAAGACTCCAGCACAGAAAAAGTAGATTTAGTTGTAGCAGCCTTCAAAAACTCCAGATGCAACCAACGTGAATGTACATCTACAACAACAGCAGCAAACCTCATATCCAAGGAGAATTCCGAAAGGGGACCAATAAAATCAAGACATATGGTGTGCCATGGTTTACCAGGATCTTCAATATGACCCATACAACAATGTGCACCAACTTTTAATCTCTTCTCACTCTCTTTACAAAGAGCACACTTTATCACCCAATCTCTGATTTGATCATCCATGGCAGGCCACCAAAATTCTTCTTTGATCCGTCTAATGGTCATACCCTGCCCTAAATGACCTTCGTGTGCAAGCTGGAAAATGTGTAATCTTAACGCACTTGGGGGAACAAACTTATCACCTCTCATAATAACATCATTTCCACAGAGAGAAAGTTCATCTAACAACTTCCAATAGGGCCTAAGGGGTGCTGAAACCAAACTCTCACGAGGAGACCCTTTCTTCATGAGAGCTATAACTTGTTGTAAAACAGGATCTTCGATCATCACTTGAGACCACTGTGCTTTTGAGAAAGATCCTAAATTACATTCACAAACATCAAAAACAAAAGCAACCGCTTCTTAATTTTCAAGTTTTTCAACAATCTCTTTGTCTACTGCTTCCCAATCGAGAGTCATACGTGATAAGTAGTCAGCTTGTAGGTTTTTCCAACCCTGAATGAACTCCACATCATATAAATATTCTTGAAGTCTAGCTGCAAACCTGGCCAAACGTGCTGAACCCTTTTCAGCACCTCCTGCAGACAAAATTTTCATTAAGGGCTTGTGATCGGTTCTCAACACAAACCTTGATCCCCACAAATATACTCTGAAGTACTCTACCGCCCAAGCTGCAGCTAGCGCTTCACACTCTACCACTGAATAATTCCTTTCAGCTTGAGTGAGTGTTCTTAAGGCAAAGGCAATAGTCTTCTCCCTACCTCTTTGAAATTGAGAAAGAACCACACCAATACCAGTGAGACTGGCATCAACAGTTAAAAAGGATTTACATGCCGTATTGAAAGGTGAAATAATTCTTGCATTACAAATTTGAACTTTCTTCTTGACAAATGCATCAGACTGCTCATTAGCCCACACAAACTTGTAAACCTTCCGAAGTAGTTTCCTGAGAGGTTCAGCTATATCTGTAAAATTACGGACAAATTTGGAATAGTATTCAACTAAACGCAGAAAGGACCTGAGTTGGTCCTTGTCCTGTGGGGCAGGAATATTTTTTATTGCATCCAAAAGATTTATTTTCGGAGAAATACCACCACTTGAAAATGCATATCCTAAATAATCAACCTGCTTAGTAAGAAAGATGCATTTACTCTTGTTGACTGTAAGTCCTTGTTGTTCTAATCTCCACAAAACTTGCCTCAATGTAGCGTTATGTTCTTGAACACTTTTCCCTGAAATCAATATGTCATCTTGGAAGTATACCACTCCCGACACATCTTTGAGCATATCAGACATCATTCTTTGGAAAACACTCGCAGCGGAAGCTAACCTGAAGAGCCATGCGAGTAAAATGAAATATACCTTCCGTTGTAATGAAAGCTGTGAGGGGTTTCGAATTGGGATGCAATCTAATCTGGTGATAGGCACTCCTTAAATCGATTTTTGAAAAGTACCTACCACCTCCCACAGACTGCAGCAATTCATTGATGTTAGGGAGTGGGAAAGTATCAGTGATGATATCTCGATTTAAGGACCTGAGGTCAATGCAAAAACGAAGTTGACCGTCAGATTTGAGTGTCAAAACCACTGGAGAAATCCAAGGGGAAACCGCCACTGGTTCAATAACCCCTGACTTTAATAACTCATCCAGTAAATCTTTACGGACGGAAAGAGGAATTCTTCTAAGCTTGTGTTGTACTGGACATGCATTGGCCCTGAAAATGATTTCATGCTGATACCCCTTAACACAACCAAGCCTATCCTCAAACACCTTATGGGCATCTCGAAGTATATCTTCCACTTGTATGTCATCTTCAACAACCATGATTTGATCAGTAGCTCTGGGGTTTATGACAATATGTAGGTCGTATTGATGCATCCGACCCAAAATTGGGTGACCATCTTTGGCAACATAGATCTTGCCATGAATGGTGTGATTTTTAAAAATTATTTGACCAAACATGTACCCCAACACATCTTTGGGTTGTCCTTGATAGCCTAAAGGATTAATGTCCTTTTCAGATAATGATACTCCATTTCACGTAGCACGAAAAAGGGGTTCAGGGATAATCATGTATATAGAACCTGAATCAACCATTAAGGTAACATCTTAACCACAGACATGGAATACCGCTGTAGGTCTATTCAACGTAGGAGAATCAAGAGTAGAGCCAACAGCATCTGGGTTACTCTCTTCTCCTACCACTAATATCTTATTAGGAAAGGTGTTGTGATCATTATTGACATTCACAGCATTAACTTTAGATTTAGACCTATCAACGTAACTAGGCTGTTTACACATTCTGGCATAATGCCCGTTACGCCTACACTGTCTACAAATCTGATCAATAGCAAAACATTTTTTAAAGTCAGCTAAATGATACTGACTACCACAACGTGAACACTGTCTTTGTCTCGTTTTAGAAGTGGACCCATATGCATTAGCTGATTTGAAATATTTTTTAGAGACAGCATGGACATCCACACACTCACCACCTGGTTCAACATTTCCTATTTCTTGTGGTGGGTTGTCTTTTTTACTCAGTTCTTTAATACATCTTTGTGATTCTTCAATATCCTTAGCTAAATCTATAGCTTCATTTAAAGAGGGGTCCTTGGCAGCCCAAAGCCTCTCTTGAATGTTTCTGTCAGGACACTGAACAATTAACTGATCTCGAATCAATTCATCAGCCATTGTTCCAAAGCAACACTTACAGACAGTTCTTGTAATCTTGAGACAAAGTCATCGATGCTTTCATTCTCCAGTTGCGGCTGAGTATAAAACTTGTATCTCACTAAAACCAGGTTGATTTCTTTTGAAAATCATATCTCAAGTCTTTTAATGGCTACTTTAAAAGGGTCATCCATGGGCTGTCCATTAGGTCCCATCGCTACTCGTAGATACCTAAACACTCTTTGACCTTCAGTACCTAAAGTACTCAACAGCAATGCTTTTTTCCTGTCAGGAGAAAAGTTAACTCCGTCTAGCGCTACAATATAATTATGGAGAATTTCTATCCAGTCTTCCCATATAATAGGTGGTGGACCTGGACACGAGAGAAACATTGGTGGAACAATTACATTTGAACTAGTAGCCATAATACAATAGTGTGTCAACAATTAAATAAAAGAAAAAAGTTGACCGAATTAAATGCTGAAATTAAACATCAGAACAGAAAAGACCACTAATATAAATGAAATGGTTATGCAAAAATCGTCCACTATGTGTCCTCAGCGTTCCACAAACAATAAGAATTGTTATGCCTTAAGAAATTGAACAGCGCCAAAAGCTCTTGAGATACTGTCGAAGGTTATTAATAAATTTCACACACTGTGCCGAGAGTCTCCTTTAAAAAATAAAATAATGACCCTCACAGCTGTGTGCTTAGTTCCACAAAAGCACTCACCGGCATGAATGAAACAAAGTTCTCACCTCACGAACATGAGAACAATGCCCAATTCTGTTTAAAGTCGTAGTGAGCACAGCTACAGTCAAAATGGCGTCACGTCACATTACGTTAAATGGGTGTCTTCCGCAATAACGCCAGAACATAGTCTATGCGTTTCAATGATGTCTCTTGTGACGTATTGTGACACGGAGCTTCACACACCAACGGCCACTGAAAATAGGCCAAAGTTCCGAAAAGTACCTGAAAACTTGGGAGGAATCCAAGACGAAGGCGGCAGCGTGGAAAAGAGATACAGCCTCCCAAAACTCCACACGAACAGAAGCCAAGACGACAGAATGAGAGGGATTATGCCGAAATTGTACCAGTTTGTGCCAAAGAGAGCCAGAAAGAATCAGGATCGTCGCCAAAAATGTTGAGATGGATGTATCCCAAATAACAACAACGCAGATAAGGAATTAACTGGTAAGTTTACTGGCATCAGACTACCTCCACGACCCAGCTGCAACTGCCAATTGTGGAGTGCTGTCAACCTTACATTCTAGACACGAGCACACGAGCACTCGGAATGCTGGTCACATGGAAACTCCAAGCAAGGTAAGAATAGAATAAGTAACATCAGCTAAGTATACATCACAACAGGCTGCCAGCAACATTTTTCTCATGTTGCTAGCAGCCAATCAGAGCACCAGCTCCCAAGGGAGTTTGACTCCCCTAGGAGCAAGATGACCCAAGGGAAATTAAGTTCCCCGGGGCAATCAGACACTCTATTTTTAAATTGGCTCTCCTGCCAGAGTTGCTCCAGACAGAACAGTCCAGGAATATAATTACATCTGTCTCTTTCTTTTTCAAAACTACAGAAAGGATTCACACCAAATCACTAAAAACACAATCTCTGGACCAAGGTCTAGCTCATTGCCAAATTTGGTGAAATCAATTTCAGTAGTTTTTTATGTTGCCCATGTTAAATAAGTCTATGAAAAATGCATGCGATTTTATGTTTTGGGACTACCTTCATCCTCAGCCCCCACTTTGCAAATCACCACAAACCTTCTCAGGAAGGAGCTGAGGTGGATGAACTTTCTTTTTGCAACATTTTGTGAAGATTCATCGAACAGAGTCAAAGTTATTAGCAAATCAATACATGCTCTTTCTATGGAAAAGCAACCGCCACTAGGTAATATATAAATATTCAATGAAAAAAAAGGTTAAACCTTTGTTATACTTAGGAAAACTTTTTTTAATCTAGCTATAAAAACCAAACTCAAGCTAAACAAACATTAGACATTCTAAAGTTATAGTTATACCTTAAGGGCCTCATGTATTGGTTTTTGGTGATTGGCAGTAAAGCAAGTCCCTGAATGCCCTGTATTTATCCAGCCTAGCGCCAACACATGCATCCTTGAACAATGGTGCAAGGGTTCCTGTATTGTTGGCAGGATTGATTTGTGTAGGGGCACCTTCCAGGACTAAAACAATCCTGGGAGGCTGTTTCTTCTTTCTATGTGTGCTGCAGAATGCAACGCACACGAAAAGAGGAAAAAATGAAAGTAAAGGTTTTGAGGAATTCGCAGGTTTGCATGGTTTTCTAAATCTCAGGAAGAGTCAAAATACATGGGTGTTGTGTGGGAAAACCCACTGCAACGCCCATGGTATTGCTTCCTAATGCAGAGTAAGGCAACACAGTGATTTGGGCTGCCTTGCCTTACTCAATATCAATGAGACCATTCAAAACCATGCAAAGTGCCTTTGCATGACCTCATATATATGATTCAGTGAATTGCGACAACGGTACGTCAAAAATAGTGATGCTATGGCAGGCCAAGAGGCTCATAAATATGCCCCTAAATTTGTCATTTATGTGCCTCCTTTGAATTACTATAACTTTATTTACTCTTTCTATAAAAACCAAACTTAAAGTAAACAAGCATTAGAAATTCTAAAGTTATACTTATACCTTAAATTAATAATTTACGCACCTCCTCCAAGTTATTACAATATGCTCACCTCCAAACATATTGTACTGAACTCAGTAGCCACACTACATTAACTATAACTTTCACTTTCTCCATGTACTGCTTGTACGGTTTCATATTACATAAATTATAGCATCTAAAATTATAGCGTTCATAACAATACTTATGACATCATGAATCACATATTGTTGAGTCATGTGCACTTTATATTTGATCAATATTTATGTTGAAAAAAGAAAAGCAGTACAATCTGTAATCCATAAGAGATGTTTCTAAATCAGACATTTTGAACTGAATTACTTCTTGTTGTTCTTATACTGGACACGCAAGTACAACGTGGCTCACTAAGCAAAATATATCATCTAAGGAGTACACTTTGTTGTCAAGGGAGAAAGATGATATTTGGCCATGGTTTCTCTATTATGGTTTGTGCAATTCATTTACTGCATGCATCTCTCCTCCCTCCTCCAAGTGTAAAAACCACAAACAAATGTCTTGTGGTTAATTGTCTTCCTAGAGCAAACAGGTACACTGTCTTCAATAATTCTAACTTGCTAAATACAAGGATCATATGCTAAATTAAACTGACTGTATAGGAAGGGTATTTCTAGAAAAATGTGCATCATTTAGTGACCAAGATATTTAGCCAGTGTCCAAGATGTTGGGCTCTGCTCTATTATGGCTTGCCAGTACCATGTTGTGAGGAGTGGGCCCGAGAGAGATATATAGACTAAGCAAGGCTCAAGCTTTGTTTGGATTCCCAACAAACACACAGAACTTGCACAGTCCAGCATTTTATAGCAGGGCTATTCTTCATTGTATGCTGCTCCTACCAGTACCTTTTTTTTACAACTTTGGGGCATATTATCAAGGTACGGCGTTAAATTTATCGCTGCTTTAGCATCAGAAAATTGTAATTAAAGCGGCGATAATGGGCTTGATAATATGCCCTTGAGAATTCCAATAGAACCCCATGTTCTGGTTTGAACATGGGCTTCTATTGGAATTCTCAAGGGCATATTATCAAGCCTAATATCGCCAATTTAGCGGCAGTTTTCTGCCGCTAAAGCGGCGATAATTTTAACGCTGTTCCTTGATAATATGCTCCATAGTTCTCTCTAATACTTATAAACTTACAGGCTCAGCAGTCATGACACAGAAGAGCTATACCTCAGATTATATAGATTTGCGAGCATTAGCTGTTAGACTGAAAATCTATTTCTCATAATCCCAAACTGTACAGATTCGGGTCTTACACAGCTTGTCACGCAGAGAAACATATTCAACAGCTACGCAACTTACCCCTCCACCAGCTACATCATACTGCTCATAAAGAAGAACTAGCTCATGTCATCAGATCGAGCCGCCTACCCACTGACCTTTAGTGGTGTATTCATAGGAAATCTTATAGAAATATCTGCCTTAACTCAGACCGCTGACTTCATTGAGTGGGAGTAACCTACTTTCTGACTTCCAAAATAATTCCTCACAGGCAGCAGCAATAAAACTGACCTGATCTCCAACTGGGATTACCATAAAAATGACAATGGATATAAATCGAATGACTACATACTACTAATGGATTCATCTGCCACCTTTATCACAGTCCACCTCTCACCTCTGCTACAGATACTAGAGGAAGTTGGCATCTGAGAAAGCATTCAAGATTGGATCTCCTCCCTTTAATGGCAGGTCAGGCAGGTCCAGCATCACCTTATTGATATCTTCTACTCAAACTCTATCTTGCTCCTCATGAAGAGGCATATTATCAAGAACGGCGTTAAAAATTATCGCCAGTTTAGCGGCAAAAAACTGAAGGAATTAGACACAGCAAGACTTGACCACTGTCTCTGTTCCAATGATAAATAGATACCAATCAACCACTTGAAACTCAACTTCTCTGAAACTGAGATACTAACCTGTGCAGAATAAAGGAACAGCCAGCATACATCCACCTGGAACAAGGAATGTAACCCACTATAAACATCACATGAAGGAACACATTTCATAGTGATCATGTATTCCACATTTCCCAATTAAACAACACTTTGACACAATTGCTATCATCTAGAGTATCTGCAGAAACTACACGTGATTATCACCCATGTAATGTCTCAAGTAGACTATGCAAGTTACCATTCTTTCCCCCCGGAAAATTATGAAGATTAAAATTGCAGCAGCACAACACATTCGTCAAAGCCAGCGCACCACACCAGTGCTCAAAGCATATTACTCGTTCCCAACAAACAGATTCCCTGCATTCATGCACTCAGCGTGACTCATAGAACCATTAAAGACAAAGGCCCACTGTTCAACCAAGCTAAGTCATCAAAATAGTCATAGAAAAGAACATTTGATTCAAGAGACACCAATTCCCCTGATACAAAAAGGTATGCATTGGCGGAACTTCCTTCACCTTAGAAACAGCAAAATGGGGATCTTTCTCCCAGCAGCAACAAAACACATTCAATGAAGAAAGTTATGAGGATTACCAATCTAATGATTAAGAACGAAACTGACAAATTAACAAATTATTCTATCGGCCACAGGGAAAATATGAGCAGCAGAAGGTTTTAGGGCAATTTATACACAAGAAAAGAACTTACTTAACCATTCCGATTGATGAACCAGATCTGATCGAGGATGATGGGGACATATGTACATTAATCTCTCACTCTACCTCATTAGCACTGAAGCACAGTCAGAGAGTTACGAGAAGTGCATTCCACCACTCATCACAAACACAAAAACAACTTCCACATAAACCACAGTCTCCCAGCAACAGTGAGAAAATAATTTAACATAAAGCTAACGTGTCCAAATCCTTGCTCATACTCAACATACTATTTTTGCAAGGCAACCTATGACAAGAAATAAAACGCTTATCTGTCACTACAAACAACTAAACTCTTTCCACTTAGGCAACATTCTGAACTCAAAATTCTTCCTTTCAAGAACGCCTTACAGTGTAACATACTTTCTGCCCACTCGGGAGCCACAGTGCCTCATCAGGAGTATGAAGCACTGTATAATTGCAATTATGACGCAGTACAGTTAGAAAGACCGCACAGGCAAACTTTAGAAAGCAAAGTTGTCCAGATGTTACAGTTGTTCTCTTAAAACAGTAGCAAATGCTTTGGGTCCTGGAAGCTCCACTTAGCCTTTCAAACTTCCGAGGTTGACAAAATGAGCCTCATGAAGTTAGGTAGCAATAAACATCTCCTATAAACCCCACTTGAGAATGTGCACCTTGCCAATATTATGGTATGTAGAGGTATATTCCTCAGGTGACATAACTGAAGTTTCATGTGTCACTCATTAGAATACTACCACAGATTGCCTAGACCTTCCGGCCTTTGAAGAGCAGTAGTATCCTTGGATTATGTAGGTTAAATAGGTGTTGGCTTTCCGCAGCAGTGTTACCCAGCAGATATGTAACTTGCAGCTTTGGCATTAGACAATAAATCTGTCTCTCACATTGCATAAAACATTTACAAAAATTTTGAATAATAGATTTTTCATTAACAAGAAAATACCACTGGTTATAAAACAATGTGTGCAGAATTATTGTGCAAGCTTTAATGAAAATAATGTTTTTAAAATGCATAAAACTGTAAGCTATCCTATTTTCTCCCACTAGTTAAAAAATGAATATAGCAACACTGCTTTGAAAACAAGCTTGAATAAAAAATGCTAAATACGCGTAAAACGTTTGATTCTTGACTGCACTATGAACATGTGCCTAGATGCATCAACCTTTTTAGGAAGTGCAAACGGTGCGGATCACAAAAATCGGCCGTTTGCACTTCCTAAATTGGTTTTTGGGATGCATCAAGCATTTTTGGGAAATCGCTATTTTTAGCGAATTCCAAAAATGCGATTGCTTTTAAGGAATCGCAAATTTGCGATTCCTTAAATGCAATGCATCATTGTAAAAACATTTGCGGTTTTACAAATTGCATTTGCAAATTACCACGAAGTTGAACCTCGTGGTAATTTGCAAAATTGTTTAAAAATGCACAAAAATGCATTTTTTAAACTGTTAAGTTACAGACACACATGTCCTTAAGACATGTGTTTATGTAACTTACATGTAAAAGTGCATTTCATGGGTGCAGGAGGGGGTCCTTTGGACCCCCCTCTCCACCCTTGAAATGCTTTGTTGAATTCCGATTTCAAATTGCGAATTCGCAATTCCCATTCATTCCTATGGGCATTTCAGCCCATAGGAATGAATGGGAATTGCGAATTCGAAATTTGAAAATCGCATTTTTTATGCGATTCGGTAAAAATTGCGATTTTTACCGAATCCCAAAAAAAATGCGAAAAAAATGATGCATACCATTTTGAGATTCCTAATTTGCGATTCGGTAATTTTCGCAAATTAAGAATCGCAAAACAGTACTTTGATGCATCTGGCCAAAAATATTCTATATATGCAAATATCATTGTTGACACATGACACATGTTTGCCATTTAATTATGTAAAGAATAGTTCAGACATTGAAATACAGAGTATAAAATGTGAACTTGATTTTCTAACCTACTTCTTTCACCCCCCACCCCCATGGTGATTCTGCAAGATGTTTTCTTTTTCCTTAATACAGTTGATTTGACTTTTACATCGGCTATTGTTTATAAACTTGATATCAGAAGGTTAAAGATGTAGTGTATAAGTGGTAAAGTAGGCCTGAATGAAGCAAACTCCACGTGAGCACATAATAGCTATAATTTAGGGGCAACTGTAACATTGCTGTCTATGGACTATTGTGTCCATGTAAGAAGATAAGGAGTGATCCTGTCCCAGGAGAGCTTACGACCCTGATTGGCTGGCAGGAGATGAGAAGAGCGACATGTTGCAAAGCTTCACAAAATGTGATATCTATAATAGTGCATATCCCTAGAGTAAACTCAGAACCTTTGAGCGTCTTTTTGATTCTTTTTGACAACTTCTTTTTGCCCACTATCCAGACCTTTTTACCCAGACCTAACACGATTTGTTTTGAACCTCTACTGAGTTTCTTGAACCTCTCTTCATGGGAAGTTCTACTTTGATATTTTGATCTTTTTTAGCTGATTTAAATGCCAACACTTTCTGCTCTTCTCTCACTCTGTTGGACTAGAACCCTTTATGGGTTCTGACTAACTCCATTTTCATTTGATTCTTAATACACGGATTCTTTCCTTTTTGGAACACGATTCAATGCATTTATTATGTGATTTGATTAACCAATATTGACTCTATATTTCTTCTATATATTGACTATTGCGAATAATCAGAATTTAACTTGTGATTTGCAATAAAGATGACCTACTAATACGATTTTGAATAATAAAACCCTTTAAACTCATACCAAGTCTCTTTATTGACAAAAACTAGACTAATGATTGTGATGCTGATTTATCTGATACATTACACTTTTCTCTAAACCAGACCTGAGGCTGACAAATATTGATGGTAAACCAAGATACTTTAAATTTGTGAACTGATTCCCGCTCCAGCATTTCTCAAAGCAGAAACATACCCCTAGTGACACTTATTAGACAATACATCTATCTCTCGCATTAACCCCTTCGGGGCTGATGACAAGCTGGGCTCGTCATGGCGTAGCCTCCTCGCACGCTGATGCCGAGCCCAGCTCGTCACGTAACATGGGATTTAGTAAATCATCGCGTAGGAGGGGAATTGCGCTAGCGCGCATGTGGTTAAATAGAAAGTGAAACTTTTCTCCCCAAGCAGGACCATACTTCTAAAGACACAGATAGTATGGGACTTTGGACAGAAACCGACCTGGTAACACTGTTTGTATTGCATGATTTTCAACTATAATGTCACTAAAGTGAATGACGGAGGATTGCTGCAGGAGTCACAAAGACACTGGGAACACCAAAATGTCAATGTTAAAAAATTAACAGACTTCTTTAGGTGAAATTGTCATCCTCATTGCACTTCTATCTACATTCAAATGAAAAAAATATCCCTAAACGTAACTCTAACAACAAGGCAAGAATTCCTGGCTTGCAGTTCCCAAAATCAAACATACCTGCATGCACAATACCTCACTCTGATCCTGTGCATTAGAGAGTAAAATACCTTTTTGAAATGTTTCAAGAAAGATACTGAGATTCCGATACTACCACAAACATCCTCTCTATCCATAAATCATTTCCTCTGGACTGTTACCTCTGCAGAGATCTCAGGAGTGCCAAGTCCACGCAAGACTTCCTCTTGTCCTGCTTTCCTGTTTGGCATTCTGGGACTTTCAGTAGTGTTCAACTTAATACCAAATTATCAGAAAACAAGACCTAGAATGCTAAACAAAACAAAAAAAACGGCCAGGATGAACTGCTCTGCATTGGCCCTGGCAAAAGGAGAGCTCTTCCTTTGATTGTTATTTGTGGATACGGGCATACTGCTAAGACCCGCATTTCAGTTCAGTCCCTCAGATTTTTTTCACTGCATTGAGAGGCATTTTTTAAAAGTGAAAGTTTTGAAACATGCATGCCAGCCCTGATGACAATGCTACTAGTAAACTAAGAGCCAAGCTAGTTGTCATGTTTTTGTACCCTATACATGTCCTAGGTTCCTATTAGACAAAGAATAAGATTGTAGTCCGTATAATCAAATACAACAGGATTTTGTGCATCGCGCATACTGAACTCAGTATTTGAAAATGCTCTCATTTGTGAAAATGAAGAAAAAGGAGGCTTAAATTGTTGACTGGGATGACACAATTTGGTGAAGGGTGGAAACTGTGGTTGATCCCTGGTTTTCTGGATTTACATGGTGAAGTTCAGCTACTAGGGGCCAGATGTAGGTAGCCAAATACCGATCGTAATGGCCTAAAATACCGAATTTCGGCTGTTACCGACCGGTATTGTGCAATTGAGATGAAGGACATCAAAAAAAACCGAATCGGTAAATACGAATCGGTAATTTACCGAATCGGAATTTACCGAATTGAAATTTACCGATTCAGAATTTACTGATTCGGAATTTACCGAATCGGTAAATAAGAAATGCTAAAAACTGACAATCGAGATGTAGTTAACTTCTAAAATACTGAATTTCATGAAATTTGATATTTAAGAGTCTTAATTACCATGGATTGAAAGCAGGTGGTAACCAGGTGCAGGTTATAAAAAAGGCCCCAAAATGCAACAATGTGACCAGAATGGGGGCATTCTACGTGATAGCAAGGCGACTACGGCTGAAAGGCAGCAGCAAAGAGGGTCTGGAGACGGGAGGAGCAAGTCTACAGACAGTGGATAACGCTCTTCCAACTCACTGAGGCAGAGATATTGCAAAGGTACGGGCTACACCCCCAAACCATCCTGGACTTGATCAGGGACCTGCACCCACTCCTGGAGCACCCAACACCAAGGGTGCACGCCATCCCACCCCATGTGCAGGTGCTCTGTAGCCTACACCTGCTTGCATCTGGGAGTTACCAGAGGGTGATAGCTGCCGTAGGTCGGGTGTCTCAGAGCTGCCTGTCCCGTTTCTTCAGGAAGTTCCTAGAGGCCATGATGCAGAGAATGCATCTTTACATCAGCTTCCCTGACACACATGCAGAACTGCTCAAGACCAAGACTGACTTCTATCAAATGGCACACTTCCCATACGTCATCGACTGCATTTAAGGTCACCCACATCCCAATCTGCCCACCTGCTGCCACAGAGTACATTTACAGAAACAGAAAGTCCACCCACTCAATAAATGTGGAGGTGATCCTCGACGCTGGCAACATAATTACTGAGATTGTGGCCAAATCTCCAGGGTGCACCCACGACTCCTACATATTCCAGAACAGTGGGATCTACACACGCCTGGATGCTGGAGAATTTGGGGAAGGATTCCTGCTAGGCAAATAACTGTGACACACCCTGATAATTACTGCAGCTGAATGTTTCAAATGGTATGTAACTAATGGCACTCTCTTTTCCACCTAGGTGATAGCGCTTATGCTCTGCGGTCCTTTGTTCTCACTCCCTACATGTACCCATCAACCCGGAGTGAGAGATGTTACAATGTGGCACACAGAGCAACATGCAACGTTGTGGAGCTCACATTTAGACTCTTAAAAAGCAGGTTCTGCTGCCTCCACAAGAGCGGAGGTGCACATCAGTACACACCCATCTTCTGCTCTAAAATCATTGCAACCTGTGCCATGCTGCACAACCTTGCCGCCAAGAAAAGCACAGTAGTTGATATGACATCATGTGGAAATTGATGATAGAACTGAACAGCCTGAGCCCTATGCAGCAGGAGTAGCACCAGCAACAGATGGGAGACTGAGACGGGTAGATATCACAAGCAGCTATTTTTAAGTAAGTAAGGAGACACAGCCAGGAGTTGAATGAGAATGATGTATTTTAATGGGCACTACGGCAAATGACAAATGGCAAACCATGGTAGTCCAATTTGTGACAACCTAACTAGGCAGTCACAGGTTACTTCACCCTAACATATCGCTAGAGTGTGGGCAGCATTAATGTCTGTGCCCACGCACAACAGTGCGGGATGCCCGAGGCTGGGCACCTTCTGCTCCTCCATATGTCCTGTATGGGTGTGCTACTGCTGCTCCTGCTGGTGGTGTCTTCAGTGCCCCCCACACCTAGATCTCCAGCATTGGCTGACTGGTTGGTCAGCAGTGGCTCCATTGAAAATGTCACCCTCTCAATCCCCCTGGAGACATCTGTGTAGCAGTGAACAGAAAGTTCACCGCCTTGGTGTGATGGTACATACACTGCCTCTCCCAGCGCCTTTGTGTGCGGTCCTCATCAAGCTTATCGCAGATTGCCATCATGGACTGGGACATGTCCCACATTCCCTCTGCCATTTCCCTCATGCTCTCCACCATGGAGCTGATGCCCCGGTTCATATTGCCCTGGTTGTTGTTTAAGTGGCGCATCTGTCTCTGCACTGATAGTATGGCTTTTGCCTGCTGGCGCTGCACTTTCACCATTGTGGCCTCCAGCCCGCAGAAGACCCCGTCACCATGTCCAGTTGTGCTGCTCTCCCGGACCCTATGGCGTCTTGCACCTGTGTGCACACCTTCGGAGGCGGACTGCAGCCCAGCATTGTTTGCCTCCAGTGGAGCAGTTTGGGTGTCACCCTCCCTTTCTTCCTCAGAGGACGTTGTCATGAGTTGGAGAGGGGGTACATCATGCCTCATGGGCCTTACCACTTCCAATTACTCTGAAGCTGGTGAGGGAGACTGTGCTGGTGGTTCCTGCTGTTGTGAGTCATACAGCAGAGGCGATGATGGCTGTGCTGTTGTTGATGCCTCTGGTGTGGAAGCTGCCTGTGCTGTGGATGCCGGTGGTGTTTCAGTGCTTTGCCCTGCACTCCTGTTTGCATCCTCACTCCTTTCCCTTTGGGGTGCCCTTTTCTCCCTCTCCTGTGCTGTCCTGCGCGATCACTCTCCTGTGGACAGATATGGACATTGGCTCAGTGGTGCTGCAACCCTGTATTTCAATATTAAATTACAATCCTGTCCCACAATATCAATGTCCTCAACTGCTTCTGAATGTAGTATGTTTTAATGACTACCTCTTCCATGATACATTGCTGGTGTATCCCAAAACCTGTACTGGAGTGTAAAACACATAGCCACATTGGGGAAGGGGGACAGGGAAGGGGGGAGGATTGCTGGACATGTTTTGTTGCAGCCCGGGCTGAGCTGTCAGCATGCCCGATCCCCAAAACATTCTTGGGCTCCAGGGTGGACTCCACCAGCTGCTCCAGGTCAATAAGGGCAGGTGCCCTGCTCCTTCCTCCCCCTGTGACACTGGCCTCTTTCTTCTGTGCTGCCAGCTTCTTCTTTGTTATGATCCTGAGATCTTACCAGCGTTTTTTGAGGTCATCTACTTCTCATGTTGTCACCCCTAAGGCGTTCACCTTCACCTGAATTCCCAGCCAGGTGTTCCTTTTCACAGCCTCTGCTACCTGCAGAGACTATTCCCCAAAAAGCTGGGTGTGGTGTTTCACCACCTCCTCCACCAGCACCTGCAATTTGCCTGTGCTGAACTTTAATTTTCTTTTGCGGTCTGCTAACTTCCCTCTGTAAGTCCTGGGATTCCATCCTGCACTTCTGCTCAGCTCAGTACAGCAAGTAGCTCAGAGTCTCACAGCTCTCCAGAATATTTAGTTAGTCTGCACCTGCATGGGTGTGGCCACTTCCTGGTTGTGGGGTGCTGTGGATGCACAGGATTGGTTGGTTCCTCCATTGCTTAGTTGTGGGGTCGGGTGGATGCACATGATTGGTTGAATCCTCAATTGCTTTTATTTTGTATCTCTGATTCGGTATTTACCGATTCGGTATTTACCGAATCGGTAAATACCGATTCGGTGAATACCCAATCGGTAAATACAGAATCGGAGATTCCGATTTTTACCGATTCGGTAAATTTTACCGAATTATTTGCTACATCCAATTTACTGATTCTAAAATACCGAATCGGTAAAATTCTGTATCTTAGAACGGTAAAATAGGATTACCTTCATCTGGCCCTAGATGTCTAACTCTTTCCCTCGCCAGTTTTATATTAAATGCTACTACTTTGTAGTCAATACCCGGTGTATTATGCTTGTTCAAAGGTGACAGGGAGAAGCCACATGAAAGCATGGCTAATTTTGGGCTCAATGAGGACCTCAAACTGAGCCAGAGGCAGGCATTCTGACTCGAGCCTAGCTCAAGCGTTAAGTAGTTTGTCCCCCTCTTGTCACTCGCTTCTTGGCCTTCTTCAGGCCTGGACTAGCTGGAGCGGGCACTGGGCTTTTCCCCAGTGGGCCACCAGGGTGGGGTGAGTTTTGGACCCCTGGGTGCTGTTTTTGTTTATGGAGGCTGGTTTTGCAGTATAGATCTGCCCCCCTGTAACAAAAGCTGCGGCAATGTGATGGAAGTGGTGCTTCCAACTAGCATCTTTCCACTTCCCCCCACCCACAGGGCTGTCGAGCCATTTCCCAGGGCTGGTTTCAGGGCCATGGCCTCCTTTGCAGGTCATGTGCACTGGGGGAATTGAGGAGCCACTGCAGAGAAGCCACAGCTAGCACACTAATGCAACTGCGTGCTGGGAACTAGTTCTCAAAAACTTTAAGTGCGAGGATAGTGTGAGCATGATGGTGTGCTTACATAGTGTGAGCATGATGGTGTGCTAGCTATTGTTACCTCTTCTCAGTGTCACTCCACTCTGAGGGGCGAGATGCTAATAGATGGAGGCAGGGCTTCCGATATGGGAGGGAGCGGTCTTGTAGCTGTCAAGACAAGGCTATTTATCTTTATCATGAAACCTTTAGAAGGGGACTCCATCTACTACCATAAGATGAGACCTGTTTTGCAACGTGCAAGATTATTACTTTTGCAAATTGTCTTCGAGAAAGAAGCAGGTCTTGAGGCCGGTTGGGTCTCAAGATCAGCTGTTGCTAATTACCAAGCATCAGAAACATGAAATGCAATAGCAGAGGTGCTGAGAGGCACCCAGGACTACTGCCCCCACCCACACTGCAGGCCATCCTGGCCTTGTGAAACTTCCTTGTATATAATGAATGAAGCTAAGGAGGAGACGGTGAAATAACAGTGCCGTTTATTCACAAATATTTTTTCATCATATTAGGAACTTTGAAGAAATAAATAAGAGCACATCATCATGTATGCTTTTTAATATGTCAGAAGATGAGGAACATATTAATCTAAAAGATAAAATTGAATCTGGATCAAGTAAAGATGCAAACAGCAAACCTCAGTTTGAAAACGTATTCCAGATGTATATAATACAAAAGGTTAGCCCATGACATTGACGCCAGATTTCACCCGAACAATTACATACTGGAAATGTCTCAAATAAATATATAACAGCAATCTATGTCGTAATGTAATGCGAATCTTAAAATAGGTAAAGTGACATAAAAAAAAATATAAATGCTTTTGTTTAAGAATGTTTTGCTAAAAGTGCGACAAAGCAGGCAAATATCCTTTGGATACCGTCTGTTAAAAGGATGCCGAGTACAGATGTGTAATTAATTAAGCAGTGCAATGGGCTGATTATATTTTATTAGCAAAAAATAAATTAAGTGTATTATAAAAATGTGAAAATGATAAGAGGAAAATTGCATGAACAATTACTCACACATCACTTGTTGAATGCAATCAACAAAACGTACACATATTATACAGCTCCTTAACAATCTGTTAGCTGGAGTAATTAATTTAAATCCTGGATGGCAGAGGTAGAAAGCTCAGTCTAATTTATTTTATGACTGCAGCAGAATAATTGTTGCTGTTGACCTTCGTGGGTTTTCTAGCACTATTTCTAACGTTTAAAACACATATTCTTTAAAAAAACATTTAACCAGACATCTTTTATTCCATGCATGATTTGCGGAAAGAAAAGAGAACATGTCTATCTCACTGTATGTCTTGTAAAGTTCTCAAACGTGTTTCCCTTTCTTTTGGATATCACATTCCCTAGTGCAAACACATGCCATTGTTTTCATTTCCAGCGCTTCGAATCTTGGCTACTTAAAGGAGTCTGTGAGACTTCAGTAGTTTATTCATGTAGCCGCTTTAGAAGAGGTGACTGGGGAACACTAAGAGGATTCAGCATTCATGCACTCTATTCATAGGGCATCTCTCCCGTGCTCGAGTACTGCACTACTGCACCAGGGCCGGACTGGGAACAGAAACTAGCCTTGGCAAACTGCTTAGCTGGCCCCCCCTGGGGTGAGGAGGAGTGCAGCCGAGCAGTTTGTGAGGGCCGGTTCCGGCTGATTTTGTTGCAGGGGGCCGATATTGCTGAACCCCGGTGACAAAAACATCCCTCCACGGGCCCAAAACCGCCTGCCACCCTAGCGGCCCACCAAGTAAACGCCCGGTGCCTTCTATGACCAGTCCGGCCCTACCCTGCACGGAGGCCCCCAAAGACTGCCGTACCTTTCACCTCCATGATGGTCCTGAAGCTTGGCTCCTAGTCTGCAGCTGCAGCCTGCTCTTTTTTTCATAGTTCCCACAACTTAATCAGAGCGCCAACGATGGATTGAATATTGTTAATAACAGAAACAAACTGAGGCCTGCTCCCTACCACTACCACTACTTCATCTTAACTCTTCTGTTTCCTCTATTTACCCCTTGGTAATCTTTTTAACTAACCCAGGACACCACCAAATTAAAGGATACTTTAGCGGTTTATTCTAAAGCTATTAAACTGTATTAAATAGACCTAAATCATTTCCCTGAAAGAATAGAAATATCTAAGAACTCCTTCAGAAAAGTCCCATTTACGTTCCGCCCTTGTAATATTATCTCACCAGGGTGGGACGAGTTGGCAAATGATGAAGCATGTCACATTACGTGAGTGAGCCACCATTGTCCAGTTCTTGGTATTGCCTTGAATTTAGGTAAAGAACAACAAGTAGCACACAGAGAACCTGTTGGGTTTATGAGAGTATCATGCCAATCTTTGTGTTTGTTTGAGCTAGTAAGGGCAGGTGTGAGCCACATAGCACCCTTCTGTCTGTCCCTCGTGTGATATTAAAAGTATAGCATTAACAAGGGAGAGCAAAGGAGGGGAAAGTTGGGTGTGGCTTAGACACTAACCATGGTGGATGTGTGAGCGCGGAGCTCCATCCCGGCTCAACACTTATCCTGCTTTGCGCACGGCGTTCTGTACTCTCGAAAGGCAGGATTGAACACCTTGCTTCCCTAGCCACAGAGGAGAGCAGAGCTGAGAGTGGGTGAGCTCTGACAGCCTGGAGGGCTGAGAAGCAGACGTCGGTGATGGAGCTGTAGTGGGGCGGGCACTGGCCAAAATAAGACCCAGCATATTCAGATTACTCTCACGTCTGCCGACTCCTGATCAGGGCATTTTTGAGCTGGACGCCGGCGAGAGTGCCAAGATTTGGGCTGAGTGGCCGGCTGTGAACCTCGGGGAGACAGATGCTGAAGAACTGGGCAGAGCAGCCTAGAGAAGTGATGCAGCAGGCCTCGATACGACCATTCCAGGAAAAGCAGAGGGTAGTGAGAAGCACAGCAGGGTTCCTGACGGGCATCTTGGCCCATTTTGACCCTGTGAGGACATGGGCGGCTAGTCCGGTGAGTGTTGCGGAATAGCCGAGGTGGTAGGCTGAACAGGGGAGATGACCCCTAGAAGTGCTGGGATTTCTGCCACGATCCACCAGCATGCAGCCCGGCAGGGGGGAGGACCCTTTTATCGTAGAAGAGTCCCTTTAACATCTTTTGGGACCTGCGCTGGGTAAGAGCCTGGCTTGGACTGGACCTGGTCGGTGAGAGGCAGGCCGTGATTAGCAGCGTATTCGCACCATCATTGGCGAATCTATACATCCACCTTTTTGAAGAAGAATGCGTCCTCAACCACAGCAACCCATTTTTCTAACAGGTGTTGCTGTGGAAACGTTACATTGATGACATTTTGGTCATCTGGCTTGGGGAACAACAGTCTATTTTAGACTTTCAGGCCTGGCTCAACAGCAAGAACCCCTTTTTGAGATTCACTGTTGATTTCAATAGGGAAGAACTCCCCTTTTTGGATATCACCATATTTCCTGTGGGTGGCAGACTAGGGAGTAGATTATATCGAAAACCAATGGCCAGGAATTCCCTATTGACTTTCAGCAGCCACCATCCTAAATCTCTTCGTGAGAATTTGCCAGTCGGGCAGTTTCTGAGAATCCGCAAAAACTGTTCGGACATATCGGATTTTTATTTTTATGCCAGAGACCTTGCTACTAAACTAAAACAGCGTGAATATCCAAGGCGTATGATCAGGAAAGCTCATAAACGAGATTCTAATAATAATCGTGAGGCCCTACTGGGTCCCCCTTTTGACAAATCTCCCTTGGACAGATTAACTTTTGTGACAACATTCAGTACTCTATCTAACAAGGTACAGAAAACTGTGCGCAAGAACTGGAGGATCTTGAATGTAGCACGATCTAATATTCCAACTCCTCTATTTTCATTCAAAAGCGGGGCGAGTTTAAGGGACAGTTTGGTCCATACCAGACCCAGACTGGATCAAAAAGAATCCACGAACACTCTGTGGAACCTGCCAGCTGTACAGGACCACTACCCCTGCGGCTCATGCACTGCTTGTCCTCAGACAAAGAAGACTCTCACAGTTGACATAGGGACCAATAGACCATGGGTCCTTAAGAACCATACTAATTGTAACAGCGACAAGGTTATTTATTTAATCACCTCTCCGTGCTCCCTACGTTACGTTGGTATGACTACGAGGAAAGTCAAAATAAGAATAAATGAGCACAAAAGCACAAAGGTCTTCTCGTCCTCCCCTTTGGTGGTGAAAGAGATTCTCCCGGTCTTGTGGTCGGATCACTGGCTTGCCAAATTTGTAATCAGAGGCATCGTCAGGGCATCTATCCCTGTCCCACAGCAACGGGGACGAGCCTTTAGAGCATTTGGCAGAGTGACCCCAGAGATGTTGGCTCAGGCCGCTTCGATTCACCCCTGTCCTCTGTCAGGTGAGCTGGAGAGAGACTTGGAGTCCCTGCAGGAATGGCTGACGGAGAGGCTTAATGACCTGGCCCCGATGTTGCCCCCCCGCCTGACACCAAAGCGGGTCTCGGCCCCCTGGTTTACTACTGCACTGTGGGCTACGCGGCAGCAGTGCAAGGTAGCCGAAAGGGCTTGGCGGGCACACTATGATAGCTCGGACAGGTCTGCCTATAAGGCTTTGGTTAAAGCTTACCACCGGGACATCCGCCTCGAAATGAAAGCCTATCTCGCGGGGAGAATCGAAGCGGCTTCGAACTCTAGTAAGGAGATTTTTACCATTGTACGAGAATTCATTTCCCCTCGGTCTATTGCATCGGAAGAGGGGCCCTTAGATTCCTGGGCGGCGGATCTTGCTTGTTTTTTTACAGGCAAGATTAAACTCATCCAGGACTCTTTTCCATCTGGTGTACCTGCTAGACCGCCGATGTCCAAGGTTGGTACGTCTCCCCCAGTTGTGCATGGCGCCATATTGGCCGAGTTTCCATCTTTGCCAGCCCCCGCCTCCTTAGCGCTTATGGGCAATTTAAAATCTGGGTCTCCGCTTGACCCCTGCCCTGCTAAGCTCTTGGGTAAATTGGCGGAGGTGGTTAATCCACTGGCGCACCCTCTTCTCAACCTTTCGTTGAGTCTGGGAGTGGTGCCGCCAGTGTGGAACAGGCAATGGTCATCCCGTTGCTGAAAAAGCCGGGACTTGACCCGAAAGCTCCAGCCAAATACAGGCCAATTTCGCTGCTGCCGGCCCTTGTAAAAATCTTGGAGAAGCACGTTCAGTCGGTGCTCTCCAATTTTCTGGAGTCCCATGAGATCTTACATGACTCCCAGTCGGGCTTCCGTTCAAATCGTAGCACCGAGACCGCGCTCCTTGAGGTTTCTGAAACCATCAAAGGGGTGTTGGATACCGGGGGCAGAGTCATGTTGGTGTTGTTGGATTTGTCAGCGGCTTTTGACACCGTCCCACATGAGGGCCTGCTCGCAAGACTCTTTGAGATTGGTCTTCGGGGGACGGTGCTCAGATGGTTTTCGTCTTTTTTAGCCGGCCGCCGGCAAACGGTCTGGACATCATCTGACACCGCTGTGATGCCGCCTTTGGGAGTTGGGGTCCCTCAGGGCTCTATATTGAGCCCGACCCTTTTTAACATCTTTATGACCCCTTGGCGGCGGTGGCGGAGTCGTTTGGTGCCCGGATCGTGTCGTATGCCGACGACACCCAGCTCCTCTTCTCTTGCGAGAGAGGGGCCGACTTTGACGGGGAGAGTATCCGGAATTGCCTTGGGGCTGTGTTCACATGGTTCCAACTGAACAGCCTCAAGTGCAATTCCGACAAATCTGAGGTACTCTTCTTCAGGTGCGATTCGGAGCCTAGCTGGCAGGCCTGGTAGCCCATCGACATGTTCCCTCCGTCCGGTTCTTCCCCCATGGCTAAAAACTTGGGGGTCAAGATGGACAAGGGGCTGACGATGAAAGCCCAGATCCTGGGGGTGACTGGCACCTGCTTCGGCCTTTTAAAAATGTTGCGGAGGTTTCTGCCTCTCTTGTCGGAGGAGCACAGGAGGCTGACTGTGCAGGCTCTGATAGGTTCCAGGTTGGATTATGCAAACATTCTTTACCTGGGCCTGCCAGAGTACCTGTTGCAGCGGCTCTAAGTTGCCTAGAACGCGGCGGCCAGGGCCATCTTTGGCCTAAATAGACGTACCAGCGTTTCCGGGTTATTGGTGACGCTGCACTGGCTACCCATCCGCAAGCGGATCGCCTTTAAGGCTATGACTTTGGCCTACAAGGCGCTTCATGCCGTGGGAGCAAAACATCTCCAAAAAAGACTGGCCTTTTATCACCCGGCCCGCTCGCTGAGGTCTGAATCTCTACTTTTGGCCGTCGTTCCGCGTGTTAAGAAGGCTCGCCTGGGCGGCCGCTCCTTCGGTTTGTTGGCTCCACAGATGTGGAATTCACTACCGCTCCCACTGCGGGGGGCGACTACTCTCCTTGTTTTTAGAAGAGGTCTTAAAACTTGGCTGTTTACCCAATAGGTTTGCTAGCAGTTCCTCTCTTTTGTCTGTTTGCTTTTCAACCTTTTTAACTGTGTTGTGTTATTCAGAAATCAGTTCCCCTTACCTAAAGCGCCGGGACACTCTTTTTGAGTAACCGTTGCGCTATACAAAAGAATAAATAACATAACATAACATTTCGGTGCAACAAACAAGCTACTCGTCTGGCCAATCATTTCTTGCAGATGAAGCACAAACCAGAAGAAATTAGTTGGGCAGTTCTAGAGCAACCGTTTGTGCCTCAACATGTCAGGAGGTATCTTTTCTTAAAAGAACAAAAATGGATTTTTAAATTAAAATGTGATATAGACGGCCTTAATGATGAAATTCCTTGGGTGACCATGTAATCTGTCCATTCACATGTGTCAGATGTGGTTCTAGACAAATATTTAGTTACCTGTTCAGAGGATGTTGCGGATAGTTATTACCATACTACACACCAGTCTCCTTCTCCAATGAGCTGCCTTAAATTTTGCCTCACATATCAAGACATGGACGTATATATTGCCCTTAAACATTTGGATACCTTTTATAGCTATTACATCGGGCTCGGCGCGTGCTTAGAATTTGCAACCGTTACACCAATTCACTCGGCCGCTAAGGCACTAAGGCAACACATTCTTAACACGTTACAGTATCTCTTTAAGCCGTAATTATTATATTTAGCTAGAAGATATGTGTATTTGTGACTTTGATATATGTATGCACATAAACACTATGGAAGAATGAACTGTGGGTTGGGGCGGAGCTGGCGAGCAACGGTGATGGCTGCCTAGTCGGTGAGCTCCCTCGCTACCCACATTATCCTGCTTTTTATCCTTATTCAGTATGGGTCCCAAAGGTGGTATCTTACCAGATATAAGCCCCGGAATGAATGCAGCAGACTCGGTGTCTCTCTCGGCTTTACAGTGATGGACGGAAACACTGCTTTGTTGGTGCGGGCCCTGCTGCGTGGAGAGCTCCGCTGAAGCCTGCCATCCGACCGGACTGGAGTAGCTCTGCGCCCCCGTGCCAAGTGGAGACCGCCGCCGCGAGCAGGGGAAGCTGGGGACTGCTGCGCCAGTACAGGAGAGGTGAGAGGTGCAACACATCGCCTCTGGCGCTGAGGCGGGTGCTGGTGAGAGCCGTGCATTGGGGAGAGAGGAAAAGGATGTCCCTCCCTCTGCGGGGAGGAGATACCGGAGCGCCTGGCGCCTTTTTTGACACTGGGCCCGCGGACACATCGGAGCGCCAGCCGCCCCTGCACCGGACCTGACGGGGGAACAGGCGCGGGGCTCTGGAGATTGGACAGCCCCCCAGCACAGAAATACGGGGGCAGCACGCGGAGAGCTGCGGTGAGCACCACGTAGTGTAGGTTTTGAGCAATGAGCCCCTGACCCGAGCCCTCCCCATACATTGATAGCCTCGGACAAGGGAACAAGTAACAGACAAAGGGTCGGCAGGGGCGGAAGGCCTCGAGCTAATCTCCTCTTCCCCCCAAATATTTGTACCTATGCTATCGGTGTTGCACCACTGAGACCGGGCCTGTGGCTGTGGGGCCTCAGGGCAGACCATAAAAACCAGAAGGAGCGAGAGACCTCGGGGAGAGATTGCGGGGCCGCCCTTGAGCTGGATGACTGCTGCTAGCCCTGTGCTGTCCTGTTAGCGACTGCTTCACGGCTTTTGGGGAAGGACACTGGGAGCGGCCCGGCTTGATAGAGAGACACGTGGCGATTAGGACGTCTATAGTGACTGCGGCGCAGCGGAGCCTATACGTGGAGAGTCACGCACTGAACAACGCCCACAGGCCTCAGAGGAGTGTGGTTAGTGGTTGTGGCCTATCATGGGGTACAAGCGGCGAGGCGAGGATACGCACTCGGGGGGGCCCTCTTGCTACTGCGGGCACCTTGGCGGATACCCGTGTCATGATGGGCTGGCCAGACAAAACTCAGCCAAAATTGACTTTCACTGGCAGGAGCTCGAGGCCTAGTGAGCCTCCGCCGCCTCAGGACGGCGGTGGAGCAGGCACTGTGGTGGTGGAGCCCGTATCTAAACCTGATCTCCGCACCCTTTTGCTGGCAATGGAGAAGAACCTGCAAGGGGGAATCGCGTCTCTGGGAACCAAAATGGATGCCCTCATATACCACATGGATCGCATGGTGGAGCGGCTTGATAAGCACGCAGAGCGCATCGACATGTCGGAGCGTCGCATAGGCGAGGTGGAGAAGGCGCAGACTACGCTGGACGCAGATCATAAACAACTTGGCAGAGTTATGCAACTCCTGCAGGATAAGATGGAGGATTTGGAGGCGCGGTCCCGGAGATGTAACATCCGAATCACGGGACTGCCGGAAAGCACCCAAACGGGCACTATGGAGCATTTTGTGGAGGCCTTGCTGAAGAAGCTGCTGGGCGAAGAGGCTTTCTCGAATATGTTTATAGTGGAGAGGGCACATCGCACTCTTGGACCGAGACCCAAGCCTGGAACACCTCCCCGCCCAATTATTGCCAAATTGTTAAATTACAGAGACCGGGACAAGGCTTTGAAGCTTGCACTAGAAAAACAACCACTGCACTATGAGGGCTCTGTTCTCTCCTTATTTCCGGACTTTACTGCACGGGTGCAGGAAGCAAGAAGACAGTTTGTGCCCATGAAGCGACAACTTCGAGAATTGGGAATAGACTATGTGTTGCTGTATCCAGCCAAACTCAGGGTCAACAGGCAGGGAAAGTCCACTATATTCACGGACCTGCGAGCGCTTCAAAACGCCATGAAAGCATGGAACAGGAACACACGGCATACGGTGGAGAAGGAGGGTGCGGACGGAGCCAAGGATTGCATACTGGATGAGCAGGAAGGAACTCATGGCCCGCTGTGGCGGAAGGGCACCTCATGCTTGTTGGCGATGTTCTCCTTTACAGGCATGATCATGGAGTCCTTGGTACAGGGCTGACTGTACTGAGATGGAGACCCTAAGACAGCTAGCACTCAATGTGAGATTTAAGGGTTGGTTCTCCAACTGTAAGTGGGGCTGAGAGATTCTGGGGGGGTGGGAGGGGGAGGCATTGACATATCGTTGAGTTGTTTTGCTTACAGTACAATACCTCTGCACTGAGACATATGCAAAGACAGTTACTTTGTGGGGATCAGCTGTACATGAGACTTGTGTTAGAGATGGGTGCTTTAAAACTGAGTTTGATACTACTTGTTTCAGGATGGGGATTAATCGTAATTGGTCACAAGCGATGAGATATGTATGCAGATGCCTGCACTCTACGGAACAAAAGTTAACAGAATTGGGACTTGTGCCGAGAACTTAGATGTTGTTTGGGGGCGGGGGAGCGCGAAAAGACTGCAGCACCTTGTAGTGCCTGTTATAGTCTTAGAACTGAAGTGAGCTCGCTACCTACGCCCCTACGTGTTTACCGCGATTGCATTGAACCTTGGGGTTTAGAAGTGTATCTGGGACAGAGAGCTCCTTTTTCTCTCTATTGCTCTGCGAGTGGTAGTTCATTTTTTGACTGTTTGACTAAATTCTGGGAGACTGAATGAGTGTGATAGACAGGAGTTTGGTATTGAATGGGGGGGAGGGACTCAGGGAGGGTGGGGAGATGGAGGGGCGCTGCCATGTTGGGGATGGGCAAGCGTGGGAGGGGGTGGGGTGTTTTATTCTGTTTTTTCTTGACTGTTGTTAATGCGAATAGCAAATTGTGAATGTGTTATAAATGAAACAGAGACCAAGGATGACACAACAAATAGATGTGGTGCGCGTTGCTCCCTTGCACACGGAGATGTACTTGCGGACATGTAAGACCAATACCACTGTTATGTCCCGAATTTCACGGGTTGCTGACAATGACCATGCGCACTCCACATCCCCACATCGGGCACAACACACGCAGGACAATGAGAGCATTGCCATGCTGACGTGGAATATAAGGGGATTGAATGATCACAGGAAGGTCAGGAGGGTGCTTCAGTACATCACACGTCATGGGATAGATATTGCACTACTGCAGGAGACGCATCTCAGGCCGGATAGTCTCACGCTGCGATACAGGGGCCTTCATGGCCGAGTACACGCAGCTGGTTTTACCTGCAGTGCTAGAGGAGTGCTTACTTGGGGGAACCCGAGGTCACACTTGACGTTTACGCCTCTTGAGACGTATGATGAGGGCAGATATGTTATCACTAAATGCGTTGGGAAAGGTATGGCTTTTACTGTGATAAATGCATATGGCCCTCATTTTGACTGCCCTTCATTTTATGCGAACCTCGCTAGTAAGATCAGGGCTCTCAGAGGGGAACATGTCCTGTGGGGTGGTGATTTTAACCTTACACTACAGCCGTCTATAGATAGATAGGACGGGCCCAGCAGACGACCCTCGGCCTCCTCCCGTGTCCTTACCGTAGAAATGACTAGACTGGGGTTACAAGATGTCTGGAGGACTAAACATCCGACATGTGGTGGATACACACACTATTCCTCACAGTACGACATACATACTCGAATTGATTATTGGCTCCTTTCCTCGTGTCTCCTCTCCAGGATACATGCCTGTGCAACGCTCCCACGCACCTACTCTGATCACTCCCCTGTGCTGATTTCCCTGCTCGCTCTGCAGGGACGCCCCCCCCCCCCTTTCTCATGGCGCATGCCACCATACGCTTTGCTCGATGATGCCTTGCGTGAGGAACTGACGACTGACATAGAAGACTTTTTTCATAGAAATGAAGGGACGGTGGGCATATATCTGTGGAGTCATCATTTCTAAACATGCTGGAGTTCTTAAGTCCATTAGGGACCACCTGAAGCTCTTAGAGACCCGGCTTCAGGAGATAGAGACACGTATTGTTCGAGATCCAAGTGTGGATCTGACATAAGAACTGGCACAGACGCTTAGAGAGTATCACGAGGAGGCGGACGCTGAAGTCAAACACCTAGGAAAGTATGCCATCGCCCGTTCTTATGGGGAAGGCGAGCGTCCTAGTGCAGTACTGGCCAAAATGGCTAAGCAACACAGACAAACTACGTCCACACCAGTGGGGCGATGGCTGATGAGCACACCGCAGCACGTTTTCGTTTATTATGCCAATTTATATTCTTCCAGGGGACCAATCTCCGATGACCGTATCCTCGATTATCTCACGTATATTCAACTGCCCTGGCTTACAAATACTCATCGAGAGTTTCTTGTTCGCCCGTTCGAATGGGAGGAGATAGTATTGGCATTGTCATCTATGAAAGCTGGTAGCGCTACTGGAAATGACGGGTTTCCAGCATCATTTTATAAAGCGTTCCCCGACTTGCTGATCCCTCGGATACTAAAGCTGGTTGAGCAGATTGCGGAGGGTGGTGAGATGCCTCCTCCTATGCATGAAGCCACTATTATAACTCTGTTGAAGTCGGGTAAACCCCCAGGAGACTGTGCCTCCTATCATCCGTTGTCCCTCATTAATGTCGATGCCAAGATCTATGCGAAAATTATTGCTAATCGCCTCAGCCCATTGATCCCAACTCTGGTGGCACCAGAACAAGCGGGCTTTGTCCCCTGTCGCACCCTTACTTATAACTTGCGCACAGTCTTTGCGGCATTCCAGCACACGCGACCCGAAATACCAGCTGTGGCGGTCTTCCTTGACATGGAAAAGGCGTTCAATTCCGTCAAATGGCCCTTCCTACGAGTGGTGCTGCAACAAATGGGTGTGGGTGACCTCTTTATCCACCTATTGAACACGCTGTATGCTTCTCCAACAGCGAGAGTCCGAATAGGCGCGGTTACGACAGAGGCTTTTCCTATAAGTCGTGGTACCAGGCAAGGCTGCCCTCTTTCTCCTCTCCTCTATGCCCTTGTCGCGGAGCCTCTCGCCTGTACACTAAGGGAATATCATGGACATCGCGGAATTCGGTTCCCCGGGTATAATTTAATTGTGTCGACATACGCAGACGACACCCTGCTTTATGTGGGAGATCCGGAGGTCAACCTTCCGAGAGTGTTAAGAGAGTTGGTTTTGTGTAGCTCGCTCTCTGGCATTAAAGTGAATTGAAGCAAAACTGGGATGTTCCCGCTTTACCCGGCCACAACGAGAGTGGCTTCAGAATAACCTATACAATGGACCACTGAGGCTGTCAGATACTTAGGCATACAACTTTACACGGACCCGGAGATAGTCCTTAGGGAGAATTATGGGGTGGCGATCTCCAAACTAGAGGATGCTGTGGAGAAGTGGATAGGCCTCCCCCTCTCTCTCATGGGTTGCATTTCATTGTTAAAAATGACAGTACTTCCCCGTTTTTTGTTCCTATTTAGCAACATACCGATGGTATTATCTAGTGTGTTTTTTAAACAGCTGCATGCACTGGTGTTGCGGCTGGTATGGGCGGGTAAGCAGCCGAGAGTGGCGTGGGATATCCTGATCAGACCGTATGTTATGTTATGTTATGTTATGTTATGGTCATTTATTACGCGCACAGCTGCTCCAGCAAAGGAGCAGCTGTGCGCATGCCCTTGCAGTCCCCCTGTCCTATGAGGACTGCAAGCTCCTGATCTAGAATTATATTACCGAGCTGCCCAAGGTGCTCACGCATATGGATGGATGCACGGTCCGGACGCCGCCCCTCATATTCGCATAGAAAAAATAGTATCGGACCCGATGCCGCTGCCGGCCCTACTTGCCCGTCCCCGCGATCGGCGTATGGGCATATTAGATTCGCTCAATGTAGTCACGCATGCCTGGTACCATCTCATGGACGCACAGGCCTGTTCACTATTATTTGCTCCGGAGGCCAGAATTGAATGGTGTTCATGGCTCGGACCATGTAGGGACCGTGGAGTGCTGTTGGCACTTGCGAAGCTAGGTATCCATACAATGGGTGACTTATTCCAAGGTGGAGTGGTTAGAACATGGGAGGATGTGGACATGGGGGACAGGGCTCCCCCCGCTCACTCGATTCCAATTTCACAGAGTGAGACTTGCTCTCAGAGACTTGCTAGGGGACGATATGGCGGAGCCCCCAACGGTGACGGTGTACCACTATGTAGTGAAGGCCAATTCCCCTGCTAAGCTAATCTTGCAACTTTACCATGACACACTTGCCGAAAAAACGACACATTATACCAAGCCAAGATTGGCCTGGCAGACAGATATAGAGCAGGAGCTTCCGGAAGACACATGGAAGTATTGCTGCGCAAGCATTAAGAAGGAATCTCTTAATGACCGGCATCGTTTATTGCCTTTTAAATTTCTTAATCGAGTGCATTATACCCCGGAGCGGCTGTGCCGATACTGTTTGCGCGAGTCGCCTGGTTGTGAACGCTGCTCGGCTCAGACAGCTGATTTTTTGCATCTCGCCTGACTCTGCCCCAGAGTCGCAGATTTCTGGATAGCTGGGATCAAAGAAGTAAACGAGGTTTGCGGCTTATCACTATCTCCCACCCCGCTGCTAGCGCTGCTGGGTTATTCTAAGGATATTGCCCCGGAGCATTGCAGGATTGTTGACATAGCTCTGTTAGTGGCTAAACGCTGCCTAGCGCTTACCTGGATGAGAGGGCCGACACCTACGCTCTCCAGGTGATCCCGAGATATGCTGTACTGCTGCACATAGATGGGACTATATAGCGAGCTTATGCCTCCCCGAAATCGCCCCAAGAACTATTGGTCACTGTACATGGAGAGGAGATCAGTGGAGGGAGTCGAGGACGCTGGGGGCACTGGGTCTGACTTAGAGACGGCACACGCACAAGTGAGGACTGAGTCAGGAACGTAAAGTACATACAATCTGGATTGTCATTCTTTTGGTACCCTATTGTTTAAGCTTTGCTGTTGTTGATGTATGTAGTAGATGGGTGGGACCCTGACACAAATGTTAGAAACCTAATGAGACTACTGTACTGATAATGCTGTCACCGGATCTCTTGTTGTTTAACTGTACTTCTTTGATAAGCCAATAAACACAATAATAAAAAAATAAAAATAAAAAGTTGAACAACGTTGGGCTCAGTGATGAGTCCTGTGGTACCCCACGAGGCAGTGTAAAGTTCAGAGGTAAAGTCTTAAAAGGAGACTGACCGTCTGTCAGAAATTATCTCAAAAGTTTGAGGGCTGCATCCTGGATCCCCAACCTCTGTAGATGGCCAACCAGAAGGTCTTGATTGACAGCTTCAAATGCCACAGATAGGTCTAACGGGAGAGTTTGAGAGGATGACCATTTGTAGTTGTTCCCTTCTAATAATAAATTGTTGTTTTTACTATAAAAAAAAAAGAATGGACTGTGGGTTCTCTACGACACCAGTTTCTGTCTTTGTACTGAATTGTTTTTATTATGGCATCTATACATTTGACATGTGCGCAGGGGCACCGCTTTGGCTCGCATCTGTTTTTTCATCGTAAGAGCAGAATGCGCTTCCCTTGTGTTAATGATATTACATCACGTTTCTTGGCATTTTCATAAACGAAGTTGAGCAGGCTCATTGGATACGCCTCTCTGTTTGGTTTTCTTTGCTGCCTCTACACCTGCGCAAATGGCGTATACACATGCACGTGGTTTTAGAACAGAAGCGCCTCTCTGGTCCGCTGCTTTGCTCCGACTTTGGGAGTAGTATGCGCATGCCCCTTTCTTTCTTGTTTGGCATTTACAATGAAGCGGCTTACACTCTTTTGATAGGTTGCTCCTGCGCCTGCATAGGCGTGTGTTGACACTGATGCAGCGTTCTATCAGGTCCGCTAAATTGCATACTGCTGCGCACGCGCATGTTGACAATGAGTTCAGTCCAGACTTTCCATTTGGTCCGCTACTTCTGCTAAACGAGTACTTGTGCGTATACGAAGCTCGTAGATCTGTTTCCTTTCAGGCCTGACACTGGATTTTACCATGCTGGGTTGTTCTTCTCTTATTGGTCACCGCCGCATTTATAAACTGCAATTCTGCTCCTATCAGGTACCTCCCCCTCGGCTCAGGATCAGTCACGGGGTACCAACGGACAGGTGAGGCAGTGCGTGCGGCGGTGCTCTGTTCTTCAGACGTCTCCTTTCAGACCTTGATTGGAACTTCAATGGAGACATACTTTCATATCTTTTGGTGCTAGTACTAGTGCTATATATCCGTTTGGGTATAAAACTACTATGATATTGGCCATTATAGGTGTTTAGTTCTTTTGACTGGATACTTTCAGTCTTATAGAAAGAATTAGACTGAAGACAACTTTGGTTCTAGTCCCATGGTGGGCTTGTGGGGTGTTGCCTTTTTTATGCTCAGAATTAATGGCAAGGTTGATTAGCTGCTATGCTAGTGGAAATTTATGGGCGTGATCTTACAGGCATCCATTACTTTTATCTACAAATTAGAGCGGGGCCTCCATCCCTGAGCAGTGGCCAGGAGAGGCGAGGCATACTCCCAAGAATTTTTTGGGTGATTAAATACATTTATGAACCTATAACTTATCGCAACATTGAATAAATTATAAGCGATGAAACATGTGGCGTAATTTCTTTATGTGTCTGTGATTTACCTTTTTGTTTTGTTTTGCATTTGTGTATTCCTTCCAGGAAAAAATCCTTTATCTTGAACACACATCCTCCTTATGGGAAATTCTGGGTATGGTAGGATGTTTGGTATCAATGGTTTTTGCCAAATTCATTTTCCACATTGGTTTATTTTGCTTTTTGCAGTAGTGTATTATGGTCCTGATGAAAGCCAGGTAGGTCATTTTATCCTATGAGGGCTGAAACATGTTGAGCGATCACAACCTTTAGATGACAGTTATAATTTCAAACTGTCCAAATACTCTGTTTTTAACATTGACACCATGATATCTCCCCAATAAAAGTTTTCCCTTATATCATGGTAGCCAATTTTATACTGCACTTTTGATTATGTTTCACACTTTTTTCTTTCAACTCTGCAATTTACATCCCACACCACAGAAAAACACAAATTCTTTGGTATGATTCATCACTGGTGGTTCCTTTGGTTTGGAGCAGCACACAAAAACCAACAGGTGTGTGGCCCCTTAGCCGGACCATCTCTTCAGTAATCCCAGATGATGAAGCTCTGCCATTGGGTGGGCTGATGGGATTCATTTCTTCCTTTTTGCAAACACACTCCGGGTAGATACTGAGCTTGCTATATTTTCTCGCCCATGTTGTAAGATAGACCAGTGACATTCTTTGTCGTTTAGCTATATTGTGAATGGGGGTGTAGTGTTTCTCTGGTCTTTAAATATATATTTTTCCCCTTAAACCCTCCACCAATCGTTTATTATATAGGCTGTGATTACCGCCAACCAAACTGTTGTGTGTTGATTTAGATTCCGTATATAGATTTCTAGATGTATGCCCTTATATAGTTACAATTAACATTGCCCTTTTTTATTCATAGAAATCCAGCCCTTATTTAGGCATTCTCCATGCAAACCAAATACAAGCATGGCCACCTACAGCTGTTCATCTACGCACAACGAGTTCTCGGAAAACCAGATGCTTAAACCTTTGGGATTTCCCCTTGCTTGGATATTGATTTCTCCAAGAACTCATTTATTATGCATGAACATCTATTCTTTAGGGGTTCATTCATGACGTTCTTCTGCCCAACTTTTACATCAATACTGGCATTCCAAAACACCTTCAAGGCATAAATATACTTTCCCTTGCCATGGCGAATCACGGTCGACGGTTTAGCTGCCTACTTGCACGACGCGGCTCGCCAAGGTGTCACCCCGTCCCACTAGGGGTGACAAATGCAAAAAGAACAATTGATGGACAGAATGCAGAAGATTGCCATACATTTACCCCAATACAGAGATCTGGGCCTAAATCCATAGTTTTTTTGCTCACCATGCCATTCCAGTTTGGACCCAGCCGTATGCAAATCAGTCTTGACCCTGCAACACTGTTGCGCATTCTGTTCATCAATTGTTCTTTTTGCAGTTGTCACCCCGAGTGGGACAGGTATGCCCAGAGGTGGGTCCCGTGCTCTCCATGCCACTGGAGTCAAGCTATCCTGGTTGATGAGGGCTGAAACTCTGAAGCTGGTCCTAGGATGCTTGTTTCCATCGAGGGAGGACCTGGCCTGGCAGTTCAGGCTGGACTGTTCCCATTGGGTGCAGGGTCAAGACTGATTTGCATATGGCTGAGTCCAAACTGGAATGGCATGGTGAGCAGAAAAACGATGGATTAAGGCACATATCTCTGTTCTGGAGTTGGCAAGTATGCGTTGATTAAGAGGGTCAAAGTTCCTCAAATGGAATGTTAGGGGCCTGGGCTCACCTGCAAAATGCTACAATATTCTCAGCTACATTAGGTGTAGAGGGACACAAGTGGTCATGCTACAGGAGACCCACCTGACCCGCAAGGAGGGGCAGCGCCTATGACGTAGATGGAGAGGCCAACTATATGCCTCATCATCACACAAAGCATTCGCCGCCACCGCCGAGAGTCAGCTTTACTTACTTCTCAGGCCACCGAGGAAGGCAGAGGACTTTGCCCACACCAGCCGCCACCGCCAAGAGTCGAGGAACACCGGACTCCGCGCCGCCGCTCCGGGAGACTGCAAATCCCGGCAGGCACCGCGGCGGCGCGTCAGAGTGACGCGGCAGCGCCCTGTGAGCGCGAACCAAGACGCACATAAGGAGGAACACCCCCGCGTCGCGGGACGCGAGCGGGACGCCCGGGGCGAAGCCCGGGCAAAGGGCGGGCCCTCTACGGCCCTCATCGGCAGGAGGAGGCAGGGGCAGGGCCAGAAACCCTGCTAGAGGCATACGAGGCAATCTACGGACCAAGTAAGACTGATTTGTTTGTTACAGCCCCTTGTTTACCTATAGCTGCCTAGGCTCTGTGCTATATTATCCATAATGTCTAAAAAGGGTTCAGTACCACAAGCAAATAACATGAAGAACTATTTGGTGCAGACAGTGGAAAAAATTAACTCACAAAGGAGAGAATCACTGGGACTTAGCCAGTCACCTGACTTACGTTGCTTATCCCCCTCTTTAACCCCATCACCTGAGGATACAGTGTCTTTACAGACTTTCCCTGATGCTAGTTTTATTTGTCCTACAACACTGGAATCCGGCCCTGTGACCAGTAATGTACCATCTGGATCTGGTTCTGAGGTTCTTATAGTGGATTTTAGGAATAAAGTGGACAGTGATGAGGATCAGGAAATTCTTGCATCCCCCACAGATGAAGACACCTCAATCACCGAATTACCTTCCCGCTCGGAATCCGGGAAAAAGAAAAACCCGCCTAGGCGGGGTGGACTAAGATCTGGGACTAGGAGGAAGAGGGTAAATACCCCAAAAGCTCCTCCTAAGGAAACCAGAGGGGGACCTGCTAAGCCTACCATTAGTTTTGATGAGGATTTATTCGATAGACTCGCTGAGTTAATTGATACGAAAATTAAATCCATTGTCAAGCCTTTGCTCTCCAAAATTGACAAACTTCAATCTGAGATTAAAAAGTTGGGAGGGCAGATGAACAAATTAACTGAGGGTGTTGACTGCGTCATGACAACAGTGGCAAACATGGGTAATAACAGTGGGCAGGATGACGACCAAGAGAGGGTGAATACAGTTGCAGCCCCAAGTAATCCACCACCCCAGCTTCTTGACCAAGCAATTAGCGGTTCGGGTACTAACAGAGGGGAGGGCTCTTTAATGGTTGAGATACCCCCTGTACAAGCTCAGCCAACCGACCCACTTCAATTTATAGTTGAAGCCTCTCCTGTCGTTCTAGTTCTGGCTAACGTTCCACCATTAGAAGCTGGTATTGAGGAATCCTCTTCCTCCCTGTCTAACAAAGCCCTACAGTGGCTTACAACAAATATGAGATTAGATCCAGGGGGTGGCCAGCAGTTGGCCCAGGAAATCAAAACAGCTAAGAGGGTTTCATGGCTGGGCAATCGCCCTAAAAAATTCAAGGGGGATTGTGTAGCAGTAAGTTTTACACACACAGGGGTGTTATCTAACATCCTAATTAACTTACTCCCACCACACCGTAGGCAGGGTCCTGTTGTACCATTGACACTGAAATTCTTTTATGGTGAACAACAGAATGTTACATACCCTAAAACACCAGCCTTTGGTTGGGATTCTAACTCTCACATACACCACAGATGGGGTATTGAACACACTCGCAACATTGCGAATCATTCAGTACCCCAAGGGTTTCAGAATCCTTTTGCTCAACCCCTCTTATTGTCCAACCGTTTTGCACCCCTATCCTTTTTGGACCACAATGATTGACTTCAGCCAGAACACCCTGTAAAGTCTAGGACTAACGTGCCTGTTTTTAGCTTTCTTACCTGGAATATTGCTGGCATTAAGACAAGGGCAGATAATGTAACTTGGCTAAATTTTATATCCAAGTACGACATTATCGCCTTACAGGAAACCTGGGACACTAACAACAGTTTTTCTCTTGATGGCTTTAGCTACTTTAGTATCCCTGCCGTGGCCAGCTCAGCAGGAAGAGCTAAGGGGGGCCTGATTAGCCTGTTTAAACTTGATATTAAGGGTTGCCTCAAGATACTACCCTCAGGTTCCGAACATTGTCTTATCGTTGAATTGTCTCGTGCTGAGTCTCCTAATATTTTGTTTATTCATTTTTATAATTCCAATGCTGCCGATTGCACGTCATACAGTCTCGGTAGATTGGATGATTTTCTGTCAGTCTATAGTGAGGACGTTAATGCATTTGAAATCATCTTTTTAGGGGATTTTAACATACATCCTTGTTTACTTTTGTGTGTTTGTGATGACGTAGATTCCCCCCCAAATAGTGCAATGGTCCATCTGGTGCATAACAAGCAGGGGGATTGTCTAGAAAATTTTCTCGCTAGATGGAACCTATATGAATCTAGTTGTGGGGAGGGGGAGGTTAGGGCCCCTACCTTTAAGGGCTCAGACAATGGCTCTATCATTGATTACATCTTTATTTCTGCATGTTTTTTATCTAAGGTTTTAATGTATAGAACTGTGGTATCCGCCTTTAGTGACCATAACCCAGTTTCTCTGGTCCTAGTAGAGGGTGAACTATTAGGACGCATCCATGGCTCAATTTTTATGGATGGACCACTTAAAGTTAAGGACCAAAGACGCAGACTTAAATGGGATAGTATAACCCCAGAACCGTTCATTCAAGAAGTCTTGTTAGAGGCTGAGGAAGAGGTTGGTGTGTGCCTATCGAATGATGCTAACGACGGGGATGTAATTCTCGCATTTAGTAACATATGCTGTAAGATAAACGGTAGGCTCTCTGTGATCAGCAAGTCCAAAACAAAACCTCTTAAAAGATGGTTTGATCATAGTTGTTCCCTAGCACATTCTGTGTTGCTTGATGCTCTTAAATCTGATCCAAAGGATCGTGACCTCATTAGGACTAGCAGGGCCTTATATAAAAAAGCCATTGCAGCCAGAAAGAAAGAGCTTAAAGACGAAGCTTGGGCGCAACTGACAGACGCAGCCATAATAAAAAATAGCGGTGAGTTCTGGAGGATTGTTAACCAACCCCTTCTTACAGGCGAGGATAACTCTCCCCTAGAAACTAATATCCCAGATGAGGACTGGATCAAACACTTTAGAGACATATATTCAGGCCATTCTTTAGTCGAGAATAGTGCTTATGAAGAGTCTACTACTATACTAGGAAACCACTTGCACTTTGAAGCTGAGGAAGTTTTAGTTGCTATTAATCGCACTCTGACAAAAAAGGCACCGGGACCGGATGGCGTTCCGGCTGATGCATTTAAATGCTTCCCTAACTTCTGGTCAAGACTGCTTTGCAGGGTTTTTAACGCCTTAAAACGTGACAATATTCCTGAGTCTTGGAAAACCTCAACTATTATCCCGGTTTTCAAAAAAGGTAATAGGCAGGACCCTGCATGCTACAGGCCCATTTTATTGATAGACTCCACAGTCAAGATTCTAGGGAGAGTCTTATTAGCGAAATTGAATGAATGGGCCTCTGAGAATAATATCTTGAGCAATGTGCAATACGGGTTTAGACCCAAGAGAAGCACCCTGGACCACTGTCTCAATCTTCACCTATTGATTGAGAAATACACCAGAGCCAAGGATGGGTCCATGTACCTAGGGTTCAGGGACCTCTCCTCTGCATTTGATATGGTCAATAGATCCAAGCTCTGGGGTAAATTAGTTGACATGGGCCTGGACAGATCCATAGTCAACTTATTGTCTGACCTCCACTCTGGCCTGTCTGCTAAAGTTAGAGTCTCCACTAATGGAAGGTGTACTGAAGTGTTTGCATCTGAAAGGGGAGTCCGTCAGGGATGCATTTTGGCACCACTACTGTTCACGCTGTATGTGAATGCTCTAGAGCCCGCCCTAAGTGGTGTTACAAGCGACATTCCACGTGCAGGGGAACAGGGTATACCAGTTCTTCTGTACGCGGATGACGCGGTGCTACTGGCCCGAACAGGTGTGGGGCTTCAACGGCTTTTGGACGCTTTTGAATCCTTCATGGGTTCTTTAGACCTGAAAATAAATGCGAAAAAATCTCAGGTCATGCTCATGGGTCGGGCTTCAAGGAAATCCCTCCATAAAACTTTTTTCTGTGGCAGGGAAAAACTTGATCGGGTCACCTCTTTCCCTTACCTGGGGATCACCTTTGACGAGAAAGGTAGCTGGGGTCCTCATGTAAAAAGTAGAGTAGCCACACTGGCCAGAACTTCCGCTGCCCTCCATGGGTTTTCAAAAAGACTGGGGGGTAGGCCTTTTGAAGCTATTAGCAAAATATATAAAGCTAAATGTATCTCTGTAGCCTCATATGGTGGCTCCCTGTGGGGGTATAAAAGAGTTGATCCCATTCAGACCGCGGAAAACAAATTTTTTAGATCTGTTTTGGGCGTTCCGCAGTCAACCCCATCCTATACCGTCCACCAGGACTTAGGAGAAGGCTTCATCACCGATTTGATTAGAACAGCACCATTAATCGCATGGCTTAAGATGTGGCTCAATCCTGAAATTCCCTTAAACCATACTATAATAAGGGATTGTCTGACCCTAGACAATGTACATAGGATTGGATGGTTAAAGTACATCAAGGACAGTTTTTGTAGGTTGGGGAGGCCTGAATTATACACGGTCACTGACTCCATAACATCCAATGACGTCGTCTCTATCAAGGTTGCTATGAAGGAGCTCCTCTCCTCGGAGAGGGAAGAAATAGAGCTAAAGAAACCCTGTGTTAGGGCCAGCCTTTTGCTGGCTATACCTAGTGGTCCTGACAACTATCTCAATGTGGTGACTAATCCCTATCATAGGTTCATTTTAACCCGTTTTAGACTTAACCTGATTCATTTTAACTTGGGTTTTTACTCTGAGTGGAGTACCCCTGAAAAGGCCCCGCCCTGTCCTTGTGATCTTTTTTCAGAACAGAGCACAATGCACTTTATAATGTTCTGTAGCTATTATAATGATGCCCGGAGGTTGTTTCTCGTTCCTATACTCAAGGAAGCGGGATTTATTTTGGTCCGACCTGCTCTTATTTACCTACAAATGTTGCAAACCCCCAGGATCATGTTTTTTGTGGCAAATTTCCTGGTGAGAGCAATAAGAAGCAGGAATATCAGACTTAAAAGTGCACCTACCTCCTCTTGAAGCCCAGACTCGTTTATTAAATAGTCTGGCTGCTGGCAACTTTCGGTCAAGAACTCTAGATCACAGTGTATCAGGGCTTGTAGTTACCTTATTACAATATCTATGCGGGGACCCACCTTTGGAATATTGCACGTTATTATGCACTTTAGTACTATTGCACTTTAATACCATGTACTTACAAAGTATCAATGAATTATAACATGGTACATTGATTTTTAACTAAAATGTTTTCTTTTAAACGTTTTTAACTGTTTTTATTCATGCTATTTGTTGTTTGTGATTTTATGCCATTGTCTTTGTATGATATTAAGTTATCGCAATAAAGAATTTTGACTGACTGACTGGCCTCATCATACTCTGCCTTTTCCAGAGGGGCCCCCGTGTGGGTACACCCGAGAACCCCCTTTGATGTGTTACAAACCTTAATTGACTCCGAGGGCAAGTATGCGTTGATTAAGGGAAGGCTATTTGGCAGGGAGATAACAGTGGGCAGTATCTACACCCGTAACCCAGAGCAACAGCAGTTTTTTTGTAGACTTTCCAGCCCATTTCAGGAGATGGCCACATGGGATGTAGTGCTGGGGGGGACTATAATTGTGTGGTGGACACTACCATAGACAGATCCATGCCACCGCTGAATGGCGCCTTGGCCACTCTTAATGCAAAAGCTTTTAGAACTTGGATAAAACACTGGGACTTAGTGGACATATGGAGGCTACACCATGACCAGTTCAGGGAATACTCATTTTAGTCCCTCCTGTACCAATTGCATACCAGACTGGACATGTTTCTCTGTTCATCCCACACCAGCACACACACATGCTCCATTTTGAATACTTGGGATGTACACTCTTCCATCATAGCCCTTTGCTTCTGACACTCTCCCTAACATCCAAAATAGCAGCTATTCTGACCTGGCGAAAAGATCCTACTATGCTGGAAGATACGGCCGAACTGGTATCTATCCTACATCTTCGGAGCTGCAGGTGACGAGAGCAAAACTGTTGTTGAATCCGATAGTGGAGGCGGCATATGTAATGAACATGTACTACAGATGGAGTAGTGTCGCCTATAGGTACAAGCAAGTGTCAGAGCTGGGAGGAGGCACTCTTATTCTAACTGACTCCCATACCCACCCCCACCAGAAGACTTCGCCTAGTGGCCTGACAATAAAGTTCTGATTTCAATTGACATTCGAGGGGGAAGATGGCGGCCGAGTAGGACGCTCGGTCGGTGAGCTCCTCGACCAAGAGACCTGGATAGCACGATGCACGGCACAAATCAGCGCTAATACGCCATAGGGTTTTCAGGAAAAGCAAAAGAACAACCTGAGCAACTTGCAAAAACAACTATGGAAGTACGGAGGCATAAACTTGTTGTTTATGCACAGCATGAGCATGAGCAGACTGTAGCGGAGCAAAGACTTCCTGCAAATTTCCGAGAGCGTAACTGAATAAGAAACCGACTAACGAGGAGAAACAGGGTTGGTCGGTTACCTGTTTTGTGAAGGTTTTTCGGCACAAGGGAAGTCCGACGAACGAGGTGCGCAGGCTTCGGCTTCGGCGGGAGAAACGTCGGACCGCAGCACGAACTTCTCCGGAGTTTGGGCGGAGGCTGGGAAGGCGAGAGCGGCCCACAGGAAAGCATCCGGAAGGCTCGGCTTCCTGTTCCGGGGCATTAGCGGTGGCGGCAGTGGCAGCTATAGAGGTGAGCAGGGTCCACTTCCAGTTTGCTATGGGACCCGTGAAAAAGCTCTTTGGGAGGTTTTAATTAACAAAGGATGCAAAGGCAAAATAGAGAGGCGCTTCTGCGGGTTTGAAGTCAGAGACTCAGTGAAGTCAGACATAGATTGGCTAAAAAAAGAGGAAAATACCTTAACTGGGCAACACATGAGTGAGATATTGCCCGAGGAGGGGGGAAACATTGGAACAAGCAGGGAAGACAAAGATAAGGATGCAGACATTTACCAAAAAAAATAGAAGAATTACAAAAATCAGCCAGCCAGAGAGACACAGAGAAAAAAAGAGGCTCGGCGACTGTGGTCTCTAGTTATGGCCTCAGAAATAGGAACTTCCTCAAACAAGAACAATACCCCAAGAATATTACTCCCAGAGAAGTTAATAGAAGGAAGGCAAAAAAACACCTCTTGAGCCCATAAAAAAAATATACTGATAAGGTGAAATTATTCGGAGACAAACTTGACTCAACTCCGAAAATAAAGATTACACTATCACTGAGAACCTTCTTTAAGGTACAGAAGCAACAGACAAACCACGTAAAGGACGATATAAATCGACCTGAAATATTAGCGGAAAAGCCTGAGCTAGCCTTACCACAGCAGAAAAAAGATCAACCCCCCCAAGCAGAACCTCTCCTCACTCTACAGAGCAAAAGTCCTAATATCCCTTCCAAAACAACAATTAAAGTCGGACTAGAAAACAAAGAAGTTGATAAACTTAGATCTCACCCCTCTCCTCAAGATATGGCTGAAGCAGCCACAACAACAGTCACAACAGTCACAACAGGAGAAACAGAAGTTACAGAAAAGGCCCAGAACAGAAATAACGAAGAGATGGAACTAAGCAAGGAGAAAGATACTGTTGAGACGCAGAGAAAACAAGAAACCGGGAAGGCTGGAAAATCAGGTTCTAAAAGCTTTAGAAATCAATTTGTTAAACTAAATGCTTTAGGAGAGAGAGTCACAGCTGTGGAAGGGGAAGTAAGCGGATTGAACAGTAGGGTGGAAAGTAACAGGAAAGAACTATGCACGCTCAGACAGGAGGGAAAATATATGAGTGAGAAACTGGAATCTCTTGAAAATCAAGCAAGGAAAAATAATATAAGAATCTTAAACGTTCCAGAAAGTCAAGAAGGTACTGATATTAAGAAATGTATTGTAGGACTTCTGGTGGGACACTTTCCATGGAGCGACGCTGAGACGTTGGAAGAAGACATACAGAGAGTCCACAGAGACCCGTTTGGAAAGGCCAAAGAGAGAAAAACACCCAGGAAAATCCTTATAAACTTCAAGACTTACACATTAAAAGAGAAGATCCTTGGCGAGGTCCAGAAAAAGGGAAATTTTAGTAAAGGCTCATGGTCCTTCAGAATTAGATCTGATATGTCCAAAGCATCTCAGGACAGGCAATGGGAGTTGGGAAAACTCATGCCAGAATTACAATCTTTAGGAGCCACAGTACAAATGAAGTTCCCACCCTCCCTATGAATCATGTGGCGCAAAAAAATGAGGAACATCAGAGACCCCGAAGAAGTGAAAAATCTGCTCAGTCTAATGAAAGACAATGTCGGAATGGAAAACCCCACAATTTGAAATGGATTCAAAGGCCGGAAAAAAAAAATAAAAAAAAAATATTAGTAAACATCCGTGAATAGGTGACGGCGCAAAAGTAAATAAAACAGACACTCCAGGTCTAGTTTCGAGGAGCCCAAAGGGGTTAAGATGGAAACCCCAAGAAAAGAAGAAGGAGGCTTCCCCGGGGAGGGTAAGAACAAAACACAAAATCAGAAAAGTAAAAAACTCACAAGACAAAAAAATGGGTGAGGAGCAAAATGGGGGATAAAAAACAAAAAAAATAAATCCTCAATATTGAAAAAAAATTTGAAAAGAATGGAACATCAACAATTCACTACCAAAGCTATTGAAACCGGCAAACTAAAGACAATAAAAATAAGCAAAAATAATGGGAGACACCAGTAGAAGCATAAAAATACTATGCTGGAATGTTAATGGCATGAGAACGAAAAGTAGAAGAAACAAAATCCTAGAATACCTTAAGGCATCTGAAAGCGAAATTATTATTCTGCAGGAGACACACCTATTGAAAGAGGAATGGGATCAGATAATGAAAAATCTAGGATGGGTGGATATGCATATTTGCACAAACCAAGGGTGCAATATCAAAGGTGTAGCCATTGTTTTAAAAAAATCCTTAAATGCAATTATGGAATTTTCGGAAGTCGATAGTAAAGGAAGGTGGGCACTAGCAAGAATAAAATTGGGGAACACCGCTTTTACAATAGCAGGCTACTATGGCCCCAACCTTGATGACCCTGAGCCCTTACAGAAATTGTATACACATCTGCTACTAGCCAACACTCCAGTAATTCTAGGGGGAGACTTTAATCTCATCTTAGACCCTAAAACTGATAGGTCTCCCCCAGGAAGAAATCCTAATCTACCTAATCTACCAAAAATGAGGGAGTGGATTGGTATTTACAAGAGAGACTTAGAGCTCATAGATATATGGAAAGAAAAAGGAGACAAGAGCCAACCCTTCACACTACATAATAAAATACTAGGACATAGATCTAGAATTGATTTTTTCTTAATAGATAGAAGCCTACTGGAAAGTGTAACAAACCTAATCCACATTCCAGCCCACCTATCAGACCATTCCGCCGTACAGTTAACGTTACAAACTAAGGTAACCCAGATACATAAAAGGTTTACGGTGGAAAGAGCCATGATTTTAGATCAGGAAATTGTACAAGCACTTAAAGAAGAAACAAAAGCCTTTTTCGAAAATAATAAAACAGGTACATCAAAACAAATTGTATGGGACACGTATAAGGCCGTATTAAGGGGCAAGCTACTTAGCCTTGGAACACATAAATAAAAGAAAGCGAAACAGGAAATAACAGATCTAGAAAAACCCATAAACACCCTAGACACCCAAATACTAGTGGAAAGAGATCCTGACAAGAAAGAAAGCTTGCAAAAAGATAGACAAAGACAGAAGGACTCCCTAAGTGATATTCTTGAAGAAAGAGTAAGAACTAAGTGGGAAGCAAGCAAGCTGGCAAACCACGAATATGGAGAGGGATGCGGAAAATGGCTTGCATGGAAACTAAAGACCGACACAGTAAGAAATTAAGTAAAAACCCTAATAAAACAAGATCAAGCAAGCCTGACCTCAGCGGAAGAGGAAATCAGAAATGAATTTGAGACTTTCTTCTCGGAACTATATACTGAAGATGTCAACCCATCTGAGGAACAGATAGAGGAATATTTAAGAGACATGCCAGTGTTAAAATTATCTGAGGAGGAGAAAAATGAGCTAAATATGGAAATTTCAACAACCGAGGATAAAAACATAATAAAAACCCTGAAAAAAGGAAAAGCTGCAGGCCCAGATGCACTGCCAAATGAGTTGTACCTGACTTTAATGGATACCTTAGTCCCACATATAACAGAGCTGGTAAATTTATCCTTTAAACAAAAGGAAAGGCTGCCGGACACATGGAACGACACAGTGATAACAATCATTTTAAAGCCAGGAAAAGACCCCAAAAAATGTGAATCATACCGGCCGATATCTCTGCTCAATGCAGATTATAAAATATTTACTAAAATAATGGCAATAAGATTGGGAAAGCTTACACCTCAACTTATACACCCAGACCAAAAGGGCTTTACAAAAGGAAGACAATTACATGAATTGACACATGAACTCATAAGCGCTATAGACATAGCTACGTCAAAAAATACCCCTCTCACAATACTAACTGTCGATGCCGCTAAGGCATTCGATAGAGTAAACTGGGCATTCCTGAATAGTATAATGATTAAAAATAACCTAGGGGACTCCTTCCTACACGCAGTAGGAGAAATTTATAAAAATCCTAGATCAAGAATCCTGGTTAATGGCACCCTTACGAGTAATATCAAAATTGGCAGAGGCACTAGACAGGGGTGCCCTCTCTCTCCCCTGCTTTTTAACCTATAAATAGAACCTTTAGCAAACAAACTCAGAAGCTGTAAGGAAATAACTCCCTTTAAATACCAGGGATGGGAGAAAAAGTTAGCACTCTACGCAGACGATCTGATGCTATTCACAGACAAATATGTAAAATCTAAACCAGCTATTGAAAAAATCATTAGTAATTTTGGACAAGTTTCAGGATACTCAGTCAACCACACAAAAACAGAAATAATGACATGGAACACACACCTTAATAGCCCCAACATAAAGCAAGAGATAAAATACTTGGGCATCTTGGTAAATCAAAATTTAGATAAAATACCACAAAACAATCTAAACAGAGTGGCCCGAGAGGTGAGGAAACTGCTTAAAGTGTGGTCTAGCCTACCTTTAAGCTTTATAGGGAGGTCTAACATCATAAAAATGACTATACTCCAAAAATATACCTTTCTGTTCAACACCATTCCATTGGAATTTAAAAAAGTCGAATTAAAAAAGCTGCAGGGAGATCTTACAAGTTTTATATGGACCTCCAAGGGAACCAGAATATCGTGGAAAAAACTCAGGAGGAAAAAAGAGAAAGGAGGGATAGCAAGTCCGGACTTAACAGAACACTACAGGGCTTTTCAATTTAAAAATATACGAGCTCTCCTAAGAATACACCAATATTACCCGTAATACCTGCAAGCAATGACAGAATCTGAGGACCACTTTCTCTTTAAATTTGGTCACCAAAAATACTTCAAGAAAATCAAGCTAAAGATACTGAAGGAGGCAGTTAAACTTTGGATACAAATTAGAACAATCCTAAAAATCCCTTATTACAGTGCAATGGCACCGATATGGAACTCTCCCGGAACTCCGGACTGTTTAAAAGACGCCATGGCCATCCCCTTAAAACAAAATAATATCAAATATTGGGGTCAACTCCTAAATGGGTCAACATTAATCTCATGGGAAGAAATGCATAGGATCTCCAATGGAACAATATCAAAATTCTAGTTTTATCAACTAAGCAGCTGGGCAAAGACAATACCAACACATGATAAAGATAGCAAGACCTTAGAAAAAGAAATGATAAAAATGCTACCCATAAACAAGGAGGTAGCAAAATGGCATTGGACCCTTATAACGGAAGAAGATGAAAGTTCCCAGATGGTAGACCAAATCTGGGGGAGAGACCTGACTATAGAAGACCTAGTAAATATATGGGAAGATTCAATAGAGAAATGTTGGTCAACATTAAAATCCGCGGCATTGAAAAGGAATCATCTTTATACTTTGCATAGAGCCTATTGGACACCGAAAAAACTCTCAAAATTCAAAAACGCAGGAATAAAAAAATGCCCTAAATGTGGGGAGGAAAGGGCAGACGATGCCCATATGTTCTGGAGCTGCCCATCCCTGAGAATATTTTGGGAAGAAGTTGGTAAGACGCTAAGTTCGATATTTCGAAAACACCTAAAAGTAAGTACAACTCTTATTCTCTTTGGGATTGGTAACACAACAGAGAAAATTAAATTAACAGTAATGGAAGCAAAGCTACTTTTTGTATTAATGGTGATAGCTAGAAGGGAGATCTGCATTAAGTGGATTGGTCCATCACCCCCGACACATGGAGAGTGGATGAACTCAGCCATCAAGACAAATAAACTAGATAGAAGGGGGAAAACTAGCAAGAGGTTTAAATATTGGGAAATCATGGAAAAACATCTGACCTCTGAGGAAAGGGCAGAACACACTGTCCTATGATTAAAGCGAAAGCATAATCTGGTTAATGAGTATGATACTCATAGAGTAGCCAAGGTGGCTAGCTCCCCTCCTCTCGACTACAGATATGTTTATATGTAAATGGCAAAGGAACTCCTCTGACCGAGCAAGATAAGGGAAAACTCCCAAGACAAGAGAGACCATTGGGCAGTGACGGTACAAAAAAGCTTCAGAGGCAGACACCAAATTTTCCATACACATAAAATTTTCGCAATATGAGGATATAAATTGTTTTTAAAAAGTTCTGATTTCATGTTCTGTTTGGTACGTAAGTTTGGGCGGTATGCGGTTGCGCTGCTGCCCTTGGGTTGGGATGTTGTTTTTTTTTAAGCTTATGTAAGCATGCAGGTAACAAGGCATAATGATATTAGCTTATGGCAGGCAGCCCATGATACTAGACTCATATGGCAGGTACATGCACAGACCCTAGAGGGTTAAAGTTCCTCACATGGAATGTTAGGGGCATGGGCTCACCTGCAAAATGCTACAATATTCTCAGCTACATTAGGCGTAGAGGGACACAAGTGGTCATGCTTCAGGAGACCCACCTGACCCGCAAGGAGGGGCAGCGCCTATGACGTAGATGGAGAGGCCAACTATATGCCTCATCATAATCTGCCTTTTCCAGAGGGGCCCCTGTGTGGGTACACCGGAGAACCCCCTTTGATGTGTTACAAACCTTAATTGACTCAGAGGGCAAGTATGCGTTGATTAAGGGAAGGCTAATTGGCAGGGAGATAACAGTGGGCAGTATCTACACCCCTAACCAAGAGCAACAGCAGTTTTTTTGTAAACTCTCCAGCCCATTTGCAGAGATGGCCACATAAGATGTAGTGCTTGGGGGGGACTATATTTGTGTGGTGGACACTACCATATACAGATCCATGCCACCGCTCAATGGCGCATTGGCCAATCTTAATGCAAAAGCTTTCAGAACTTGGATAAAACACTGGGACTTAGTGGACATATGGAGGCTACACCATAACCAGGTCAGGGATTACTCGTTTTAGTGTCTCCTGTACCAATTGCACACCAGACTGGACATGTTTCTCTGTTCATCCCACACCAGCACACACATAGCCCCTTGATTCTGACGCTCTCCCTAACATCCGAAATAGCAGCTATCCTGACCTGGCGATAAGATCCTACTATGCTGGAAGATACGTGCTTCCGACAACCCCTGCAGGCCTCTGTAACGGACTATTTCTCCAACACCTATGGAACAGCCAGCTCTTCGCTGGTGGTGTGGGATTCTTTCAAGGCGCTCATTCGAGGACACTGTATGGGGTTTACAGTGGGGGCCAGAAGGGGAATTGTAAATTACCTCCGGCAATGGGACACTAAGAGTAATTCGCATGAGATTGGACTTGGACCTTTGGTGGATACGCACATACAACTATCCTGAGCCAAGAGCATCTATAGGACACTAGACAGACTGCGGATGTTGGACCATAAGGAATACCGAAAGAAACAGCACACTGAGGGTGGGAAATCAGGTTGGCTGCTAGCCTGGCTCATTAAAACCAGAGACTAAGGGAACAAGCATAACTAAACTTCAGACAGGGGACGGCACCATAACTTACTCGCCTAAAATAATAAATACATGCTTCCTGCATTACTATGAGTCCCTATATGCGCGTCCACTGGTCCTACTGGGGAATCAAATCCCGGAATACCTTGACAGAACCCTGCTGTGGTCCATTGATGCTGTGACCCGAAAAGAACTGGGAGGTGCTATAAGTATACACGAAATTAGAGCAGTGATTAAGGACCTAGCAAAAGGAAAGACCCCAGGCCCAGACGGCCTTCCAGCTGAATTTTATGTGACCTACTTTGACACCCCAAAGGTCACAGAATTTCAACCACTGTCCGTGTTAAACCTGGATTTTAAAACATTAAGTAAAGTATTAGCTAACAGATTACTACCACTCATGCATGTGCTGATCCACTCAGACCAGAATGGGTTCATCCCCACTAGATCCACATCGGGCAGCCTCAGAAGGCTGTACTACACACTATTTCACTGAGACCTCTCGACCTACCCCAAAGCACGGGTTATGGCAGTAGATCTCTCAAAAACTTTTGATTCTCTGCGCTGGGACTTCCTGATGAAGGTAATGCATGCCATGAAACTGGAAGAGAGTTGGATCAAGTGGGTTGAGCTACTATACACTCTCCCATTGGCTAGATTTAAGACGGGCGGTACAATCTCAAACTCCTATGCGATTTTTAGGCGAACTAGGCAGGAATGCCCCTTATCGCCCCTATTGTTTGTGCTGGCTATGGAACCACTGGTTGTGCAGTTCAGGGTTGAATGTGGCCGTCTTGGCCTCAGACTAGATGGAAAGGAATACATGATATCCCTCAATGCGGTTGACATCCTTCTATATCTGCAGAATGGCGAGGGGGGGAAACTGATGCGATGGATGTCTTAAATGCATACTCCAACCTGACCGGCCTGAGGGTAAACTGCAAGAAGACACATATTTTCCCATTGGTTCCCATGGTCCCCCAGCCCCTGGCACTCCTGTGGGACATGATATGGCCCCCACAATCTTTTAGATATCTGTGTATCCAGATATTCCACTACCAAAATTATCTTCGAGAAGGTAATCTGAACCTAGCTCTCCACTCACTCAATTCCATAGTGACCTTCTTGTGGTCCTTTAAACTCCCCACCATGTCGAGAATAGCTCTCTCTAAAATGGTCATGCTACCGCGTTAACTTTACTTTTTGTGAATTTACCTGTTGTCTTCCCGAAGTCTTGGTTTAAAGAACCAGACATGTTTTTAAAAGATTTGATATGGGACAGGGCCGCAACAGGATGTCATTAACTATCGGTCGGAGATCACCAGAAAGTGGAGGTTTGGGTGCCCCAGATTTTGAGGCATACTATCTGGTTGCCCAGCTACAGTGGCTGGCTCAGTGGTTTGAGGGGATTGGCCTGCAGACACTTGACTACCCGCTCACACTGACATAAAACTGAATTGTTGGCTTGGTTTATACTCCTTGAAGATGCATGCCCAATCCTGGGGTGCCCTGGCCATGGGCTCAGAAATGCTGGTGTAGAAGCATTATGCGAACGCCAGACACCGCATTGTACTTGCCTGACCTCCCATTGGTGGGACAATTGAGGGAAAAGTTTACACCTCCTTCTTTACTGGGAACCAATTACAGAAGTGGGAAGATGCAGGGCTCTCGAGGACAAGAGACCTGTACCTATAGGGGGTACTGATGTCGCTGGGGGACTTGATTTCCAAATTTGACCTGCCCTGCAGGCAATTCCTGACTTCCCACTGGATGCAGAAAACCTTACCTTCAGATGGGGAGCGGGAACACATGAACCACATATGCACAGACTCTTACATGTTTTGATCATACTTGGGTTGTGGAGACATCTCATTAAATGGCTTTACTGGGCCCTGAGAGAAATGGTTGAAGATCCACTACCCACACAACAACAGAAATGGGAGCTAACCATAGAACACACCATTTCCGAGGCGGATTGTGCTGAGACTGCCCAAGACAAACTTCAGGAATGCTAGTTTCAAATATATCCATGAACATTCTTCACATGACCTTTTTCACCCCGCACAGACTTAATATAAAATGGGCCAGCACTGACAACCATTGCCCGCGTTATGAACAGCCAGATGCTGACTTTAAGCAGATGTTCTGGAGCTGCCTATCCCTTTCTGCATACTGGCATCACATCCTTGGATCCAAATGCACAGTCTTTGACCTCGTTGTCCCCTACAAGATGGACACATGTGTGCTAGACTTATTCCTCAGACTCAAACCTAAAAAAATAGGTAACTGATTTATAGATTTAGCCCTGGTGTTGGCTAGGAGGAGAATAGCCCTCAGATGGAAATCCCCTATTGACCCCGGTATTGGGCAGTGGGAGGAAGATGTTACGGCCTGGGCTTGGGCAGAAGAAAGAGCATTGATAGAGGAGAATAGTAGGGGGATAAGACGCCACCCTATTGCAGACCTGTGGTCGGAAGTAGTACAGAGATGGGAGACAAGGGATGTAACTGAAAATGATGGCTACCCTGCAGAATCACGAACCGCGTTCACAAAAAATAAATAAACAAATACAAATGATACATAGCCAAGCACCGCCAATGGACTGAAATCTCTGACCCCGCTAAGTGACCACTAGTGGACCTCTGCAACCTGCTGACTGATATAGACAATATATAGCGGTTGCCTGCCACCAGTCTGAACTGATGAAGATATACATAGCCTGACTTTTGCCATTAGATGCTCATGTTGTTAAAATGTTTATGTAAAGTAAATGTTTTACATTCAGGATTAACTGTCAAAATATAACATGTGGTTCATACTGACCTGACCTAAAACTCACCCCGTGAGACATTTTACTGAACTTTGTTGCTATATAAGTTGTGGAAGCACGGGATCGGTGCATTTTCCTCCATGTTATTTTTTTTTCTCTCCTTTCTTTTTTCCTTATCTGCTTCTGCACCCCGAACTTACCAACCGAAAACTGTTTGCAATTCTGACATAAAATATATGGCTATACACTGTAATAATTGTTTAAAACCTAATAAACAGATGTTTAAAAAAAGAGGGGGGACATTTGTAAAGTGAGGCCATATAGAATACACTATGCATTGGTAAAGCCAATACGTCTGGTATTAGCCACCAGTCTTTTAGATTAGATAGACAGATTGACAGATAGATAGATAGATAGATAGATAGATAGATAGATAGATAGATAGATAGATAGATAGATAGATAGATAGATAGATAGATAGATAGATAGATAGATAGATAGATAGATAGATAGATAGATAGATGGATAGATGGATAGATAGATGGATGGATAGATAGATAGATAGATAGATAGATAGATAGATAGATAGATAGATAGATAGATAGATAGATAGATAGATAGATAGATAGATAGATAGATAGATAGATAGATAGATAGATAGATAGATAGATAGATAGATAGATAGATAGATAGATAGAAAGATAGACAGACAGACAGACAGACAGATAGATAGATAGATAGATAGATAGATAGATAGATAGATAGATAGATAGATAGATAGATAGATAGATAGATAGATAGATAGATAGATAGATAGATAGATAGATAGATAGATAAGATAGATAGATAGATAGATAGATAGATAGATAGATAACAAGAGTGTTGAAAGCCAACTAGAAACCAATACAAGCAGGGCATCCAGGCTACATTGGTTTACAAGTAAAAAGGTAGCCCTAAATTAAAAGACATCCCCAGATGACACACAGGAGGCCTTCTTTATGTGCATACTAAATAGGTGACAACTTTATGAAGAACATCTTCGAATGAACACAGTCTGGTAGGATTCTAATATATAGGAAACACTGGGTTTCTTAAAATAACCATAAAATTAGTTTGTGTTGTGCTGCCCTTACAGGAAACTAACAAGACAATGCAATACACAATACACATAACAGTTGTATTCCTGTAAGAGCAGCATGACACAAACTAATTGTATGGATCGTTGTGCACTAGCGAAAAATATATCACTACAGTTCTCACAGTTGGTGATATGTTTTACCTCAATACAACTTTATTGACTGAATTAACAATGTGACAACATCCTATCTTTCCAGATCTTTTTCGAAGCAATATAACTACTAGTTATCATATTTGCATGAAAATTCTATGCTCTACATTTTCCACTTGATTACAAGTACATTTGATAAGACCAATTTGGCGTTTTTGCGAGGAGTGGTTAAGGGATCATTTATTTTGGTCCTGACAAAAAGCCCAAACCCCACAAAGTACTCTCATGTCTTCGCCGGTCGTAGCACACCCCGTCCCACAGCGGGGTGGGAAGAACCCGATGATGAAGAATGCCACCAAGAGAACTTTTGGTGGGTGAGGGTTATTTTAGGAAACCTAGTGTTTCCTTTAAATAAGTATCCTGGAAGGATAGTGAGAACAAAAGTGCAGGTGGACTTTCTTCGGTCATATATATTTAGACAGGAGGCTGAGTCAACAGTAAACCCAGTGTCTTCCTCCCCCCTTTGTTTGTTTCGTGAAATATCAGCAGCCAGTTAAACAAAGGCCATTTCAAAAGAAATTCAAAACAACATTAGAAGGAGACAGGAACTGATAAATCTGTATTTGTGTCTTGGGCTTACACCAAAGGTAATCTAAAGGGCTGGTAGAATTGACTCTGCTATTACTTCAGGCTCTAAACACAAAGACAACACAAAAGTAATAATAATATAAAAACAAAAACACTGGTATTAAAGGGAACTACTGTGTGTGTGGATATACTCCTTGTGAAGGAGCAAACTTCAGTCACTCAAAGTGAGTTTAGCTGGCAGCTGAAGTAGGCTTACACAGTGCATGCCATTGCAGGTGGAAGAAATACGAATTACACAACAACAGACCAATGGATGGAGACAGCTCGCTGAAAGCCCCTTTAAGTATTTACAGTATAAATATGATTTTAATAAACTCAAAAGAAAAGGAAAAAATTTGAAGAGTATAAATTAATAGGAGGCTGAAATAAGGGAATGGGTGTGGAACAAAATCAACAGTAGAGAGTGGCGAGAGCAGGAGGATAACAAAAATTAATAAGATGGAATATATAGCAATGTAATGTGAGATTTAAAAGCAAAGTTAAATGATAAAACATAGGCTTCTGCCTCTCACCTATGAATAGTAGAATAGGAAGAAACAAACCCTCTCCAACTAAATAGATATTTCTTTAGCGTTTTTGTCAAAAAGGTCAACATCAAGTCTGGCGTGGCGTGGCCGACCATCGAGCAAGATGGGCGCTGGCTGAAGTGGCTCTGAGCCCCGTCTGATAAATCTCTTACTATTCGGCGCATACATCTATTTTCCATCAACCATTTTATAATCCAGTTTTCTATCCTGATGCCAGGAGTATCTGTCATGTACCGCAAGACCGAGTTGGCACCGGATTGGAAGATAACAGCCCGGGCGCTGTGTGACGCCATAGGCCCGGGAGCAAGAGGGCTCCTGACTTTGGGAACGCCAGATAGCAGCGACGGACAACCAGTGGGCCTAAGGGTGGCACCATAAAACAGACGACTGCCCTCAGTGCTGGGTGTCGGGGATCACAGCAACCGAGATTCGGCCTGGGAGCAGACCCAGTGACTGGCTATCCTGCAGCAAGAGGAGTGGCACTCCCGCCTGTGGCCAGATTGACAGCTTGGGCTCTGAGGTGAGGGCCCGTGAGGGAGAGGGAGTGTGTGGACAGCAGGGCTGGGCTCCGGTCCCCCCTCCCCCCTTGCACTGGAAGTTGATTGGGAAGAACAAGAAACAGCAGGTGGAGGAGGCAGATGCCATATAACTAATATGCAGGTTGAGAGTGGACATGGGGCCAGTACCGGTGCTCATCCCGGGCCTTGTGCTTCTCCCCCCCGAGCATCATAACTGTCTGCTCCCTGACCTGCGAGGGATCTGTGACCGCAGTTGAGAAGTGCTAAGTAAATAATCAGTGCAATACCTTAACTAAACACCAGAACCAGAGCACCCCAGAAGATCATCAAAATAAGGATCACATCTACACCAAACAAGCAGCCAAGACATGCTCAGTGGCCATTACGCACTGAGAAGGGAGAGGGAAAAGGAAAACTAACAAGCAATGAAGCAGCACCCACATGATACCAGCCAATGCAAACCAGGGTAGGATTTCCCAAAAACCAACAGCCTGTGGAAGGGATGGGTGACCCACGGCAGGCGGTGGCAAGTAGGGAATATCCCCAGTTTTTAAGTACCACACCCCTGCAAACAGAGACAGTAAATGGAGTGGAAGACGGGAGGGAGAAATCTGAACCCACCATGAGGGTTGGGAAAGTACTCAAAGCAGGACACCAGATGAAGCTTGACAGATACACAGTCCCTAAAGAGCTACTGACCCAGGGCGATGCAATGGATCCACCACTGCAAGCTGCGATTGGCCCCATGGCTGAGCAACACCTACGCTGCAAGACGCAAATGGCTGCTATTCAGGGAGTGCGCTCCGGACTTTAGAGCAAAATCAACATCATAAATTCATAACTTACATTAATTAGGGTGGATCTGAGAAATGTAGGGGCCAAAGTTAAAGACATTGAAACCAAAATGGAGATTGTAGAAACCGAAAATACCTCCCTCAAGACATAAGTGACTGAGTGAAAAAAGGACCACATCAGATCTTGTAGCCCGAATTGAGGATGCTGAGGGCAGATCTAGGCGTATTAACATCCGTATCATTGGTGTGCCCGAAAAATTGGCGGGCCCAGCTACAGATCTCTTTGTGGTGAACTTAATATTAAAGCAACTGCAACCCCATGGCCTATCTAAAAAAATTCAGTTGAAAGGGCACACAGGGTGACGGGAGCCCACCAATGGTCGGGGGCTCCCCCTTACCGATCATAGCACAACAATTTCCGAGATCACAACATGATTTTACAAACAGCCCGAAGTACCCCACCAATACAATAAGAGAATGCGAATGTCATGTTCTTTCCCGACATCACTCTCAAAGTCCAAAAGATGCGTTGCTCCTTTCTAGAGGTAAAAAAATATCAGCTACTCCATTCTCTTCCCAACCCAGCTGAGGGTCATAGCCGAGGGGAGGACGTGTTTTTTTGACTCTGTAGAAGCGGCTGGGAGTGGCTGGAAGGCTGGATAGCAATTTTGGGCCCTAAAGCATGAGAACGGCATGAGAGACAGAGGTGAGAGTGTGAGAATGGTAGACAGTGGTGCCTGGCTGACGAGCTGAATAACCGGGGTGGGTCCCCTCAACCAGATGAAACCTAAATGAAGGATGGACTCTTACATCAGGCAAAAAATAAAATAAGCTGGGCAAGACAACATGAAACTTATAGAGACTGGACAGGGGAATGGGGGCCGCTCCTCCTCACTACAAAGTGAGTGCAAATGTTATACAGTGGGTGGAAGCATATTGGGGTGGTGGGCAGTTTGGAGCTGGCTTTGCAGGGAATCAGGGAGGGGGCACAATGTTGGGAACAAGTTATAGTTTATTGTATTGTTTGGTTTACTGCACAAGACACACCATACAAAGAACACACTCCTTACACCCAACAGCCCACCTCAGAGGACTTGGAATAAAAGCGTGAAACAGCTAATCTACAATAATGGACGAACCAACACAGCAAATGCACCATGCACAGGAACATTCTCTATTAGGGCCAACTGAGAAAGCTAGGCTGCAACTTCTGTTGTGGAAAGTCAATGGCATGGGGGACAAAATTAAAAGGGGAATACAATACCTCAAACATCACGCACCCAATGTCATCCTTCTGCAAGAGACACACATTACTGATGAAAATAGCAAAGCACTAGATAGACGAGGATATAAAATGCTGGAACATGAAAGCCACACATCCGGGTCCCGCGGGACAGGAATAATGGTCAGGAAAACTCTGGCATTCCAAGTAAAATCCTCTCGAATAGTTAAGCAGGGGCCGCTATGTAGCAGCATCGGGGGTCCTGGGAGGGAACGCCCATTAACATCATTAGAATATATAGTACGCCTAAACAACAGGCAGTCACAATGACAGAGCTGAGCGAGGTACTCCTCTCCCTCCCTAACTGAAAATTATGCATGGGGGGGACTTTAAACTCACTCTTGATGATACAATTGACTGATGGCCCCGTAGACATTGCTAGTAAACTTTATAACTGTGATGGGTCTTACTGATGTTTGGAGATCCCAAAATGCCGTGGGACAACAATTTACTTTCCACTCAGGGGAACACAGCTCCCTCTCCAGAATAGATTACTTTCTGACCCTGACCCAAGATTTGTTGCATATCTGAGAGATCCAACACCTGCCCAGAGGCATATCAGATCACACACCTCCATGGGTAGTATACAATGGTTTCCCTGCAAGAAAGTGTCGTGCCATGAGGCTTAACCCCTGGTATCTCAAAGTTCCTACCATTAAAAAGGCATTCAAAGTGTCGACTGACCAATACTTAACAGAAAATTATGCCTCAGTAGCCTCCCCAACAATGCTATGGGAGGCGTTCAAGACCGCCATTAGAGGGGCAGGGAGGCTCACTGGTAGTGGGCTACAAACAAGACAAACAAGCTTAAATAGAAGCAACATACATAGAGCAACTTGAGGAGCAGCTCACAGAAGCAGATAACTCAGAGGTGACCCACAGGTTGAAGCTTAAGAGGCAGCAATATTGTGGACTCATGACAGAGGAAGCCAAGACAAAACATAGGGCGACTATTTACTGTATCTTCGAGACTGGAGACAAAACCAGCAAGCTACTTGCATGGCTAGACAAAAAAGAAAAGGCCAACAAGTGGGTATATCAACTACACTTACACAAGGGCAAACTTACAACAGAAAGAATCAAAACATTTGCCAGATGATTGTAGAGAATTCTTAAAAGATATCCTACACCCGATACTTACTGATGAAGAGAGATCCCTCCTCGAGAATGACTTAACACAAGAGGAGATACTGCAGGCAATCAGAAACTTGAAAATGGGCAAGGCGTCAGGAACAAATGGGTTGCCAGTAGACTTATACAAGCTCAATACTTCAAAATTGGCCCCACGTTTATTAAAGCTTTTTGAAGAATGCATGGAGGAGGAGTACTTCCTAGAGTTCAGTGATTTGCCAGAATTATTACCATATATAAAACAGAGATGCCCCTAGGAGATTGTGCCTCCTACAGACCCAACTCACTCCTAAATGCTGAAAACAAGGTTTTAGCTAAACTATTGGCATCCCAACTAATGCAAGTAATCGCTAGGCTAATACACCCTGACCAATAAGGGTTTATGCCAAGTAGAAGCACGGCGTGAAACCTAAGAAGATTGCATGGAGTAATTAGCGGATTAAAACAAATACAGGAAGACGCTGTCATTCTTTCATTGGATGCCCCTATAGCGTTCAATACAGTTGAGTGGCCATATCTCTTCAAAGTGCTTGCAAAATTGGAGTTTGGACCAAAATTCCTCAGCTGGGTTCTACTTCTCTACTCTGAAACCCCTGGCTCAGGTTGCAGTCAATGGGGAGACCTTGCGCGCCGTCCTACTATGTTGCGGCACCTGACCGGGTGGTCCGCTATCCCCTCTCCTCTTTTCCATTGTGTTGGAACCCTTAGCCGCCTAGATACGAACGGAACCCCTGCTGCGGGGCCTCTGATAGCCAGATCTGTGGGAGGACAGGATATTGCTTTATGCAGACAATATACTTTTATGTTTGGCAGAAACGAAACACTCCCTAGCCAGAGTAATAAACATACTTGACAGCTTTGGACACGTGTCTGGATATACGATCAACTGGATGAAATCACTAATGTATATACTAAGTGGCGACCCATCTAAGATGCCTCAAAATTGTGAGATCTGGGTGGTGGCAGAAGGATTTTAATACCTGGGGATATTAACCACAACCGACACCTCCCTAGCGTATAAAATGAATCTCCTTCCACCTTTAGAGAGGCTAAAAACAGATATACAGCATTGGAAATCACTTCCACTAATACTTTTAGGGACAATAGTGCTCTTTAAGATGATGGCACTCCCTCGCTTCTTGTATGCCCTCCAAAATGCAACATATCCAATACCTGCACAATTCTTTAAAACAATAAACTGTATATTGCTAAAGCTCCTGTGGAAGCGGGGTGCCCTTTACATTGATCCCCTGCTCCGTAGGATTTTAGGCTGCAAGGCTATCAAACCAGTAGTCTGTAGGGGCCATGAGACGAAACTTCTGGCATATGCCGATGATTTGGCCATAATAACTACTAAACCAGCTGCGGCATTGATAGCTCTTACGAGTATGGCTACGGACTATGTAAAGCACTCTGGTTATCACCTGAATGAAAATAAAAGTCAAATAGTTTGCACTAACAATATTGTTAGACAGGATGGGAGGTATGTCGATTCAGCAATTTACTTAGGGATTAGGATAACTCCGGCGATTAATTGAATTACAGAAGAGATTTTTGCCCCATTGGTTGCCTCCATCACACAGGAGCTAAAAAGAATAGATACTATCCATCTATCTATAATAGGTTGAGTTAACGTATTGAAGATGACTATGCTCCCTAAAATTGTGTATCTTTTTCGGTCGATCCCGCTTGAGGATTGGATAAAAAATATAGAATCAACATTTTCGAATTGTATTTGGTCTTACGGCAAAATCAGAAGGTCCCTGAGATATCTATCACTCCCACAAGAAAGAGGTGGGCTGGTAGCCCCTAACATCACATTTTACCAGTGGGCTTGCCTATTGAGCCAGATGGCTATATTATTTGATTCCTCTGTTAACCCCACTCAGTCTGCATATGCGATAGGTAATACTCCATCCATTTTTTAATTACTTGTGGGTAGCAATGCTCAGGGTCTATTGCTGCGTCAAATAGAAAGAGGTTATTACAATAGAACTAAGTATAGGGTACTGGATGGAATCTGGAAAATTTGGAAAGCTGTTCAGAAGGTATTGGCAATTCCTAAAATTAACTATTATACGTCATTATGGAATTCTAGTGTTTTCCCACAATTCAGTAATGATAGGATGGGGAATGTGTGGGAACAACGAGGAATTTGAACAGTGGGGGATATATTTGAAATAGATACTGATAATTTAATGACTTTTACCGCTATCCAAGTTAAATTCGGTATTCCATCCAATCATGGGTTTAAGTATCTTCAGATACATCAAACACTGCACAGGGTTAGACCACTTATCCATCCAGGTGGCAAAGTAAAAATGATTGATTATCTTTTAGTAGGTGGAGTCTGAATTAAAATAATCTATAAAGTCTTAATTGACTTGATACAAGATGATATGGATGAATTTGAAACATCTTGGATGGTGAAACTGGGGGATCCTGACTTTGATATAGACAACACATTACAATTAGCAGGTAAAGTACTTGGTTCTACGAATCTAAGAGCACAACAATATAAAGTTCTTTTTAACCTATACTTTACCCCGGGTAAGCTATTTCAATGGGGTAAAAGGGAGGATGATAAGTGTCCAAGATGTCAGGAGGGACCAGCTGATATGATCCATATGTTTTATCGATGTGGAAAAATGAGGGGAATATGTGCTGAGATTGAGAAGTTCTGGGAGGGGCTGCTAGGTATCCATATTAACCTATCCCCTACCCTTATGATATCAGGCTCCGATAATAATCCTGCCCTCAATAGCGATATGAAGGCCTTTGTGTTTATATGTCTGGCAGTCCTTCGGATCTTGGTGATGGCCAGATGGAAGGATAACACTGCACCTACATTTCAGGTGTGGCTAGCTAGGCTGTTAGGCACTCATAACATCGAGACCGCTCTCTATAAAAGAAGAGGAAGGAGGAGTAGGGAGTGGGGAGTGGGGCCTCATTATCTGGGCTCCCCTTGCTATGTGGAGAGAGACCTCTAGTTAGGTTATCTTTGTGTACATATATATATATATGAATTTGCTTCCCTGATGTTATTCTATTTATTATATTAAGTAATTATCAATTATTAATATATCATGTATTTCTGCCGATTATTGGATGCTTAACTAATCATACTTTTTTGTACTGTATTGATGATATGTAATTTTTTTTATTGAATCAATGTGTTTATTGTAATGTACCAGGTATAAGAATAAAGAAAAAAATAAATAAAAAGAAAAGGAATCGGGGTGCAGCATGAATCGCACTTAAGAAACTTACTCTGGGGTGGTACGAGGGAGGAATTGCCCTGCCTGACATGCAAAAGTACTGCTGGGCATCACAATTAACCACAATCAACCATTATGCTGGAGGATGAACCATCGCTCAGGATGGATCGCCTAATGCGCAGCAGGGCAGTTTCCAACGAGCCCTATATGTGACACATCCAAAACCTAAACAACATAACCCGACAACAGTAACAGTTGCCCTCTGGCACAAGACCCACAGAGCACTGGGATGGCAACACAAACTAACGCGGGCCACCTTTCTATAGGACTCAGTGACCCTAGGTGCATTGTGTAGTCACAATGGATTTGGCAAATGGGACCTAATCGGCATATCTAAAATCGGAGACTGGTGGAATCGGGGATTGTGCATTCTTTCGATAACCTCTGACAATAATATAATCTTGCAAGCACAGAGCTTTATCACTATGTACAGATCAGAAATGTGTTACCGACGAACATCCCGTCCGGGGAAGAACGCCAGACTACACCCCACTAGAAGACCATCTGCTTGATGGATATATGATAAGTAAAACAACATTGCTCACATACCAGAAGAATATTAAAAACACACCCAAAACGCTACAACAATTACGAGCAAAGTGGACAAGTGACTTGGGAGACATAGACAACGGGGAGTGGGCAGAAGAATCACCCTTTTTTAGAGCTCTTGCTGTTAAGGCAGGGTTCAGATTGATTCAATTCAAATTATGACATAGGGCCTATTATGCATGCACTACACTGATAAAAATAGAGAGAACCCCAACTGAAAATTTCCACCGTGCATGCAACCAAAAAGGCAACTTCTTTCATATCATATGGGAATGTCTGCTATATAATCCTATTGGGAGGCAGTAGTTAACAGGACTAACGAAATATGGGACACAGCAGCTACCCGACACCAAAATGATGTCTACTAAATATTTGGGAAGAGTTGAAGGTTACTTCGGGGGGGGGGAAATTTGGATGAAATTGGGTTTGACCATGGCTAAAAGTAATATAACTTGTTGCTGGGGGGCAACGGTGGCACCACACCTTGGCGATAGGGAGAATGACATGTATACAAACATGGTAGCAGAAAAAACAGTTTATACGAATGGGGGATGCCCTAAAAAATGGACTGAAATATGGGGTAGATGGAACGACTCCCATGGAGGAATATGCATTCCACCCTTCCTTAAAGCTGGATCCCAGATTGCCAATTGAGTAGCTGGAGGGTATTACGTGCGTTTTCACATAAAGGGTTGTATTCAGCATGTGTATCATCAATACTAAAATTCGCCACTGTGCTGTATATCTCGTGTTTTACTGTAAGTGATCTTTTGATTTGAATAAAAATAATTTTATAAAATAAAAAACATCAAGTTCGAAAACATAATGTGGGAAAGTGTCCATCAGATCAGATTTTTCAGGGCATTCTTTATCGACAAACAATTGAAAGAATCACACTGAGCCTTACTCTTTTGCAGAGAGTGAGAGTACTGTGAATAAATACAATAGTTCTGATGTACAAAGGTAACTTACTTTCTTGAGTAATTATGCAATTTTGAGTAAGTTTACTACTTTTCGGCATTAACAAATAGTATTTTTGTAGGAACTTACCCTTTTGTATTACCTTACCCTTTAGTAGTAAGTTCAGCACTACACATGGCCAACCCCTAGTACCTCAACACCCTCCTATAGAAAATAACGGAAGTAAAGACTTAAAATAAAATCCTATAGCAACAAATAATGAATTAAAAATTGTAAAATAGTTACAAATATGAATGAATATCAATTATTGTTAAAAAGTATAACAACTCAGATATTTATTATTTAGTTATAAAATATGTAATGGCTTATTTTTAATTTAAAACATAATGCATGTTACATATACAATACTTTTAATTAATTCTACACATCACTTTTAATGCTAGTTAATGCACCTTAAAAATACTTTTTTCTACAACTGGAATTTTTTTTTTAATTTAAACTTCAGAAAAAGAATTTTTATTAAATGTAATATAGTTTCATTAACTAAAGTTTTGAATCATAATTAATTTAATAGTGCTGTAGCATGTTTTCTATTTTGTTCTACATTTAAAGTAAATACATAAAATTAATTTACTTTAACATTTAACATAAAAATATTTTAATATTTATTTGTGAGTTGAATTTCTTTTTATATGTTTTGTAAACTTCACCAAATGGAATCTCTACAGTCAGTTTGGGAGGAGAACGCTGCATGGTAAAGTATAGGGAAACTTTAAAAATGTTCAGTATATTTTAAGCATAGACCTCTTTCTTTCCCATCATGTATTTCTCAGTGCATGAGCCCCATGTGGAGTCTGCAAACAAGGGAAAACGTCACCGCCTGCCTGCTTTTATAGCTCACAGCCAGCTGATGAAGACAATGGAAATAACTTGTAAAATGTATGCATTTGTTTATCTCCTTGCACTGAGAAGACTCAAGTGGACTCTGTTGCGTGTCCTTATAATCAATGATTTAGAAAGGAGTTTTTACCATATATATTAATCATGAAGACCCGCAGTGACACAGCCCTTAATGAGAAGGGGCCTTTACTGAATGCTCCTTCCACACCCACGTCCTCAATTAACCAGATTAAATTAAAGGATAGTCCACAATTGATTGATAACATGACGTTTCACAGTCTGTGAACTGCTTGTGCAGGTTTGTTCAGAGGTTTTCATTTTTATTGATATGATGCCTTTGGCTTTACCAAGATCCAACATTGTTTCTCCTAATGTCTGTTGCTGCTGCCAAAGGAATGTCCATTGCCTGCACAGTCCGTTTTAAGACCAAAATGCTAGAGTATAACTTTGAATTTGAATAATTTTGAATATTTGTTACATTTCTTACAATGCAATTCAGAATGTTCTGTCATTGATGGAAGTATTCAGGAGGTCTGCATTTCAGAACAAATATTGGGCTGTACTTGTTTACGCATTTCATCCCAAACTGAAAATGTAATTAAGAGGCAGCCCCTAAAGCTAGTTTTGGTCGGCAGCAGCTAAATGATAAACCTCCTGAGATGCTTAATCATTTTTATAAACACCATAATATTTCTAATGTGCTGATATATTATATATTTTTATTTCTAGATTACGTGTGCCCTGTACAGTTAGATAGCTGCAAAAGGAGTTCAGGGAAGGCTCCTACTTGCGTCCTGTGTTTTGCTGCTCTGTGCCCTGGAGGAGGCTGGGGAGAGGAGATTGGAAACCCACATTGAACGCAAGCAGGGACTCAAAGTTCCAGGAGTCCCTGCCAGAGCAAACGCACCTGGTCTGACATTCTGCTGACAGCCCCGCCCACCGGTCACCACTCGCAACAAAACTCCTCGCCGCACCCGCATCGCAAAAGGAGTTGAGGGAAGGCTCCTACCTGCGTCCTGTGTTTTGCTGCTTCTGTGCCCTGTAGGAGGCTGGGGGGAGGAGATTGGAAACCCACATTGAACGCGAGCAGGGACTCAAAGTTCCAGGAGTCCCTGCCTGACCAAACACACCTGGTCCGGCATTCTACTGACAGCCCCGTCCACACGTGACATAAAACTGGTTCAAGTACCCGCTGCGCGGGAGCGTCCCGGGAGAAGCACGGGACAAGGGCGGGACCATCCAAGGCCGTCAGAGGCTGGAGGAGGCTGGGCAATCCCCTTTGGCCCTCAGGTTCTGGACCCCTCACCTCGCTTGGTGTGACATTAATCGGTGCCTTAAGAAGGAGTAACAGAGGGACTACCGAACTGAACACTGGACCCTCAAAAACTGTAAGCTATAAGAAGAGGGCTTGTGGGGGTCTGTGGTATACGTGTTAATGTGTGGGGGCTGCAGTACTTTTCGGGGAGTGCTTCAATTATAGAATTTGGGGTAGTCACCTGATTGACGAAATATAGCATGGCTAATAAACCAAACACCCGTGCTGCAAAAGCAAAATCAAATGTCCCCCTCACACCAAGGGTTATTATTCAGGATCCCAACTCATTGCCCCCTCCTAACATCCAACCTCTCGCGATCGATCGAATGTTGCGGAAAGCTCCAGGGGCAGTCTCCAACGAAATAGAGCGCACAGAGAGACGACTATCATTAACGCTATTGATTGATCCTTTTACCCTACCTCAGGACACTATCAATGAGAGAATAGTTGTTTCCCCATGCACTAGCCCTGAGTCACTCACCCAGGATATCACTTGAGCACAGTTGCCCACTGATGCTGTCCAGGTGACATCCTTGCCAGATAAGAAAGTCCCCACCAGCAAGAAAAGGAGAGCATGTCAGAAGAATCCAGGCACTAAGAAAACTAAATTAAGGTCAACTATTCCCCAAACTAGATACATAGAAGAAGAGGGTTCTGAAGTCCAAGGGGCCCAACAGCTAGCACCCCCAAACTGGATGGCTCAGGTGGTATTAGATTTACAAAAATCTTTAGAACTATTTATAGTTAGTCAGATCAAACCACTAGCCAGCAGACTGGACAAAATTATAAATGAGTTACATAAGAGGGGAAGGATACCGGGCAGCCCTGTGAACCACAGTGCTATAGGTAGTATTTCCACATCAGACACTAGCCCAGTTCTTCATTCTGCCATACTTCCTGACTGTACTGTCAGTAATTTACAAAGTGTAACACAGGACCCAACATCCCGAGGTTTTCAGATGCAAAGGAAAACTGTACCCCGCCAGGACGGAGGCACTTGTGCCCTAGATAGAGGGTCCAGTATGCCAACACCACAATTGCAAAATAAAAAGCTGCTGATTAATAAAGCACCAGAAATACAACATCCAAGTCAAGAAACCAACTCAAGACTAATTAATTCCCCACTGAGTATAAATCTTCCACCTGAGGCATGCCCCTATGTAGTGGTACTTGGGGGAGTTCCAGAACTAAAGCCAGATCAGAAGGAGTCATACCCTGAACTTAAAAACAAGATGATAGCTTGGCTGAACACGAGCAGACCACTGGCAGGGAACAATAGTGGTGAAATCCTGCATGTCAGAAGGGTGAATTGGATTGGTAGGAAAAGTAAAGACTTGGCGGGTAATTGCATAATTGTGAACTTTAGCGATGTCAGAGTGGTGGAGCACATACTGGCGAATGGATCTTTCCAACCGGCAAGTAACATAAGAACATTGCCTCTGGGATATTTTTATCCCATGCAATGTGCCCCCTACAACCCAAGACCAAACCAGGGGAGACCGGGATGGGCCAAAATGTCTACGGGGTCCGAAGATATCCCTCAAACGAGGCTCTGGTAAAAGAACTAGATGTTTGCAACTGGGTAAACAGATTTGGTCCCCTTATGTCCCTAGAAGATAATGATTGACCACGAATACTAACAGATCATGTAGTGGAGTCAATCAGGAGTGAGGGTGGTAAAACTAGCTCACGGGACAGGCCAGGAAGAGGGCTGAGGGGTATTAAAAATTATGTCTTGCCACAACCCCCTGCAAGTAAAGCACCTCATTTATCAATAAACCTCAATAGGGAGTTCCCCAAGGAGGCTGAAAGTCAACTTACCCCCCTAACACATAGTACTCGAGAAGAGAAGTTGAGGGTAGGATCAGCCTTGCCATCAACACAGATCCCTGGGACACAAATCACACCCCCAAGTATCGAGGAAGGGCTGGGGGTCCAAAGTCAGAGAGATAAAAACCTAGACAGGGCACCACAAGCAGAGGGGGAGATAAAGATATTATCACGGAACATTGCGGGCCTGGCAGGAAAATGTAATAACAATGAATGGAGACAGCACATAAGTGGGTTTCAGATAATTAGCCTACAAGAGACCTGGGCGGTTGACAGTAACCTCCTCCATATGGCAGGGTACAAACACTTTTTTGTGCCAGCTCAAAAATCAAGGTCAGGAAGAGCAATTGGAGATTTATCACTATGTAAAGACCTAAACCTGGAAGGAGTTTGGACCAGTCCATCTTGGTCATCACACACCATCCAGGCGTTAGGTTTCACTAGTCGCGGGCTAGGGTTGACTCTGTTCAATGTATATAATGTGTGAACCACAAAAGGAAATAATCCCACACTAGATTATAGACTTCACCAGGAATTAGCCCATAGAAAAGGGAATTTAGAAACTACTACATTATTAATGGGTGATTTTAACTGTCATTTGTGTCCAACCTGTTCCCCTTGAACGCAGATTGGTCCCGATGTCCTATTGAGAAGGGCCCACACTTTGAACATTCCCCAGAGGGAATAGCCCTTAGTAATTTTGATTTGGTTTGCCTAGAGGAAGATGGGTCCCTTACTTCAACTTTTAAAAGGAGAGGATGTTCCTCTTATATAGATTATATATTAGCATCCAGGCAAGCAAAAAATTGGATCAGCATGGGTGGATTTACTGAAGTGCATTTAGCGACCATAACCCCCTAACCTAAAAACTAATACAGCGAGCCGATCTTTGACACGCTCCCAGGCGGATTGTGAGTTGAAGGTAACTGACCAGGGAAGGCGGCTCAAATGGTCAATTATTGACAGTGAAGCATTCTACAAGGAATTAATGGTAAAAGGGAAAGAACAGATCGACGAATGCTTAGATCCCACGATAGAGGGGAGTAACTTGGTCAAGGCATTTAAGTCAGTGACCAGATTGGTAGATGGCCTACTGAAGACAAAAGCCCCCACGAGGAAAAACATGCAACCAAGGTGGTTTGACAGCAATTGCTCGGGAGGCTTGAGAGAATTAAAATCCAGTTTAAATCTAACCCCAGGGACAACTTAAGAATAATACAGTGCCGACGGACATAAAAACAGGCCCAGAAATAAAGAAAGAGCACTCTTCAAAATGAAGCTTGGGCAGACCTAAGAAAGGCTGGAGAAAGAAGGGACATGACTCAATTTTGGAGGATTGTAAATAACCCATGCTTTCAGGATAGTAACACCCCTGAGATTGGAACGAACATCTTACCAGAGCAGTGGGTATCACATTTTGAGGGATTGTATAATCACAACCAGGACATAGATCTGGAGAGAGGGTGGGCTGAATATGAGGGTGCAGTTATTGAGTTTTCTCCAGCTGAAATCACACAGGGGATCCAGGGACTCACATGCAACAAAGCTCCAGGCCTGATAGCTCACCACCTGACCTGTATCTGAGCAATGTAGATCTCTGGGCTCCCATTCTTACTAGAGTTTTGAATGCAGCTACCCAGTATGGTTTACCTCGCTCCTGGTCGACTGCTGTCATCGTTCCTATCTTCAAGAAGGGCAATAGGGACAATCCGCAATGCTACAGACCAATCTCCCTGATTGACGTCTCAGCCAAAATCCTGGGGTGGGTAATTTTGCAGCGGCTTATGGAATGGACAGATGACCACCACATAATAATGGATATCCAGTATGGCTTTATAACAGGGAGGTCCACAAGCGACCAATGCCTAAATCTTTATTTGCTGGTTTCAAAATATACCAAAACCAGCAATGAAGCAATGTATCGGGAGTTCATGGACCTAACAGCCGCTTTTGACCATGTGAACAGGAAAAAGCTATGGTGCTTGATGAGGAATATGGGAATTGACCCAGGTCTGATTAACATCCTCAGAGAGTTGCATCCGGACACGAAATGCCAAAGTGTGTTATAACACAGAGGAGGGAATACAGAACCATTCCTTTGTACGAGCGGAGTGAAACAGGGTTGCATTCTTGCCCCTTTCTTGTTCTCGCTCTACATCAACAACCTAGAGCAGGCTCTGATTGATCTAAATACAGATTGCCCAAGACTAGGACCATGCCACATACCAGTGCTTTTATACGCGGGTGATGTGGTCCTGCTTGCCCGCACCCCGAGGGGCCTGCAATGCCTAATCGACGGATTTGTTAAATTTATGGCTACCATGGATCTGTCGGTGAACCTGACCAAGTCCTTCGTGATGTTGGCTGGAACTAAACCCTGCAAGAGATTCTCATATACAATAGGGAACCACACACTAGAAAAGGTCCAGTCTTTCTCTTACCTGGGGTTGTTATTTGACGGAGCACTTAAATTCAGATCCGTAGTGGAGGACCGCTGTACAAAACTAATAGCGGAAAATGGGGCCATAGCAAATTTTGGCAGAAGGCTGGGTCGTTGGTCACCAGAACAGGTCATTAACCTTTATAGCTCGATAGGCTGCTCAAAAGTCCTGTACGATTCAGAAATGTGGGGTTATGTTAATGTGGAGCAATTGCAACTGGAGGAAAATACATTTATGCGAAGGATTTTAAAAGTCCATCAGAGTACCCCAGCCGCAATTGTACATAGGGAATTGGGGAGACCTTTCATAGAGGACCAGGTCAAGTTAAGACCAATCATGGCTTGGTTAAAAATCTGGGTAAACCCTGAGGCGGACCTTAGTAGACAAATTTTGAGGGACTGTCTGCACAGGGAGAAAGGTTTACAAATACCATGGTTAAAGTATATCAAGGCTACCTTGGAGGGTATTGACCGGAAGGACCTTTTTATCAACCCCAGTACTATCTCACCCCCTGATAAATTGAAAATTAAAAGAATGCTGTCTGATCAGTGTTCCTCCTAAGAGCAGAAGGAGAGGTGAGCAAATGCACTGTAGTTGCACATAGTTTAACAAAGAACAATGGGGGCATGGAGCCATACCTGTATTTGATGCACAACGCACAGGATAGGTTTTTAATGACTCGTTTTAGGCTTAATTGATTATCTCACATATTGGCTGATCCGCCAGGTTTTACACTGACAATTGAGCAGAAGGGTGCCTGCGGCTGCGACAACCGGTCTCCGCAGGACACCCTTCATTTTGTACTTTTGTGCTCCTTTTTTAAGTATCCTAGGCGTAAATTTCTAGTGGAGATTTTAAAATAAGAGAAGCTTTGTCATGCTAAAACTGCTTTACTCTTTTTGCAGAGAGCAAACGACCCATGGAAACTCTGCTGTATCATGAATTTTATTAAGATTGCAGTGAGGTTAAGAAACACAAGAGGAGAGGGTTAACGATTTGATCACGGAAGAACATATATTTTTTATCTAATTTTATATGTAATCTAGATGCTGTTCAGATGTAATTTAATTATTTTTTAACTTTGTATATATGTGTACTTTTATGATGTTTTTTAATCATCGAATAAAGAACTACTGAACTAAACTGAGCTGCAAGTCACAATGAAAACTGATCAATTATGGTAAGGTGTAAAATGATACACAAACTAAGACTGGAAAATAAACTCTTAGCAATTTAAGATCTATATAGGGGTAGTAATACACCTCTCAGATATTTTCAAGTACAAAGAAGAATTACAAGGAAAAGTGGCCATGATGAATTGTGTAGGATACGTGACATATGGAAAAGTAAACATTATTACGAGGCGAGCCCCATCAGCATCCTAAGAATACTATAGTGTGCTGTCCTTGTGCGCTCCCTGCACGTGGAAATTCCTCAATGTGTTGTCTCGCGCTGCCCGTTGGCGTGCAAGCCGACCTGTGAGTTGACAGTTGAAAATGTGAACAAGGACAGTTGAACGAAGACAGCGCTGTGCTTGCATGCATGGTTGCGTGCCGTCTGTGGGATCTTTACAACTGTTCTTAAATAAATGTACTTACCGACATCTTTAATTCCTGTCATCACTACATCTTTTCATTGTGACGAGCTAGAAGACAAAAGATCCCACAGAGAACCCTCACCGTGGGTGTGAAATTTTTATTAAAACAGACGATTTCTGGAAGACAGCCATGTTACTCCATCTACTCTGCGTGTTTCTGCAGCTGTACATCTCCACTGCAGGAGTATTAGGGTCTTTGCCCACCCTAAGCTACTACCATTGAGCGTGGCTTTTGGTGTACAGGCATACAGCTGAGGAGACATAGCCCGCTGCGTGTACTTCTACATCAACGTTGTATGCCTTTTCCATGGTTTCCCGTCATTCTTCCAGACAGAGGTTGACCTGGATCTGGTCCTTGAGGAGCACCGCCTTCAAGCTAACGGATTTCCTGCCACTCGGAAGGCAACACTGCTGATGCGTCACTGGTGTAGGTCTTCCCTGTGAGGAATGCCTTCCTTCCTCAACATCAATCGTACCCGTCTTCCTGTGAGCGATGGCTCCAGCATCAACAGACGATTGCAATGGTAGTTGCGTCACAATTGCCTTTCCTTCTCTTCTGAGGTGCAGAATCCAAACAACAGGCCAGCTGTCACTTTTTTCTGGCCAGGTGCTTCCTGTGTGCTGTTTTCTCTCCCACATACGGTACAGGCTCCTTTTGGAGTCTTCTTTTTTACTTCTGTCGCTCTTGCTCAGCAGTGTGTGCATCTTTACATGGTGAAATGCACACCTTACTCCTCAATTCAAGGCAACGGTGTGTGCACTCGATCGTCGGTGACACACACACCTTCAGTGACAAACTATTTTGTTTTCACACGGTGCCACGAACACCTTTGTTTCTCTACGAAGTTGTATTGTGTGTGCACTTGCTTACATGGTGACACGCACACCTTATCTTCCTTGAACAATTTAATATTGTATGTACTCATCCTCTGCAACATATATTCAATTTCAGAATTCATTTAGGTCAATTTAATGCTAAATTTCTTCCACACCATGCATAATTGTATGTGTAACCCAGTGTAGTTGGCATTTTTCTGATTATCCCTCCACTAGTCTTCTTTTTTATATTTTGGGTGTACAGTTATCCTTCACCTATTCACTATGCAAGCGGTTCCCCCACCACCCCTGTTTCTAGACTCACCCGGCGAAACACCCATTAAGTGGCGTCATTGGCTCGATGTTTTAAACCTATTTAGGCGCTATAGGAGCACACAGAGTAAGACCCGAATGATAGAAGGTCTTAGTGTTATATTCCCTGGGATTTGAAGGCAGGGCTACTCTCAAACATTTACCTGGTGTTGTTGGGGAAGAAAATGAGGACCTTGATGAATATCAGAGTACTATTAAAAAGTTAGCCTGCAGATATGATGTCAAGCCAAGTATCATAGTATTAAGGCTCAACTTCTTCAAACGTATGAAGAAGAAAGTTGAGGATGTACACACATACATCACTGCCCTTTGAAAAATGATTGCAGATTGTGAATTCAAAACCTTTAGTGAGCAGTTGGTACGAGACCAGTTTATAAGCCATTGTTTGGATAAAAATATTAGACAAAAACTTCCGTCCTTCGAGAATCCCTCTCTTGACGAGTCCATTCACATTTCCAAAAGCATAGAATTTTTACAAGTCTCAGTGAAGGAACTTGAAAACAAAACAGTTGAGGTTGCTACCCCAGTACGTATTACTAACTACAAAAAACGAGAGAAACCTCTCAGAATAGTTTTTTTCGAAGAACAGACATATGCTTTAGGTGGGGTAACCCTGTCCACTCCAAGAACGGCAGACCTTGTTCTGCAAAAAATGTGGTCTGCCAGTCTTGTGAAAAAGAAGGCTATTTTGATAAAGTATGTCAGGGACACAAAAAAGAAAATGTCAGAATAGGGCATGTCAAAGGCAATAGTGACAGTGACAATAAGGGCCCCTTGTCCGAAATCAAAGATATGATTTGTGTGGACATGGACAGTGAGATCAGAACGGGGGATCCCTCAGAATGTGTAGACCCCTATGCCAATATACTAGTAGGAGAAAATAAGTTGCGCCTTCTCGTGGACTCAGGTGCACGTATCACCATGATTTTTGAGTTCCTTTTTACAGCCAATTAGGGTGAAAGACAGTTACTGCCGGCAGATCGTGCTCCTGTGTCCTACAAAGGGCATAAGATTGACTTCCTAGGATATTTTGAAGACATCATGGAGTTTGAAGGTGGGCGAATTCAAGGAAAAATCTATGTAGCCATACCAGTTTTGAAAATCGTAGGGTGGTTCCACCAAGGTTTGTTTGACATGATGTTGTGTCTTGGTGGCAAAGAACAGGTTTTAGCCATTCGAGATTCCACCCAAGTAGAAGAAGCATTGAACAATTTTCCTAAGTATTCTCAGGTGAACTGGGTAGAATAAAAGGATTCAAACATAAAATAAAAGTGATAGACGGTGCTATACACATAAAACACAAGTGGAGAAGCATACTGTTTAGCATCAGAGAGGATTTTGAGAAAGAACTCATGACATTGTGCAAAAGAGGAGTGATCAAACCCGTTCACTCCTTGGATCGGTTATCTCCTTTAGCCTTAGCGCACAAAAATAACGTCGATCTCAGAATTTGCATTGACTTGCGCAGTATAAACAAAGAAATATGGGTTGACTCTCCCCCTCTACCTAACATCTCTGAAATATTGGGCATGGTTGTGGGAGCAAAGTTTTTTTTCCTAAACTCGACCTTGCTTCCACATGTCACCATGTTGAACTCGACAGAGACTCACGCCATCTTACTGCGTTCAACTCACCTTCAGGCATGTTCCAATTCTGTCGTATGCCATTTGGTCTGGCTTCGGCAGCTTCAGTTTTTAAGCGCCTCAAGGTCAATTTTCTTAAAGGGATCAAAAATGTTGCTATCTTCCAAGATGATGTCCTTATACACGCTGTTGACCAGTCAAAAACATGATGAAACATTGCATCAAGTACTATCTACATTTCAAGAGCATGGGGTTATCCTCAAAAGAGACAAATATGTGTTCTTTAAAAGCACTGTTGAATACCTTGGTCACACAATCTCGAGTGCTGCTGTAACACCAAAACCAAGTCTGGTACAAGCCATTTTGGACTTCTCCTCCCAAAGACATAACGGGAGTGAAGTAATTACCAGGATTGACTGAGTTCAATTCTCGTTCCATTCCTGATTACGCCACGAAAGTACGCCCCATCTCCAACTTTTTTAAAACATGAAACTGTTTTTGCGCGGGATGAAGAACGTAGAAATGCTTTTAAATGGCTAAAAACTCAACTCACAATGGTCAAGGCGTTGAAACCTTTTAACCCCTCTATACATTGCACATTAACGGTTGATGCCAGCTATTACGGTCTTGGTGCTGTCCTGACCCAGCAAGTGGGCACCCAAGAACACACAATAGGCTTTGCATCAAGGGTACTGAGAGACTCTACTTGCATGGTGGTGGACCATTGAAAAATGTAAATGTTACCTATGTGGCAGGAATTTCATCCTACAAACGGACCACAAAACCTCTGGTAGCCATCTTAGGGAACACCAGCTATCGCAACACCACGCCAAGCATAGTCAGACTCTCTTCTAAGCTGTCAATTCTGACATTATTCACATCCCAGGTGGGAAAACTGTACACGCTGATGCTCTTTCACACTTGCCTCCCATTTCTAACATGTCAGAGGTTAGCAAAAATCCCAATAGCGATGATGAACATGAGGACACTGTAGTTGCTGGTGTAGAATTATATCACATTTGTTCTGTAAATGAAAATGATTGGCATGCTGCCATGCACAGATATAAAACATTGAATTGTGTAGAAAAATACATTGCTGAATGTTGGTCCAAAGACAAGAGTTTAGATGTTGATGTACAACCTTATGTAAAAATCTGTGATGAATTATCTGTTGAAGATAGGCTTATCTTCAGGCTAGAAAAAATTGTACCTCCCTTTTAGCTAAGGAAAACACTCTCGACCAAAGCTCACAAAGGACACCTGGGCGCTACACTCACCAAACGTAGAGTTTGTGAATACTTATGGTGGCCCCAGATGGACAAAGACATTGACACCTTGGTGCAAGACTGTACCATTTGTGCTGGTAGTGACAAGACCTTACACATTTCTAACCCTCCCTTTACTCCCATTTCCCTTCCTGACAATCCCTGGGAAAAACAAGGTATCAACGTGTTAAGTCCTTACCACATCTTACGCCATAGTCTTGGTTGATATTACTCAAAATGGCTGAAAGTCAAAATTTATAGCCAAAGTTGACTCCAAAAAATCCTCGACTTCATGAAAGAGGTTATTATGCTGGAGGGATTTCCCAAGACAGTTATTTCTGACAATGGAGTGCAGTTTATATCTGCTGATGTTGAAGAATTTCTCAAAGAATCTTCCATCAACCACCTCAAAAGCTCTCTTTATCATCCTCAAACCAACGGGCTAGTAGAGAGACTTAACAGAGTCATTGGGCACTGTATATGGTGGGCTATTTCTCACAACAAAGCTATACCTACGGCTGTAAGAACCATGCAGTGGTTCTACAGAAACATGCCCCACTCATCCACTTGTGTTTCTAATAACAAATTACTTAAAGGCACGAAGACCAGGTCTGATTTTAGACCTGCATGGATGTCTAAGTGGTTCAGACGTAAGGCTTCTGATCACGAGGTTGATGTATTAGTTAGAAACAAAGTTAGTGACATACAATCCAAACGAAAGACTTACTTGAATCAAGGAAAAATGTCTCATACAATAAGTTTGCTGTAGGTGACATGGTGAGAATAAAGAAACAAGGTTTTGTAGGGAAAGGTGACTCTAGGTTCAGCAAACCTGTTTGCATTGATAACATTTGTGGCAGTGATGTACGTGTCAATCAGCGGAATTGCTGGAACATGAACAAGATTGTTAAAGTCAATGACAAGGTTCTCAATAGATTATCCTGCTGCAAGACACAGTGATTTGGGTGTTGTTAATAACCCTCTTGTTTTCCCCAGGAGGAGTGGCAGAGATGTCAGACTACCGACTAGGTTCAGGTAATTTCCTTCTTTTTCTCTCATAATCTCTTCCTCTCTCCCTCTCTTTCCTTCCTTCCTCTTCCGCTTATCATCTTTTCTTCAAGGGAAAGAGATATATGTAGTGTGCTGTCCTCGTGCGCTCCCCGTGCCTGGAAATTCCTCAGTTTGTTATCTCACACTGCCCGTTGGCACGCGAGCCAACCTGTGAGCTGACAGTTGAAAATGTGAACAATGACAGTTGAACGAAGACAGCGCTGTGCTTGCACACATGGTTGCGTGCCGTCTGTGGGATCTTTACAACTGATCTTTAATAAATGTACTTACCGACATTTTTGATTCCTGTCATCACTAAAAATACATTCTCATACAAGTAGTAATAAAAACATCACTCACTCTTGTGTGCACTTTGCGGCATTCCTTTGTTTATCCAGAGCCAACGAAAGAGCCTTCGCCATCTTGTTCCCTTACATGTAGCCCCCAGTTCGTGACAAAGTCCAGCAGCCATGGTGAGAAGTTGTTTTCTATTGCTGTGGGCTGTTATCTGAGCAGAAGAGAATTTTCTATCTGCCCACTTTGGTGGTAATTAATGTAAGCCGATTGTCTGGGTCATTTCTGTCTGATACACCACTGCAAAAGCAACAAGACATTATACAAGTTTGTTTAAACATGGGGCATATGTACAAGCCCCTATCGCCACCACAGCATCGCTTTTTCTGACGTCGTAGTGGCGATAGGGACCTAGCCTTATTTACAAGGCAGCGTTAAGCCTCTTTATGCTGCTTAAAGCTGCCTTGTGTAAATAAGGCCCGTTTCACACTATGGTTAGCATGAGAGGGGTGGGCAACACCCACTGATTCCGACGCTGCCCCCTCTGTACAAAGGCATAGTACATCAGAGGCAGCACCACAATTAAGACCAGGGAATATCTGGTCTTAAGTTGGTGAAACGAGGAGAAATACATTATTTCTCCTTGTTTTTGCTTTTTTCATGTGTGCTGCCATGTGCAGCACACATGGAAAAAGCAAACAGCCATGGATTGATCATGTACAGGAAGGTCCCCCTTTCTGTACATAAACAATCTTTAAAACAAATGACATTTTGTGGCTTTCATGTGTTCTGCAATAAGCAGCACACATAAAAATCACTAAATTGCATTTTAGGAATGTTTATGTAAGGAAGGGACACCTTCCTACACATAAACAATCCACCCCTGCACGCAGGCACCCTTGCACAATGGTGCAAGGGTGCCTGCGTTGGCGCTCAGTTGCTAAACTTAGCACCATTGCAGGGGGAAACGCAAGGCTGCACCACATCCTTGTAAATATGGTGCAGCGTTTCTGAAGTGGCGGAGTGAGGCACTAAGCCATGACGGCTAAAGCCCCACTCCGCCTCTTCCTCGTATGTCTTGTTACATCAGTTTGGTTCAGTTTGCGACAGAAGATATGTAATGGTTATTTTAAACTATATAAGAGAATATCTCTTTCGAGGTGCAAAGTCTTATTTTACAGCATGGTATTACGTGCCTCTCATCAAAGCATTATCTGGCCGGGGGTGAGACGTTGAGTGAAAACAAACTATTCTTTATTAGAAGGGTAACATTTCTATTCCTGTATGTTTCTGTCATTCATGAAGTTGGCCTAGAACTTGTTTTATAGCTGTAACATCATTTTTAACAGGCAAACACAGCAAGTACGAATTAGTTTTGTCTGGATGCATCTTTGGAAAATAGAAAATGAGCATGGTGTTTTTTTGTGTGACCCACATACTTCACGTGAAAACTGCCTACTCCTGCTGTTTTTTAATTATGACCATCTGTTACTCCAGTTATCTATTTCGAAGCAGAAATGTTAAAATCTGGTCTGGTGTTCTTTCATTTGACACGGCAGTTTGTTACAATAACACCTACATACTTTAGAAAACAGATTCACACTCATTTACTTTTCAGTCTATAGGGGCTCCTTTCCACCGCTGATCGCAGAGTGAAGCAGTGTTTTCTATTATATTGCTGTAATAGTGATGTAGAACCAACACGTGTCGCAACAAACATTCGTAACTATTGTTGGAGGTACTGTCCTCTACTCATTATGTCCACAAAAGGCAGCCACTCTGAAACCTTTTCATCCGTTCTAGCATTCTAACCTTTCCCATCATATCAATCATAAACAGCTACACCGCCCCTAAAAATCCAAACAATCAGAAGCAACAGAGCTCATTCTAAATGGACAGTTTTTTGGGTGTGGCAATATTGCCCTAGGAAATTCAGGTACCACCTGCCGCGGTTTACCTCAAGGTTTCCTACCCATTTTGACTACTGCATCCTAAAATGACGAATAACCCAGCAATATTATGGGCCTTTTTTACAAGGAATTAACGCAGCCTGGGACCGCAAGTTATTTGTCTGCTCTGCGCTGTGTTATTTCCATAGCAAAGTGAGGCGTCATATCTACAATGATATGACGGATCCCTTTGCTCTTCCCTGCGCTGGTGCACAATTAGCTGCCATGCGCCAACGCAAGCACCGTGGTACAAGGGTGCCTGCATGAGGGGGATTGCTTTCGTGCAGGGAGGTACACCTTCCTGCATACAAACAGTCACAAAAGGTGAAATGAAAAAATTTCTCCTCGTTGTCCTACCTATGCCTTCACTGGTGAGGCGTAGCATTCTGATGCATTTCCAGGTTTACGACTTCTTATAAATCTGGAAATGTGGCTGAACCCATGGATGTTGCGTGGGGCACACCAGTCCAGTGACAATGTAAACATAGGGGAGAATTAGCAACTATGAAGAGAACCCCACGACTCAGAGACCAGCTGAATAATTTCTACATGATCCCAATGGAAATTGAATTTTATTACACCACTTTACCTCATAGATTTTTAAAGTTCTAGTCTATTAATTTAGGATATTGCTTTCCATGCGTTTTCAAATGATTCAGAGTCACGTGTTATTTATTTTTACTTGTTGGTGGGCTTCTGCTTACATTGGTTATATAAGACGTTTGTGAACAGTTGTGTTGAAGCGATTACCTAATGCACACACCACTAGCAATTTGTTACTCTAAGTTCATCTATAGTGACTTTAATTCTTCCTATGTCTCTACTACTATGTTGGACATTCCAGCACAAATTTACTAACATCATGGTTGGGTCACTTTTTTGGTGTAGCCACAACATAGAATGTATTTTGGGATTTGCTAAGCCGTACACGTCAAGCGTGGTATTTTACACAAAAAGTGATGCTGCATCTTGAGCTGTGTTGCATTACTTTGCATTGGGGAGGTATTACATGAGTGGAACAAGGGTGTTTGTACGTATATACCCATGTAACTTGATGCAAACCTAGATTTACTAAAGCCAGCAAACCTGTGTTTGTGCCAAAATGACGCTCCTACCCAAGGCTTGAATAATGAATCATGCTGAAAGGAATAAGACTCTAAGGATAGTTTTTGCACAGGAAGATATTCATTCCTATACAATAACTTTTCTGACCACGACATAGGCACCCTGGCATTATGGTGCCTGCGTTGGTGCTGGGCTGCCACAAGTGTGCTAGCACAAGGAGAGAATATGGTGCATTTCTGCTATATCCCTTTCACGTAATGCTGTGCAGCAAGTTCCCCTGCTGCATTGCATTGTTTGGAAATGTAGTCAATTTGGGTCTTTATTGACCCTTGTAATGAGCTTTTAACTGAAAAGCCATTAAAGAGTAACGAAAAAACTGTAGGTTATTCTGGCAACAGAAGGTGAATCTGGCAAGAGTGAGAATAGGAAAACCTGCACATTCACTGCAATTTCACCACAACTGACCAAGTTATGGTGTGAAGAGGGTGGCAAATCCTGCTCTAGCATTGAGACTATGAGAGAAAGTGGAATAAACCATTCCCTACATTGGACATTCTGAGACTTAGAATGTTGCTAACAGATTTTCTGCTAGTTACGCTAATACTGTATAACCCAAATCCCTAGATGAATAAGAATATTATACAAGTTCAACAGACATCCGCTCCAGCCAAACGATACCAGTTAGTCCTCTGAAAGTTCTATAACAGAGAATGCAGAAAATGTGGTCATGCGGAAGGGGTGGGTAGTCAGTCACTTTCTTCTTGGTTGTAGAGATATCTGGAATCCTGTTTGGAATGTTGGGTGGGGGAGGGGAACAAATCCATATTCATCTTTTTCACAAGCAGAATTGGAGTGTCAGAAAATGTCATCACCAATACAGTGTAGTGTGGAATGTGCAGTATCCTGACCAATAAGCCAAATAAGAACACATTTTCCTATTGGAGCAGTCTGGCCTACAGAAGCCTTTAAGGATAGTGTGATTTGGGTATTCACAAGTTTGTGTGGGCAAAGAATAATACATGTGTACATCAGAAGATCCGTTGTCAAAAACAAGAAAAGAAGGAAGATGAATAGTTTGGGTCAGTGACAGAGGTGGAATTGACCAGTGGCGGCTCCTCTGCTGAGGTGGAGGAGTGTAGCTCCACTGCTCTGTGAGCTGGTCAAAAAGGAAAAATAAAATGATAATAATGCATTTTTATTATAATTTTATTTCATTGTCCTGGCTCAGCTGGTTAGGGGCGGGGCCGGGCAGTAACAGAGGAAATGGGGGAGGAGTGGTGGCCCTCTCTTATGTGCACATGCCAGTTTTGCCGGCCGTCTGTGCCCAGCCAAACAGTGTGCGCACTTAGCGTGTTCTCCACCAGGCTGTATTGTACAGCCTGGGTGGAGAACATTCACAACCTCCCAGACCCCGTCAGTGCACTGAACCACAGCAGTCAGACCAATCACAATGCTGCTGTAAGGCAGCATTGTGATTGGCTAGGGGAGTCTGAGAGTCTATGTGCTTCCTGCTTTCTGCTTTCTGCTTCCTGTCCTTGAGGTCCTGGAAGTGCCCAAAGAGAACGGAGAGGCAGCAACTGGCCGGCAGGCAAGTGATTTAAAAAAACTATATTTTCATGCCCTCCTCTACCCCACTCCCCTGCTCCACGACTCACCCCCAGTAAGTAGCAGCCGCCACTTGATACGATTCTTTTTGCAATTATTTCTCACTGGGATTACACTAGTCTGTATCAAAAGGTAGTGGCAACACTCCATTGGTCAAGTGTGAAGCACACATATTGCATTATTAGTGTTACAAATCTTTCATGTTCACACTTTGTTAGGTCTTTCATGAAGAATCACCATGAACACAGTAGTATACTGGAGGATGTGCAACACACTCTACCTCAATGCATCTTCTGCTATTAATTCTTGCCCCTACCTGGGAAACAGGCTCTTTGCAAAAATGTAGTGAATACAAATGTATTGCTTGTCTTGAGGATGACCTCAATCAACATCAAAATTAAGTGGATAAAGGAGGAAACATACTGATCGATTAGTGGCTGCAGCAAACAGAGTACAGAGATGTGTATTCTCACAAAGTAGCATTGAGATATTTTATAGGACATGGCCTTGTCGTAGCTCAAATTCTTCCTCATAGGCTCAGCATTAACCCCATAACTGCTGGGCCTCACCCCCTCCCCTCCAGTGCTGAGCCCTTTTAGACTATTTGGGGTGGTTTGTGACTAGGCCTCCATAACCTTTTCCCCCATAAGATACCAATGACAAATGTGCATACTTTTTTCCAACGTCCTGAGAATTTTTTTAGGTACCCAGGCTTTGTGGATTCCCTTGGAAGGGACTGATAAAAGAGGCAAATATCCCTATATTTTGAGTTTTTTTCGAAAAATTGGAAAAAAGTGCTCCAGATAAAAGTCCCCTTTTCCCCCTAAAAATGGTATCAACAAACGGTTTGCTTTTTAAAGACACCATCTTCCCAGCTCTCAGGAACATGCACAGCTGAATAAAAAAACTATTTTTCTATTTCCAATGAATATGTAGACAGAACCAGCAGGGGCTTTTAGGATGCATGATCACTTTGGGTGCCTGTCTGGGCTACACAGAAATTGGCAAAAAATTATTTTGTTTGACGTTAGCAGAGACAGAGTAAGGTTTTGATGGCTCTGGGACCAATGTATTTTGTGGGCCTCTGTTGGGAACATCTTAAAATGTATGATCTCATTTTATTTACTGTTTTAATGCCTTCTTTGGCTGGGTCACTGACTCTGCACAGGCACACTTGTCCAGACTCTAAGGGCCCCATTCACAAAGGTATTATGAGACGAAAGTCTAACTTTACGACTTTTGGTATTCACAAAGGGCATTTACTACTTGTAAATGCCCGCTGTGAAACCCAAAAGTCATAAAGCTAGACTTTTGTGTCAGTTTACCTATGTGAATTTGCCCTGAATGTGTTTCCAACTAATAATCGGGAATAGTAGTGGTGTGTTTTCAATATTGTAATATATCAGCAGCTCAGTAATATTATTGCAAATAGTCTCTGCAACCCACTGCCATTTCTCATATGTGAGGACCTGGTTTGATCGAAATGGAACTTTTTGTATGGATGTTGCATGGTGTTGAAAAACAAACACCATTTCTTTGCAAAGTATCTGTAATAGGCTGCCACACATCACCCTTATTCAAAATGTATTAAAGGAAAATTATGTTTAAAACAATCTATGTTTAAGAATCATTCAAGGTTATCAGTTCAGGAGTGTGTGGAGAACAGAATTGGATCTATCACGGTCCCCCATTAAAGGATGGGGCCCGGGTCTGATCCTACTTTACGCAAGCCTTAAAACGTCTCTGGTCCTTAGTCCAGAACTAGTAAGAACCCAAGCTCACTGGGGCCGCTATGGGACCCATCCGTATGAAATATTTGAGGGTGAGAATATAACACAACAACAACAACCTACTTTAAGGTTACTACTTGTAGGTCACATAGAGGCGGAAATGTACATATTGAGGTCTGGAATAGAATTTTGGAACACTGGGACTGCAGCTTACTCTCTTGCTATTTGAAAGAGTTTTGTCAAAATAATATGCTATTGTGTTCTTGATTTACTGTATTCTGCATAATCATGTAAAGCACTCTGATACCTTTGGGTCTAGATAGAGCTATATTAAATGTATAAATATAAATATATATATTAACAATGCTACCCACTGGAATATCCTATATTCTAAATTTGCCTATATTCTATCCTATGTTCGCCAACAACAGGTTTTTTTGAATGTGATATAAGTATGAGAGTGGTGTACTTCTGACCAATGCTAAAAGGGGAAGGGAGTCCATGAAAACGGCACAAACATGGAATATCCTGTTGGGCAGTATAATGAATTCAGGCTCCTCCTCAATAGTCAGTTTGCCTCCCAGGTGATGGGTATCTGTAGAATACAGTAGGCTTGGGATCCACTGCTAGGCATGGTTTGGGGGGATCTCAGACCAAGCAGGTGGTACAACACCAGATAATGCAGGCGGGGCTCCCCACCCTCGCCTGTACTAGGATTAACGTCACAGATGAACCATGGCGATGCAGTACCTAATTATCCCACACTAGACTAATGCAGACTAGGGGGAGGAGGGAGGGATGATATGGTTATAGGTTGATATCATAGTGAAACAATGGATGTAACTGTAAACTGCAAGATAGTGCATTAAATTGATGGGCACACAAATGCCAAACTAGATGGAACCACCATTACTGTAATGTATTGCTGATTGTTCATGAGGTAAACTCAATAAAGGTATGTTGCAAAAAAAAAATGGGCGTACATGGACATTTTCTAAACAGTCTTCAGCCAAACATATTATGGTCATTTAAATATAATTTTTAAGTGATTGGAAAAATATGAAAGGTAAAAAGTAATCAGTGTCTGTTAGAATTTTAGCAAATATGAATGATAATGTTCAAAGAGTAAAGGCCCAGAGATATGCAAGATTTTTAAGATTGTAATCTGTGGCTGCAGGCTTGCAGTACATGGGATTTACCCTTGGGAGCATAAGGGAAGTTAGATAAAAACAAAGCAGCAGTCAGTCTCATGTTAGAGTCCCCTTTTCCAAGTAGGTGCAGCCCTTTAGGGTGGGCAGGGATACAGGTATGACAACAGTAAGGCAACATAGCCTAACCGATATTGTCAGTTCATAATGCACATTTTATTAACCCTCAGGAGCATGATTGAGAAACATTCTACCACATGCATCAACACAAGGAATTGTGATTCCTAAATAGCGATTCTTAAGCAATCGCTATTTAGGCATCGCAAAGCCTTATGCATGTAGGAATCACAAAATAAATTGTGATTCCCAAACTTTACCTAATAGCGATTCGCAAATTGTGATAAACAAATTTGCTAATTAAAAGCTTTTGATGCATCAGAAAAGGCCTTTTTCCGGTCACAAACAATCCAATTCTGCGAATCGGCCCATTTATGACCGGAAAATGCTTAATGTATGTGGCCCTTTATGTTTTAAGACAGGCTCTATGACACCATAAAAATGTGTACATATCTTATCATATTTATAGTTGTATATTTTTCTGTCCTTAGAATTTGTTTGAAGGGTATTTTTTGCTTATTTTTGTAATAATTTTTGATGACTGTGGTAGGATATGTAGTGTTATGATTGTGGGCATTTTTCAATGTTTTATAAAACTCTAATTGTAAAGTTGTACTTGGTACTCTTTAGAAATGTCCATGCGCACAGGAAATGACACCATTGGTCTTCTCATTGTCTTCCTGTAGAGGTAAGTGACATCACTGGTTTCCCCCTAAACCATCTTTAAAGAAAAAGTCAATCAAGATATCTTCATTCCTCATTTTCCAGCCTCACAGGAAGTAATATCACTGAATTTCACATTATTCATCTTCAAAGAAAGTGACATAATTTTCTGTGTTTTCCTACTCTTCAGGGCATCTCATTGCCTGGGCTTCTCAACAGAGAGAGTAAACATACAAGGGCTTATGTGGCCAGAAAGGGCCTTGGTCCTGGACCTGTGTTCCCCTGAAACCTACAAGGTAAAATATAAATGTATTTCACCCAGCAGCCCCTACTGGCAATCCCCACAATCACTCCAAGACTTAGTCGAAACAAACACTCACATAGCATTCCAAATGTACACAGACCCTTCCTCGTACACATCCTGCTAACTACCACACACCCTCAAACTACTGAAAACACATTCCAACTCCTACTCATTAACACTCGCTCTGCAGTACTTCACAGATCAGACATCATAGACATCATTACCTATCATAAGCTTGACACCTTCTTCATTGCAGAAGCATGGCTCACTGCGACATCTTACTATATTCTTGACATTCTGATTCCCAAAGGCTACAGTAGGGGTGGGTGTAACAGGCTGTTAGAAATAGGGTCTCTAGTTTGCAAAGGTATGGACCCTGTCCAAGTAGGCCTCACAATCATGGTCAATCAATCAATCAATCAATCAATCAATGCATTTATATAGCGCACTACTCACCCAGAGGGTCTCAAGGCGCTAGGGGAGGGGGTCCGCTACTGCTCGAACAGCCAGGTCTTGAGTTGCTTCCTGAAGGCGAGGTGGTCCTGGGTCAGGCGGAGGTGGGTCAGGAGGGAGTTCCATATCTTGGCGGCGAGGTAAGAGAAGGACCGTCCCCCTGTGGTGGCTCTTCGGATGCGGGGGACGGCAGCGAGGGTGTGGCCGGTCGATCGAAGCTGGCGTTTGGGAGCGTAGAAGTTGAGGCGGCTGTTGAGGTATCCTGGGCCTTGGTTGTGTAGGGCTTTGTGTGCGTGGGTGAGGAGTCGGAAGGTGATTTTCTTGTTGACCGGGAGCCAGTGCAGGTCTCTCAGGAGTCCTGAGATGTGGCTGCGACGGGGGATGTCCAGGATGAGACGTGCTGAGGCGTTCTGGATCCGCTGGAGTCTCTTCTGGAGTTTGGCGGTGGTTCCGGCGTAGAGGGAGTTGCCGTAGTCCAGACGGCTGGTGACGAGGGCCTGGGTGACCGTCTTCCTGGTCTCGGTGGGGATCCACCGGAAGATCTTACGTAGTATGCGCAGGATGTTGAAGCATGACGAGGAGACGGCGTTGACTTGTCTGGTCATGGAGAGCGAGGAGTCCAGGATGAAGCCCAGGTTGCGTGCGTGGTCTGTTAGTTTGGGTGCGCTGCCTAGGGCGGGGGGCCACCAGGAGTCGTCCCAGGCGGAGGGTGAGGATCCCAGGATGAGGACTTCCGTCTTGTCTGAGTTCAGTTTCAGGTCCAGGTAAACTAGATACACATTAAAGATCACCTATGATTACCCTCTGGTAGCTTGACACTGAGCAGTCAAGCTTATCTAAAGAGGCAATGAGTAAAGTATTTGTGCTAAAAACACGCACAGTAACACCAGGAAAACACCACAAAGATACTCCACAGAGGATTGGAAAAAATAGACAATAATTTTATGAATGAAACAAGACCACAATAACAAAAAGCCAGTAGGAAGAACCAGGTTTATGAATTTTTGAAGAACAAATCAAAAGGTAGTACTTAGAAGTCAATAGCACTGAGGAATATGTGATGTTACAACATGATCAAAATGATTGCGATATGTAACATCGCAGTTTTTACAACGCAAGTAGTTACAACGACTTGCCCTGGCGGGCACTGGACTTAGGAGTAGTAAGATTTACTATTCCAAAACCAGTCTACGTAGGGTAGGGAAGGTGTTGGAATAGTAAATCTTACTATTCTTTAGGTTCTAGCGCCCTCCAGTGCAAGTCGATGTCACGCTTGTGTTGTAATGGCAGTGTTCTGAATGCATCGCGGTGTAATCACTGCAATGTATAGGATGCTTCCCAGTGCTGAGGTGTTACTTGAGGGCATGCTGGACCAGGGTAAATCCAAAGTTCAGGCTGACTTTGATGGAGGGCAGTTTAGCTACAGGAATCACGCACGTCCCACTTATGGAATGCCTAGAGAGTCTTTTTAATTTTTGCTTAGTCTGCCAAGTGAAAGTATGCACACAGCGCTGTGCTTCATCCAAACACAGCATATCGAAGATAATTAACAAAGGGTGCAACCTTCGTGCACCCAGCTGTAGCACTGCTGAAATGAGGAAAACGATTCTGTGAAGTACGATTTTTCATCCAAGTAAACCAAATTTATCCAAAGTATACCAAATAATGTGCCTCACTTGTATAATCCTTATCTTTACGCTTTATAGAATCACTCCGGAGACAGCTGTCTTGAACCATCGTATTTTATTCTCACATTTTCATATGCCTTCTGTTGCCCATCCAGGCTTTAACATTAGCATATGCGGTCGACTTTACAGCGGACTCTTAAAAACACCCAATGTATTTTCGAACCACTCAGTTCTTTGTCAGGGGTCACTGTAATAGGTTGAAAAAAATGCTAAGCCAACCACTCATTCCCGGATATAAGACAGAAAAAAACTGTGCCTTTAAAAACAGAAAAGAACCCTAAAACTCTTCCTAGGATAAACTCCCCAATACCATCCTTCTATATCCCCTCATGAATCCATGTGCTAATAGCAGTTAAAAAAGAATAAACTTAACAACCCCTCCACGTTCCAAACACACAAAAAACAAAACTGTGCTCATTCTGTAGAAAACCAAAACCATTCATTTTGCATCCCTCCATATTCAAAAGTCGTCACTATTCCACGTCCCCCCATCTGTTCACATGCCAATCAGAACCAAAGTAAACTTCACAAACTAATTACCTCTTAAGAGCTGTGACTGACAATCTGACCTTATTGTGCCTCCTTACGTGTACAAAAACGCTGCCTTTCAGCTTCACTTGGAATCCCTTTTTATAAGTAACTCCCATACGTGTCACCAATCCCAATACATATATTGCTCGTTGAAACAAGGCCTATGACGTGCTCTAACCCGTGCTTACACTTAGGGGCCCATTAGGATGGCGGGCGGATTGCCCCCACCAGTCTGGCGGTACCCGGCGATCCGCCCGCCATCCGCACCAAAATTCCCCCTGCCATATTAGGATGGCGGGGGGGAGCGCGGCAGACGGAAAGACCGTCCGCCGCTTTTCTGCCCCAGTCGCCTTGCGACCGGGGTGGAAAAGGTTTAATATGGTGGCGGTGTCTAGTAGACACCGCCAGCCATATTACGATGGGCTTGTTTAGATGGAATGCGGTCTTCACTTAATGGCGTCCTATTAAATACCGCCATTAAGGAAGACGCCGTAATCGTTGTCGGGCAGACCGGTAGGCTGTTACCGAGGAGCCATACAAATATTGAAAAATTGGTTACAGTGAAGAGACTTCGAAATTATAGTGTTCACCAGAAACATTTCCTATATCTGCCCAGAGACCTGATTACGACGAATTTACACTAAGCACACGTGGTTAGAAACCTTTATCCTTCATATACAACGTGACAATCCACGGACACCCTAACCGGGTTGGAATTATCACCGGTTGAGGGGGAGTGATCTTCTTGCTTATAATTGAAGTAAGCCCTGAAGAGTCGGAGTGTATTATACTCAGACGAAACACGTGTCGGCTGGCGCTGTCTAGTACGAGTATTAAAGCAATGAGAACAACAGACGTCAACTACTCTTTTCTTATGGATTCACAAATTGACATATTATATGTTTGATTGCATGTGTGTGCACAGGTTTTGGTTTCAGATGCAGATGTTGTTTTGTACAATATCCTTTAAGGGGTTGTGAGGGTCACCCCTTTCCTTGTAGCACTACAAATATTAACTCTTTCTATAGTGAATTGTCAGATATATAGCTGAGCGCAATCATTCCCTGAGACATAGAACCCTGTCCTTTGGCATAAAAAAAAGGATTAGTATATAGGCTTCGTTTTGGTCCAGGATTTTTAATGCGTCATCTGTTATGTGGGTCATGGCTAATTCAGTACTGTGCCCTGCAGGGAAGCCTGATTGGAATTGATCAAGCAGGTTAAAGTGGTCTATGTGGTTGCTAAGCTGCATGTGAACACATTTTTCAAGCAGTTTGGCCAAGGTGGGGATGTTGGATATTCGGCGATATTTATTCATGTCTGCCGGGTCCGCTGATGGCTTCTTTAAATGGCGGATACCTGGCCTACTTTAAGGATGTGTGGGATGGTTCCTTGAAGGAGAGCTGTTTATAATCCTAGTCCATAAAGGCCCTAACAATGGAATGACGTTTTTTACGTAGTTGGCTGGGAGAGGGTCTGTGAAGTGGTTGGCGGCATTTAAGGCTGTGAGCATTTTTAGGATAGTTTCTTCTTTGTAAGTGTTGAAGGAGGATGTGTTGTTTTTGAGGTAAAACTTTGCAGAACAGCTAAGAGGGGTCCCTAGCGGGGTCAGTGAGGAGATCATATAAGGGTCTGTGTGGGATAACAGATCGTTTTGCGTGTCTGTCTTTATGTTTTATGTCTTTGTAATGGAAAAGGAGGCAAATTCCTCGGAATTGGGCAGTGTGTATTAACCTGGGGGGATGTTTTTTTTTAGGATCCTCTTCCAGATTTTCGTTCTCGTGGGTTGGAGTGAGAGTAGTTTAACTGATTCATTGATGTAAAAAGTGATTATGTGATGGTCAGACCAGTCACAAGGGAGGATCGATTCAAGCTGGGTGGAGCCCAATTTGGAAATTACTAGATCAAGGGTTGAGCCTTTATCATGGGTGGATCTTTCACAGATTTGGGACAGGTTTAGGTCGGACAAGAAAGCTTTGAGGCTACTGACCTCTGGGTCATCAGGGTCGTGAGGTGTTCGACGAAGGTGAGGTTATCCCCTGGTGGGTGGTAAAATGAATGTAGTGAACATATTGGTTTGTTATTATGAGTGATGTCTGAACACAAGTATTCACAGGAAGAAATAACCGGGAAGTTGGAGTAGTTCACAGAGAGGCTGTTCCCATGAATGCAAGCAATACCACCACCTGACCTGTCAATTCCATCTAGTCTTGTGATGTGATAGTTTGGGGGTACTAGTATGTCGAGGATGGGCGTGGAAGATTCATTGAGCCATGTTTCAGTTACAATTAGAAGGTAAGGTTCATTAGTTAGTATGAGGTCAGCTATATCATCAGCGTGTCTTGAGGCCGACCTAGAGTTTAGCAGAATATATTTTAGCCGGGATTTGGTAGGAGTAGTTTTGGGTTCATATAGAATGGGTACTCACTTGAGGTTGTTTTCAACTTTACCTCTAGAAATATGTCTTGTAGCTCTAGAGGCATTGGCAGTGATGGATTGGATTAAGGATGATTTCTGTGAGTTATCCGTGTATACAATATTAAGGGGTGGAGACTGGAGATCGTAAGAATGGAGTAGGGAAGTTTAATCATTCGATGATAAAGAGTTTTTTCTCCTGACAGGACAGGATTAGACATTGGGATAAGGTACTGTTCTCCACCTAGGGAGCATCTGTTTCGGAGAGCTTGTGCATAGCTGATGTGAGAGATTTGAGTGGTTGATGTGGCGGTATCTCTTAACTTCTACTTCAGCGTGCATGGAGTTTGGTTGTTGCAGAATCAGGTCATGAAGGGATTGGAGGTCCCGTTTGACTTGTTGTAAAGATAGTAGTATCTCATCCATTGTGGAGCAAGGTGTCGGAGTTAAAATGTTCATAGAATAGACTGTAGTTAAGGGAGGAGGGGTTAATCCTTGTGTGGCATCCTGGAGGGAGACGTGATCTGGATCATTGTGTGGTAGTTTTCAGTGTGGTAATCAGTAGGGGGGAGTGGAAAAGAGACATGGGGGTGTAGATGTGTGCTATAGGTGGGAGAATGGGATTCGTGGTGAGGGGAGGGGGAAAGGTGGGAACGCAGGCTGAGCGAGTGTAGGGGTGTCGGGGAGATTGGAACAGAGTTTGTGTTGGAGTTGCTGGGGGTGGAGTGGGAAGTGGGGAGGACAGTGTTATCTCGAGGATGAGTGGAGGTATGGATGTAGAGTAAGGGAGTGGTGGTGGGGGAAGAGGGGGCATGTGGGAAGACTCGGTGCGGGGAAGTAAAGGCATGGGGTGTGATAGTCACGTTGGAAATTTTGGTGGTGCTAGGGGACGAGACAGACTTGGGGAAATGAATGTAGTCCCCCAGGCTGGTAATAAGTGCATGATGACTTCTAAAATCACTGTGAACTGCTGTTTAAAGTAGCATTTAAAAAACAAAATTGATGTTTTGCTCCTGAGCTAATTTACCCTTGTAAAAGTAAGCCATAGTGCTGAAAGAATATGTTTCATTTAAACAACTCAGTGATGCCAGGAGAATAGGGCAATGTAAGTGACTAAATAGCACATACCTTGTTATGCTCAAGGCTCAGAGCATGCAGGTATGTATGAACTCACTTTAATTATCTTCTAGGTTGAGAATTCCCTATGACTGTCTTCTTCTGTGGTTATATAATTGATTCCATGTACCTTTCTCACTTAACACACTTTTTATCATAAAACTAACTAGGTCTTATTTAATACTTTCATCACCCTTATCCCCATCTCTTGTATATGCCTTTCTTGTATCAGATCTTCCTTACTCCCACAAGATGTTTTAATAGTACATGTGAGCCAAGGCCTGTAATGCAACCTGTGCAGACCAACTGCTGAGGGCTGCTTGCAGTTCGATTGCATAGGATCCTGTTCAGGTAGAGTGCCTTTTCATCTCTGTTTTAGGTGCTGTGATCATGTTCCTTGCTCAAAGTTTAATCCTAACCAAGGAAAAATTATAGCCACTTTGAAACAAATAGGGGAATACACTTTTCTTGGTAGATACATTGCCATTTGTAGGTTTCATCTGCACAATGCTTCTGATATGCTTGTGAAATGTACATTAAAAAAAGGTTTGAAAGGACTTGAGGCCTGCCCATTACTTATTCCTACTTATCATTGACTGGTTCCAATGTTTCTCTTGTTTCTTTGCTTCCTATTGTCAGTGCCTCATCCTTTCCTCTGGGTTCTTCTTTGAGCTTTGCCATTTGTCCCTGCCATGGAGCATGTACTAAGTACTGCTTTCTGTGGCCAGTGTTTTTCCAATGGCCACAGGTACTGCTAGGTATCTTTTTATTTTAACTTTTTTAATTGACGTTTTGGGAGAGAACCAGGTCAGCAGAGCTGCTTTAGATCCAGAGAGCCAGGTCAGCAGAGCAGCTCTAGAGCCATAGAAAGCAGGTCAGCAGAGCTGCTTTAGCGGGAGAGAACCAGGTCAGCAGAGCTGTTTCAGAGCCAGAGAACCAAATCAGCAGAGCTGCTCTAGAGTCGGAGAACCAAGTCAGTACAGCTGCTTTAGAGCCATAAAATCAGGTCAACAGAGCGGCTTTGGAAGCAGAGAACCAGGTCAGCAGAGCTGATTTAGAGGGATAGAACCAGGTCAGCAGAGCTGCTCTAGAGCCAGAGAACCAGGTCAGCAGATCTGCTTTAGAGCCATAGAACCAGGTCAGCAGAGCTGTTTTAGAGCCAGAGAACCAAATCAGCAGAGCTGCTCTAGAGTCGGAGAACCAAGTCAGTACAGCTGCTTTAGAGCCATAAAATCAGGTCAACAGAGCGGCTTTGGAAGCAGAGAACCAGGTCAGCAGAGCTGATTTAGAGGGATAGAACCAGGTCAGCAGAGCTGCTTTAGAGCCAGAGAACTAGGTCATCAGAGCTGCTCTAGAGCCAGAGAACCAGGTCAGCAGATCTGCTTTAGAGCCATAGAACCAGGTCAGCAGAGCTGCTTTAGAGCCAGAGAACCAGGTCAGCAGAGATGCTCAAGAGCCTAGGAACCAGGTCAGCAGAGCTGCTCTATAGCCGGAAAACCAGGTAAGCAGAGCTGCTGTAGAGCCAGAGAAACCAGGTCAGTAGAGCAGTTTTAGAGCAAGAGAACCAGGTCAACAGAGCTGCTTTAGAGCCAAAGGACCAGGTTAGCAGAGCTGCTTTAGAGAGAGAGAACCAGGGCAGCAGAACTGCTTTGGAGCCAGAGAACCAGGCCAGTAGAGCTTCTTTAGAGCCAGAGAACCAGACCAGAAGATCTGCTTTAGAGCCAGAGAACCAGGTCATCAGAGCTGCTTTAGAGCCAGAGAACCAGGTCAGCAGAGCTGCCTTAGAGCCAGAGAACCAGGTCAGCAGAGCTGCTCAGAGCCAGAGAACCAAGTCAGTAGAGCTGCTTTAGAGCCATAGAACCAGGCCAGCAGAGCTGCTTTAGAGCCAGGGAACCAGGTGAGCAGAGCTGCTTTAGAGCCTAAGAACCAAGTCAACAGAGCTGCTCTAGAGCCAGAGAACCAGTTCAGCATAGCTGCTGTAGAGCCAAAGAAACCTGGTCAGTGGAGCTGCTTTAGAGCCAGAGAACCAGGTCAGCAGAGCTGCTTTAGAGCCAAATGACCAGGTTAGCAGAGCTGCTTTAGAGAGAGAGAACCATGGCAGCAGAGCTGCTTTGGGGCCTGAGAACCAGGCCAGTAGAGCTGCTTTAGAGCCAGAGAACCAGACCAGAAGATCTGCTTTAGAGCCAGAGAACCAGGTCATCAGAGCTACTTTAGAGCCAGAGAACCAGGTCAGCAGAGCTGCCTTAGAGCCTGAGAACCAGGTCAGCAGAACTGCTCTAGAGCCAGAGAACCAAGTCAGTAGAGCTGCTTTAGAGCCATAGAACCAGGCCAGCAGAGCTGCTTTAGAGCCGGGGAACCAGGTCAGCAGAGCTGCTCTAGAGGGAGAGAACCATTTCAACAGAGCTGCTCTAGAGCCAGAGAACCGGGTCAGCAGAGATGCTTTATAGCCAGAGAACCAGATCAGCAGAGTTGCTCTGTAGCCTAAGAGCTAGGTCAGCAAAGCTGCTCTAGAGCCAGAAAACCAGGTTAGAAGATCTGCTGTAGAGCCAGAAAAAACAGGTCAGCAGAGCTGCTTTAGAGGGAGGGAACCAGGTCAGCAGAGCTGCTCTAGCTGACACTGACTGACTGACGCTGACTGACTGACACTGACTGATTGGCACTGACTGACGCTGATTGACTGACACTGACTGACTGACTGCCTGACACTGATTGACTGACACTGACTGACTGACACTGATTGACTGACACTGACTGACTGACACTGATTGACTGACAATGACCGACTGACACTGACTGACTGACTAACACTGACTGACACTGATTGACTGCCACTGACTGACTGACACTGACTGACACTGATTGACTGACACTGACTGACACTGATTGACTGACTGGCACTGACTCACACTGACTAACACTGACTGGCTCTAACTGATTGGCACTGACTGACTGACACTGACTGACTCTGATTGACTGACACTGATTGACTGACACTGATTGTCTGACACTGACTGACACTTATTGAACGACACTGACTGACACTGATTGACTGACATTGACTGACTGACTGACACTGACTGACTGACACTGACTGGCACTGACTGACTGACACTGACTGACTACTCTGTACTACTCTACTACTTACTCTCTACTACTCTCTACTACTCACTCTCTACTACTACTCTCTACTACTATCTCTCTACTACTCACTCTCTACTACCCTCTACTATTCACTCTCTATTACTCACTCTCTATTACTCTACTCTCTCTCTACTACCCACTCTCTACTACTCACTCTCTACTACTCTCTCTCTACTACTCACTCTCTACTACTCTACTTCTCACTCTCTACTACTCACTCTCTACTACTTGCTCTCTAGTACTCTTTACTACTCACATTCCACTACTCACTCTCTACAACTCACTCTCTACTACTCTCTACTACTCACTCTCCACTACTCACTCTCTACTACTCTATCTCCACTACTCACTCTACTACTCATTCTCTACTACTCTACTACTCTCTACTACTCTCAATACTACTCACTCTCTACTATACACTCCCTACTACTTGCTCTCTACTACTTGCTCTCTACTACTCACTCTGTTACTCGCTTTCTACTACTCTGTACTACTCACTCTTTACTACTCCACTACTCTCTACTACTCACTCTCTACTACTCACTCTCTACTACTCTACTACTCTCTGATGCTCTCTCTCTACTACTCTCTCTCTACTACACACTCTCTATTACTTGCTTTCTACTACTTGCTCTCTACTGCTCACTGTACTACTCACTCTCTACTTACTCTGTACTACTCACTCTATTACTCACTTTCTACTACTCTCTACTACTCACTCTCTACTACTCCACTACTCTCTACTACTCACTCTCTACTACTCAATCTCTACTACTACTCTCTACTACTATCTCTCTACTACTCACTCTCTACTACCCTCTACTATTCACTCTCTATTACTCACTCTCTACTACTCTCTCTCTACTACTCACTCTCTACTACTCACTCTCTACTACTCTCTCTCTACTACTCACTCTCTACTACTCTACTTCTCACTCTCTACTACTCACTCTCTACTACTTGCTCTCTAGTACTCTTTACTACTCACATTCCACTACTCACTCTCTACAACTCACTCTCTACTACTCTCTACTACTCACTCTCCACTACTCACTCTCTACTACTCTATCTCCACTACTCACTCTACTACTCATTCTCTACTACTCTACTACTCTCTACTACTCTCTCTACTACTCACTCTCTACTATACACTCTCTACTACTTGCTCTCTACTACTTGCTCTCTAGTACTCACTCTATTACTCACTTTCTACTACTCTGTACTACTCACTCTTTACTTCTCCACTACTCTCTACTACTCACTCTCTACTACTCACTCTCTACTACTCTACTACTCTCTGATGCTCTCTCTCTACTACTCTCTCTCTACTACACACTCTCTACTACTTGCTCTCTACTACTTGCTCTCTACTGCTCACTGTACTACTCACTCTCTACTTACTCTGTACTACTCACTCTATTACTCACGTTCTACTACTCTCTACTACTCACTCTCTACTACTCCACTACTCTCTACTACTCACTCTCTACTACTCACTCTCTACTACTACTCGTTACTACTATCTCTCTACTACTCACTCTCTACTAGCCTCTACTATTCACACTCTATTACTCACTCTCTACTACTCACTCTCTACTACTCACTCTCTACTACTCTCTCTCTACTACTCACTCTCTACTACTCTACTTCTCACTCTCTACTACTCACTCTCTACTACTTGCTCTCTAGTACTCTTTACTACTCACATTCCACTGCCCACTCTCTACAACTCACTCTCTACTACTCTCTACTACTCACTCTCCATTACTCACTCTCTACTACTCTATCTCCACTACTCACTCTACTACTCATTCTCTACTACTCTACTACTCTCTACTACTCTCTGATGCTCTCTCTCTACTACTCTCTCTCTACTACACACTCTCTACTACTTGCTCTCTACTACTTGCTCTCTACTGCTCACTGTACTACTCACTCTCTACTTACTCTGTACTACTCACTCTATTACTCACGTTCTACTACTCTCTACTACTCACTCTCTACTACTCCACTACTCTCTACTACTCACTCTCTACTACTCACTCTCTACTACTACTCGTTACTACTATCTCTCTACTACTCACTCTCTACTAGCCTCTACTATTCACACTCTATTACTCACTCTCTACTACTCACTCTCTACTACTCACTCTCTACTACTCTCTCTCTACTACTCACTCTCTACTACTCTACTTCTCACTCTCTACTACTCACTCTCTACTACTTGCTCTCTAGTACTCTTTACTACTCACATTCCACTGCCCACTCTCTACAACTCACTCTCTACTACTCTCTACTACTCACTCTCCATTACTCACTCTCTACTACTCTATCTCCACTACTCACTCTACTACTCATTCTCTACTACTCTACTACTCTCTACTACTCTCTCTACTTCTCACTCTCTACTATACACTCTCTACTACTTGCTCTCTACTACTCACTCTATTACTCACTTTCTACTACTCTGTACTACTCACTCTTTACTACTCCACTACTCTCTACTACTCACTCTCTACTACTCACTCTCTACTACTCTACTACTCTCTTATGCTCTCTCTCTACTACTCTCTCTCTACTACACACTCTCTACTACTTGCTCTCTACTACTTGCTCTCTACTGCTCACTGTACTAATCACTCTCTACTTACTCTGTACTACTCACTCTATTACTCACTTTCTACTACTCTCTACTACTCACTCTCTACTACTCCACTACTCTCTACTACTCACTCCATTCACTCTCTACTAATCACTCCCTACTACTCTCTACTACCCACTCTCTACTACTCAATCTAGTACTCCCTCTCTACTACACTCTACTACTCTCTACTACTCACTCTCTTCTCTCTACTCTCTATTACTCAATCTCTACTCTCAACCTCTCTACCTCTATCTACCTCTCTCTCTCTCTACTACTCTCTACCTCTCTACCTCTACCTCTCTACATCTACACCTCTACTTCTCACTCTCTACAACACACTCTATACTACTCTCTACTCACTCGCTACTGCTCACTCTACTTCTCACTCTATACTACACTCTACTACTCTCTACTACTCACTCTCTACTACTCACTCTCTACTACTCTCTACTACTCACTCTCTAGTACTCCTTTCTACTCATCTCTACTACACACTCTTTACTACTCACTTTACTACTCTCTACTACTTACTCTCTGCTACTCTCTCTACTACTCTCTACTACTTACTCTCTACTCTCAATTACTCACTCTCTACTCTCTACCTCTCTACCTTTCTTTCTACTACTCTCTACCTCTCTACTTCTCTACCTCTACCTCTCTACATCTGCACCTCTACACCTCTATCCTCTCCACCTCTCTTTACCTCTTTCTACACACACATATATGCACATATATATGCATTTAAATCTATGTATGTGTATATATACAAACATATATAAATATATATATAATCTATATATCTATATATATACAAATATAAATGCATGCATACATATACATACACATATACATATATGCATACATGATCCAACAGAAATCCCAAATAAGCGTACTCTCAGAAAAAAGCAAACTCAGCAGTGGTAAAGTGTTCGCCTTCGGGTTTAATCACAACGCATTTCGCTTGTGAACGAAGCTTGGTCACGTGAAAGGCAGCTCCAATAGGAGCATTGATATTGAAACATAAGTCAGAAACATGAAAATAGGACTTACATGCTGTAATCATATTGTGTGATGCAATTCAAATACATTGCTTTAGAATGTCCTCGTTTCGATGCACATAATGAAATCACAATAATGATATTAATACTCTTATTGAATATGTCGAACGTATTGCACAAAAATGAGTAAAAATGAAATCCAACATATTGTACAATAAATAATAATTAACTGCAGGTAACCATCATTTTACCCAAATAAGTGTACGTTAAAAGGGGACATGGAGAAAGTAATTAGTGCTAATAATGCACATTCTCTCCGTGTGTGGACCGTTCGAACAATAAAGTTACAAGAGTCTGATGTGAAAAAAAAACTCTGTTTTTGCTGCGATATTGATCTGACACATCAGTATTAAAGAAAATTAATTCGGTTGCAAAGGATATATATCAAGCTGGAATACTTCAGCGCATCAGACACGTGCTGAATATATACTAAATGAATCTAAGTAGAAACTATATGTAATCAAATAAGTGCAGAGAAAACACCTATTGCCAAGGTGGCATAATAATGTCCAAGCGGATAAGGAAGTACATGTGCCAAAAAGGTTGGTGTTCCACTTTGAGGCATGCTATGTATTTCCTAACATGACGCTTAAATATGTTCAAAACACATTACCCCCAAGGTTATGCAGTGACGAAAATACTCATGTGCACATAGAAGAAGAAAAAGGTAGGTGGTCCATGCTGGTGATACCGGTGAATGGACCCCTTCCTTTCTTCCTCTAAGAGAAAAAGAAAAGAAAGAAAAAGAAAGAAAGAAAGTTTGTTAAAACACGTTGTTATCTTTTTACAGTATTAATTTGAGCATACAAAATTCATTAAAATAAATTCTTCGTCAAAACATGGAACAGGACAAAGGTATGTTCAGAAAAAGGCAGAGTAGTTACAGAATGATTTTAGTGTCTTTAAAACAACCTACTGTCAGTACTAGCACCTATATAAGGAGATCAGAAGAAAAAGAGGGGTGGCAAGACAGGGAGAGAAGGAATGAAAATCTGAAAAATCTGTGTATTCAGGACAGTATGCATGTCTTGCTGATTTGCCCTGCACTCCGTACATTGCGGCTTAGATGGCTAAAACCAATATGTCTCCGTCTTGGTATCTCCAATGTGAACATTTTTCTCCAATCACTATATCGGCCTCCTAATGAAATGTTTTGCTTTCATGTTTTTAACTTTTTTAAAGGTTTTTTAGCTATTTATTAATATGTTACTGGAGCGGTCTGACATTACTTCTTGTCGTAGATCTGACATTGTATGTTTATTATATTTCTTTTTACTTAAATGTGTTATTGCATGTTATTTCGTTTTGTTGTGAATTTTATGTGGCCCTCGTTGAGAGCCAAAACATAATAAAATAAAATTGAAATTGAAAAATCTCATGATCACTATCAACATAGAAAGGAGATTGGCCATAGGACATTATTCCTTAAGATGTATTACCAATTCTTCTTCTTGATTTAGACGCACTGGACTCTTAGTTTGAAAGTCGACAATGTATTTTGACTCTCTCTGTCTGAGGGTCAATGCCCCATCGCCACCTCTAGGTTGTTTTTCAATGTGTTCTAAATGCGGTATCTCATATCCCTGATGTTAGAGACATGTTTATCCCTAAAATGTCTGGCCACTGGCTATTTGGGATCAAAATTGGTGATAGCTCTCCCATGTTCCATTATGAGTTTCTTTGCCATGCATGTCGTGCTGCCAATAAACCATGAATGGCATGTGCATATAATGGCATACACAATGAACATGGTACTGCATGTAAGGATTTGGGTAAGGATCTTATTAAATCCATTGTACTTAACCTGTGTTCTGGATGCACTGTTGTTACATGCCTTACAATGGCCGCAAGGGTAAAAACCCTTGAGGCGATGTTGGTATTTTTGAGGATAGATGATAATGACACTAGGAACCAGCATGTCCCTCAGGTTTCTATTCCTCCTAAAAGGAATACTGGGTCTGTCAGGTATGCTGTTACCTATAACGCTGTCGTTCTTGAGAATATTCCAGTTTTTGACCATGATTTTCCTGATATTGTCTGCATCTGTACTGAAGGTTATGATCATTCTGGTCTGCTCATTCACACTTTTATACTCTTGTGTCTCTTTATCACCAATGGCCAAGGATTTCCAGAAGGAGAAACATGGTTTTTTGAATATATATGTATACATATGCATGTTATGTACATGAAAGTTTGAAAAATACTAATAAAAGCAAAGCTAAAAAGCCACCTAATTATAAACAGAATTGCATTACCTTAAATGAGGGCGAGACCTTTTGCATTTTCAATGCTTGTTAACTTTGGTTCCATCAAGAGGGCATTCAGATGTGTCACACATTTGCCATACATTCTGAATGTTAGCACTCTATTTGCTCATTAGATCACTGTAGTAAAGCTACTGCTCACCAGGGAAGTCTGCTGCCGGAATTCAAAGTGAATGTTTCAGTCTGAATGTTAGAATGTTTTAATGAAATAGAAGAGGATTTGAGAAGTCAAAATGTGGCCTAATTTTTCTTTCTGCAGCACTAATCATAATTTCAATGGCAAAATGAAGCTCCTCATTTTGTTCCTTTGCAAATTAAATGTTTTAAGTGTTACCACTTTATTCCAATCAAGATGGCTTCAGGTGTTCCATATTTTTGTCATAAGTAGGACTGTTAGAGCTCTAGCTGTTCTTTAGAACACTCTGGGACATTCTGTCATTGGGCTATACTTGGGCTACCTCTGGGTGATATGTGTGCTACATTTGGGCTCTTTTGTCTTTGGAGGCCATCTTGGGAGACTTATTTGTTCTGAAGTTTCCTAATTTCCTCATTTACTACAGTCTCCTCGGTAGGAAATACTTTCAGTGTTTTACTTTTGTTCCATCAAGAAGGCGTTCAGATGTGTCAAACAATTGCATGAATTCTGAATGTTAGCCAGTCAGTCAGTCAAAAACCTTATTTCGATTTTGAGAAAAATCATAAAAAGTTATAAAAAATACAGAACAGTAAAAAACTAAGGAAATCCACGTGCTGATTTTCTAAAATAGCGACAATCTCCCTGGAACTTCATGATATAATAATAAATATTTAAAAGTGCAAAAACACCATTTTCACAGACCATTTTAAAATTTCATGTCCACAATTAATATTTGTACAGTAAAGTGCAAGTGCAAAGTGCTAAATAAAAACTACAACACTTAAACAAATAATTGTCAACCAGTCGTTTTTTTTACAGCGTATCACCTAAACCCATCCCAAAAACTTTGCAACGGCGATGACAATGGGACCCTCCAGTGATGATTTCAGGATCCTAAAAGCATCGCTACTAGACCTAGTGCCTAAGGTTAGAGAAATGGGTTTCAGCCATCTAGACCTTGGTTCATAATACAAAGGACATACAAAAAAGATATGTAGCTCTGATTCCTTCATATCCTCACAAAAGGGACAGTTACTGCGATTAGTAGTACACCATTTGTTCATGAAAACGTTTGTTGGTTGTTGGTAGCGATCCCACCCTGAACTGATGGTACAGTTTTCTATCCCTTGTGGAAGTAATTAGATCCTAATAGCTCTCGTAGGAGGCCTCATATTTGGCATCAAGAAATGTGTTAGTTAGTGAGGGTTTAATATTGGATGAGAATCGCTTCGAGGCTAACATGTTCGAGTACGCTGCCATAAGTTCAGATTTGGGAGGAAAAGTGCTATCGGCAGGTGCTGACCAAAGATGACTCAAACCCATCTCACAAAATATATTTTTAGCAGACTTTAGCCAAGGAATTTTCCTGGAGAAATCTAGATCTCTTACTTCAAGTAAGGCCGTTGCATTGCATGATAATTCAGGTGTGACCCAAAGCCTCCTCCAATAGGCTATCGGCCTATAATGAGCCACATCACTGATCAACTGACAACCAAGATCCAAATACAAGGGGAGTAACGGTGTAGATTGCGGAAGGCCAATTATAGACCTAAGAAACTTGTTTTGGGCCAACGCCAAGTTGTCTAGATTCGCATAACCCCACAACTCGGCCCCATAAAGAATTGGAACATTAGATTTAGTGTTATAGATTTGCAACAGGGGAGCAATTGGTTTGGTGTAAGATAACCTATGCTCCTTCAAGAGTGCCCCGGGCAATTGCGCATGCTTAATCATGAGCAAGTCTATTTGGGGCTTCCAGGTGATACTTTTATCAATGGTGACTACTAGATATGACAATGTCTCAGTTTGCTCCAATATTCCCCTGTTAATTTTGACTGTACCTACAAGATTCTTTTTGTTTTGTAGGACCATGTATTTGGTTTTGTCCACATTTACAGTGAGATCATAATCCTCACAAAACTCCTCAAACCTCTTGAGTGTTCTTTGAAGTCCCTCCGTAGTCTTCGAAAGAATGATGGTATTGTCTGCAAACATTAGAAGGGGGATTTTGGAGGCGGCTAGGGTTGGTGCATCTGTGGTGAAATTCTCGAAAAACTTCACCACCCCATTCATATAAACTGAGAAAAGGGTTGTAGACAACGCGCGCTCTTGGCGCACGCCCCTTTCAACTGGAAACATATCTGTTATTTTGCCCCGGGTATTCCATCTGACTTGTGCAAAGTTTTCAGTATGTAGCTTGATTAGTAATGCCAAAATATTCAAGGGCATGCCAATCTTCAAAAAGCAACACCACATTTTGTCGTGAGGGACGAGGTCGAACGCCAACTTTAAGTTGACGAATTTCACCCCTCCCTAACACTACGGTGCAGCAATATATTAGGATCACCCTTAGCACCTGGTCTATTGTGCTCATACATGAACGGAACCCCGGCTGAAGGTGGGATAGAATTTTTCGTTCACCCAACCATACCTGGATTCTACCCAAGAGCAGCCTTGCTGTCACCTTTTGGATACAATCTAAGAGGCTTATTGGTCTATAATTCCCAGGTTGGGATTGGTCACCCTTTTTATAAATGGGTAGGATAATTGCACCTGCCCAAGTATCCATTATAGGTGCTCCATCCGCAATGGCATTAGCTAATAGTTGGATATAAGACACCCACCGATCTATATCAAGGAGAAACAAGTCAGCGGGGATAAAGTTGAGCCCCGGCGCCCTTCCTCTTGGCACTAACAGTAAAGCATCTTCCACTTCTTTCTTACTGAAGTGGGGGTGGTGCCGGGAAGAGGCTATTCAAACTGAACATTTGTTTCTCCAGCACTTGCAAACTGTGCTTTAAAATATGAAACTAACTTATCCGGCTCCACGTGGTTCACGGGCACCCTGCTAGATGACCCACTACCCCACTTTCCCAGGTGCCAAAAATTCATCATATGTCTTTCTGAGCAAGCACTGAGAAATTCTGCCAAGTGGTGTTCATCCCAGGCCTTTTTGGAAGAATATTGATTAGCCTTGTATTTTGCCCTGGCTTTGCAAATTCCCTCCCTATCATTTAACCTGACTGCCGCAGCTAGTTCCCTATAAGCAATACGGCAAAGGGAGTTATAACACGGGACAACTTTAAAGCTAAAATTAGTAGAATTAGTCATGGGTTTCTTGTTATTAGTAGTAAAATAAGCTTTAAGCTTAGTGAAGAGGTCGTCATGGACCTTCACCATGGAAGATTTAGACCCTTCCTGATTTACGCAGCTCTCTAACGTACCCAAAGCTATATCGACCAAATTACCTATTTGTTCCATGTGGTCTGTCTTAACCATGACATTTATCCATTTTACCCGCCTACAATTATTAGACAATTCCACCTCATTAGAATCAGAGGGGGGAACACATGTTACCCCAAGCGGCGAAAACACTGTGCAAATAGTCAACAAAAGTGGGTTATGATCGCCTTCTGGACACTCACAGACCACCATATCAATTATATTAGACTAGAACTCAACAGTGATAAAAAAAGTAAATTCTACTAACACGCTGCCCGAAGTTAAAGGTTGGCATGCCTTGTTTGTCAGAGGCGGTTCTCCCATTGGCCGCCCTAACTCCATGTTCCAGGCAGAAAACTTTCATCTGGAGAGCTGCTCTCATCCATCTTTTTATTACAGGAAGGTCTAATGGTGGGATAGACCACTTGACGTGCTCTTCCTCATTAAAATTAATATCATGAAGATAAAGGGGTTTGAAAGTGCAATTAAAATCCCCAGATATTATTCCATGCTTGTCACCTCCATACTGTGTTAAAAAAAGAATCTAATAGAGGCACAGTAGGGGAAGCATTACCGCTATGTATACCCCTAGAGTAAACATTGATTAACAGCAAGTCTGTAGTATGAGCCCGCTGTAACCTAATTATAAGGATGTCCTCTGAATCAATTGGAATTTTTTCAGGCGTAAACATTTCACATTGCCTTATCCATGTTGTCAAGCCGCCTTTCGGTCTACCGCGCTGCCCCTGGTCCGCTAATTTAGACAAATTTAGGTAGGCTGGGTAAAAATTTGGTCCACTGCCCACGTCTCTTGGAAGAACAATATATCTTGTTCCTCAACAAGCTTAGACCATTCTATAGAGGATATTTTCTGGGGTAGCCCCGCAATATTCCATGACAGTAATTTTGTTGCTTTGATATCACCTCCCATAGAGCCATGGTCTTGATGCTGTCTTAGCCCACTTTGCTCTGGTGGGCGGGTAGCCAATTCTTTTGAATGATTCATTACAGATTCCAGGTAGCAACCCGTACCCCCATTACTCACTATTAGAGATTGAAAATTGTCTACAGTATTGATGTTTGCACCACTAGGAGCTCTTACCGCATCCATTCCAACTGTTGAAGGCAGAATAAGAGCAGGCAGAGGGGATGAGGGGAGTCAATCTGTATCTTCCAGATTGGAAAGGTACTCAAATCTGTTTTGTGTTGGCACCATATAATCATAAGTACCTTGTGCCAAAACAGCATCCGGGCACCCCACCCTACCAGCTGGCTGCATGACATTATTGCAGTAAAAGTTACCTGGTGGCAGTATCCCTACTAAAGTGTAGGACCCCTGCTCTGTCCAGGATTGTTTAACTATCTGCGAAGACCCAAAACTCAATACAACACAGTCGCCTCTACAGGATTTCTGTGAGAACCCTACCCAAGGGATCCTGCGTATCATTTTGAACTCCCAAAATAGGTGGGTACCCAGCCCAGTTCTGGAATTCAGTAGATGTATTGCCTTATTCCTGAGTGAAGTCAAATGCTTCCCCTCCCCTAAAGGGAGTACCAGCACATTGGAGAGTATTATTTTATATGGGGTAGCCTCTGGTGGTCGGTGGAGGGGTGCACTGGTACCATCCTGTTCACCCTGTGGATGCCCCTGGGGCAGTAGCCCTACATGTTCCTTCCTCTGAGCAGGCTTAGATGTTACAGTAGGTGTTTTACATAAATGTAAAGATAGTACTGGAGCTGCTATGCTTGTACTACAGCCCAAAGCAGTAAAGGGATCTGGGGCTGGTGCCTTAGAAATGGGTGCAGGTTCTAATGTACTAACACTTTGTCTACTGGGTCAGGGTATAGTCAGAGTGGTAAGGTGTTGTTCTATTTTAGTCAATCTTGAATCAATACCCGTCAACTGCAAAGTTATGGGAATGAGCAGAGCTGTAAATCTCTCTTCTAGCTTAGCTATGATAGTATCTTCCATACCACTAGGCAACAATCTAATACCAGACGAAACATCACCTCCTGGAGAGCATGGAGAGCTCTGAACTGTACATAAACTAGAACTTCCCTTCTTACCCTAAGTAGAACCTCTAGTCTTAGCCACCTTGGTTGCCTGTTGGGTGGTTTGTGGCAGGGCACACGCATTTAATTTTTTACTAGATTTTACACTTTCCCCAGCCTTTGTTAGCACTGGTCTTTTTTGTCGTGTGACTGCCTTATCTCGAAGAGGGTGTGGCACGGGGGTTGTACTAGCTGGTGTTGTATCTGTCTCTGATAGAGAGGATAAGGGTTCTGTGGCTACAGAAAAAACGTGGGTAGGTGACATAACTTCTATGGATGAGAAACCTGGGGAAGGAGCTCTAGGGGGGACACAGCGGGGTTCTAAGGATAGACGCCGTACAGTAATCTCTATCTCATGATTTAAAACAGACTCAGCACGGGTAAGAAAGACATCCAGAGTACCTACTACCCCCGTCCCAGCACCCCCCTTCTGTGTGCCTATTTTCATAGCAATATAAAATAATCACAGTAGGGGTAATTAGAAAAAAGATAATGTTACAACACAACTGTGACTGAACTATAATGAATGCAACTAACAGCAGAACATGGGAGTCCCTGTTGGCAAACGAAAAGAGGATGGCCCTGCCCTGCCTCCAACGGCCGCTGACGGGCACGGGCAGGCCCACCCTTGGCCCGGGCTTCGCCCGGTCAGCGCCCGGGCACGCCCGCGCGTGTCCCCTGCTGCAGAAGCTTTAATGCGCTTAAAAGCGCTGCCTGACTTCCCCGTGACGCATGATCATGCGCCACATGGGGGAGCTGGGAGTTGGAGTATGTGGCAGGTACGGGCGGGAGCAGCAAGTCCACTGGCGGGAACGGGAGTGGCTGGTCCGGTGTCCTCTATGTTGCGGGCAGCAAAGCAGGCAGGTAGCAAGATAAACAAAATTTGTCTGAATGTTAGCACTATAGTTGCTCATTAGATCACTGTAGTAAAGCTACTGCTCACCAGGGAAGTCTGCTGCTGGTATTGAAATTACATGTGTCAGTCTGCATGTCAGAATTTTTGTTAATGAAATAGAAGAGGATTTGAGAAGTCACTCAAAATGTGCCCTAATTATTCTTTCTTCAGCACTAATCATACTTTCAATGGCAACATAAACCCCCTCATTTTGTTCCTTTTTAAATTAAATGTTTTAAGAGTTACCACTTTATTCCAATCAAGATGGCTTCAGGTGTGCTATACTTTTGCCATAAGTCATAAGGCTGTTAGCACTCTAGTTGGTCTTTGGAACACTCTGGGAAGCTGCAGTAGAACACAAAGGAATCAACTGACAGTCTCTGCCCTTGTTGGATGTACATGTTTTACTGAGAATATCAGACTTCATTCTCACATGACTGAGAAAGATAATGTAAATTTTCAGAAAATATGCTCTCAGTTTAGCTTACAGATCACCTTCCAAACCTCTGTTGGAAAATAATTTTCTCACAAACATGATTCAAGATATTCCAGCAGAAGGCTTTTTCACATGGTAAAATCACCTTACAACTAACCCTGGGCAAAGCACTACGCTATGCTTGCGTAGTTTGCAAAGTTTGCGCTACTTTGCACTACGCAAATTGCTGGTAGCACAGTGCAAATGCAGGTAGCATAGTGTAGCGTAGTGCAGTGGTCATTTTTTGCTTGCTCACGGTCCTCAACATCAAGTTGGCGACCGCGAGCAAGTAAAATGACATCAAGGCGAGACTTTTTCCTCGTTCGCGATCAGGAAAATCAAGTTGCCGATCGCGAGCGTGGAAAATAAACCTCCTGGCGAGCTTCTCAAGCAGGGAGGTCAGGTTTCTAATTGCGAGTGGTCGCGTATGCTCGCGACTGCGCATGATGAGAAACTACCAGTCCGCATTGAGAAAGCTGTAGCTCGAGTAAAAATCCACTTGAACAGCAGTAAAAGGAATCTTGCACTGTACAAGATGCCGTTTTCAATGATTGCACAGTGCAGATAAGCATCCGGCACTGTGCAATCATCGCGAACAGCGTACTACGCAGTTCGTATAGTGCTAAGCGTAGCTCGCATAGTGCAAAGTGCACTTTGCGTAGCTTGGCATAGCGTTACTTTGCAAACTACGCCCAGGGTTACTTAGTACACACCACAATTCCTAAAACGAGTATGGTACCATCAACAAATGATTTATAATGTAACTAAATTCTTAAAACCTTCTATTAACTGCAATGCTTTTTAATAAGGTACTATCAAGTATATTGGTCCCAAGATGGCTGAAAACACTTCTTAGATGAATTGCTGACAGCCAATCAGATCTCACGATGAGATGTGTTGTTAGGCTCCGCCGACATATATATGTATATTTTTCCTTTATTATCTAAAAAACTGCTGAACGAATTTACCCCAAAAGGCATGTGTGTGAACCAAGGACTACCTTGTTGCCAAATTTGGTGTAATTCAGTTCAGCAGTTCAGGCTGTATCTGCGATTAAATGTTCCTATGGAAAATTACATGGGAAAAACACGTGTTAGGATCCCTTTTTTCTCGGCCCCCGCTTGACGAATCACCCCCAAACTTTCAGGATATGAGTGGACCGGTGCGCTCCAAGAGTTTTGCAAACTTCGCAAAGATTCGTCAATGGGCGCCAAAGCTATTGCACATAGAATGTTGCAGATTTCCTATGGAAAATAGGTCCTAATTTTAACTACCTAATGGCGACCGCCAGCCGGTCATATATATATATATATATATATATACATATATATATATATATATATATATATATATATATATATATATATATATATATATATATATATATATATATATATATATATATATATATATACCTACTGGCGGTTGCCAGTAGGTATATATAGTTAGGATTTTTTCTCTATGGGATTTTTGAAAATTCTATGTCTAATAACTTTGGCGTTTGTGGACGGAATTGGCTGAAATTGTCAGGAAAATGGAACATTTTGTTTCTGAGCAGCCCCTGACAATTTGGGGGGGTTTCATCAAGGGGGGGCCGAGAAAAAAGGGGGGTCCCAAAACGCGTTTTTCCCATGTTAATTTCCACAGGGCGGTTGGCCTCACTTTTAGCTCGAACGGCTGAATGGATTTGCACCAAACTTGGCAAAATTGTAGGGACTGTTAGCCCGATGTGCCTTTGCTAGGTCTCAATATATGTGCTCCAGCGGATTTTGAGTAATTTAGGTTAAAAAAAAAGATATATATCTGGGCGGAGCCTAACCACACCTCTGATCTGATTGGCTGTCAGCACTTCATCCAAGAAGTGTTGGCAGCCATCTTGGGACCAATATACATGATAGCACCTCATTAAAAAGCATTGTAGTTAATAGAGCGTTTTAGGACTTTAGTTACATTATAAATCATTTGTTGATGGTACCATACTCATTTTAGGAATTGTGGTGGGTTCTAAGGTGATTTTACCATGTGAAAAAACCTTCTGCTGTGATATCATGAATATTGTTTGAAAGAAAACTAATATCTCATGATTTTTCCACAGTGGTTTGGAAGGGGATCTATAAGCTAAACTGAAAGCATATTTTCTGTAAATTCACATTATCTTTCTCAGTCATGTAAAAATGAAGTCTGACATTCTCAGTAAAACATGTACATCCAACAAGGACAGAGACTGTCAGTTGATTCCTTTGTGTTCTACTGCAGCCTCCTAGAGTGTTCTAAAGAACAACTAGAGCGCTAACAGTCCTACTTATTACAAAGGTATGGCACACCTGAAGCCATCTTGATTGGAATAAAGTGGTAACTCTTAAAACATTTAATGTAAAAAGAAACAACATGAGGGGGTATATTTTGCCATAGAAAGTATGATTAGTGCTGCAGAATGAAAAATTAGGGCACATTTTGAGTGACTTCTCAAATCCTTTTCTATTTCATTAAAACATTCTGACATGCAGTCTCCCAAAATGGCCACCAGAGACAAAAGAGCCCAAATGTAGCCCAAATATCACCCAGATGTAGCCCAAGTATAGCCCAATGACAGAATGTCCCAGAGTTTTCTAACGAACAACTAGAGCGCTAACAGTCCTACTTATTACAAAGGTATGGCACACCTGAAGCCATCTTGATTGGAATAAAGTGGTAACTCTTAAAACATTTAATGTAAAAAAAAACAACATGAGGGGGTATTTTTTGCCATAGAAAGTATGATTAGTGCTGCAGAATGAAAAATTAGGGCACATTTTGAGTGACTTCTCAAATCCTTTTCTATTTCATTAAAACATTCTGACATGCAGTCTCCCAAAATGGCCACCAGAGACAAAAGAGCCCAAATGTAGCCCAAATATCACCCAGATGTAGCCCAAGTATAGCCCAATGACAGAATGTCCCAGAGTGTTCTAAAGAACAACTAGAGCGCTAACAGTCCTACTTATTACAAAGGTATAGCACACCTGGAGCCATCGTGATGGGAATAAAGTGGTAACTCTTAAAACATTTAATTTAAAAAGGAACAAAATGAGGGGGTATATTATGCAATAGAAGGTATTATTAGTTCTGCAGAAAGAAAAATTAGGGCACATTTTGAGTGACTTTTCAAATCCTCTTCTATTTCATTAAAAAATTCTGACATGCAGTCTCCCAAAATGGCCACCAGAGACAAAAGAGCCCAAATGTAGCCCAAATATCACCCAGATGTAGCCCAAGTATAGCCCAATGACAGAATGTCCCAGAGTGTTCTAAAGAACAACTAGAGCGCTAACAGTCCTACTTATTACAAAGGTATGGGACACCTGAAGCCATCTTGATTGGAATAAAGTGGTAACTCTTAAAACATTTAATTTAAAAAGGAACACAATGAGGGGGTATATTTTGCCATATGAATTATGATTAGTGCTGCAGAAAGAAAAATTAGTGCTCATTTTGAGTGACTTCTCAAACCCTCTTCAATTTCATTAAAAAATTCTGACATACAGTCTCCCAAGATGGCCACGAGAGACAAAAGCGCCCTAAATGTAGCCCAAATATCACCCAGATGTACCCCAAGTATAGCCCAATGACAGTATGTCCCAGTGTGTTCTAAAGAACAACTAGAGCGCTAACAGTCTTACTTATGACAAAAGTATGGCACACCAGAAGCCATCTTGATTGGAATGAAGTGGTAAGTCTGAAAACACTCAATTTAAAAAGGAACAACATGAGGGGGTTAATTTTGCCATAGAAAGTATGATTAGTGCTTCAGAAAGAAAAATTAGGGATCATTTTGAGTGACTTCTCAAATCCTCTTCTATTTCATTAAAAAAATTCTGACATGCAGACTGAAACATGCACTTTGAATACCAGCAGCAGACGTCCATGGTGAGCAGTAGCTTTACTACAGTGATCTAATGTGCAACTAGAGTGCTAACATTCAGAATTAATGGCAAATGTGTGACACATCTAAATGCCTTCTTGATGGAACCAAAGTAAACAAGCATTGAAAATGCAATAGATCTCGCCCTCGTTTAAGTTAAAGCCATTCTGTTTTTAATGAGGTGGCTTTTTAGCTTTGCTTTTATTAGTGTTTTTTCAACTTTCATGTAAATAACATGCATCTGTATGCATATAAGTATATGTATGCATGCATTTATGTTTGTATTTATATAGATATACAGATGATATATGTTTATATATGTATGTATATATATATTCACTGAAAAAACCATAGGCTATAGACTATATATAGTTAGGAATTAGCATTTACAAAACCTTGAAAATGCACTGAAAAAACCATAGGTTATAGACCATATATAGTTAGGAATTAGCATTTACAAAACCTTGAAAATTCACTGAAAAAACCATAGGTTATAGACCATATATAGTTAGGAATTCGCATTTACAAAACCTTATTTTACTCACACAAAACCATTGAAATTCCATATATAGTTAGTTGCACTAACTATATATCGCGCACCCGCAATCCACTGCTGATGATGTCACATATTACATCATTCATGACATGGTCAGTGACATCACTGATGACATCACTGATGACATCTCAAATGACATCACTGATGACATCACTGATGACATCACTGATGACATCTCATTTGACATTACTGATCACATCACTGATGAAATCATTCATGTGATAATACAATGAACCTCTTCAGACTCTAATATAACCTTAGCTACAATCAGTGTAAACAGACACTCACAGACTGTCACTCATCCATGGGGTTACTCACACACCTAGTCAGTCATGCAAAGAATCAATCACACCTCCATTTCCTCAACTATACAGTTATACAAACTTTACTTATTCAAACATATACTAACACATATTTACTCTCTTATACAATCCCTGATACAAGTTCACAATGATCCATACAGCCACTCACACATTCACTGGCTCTTATGCACAGTTATTTATATATGTCAACTCTCACATGAACTGTGTTTTACATATGTACTTACTTTGGCATGTAGCACTGAGATATCCATTCACTCACCAATACACTCATGCACACAGTCAACCGCCCATACAGCTGTTTCCACATGCACTTTTGAAACCATGCATCTAGTGAATCAACTGCTCACACATCTATGCACAGAGTCATACACCTCCCAGCCACCCACACACACACTCAGTCTCCCATACAAATACTTGGACAACCAATCAATAACCCATATAGTTACTCATATAGCTACTTATCAACACATGCAACAGTTTACAGAACAACAGACATAATGATGCACAAATTAAGACAGTTTAGTCACTAACCCATGCACTCAGTGAGACACATTTAATCACTCACTCATACAGTCAGTCATGCACCTACTAAATCCTTCATCCAGACACTTATACATCCACTCATTCTTCAATATGTAAGACATATTTTAACTTTACAGAAACATACAGTCACTGGATGTTGTCATCAGTGATGTCATCAGTGATGTCATTTGAGATGTCATCAGTGATGTCATCAGTGATGTCACTGACCATGTCATGAATGATGTAATATGTGACATCATCAGCAGTGGATTGCGGGTGCGCGATATATAGTTAGTGCAACTAACTATATATGGAATTTCAATGGTTTTGTGTGAGTAAAATAAGGTTTTGTAAATGCGAATTCCTAACTATATATGGTCTATAACCTATGGTTTTTTCAGTGAATATATATATATATATATACTAGGTATATTGACTATTTTCTACAGCCGCACATGAAATCCCTGAAATCTTACGTACAGGACTCAAGTGATTTCTTGCGTAAACTAGAGGAGATTGTGTGGACACCAGACTTGCTGCTGGGAACATTGGATGTCAGTTCTTTGTACACATGCATAAAGCATAGGGATGGCCTGCATGCATGTGAGTACTATCTTGGCAGCAGGCCAATGGAATCAGCCCATCATACAAAAATGCTTTTGGAAATGCTGTCATTCTGCCTTGAGAACAATTATTTCATGTTCAATGGACAAATGTTCCAACAGGTTCAGGGTGTGGCCATGGGGGCCAGTTTCTCCCCAAGTTACGCGTGCCTGTTCATGGGGTGGTGGGAGGAACTGGTCCTCAGACATAAATTTGAGCATTATTGTACATCTAATATAATCTCATGGCTCCGTTTTATTGATGATCTTTTTATTGTGTGGCATGGCTCTGAAGAAAGCATTTTAACTTTTATACAGGAAATCAATGTGATTGATTTTAACTTGAATTTTACCTCTAGCATAAGCAAGGAATCGGTGACATTCTTAGATGTGCAGGTTTTTTTAATCAAATAATGTTCTTAGTACTACCCTTTTTAGAAAACCAACGGCGGGGAACACTCTTTTACAAGCAACGAGTGCCCATCCACAGCATTTGATCAAATCTATTCCATATGGTGAGATGCTTCGCATCCGCAGTATCTGTAGCAACAATGAAGATATGGTCATTAAGCAAGAAGAAAGTCTAATGAGATTTGTGGATAGGGGTTATAGTACAAAGATAATACAAACCGCCATAAGGAAATCACGGCTGAAAGCAAGAGGAGAATTGTTAAAATATAACCCTAAACCCAGTATAACACAGAATGGAGATGCCAATCCAGTAAGATTGATAATGACGTACTCAAAGCAGGAAAAAGAACTCAGGAGTATTGTCAGGAGAAATTGGCATTTTGTTCAAGATGACCCACTAATTGGGGAATTGATGCCCACTAACCTGTCGATAACCTACCGTAAAGGCTTGAGTATGGGCACTATTCTTTCCAAAAAGAGCCAGGAACATCTGGGTAAAGAACGATGGTGGCCAATTAGTAGGGGCTTCTACAAGTGCCTGGCATGCAAGGCGTGCCAACATGGTGTGAACACTAAGAAATACACTACTGTAATTCCAAAGACTACTAGGGAAATTAAACAACATCTTACCTGTAGGACTGAGTATTGTGTTTACATCTTGGAATGTGATTGTCAACTGAAGTATGCAGGAAGTAGTAAGCTGCAGATCCATAAGAGGATTTTGCAGCACCTACGCACCATAACGAACAAAGATCAAAGCTATCCGGTTGCAAGGCACTTTGAGGCATGTCACAATAGTAGACCTCAGTGCTTAAAATATTATGCAATTGAATCTGGCCCAGCCACAAAAAGAGGGGGTGACAGAGAGGCTTGCATGCGTAGGTTGGAGACTAAATACATTCTGGAGTTCAACTCCAAATGGCCTGGAGGCCTTAATACCACAGAGGACCTCCATACTTACTTATGAATTAGGCCAGGCACACTGTAGTGAGATACATGGTAAATAGACATATATTAACAGCACTTTAGTCAGACCGGAAAGAGGAATTGGACTAATACATTGCACAATTTGCACACTTTGTATTTATACATATTTATATTGTGTAAATCATATTGTTTTTGTTGAAAACATATTTACAATTGCGATGTATACGATAGACATAATTGATTTTAGCCGTCTTTTAGATATTAGGGTAGTTTTATCCAAGTGTCTTTTATGATTGCTGGTTTTAGTTATATCACTGATATCCTTTTTATATTAGGTCGATTTTATAGTGTTGTTGTAATTCGTTTTAACGGCATGATTAATTGGATGCCGGTCTAATGAATTTTAATATACTGTCTATCACACTAAGTACTGTATGAATTTAGTTCATAAAATTAAAATAGATTCTACTGACACTTATGAAAATGTCTTTTTCCTTCTCCCCTAGTCGTTCATCTCCTCATTTTTCCCTCGCTGTCAAGTTTCTGAAATCTCTATGGACCAGTCACTTTGAATAAATTGCACTATAGCACGAGGTCACTTTATAAGCTACTCAATGTATGCTACCCTCGTGGTAATGCATGATATGCAAAATAGGTATATGAGCAAAATACGGTTATATGATGAATGTTGAGATAATGATGATCGTTTAGAATATGCATTGTCAAGTATACCTAGTGACTGGATAACAATTTATAATTGAACATATCTTATGTATAAGTTGATCACTTTATGATTTCATTTATTTAAATGTAACAATAGAATATACTAGTTTTTTTCTTAGTTATGATTTTGAGCACGTATTGGTGAGCACGTATTTTAGTTTGGATTCTAAGATATGTAGTGTCAGAAGGATGAGGATAAAATAACTTAGATATGTTTTGGAGTTTGGAACCAGCATTCATGCAGGTATTATGTAATAGCGCTATGTGATTGTAACACGCTATTTTTTATTCCAAAACACTCTATAGACATTTTTAGTTATAATATGTAAAAATGTCTAAAATTAATATGAAGTTTTTTTGTATTTATACAGCTAGTAATGTAACTATAATTACAAAGCATATGTATTTATACTGATAGTATTTCCTCTATATCCATCAAATGACATGTGACTGCATTTTGCACTTTAAATAGGGCTGAGCATATTGTAACGCCATGTGACCAAGGCTGCTGGGACGGCCGAAACGAGTCATGGCAATCTGTCTGTTTGACAATAAATAATGTATGTTGTTACAAGTTGGTACTTGCCTCGTAATTCACCAAGGTGAGCGCAGCTGCAAGGTATTGCAGATATATATATATTCACTGAAAAAACCATAGGTTTCACACCAGTTATAGTTAGCTGGAAATTTTACTGATATAAAACCATTGAAATTCCCACGTTATAGTTAGATGGACTCACTATAACTTGCGCGTGCAATGCACTGCTGATGACATCACATATTACATCACTCATGACATGGTCAGTGACATCACTCATGACATCACTGATGACACCATCCAGTGAATGTGTGTCTTTCTGAAAAATAAATATATTTTATATATGTATATGTAAAAGTTGATGGAAGAATAAATGTTTAAATAAGTGTCTAAATGGATGGTTTTTAAAAATTGATTGGTTAACTGGCTTAATAAGACATCATCAGCAGTGCATTGCACGCGCAAGTTATAGTGAGTCCATCTAACTATAACATGGGAATTTCAATGGTTTTATATCAGTAAAATTTCCAGCTAACTATAACTGGTGTGAAACCTATGGTTTTTTCAGTGAATTTAATAGGTTTTTTAAATGCTAATTCCTAACTATAACTGGTGTGAAACCTATGGTTTTTTCAGTGAATTTCATAGGTTTTTTAAATGCTAATTCCTTTGTATATCGAGTTTCTAACCTTTTTTTTTTTTTACAATTTGCTGTTTTTTTTAAAGTATTCATGTTTTTTTATATAATTTTTTTCTTTTGCGCTCTGGGTGCGCGCTCCGGGAAGCTTTCATCTAAGCTCTCCGGTAAGCTTTTCCGTGAGCTCATCTGAAAGCGCACCCAGAGCGCAACTGTCGTTCGTGAAAAAAAATATGAATGAAAAGTTAATACTAATGCAAAACATTTCGTACCATACAAATAAAATTAGTTTTTTTTAATAAGGAAAATGATTATGCATTTCTATAAAAGATTGATGACGTCACTTCGGCGCGCAACGTAAGTGCCCTCGGAAGCGCCTACGTTCGCGATGCATAAACGCACGCAAAAGCGCCTATGATCGCGCCACGTTTGCGCCCCGGAAGCGCCTACGATCGCGCTGCGTAACGACACCGGAAGTGCTCCGGAGCGCGCAGCGTAAACACGTCGGGTCATGTGACCCTAAAATAACACTTTTCATTGGTTGCTAACAGTTTTTTTTTACAATGAATGAAATCCCCACCCATTTCCTTCACTTCTTCTTTCACTTTTGTGACTGAAAGACCTGCCTTTTTTGCTGTTCCATATTCCTTGATTAATCATGGCTGCCAGACCATCCAGCAGTGAAGATGACTCCAATGATTTCATTGATGAAGAGCCTCCTCAGCCGAAGGTCAAAGAACATTTCATCTGGAAATTTTTTAAGTTTCCAGCAGACCAGAAGAAGGTGAATGCACCAAAAGTAGAGTGCAGGATCTGCAAACAGGTCCTGTCACGGGGTAACCCCCAAAAAAAATACTCTTTTGGCAACTTCACCATGATTCGCCATGTGGAGAGGAGGCACCCCCAGAATTTTGCCCGGGAAAGTGTCAGGGCTCTGGCACAAGAGGTTCCCAGAGATGGGGCCTCTACATCAACAGGAGGAGCAACTTCTTCTGGGAGAGAACAATCGCAGGAGCAGGTAGCAAACATACAACCTGCATTTAACCATGGGGTCGTCAAATGCAGATACTGCAATCAACTCCTCACCTATGGGGAGCAAAGTGTCCTGCTCATGGTTCGAGCATTGGAGAACCATCGCTGCCCTTCCCACCCCTAATTTTTTTCTTTTCTTTTTGCTCCTGTTGAGCAGTTTCCATTCCCTGTTTTTGTTCCTGTTCAGTTAAAAGAAGAAAACCAAAAGTTCTTTTCAGAACTACCTCCAATTCTCATCAAAGAGCTATATTCTTAAAAAAATGAAGAGTAAGTGAAATATAGTGCATTGATAATTGAAAGGAGAATGAGTAAGAAAGAACAGGATGGTATGAGAGGTGAAAGGAAGTGAAGTAGGAGGAATGAAAGAAGGTGAGTGTTAGAAAAGAAAGTTATGACACAGTGAATAAACTGGAGGCCTCATTTCTGAAAAGTGACGCATCGCTACGTGAAAACAGCGGTGCGTCACTTTTCTGGACGCACTCCTTATGACATTCCAGATATGTCATATTTAATATATGACTAATCAATTCGCAAGGAGTTACAGATATGTCAGTATTTCTGACGTATCTGTAAACACAAAAGTAACGCATTGCAGGAGTGCGTCACAAAAGTGACGCAACTCTAGTAATGTGTCCTTTCACATGGAAAAAGCACCATGTGAAAGGTTTGCTGTGAAGCAGGCGCACGATTTTGGCGCAACAGCATCCTAAAAGTGACGCACTGCGTCATTATTACCAAGCTTTTTGCAAGGAACACCCCCTCTGCATGCATTATACCTGACACTATTTTTTAAAAAGTGACGCATCTAGGTACATGGGTCACTTTTTAAAACTCTGCGCCACATTATATCTGCATCAGGTATAATGTATGCAGAGGGGGCAATCCCTCGCAAAAAGCTTGGTAATAACGACGTACTGAAATCTATGAGATTTCTCTGCATCACTTTTAGGATGCTGTTGCGTCAAAATCTTGCGCCTGCCTCGCGTCACTTTCATGTTTACAGATATGTGAGAAATACTGACGTATCTGTAACTCCTTGCAACATGATTCATCATACATTAAATATGACACATCTGGAATGTCATAAGGACTGTGGACAGAAAAGTGACGCATCACACCAGCAGTGTAATAAAATGTGCCTCGTTGCACTATATTTAAAGGATGCAACAGCATCCTAAAAGTGACGCAGTGAAATCTCAAACATTTCACTGCGTCGCTATTACAAAGCTTTTTGTGGGGGAACACCCCCTCTGCATGCATTATACCTCACGCAGATATAATGTGGCGCTTGATTTTAAAAAGTGACCCATCTACCTAGATACGTCACTTTTTAAATATAACGCAACCATGCACATTTTTTTACACCACTGGTGCGATGCGTCACTTTTCTGTGCGCACTCCTTATGACATTCCAAGTAACGCATTGCTGGAGTGCGTCACAAAAGTGACGCAACTCCAGTAATGCGTCCTTTCAAATGGGGAAAGCAGCATGTGAAAGGTCTTGCCTCAGTCTAACACCTGCTGTAAAGCAGGCACAAGATTTTGACGCAACAGCATCCTAAAAGTGACGCAGTGAAATCTCAAAGATTTCACTGCATCGCTATTACAAAGCTTTTTGCGGGAGAACACCCCCTCTGCATGCATTATACCTGACGCTATTTTTAAAAAGTGACGCATCTAGGTACATGGGTCACTTTTTAAAACTCTGCGCCACATTATATCTGCGTCAGGTATAATGTATGCAAAGGGGGCATTCCCCCGCAAAAAGCTTGGTAATAACGACGTACTGAAATCTATAAGATTTCTCTGCGTCACTTTTAGGATGCTGTTGCGTCAAAATCTTGCACCTGCCTCGCATCACTTTTATGTTTACAGATATGTCAGAAATACTGACGTATCTGTAACTCCTTGCAACATGATTCGTCATACATTAAATATGACACATCTGGAATGTCATAAGGAATGCGCACAGAAAAGTGACGCATAACACCAGCAGTGTAATAAAATGTGCCTCGTTGCACTATATTTAAAAAGTGACGCATCTAGATAGATGCGTCACTTTTTAAATATTGCATAACAATGCGCATTTTTTTACACCGCTGGTGCGTCACAAAAATTGACGCACAGGAGGCGCAAAACTAGCAGCGCAAGGCCTTCATAAATATGGTCCTGGATTTTCCCCGTGCTTCGCCGGTGCGCGTACCATTGCGCTTCCCCCGCGCAAAACGAAAAAAAAAATTTAATGCCCTGCAGGACCCTATTTTAGTCCCTACATAAAACCTAGGGGGTCAGAGGGGGTCTACTCTTCCCCCTTATGGTCATTTGCCCCTTTTTTTTTCAAACCCCTTGTGTCTCGATTTTACCGAGACACAAGATGGCGGCCGCTCCAGACTGTTTAGAATGTTTACAGACACCCAAGAGCCAATCAGCTTTCTGCGCGCAAGTCCCGTGTCGCGCCAGGAGCGCACTCCGGTGCGCGCACCGGAGAGCGCCTATAGATATATATATTTTTTTGAACCTAAATTACTCAAAATCCACTGGAGCACATATCTTGAGACATAGCAAAGGCACATCGGGCTACCAGTCCCTACAATTTTGCCAAGTTTGGTGTAAATCCATTCAGCCGTTCGGGCTAAAAGTGAAATCGACCGCCCTATGGAAATTAACATGGGGAAAATGCGTTTTGGGACCCCCCTTTTATCTCGGCCCCCGCTTGACGTATCCCCCCCAAACTTTCAGGGAAGGACCGGAGATTGACGAGGCCATTTTCAGGAAATTTTCAGGCAGATTCGTCAACCGGTGCCAAAGTTATTCCAAATAGAATTTTGAGATTTAACATTGAAAAAAATCCTAACTATAACTACCTACTGGCGACCGCCAGTAGGTAATATATATATATATATATATATATATATATATATATATATATATATATATATATATATATATATATATATATATATATATATACCTATATACATATCTATCTATATTACCGACTGGCGGTCGCCAGTAGGTATATATAGTTAGGACCTAGTTTCCATAGGAAATCTGCAACATTCTATTGGGAATAACGTTGGCGCCGCTTGTTGAATCTTCGCGAATTTCTCAAAGAAGATGGCCCCTTCTGCTCCGCTTCTTCCCTGAAAGTCTCGGGTAGATTCGTCAAGCGGGGGCCGAGAAAAAAGGGGGGTCCCAAAACGTGTTTTCCCATGTTAATTTCAATAGGACCTTTAGACACAGCTACAGCCGGAACCGCTGAACGGAATTACACCAAATTTGGCAAAATGGTAGAGTCTGATTCGCAGATCACACTTTTGCTTAAATGGTGTAAATCCCTCCAGTAGTTCCTGAGAAAATCAAAAGAGAAAAAATATATATCTATAAGTGCGCACCGTGCGCGCACCTTCCCGTGCACGAGCTGTATGCTGATTGGCTGCCACTGTCTGTCAACACTCCAAAACAGAAATTGATGGCAGCCATCTTGTACCTCGGTAGACTGAGGCACAAGAAAGCAGAAAAACAAACTTGTAGAACTCAAAAGGGGGCAGGGTAGAAGCACCCTGACCCCCTAGGCCTGCTCAGGGGGTCCCACAGCAACAACAACAAAAAAATAATAATTTTCGAAAATTGCGGGGTACGCACACCATGCGCGCACCCCACGATTTTCCCCTAAAAAAAAAAAAAAATGCCTGGGGGGTCCTTGTGGGACCCCCTGAGCAGGCCCAGGGGGTCAGGGTGCTTCTACCTTGCCCCCTTTTTGAGTTCTAAAACTTTCTGAGCAGGAGCTGCATGCTCATTGACTTTCATCACTTCAAACCAGGAAGTGTTGGCAGCCATCTTGTGCTCGGTAGACTGAGGCACAAGAAAGCAGAAAAACAAATGTGTAGAACACAAAAAGGGGGCAGGGTAGAAACACCCTGACCCCCTAGGCCTGCCCAAGTGGTCCCAAAAGGACCCCAAGGCCATTTTTTTTAAACCCTTTTTTTTTCTTCAAATTACCCCCGGGGGGGACAAAATTGCAGGGGCATAGTGATAAAGAAGTGTGGGGGGCCCCAATCCCCCCTACATGCCCCGGGGACCGCTGCCCCCTGGGGAAAAGCAACGCAGCCCCCAGGCGCATAATGGAGGATCATGGTGGGCTAGTTGGCCCCCAATTTAGAACACTCTACGAGGCGCGTTTGCACAGTTTAAGTTGGGGAATTAATTCCTGTTCAATTCAGAGGTCCCCTAGAGGGAACTAGTCCAACAGGTATCTCCAGTAAGCGCCATGGAGCTGCGCTGCAGAGTGTTGGAAAAAGGGAGCGTGCCCTCTGAACACCTGCCTGCAAAAATGTAGTAAATCAGTATAAAAAAATAACAATTAATACATTTAAAAATTGTCATTTAAAAAACCTTTGAAATTCAATGAAAAAACCATAGGTTTCAGGCCTAATATAGTTAGGAATTAGCATTTAAAAAACCATTGAAATTCACAGAAAAAAACATAGGTTTCAGGCCTTATATAGTTAGGATTTAGCATTTAAAAAACCTTTGAAATTCACTGAAAAAACATAGGTTTCAGGCCTTATATAGTTAGGAATTAGCATTTAAAAAAACTTGCAAATTCACTGAAAAAGCCATAGGTTTTAGGCCTTATATAGTTATGAATTAGCATTTAAAAAACCTTTGAAATTCACTGAAAAAACCATAGGTTTCAGGCCTTATATAATTAGGAATTAGCATTTGAAAAACCTTTAAAATTCACTCAAAAAGCTATAAGTTTTAGGGGTGTTATAGTTAGCTGGACATTTCACTCATACAAAACCATTGAAATTGCTCCTATATAGTTAGTTGTACTAACTATATTTCGTGCACCCGCAATCCACTGCTGATGATGTCACATATTACATCATTCATGACATGGTCAGTGACACCACTGATGACATCTCAAATGGCATCACTGATGACATTATACAAACATATTTACTGTTCAAAATCGTATCATTAATAAATAAATATACATATCAGATAGACATTAAAATGGCAAAAGGAGCAACATTCATAACTTCACGAAAGGGAAAACTTTTTCTGTACTACATGGGCTACTCCGATACACAAGAAAAAGTAACTGGAAACAAAACCCATTGGGAATGCAGTAAATATTTATCAAATTATTGCTATGGGAGAGTCACTACAGTAGTAATAAATGTAGTTAATGTCAAAGAACACAACCATCCCCCAATGTGACTGAAATGGAGGTCAGGGATGCTCTAGAAACAATCAGAGCAGCAAGTACCAGCACCCATCAGACCAGTATCCAAACACTAAAAAGCATGGTAACTAGGGTTTCCGTATGTGTCACAGGACAACTACCATCCATCCCCGCTCTAAAAATATTAATCCCCAGAACTAAAAGAGTTACAGATAAAACATCATCCACCCCCCAAAGATTTGCAGAATATAAATATTACTGGAATACACCATCACCCACAAAGATGAAAAATTCTTTCTTCATGACAACAAAAGTCATGAAAAACAAACAACAACTTACAAAAACTCAAATGTGCGAAACGTTGATGGTGGATGGCACATTCAGAATTTGTCCCAAACCTATTTACTAACTATATACCATCCATGGCGAATATGAAGACACTAACATCCCCTTCATATACACACTACTCCCTTATAAACAACACACTACCTACATAGAACTTCTGACAATACTAAAACAAAACACCAACAACTACTTTCCTCAAACAACAATCATTGACTTTGAACAAACAATGATTTAGTCAAATTAAAAAAAATATACCCACACACTGCAATACATGGTTGCTATCACCACTTCAACCAAACTATCTGGAGACACCTCCAAAAATCTACTCTAAGAGGCTCATTATGATGGCAGTGTGTGGCACATCTGCAGTGCTGGCGTTGGCGGCAAATGTCATTTTCCGCACTCCTGCGGCGGTCCCCGAATCTGCCATATTACAAAGGGCAAAGATAGCCCCTTTCCCACCTGCTGCTGACTTTCCGGACCCGCCAGAAATTTCCTTCTGCAACGGTAGCAGAGGGAGCCAATAGAGAAAGACCGCTGTGCAGAATGACGTTACAAACGCTAGACAAATCAGGATGCCTCAAACAGCCCATCAGAGCTCAGTGGAGAAACCATCCACTCGGAGACAGTGGAAGCACTACTGCAGAGAGAGACACTTGAATACCGGGCACCTCCACACGTTCCTGACCACTATGGATCCAGCTCTTAAAGCCCTTCTGCTGCTGTACCGGATCCACTACCAGCATAAAAGACGTTGCCGCGGTCAACACTGCTGGTACATAAATAACACATCTCTGCATGCAACCACAACACACAACTCTTGTCCTAAAATACGGTTCCTGTCTACATCAGATACTCTGGTGGAGACAGGAACATATCTTCCAGTGTACTCACACATGTCCTGCTTTCTAGAAATTGACACCTCCGCATCGGGGTCACCCATCACCTTAGAAATCACTGCAATATCCCTGTCATGTCACCGCAGTGGTGAAGACATGAGAAAAACTGAGCAGAATGTAGTAGACTGGGTCAGTGTCAGGCAAGGGCAGTGTGGGTAGCTGCCCAGAACCCTGCCTTCAACCTACCCACATGGTAACCCAAATCAGTTGGTCACAGCCCACAGCACACTTCCCACATCCATTTCTGCCCAAGCTGTGTGCCCCTGGTGTGCCCCCCTCAATGCACTATTTAGCAGCCAGATATGGCTCAAACTCACAACTCACACATCAAAGGGCAAGGTAAATTGACTAGGAAGGTGGGGTGAAGATGAACACCCTTTATAGAAGGTCAGGGGATGGACAACCCTCCTCCTCACACATGCCTTCCACTCATGTGAATCAAACTGAGTAAATTAAGAAATGAAGAGTCACTACATTTTAACAACAACTGAACTGTTCACACTGAATGTCAAGTCCCTCAGACAGATCCCACACTGAAAGTCTGCCACGTACACATACCACAGGTCAACAGCAATGTATGACAGTATATTGCCTAGCCCAAAGTGGTGGGCTCAGTGCTGGAAACCATGGAGTAAGCCACAAAGCATTTTTACATGACATGCAAGAGGAGAAACATATCACAGTACCCTTAGGATATCAAATTAGACATGGGCGGCACAGTGATTGAAATTAAACTAAAGTTACATCTGTGCAATATCTTAGGGATAGAGCAATGCAAGCTATGCATAGGCACAGGAATGATAGGAAGTGTCAGTAGCCAAACAATGACCAGCCCAACATCTGTGTTAACTACTGTGACGTATATGCCACCAGCACAACACACATGGCTCATTGTCCAGACCCCCCAGGATATAGCGGCATGGATTAGCAAATTTAGCGGCACAAAAATGGAAATTTAGCGGCACAAATATGGAAATTTAGCAGCAATTTTGCGGCATTTTATGTGGCCATTTTTCCTACAACAAACACAGATATCTTCGTTTTTTTAGTTATTTAACAACATGAAGCTATGTATATTTGGTTTCTTTACAATGTAGACACTTTGGGGCAGATTTACAAGCCCCTTGCGCTGCTTTTACGCCGCCGTTGCGCCACTTTTGTGACGCAGCGGCGGCGCAAAAGATGCACCATGGTGCGGGGTATTTACTACGTGACGCATCTCCCAGATGCGTCACGTTGCAAAGCCCTGCGCCAGAAGAGGCGTACCATTGCAGGTCAGTTTGTGTCTTGCAATAGCCTTAGAGCTTGGTGCCACTGTACCTGCTGCACTAATGATGGCTATACCTATCGCCCCTTTTATTAGTAAGCACGTTAAATAGTACAGTGTATTTTGAACACGACCTGATATCCCACCGGATGCCCGTTCGACAGACCTAACCCTTAGCGAAAGAGCAGTCAAAACCGCCAAGTGGTCACTTGTTAAACAGCAATGAACTGCATGTTGGTACTTGTAGTTTCGTTGCAAAATGTCAGCCTGCAAATCGTCTCCGATTTAAAAGCGGGGACTGGTTGAAGTTGACACCCATGACATGGGGCCACTTGACGCCCGTGTTAAATTTCTCGCCTCTAGGATTTTTCCCATGGCTCACTCCCAGGGGGAAATGGTCTGCAATAGGTGAGCTCAACCCTCTGACTTCATCCCTTGTCCAGCGCACCTCTGCAGATACCCCGTCCCGTGTGCGCCTCAGCTCTCTCGGCTGAGTGGTTCTGTCTGTTTATCTTGAGGGACAGACATCTCTGCACGGCGCTCCGTCTTCAAGCCAGCGAATAGGGTGACCAACTGGCATTGGTGCAAATTCAGGACGGTGAGTGTAAAAATTCAGGACAAAAGGACAAAATTCAGGACACAAATTCAGGACAGGAGCTCAAAATTCAGGACAAAACTTCAGGACAATAGGTACGTTTTACAGACACATCAGAGGTCGCGCAATAGTATATAAGTAAGCCCAGCCATTTCCAAACATATTCAACCGTTTGCAAACCTATCCATCATGTATCCTTCCATCTATCATTTCACTCATCCATCCCTTCATCCATCCCCTCATCCATCCTTTCACTCATCTCCATTATCCATCCACCCTTTCACCCTATCCATCTGTACACTTATCCATCCACTCTTCATCCCATCCATCCATTCACTCATCCATTCAGCCATTTACCCGTTCACCAATCCAGCCATCCTTTCACTTACTAATCCTTCCACCCATCCACTATTTTAGTCATCCATCCATCCTCCCTTTCTCTCTCCATCGACCCTTTCACTTAGCCATCCTTCCTTCTATCCATCCTTTCACCCACTTATCATCCATCCATCCATCCATCCATCTGTCCTTCCCCTCATCCATCCATCCTTCCCCTCATCCATCCTTCCTTTCATCCATCATCTATCCTTCCCCTCACCCATCCATCCATCCATCCATCCATACTTCTCCTCATCCATCCATCCTTCATCTCCATCCATCCATCCTTCCCCTCATCCATCCATCCTTCCCCTCCATCCATCCATCCATCTCCTCATCCATCATCCTACCCCTCATCCATCTTTCCCCTCATCCATCATCCAGCTACCCTTCCACCCATACATCCAGCTATTTACATTTTCTCTCCATCCTTCCCCTCTCATCAATCCATCAATCCTCTCTCATTATCCATTTATTCAATCTTTCATTCATCCATTCACCCTTTCACTAATTCATCCAGCCATTCACCCATCCCTTCACTTACTTACTCGCCGACCTTTCCATATTAATTTTGAGCTGAGCCCTTTTGAGAAGAGGCCTATCAAGAACTTCTGGGACTGGGACAGAAGCCACCCAGGGCGGAGACAGGATCCACCACAGGGGGGGGACAAGAGCCATCACAGGTGTAGGTGGACTGGAGCCACAACATGAGGGGACAGGAGCCATCACAGGCGGGGGGTGGACTGGAGCCACCACATGGGGGGACAGGAGCCATCACTGAGGGGAGGGCAGGAGCCATCACAGGAGAGGGAACAGGATCCACCAGGGTGGGCACAGGGGTGGGCATGCAGTATTCTAGTATCATCTTGGGCTCCTCGCCCCCTCCTGCACAAGACAACGAGAAGACAGGCTCTCTGTCCAAAATGCCATCCCCACTGTGATGTACAGTACTTACAGGAGATACTCTAAGAGAACTGATTGAACTGATTGTCCTCCATACTCTGTTAATCAGTGTGGGTGCGATTGTGCCATTTCTGTATTTTCTTAAATTATAGACTGCATGTTTGAAGAACTGAGTTTTGCTTACAATTTAGTGACACTAATTACGCTCTGTGAAGAGAACCACGTGCTGCCTCGGTGTAATCAGGGGTGTAATCTGGCCGAGTCTCGGATGTTTGGGGCCCTGGGTAGAAATGGAATGTGTGAGCCCCCCTCTAAATAGCAGAGACATGACACATTCAGGGCTGTTTGCATGTGAATAGATGTCGCAGCTCCTGAACCTGCAGCCCCTCCCTCTCAGTCACCTTCGAAGCACCTCTTAACAGGTCATCAAGGGCTGGAGGTGTGAGGTTTGCCATCCCGCTCTGACGCTTCAATGCTGCTGAGTATCTGAGGAGCTTTGGTGCAGCATCGGAGACAGAGGCACAGGCGATAGCCACATAAAGCAGACCCCCCAGGATATAGCGAAAAATGACGCGATTTCTACAAAAATGCCAATTTCGCCGGCATTTTTGTAAAAATCGCTGCATTTTTTAAAAAGTGCCGATTTTGCGGCAAATCGCGAAATCGCGATATCCTGGAGGGTCTGATTGTCACACTCCCTGACTGTCAAACCCAAGTAGGACCTTCACACACACCCATCATCTATCCATCTCACACCTCCACATGTGTATGCCACCAGAACAACACACATGGCTCATTGTCACACTTCCTGACTGTCAAAACCAAGTAGGACCTTCACACAAACCCCTCATCTATCAACTTCACACCTCCAGTACTCAACACATTTGAGAAACACACATAAAAGTGCAAATAAGGTCTTGTGAGTTTTCTGACAACCAATGACACACACTGGTATGTATCTACAAATGTCAGAATTCCACTCAGGGATGTCTGAACCAATGCTGATCAAAAACCAATAGCCAAACACAAATATCACAAACAACATCCAAAGAAGTCCAACAAGCTCAGCCCTGTGCAGGCAAACAGTGAAAAGGCAATGTGACCCTAGACCGAACAGGAATACACATAATTTTCACTCTGGACAAATGTACAGACACCATACCCCATCCCAATCAAAAATTACACTATCAAATGCCAATCATGAATACCAACTGTGATCAATAGGACAAATCAGCTAACACAGACATAGACACCACACCAGTTATCAAGTGAGTATGGTGTCAATGTGAAACAGAAGCATGCACATGGATAATCCTAACAAGTGACAGGTAAAATATAGGAGGATATAGCACAAATGTGCACTCAAAAGAAGCTCATGAACAAGAATCCACATTGCTGCATGTTATATTCACACAAGAAATGCACACTACACATTCAACACACATCTGAAAGTATTATAATGCACAAACTACTCTCACATAATGTCATGCAAATAGAACATCACATACACATGCGCCTGTCAGTAGAAATAGCCAACACAGGCAAAACACTGCATCCATCAATAAAAAAAACACAACATATATAGAAATCAAAAAAGGTTCCCAGGGTTCCCACTGATACTTGGTCCTTTTAAACCAACAAAGAAGAAATTGGCACTGAAGCTGAAATATAAAAGTTACATCTTTATTAACCTCAAATGAGTGAGACTACATCACACAGAAGCCTTAGCAACTGAATGAGGCAGTCTGAGGAGTACAGAAAACAGAGGCCTTATATATGCTTAGGGTTGCATAGTAAGCATATGACCAAGGGGCAGTCCTGGCTCATGTAAGCATGCAGAATGACTAATATAGGTATACAATATCGACTTGCTCAACAAAGTGGGAGGAGAACTACTTTTCCATAAAGCAGCAAAAATAGCCTGCCAGTTATACTACAGAAGCAGGTGCATTCTTCTAGTAAGGCCCTTCTGGGAACGTGCGAAGGTGGAAGATGCTGAATATAGTTTGTCACTGGGCAGATTTCAAGAACAATTCACAGAAAGGTAGGACAGAGCACATGGCAAACAAAATGGTTGCCAGAAATACAAAATGGCTTTCACAAAACCGATAAGATAACTTCTAAATACAGGATGGCTTCTGCTAATGCTTACCCATTGCTGCCAATTTACAACTGACGACCGTTTTAGCATTAGCTGAAGACATTCCTATAATCCAGTAGGAACATAGAAAATATGTGCTCATTAATTTTCATAAATTTATCAATATCCTAATTCATTGCTAGGTGGGCATTTTCCATTCTAAACATTTCATTAAGCGGGTACATGGACGAAATAAGCAGGAATATAAAGAGAACACTTCATTGGGTCATAATTAACATACGAATTTCAGGAGAGAGTAATAACCACTATTACAATAGGAATTATCATTTTTCACAATCCTAAGCAAAAGCAAATCCTAAAATCATCTAATAAACATTTTCAGGGCTCCTATGCATCTCAGTGAATATCAATTTCAGTTTCAGAATAGCTAATAGGACATCTCTAATAAAAATGTATTCACTAGACTGTTCCATTTTCGTTTTATGAGAGCTAGAACATCAATTTAATACATTCAAGGAAAGGACAAAGTCACATTTTTCAATTGCTCAGAAAAATGTTTTTCGTGCATAATTAGTATAACTAATGCAAATATTAAAGCGACTAAACATATTGTTACAAAAACAATCCTGGCTCCAAGGGACCAGGAGGACAACACAGGGCTATAGAAATTAGAAAGAAGGGCTGCAAAGGGCTGCTCCTCCTCAAAAATTGTAAAATAAAGGGATACATCATTGACAAGAAAATGAAGAAATCCTTGGGGAAATTGAAGCTGCTGTACAACCAAGCCAGAGGGGAATGTTCTCCCTGTGTCTGTTTGAGCCACACAGGCAGGCTCCAGTTGTTTCACAGTCCAGTTTCAAGGAAAAAGTCTCTTCTTTAAGGATAGGGCAGTCACCCACCAGACAAATGCTCTTAGCGATCCTGCCCAGTGTCTCAGGCACTGCACCCGTTTTCTTCACCTCAATCTAACAGGCACCAGAGACACAGCACCTGTACCCTAATTTCAAGTCCTTCCCTAACTCCTGTATTGCTCTGCTGGCGCACTGCTCCCTCGTTGGGGCAAAACATTGCATTCAGTGTGCTCAGGCACCTCTTGACCAACAAACAAAGGAGCAAACTTGTATTCACTTTGGGACCAGGATTCAAAGGCCTGATGCTAAGATCTCAGAAGCAACCCTTGTTATGAAAAGGGTCACCTCAAGCAAAGCTTCCTCACCATTCTGGTCAGTCTGTTACTCTAGGCTGGGCATCAAATACAATTTCTCTTTTCTGATTTGTGACTCCGTCTTTCGCCCAAGACAGTGGCTTCTGCCTTCACTGAGGTCCTATTTGCCAGCAATGCCCGTGCTGGTTACCTTCATTTTAGCTTCAAGCTGGACTGATGCTGACGCTGACTCCCCAGGCTGAATCCAATGTCCGGGCCCTTCTGGCAATGGTTGTAAAGCAGCAAATAACTATTGGTAGACAGAATAAAAGGTCTTTAGACAAGGCACAGAAACAGTCTATCAACAGAGAGGATAGTTAGAAAATTCTTCCTAGTCTTTGGACGCCCCATATAAGCAAGGCACCCAAGAACCACTGTCATCTATCTATAAGAGAGTAAAAAAAAACACAGCCTTGACCTATTGGCAAGTATAAAAGGAACTCTTTGGTGAACTAACAAGATTAATACATCACCCAATCTCAAGCAGCCAAGGAAGTCTGTATTCATTTTCTAAATTCAGAGTAAAAGAGAAAAAAAACACAGACCTACTCTAAATCCTTACATTGGTGTACTCCTGTGTACTAATCTGAAAACCTTCAAAAAAGGAAATGTTCTACACTTTTGCTAATAAACTTTACATTACCCATCTGTTTTCCCTCTAACTCCCTCTCCTGGCCTTGACTCTCTTCTCCACAGCGCGGGGACACGCCGGGATGGCGTCACCAGGCGCTTTACAAGCCCCTTTATTATTATTATTATTGTACAGGACTGAAGACACTTTTAAAATGATTCTTCTTAATAAAAGCAATTACATACCTACATTGTATGCTTAGGACCATGCTCTCATGTTATAGGAGCAGCAGGAAAATCTATCTAAAACTGCTACTTTAACAGGAGTTCTTATCCATAAAACAACATATTCTTCAAAAAAAAAAAATTCTAACGATCACATGGGCATCTTCCCTGCGATCTACTTTTCATGATCCAAACTTTCAACATCAGCTCTAATAAGGACTGTCAGTTTATTTACACAGACTAGCTAATAAAAAACTAGCAATGCCCTTGCAAAACTACAATATTGGTGTTATCACCTAAGACTTGTAGAACAAAACTACCCACATCTAATTCCCCTTAAAGATCAAAAATAAGGGAACAGCAATCTAGACTACTGATCCTGTCATAATTTCATCAAACAGGATGGGCAGTAATATAACCTATATATTTATTCATTTTATTAATGCTAATAATGTTTAAACAGTATTACTGAATAGCCAATTAAATGTCTCATTGCTATCTCACAGACAATTTAGACAGGCTAAAAAAAATGAGAAAAGAAGAGAGCAACATACATATTACCTAGCCTAATTGGGCATAAACACAGTTATAGGAGGTACATAGCACTTTTGAGAGGGCTAAAAATCCTTTTAGCAAATGTACAAATTTCATTGCCTCGGCTTTTAAGCATTAGTGCTGTAGAAATATGGCAAAGCTTATTTGTTAATCAAAGTTCACATATACCATTATATCATAACCATTATAACATATCCCCCAGTGTACTCACACATGTCCTGCTTGCTAGAAATTGACACCTCTGCTTCGGGGTCACCCATCACCTTAGAAATCACTGCAATATCCCTGTCATGTCACTGCAGTGGGGAAGACATGGAAAAACCTGAGCAGAATGTAGTAGGCAGGGCCAGTGCCAGGCAAAGGCAGTGTGGGTAGCTGCCCAGGGCCCTGCCTTCAACCTACCCACATGGTAACCCAAATCAGTCGGTCTCAGCCCACAGCATGCTTCCCACATCAATTTCTGCCCAAGCTGTGTGCCCCTGATGTGCCCCCCTCAATGCACTATTTAGCAGCAAGATATGACTAAAATTCACAACTCACACATCAAAGGGCAAGGTAAATTGACTAGGAAGGTGGTGGTGAAGATGAACACCTTTTATAGAAGGTCAGGGGATGGACAACCCTCCTCCTCACACATGCCTTCCACTCATGTGAATAAAACTGAGTAAATTAAGAAATGAAGAGTTACTACATTTAACAACCACTGAACTGTTCACACTGCATGCCAAGTCCCTCAGACGGATCCCACACTGAAAGTCTGCCACATACACATACCACAGGTCAACAGCAATGTATGACAATATATTGACTAGCCCAAAGTGGCGTGCACAGTGCTGGAAACCATGGAGTAAGCCACATAGCATTTTTACATGACATGCAAGAGGAGAAACATATCACAGTACCCTTAGGACATCAAATCAGACATGGGCGGCACAGTGATTGAAATTCAACTAAAGTGACATCTGTGCAATATACTAGGGATACAGCAATGCAAGCTATGCATAGGCACAGGAATGACAGGAAGTGTCAGTAGCCAAACAGTGACCATCCCAACATCTGTGGTAACTACTGTGACCTGTATGCCACCAGCACAACACACATGGCTCATTGTCACACTCCCTGACTGTCAAACCCAAGTAGAACCTTCACACACACCCCTCATCTATCCACCTCACACCTCCAGTACTCAACACATTTGAGAAACACACATAAAAGTGCAAATAAGGTCTTGTGAGTTTTCTGACAACCAATGACACACACTGGTATGTATCTACAAATGTCAGAATCCCACTCAGGGATGTCTGAACCAATGCTGATCAAAAACCAATAGCCAAACACAAATATCACAAACAGAATCCAAAGAAGTCCAACAAGCTCAGCCATGTGCAGGCAAACAGTGGATAGGCAATGTGACCCTAGACAGAACAGGAATACACATAATTTTCACTCTGGACAAATGTACAGACACCATTTCCCATCCAAATCAAAAATTACATTATCAAATGCCAATCATGAATACCGACTGTGATCAATAGGACAAATCAGCTAACACAGACATAGACACCACATCAGTTATCCAGTGAGTATGGTGTCAATGTGAAGCACAAGCATGCACATGGATAATCCTGACAAGTGACAGGTAAAATATAGGAGGATATAGCACAAATGTGCACTCAAAAGAAGCTCGTGAACAAGAATCAACATTGCTGCATGTTATATTCACACAAGAAATGCACACTACACATTCAACACACATCTGAAAGTATTATAATGCACAAACTAGTCTCACATAATGTCATGCAAATAGAACATCACACACACATGCGCCTGTCAGTAGAAAGAGCCAACACAGGCAAAACACTGCATCCATCAATAAAAAAAACATATGTAGAAAATCAAAAAAGGTTCCCCGGGGTCCCACTGATACTTGGTCCTTTTAAACCAACAAACAAGAAATTGTCACAGAAGCTGAAATATAAAAGTTACATCTTTATTAACCTCAAATGAGTGAGACTATGTCACACAGAAGCCTTAGCAATTGAATGAGGCAGTCTGAGGAGTACAGAAAACAGAGGCCATATATATGCTTAGGGTTACATAGTAAGCATATGACCAAGGGGCAGTCCTGGCTCATGTAAGCATGCAGAATGACTAATATAGGTATACAAGATCTACTTGCTCAACAAAGTGGGTGGAAAATTACTTTTCCATAAAGCAGCAAAAATAGCCTGACAGTTATACTAGAGAAGCAGGTGTATTCTACTAGCTATGGCCCTCCTGGGATTGTGCGAAGGTGGAAGATGCTGAATATAGTTTGTCTCTAGGCAGATTTCAAGAGCAGTTCACAGAAAGGTAGGACAGAGCACATGGCGAGCACATGGCAAACAAAATGGTTGCAAGAAATACAAAATGGCTTTCACAAAACCGATAAGATAACTTCTAAATACAGGATGGCTTCTGCTAATGCTTACCCATTGTTGCCAATTTACAACTGACGACCGTTTTAGCATTAGCTGAAGACATTCCTATGATCCAGTAAGAACATAAAAAATATGTGCTCATTAATTTTTTCATAAATTTATCAATATCCTAATTCATTGCTAGGTGGGCATTTTCCATTCTAAACATTTCATTAAGCGGGTACATGGACGGAATAAGCAGGAATATAAAGAGAACACATCATTGGGTCATAATTAACATACGAATTGCAGAAGAGAGTAATAACCACTATTACCAAAAGAATTATCATTTTTCACAATCCTAAGCAAAAGCAAATCCTAAAATCATCTAGTAAACATTTTCAGGGCTCCTATGCATTTCAGTGAATATCAATTTCAGTTTCAGAATAGCTAATAGGACATCTCTAATAAAAATGTATTCACTAGACTGTTCCATTTTCTTTTTATGAGAGCTAGAACATCAATTTAATACATTCAAGGAAAGGGCGAAGTCACATTTTTCAATTGCTCAGAAAAATGTTTTTCGTGCATAATAAGTATAACTAATGCAAATATTAAAGCGACTAAACATATTATTACAAAACAATCCTGGCACCAAGGGACCAGGAGGACCACACAGGGCCATAGAAATTAGAAAGAAGGGCTGCAAAGGGCTGCTCCTCCTCAAAAATGGGACGACTAAAGGGATACATCATTGACAAGAAAAATAATAAATGCTTGGGGAAATTGAAGCTGCAGTACAACCAAGCCAGTGGGGAATTTTCTCCAGGTGTCCGTTTGAGCCTCACAGGCAGGCTCTTGTTGTTTCACAGTCCAGTTTCAAGGAAAAAGTCTCTTCTTTCAGGATAGGGCAGTCACCCACCAGGCAAATGCTCTTAGTGATCCTGTCCAGTGTCTCAAGCAGTGCACTTGTTTTCTTCACTTCAATCTAACAGGCACCAGAGACACAGCACATGTACCCTAATTTCAAGTCCTTCTCTAACTCCTGTATTGCTCTGCTGGCGCACTGCTCCTTCATTGGGGCAAAACATTGCATCCAGTGTGCTCAGGCACCTCTTGACCAACAAACAAAGGAGCAAACATGTATTCACTTTGGGACCAGGATTCAAAGGCCTGATGCTAGGATCTCAGAAGCAACCCTTGTTATGAAAGGGGTCACCTCAAGCAAAGCTTCCTCGCCATTCTGGTCAGTCTGTGACTCTCAGCTGGGCATCAAATACAATTTCTCTTTTCTGATTTGTGACCCCGTCTTTCGCCCAAGACAGTGGCTTCTGCCTTCCCTGAGGTCCTAGTTGCCAGCAATGCCCGTGCTGGTTACCTTCATTTTGGCTTCAAGCTGTACTGATGCTGATGCTGACTCCCCAGGCTGAATCCAATGTCCGGGCCCTTCTGGCAATGGTTGTAAAGCAGCAAATAACTATTGATAGACAGAATAAAAGGTCTTTAGACAAGGCACAGAAACAGTCTATCAACAGAGAGGATAGTTAGAAAATACTTCCTAGTCTTGGGACGCCCCACATATTAGCAAGGCACCCAAGAACCACTGTCATCTATCTATGAGAGAGTTAAAAAAACACAGCCTGGACCTATTGGCAAGTATAAAAGGAACTCTTTGGTGAACTAACAAGATTAATACATCACCCAATCTCAAGCAGCCAAGGAAGTCTGTATTCATTTTCTAAATTCAGAGTAAAAGAGAAAAACAACACAGACATACTCTAAATCCTTACATTGGTGTACTCCTGTGTACTAATCTGAAAACCTTCAAAAAAGGAAATGTTCTACACTTTTGCTCATAAACTTTACATTACTTGTACATGACTGAACACACTTTTAAAATGATTTTTCTTAATAAAAGAACTTACATACCTACATTGTATGCTTAGGACCATGCTCTCATGTTATAGGAGCAGCAGGAAAATCTAAAACTGCTACTTTAACAGGAGTTCTTATCTATAAAACAACATATTCTTCAAAACTTTTTTTTTCTAATGATACATGGGCATCTTCTCTGCGTTCTACTTTTCATGATCCAAACTTTGCAACATCAGCTCTAATAAGGACTGTCAGTTTATTTACACAGACTCACTAATAAAAAACTAGCAATGCCCTTGCAAAACTACAATAATGGTGTTATCACCTAAGACTTGTAGAACAAAACTACCCACATCTAATTCCCCTTAAAAATCAAAAATAAAGGAACAGCAATCTAGACCACTGATCCCATCATAATTTCATCAAACAGGATGGGCAGTAATATAACCTATATATTTATTCATTTCATTAATGCTAATAATGTTTAAAACAGTATTACTGAATAGCCAATTAAATGTCTCATTGCTATTTCACAGACAATTTAGACAGGCTACAAAAAATGAAAAAAGAAAAGAGCAACATACATATTACCTAGCCTTAATTGGGCATAAACAAAGTTATAGGAGGTACATAGCACTTTTGAGAGGGCTAAAAATCCTTTTAGCAAATGTACAAATTTCATTGCCTCTGCTTTTGAGCATTAGTACTGTAGAAATATGGCAAAGCGTATTTGTTAATCAAAGTTCACATATACCATTATATCCTTTTCTATCACATGAGTGCATAAAGTGCTTGTTTTTTGCCCAAAAAGGTAAAACTTCTCCTTTTCCCCAGTCCTCTTTCATTACATTTCAGAGGTCAAAATGGTAACGCAGACCTTGCTCTGGGGGCCATGCTATGCTCCTAAATATAGAGCTTACATTTAACTCTTCCCAGCTGTCCTATTCTGTGTGCGAATGCAGCTTTCCCTAATTCAATGTCACAGTTAAAGCAGAAAATTGACCCAGTCCCCTGTTTGTCAGTTCAATAACTTCTTCTGGGTTTTTTATACATATTTTCAACTATAAGCAGTGTGCAGTATACTTTTGCCGTAATATAAAGGTCAGCTAAATGTTTTATACCTAAATGTATGCATTTACTGAAGCCTAAGGCACTTTAAAAGCTACTGTAAATGGAAACAATGCTGTTTAAATAGTGCATTTTACCCAATTTCGACTCTGATATTTGGGGCACTTGAAAATGAATACCCTATAATTTCTTTGCATAATATTCATTATCAGAATGTTCATTACATAGCCCAGGAGTTAGAAATTGAAAATAATCATTTATACCTTTATAAAAATGAGTTTTTTACACCTGCACAGAGTGAAATTCCATATGCAAATATCCTCATTATGCGGTACAACACAACTTAAAATAAATTTTAATGCTAGGATGTCACAGTATGAGTATTAATTTTTATAAATACTTAAAAACGAATTTGAAAACACTTATTTTTTTTAATAATATTTTTTTCATAATTAACCTCTTGCCTGCTAAGGCATTATTAGGGTTCTTATTTAATTTCCATTGAAATCAATGGAAAGTCCATGACGAGTTACCCTTGTCATTAGCAGCCAAGAGGTTAATAAAAACATTTTTTTAAATAAAACCAATCATTTTGATAATTCCTCTTAGAAAAGCAAGCTGCATCCCTTCCCTGTCATATTTATATGCATTCATTCACAAGCCTAAGCACAGAAGCCTAACTTGAAACTTGACAAATATTTGCGCCACTTTTTAAAAGGTCAATTATTTTAACATCAGAACCAGGAATATGCTTATAAAAAAGCTTTAAGAAAAGGAAATCCTTAATTGAAATGTTTTCCTGGTATCTAAAATAATGAACCTAATAGTTGCAACTTTTTAAAACAGCATTCTGAAATGCAGGATTTTACCCCGTGTTGAACTGGCAAAGTCCTGGTTGAGGCAACATTCCTGTTTTTCTCTGGCCTACAATCAAAACATCAGCTGCTGCTAACCAGCAGTTAAAACACACCTGAGTAAAGCTTTTTTTTTAGTGTTGAAATATAAGCACAGTGAGAGTCTATTTAAAACTGAGACATTTCTAGTTCTAAAATGTGTGTGCAGTTCAGCAACATCCAATTTAGTCAGATGATGTGTTTGCCTGTTAATATCTAATACAATGTATCTAAGAAAAATGCTGTAAGTTTATTTATTGCAAAACACAGAATTTTGTTTTAGAGGCCCATTTTATTCCTATTGAATGTGAATTCTAATTTTATCTTTTAAGCATTGGCAGCTTGCACATGTGCATAATTGCTTACTCTATAAATTAAATAGTAACATATAATTATTTAGCATATCATATGGTACATTTCTGGATGTTTATTTAATTTTTATTTAATATCAATTAAATTACATTTTGCATAACAGACTGATGACAACAAAAAAAACACAAACACACATTGAGCTAATTTCAGACATATACAGAAAGGGTCATACACTCAGGACACATAATACAGCACGCTTAAGGCTAGCAATCCTTACACAAAGCGCAATCGCTATTTACCGTCAGAAGTTGCAATGTAACACCACGAACCACATAGACATTTAAACACACAGTTAACCCACAGGTCAACACTTAGGACAGAAACAAAGGACAGCCCACAGACTGTACTTAAACCAAACCATTTGTAAATACTAGCTGTAAGTCATATTTACAAGAAGCGCTTCAAAAGACTGCAAAAACAGCCCAACAAACTGTTTTATTTCCAAGAAGCCAAAATACACTCAATTCACTAGCTTTGGCTGGCAGAAAACCAAAGAATCGCTCCGCATAACTCCATTCATAACATTGCGCAGAAAAAGGATCCTTGTTTGTATTATGTCCATATTTGAATTCCCTGGGGCTACAGAATCACCAAGGAAGAAATATGTTTTTATACCTAAACCTATCTAGCTATTACCTCAAGGGAGCCAACTTATTTAATTAACATCTCACTATGGTACCTCCAAGAAGCAACACATTCTTCGATGTGTGCTTGAAACAGGCATGCCAAAAATATTGCAAATCATGCAAATAATATATAATCAAAGTAGCGCTTAAGGTACTCTTCGTACGTTGCGCCATTCAAACAAAATCAAACAGAGAAAAATCTCATTACCTCCCTACATAAATTGCAATTTACATATTACATACATATCAATCAAAAGTTGGCCAACGCAAATCTAAGCCAGAGTAAGTGTTATTAAACTACCTTACCAAACAAAGGCATCAAAACCAACAGCAAGTGCCGCAGAACGACTTTTACCAAACACATGGTTGTCCAAATTCTAATTGCCAAGTTCTGAATGACCTAACAGTCTTTTTTAGAATACTCACGCCAAAAAGTGGTGACATCATGTGGAGGATCAAAATCAGGAAAATCAGAAATATACTGGGCTGCAGAGACAGAGAATCCTCAGAATCTCCGTGCACAGAGTACCTCCTTAGTAGAGTCCTGTCCTGTCCTCCTCAGTAGATTTCTGTCTCCTGACAAGATCACTCCCTCAGATAGCCACTTCTCTGATGAGGTCCACGTTTGAGCGCAATTTGATGAAATCAAAAAAGGTTCCTAGGGGTCCTACTGATACTTGGTCCTTTTAAACCAACATAAAAGAAATTGGTACAGAAGCTGAAATATAAACGTTACAGCTTTATTAACCTCAAATGAGTGAGAAGACGTCACACAGATGCCTTAGCAACTGAATGAGGCAATCTGAGGAGTACAGAAAACAGAGGCCTTATATATGCTTAGGGTTACATAGTAAGTATATGATCAATGGGCAGTCCTGGCTCATGTAAGCAAGCAAAATGACTAATATGAGTATACAAGATCTACTTGCTCAACAAAGTGGGAGGAGAGTTACTTCTCCATAAAGCAGCAAAAATAGCCTGACAGTTATACCAGAGAAGCAGGTGCATTCTACTACCTAGGCCCTTCTGGGCATGTGCGAAGGTGGAAAATGCTGAATATAGGTTGTCTCTAGGCAGATTTCAAGAGCAGTTAACAGAAAGGTAGGACAGAACACATGGCGAGCACATGCCAAACAAAATGGCTGCCAGAAATACAAAATGGCTTTCACAAAACGGATAAGATACCTTCTAAATACAGGATGGCTTCTGCTAATGCTAACCCATTGCTGCCAATTTAAAATGCATATGCACATACCAATTCATCACATAGCCAACCCAGCTGGACATCAGGGGGATGCGCACCAGGCAAGTACAAGGCAACATATACTGACAGCAGTGCATGCACAGTAAGCAGTGTGTGAACACCAACGAAACCAGTAGCACATAAATCTGAGTGCTCCACCATGAACTTCCACACCACAAATCATCACAGCACGCAGATCAAATCACACTCAGGAGAGTAGCAGTACATCAGCAAACAGACATACAGCTTAGCCATCACCCATAGCTGCACAACTCAGGAAAACCCATATACATACAACATGACTAGAGGACTGTGCTGCTCAAACATATGCACTGCACCTGAGCAACCATGACAGCAATCAAGTAGAAGAAAATATCACATAACTAATTGTGAAACAGTCCTGAGTGGCACATTGGTCCTGTACACAGATCATCCTCCCACAGTATAGTGTCACACTGTGAAGTGGTGGGGAGGGTGGCAAGGCATGGGGTGGAAAACATGAGACAGTAGTGGTGTGTACATCAGTATTGGACAGTTGAGGTGTGTACAGTGCAAAAACACTAAGAGGAGTAACTCACAATGTGCAGGCATCAGAAGTACCTGTAGGGGATGGTATGACTCTTCATACCACATACTATATTTGTCCCAAAAATGAGCCAAGTTACAGCAATCTATAAGAACTCACAAATAATGTCAGTGTGGCTGAGCAGGTCAGCACAGTGAGCACAAATTTAAACAAGACCCATGGCTGATCAACAAAACACAACACAGACACACTCTGCATACTCACAACTGCCAGCGACAACAAGTAGGTGTGTTGGATCTGGAATAATAATAATAAGAAATAATACCACAAATACAAGTCAAGTTTAAATACTTTATTCGACAACATTGTCATAAAAGCATATATCCCTAATCTAAACAGAATAAATACTAATCTAGAATAGTTAAAAAACATATTAAATTCCATACAGTTTGTATTTTGTTGACGAATACCACAATAAAATGTACATTTTATAAAATAGGGTCACAGCACAAAGTTTAAAAAAATGTAAGAATTGATAATCAGATAATTCATTAGAGTTTTAAAGTGCGCGTGCGTATTATCCATGCCCACCCCATATATTTAGCTACAGCAATTGCAAGGTTAGGGGCACTATTTGATTTTAAAATCCTTAAGGCCTCTAGATATTTCCTTGTCCCCAAATTTCTACATGCTGGCTTCAACCATCTATTCCTTGGGGCAGCATATAAAGGGCATACAAATAGAAAATGTGGGATATCCTCTACATGTGTTTTACAGTAAAGACAAGTATTTACATTATCAGGAGACCATTTGACCGTGAAAGCATTTAGGGGTAGAGAGCCAATTCTAAGTTGAAAATACAATTTCCTATCTAGAGGCTTAGAAATCAAGTCCCAGTACTGTTCAAGATTTGGGATCGTTTTAACTTCCAGAAACTGGGATGTCAGCACGGATGGTTGATTAGAAGCCAATGCAGCGTTATTTATCATGTCCCAGTACAATTTTTTCAATGTAGTCTTTGATGGGAAATCATCTGGGTCTGCTGCAGACCACAAGTGTTCAAGATGCAGTTTTTGGAGTAGTTTCCTCACTTCTTTAAGCCAGAGTACTTTATGGAAAGTATCAGAGTTATCAACGTCCGAAAGGGCAGCTGCGTAATGACTCAACTCAGGAGTAGTTTTTATGCGCCTCCAATGTAGGAGGGGACGCAGTCTGACCATATCCTCGCTCTTTTTCCTCCCAAGATCGTAATGAAGTGGGGTCGAGGGGGTACTCTGTGGGACACCAATTATGCGCTGAAGAAATTTATTTTCTGCAACTTTTAAAGTGTTCAAATTGGTGAAGCCCCATAATTCTGATCCATAAAGACATGCACCCAGCACTTTCATACCGTAAATCTCCATTATAGGCTGGATTGGTTTTGTAAATGAAGATTTGTGCTTTTGGGCTATTGCCCCTGCCAGCTGGTTAAATTTTAACACTACAGAATCCATGTGGGATCTCCAGTTCATGTTAGCATTTAGGGAGATCCCTAGGTAGGTAAAAGCATCCACTTCTTCCTAAAAAGCCCCGTTGTGGATAATTTTCCTCTTGAATTTCTTAGTGGGATTCAGATTCATAAATTTAGTCTTTGATGTATTGATTTCCAAGCCCCGAATCCGACAGAAGTCACCAAAAGCGTTTATTGTCTTTTGTAAACCGCTGGGGGTCCGCGAGACCAGCAAGGTGTCATCTGCGAACATTAGTACTGGAACACGCTTCCCATCTAATAGTGGAGCATCCATCGGAAATTGCTTCAAAAAGTCCACTATGCCATTGATGTAGAGAGAGAATAAGGTGGGGGCCAGGACACAGCCCTGTCTCACTCCTCTCTCGACAGGGAAGGATTCCGTAACATCTCCCTGGGCACCCCACCTAATCCGGGCATAGTTGTTCTCATGCATCCTTACAAGCAAAGTTAATAGTTCAGGGCTTATTCCGAGATCCCTTAAAACAACCCAAAGTTTTTGCCGGGGAACTAGATCGAAGGCTGACTTCAGGTCAACGAAAACAGCAAACAGAGGTCCATTTAGCAGGGTTACGTTTTTCCAGTATATAGTTAAAAAGTGGAACACCTGATCGACAGAGCTAGTTAGAGGGCGGAAACCAGCTTGGTACGGGGAGAGGATGTCCTTATCAACTATCCAGGCTTGTATTTTGTTTTGTACCATCCTGCCCATCAGTTTTTGGGCGCAATCGATAAGGCTGATGGGCCTGTAATTACTTGGTAGAGCCTTATACAGTTCTCTGTCAGAACAAAAGATAGCAGAATTTATTGGAGACCGACAAACAATGTAAAGACTGCGCGGCACGGGGACAGACAGCCAGATACTAAATGTCCAATGATGTGACATTTATGACAGCTTTTATAGGCCAAAACCGCAAAGGATGCAGCATCTTAACATACTTAGTACAAATTAACCATAGTTCATTTGACCAATTAGCAAAGACCTAGGCTGTGCTATACTATTTAAGGTCCGAAATATACTGTTGCTAACTACGTGTCCCAATTGGGCAGCTTTTAGGACATTCCACTGTAATGAAATGTATCAGCCTTGGTACCTTTCCAGTTAATGATTGCAACATAATAGAAAGGACCAGAAATATAGCAAAATGTAATATGCTGAAATGTCTGAGCGAGCATCTTCCTTTGTCACGTATCTGTCTTGAGCAAGCCTTGCATTACTAAAGCTGTTTCTCTTAAGCCAAAGAAAGGTACAAGCATCCTGTGTAGTGATTTTTATGTCAACTTAACAGGGCCTAGAAGGTTACAGCATTTGGTATCACATAAAAAGATGGCTTCTACAGGTGTCCCCCAGGAGTGCAAAGACACACCGACATACAGCACAGTGCTCAACCTACAACTCCTACATGTGCCCACAATCTGAAGCACATGTCTGATTATGTAAAAAAACAGGCACTCATTACCCGTATCATACATGTGTGTAGGTGGCATGTGCAAGGTCATATACACTTCAACACTACTGATAATAACAGGCCAATCATACTGTATCAATACTCAAGTGCACACATTCAAATGTACCCATGTGACTATGAAGACAGGCCTACACAAGATGCGTACACATCAACACTGCTGTTCACACATCAAGAAAGATCCCACAAATTTGACGGACCCTGTCCACCCTCCAAGTTATTCTGTGGATAGAAATCACCTCTGTTGTGGTACTGCATCCTAATATGACGTGTGTACAATTTAGCAAACCTGACTATAGAATGATTAGGATAAGAGTAGATCATCCCAAACAACCATCATTGCACCCTCAAGCCTCAGAGTCAAGAAGAACAAATGTGCCTGTCACTTCTGGAAACCTCTGAAAAAGTAAATCAATTAATTGCCAATGTGAAAGTGGCATACAGAGTATGTGTCGCATGAACATATACCCATACATTAAACTTTTTATTTAGCAAGGCCTGCGACAAAGCAGACAACATGATTAACAGTCTTTATTACAATATATCCAGATAGGCATCAAAAGTGCAAAACATCAAGGCCATTCGCCAGTACAAATTTCCAGTATGCACATGTGTGCATGACAAACTGCACAGTAAATGGGCATCAAAAGTACAAAAGAGCAAGGCCATAGGCCAGTACAAATTACTAGTCCACATATGTGTGCATGAGAAACTGCACAGGAAATAGGCATCAGTCAAAAAAGTCAAAATCACCTCAGGATCAAGTCTGTGCGCTGGAGAACATGGCGGCCAGCGAGTAGTTGGTTGCGGGAGCTCCCGTGAGTCAGGAGCAAATACGGAGCCGAAACAGAATTGAAAGCCTTCAGGTAAAATGTGATGGTGGATTTGAATAATGATTAAACACTAATTCTGCAAAGATGCCAAAAATAAACAGGCGAGTGATTTAGAGAAAAGGGGAAAACGCTTACCGGGTTCTGTTGAATTTAGAATCAGGCAGCAGTTCGTGGACTCAATGCGCTGTGTCTTTTTATTCTGGACGGCGTTTGGTCATTTGCTTTCAGCCAGAGGGCCGGTCGCGGCGGAGGTGGCGAGAATACCTGAAACACCGAAGGCAGATGCTACCCGGAGTCAGTCTTGGGAGCCTCTGGAAGTGCAGGACTCATTGTGGTCCAGCGCTGCCCGGGAGATAGGACGCGGCCGGAAATCCACAGCAAAGCTCACAATCCAGGACGGTAGAGGCACGAGCAGCACAGTTGCTGCTCCTGAGCGACATACGAAGCAAGAAAATTTGCTTAAGACAGAGGAGCCGGTGTTGGGGAATGTCACTCATGGACTTGGACCTGAATTGGCTGATGAAGTAAGTATAAATGTAAATCTGGATAATGAGCTGGGGGAACAGGCTTAGCACAGGGGGAATCGGGCAGTCTGGATATTAAAATTGGAGGCAGACCTTCGGATTTGATATCAAGGGGCCAGAATAGGCACACATTTAGAAGTACAAGTTTGAGCTCTGTTAAAGAGGATAATCAAATTCGAGATAGTATAAGGAAACAGCATCCCACTATTGTTAAAAAGGTCCTACCTCCACAAGAAACAGTTGCAACTAGGGGCTGGGTTGTGGCAAATAACAGAAAAACCAAGAAAGTAAAACATCCCCTTCAGAAGCAACATAACCCAAAACGTACCCCCCTCATTAAGGACTTATTTCAATGTTGCACTGAACACATTGCCATAAAAAATCAATAGTCGAAGCACCTATGGCCATCTATGTGCAACCTATGAGCAACCCTACAAAGTTACTTGAATTTCCAGAAGGCCTATTAAGTCTTAACAGGTTCCAAGTACTAGAGAGAAACCTGGACTTACCAACATTACCAGAGGAGCTAATCATAGTACAGTCGATGATGGTGGATGACGCCAATGACGTACAAGAGGATATGCCCTCTTTAAGTGAAAGTCTGGCCTCCCCAGCGAGTCAGCAGATTTATAGCCAGCCTGTGGAGCTGGCCCAAAGGTAGGGGAGCCTCAAAAAGAACGTTCAGTTTCTGATTTTTGGCATATGCTGAATAAAGAAGTTAGAGATATGTTTAAAGTTTCAGGGAAACATCACACGGACATTAAAATGTCCTGTGAAACGATGGAACTTAAGTTGGATTCTTTGGCAGCGAGCACCGCAGCTTTGGAACTTACAGTAGCTGAGTTAGTTTTGCAGACGGATGAAAAACGTAAAAGATATACGGCTAATGAAAGAGAAGGAATTGGGTTTTAAGGATAAATTAGAATTTCTCAAAAACTCTCAAAGGAGGATTCATATCTGTCTGTTAAAAGTTCTGGAGGGAACAGAGGGAGGGAATCTTAAGGAGTTTATTGCAAAGCTAATTAAACAAGCCACCGACATTGATACTTCGGACCAAGATCTGATTGCTGATATACAGCGGGTACATAGAGATCCGTTCAGACTGAACCCTCGGAAAATCTGAGTTTATTTTCAAACCTACAGTTTAAAAGATGAAATTCTAAACAAGGCACTCCAGAAGAACACGTTAAATGCTGACGGAATAATGTTTAAAATAAGATCCGATGTTTCCTCGATAACAGCACCCAGACAGTGGGAGCTGGGAAAATTATTAAAACCTCTCAGAAAACTGGGTGCTACAGCTCAGCTGACATTTCCGGCCTTTTTGAAAGTAATGTATAATAATAAAATGCAGTCATTTAGACGAGTAGAGGATGCAGAGAATGTTCTGCAGTCTATTCATTGGGCACTGAGGTAGTAAGAGATTAATAAGGAAACCCATACATCGTCTCACCTCCACCGCCATACTTTATCAAAGGCTTAAAGGAGTAGATAAAATGAATAGAAGTGCTATATATAAAAGTTTATTTATTTAATGTTTTCCCCCTGTTTTTTCTAAGATCCTATTTAGTAAAAGATGTTTCAATTCCTGACTCAAGGAGGGGGAGCTTCCGAAGGTCAGGGTAGGGCCATAGGAAAGGGAATGTAAATTGATACTTGTATAGCGCACTACTCACCCGCAAGGGTCTCAAGGCGCTTGTACCAATACCGCTGTGGAACCCATCCAGGCTTTCCCTGTGAGGCGTCCACTCCTGGGGACCCCCAAGGTGGAGGCCCGGCATCCTTAGCGTTGAGGGGGCCGTTGTGGAGATTAAGCAAGCTATTGCCCAGAGTTGCAGAGTGGGACTCCATGATTGTAATAGGCACCAAGGCGAGAATTATCAGATCCGTGGAATTTTTGAGCCCAAGACCCGCCGAGGCAGGGAATTGAACCCTGGTCCCGGGCTAGACCTCTGCATCAGGGTCTGCCGCTCTAATCATTGAGCCACACTTCTCCAAGCAGGGGTTCTCCAGGGAAGGGGACACAGGGGAATGAAGGGAGGGTGAGGGCAAGGGCGGGGAACACAGGGTGGGGTGCAGTGGGAGAAAACAAAAAAAATGTCCGATTCGCCAAAGTAAAGCTTTGAAAAGGATTTGTATTTTAGATTTTTAGTTATGGCCCTGATAAGAGAGGAGCATAATATTTTGCTAAAAGTTCTCTCTTGGAACTTAAATGGGTTAAGATCTAAATAGAGGATGGAAAAGATTCTCCAATATTTTAGAGACTCCCCAGAACATATCTTTATACTTCAGGAGAATCATTTCATGGAGAATGAGATGAGATCACTGTGTAAAACCAGGATTTGGGATCAGGAGGTGATATATACTACACAACAAACCCCAACTAAAGGAATGGCAATAATCTTTACAAAAAATCTGTCTATCTCCCTTGAGGGAAGTAAAGTGGATAAGATGGGGAGATGGTCTATATCTAAAATTAAATATCATGCTTACAAATTCACTGTTTCAGGATATTATGGACCAAACATTGATGATCCAGCCCCTTTTAGAGATCTTCTTCCTGAATTATTAACCTCTTGCGTGCTTCCGTCGGCCGTTGGCTGATGGGAGCACTACCTAGCTAGTGCTGCCATCGGCCAACGGCTGATGGGGCCCCGCCCATTTTGAGGAAGTGCCGCACTGCCGCAAATTTGCGGCCACGGCAAAGGGGTTAATGTTTCCAGATCCGTTATTCTTTGCAGGGGACTTCAATGTGGTTTTAGACCCAGCCTTAGACAGGTCAGTGAAAAGCAGAGCAGTTCAGAATAATAAAATAAGATTAACAATTAAAAGCGCTATAAAGCAGCTAGCTTGGTCTGACATTTTGAGAGAAAAGATGGGGAAAAGGAGGGAATTTACTTTCCACAATAAGAAATATGGTCCTAAATCTAGATTAGATCTCTTCTTAGTGAGCCTGGAGGTGAAAAGATGGTTACAAGGTATAAAGCACCTGGGGGACATCTTTCTGACCGATCAGTATATCTAGTTCTCAAGGTCCCACTAAAATTGCCTAACAGAAGATGGACCTTAGACCGTGCCACTCTGTTAGAGCAAGACATAATTGAGGCCTTAATTGCAGAGTCAAAAGCTTTTTTCTCTAATAATATGAAAACTTCCCCATTAGAAGCAGTGTGGGATACCTAAAAAGTCTTATTGGGAGGCCACTTATCATGTTACAGACTGCTAAACAGGAAAAATATAGAGCTGAGGTGGGGTAGATAGAGGGGGAGATTCAGAAGTTAGAACAAAACAATATTGCTCCAAGTAGCTATATGATAGACGATAAAGTCTCAGCAAAGTTGCAATCTTTATAATCTGATTTGGCTGAGGTTATGGACTCAAGGTTAACCACTTCCGTGCCCCGGGCGGCCAGCACTCCCTCCCTGGTGCTACGAACAACTGTTTGGTTGTCGCTGCCCCGCTCACCCATTAGAACGCTGGCACCACAGCGGAATTGCCGCCGCGGTTAAGGCGTTAAAAAAAGATGACAAGCTAGCAGACTTGTCTATTTTGAGTATGGGGAAAGTTGTGGCAAGCTTCTGGCTTGGAAGACCAAGTAAGATATTGCTAGAGGGAACATCAAAGAAGTCAACTCTGATGGGGTGCTTTTAAAGAAACCCACATATATTGAAGAGGCTTTCCAAAAATACTTTGAAGGTGTTTATTGGGAAGATCTAACCGTTCAGGAGTAAACAATCAGGGCCTGGCTAGGTCAAGACCACACAAATAAACTCACAGAGAATGAAGCACTTAATTTAAATAGCCCGATAACTACTAACAAGATTAAAAGAGCACTGGCAGCAGATAAATCTGGTAAAGCTGCTGGGCCAGATAGCCTGCCTGTAGAGCTTCACAACGGTACAAAAGGGGGTGGTGATGGACGGAGCATCTGTACCAATCAAACACTCACACCCAGTCAACAGATCTGGGTTTAATCCATCACCGTTCTTTAGCCCACTCTGCCACCCGAGTTCAGACATGGCCATATGCAAATCAGTCCGACCCTGTGCCTCATGGGAACAGTCCTGCCCGTAACTGCCAAGCCATGCCTTCCCTGGACCGGATTCAAGCTTCCTAGTACCGGTTTCTGGCATTACAGCCATCGTCAGTCAGGCTTGCTTGAATCCAGTGGCAAAGTGAGCAAGGGACTCACGTCTGAGCATACCTTGCCAACTTATGGCAAACAAAGCGGTACAAAAGGGGGTGGTGATGGACGGAGCATCTGAACCAATCAAACACTCACACCCAGTCAACAGCATCACCACCCCCTTTTGGCAAGCCTGGCTGAAGATGGCTGTAATGCCAGAAACCGGTCCTAGGAAGCTTGTTTCCGGTCCAGGGAAGGCATGGCTTGGCAGTTCGGGTTGGACTGTTCCCATGAGGCACAGGGTCAGACTGATTTGCATATGGCCATGTCTGAACTGGGGTGGCAGAGTGGGCTAAAGAACGGTGATGGATTAAACCCAGGTCTGTTGACTGGGTGTGAGTGTTTGATTGGTTCAGATGCTCCGTCCATCACCACCCCCTTTTGTACCGCTTTGTAGAGCTTCATAAGGCACTCATGGAGATTCTTATCTCTGTGATGGAGGAATTATTTTCATATATTTTTTAAAATGGCGGGAACATGCCACGATCCTGGAATGAGGCCACGGGATCAGTGATCCTTAAAACTGCAAAGTCCCCTAGTTTATGTGATTCATATCGCCCCATTTCTCTACTTAAGGTAGATTATAAGATTTTTGTGAAGATTCTAGCAGAGAGGTTAAATCGGGTGATTGGGGGGTTATTGCACAAGGATCAAAAAGGTTTTGTCTGGGGTAGGGGAATTCAAGATCTTATCAATAGCTTGATAGGGGCAATTGACTTAGCAATACTTTATGAAGTACCCCTAGCCATCATCAACTCATATGCCACTAAGGCATTCAATAGAGTTAATTGGGCCTATTTAATATATATGTTGAAAGCATTCAATTTGGGGCAGAATTTCTTTAGAGTAGTTATTTGATTTACCAAACCCCTGTTTCTAGAATATTAGTGAATAGAAACCTGTCTGCGCCCGTAAAAATTCAGTGAGGGACAAGGCAAGGTTACCCACTGTCCCGGCTACTTTTTAATTTATACATTGAGCCACTAGCAGGAAAGATCAGAAGCAACCTTTAAATATCCCCTTTCAAATATTAATCCCGGGAAAGGAAGGTGGCTTTGTATGCTGACGACTTAATAATATAGACAGCAGATCTAAACAACGCAATACCATTAATCTATAAGGAAGCGCAAAAGTTTGGCCATATCTCAGGGTACAAAGGTAATGCAGCCAAGACCGAATGTATGGCCTGGAATTTAGATATTACCTCCTATTCATTGAAAATGAAAATAAGATATTTGGGTATTATGATCACACATAACATTGAAGATATCTTAGATATGAATTTGCACAAAGTTAGCAAAGATATATACAATTTCTTGGTAAATTGGGCTTACCTCCCTTTAATGCTTAGAGGCAGAATTAATTTACTTAAAATGATGGTGTTACCTAAGCTTTTTGTTTTTTTTTCAAAATATCCCCTGGCATTCAAAGAAGAGGGATTAAAAAGACTCCAGGCCAAAATAAAAAAGAACTACAAGGGAGTGTTATCCCTGCCAAATTTAGTTTTTTATGCGTGGATCTTTTCTATAAGGGCCAGCAAAAATACTCTTGAATGAATCAGACAGTTAGGATATTGTTTAATGTTTAAAGCAATGTTGTTAGAGTTAGAGGGAGGAAACCAAGGATATTTATACAAGTTTGGAGACCCAAGATTTTTTTTAAAGGTTCGCCTACGAATCCCAATGAGTTTAGCATCAACATGGTTTAAAGTTAGGAAGCTTCTAAAGATAAGCTACTTCATTGCGATGGCACCCATCTGAGGTGCTCCAGGTTTACCTGAGTGGACCAAAGACGCTCTAGCAATTTCGCTAAATTCTGTGGGTCTACTGAGATGGAAAAAACTTGTACCGGATGGCCTTCTACTTTCTTGGGATTCATTGAAGATATTTACTAACAATAAGTTATCCAGATTTAAATACATGCAAATCAAGAGCTGGCATCAGTCGCTGAGTATGACTGTTGGTAGGTCGAACGAACCAGAATCGAATTTGAGCAAGAAAATCACGAAAAAGAAATAGGCGGTGGCCCTATATTGGGTATTGGTGGACCTGGCTGACAGAGAATTTCAACTTCCAACAGACCTGTGGGGAAAGTTCTTGCCTGGCGTTCAAGTAAAAGATTTATGGCAAGTATCTTGTAGCACAAAGAGGGTACAAAGTTCCCCGGGAAGAGTGACGGAAGAGAGGTGTTTGTGTGCTAGTAAGAGGGGGGAAGTATCTTGTAACATTCTGCATTCTACAGGACATCCTGCAAACCTAAAATGAAATCATATTTTTTGACTTTACAAGGTATACTGGTCTTCCCTTAAATTATCTAAATTTGCGAAGGGTCCAACTCCAACATGCCTGAAATGCCTCCAGCCTAAGGTAGATGTGGTCCATATGTGTTTAAGTTGTCCTATGCTTCACCTCTTTTGGACATCCATAATTAGAGGTATGGAATTAATGTTTGGGTCTGGTATTCAGTTGTGTACAACTGGTATTTTTTGGTTTGTCACCATTTTATGAGTTAATGTCTATAGATAAGAATATATTTTTTTAAATTTTATTAGCACAGAGAGAAATTTGTAAATTTTGGGTTAAGAAAACATCTCCGTCATTAACAGATTGGCTATTATCTATTAAATACAAAATGAATCTCGACAGAGTCTTACTAAAAAAGAAGAGCAAGCAAAAAGATTTTTGGTTACTTTGTACTGCTTGGAGGGGTAACATCTAAAAATAGGGAAAATCTTTCCTTGGACTACGCCTTTATACTGTGATACTCCACCCCTCTGGTTGTTCTGTCGGGCGTCTCAAGAGTGGATCAGAACAAACTAGACATGGGAAAGAGAGGTTCTGTAGTAGAGCACTCTAGCTGGTGCCAATCAAAAGGGGGGCTGCAGAGAAATCTAAATTGCTCTGGTGGTATCTGATGGCGAATGCATACCAAAAATAAAAAAGATTTAAAAAAAAGGAAATGGCCATCAAAAGTACCAAACAGCAAGGCCATTGGCCAGTCCACATTTCTAATCCACACATTTGTGCATGAGAAACTGCACAGGAAATGGCCATCAAAAGTACCAAACAGCAAGGTCATTGGCAAGTCTATATTTCTAGTCTGCACATGTGTGCATGAGAACTTGCACATCAAATGGGTAACACCATCCACTGCTATGGGAATCACCACAGCTCAGGGGTTACATATGGGCAGTTCAGGTACCGCTGTGGGAGGAATGGTGTTGGTAGGAAGACAGGGCTCAATCTTTGGCTTTAAGTTGAACTTGGAGGGGGCTGATTGTCAGGCCAGTTGGAGGACTGGACATGGGAGAAAGAGAACCGGCTGAGGTAGAGGCATCCTTGGCTGTGGGAGCCTGAGGGCTGCTTGGACCAGGTGGAGTGGAGCCACGGGGAGGTGGAGACATGCTGCGTGGAAGCACAGAGGTTGAGGGTAAATGTTGAGGGCTGGGTCTCAACTGTAGGGGATCCCATAGTCTAGTGTCTTGGCTGGAGTGGGAAGTGAGGTGGGCACAACAGCCTCACTCTCCACCAAAGGTGCATCAGGTGCAGGTGGCTCTCCCCGTGAAGATTTTCTGGACCTGGTGGTACGTTTGGTGTGTCCTTGCCTCTTACCCTGCATCCCCTGGGGTCATGGTAAACCCCCCACTTTGCTCTTTTGACTCTGCTTCACAGGGGTGTGGGTGGGAGTTGGCGTTTCAGGTGAATCTGCCTTTGAAATGTGTTTTGGCTTAGTTGTTGCAGGCCCCAGGTTCACAACAGACAGGGCAAGTGTTTGTGGGTCTTTGGGAGCAGGTGTGGGGATGGGAGTGACCTTGGATGATGGTGATTTTGATTAATGTGATGTTGATGCCTGCTTCTAGGCCTGAAGCCCCTGAGTGTCACGTGGTTGGCTTTTGCACTCATGTGTGCCCGTTTTTTTTTGTGGCGATGGTGTCTGTGGTCTGGTATGCTTAGAGTGCTGCTGTTGTGTGCTGCGTGGGGAGGGCTATGGCATGTTGGCACTCTCGTCAGGTGATGCCACTGGCAGAGTCATTGATGAAGGTAAAGGAGCTGGACTGGGAGCTTGTGACTGCTGAATGTCTGCAGTCACTGTGGAGGACAAAGATTGGACAGTTCTGTGCAGGCCACCCACGTCAGAATGAATGCCCTCCATGAATGCAACTACCTGTGCCAACTTCTTGTCATGATCCTGGAAGGCATACAGGAGAGCAGACTGACCCACACACAGCTGGCACAAAATGTCTACAGCCTCCACACTGAGGGCAGCGGGGGAGACAGGGGCACAGGCAGCAGTGCCTAGGGGAAGGAGACTCTACCCTTCCTAGGGCTGCATGATCAGACAGCACTTGTGGGAGCATCCGGGAGGGAGGGCACTTGACGAGGTATGGCGGAAGAAGGGGCAGATCTGGAACTTCCTGTGCCCGCCAACATCGAGGAGTAACCGCTGTTGTGAATCATCCAGGGCACTCCTGTTCCCCTCTGAGGCGCTGGTCCCCTCAGTGTAAGTGAACTCATGTGTAGCAGTCATGCCAGTAGTTTCCCCCCTGGTGTCAGTCCCACGTCCTTCCCTACCCTCAGTAGATGCTGCAAGAGACTCAGACATATGTTCAGTACAGTGCCATACTCACAAAAAACATATGCAAGCAAAGCACAAAACTTTATAATGATACTCCCATGTTGAACTCCTCCATGTACATTCAGCATGTGCTACATGTATGCAATCATCAGGTGATGCATGGAAACATGCATAATTGATAGTAATGCTCCAGGTGGCATTGCCACAGCCAAATAGCTGGCCCTTTGCCTCCTTGTAACCACACATACTATTGTTTGTCAGCATACCAACGTACCTGTAGGTGAGATAGCTATACATCTAACCTTGTTGTCTCTGTCAAACATGGAATCTCTTTAGGGCAACACCACAGATACAAACTCCAAAAAGTCCTTTCATAATGGTTATATCCACCATATTGTGCTTTGCAGCACAACTACAGTTGTACATTGGTGTCAGCTGTGTAGATGTCACAATGTATCTGTTTTACACCGCACACATCTATGAATGCACACTAACATGATGCTCACTGCTGTTCACTGCCAGGTGATGTTTATGACACTCATACTGCAGCATGTCACAAGGCCACATCTCATCTGTCAATGACAAGGGTCATGGTTTTAAACACATGAGAAACCACATGTTGTACAAATGCAGAACAGCTGCACTCAACACTGAGGACACTTAGAAGCCATTGCATCACGCTAGAGACATCACAGAGTTTCGCACTGGCTCACATGTGGGATTCATGCAGTCACTCACACCCAAAGTCACACTTCACACAATACTCACCCCCAACCTGCTGCTGATGGGCCCTCAAGCGTCTATCCAGCTCTGGCCGTGTCACTGCCAAGATGCGGGCCATTAGTGGTCTCATGCTCCTGCGCGCCAACCTGCCACTCCAAGGGAGTACCCCCTGCGTCATCTCTGCCATGTTTTTTGCTCAGCAGGCTGATGTCATCCCACCTCTTGTGACAGTGTGTTTGCCATTGGTTGGAGACACCGAGAACTCGCACCTTGCGTGCAATGGCCCTCCATGTCGCCTTACGCTGATGTACCTGAAGCTGGAGGCATGGGAGTAAAGAAGAGGCAGTTTCAGTGATGCTGTTTTATGTACCACTGTTTGACAGTAAAAGAGCATGAAAATACATAGTAAACTAATACATAAATGTTGAGCAGAGGCCATACAGCATGACACGTAGTACACTTGCATCCAATAATCTCATAGAAATGTATTAATGTATGATGATGGGCACAGTACATGGCCATCTCATAAACATGCAGAATACCAGCACAGTAACCAATGTTAAAATGGCCCTAATCTGTGCTGCGGTATGTGAGTGAGCATGACATACAATACATTGGAAATGATGTGTTGTGGCAGACTCACTAGGTCCAACACTGCACACCCCTCAATGTCCTTGACCAGTGCATGGCTACATGTGTCATGGTGGTCACATTTAGGGCCATGATCTTACATTCTCACACTCTTCTCACAAGGTGTAGTCCTGTCTTGTGCAATCCTCAGGCCTAAGATAGCTCATTGAGAAATAGGGTGGTGGACAGCACATATGTTTCATTCAGTCCATTTAGTGATGGATCCTTGTAACATTGGGCAGTTACTGTGCATGCCAGAGGGACTCACACTGGGGTTAAACGTGAGCCATCAGAGAAATCACATGCATGTACAATATGAGAGGGTAAACAGTGCCTACACATGTGAGATTGAACACATCATGGAATCAATAGAAGGATGACATGACCAGCTCACATGTATCTGATGTGTCATAGGTGAATTACCATGTAGAGTGTTGCACTTTTCTGCATAATGCACATATCATCATAGGGGCAATTTGAAAACTGTACACACATCATTCAGTATCTTCTGGAGAAAATATATTTGTAATGTCACAAATTAGCATGTGAAGACCTAATGGACTATGACATCACATAGCACAGGCAATGTTTGTTCAGACTTCGATTGTCTCAAACCAGCAGTTTAACTGTATGTCTGCTAAAACACTGCATGTTATTCCCATCCTTCAATGCAGTTATAGATCTGTGGAAATACGGCTACACACCACATTGACATGAAGTCAGCATGCTAGCCAGTGTAGCACACATGTACAATACCCAGTCTCTGACCAATGTGTGTTTAATTTTTCTTCAGAAGAGCTGTAGATGTATCCATCTTGCCATCCTTTCCACATACTCAAATGCAATACTTAATAGGCCATGTAGGGAGCATGCTTTAGGCAAAATATGGATGCATGCACATTGACTTGCACTCACAGGCACATACTACTGCAGAGCAACATCATGTGAGCATTCAGAGCACTCTCAAACCTTTACTCAGACACAAACCAGTACATCTGGTGCACCATATAGCCTGCCATACTGTGAAAGTTCCTCGCCCACCAGGACCTCCAGCTCCTCTGTGGTGAAGGGATGGGCCCTGATGTTTTCAGTTTTCGTCATCACAGGGTCAAGAATACAGGAACAGCAGCAGTTGGTGGTGATGAATGGCAGGCAGCAGTGTCTGAATGCAAGTGAAATATGTGGCTCCCTTACAGACATTTATAGACCCCTGGGGTTGTTTCAGTGGTACTCTACTGCTGCAAATGATGTGCCTGATTAGAATTTTTCGATTGTATCAAATAACCGGGACAGTGGTAGCAGACCACGCCTACCGCGAGTTTCAAAATTGTATTGCACTACCGCGATCGCAGTTTCCATTGGCTGCAATGGCATTGGCATAGGTGGTGTCACACTGCGGGGGGGCGGCGGTCACTACCGCAATCCTGCATCTTTCAATTGTACCCAAGCACCAGGCCAGCGGTAGCAGACACGCCTACCGCAGGTTTCAAAATTATATTTCACTAACGCAATTGCGGTTCCCATTGGCTGTAATGCCATTTTCATTGGCGGTGTACCACCGCAGGGTCCTGATGGTCGCTACAGCAATCGTGCAGCTTTCAGTTGTACCCAATGTATGGGCAAGCAATAGCAGAGCACGCCTACCGCGGGCTTCAAAACAGTATGGCACTACCGCAATCACCATTCCTATTGGCTGCAATGGCAGGACATTGGCGGTGGCCAGGCGGTCGCTACCACGATTTGGCATTTTTCAATTGTGGCCAATGACCATGAAGGTGTGGCAGGTACAGCAGCTACATATAAGTCAACTGTGCTGCTGTTGCTAACATGTGCTGTATCACCTATTCCCAGGGCTTGTGACAAAAGTAGGAGTATACAATTTTCCATTCACATAGTCAGATTCTGTTTTGGAAGTAGTCAGTAAGTACATATTGACCACATGTACGACGACATGAGATCAAGGTGTTTTTGCATGTGACTTGTGCATTAAGCAGTTGTTACAGTCCAGTCATTGTTGGCACTGTGTCAGTTAAGATGTAATATGTTTAACACATCTCATAGGGGGAATTAAATTGACATGTGTCCCCTTTCAAATTATGTAGGAGACAACCAAATGTGCATTGTCCATTACAACTGCTGGCGAACATGGAGGATGAGGACTTCATAAGGAAATTCCGTCTGGATTGCCTTACCCTTCAATACCTATGTGCCCAGTTGGAGCCCAATCTGAGGCCTCACAGAACCTATCCAACAGCTTTGACACCAACTGTGAAGGTGATGGCGGCCCTGCATTTTTTTGCAACTGGTTCATTTCAGTACACAGTGGCCGTTGCAGGTCGGATGTCCCAAGCTATGTTCAGCATGGTGTTACGTGATGTCCAGTACGCATTGTTGACCTACAAGGACTGCTACATCCACTTTCCAAGGAGACATGAATTGGCAGATGTGAAGGGTGATTTTTATGATCATGGACACATATCTAATGTAGTTGGAGCCGTTGACTGCACACACGTTGGTCTAGTTCCACCACAGTCACGTTAACACATTTTACCAGAACAGGAAGCAGTTACATTCCATTAATGTGCAAGTGGTATGCCAAGAAGAAATGATTATCTCCCATGTGTGTGGCAAATTCCCCAGTTCTGCACATGACTCCTACATACTGCATAACAGCATCATCACACAATTGATGGCAAATATGCATCCAGAGCGTGCGTGGCTTGTTGGTGAGTATGCACAGTCAAGTAGTGTGCTGTATGTGTGACATGCTGTTCTCAGCTACTGTTTATATTACAAAACTGCTCTGTGTATCTCCCACCTAGGTGACAGTGCGTATCCCAACCATCTTTTGTTGCTGAGCCCACTGAGGAATCCAAGGAC